>NC_089492.1:54742847-56043286 GCF_036850765.1 Saccopteryx bilineata
TGGGGGATACACTTACATGCATCCTGTTGACTGATAGGCTGGGCCTGTTGCTGGGTCTGTAAGAACCTTCGGGCTCAGAATTACCACTCCATTCTGAGATCTTTCCAAGGCTGAGCTGGACACAGCAAGGGGAGACCTCCTAGCTGAACGTCTATGCCAAGTCATTACCCATTTGCACTTCTGGCTCACCCAGAGATAAACAGGCAGTGTCAAAGAGGGTGTTAAGACTGTGATTCGGGTTTGTGTACTGCCCTAGGGTGTAGTAATGAGTGTAGGATTCATTACCGGACAGATACAGGGAAGAATCGGGCAGTTAGCAAGTCAACTGAGTCAGTGATGATGTATCGTTTAAAAAATGTCTCATATAGCAGGTCCTTGAGTAATATCCTTTCTTTATAACATTGATTAAAAAAAATTAATTCTGGCCCAGAGCCACTGTCTGTGTGGAGTTTGCACATTCTCCTCTTGTCCGCATGGCTTTTCTCCTGGTACCTCAGTTTCCTCCCATATTCCAAAGATGTGCTAGTGAGGTGCATCTGTGTCTCCACTGTCCCCATCTGAGTGAATGTGGGGGTGCATCTGTGTCTCCACTGTCCCCATCTGAGTGAGTGTGGGGGTGCATCTGTGTCTCCGCTGTCCCCATCTGAGTGAGTGTGGGGGGAAAGGGTCCTGCAGTGGAAGGGCATCCAGTCCAAGGCAGGTCCTGCCTTGTGCCCTGAGCTGCCAGGATCAGTCACTGGCACTGCAACCCTGGATTGGAATCAATGGGCTGGAAATATCATTACTTGCTTTTACTCATCTTTCTTAAATGTATGTGAGTTCATGTTTATTTTAATTTTTAACATTAGTTGTGTTTGTGGTGTTTTTGTGACCAGAAATAGGCCATAGGAACTTAACTCTAGTTTATATCAATTAGCCTAGGGTAAAATTGGTTTCATTATATGTCATCTCAAAGTAACAGTTTCCAAGACCTATCAACGATGTTAAGTGAGGACTTACTGTATTTGTACAGAATGGGAAAGTGTTTTCACAGTAGAGCAGATAGAAGAAAGGAGCCCTTTTTAGAGGTATTTATTTAAAGTCTTCAAGAACAAAGTGAGCGCCTGACCAGGTGGGGCGCAGTGGATAGAGTGTTGAACTGGGATGCGAGAACCCAGGTTCGAGACCCCAAGGTCGCCAGCTTGAGCGCGGGCTCATCTGGTTTGAGCAAAGCTCACCAGCTTGGACCCAAGGTTGCTGGCTTGAGCAAGGGGGTTACTCAGTCTGCTGTAGCCTCATGGTCAAGGCACATATGAGAAAGCAATCAATGAACAACTAAGGTGTCGCAACGAAAAACTGATGATTGCTGCTTCTCATCTCTCTCCGTTCCTGTCTATCACTCTCTCTGACTCTCTCTCTGTTTCTGTAAAAAAAAAAAGAAAAAAAAAGAAAGAAAGTTGACTTTACTGCACACAAGGAAATGCATTTGCAATTATGGGCTCTGTTTATCAATCGGAGCTTTTTTATCCTCCTGAGCATTTTTTTTTCCCTGTTCTGAGTTCAGGTATGGGGTTAGGTTGCCAGTGGATAATTCTAATCCCCACTCTTGAACCAGGGCATGGGAATTGTAATGCCATATGGAATAATTACTGTAGCAATTAACCAGCAGCGAGCCTGAAGCATTTCTATTGCTGTGATTTAAATTTTGATGTGGATTTCAGTTTTTTATTCTTTTTTTTTTTTTTTTTGTATTTTTTTCTGAAGTTGGAAACGGGGAGAGACAGTCAGACAGACTCCTGCATGCGCCTGACCGGGATCCACCCGGCACGCCCACCAGGGGGCGATGCTCTGCCCCTCCTGGGCGTCGCTCTGTTGAGACCAGAGCCACTCAAGCGCCTAGGGCAGAGGCCAAGGAGCCATCCCCAGCGCCCGGGACATCTTTGCTCCAATGGAGCCTTGGCTGCGGGAGGGGAAGAGAGAGACAGAGAGGAAGGAGGGGGTGGGGGTGGAGAAGCAAATGGACGCTTCTCCCATGTGCCCTGGCCGGGAATCGAACCCGGGACTTCTGCACGCCAAGCTGACGCTCTACCACTGAGCCAACCGGCCAGGGCTGGATTTCAGTTTTTGATAAGGTTCCCAACATCTTTAGACTTTGACTTTCTTTTTCAAAAGTGGTTGAGGTTGTATGTAAGTATTTTCTAGTGGTTCTCAACCCTGGCTGCTCATTAGAATTAATGGAGGAACATTTAAACCACCACATACCAACATGTACCCCATCCATTTAAATGGGGGATCCAAGCATCAGTAGTTTTAGAGCTCTCCCTGATTCAGCTTGTATACCAAGGTTGAGAACCACTTCACTAGATCCAGCCAACACAGAATCTTTAGGCTATAATATTATAAGAAAACCTTCAGAATTAGGATGGTCTTGTTTAGATCAGATCAATTAACTAAGCTGAGATGTGCCCATAATAGCTACCTCGCTAAAAGAGTTACTGCAAGCTACTCCCTACCCCCTTTGCAAAAAGGCATCACATGGGGACAAGTTAGGAAGGTATATCGTTTCCTGGGGTTAGACTGCTGGCTCTACTCACTCTCCCCCATGCACTTGAGAGAAACATCGGGAATGGGACAGGGACATACCACCTATTGAGACAGCCTCAGTCACCAAAAACAGCATTGCCTTGGCTGTGTTATAAGCTGTGTCAGGGTACACAGAGCGTCTTGCGCTCTGGGGACTGCACTTTCAGGCCTGCAGTATCTCGCATGTGAAATGGGTCCTGGACATGGTTCTAGCAGTTCCTAGGGTTCCCACTCACCTAGACTTCTGCAGAGCGACCCACGAGAGAGAAAGGAGTTTGCAGTAGGAAATGCTGAGGTAGCATAGTTCTATCATAACTCATCATCAGATTTTTTTTCTTTTACATACAACAGGTTGACTGATAAACTAAAAAATGGGGCATCTGTTTCATGAGAGGGCTGGGATGGTGATGTTGGCCCTGTGAACTTTGGGCAAATGACCCCATCTCTGAGCTGCTTGTTCTCCATCTGTTAGAATTTCTTATCAGGATTGGCTGTGAAGGAGTATGGGAGGGTGCTCTGTTACAAAAGAAAAGAAATGAATTGAACCACCATTCAAACTCCAGCTGACCCAGTGGGGTGAGCCCTCCTGTCTGTGGGAGAAGGAGCAGCCCTGAGGAAACCAGGCACTTTGTCCGAGAGGCATTTTCCTCTTTCTGCATCATTCATGGTGGTTCAATCAGCCATCACTGTCCACTAAAAAAAAATACTGACATGCTGGTGAGGATGTGGGCAGACAATCACTTCAGGAAACCCTTTAGCAGTTCCTTATTCAATTCATGCATCTACCTCACCACCAAGCAGTTACACTCCTAAGGATTTGTGAAAAACAAATCATATATCCACAAAAAGATGTGTATAATGATGTACATGTCAGCTTTTTTTATAGTATATGTACATATATATTTAAAACACTGAATATGTCTCAAATATTCATTATTAGAAGAATGGTTCAATAAATTTGGATTATATATTCATCAAATGAGATACTAGCCAGACAAAGAAGATACTGATACATGCAACAGCTGATTGAATCCCAAAACATTATATTAAGTGAAATAAGTCAGACAGTAAAAATACCCACTGTATGATTTTATTTGTACGAAGTTCAAGAACAGTGCGCAAGGTAGGGGATGTGTGTGACTTAGAGAGGGACACAAAGGGACTGTTGAGGTGATAAGAGTGTTCCGTATCTTGTTTTAGAAGGTGGAGATGTGGGTGTAGACGTATCAGAACTGATCTCTCATAGCATTTAAGAGATGTGTATTTCACTGTATATACATTCTTTTTGTGGTGGTTAATCAAAATTTATTTTTCTTATTTTTTCTAATTTGTAGTAAAATATATATAACATGACATTTACCATCTTGACCATTTTTAAGTGTACCGTGGCATTAAGTCCATTCACATTGTTCTGCGACCACCACTAACACCCATCTCCAGAACACTGCATGTAAATTTTGCCTCAATAAGAAAAGAAAACTAAAAATAATGTCATATGGTAAGGTTCGATTAAGCTGTGACTGAGGTAGTAACCTGGTATATACGTGGTCAGTCCTGACAGATCCACTCTTCTCCCATGGCTTTGAAGCTTGTCTAACATACCTCGGCTGTGTCACCTGTCACATCTCATCCAGTGGTGGGATTCAAATAATTTAATAACCAGTTCTCTGCCCTAATGACCATTTTAAGTATACAAGAACAATATTACCAAAGAGTAGTTTATTATTTTATGCATTTAATTCTTAAATAAGAACAAGAAAAGAGGTACACAAAACTAGATTATAAGAAAGATTTTTAAAATAGTAATGAAAAATATTAAATAATACTTGACAAAAAAAACAATAAAACTGTTATATAAGATATTTCCATATTGCTTCTTGATCAGCGTCCTCACTTGCAATTTTCTTCGCTTTTATCAGAGCCTCACTGGCTGTGTGATTTATCCTTAACCGTCTTTTCACTGCAGGAGTATGATCCCATTCCTTTAGAGGTGGGCTGATTAGAGAAATAGTCACTGTATTTGATGTATTAGAAATAGTTGGGTGACTTCCCTTCTTTGAACATACTATGTTCATCTTTGAAAAACCCCACCTTAGAGAGAACCTTAATTACAAGTGCCATTTTAGCAACTGGTTCGCCGAACAAAAAAAAAAAATGAAGTATCAGTTCTGCCCAACGGGGCAAACCAGCTGAATCCCACCACTGCTCTCATCAGAGTGAACATTTATCTGCCTGGTTCCCTCATTGTGCCCTGATCTCCGAGGGCAAAGGATGCCTTGCTCATCCTTGTTTCCTGGGCCTCCATGTAAGGCTTTCATGAAAGGGTGCTGAAAGCCAAGAGGTCCTCGTGTCAGAACTTGGCTTCGTATATTTCCAAGGTTTTCTTAAAGAAATATGTGCCCATATTTTTCAGAACTGTATCTGTAAAATGGTTAAAGAAACTGTGAGAGTATCGAACCCTGAAATGGGGAGCAGTTGGTATGACTTCCTAGAACCATTTGCTTCTATTGAACATGTGTGCTCTTTGTCTCTTCCTTCCTGCTGGTGTCAGCTGATGGATTCCCACTGCCTGCACCATGACTTATGCACTTCCCTTCCTCCTGTGCCCTGTGGTTTCCTGTCCTGCCTTCAAATGGTCTATCTGAAGGACACCAGAGGGCCTGAATGACCATTGCAGATATTTCATTCTCCTAGCAGCTCAGAGTTGAAACTAAACCTTCATGTTTTTCTTCTTTGGAAACCCCACAATTCCAAGAGTAAGGAGGTGAAAGAGCAGGAGGGATTATCATATGTTGCTGTTTATGGTCTTGGCCATATTGCTTCTTAGCTGGCCCATGGATGTTCCAAGGCCAGCCCTTTCTTCTTCTCTTAAGCCTGTAAGCCAAAAATAGAGCTATATGGGATAAGGGCTTCCATTTCCAGACAGCTAAACAATTTATACCATTTTTAATTGCACATTCTTATTTAAACATAGTTTTGAATATATGCTCAGCATTTCATCCTTGGTCTTCAATTTTAAGCATTTTCTTCATAGTAAGGCTATCAGCTTACATCAAAAAGAGTGTTTTGCTTACAGCTCAAGAGTCCTCGCTTTCAGTTTCCCTTGGATTTTCATCTTGTTCAGTTGAATTCAGTATATGGCATCTCTGCTTTTCATACCATTTATATCAACACCTTGGTCTTTGGCTTTCTACTAAGTGTTTAATTTTTAAAATTGATATCAGAAAAAGAGAGAGGAAGGGAGAGAAAGAGAAAGAAATATTTGTTGTTCCACTTGGTTGTGCACTTATTGGTTGCTTCTTACATGTGCCCTGACCAGGGATTGAACTTGTGACCTTGGTGCATCAGGATGACACTCCAACCAACTGAGCAACCTGGTCAGGGCCTCTATTGAGTGTCTAAAATCACAAATTTAAAGTACAATGAAACGCTCATTAGCTGCATCAACTGTCCCCTTACACTGATTAGCACACCACTGCTGGTGACTCTGAACTTGGAGGGGCAGGCGGCAATACCATGCAAGAGATGGAAATGTGAATCAGCTGCTTGATGGGAAAAATTCTGAATTGCACGCAGGAAAGATTGTTTAAGAAAGTCAACATATCTTCTAAAGGTTGAACATACAAAAGTGAAGAAGACTGCTTGGAATTTTATTTTTAGAGGGAAAGGGAGAAATGAGAAACATCAAGTGATAGTTGCATCACTTTAGTTGTTCATTGATTGCTTCTCTTACGTGCCTTGACCAGGGCACTCCAGCAGAGTCAGTAACCCCTTGTTCAAGCCAGCAACCTTAGACTCAAGCCAGTGACCTTGGGCTTCAAGGCAGCAACCTTTGGGCTCAGGCCAGCGACCATGGGGTCATGTCTATGATCCCACACTCAATCTGGTAGCCCTGTGCTCAAGCTGGATGAGCCCGCATTCAAGCTGGCGACCTTGGCGTTTTGAATCTTGAATCTCAGCATCGCAGGTTGATAGTCTATCCACTGCACCACCACCAGCCAGGCAAGATTGCTTATAATTTAAGGAAATCTCATTTTAAAGATGGGAAACTCATTCATTCATTCATGAGCAAATAGACATGGAGGAACTGTTAAATGCCAGGTTTAGTTCTAGGTGCTCTGGAGACAGTGAACAAGGGACAAGTCTTTGCTCTAATAGTGTGTGCATTGCCAGTGGGGACAATAAGATAATATAGTAATAAATAGCTCTGGTTGGATGAGGGTCCTGGGGAAAGTAAGACAGAAATGGAATAGCCGGTGTGTGAGTACTGGGGGATGCTGCGTTAGCTAGGCTGGGGTGGGGAGGTGTTTTAGCTGTGATCTGACTGATGTGGAAGACAAGAACAGGGAAAGGATTCTGGGCATAGAAGGCAGCAGGTACAAAGGTATGATGATGAGCATAGGTGTCTGTAAAGACAGCTCCTGGATTGCAGCCAGAAGGTGAGAGAGATTGGAGAAGCAAGTAGAGGGCCCTCTTCAGCCTTCTCCAATCAAAGGCCTGAAGAACTTCCTAAAGAAATTAGTTTTCAGTCCAAATTCTAAAGAAAGTGGGAGGAGGGCGGAGGCTTTTGATCAATAAATGAAGATTCAGTTGTGTGTGGGGAACATGAAGGCAGATAGGGGTGCCTGAATCAGCAAATAAAAATGTAGAATGCCGGCAAGTTAAACATAAAGTTCAGGTAAGTGAGAAATTATTTCTTAGTATGAGTATGTTTCATGAAATCTTATTTGGAACATACTTATATTAAAAAAGTGATTTGTTATTTCTGTGAAATTCTAGAGTAACTAGATATCCTGTATTTTATCTGGCTGTTGAGGAGACCCTGCAGGAGGCTTTGCTGGTGGAACTGAGGAGGGATCAGATTGCGGACAGGTTGTGAATGTCAAGTGCAAGGCCTAGATAATGAATTGGATTTGGGGAGTGAGGAAAAAAGGAGCCAAGGATGACTTCTAGGTTTCCATCCTCAGTGCCTGAGGATGCCTTTACTGAAATGGAGCAGATGGGAGGGTGGGTCCAGTGTGCTGGGATGTGGACAAGCCCTGTGTAAGGCTGTGGTAGATGACGTGGAGATGGGGACATTGGATTCTAAGTGAGCTAAAAATTATGGTTTGTTTATCACCCATCCCCATTCTTCCAGCCTTCTCCCCCAATGTGGCCCTACCTCCCCTAGTGTTTCTCTGCTCAAACAGAAGCAATTCAGACTGGGATGAGCTACTTCCTGAATGAACATTTAAACCCCAGCCAGACTGCTGTTAAGAAAAATGTTGGGAAAAATACATGTATTTCCTAGAACTTGAACTAAAGAATATTTCTATTTCATTATGTAACAGATTTCTGTGTGGCTCTTTTGTAATGAATCCTTAAGGATACATTGACAGACATAATGAAACACAACAATTTGTGCAATGAGCTAATTATGCCTCAGTCAAGGATGGACAATATCAATCAGACTCGAAAGTATTGCAGTCCAAATATTTATAAAATGCAATATTACAATTAGACCCTACCATGACTGCACTTAAGTATTTTCTCAAATTTTAGGCCAGATAAGAAATTCTTTCATCATGAGAAAAAAGCAAGGGAACATAAACACATAAGCCTTTGTGTAAAAAGTTTATTCATTTTGACTTCTTATATAGTACTGAAATTCTGTAAATAGATCGACATCTGGTATTATCAGCATTTAGCCATTAGGAGAAGAACTGATGATGCTATATAATAAAAACTTGTAAATCATGTATGTTATATAGTTAGTGGGAGATTTGCCTGAAACCACTTTATGAGATAATTCTCTCGATTACAGAGGGTTTGGATGTCATAGCCAGAGGATGTTTTACAAAAATCAAAGCAAGATGGATTTCATGAGCTTTTTTATCCTTTTCTCCACCCCCTCTTATTAAAATCTTTTAGCAAAGGATTTTACCAAAAATTCACATTAAGGTATAAACAGTAAATTTTACTGTGTTGCTCTCTTTCTAAAGGTACTCACATTTTAGTAGGGGACAAAGTATTGCCTAAGTCAAATCAATGTAAGAATTACCTATGTTGTTTGTTCCACGTGATTGCAACTCCCATCTGGATTCTAATTCCAGGTCTGCCTCATTAGGGCCCAGTAATATGTATTTTTAACAAATACCTTGGTCATTCTTGTAAAATAGCAAACCTCAGAAACACTGGAAAGGATTAAAGATGGAATTGTTGAATTCTAACTACATCGAAAGTATGTGCGAAGATAGCTTTTGGAAGGCTGGAGGAGAAATCATTGCGCATACATTATTTTATTAGTTAAGTAATTCAGCAAAGTGTTTTGAGTGTCTGTCTACTAATGGGGTTGGCAGTGTCCTGGGCCCTGACGACCCTGAGTCACTAAGAAATAAGCAGGGCTGTGCCTGAGAGGGCTGTGGACGGAGGGGTGTGCAGTTCTGCCTGGAGGGTCAGGACAGTTTTTCACACAGGACATGGTATTTGAAATGGGATATTTGAAACAAAAAGGAGGTTATTTGGGTATGATATTCCAGGAAGGAAGCAAGTGCAAAGGCAGGGAGGAGGTATGAAAGGTCTGAGGGTATTGGGTTTCATTGTGGCTTGTCTGTAGGATAGGTTGGAATGAGGTGAGCAGCTTATGAAATCAGGAAAATAAGTTCTTGTGAAGGGAGTTACTTGCCAAGCTCTATTGTGTGAGGAATGAGGAAACAAGAGGGAAGAGAAAACTGTAGTTGTTTTTGGAAAGATCACTGGAACAGCAGAGTACAGGGTTGAGAGTGGGTGGTGGTGGTGGTGGCGGTGGCGGTGTATGTGTGTGTGTGTGTGGGGGGGTAGAGATAGAATGGTAATGAAAAATCAAGAGAAAAGAAGGTCAGATTGAAGAGATTTTAGTACAGCCAGGTGAGGTACAGGGTCCCTGGAATGGAGTAGATTGGGGTTATTCAGGCATGAATTCTGAGGAGAATGGCGGGACACTGAGTGTATCCTCAGGAAGGCAACCTGCTGCTCCCTAAAAGTATGTTTTCTTTTTTTTTTTAGTGAGTGAGAGAGAGACAGAGAGAGAGAGAGACAAATACACACACACACACAGAGAGAGAGAGAGAGAGAGAGAGAGAGAGATAGAGGGACAGACAGGGACAGACAGACAAGAAGGGAGAGAGATAAAAAACATCAATTCTTCATTGCGGCACCTTAGTTGTTCATTGATTGCTTTCTCATATGTGCCTTGACCGGGCGAATCCAGCAGAGCCAATGACCCCTTGCTCAAGCCAGCAACCTTGGGCTCAAGCCAGTGACTCTGGGCTTCAAGCCAGCAACCTTTGGGCTCAAGCCAGCAACCTTTGGGCTCAAGCCAGCGACCATATGATCAAAATATCTTTGATCCCACGCTCAAGCCAGCAACCTCAGGTTCTCACGCCTGGGTCCACAGCATCCCAGGGCGACACTCTATCCACTGCGCCACCGCCTGGTCAGGCATATTTTCTGTTTCACATGAACTATGCTAAAATGACCCCATAATTTAGGGTGCAAATACTCCCTTAAAGTAAGAATAAAGAAGAAAAAAGTAAAATGTTCTTACTTGTTAGTGTGAGAAGTGTTCAGTTCCTTGGATGCTCAGGTGTGATTGTGTGGTTGGTTCAGGCCCAGTCAGCTGCCATGACCAGGGCCCTGGTGAGACGACAGCCCTTCAGGCCATCTTCATGCATTCAGTGACCTGCCCAAACTCTGGGACCTCCATCAGAGACCTCCAGTTTCAGTATTCCGGTGGGAAACCAGACAGCAGCTTCACCATGGTGGTTGTATTTTTTGTGCCTCCTTCCCACCACTAGCCTAACTCTCTCCTTCTAGACTTGAGAAAATTCTATACAGAACAAAATTGAATAGATTTACCTACTTGATAAAATGAGAAAGATTAAGGAAGTTACTGTTCTTTTAACTCCCTGTCCCTGTTCATTTTGTTTGTAACATTGGAGCCAAGTTTCAAGTGCAAAAATGGTGGACCATGCTAATGGATTGGTTTCAAGTGGGATTCAGGGACAGCTAAACTTGAAATTGGCTGAGGTTTCACCTGCTTTTAATTAAGATAATTTAATAATTTTCAATTAGACTGGAACAGTACAAATGGGGTTTTTTAATTAGATGAGAAAGTTACATTTTATAATGCTTATCATATTAACCAGAGTTGATGACTGAGGCCATACTCTGTTTTAAAGCCTATCCGTTATCCGTTCTTCCCTTTGAAATGTATCTTCTGATTGCAGCTTCCATCATGCTGTGTTACAGCTGCTGTCTCCCTGGCATTTTAGAATTGGGTGCTACCTGCTGTCCATATTGCAACTCTTACTGTTCTTTGCCTGATCTTTTGTGAACTTATGCAATGCAATTACAGATATCCTCAAGCCTCTGATATCCAGGTTTAGTTATGTTAAGTATAGTTTATTTAAATATATTTTTTAAAAATTCAAATCCTTTGAAAAATTGATACATCTGTGTAAAGAGAACCCAACATTGAAGTATTTGAGGTTCTGGACTAAGATCCTAACGGCTGGAATTCGGTTTTCTCACTTTTCCATATCCCTATTGCTGGACATGGGCATCACTGTCTGCTCTGTAAAATGAGGATCTTGAACTTTAATCAGTGGTTCTGGAGCTTTTGCAGGTATAAGAATCCCTGGAGAGATTTCTGGACGCTAGAATTGCTGGTGCCACCTGCACAGAGTGATTCTGCAAGTCTGGGTTAGAGCCTGAGACTTTGCATCTTTAACCTGTGCCCAGGAGATGTTGAGGTGGCTGGTCCAGATGACCTCTGAAGTCTTCTCCAGCTCAAAAATTTTGATTCTATGTTCTTCAGTAAAGCATCAAGAGAAGACTGATAACATTTCCCACACAGATGTTTGTATCTGCCTGTGGTGCCCTCAACTCTCTCCGGTGTATTCTGTAATCACTCCTTGCTCCTGCAATCCAGTCTCGCCCCTGTGGTTCTGTTTCTCTGTTTCAACAACTCATGCCACCAAGAAATCCTCTTCTTGTCAGCACAGTGTGGAGCCATTCTGTAGTGGGCTATGGTGGACAGTGGTCCTCACTTTCACTGGGCAGCCTCAAGTGCGGACTCTTCCTCCCACCCCGATACCTCTGAACAGCAAATGGTGCTTACCCAAGAGCAACCCAACTCTGGCTCCGTTGTTTACTGCCTCTGTCACCTTGGAGAAGTTGCTTTACCTCTCTAAGCCTCATCTTTCTCATCTGTTAAATGGGGATAATACAATAGTATCTGAAGAACTGTTGTAAGGATTAAATGAAACAGTCTATGTAAAGTGCTTGGCACAGTACCAGGTACATAGTAAGTGTTAAATAGATGTTAGTTTTCATCAGCTACTATCAGGGCAATGTTTTAATTGGAAAACAAGTTCAGCATGAATTATAGGTGATGATGCTTCTTACTCAAGTCCATTAAAAGTTACTTTACTAAAAATTAAATTCTCCTTACTTAAAAAGAATGTGAAGTAGCACTGTAAATAAAATCACTATTTAGATAAAACAACAGAAATTATGATTTCTGACAGAAAGGAATGGATATTCAATAAACATGCTCACTATATTTCATAAGCTCTAAGACTTAGATTTTTTACATTTTAATACCTCTGAAATCAGATACTATTGTATTATCCCCATTTAACAGATGAGAAAGATGAGGTTTAGAGAGGTAAAGCAACTTCTCCAAGGTGACAGTTAATACTACTTTAATATTTTGAAGGGTAGTAGCCATTCTTTTTCTTTTTAACAGTATATAAAGTAATGATATAAAAATCAGTATATCTCAGGTTCAGGAAAACATAGAACTTGAAGTAAGTCAATTTGGTAATTCTACTTTATGGTAAATTATTTTTGTAATAGTTCCATTTGTTAACTGTGTCTTCAGGAAAAAAATATTAAGTTGATCACTGGGCTAAAGAAGTACTGGTTTTAAAGAAACAGTTTATTTTATTTTTTGAGGGGAGAAAGAGAATATCAGGAGAAATATTGGATGTGTACAGCATTAATGCACTTTTAATATCAGTAAATTGGAATTGATGAGGTTGTTTCCCATTTTACACAGATAAACAGTCCTATTTTCTCATTTAAAAATTGTGCTTCTAAGCTCAACATTCTACTTCTGGACTTCATTAGAATCCTTTGGGTGACCTCGAAGGATTTAGACCTGATTTTCAAACATAATACCCCTCGGCAGGGCGTGTGTACAATGTAGACCACAGAGCAATGGAGACATATATTTACCTCTTTGAACAGCCGGCTGTAGTCTGTTACACTGGGACAGTTGTTCTAGTTGGGTATCCTGTCTTGGATGAGGATTCCTGAGCACCAGATGTAAAGGAAGATAGATATAAATCCTTCATCATGTACTGAATGTCACAGTGCCTCCACCCCTGAGAGAAGAGCAAGGACTGACCTCCAGCTGACTCTCTTCCAGAAATGCAGGAATGCTAACACTGCTCTTAGACTGTGCCGAATAAATGTGGCCTTAGGCAGTGTGTGTGTGTGTGTGTGTGTGTGTGTGTGTGTCTGTGTGCGAGAGAGGTCAGACAGAAAAGTTAAAAATCAGGTTTCTGTTTATTTGGAATATGACTGAGGTTAGGAAGAGTTATGATTTTAAAACTAGTCTTGAAACGTTTTTATATATTGATACTCTAATAACATTTTGTCCAACTTGAAGTTGAGGAAATGAAGAAGAAAAAGCAGGTGCTAACAAGCTGGTGGTATAAACTCCAAGAAGGAAAGGAAAAAAGTTTTCTAAATATGCACACACTGGATGATTATCTTTCATTAGCACAAAGACATGATATACTCAGCTCTTGAACACAGGGCCATGTCTTATGAAGACACTCCCAGTGTTCAACAAGTGGACAAGATCTCACATTCACAGATGTGTACAATTTGAGCTGGAAGACATAGATATTTTGTTTGACCCATCAGTTTTACAAGGGATGAGAAGACGTAGGTTCAGAAAAGATAAGGAATATATTTGGGATATTCAGTGGAAGAAGCTGTAAGAGATTCCTCCAGATTTCCTGATTTGAATACGGTTTCATATGTGTCAAATATGACTACATAAACGAAACTAATTTAAATTAAATAACTTGTTGTATTAGTAGAAGTTCTTTGGTTTCCATGGAAATCTCCTCTGGCTAGCTTAAGCAAAAATGCGGAATTATAGGAAGGAAGCTGAGGTATTGCTCAAAATTGCCCAGAATTGAATGAATTGCTGAGCAAGCAAAACTGCAGTGGGAAGAAACCAGGGTGGTCTGGGGACAGCAGCAGCTCACAGACTCGCCGCTGATACTGCCTCAGCTCAGCACGCTCGCCAGTCTGTCTCTGATCCAAATGTGAGTATGCACGGCCATTTCCTTTGTCTCTCTCTCCTGTCTCCCTGTGTTTCTTCATTGCTTTACCTCCACCTAAAAGTCTTCTAGGTACTGTTTCCCTGTGGGGATGTGAACACACTGATGTCCTGGCTTAACCCCCAGAGATTTGGATTTGACTGGTTTGTGGTAGAACTAGGGTACATGTATTTTTCTGAAAAGTCCTCAGGTTGTTCTGATGTGCAGCCAAGGTTAAGAATCATGGCATTATAGGTTGCTGGAACAAATACAGAATGTATGCCTATAGCCAGTGCAGCCGAAAAGGTGTTTAAAAGAATTAAGAATGACAAATCTAAGAAAGGATTATTAAGGAATAATAAGGCATTTATAGGGAGCCAGCCACACATAAGTGACATCTACCGGAACCCTCCCAGATTGAGTGCCTACTCTGTGCTGTGGGTGTATTATCTCAATTATTAATCCTTACAGTGTGGTAGGTAGCAATATCCTCATTTTCCAAATGAATCAACTCAGTTTGAGGGATGAAATGACTTCCCAAGTTCAATCAGTAGTTTGGGATTCAGACCAAGCCTGTGCCCTCAGTTCTTTGACAAACACCACCACCGGGCTGAATGCCCCAAGGTTCTGAGCGGCACTCTTACAGGTGCCCTGTGGGCCTCGGAGGGGCTGCGGAAAGGATTCCTCGCTCGCTTATCTGGAGGTTAAAACCATTAAAGGGGATGTGACTTTAATGGTAACAGATGACACTAGTAAGACATCCCTGCCTGACAGAAAGGACTGTGAATGTTGGGACAAATTACCATGGGAGAGGAGAGCACATTTTTAGCAAAAATGGTAAGAAAGAACAAGGATCTCAATTATTGTAAGAAAAGCAGAATTTTTAAGGCTAATCATGGGAAATGTGAAGAATGTAAGTGTGTGAGATTCTGAACATAAAAGTGATTTAGTTAACAAAGTAGAAAGAATAGAGGAGGGTGAAATGAAATTTTGATTTTTTTTTTTTTTAGGAAATTGAGACATAATTTAGTATTTGCACTTTTAGAGTTTTGTTGAGAAAAATGGGAAACATAACTTTGAATGTTCTGTTAATAAAGTACTTTTCATACGAATAATAGAATAGAATAAGCTCCACCGAGGAGTCCAGAAAGCGTCCCCTCTGTCAGGGTGATTTGGAAACAAATTGCTCCTACCACGGGGGCCTGTCTGCGAAGTCGTGAAGAAAGAAGCTGTAGTCCTTTTGGGTTTAACCATTAGGCAAATTTAGCTTCCTGGTTTCAGAAAGCGAAAACTCACCCACAAAAAGAAAATCCCAGGCCTGTGGGAACAAGTAACTTCCTCCTGCTGGGGCTGCTTGACCACCCTAATCTGCCTGTCCAGAGTCCCCTTCCTTTCAGTGAGGCTGAGGCTGGAGGGGTGTCCGGGGGGAGGCCAAGGGGCAATGGGGAGAGGGGAGAGAGAATGTGCCAGTTTGGACAAGTAGCGATACACACTGGCTGAGGTGTGGGGCTTGGGACATGACTCTGAAGGCAAAGCCGCCAGTTAGAGGCAGCTGTAAAATTCTGTGTGCACCTGGGAAAGGGAAGGACCTGGAGACTGTGTGTCCAGACTCTGCTCCTTTGTCTCCTTTGTCCTCCAGTCTCTAATAGCTTAAGGCCAAAAAATAGAACTCTTCATTTTTCACTCCCTTGGTGACACAATCAGGGAAAACGTCAAAGCCAATTGAAAAAGAAGTAACTGCAAATGCAGAACTGATTTTCCTGCCAAACACAAGGATTTGGCGGATTCATTGAGGGGATCCCAGTGTGAGTTGAGGAAGGATCTGCAGTCTGGACAACTTAACTTTCAGTAAAGCAAAGGGAGGGCTAGAATTGAGATCAGGAATTAGCTGGGATGCTTTAGTTGTTAATGGAAGCCATATTCATAAAGCCTCCTTAGCAATTTAAAAAATATTTTAAATTGATTAATTAATGTTAGAGAGAGAGAGAGAGAAAGGAAGGGGCGCAGGGAGAGACATACAGAAACAGAAATCTGTTTCTGCTGTGACTGGGAATCAAATCTCAAGCTTTGTGTTATGGGGATGATGCTTACCAACCGAGCTGACTGGCCAGGACAACAATTTTTTATTTAACAATTTTATTTGTGCAAAAGGTCACATGAGCCTTTCTTCACTTAAGTATGATAATGTCACTGTAATCTGGCTCTTTTTGTTTTGGGGGACAGGGAGGGAAAACAGGAAGTAACATTGTTCCCTTGTGAGTGAAGCATTTAACACATGCTATTTCATTTAATCCCCACAGTAACCCTTGAAGGAGGAGTATTATCTACATACGACAGTTGAGTAAAATGAAGTTTAATTAAGTAACTTGCTGATGTTTAAATGGCTATTAATAAACAGAGGAACCAGATTGCACTCAAATTTCCACTTCCTGAAGCCCTTTGCTACTTCATTTTGGGAAAATTATTTTTAAAAAAATATTTTTAGGCCAAATTCTTTTAATGATCACCAATTCTCAGTTCTGGCTGTTGTCATGGTCTAGATACGTCTGAAACTAAAACACCTTTAGGAAGTAACATTTACAGATCATCTATTATAAACCAAATAGATCTGGCTAATAATACAATGGGTTCTACTTATAGAATTGCTTCTGGCTGTAAGGTATATAGTCCTTGGATTTCTAAGTTCAACTGTAATTCAACAAATGTTGTTTTATTGCTGAGTTGGTAACTGGATGGTTGCTGTCTGTATGCTTTGGTGTGGATCAGAGTGTTCTACAAAGAGTTAGACTAGAAAGTGCCGCAGTCTAGTAGAGGAAAGAGCCGTATACACATTAACAGACAGACAATTCAAGAGTTTTATATTGACATAAAACAGAACTGTGAGAGATGTTCTGGGGTTTGTGGCTAAGTTCCAAATTGATTGTAGAGGGAAGAAACCAGAGGGAGAAAAAAGAAGGCTGTATAGACTGGGGGGACCAGGCAAGATTGGGTGTGAGTGAGGCTATGGAAGATGGGTCAGATTTGCCTCAATGGTTAAGAGCCAAGATACGAAGGCAGGCTGGCGCTGCCATGTCAGTAAATACAAATGTCTGTCCAGGACAGGAGGCATCTGTTTGGAGTAACATAGGTGAGATGGCGAGGTATGTTGGGGCCAGGCTGTGAGGGGCTGTGAGTGGCAAGTTGAATATTTGAGATTTTTACCTATTGGCAACATCTGGTATTGGTACTGGTAGCAGTATTAGAGGCAATGGTTTAATAATAATAATAATAATAATAATAATACCTCCTAACATTTTTTGAACATTTATTCTACTGGGTACTCTTTATTCAACAAATAAGTACTTATAGAGCATTTATAAGCATCAAACGTGCTCTCTGTCTGGCACTGCAACAGTGTACAGAACTGACAATAGTCTGCTCTCACAGGGTTTATATCCATGCGAGAAGAGAGAAATAGATCTTGTAACATACTGCAAGCGAAATCCTTGTCATAACGCTGTGGAAAATGTGCATAGAGAGGCGAGCAGGGGGGAATGAATGAGGGGACCTCACTGTTTTAGAGCTTGGTTCTTTATATAGGTAGGTACTAACTCATTTAATCAGGTAAATAATAGGCAGTCTTTGAGGAATTTTGAATATAAAGTGACATGAGGAAAATATAATTTACAAAATTGAGCAAAGAAGAGGGGAAAGACTGATGCTGCAGGGGAAGAGCTAGGAGGCAACTGCAGTAATCCAGAATGGTTACAGATAAATGGGTCTCTTAGTAACTACTGTCATGTAGGGTTTAGTAGAGAAAGAAGCCTTATTTATGGGGAAGAAACATCAGAATACACTGTTTATCCAGTTTATGTCTCTTCCTAAGCCTAGAAACAAAGAATTGTGAAACTGAAAAGGGTGTGATAGAGAGTTAATTCTACAGAATGAAATGTGATGCGGAGGGCACAAAGGTGGCAGAGGTTGACTAGGATGGTGAGAAAAATGAGAGAATTTCACGAAGAGAAATGGAAATTCAACAGAATATGCATCATACTGGTTAAGTGATTTAAAAGTTTCTAAAACAAATTGGAGGGCATCCTCTACAGTATTAATACTTATTTATTCAGAACCAGTAGTTTCTCCTTCTGGCAGTGTAGGCAAAATGAAATGTAAAGATGGTGGGTTCCCCGGGCCAGATGACCTCATGTCTCCTCTCCAGGGTGCACCTGGCCAGTGACCCCCCCCCCCCCCCGCGCTGTCTTTCTGCCTCACTGCTTCAGCTGACAGCACACACCTGTTCTGTCCTAACCTGCTGCCTGTTGCTGCTCACTTTCAAAATTACAGGCTCCCCGGCTCCCAAACATGCTTGATTCTCAGCAAACCTGGGCATCTCAGTAATTTTTTCAATGGCCATCTTAGAGCAGAGGAGACTAAAGAGTTCTATTCATTAGGTAGTTAGATCCAAACCACTTAATATGTATGTGTTATAACAACTTTGAAAAGATAATACACATATGTTGAAAGCAAAAAAATAAAATAAAATCGTGTTATTCTTAAATGACCGCTACTGATGTGATGCACTAATGAGCTGGGCAAGCCTGTGCCACACAGCTTCTCAGCTCTTGGATTCATTTTGGACCCCAGTACCCTTCCTTTCTATTCCATCTCTATCTTTTCTTGATACTTGCTCTTTTAGCACAGCAGCTATAGAAAACTTGGTTTCATACAGGTATGAGGTTGTTGAAAGGAATACAACATGATATAATACTAAAACCTCGAGACAGCAGTTGTCACGCTGTCTGAGAGATGTCATGTTTCCCTTGAACTTTGGAAATATCCCAGGCACCTCTGTATATTTGCTGCGATGCCTTTAGGAGCATTGGCACACAGTTGGGAACCATAGTATAGGTCTGTTCTCTCCTCTCTTTCTTCTCCTCAGTCTTATGACACTTCCTAGCCATACCCATTTTAAGAAAGTAACTTTGGGCCCAGCCAGGGCCTCCAGTTTTCTCTATTTCACTGTTAAACTCCTGGAGCAAGTTTAAAGCGACCCTCTCCAGGCCACTTTTCCTATTTTATACTAATCTGATTTCAATCACAACTTGGTCTTCAATCTTAGTCCAAAAAATTGTTTCCAACTCTGATTCTTTCTTATGTCTTTTGTGTTTAAAATCTTGACCCAGTGACCTCTGATCTTCCAGGTGAGAATCACTGCCTGGCTTTTAACCATCGTTCTTTTTAGTATAAGCTCATGTGGGTGCCAGACTGGGGAAGAAGGGCTTTCTGTGCCTTTATCTCCCTTGAATACATTTAAACTACACTACCACCCAACGGGGATGAGTGCTGTTACTACCCCATTTATGTCTGAGGTCACTGCCACTCGTTATAACATCATGGCATCTCAGCAGGACAGAAGCATTTAGGGGCGGTTTGTCTCCCAGTTAATGGAAATATGGAAGAGGCCACTCGGGGTGGGGGCGACTGGTATAAATGGCTCATTGTGTTTGGTTTTTAATTTTTCAACTGTATTTTTATAAAAATAAAAATTGTAGCATGTTGTAGATATTTTGGCAATGGAATAGAGAAAAATAAAAATTGACTCACCATGGAAGTATACTACATAGTATTTTATTTTAATTTAATTTGAGTTTAGTCTTCTTTTCCAAACTTTTTCTACAAATATAATTATAATGTATATAAAGCTTTTTATCTTGATTTTTTTAAAAATTACATTCTAAACATTTTTTATTTATTTACATAGTTCTTTTAACCATCTTGAAAATATTATTCTCACCACTTTCAAGGTGATACTCATGCATAATTTAAACCAAGACAACTAAAAACCTTTAACATAAAACAGCAGACTCCTGCCCCACCTTGCTTACTGCCCTGACCCAGTTTTACTCACCAGCTCCAACCACTTTCTTATCCTCGATTTCAACAGCTCTACAGTGGTCGCTTGAGTGGTACCATATAGTTTATGTACCTGCTACCACATGCTTTTTTAGCTAAGTGACTTTTGGAACTATTGTTTGACAGTGTTGATTCTTCAAGGTTACTAAGGGATGATAAAATCCAGTTCATTACACAAATACCTATGTATAACCTCAGGGCTACATTATCAGATGTCCTTTGCCTTGCCATTTTTGTAAGCCTAATGTAATTGTATCTTCCATTTATCATAAATGGCTATAGGCATATTGTTAGGAATAATGACTTTATTGTTAAACATTAAAAGATTGCTCTGCTCTTACCAGTTATTTTCCTAAGCTAAAATTGTGTAAGTTTGGGAATTAAGCCAAGATTTAATGAAATTCTATTTCACATCATAATTATTAAGACAGAGCAGGCAACAGTCTGCCCCTGATAATTGTAAAGAATATTGGGTGTTAAGAAGGAATACATTGTGTGCAGCTTTTCTCAGCAGAAATAATATTTTAAGGCAATAGTCTATTCAAAATTGAGAATCCGTTTTAATAAAAGGTGAAAGATTTGAAGAGAAACTTGAGTTATTTGTTTTCTGAAATACTGACTCAAAAGTATGTAGAGTCAGTGCCTATTCTGTCACATATATTTTTTAAAGAATTAACAAACATTATTTTTTAGATCAGTGTTAGATTTACAGAAAAATTGAGTGGAAAGTACAGAAAGTTTCCCATATGGCATTCATCACCCCCTCCCTAGTTTCCCCTAATTATTAATATCTTGCATTATTAGTGTGGTCCTTCTGTTACAATTGATGAGTCAATATTCATACGTTATTATTAACTAAAGTTCACAGTTTTCATTAGGGTTTACAATTTGTGTTGTACATTCTACGGGTTTTGATGAATGTATAGTGACATATATTCACTGTTACAGTGTCATACAGAATAGCTCACTGCCTGAAAATCCCCTGTGCTCCAGCAAATCATCCCTGCCTCCCTCCCTCCTCTTGAACTGCTGGCAACCACTGATCTTTTGGCCATATCCTAAGTTTTGCTTTTTTCAGAATGTCATATAGTTGGAATCACCTGTAGCTTTTTTAAATGGGCTTCTTTGACTTGCCAGTATGCATTTAAGTTTCTGCTATGTCTTTCTGTAGTCTGCTAGCTCATTCCTTTTTTAGTGATGAATAATATTTCATTGTCTGGATGTACACAGTTTATGCATTCACCTACTGAAAGACATCTTGGTTGTTTCCAAGTTTCGGCATGACTAAAGTTGCTAGAAATATATATATATTTGTGAACAAAATAGTATGTATACACACGCACACATACACATACAGGGTTTTGTATGAACATAAGTTTTTTATTCATTTGGGTAAATATCAAGGAGTGTGATTACTGAATCATATGTTAAGAGTCTATTTACTCTTCTCATAAACTGCGAAGCTGTTTTCCAAAGTGGCTGTACCATTTTACATTCCCCTGACAATGAAAGAGAATTCCTATTGTTCCACGTTCTCACCAGCATTTGGTGGTGTCAGTGTTCTGGATTTTTGTCATTCGACTAAGCTTGGGAAGGTGTACCTTGTTTTATTTGCAACTCTCCCATGACAAACGATCGGGAGCATCTTTCGTATGCTTGTCTCCCCTCTGGATATCTTCTGGTGCGGTGTCTGTTCAGATCTTTTTGCACACTTAAATTAGGTCATTAATTTTTAAGGATTCTTTCTATGTTTTGGATCCAGTCCTTTATTTGAGTTTTACAAAGATTTTCTCCCAGTTTGTGGCTTGTTTTTTCATTTCCTTAACAAGGTCTTTCACAGAGCAAAAGTTTTTTGTTAATTTTTATGAAATCTAACTTAACAATTTCTAGTTCTTGAATCATCCCTTTGGTGTTGTATCTCAATAGTCATCTACATTTTCTCCTATGTTATCTTTTAGGAGTTTTATAGTTTTGCAGTTTATATTTACTTCTGTTATTTATTTTTAATTCATTTTCATTAAAACAAGTGTGAAATCTGGGTCTAGATTAATTTTGGTGGATGTCCAGTTTTTCCAGCACCTTTTACAGTAAAGACTGTTCTTTCTCCATTTAATTGCCTATATTTTTTGTCAAAAATCAAATTGACTCTATTTCTCTGGGTCCCTACCTAGGCTTTCTGTTTTGTTCACAATATACTTTTAAATGAGTTTTTGTTGTTGTTACCTTCAGTGAAAATAAAATCTGCTGGTAACTGATCTTGTTTTGACATCTTTGAGCGTTTGTTTCCTAATAAGGGGGAATAGGTAGGAGAGATCATTCTTACTAATTTCTTCTGGCTTTATCTTAGGAGACTAGTTTATATTTTAGTCCAGGGGTCCCCAAACTACGGCCCGCGGGCCACATGCGGCTCCCTGAGGCCATTTATCCGGCCCCCGCCGCACTTCTGGAAGGGGCACCTCTTTCATTGGTGGTCAGTGAGAGGAGCACATTGATCATCTCATTAGCCAAAAGCAGGTCCATAGTTCCCATTGAAATACTGGTCAGTTTATTGATTTAAATTTACTTGTTCTTTATTTTAAATATTGTATTTGTTCCTGTTTTTGTTTTTTTTTACTTTAAAATAAGATATGTGCAGTATGCATAAGGATTTGTTCATAGTTTTTTTTATAGTCTGGCCCTCCAACGGTCTGAGGGACAGTGAACTGGCCCCCTGTGTAAAAAGTTTGGGGACCCCTGTTTTAGTCTATAGCCAGGGCCATGATATTTTTATGAAAAGTTTCTGGGTTTGTTCCCACAGATATCAGGTCTGTGTGTGCACAGGCAGAGTGATGTACATCTGTTGGACAAGATGTCTGTCTATGCCCTTTAAATTTAATAATTGGATATTAAACTGTCTTTCACTGATGACTAACAAAACATATTGTTTGGCCCCAATATGTAAGAAAAAGTATCAATACTTAAGGTCATTACCAATAATTAAAACATCAGCTTTCCTCCCTTGCAACGTTTGGGAACAGTTTTGGTTGTTACAGTGGAGATGAGGAGGAGGAGGAGGGGGTGTTACTGCATCTAGTGAGTAGAGGCCAAGGATGCTGCTAGCTACCCCACAATGCTCAGGACAGCCCTGCACAACCATCTTTTTATGGCTCAAAGTGTCACTAGTGCTGAGATTGAGAACCCCTGTTGTAGAGAAGCAGTTTTATTTATATCCATGGCCACGATTTCCTCTTTGCTTAGCCTCTAGACAGCTTAGACTCTGGTAGATTTGCAGTCCACCTCTAACAATGGTGCAGACATGGGTGGTATGATATAACAGTAGGCTTCTTTTAGCTGTCGGGCTTAGTTTCACTTTTCTCTTGATTTCATAATAGTTACTATTATGTTCTATGCATTTATGTAAAGCTGACTTAACTCTGAAAGTGGGATATCAATACATAATTATATATATTTCTTAATATAGGTGGCTGGATCGTTGATCATAAAAAGACGAGGCCAGAAAATGTTGATGGTTAATGCGCTTCTAGACTGGTTGCACATGCATCAGAAGACTCGGCTACTAATTTCCTCTCTGGTCCTTCAGATGACACATTACCCTATGACACATTAAGTTTCCATGAGCTCATCTTGTTTTCATAGTGTTCCCTATTATTGTTAAGAGAAACAAAACCAAAAACCCCACTGTTTCAGCAATCCCCGTGTCTTCCTCTGTGTGCAATTGCTCAACTAAGTTATGCGTATGGGTTCAGCGATGTGGGAGAGGCTTCTTATTGCACATTGATCCAGGGGATCTCACTATATCTTTGGTGTATTTGCTGTCAGTGACCACTTGTCAAAAGAAGTTCAGGGCTCACGTTCTCTTCTTGCTACTTGAGCTCTTTCTCCCTTCACTGCAGCCATTACCAGCTCCTTTTCTGCCCCTTACCTCACTCCAGTATGGACGCTTTGCACAGCCCATTTCCTCTCCCAGTTTCTTCTACCTCTGACTGCCACCCCTTACACCTCCCAGATGCGCTAGGGCTCAGAGAGAAATGGGCTTGGAGGGATTTACTGGACCTGGCTCTTGTGTTCATTTGGCGGCTTGAGAGGTTGTCGCCTCCTGAGACAGCAGGCAAAGTCTTTGCTGTTGCTCCAGAACACACCGAATCTCTGGGACATTGAACACTTTCCCTTATGTCTCCATGATTTTTCAACATCCGTTTTGTTTCTTTTTTAATTCTTAGTGAAGACTTTGGCTCCATCTGCATGTCTCCAATTTCTTTACTTCCACAGATTATCAGATTGAAGGTCTTTAGGTCATGCATTCAGATTATTTTAGCTTGTTTTAAATTTTTCAAAAATAAAATAATGTTCTCAAAAATGATTTCCATTTTTGCACAGGTATATATATATATATATATACACACACACACAAATATATATATATTTGTGTATATATTACATGTTAACAATGCATAATAAAAATTCATTGTATGGCACTTATATATATATAATTTATACTAAATGGAAAATGGCTTTTAAAATTTTAGCATAACTGGAAAACATGACCTGAGATCCTTCAAACTCTGATATAGTATATAAATGATAGGAAAATTTTGGAAAGGCAAAACCAGAAATACCTGTAATCCTATCACCTATAGATAAACATTATATGATATTTTAGGTATTTCTTCCTAGACACTTTTTAAACACACATATCTTTTCTCTTCACAAAAATGCCACTGTGTTATATGTACTGTGTTTTTAACTTTTATTCTACTTAAATATATTGTAAGTATCTTTTTATGTCAGTGATTATGTACATACATAAATATTTTAATGACTATATAGTATTCTTTTGTGTTGAGGTATCATGTTATAGATCAGTTTCCTTTTTCGTGACAGAGAGAGACAGAGAGAAGGACAGACAGACAGGAAGAGAGAGAGAAAAGAAACATCAATTCCTCACTGAAGCACCTTAGTTGTTCATTGATTGCTTTCTCATATGTGCCTTGACTGGGGGGCTACAGCAGACTGAGTGACCCCTTGCTTGAACCAGCAACCTTGGGTCCAAGCTGGTGAGCCTTGCTCAAACCAGATGAACCCGCGCTCATGTTGGCGACCTCAGGGTTTCCAACCTGGGTACCTGGGTCCTCCGCATCCCAGTCTAATGCTCTATCCACTGTACCATGGTCAGGATATCAGTTTCCTTTTTTAACAGTGAAATGTTTTACTCTTTTTCCTGTTTACTGAATATATTTGGGTGACACTGGTTAACAAAATTAGGTTTCAGGGCACAGTTCCACAAAACATCATGTGTATAGTGTACTGTGTGTTCCCCACCCCAAGTCAAGTCTCTGTCCATCACCATATTTCCTCCCATGCCCTCCTCCACCTCCTCCGCCTCCTCCCTTCCCTCCCTGCCCTCCCTGCCCTGGCTTATTACCACATTATTGTCTGTGTCCATGAGTTTTCCTGTTTCACTTTTCCTGTTTGCTCTTTTTCTCTCCACTACCCAGCCGCCAGCCTCCCCACAACTCTACCCTCTTATAGCTGTCAGCCTGCTCTCTGAGTCTGTCTCTGTTTTGCTTATTAGTATATTTTGTTCCTTAGATCCACATATGAGTGAAGTCAGATGTACTTGGCTTTCTTTGACTGGCTTATTTCACTTAGATCAATTTTCTAAAAGTCAATTGCCTGAAAGCCAATTTGATAAATTTATCAAATTATCCAGTTTAGCAGAAGACTTGTTTCTTTTAACCACTTGAATATTGTTTCTCTTTTTGAAAAAAAATTTATGCAGTTTAATATTTTCTTGATAGTTATTTAAGTGCCATCTCAACCCTGAGGTTTCTGCAATTAAAAAATTAAAATTTAGAAGCATCAGAAAGAAATTGGAAATGACCAAACATTCCCAACACATATAGCATTCTAAAACTCTGGGTTCTAAGAAAAAATTAGAATGTGTTGATATGATTGCTGTTTGCAAAACCATTTGATACGAAAGGACAGAGCCATCCTGAAATGTTAAAGGACGTGGAGTTATGCAGAGAAATCTGTAGAAAGAGGCAGAAGACTCGAGCCTCAGACATAACAAAAACATGCCACCAGGACTGAAGAAGTTTTCGACATTAGTTTAAAATCCTAAAAATGTAAGGATGGGTAAATTAAGAAATGAACTAGGAAACTATAGAAACTATATGGTTATCTCATATTACACTTAAGCTACTAATTACTATTTTTTATATTATCCATAAATATTTTAAAGATCATTTATGTTTTCAAAATAAATTTAATATCATTATTAAACCTAATTCCTCATCAAATAGTCAATAAATGATCAAGTTCTCCAATTGTCTCTTAATTATTATTATTATGATTATTATTATTACTTTGTATTTTTCCGAAGTGAGAAGCAAGGAGGCAGTCAGACAGAGTCCTGCATGCACCTGACCAGGATCCACCGGCACACCCACCAGGAGGCAATGTTCGGCCCCTCTAGGGCATTGCTCCATTGCCGCCAGAGCCATTCTAGTGCCTGAGGCAGAGGCCATGGAGCCGTCCTCAGCGTCCGGGCCAACTTTGCTCCAGTGGAGTCTTGGCTGCAGGAGAGGAAGAGAGAGAGGAAGGAGAAGGGGAAGGGTGGAGAAGCAGATGGGTGCTTCTCCTGTGTGTATACTCTGACTGGGAATTGAACCCAGGACTTCCACATGTTGGGCTGATGCTCTACTGCTGAGCCAACCGGCCAGGGCTCATAATTAGTTTTAATAATTAAGCCACTAAATTGCTATTAACTACTGTTATTCTTATTCTAAGAAGACTCAACAATTCCTCTAAAAGCATCATAGCCTCGCCTGTGGTGGCACAGTGGATAAAGCGTTTGACCTGGAATGCTGAGGTTGCCGGTTCAAAACCCTTGGCTTGCCTGGTCAAGGCACATTCGGGAAGCAACTACTGTGGGTTGATGCTTTCTGCTTTTCTCCCCTCTTTCTTTGTCTCTCTTCCCTCTCTCTAAAAAAAATCAATAACATTTTTTTAAAAGATTGTAAAAAAAAATAAAAGCATAGAAATCTTCAAATGCTTTTAACACAATTGCATTTGATAAAAATTGTTATATCCATAGGCTGTTAAAACTACTACAACTAATTCAAACTGGTAAACTAAAGCTGTTACCCACTTAATACAAAATTATATCAACCTCACAAATAGTTAAAAGATACAAAATTTGGTAAATTGATCATTTTATAAATTGAAAATCCTTAGATATCTGGCTTTGGGTAAAATGAACTTTGAGAGCTGATCTACTTTTATTTAAATAGTGAACTATTTTATTACTTGGTAAACAAGTATATTTCTAATTGTATAGTATTACAGTCAGTCCCACAATAAGTATAATCTTATACAGAGCTCTGTGTAACTGACCAGTTATTTTCTTAGAAATAATTTATTGCTAAAAGTGGTAATGTTGTGTTAAGAAGTGCATACATATTAAAGGATATTAATGTGTATTGTTAAGTTACATTGTATCATTTACCCTCTGTGCCAAGTCCAACAATTACATTTTATGGTGAGGATCTCAGAGTCCAGAAAAGACAGTGGTTTTGTCCATAATTATAGGACTTGTCAAGCTGGACCCAGGAGTCGGGCTTGCTGATCCCACTTGCGGCACCTCTCATTACCCTCTCTGCACTCTCTTCCAGGCAAGAGCCAGGTGTCTGAAATCCTCAGGTACCTTTTTAATTGTATTATGCTGCTTTTCTGGACTCATTCTAATGAATGCTGTGATTAAAACTGTACATATTTATTAAGTTTTCTATAAATGCAGTCAATTTGCTATTTCTGTGCACCATCATTTCAGAATATCTTAGTATCAGATTATCTTTCCATTTTTACCCTACTCATTCACATTACAGTTAACTGTATAACTCCTGGGTTTTCCTGTGGCTTTGCTATGTTATAGCATATATTGAACAGTAATTTCAAAGCAGATAAAGACATGAGTAAACATAAAGTTAATTAAAATGTATCCAATTTTTATTGCAAAGGCAGAAAGAAAAGCTAATAAAGAAATCAATTACACTGCTCCACATTTCTCTTTCTTGGTGGGGCATTTTTTAAAATAAAATTTTATTGATATAATTCCTGTACTCTAAATTTACCCTTTTAAAGTATTCAATTCAGTGGTTAGTAACATATTCACAAAGCTAGAAAACCATCACCACTGTCTAATTCCTGAACTCACTGCATCTTGTGTGTAGCAGGCTTACAGAATTTACATGCTATAATTCAGCTGTGAAAAGAAAGAGAGAGAGAAACAAAGAAAGAGAGAGAAGAAAGGAAAGAAGGGAAAAAGGGAGGAAGGGAGAAAGGGATGAAGGAGGGAGGGAGGGAGGGAAAGAGAGAGGGAAAGAAAGGCTTCACATCCTCTAACATATTCACTCTTCAGCTCTCTGAAGAGCACAGGTGGGAAAACAGCCCGATGCTTGCCAGTAGGGTTCAAATATTTTTCAGTTTAAAGAGCCTCTTTTCTATTGTGACTTCATTTCTTTAAGATAAACAGTCCTTCATGTTTCTGTTCTCCTGATCCTTTCCAAGATGGTATCCAGGTTGGTTCAGGGGTTCTATTGTGCTTGTTGGGAGAAAGGAGGCACAGATTCTTGGTACGCCTGCTGAGAGATGACTGGGCACTGCCAATTTGTGGGAATGTCATACTGACACCCACACCAAGAGCCAGTGGACCACGTCAGGATACTCAGAAATATTTGGAACCCCTGAATTAAAACCTTCAACAGGCTGTGTGAAGTCTGCCTCAAGACAGAACTTTGCTTGGTTTATCTTGACACCCCTTTACCTTGTTGCTTTACCATGTGTGGGACAAGAAGCAAAAAGGGAAGCAGCTCCTCCTTCAGACCTAGAGCCTCCTCCAGCTTGGGCGTGGCATTGTGGACCTGTCACTCTAGATTTTCTTAGAGCCCTTTCCCACCCCCACTCCCCTTGTCTAATTGACCTTTAATAGGAGAAGTGGATGGGAGATGGGAGGCCCCTTGGACACAGGTTCTATCCCAGTCTTACCTTTCCTATACTCCTATACTCCTGATCTACAGGCTCCTTTCCCAGTCCCTGTAGATCACATCCCCCTTTCTTCGAGGGGGACCTCGTTGGCTCAACTTCAGTCACAGACTGGAGATGATGTTCTACCATAGGAGAAGCTGTGTGATCCAAGTCCTTGGGGACTTACTTTTGATACAGAGCCCAGAGGAAAACTGGGAGCTAGGGATTATCAAATACCAAAATGACATTGATTAAATAACCCGGAAACACTGTTCCTGTTACATATGGTATTTTACCTTTAGGGAGGACCTTACCTTAGAAGCTGGTCATATAAGAAAGCCAGGCTCCAGAGTCAGACAGACCTGGGTCACCAGCTTACCAACTATATCAACAATAGCTTTCTGGGGGCTTTTATATGGAAAGATATTGAGACTGTTTGAAAATGATTACCATAGTAGGTAAAAAGAAAAATTATAGTTGTCTAAATAAAGAGAATATGGCTACGCACCTTTTTCAAAGGAATTAAGGAAAATCAACAAAAGAAAATACAACTTAAGGCTAGAAATTGATGGAGTTGGTTGTGGATATGAGTTTGGGCACTCTTTTCTCTTCTGCCCTCCTGAGGACACCAGTAAAGTTTTCTTGACCCCCTTTTCTGTGATAGGAAGTTTGGAGAAAACATTGCAACTCTTCTATAGACTTTGCTTCTCTAAAAATGTCTCTAAAGCATCATTCTTGAAAGCAAACTAAGAAGGAACCCCCTGATAGGGGGTTTCTAAAAGGTTTCTGTTTGGGTGAGTAAAGTAAATCTCTTGAGCTAACAGCTGGTTCTAAATGCAAGTATGAGAACTGAAGGCATTATTTTAAGGATGAATTCCTAAGAATGACCCTTAAACCAAATTAAACCTACTTTCTTGTTGTTGTTTCTTTGTTTTCATTTTTTATGAATTTATTGGGGTGATACTGGTTAATAAAATTATATAGGTTTTAGGTGCACATTTCTGTATTACATCAATCTGCACCCCAAGTCATGAATCTCAGATCACTTGTTTGGTATCATTACCACCCAACTGTCTGTCCTGGGGGCGTCCTTTCTCTTTCTCCTTTTTCTAAGCTCTCTTAATTCAAACACCTCTTTTGGTGATGATGCTTACTCCACAGAGAGGAAGCAAGGCTGTGGGTGAGTAAAGAGTGCAGCTTTGAAGCAATGGACCAAGTTCACCTAAGACCTTTGATGACCTGGCACAGGTCTGTCTCTGGGTGTTGTTTTCCGTGTCTGTGCCAGGCAAAAAGTTGGCAATTACATGCCTTTTTTTTTTTTTTTACAGAGGCAGAGATAGTCAGGGACAGACAGACAGGAACGGAGAGAGATGAGAAGTATCAATCATCAGTTTCTCATTGCGCGTTGCGACTTCTTAGTTATTCATTGATTGCTTTCTCACATGCGCCTTGACCGTGGGCCTTCAGCAGACCGAGTAACCCCCTGCTGGAGCCAGCGACCTTGGGTCCAAGCTGGTGAGCTCTTTGCTCAAGCCAGATGAGCCCACGCTCAAGCTGGTGACCTCAGGGTCTCGAACCTGGGTCCTTCCGCATCCCAGTCCGATGCTCCATCCACTGCGCCACCACCTGGTCAGGCTACATGCCTTTTCTTTTTCTTCCCTCTCCCTCTTTGTCTTCTATCCTCATAGACTTTTCTGGTTACTCCAGAGTGATCACTGTTATTGCAAGATCAAGTAAGACAGTGATAGGAGCAATACTTCATCTCCAATGAATTGCCTTTGGATGAAAAATTCACTTGTTGCTGGGAAAACCCAATGCAGATTAAAGCATTCAGTTTGGGATGTTGTGGTGAAGTAAAAAAAATAATTTTTAAATTTCTTTTTGATGGCTGCTGGAAATAAGGCAGAAAAATTTTAAGTCATAATAAAAACAAAATATGAAACCAATAGATTATTTCTTCTGTAGCACTTTGTAAAGGCAAGAAATATAGGTTCCGAGGGGTTTTATTCTAGTAACTCTGTTCTTAAATTGTAAGATCTAAGATTGTGTAACATAGCTGTTTAATAAAGTGGGTTCAGATTTCATAGGGAAAGTAGCATCCAACTTCTTATATTTTATTTCTTTAAGCTCTGATAATATGAGAAATTAGTGATTACAAAATATTTATATAGCAGACAGGGTGGTGAATTTGTATAGATTTCAGATTGTATAAATAAAATATATATGATAGAATACCTTTTAAACTTGTGAAACCTATGATGGAAAACAAAATATTACCCAAAATGCATATTATATTCAAAATCAGAAACCTATTTCATTGTGCGATATTTACCTTCTTAATTACAGCGTAGTACATACATTTACATTCAGGTCGTCATGCAGTACAAAAGTATACAGTAGAGTGACGTGGCATATAAGGTACCTTGTCCATAAGAAGGGAGGGGAGAGAGAGCAGAAGAAAATGTCCATTTAAGCGGTACAATTGGCCATGTGCCAGCCTGAGGCCGAGATGAAAAATGTGCCTCTCTGAGGTGAGACAAAGGTTGTCCTTGTGCATCTCATTGTAGAAATGTTTCTTTCCCAGTGTTGGAGGAAGAATTGGCATTTGGACCGCATTTATTTATTTATTTATTTATTTACAGAGACAGAGAGAAAGATAGATAGGGACAGACAGACAGGAACAGAGAGAGATGAGAGCATCAATCATTAGTTTTTCGTTGCAACACCGTAGTTGTTCATTGATTGCTTTCTCATGTGTTCCTTGATCGGGGGGCTACAGCAAACCAAGTAACCCCTTGCTCAAGCTAGCGACCTTGGGTCCAAGCTGGTTAGCTTTGCTCAAGCCAGATGAGCCTGTGCTCAAGCTGGCAACCTCGGAGTCTCGAACCTGGGTCCTCGTCATGCCAGTTTGACGCTCTATCCACTGCGCCACCGCCTGGTCAGGCTATTTATGCATTTAACAAACACGTCTATACCCCTATGCTATTTTAAATATGCTTCTAAGTACTTTACAAATATTAACTAATATAATTCTTTATTCCTCATAAGCCTGATGAGCTAGATAGTTATTTCCTTTTTTCAGAAAGAAACTGAGGCACAGAGAGATCAGGCAACTTGCCCAAGATCACAGTTAATAATAATCAATGGATTTAGGATTTGAATTTTAACAATCCAACTCCAGTCTTTACAAATTGTAGTGTCTTCCTTAGGAATTTTTAGAGGAAAATTTCTACATAGGATCTTACTCCTTACAAGTAGACTTTAGAACCTAACAAACATGGTGGTGAGTATTGTTTCAGACTTTTTTGTGTGGATATTAAGTGTATAGTATATATTGTATATGCTGTATATGTATGTATATATGTATATATGTGCATATTTATTGATTGTGTACATCAATATATATATAATTTTTGATTAATAATAATTGGTGGTCAAGATGTCTGAATTATACAAATCTCTCTTCTTAATCCACCCCACTGTCATAATATATCATTTGGACCTAATTTAATGCACTCTTCCCTATTGACAGATATCTAGATTGTCTCTGTCTGTAACATAAGGCTAGTATGAACATCTGTGTGCTCTTGTGCAAGAATATCTAAAGAACAAGTCCTCTAAAAGTTCTCACCATAAAGACAAGCAAACAAGCTAAAACCTGATAACTATATGAAGTGATGGATGTGTTAACTAATGTTTTTTTGTGCTAATCAGTTCTATAGGGGAGGAAACACCTTTCCTCTACCCTTCAAGCTTCTTTCAGCTGGTCTGATAATTAGGTAAATCTACATGGGGCAGATTAACAAGAGAAAATAATCAAATTTAATTAGATATATAGGTTCAGGGACAGACAGGAAAATGAGGTGTGTATGGCCTTCTGAGAATGAGGTAAGGTGCCTTGGGCTTCAGAGGGAAGGTCATTGTAGGACTATAAGAGCAGATGTTCAGTACTTAGTAGTTTGCCTTGCTATATAAAGGGTCAAAAGGTTAACTCTGATAATCTCTTATTATGGGCAGGACCCATAATTTAAGGTCTTCTAGGTAGTTAATGGGGGAGGGCAGTAGCCCCCCTCTCCTCTTTTCTTTTTTTTCTTTTGTTTTGTGATGGTGTTTGTTTTTAGCCGGTCACCCAAGTCTGGTTTGAAATCCAGTTCTGGTATTAAGTAAGACACGTGGGTGTGAGTGTGCGTGCTGTGGCCAGAAGGTTGGCCAAATCATCTTTGGGTAAAGAAGTGTGGAGGACCGCAATCCTTGATCCTGGACACTTTTATAACCTGTTGTGGAATAAATAAAATACTCATTTGTTCTTTTTTTAAAAAAAGTTTATCTTGAGCCTGCAGTGTAAATTGGCTTTAGCTCAAAACAGTCCACATACCACAGAGGCACATCTTGAGGTGACTCATTCTGAACCCTTGCAGTTCACAATCTATATGATATCAAATCATCACACTGAATGCCTTAAACTTACACAGTGTTATCTGCCAATTAGATCTCAAAACAACTGGAGGGAAAAAATTCCCTGTAGTGGAATTCCAAGTGAACAAGTTGTTTCTGTGTTGCAAGAATGGATAAGGCATTATTAGATTTTATCAGAGATTCAGGATTATAAACAAGGAGTCATAATTAGTCTGTTACCCGAGAATCTGTTTTGATTTTTTTAAAAAAGTTTTTCATATTATTAAGTCCCTTAAATGAGGATAAGCCACCCTTAGTGGATATCTGTCCCAGTGAAAGAAATTTTTGGAAAAAGTCACCCACCTCCCATTTTCTGGATATGTTTATGGATGTCCCTTTGTGCCTAAAGCATTGCCCGGCTGACTGTGTCTCTTCAGACCATCTAGCTGAGCACATGTGTTGAACATCCCAGAATCATATTTGCATGTCAAACCCTCAGTTATTGTTATCATTATTAACTCAAAGTTTCCACATATAAAATGTGCCTTTATTTACTGTTTAAAAAGTTGCGGGCATTGCCAACTGCATCACCCACGGCACTTTATGTGAAGTCCATCATTAGAATTCTTCAGTGGGGCCTCACTTTCCCATCTACTTCCTCTCCCCTCACGAAGCCTCAAGCCTCGTGAAAGCCCACGGGTGACTCATGCTGCCCTCTGACCCTTCTGCCAGGAAACTCGCCACAGCCTATCTGGTACCCAGCGCACTTCCACATTTGCATTCTCCTCTCTTCCTTGGTTTGGGTTTTCTGTTCTCATTTTATTAAATTCATCATTGTCTTTTTTTTTAAAGCATTTCAAAATTTTTTTTGAGAAAGAAGCAGACTATAAATGTAATCTCTTAATTTAGCATCATTAATAAGTAGATAAAACACCAGTTTCAAAGAGCCATTGTATGCAGGGGAAAATGGGAGAAAACAGACTTTAGTTTCAATTTTTGGCTAAAGTTGTGTGTGAGTCCCAGTGGTACCCCTCACTAGTGCTGTGACTTTGGGCCAGTCTTTCCATCTCTATAAACCTCACTTTACTCCTCTGTAAAGTGGCTCATATGATTTTTGAGGATTAATCGAAAAGCTGAGAAAATTATAAATGTTTAATTAGAAAATACTAAGGTATAAATCATTAGAAAGTGTAACTCGTATCACTTGCACACATGTAACCACTTTCTCAGTTTTCGTCCGAACTACATTGCACGTTGTACTTTTCTGGTGCCTCCCCACAGCGTAAGGAACTGCAATCACAAGACCTGCTTGGCAGTTAGCAGAGGCCCCTGTAGAGTAGTACTGTCATTGCTTTTGTCTATAGAACATACATTTGGTTCTCAGCTGTCCATGGTGATAGAGGGACGGGAAACATGAACTAAGCATAAGGAAATGATAATCTACAGACTAGCGTCACCCCTGTCCTGTCCACTGCTTTTTATTTTCACTGTTCATCTTTCTTCCCAGGACCAAGGCTCTGGGAAGCCCCATCATCTCTCTGTCTGGACCCTTCAGAGGCCTTTGTCATGGAGTTCCCCACTCCAGCTCTCCACCTCCTTCTTCCTACAGAGCTCTCTCTCCAAAGCAGAGATCTCCTCAGGTCTTTTCCCTGGTTAAAAATCTTTCCAGGACCACATATAAAGTCTACACTGCTTGGCATGACATATCATATAAAGAACACCTCATAGGTACTTTCCTGATCTCATCTCCTGCCTTCATACAAACATGCTATAGGGGTGTCTAATATTTTTTAACAGCTTTCTGTATAAAGTTGTTTATAAAATCCCCTTATTGTACCCCATCTAACTTTTTACTTTGAAAATTTTAAATCTACAGAAAAAAATAAAAGAATATCCTCACCTAAATTCACTAATTCATTCTCATTTTGCCACGTTGGTCCTCTCCTCTCCCTTCCCCCCTTCTTTTTTTCATTTTGACTGAAGTGTTGAAAGTTGCAGACACTGTGAGCCTTCATGCCCACACAACCGGCATTCATCATCTAAAATACGGACTTTCTCAGCACAATCACAATGCTATTATCATGCCGATAAAACACACAGTTCCCTAATGGCATGTTCAAACATTTTCAAATTTCCCCAATTATCACAGCATGTGTCATCCCTTCCGTCCCTCTACATCCAAGATTCACTCAAAGTTTACACATTGTGTATATACCTCTCTTTCTCTCTCTTTCTCTCTCTCTCTCTCTCTCTCTCTCTCTCTCTCTCTCTCTCAAAAGACACAGCCATACAGGAAGGGAGAAACATGAGAAGCATGAACTCATAGTTGTGGCACATTACTTGTTCATTGATTGCTTCACATATGTGCCTTGATCTAGGGGCTCCAGCCAAGCCACTGACGTTTGGGCCAAAGCCAGCGACCATGGGGTCATGATGATGATCCCACATTCAAGCCAGTGACCTTGTGCTGTGAGCTTGTGCTCAAGCCAGATGAGCCTGCCCTCAAGCTAGAGACCTCTGGGTTTTGAACCTAGGACCCAGATCAGTATCCCAGGTCAATACTCTACCCACTGTGCCATCACTGGTCAGGCCACATTGTGTCTCTTTAGTCTCTCTTAATATGAAATAGTTCCACCTCGCCCCTCCCCTGTATGTTCTGAAGTATCCAAGCTAGTTGTCTTTAGTGCACATTAAGGATCTTTAGTGCACACTAAGGAGTTCCTCTAACTCCTTTATTTCCTATAAACTAGAAGTCCTAGAGGTCTCTGTCTGTCTGTGTCTTTTAAAACAATTGGTCAGGAGCGGGAGGGTTTGCCTCCTTTCCCTTACCTTGCCCACTTTTAGCACGGGGGCCCCAGAAGGGCATGTAGGAAGCCCCGGGTGCAGCACCCAGAGCTGCCCAATCCTTCATTCAGTGAATACTCTCAGAGCCTCTGCTCTGATTAGGCATTGCGCTAGGTGCTTGGAATCCTGCTGTGGAGAAATGGGCATCGTCTTTCATTCTTCTGGGGAGCTGACCAGAAATAAAACAATATATACTGGGATGTAGGTCAGTAAGAAAGATAAGGGTGTAAATCACAAGGCATGGGCAGAGGGGTGAGACTTTCAATTAGGTGGTTAGTGAAGATTTGTCTGGGGATGGAGGTAACATTTGTATAGAGCTGGACAAAAGAGGGAACGAGAGAGAGAGAGAGAGAGAGAGAGAGAGAGAGAGAAAACTAAAAAAAGGGAGAAGGGAGGGAGGGGTAGCGCCTGCCGGAAAAGCGGTGGGGCGGCCGCTGCTTGGTGAGGTGTCTGTGTCTGGTGGCCCAGTCTACCCGGGAGCTCCTCCCCTTGGAGCTCACTGTGTGCTCCTCCCCTTGGAGCTCCCAAGGTCTGCACTGGGAGGCCTTTCCCATGGTGTGCTGTATTCCCTCATTTATAGAGCACCATTTTAATGGCTGATTAGTTAAACTCTGCTTTTGGGGGGTGCTGAAACAGGGGGTTGGAACTGGTAGAAAAAGAACTCACCTGCTTATTTATGGATCCACCCTAAAAGCCATCTCGCTTATTTCCAAATCAGCTTTAGACCCCATCTTCATTTCAGACTCATATGAAAAATATGTGCTGTTTTGAATCAAAGAAGTGCTTGCTTCCCTTTTATTTTGGGAACTACAGCTCACCAGTTTCAGAAAGAGGCCTGACTATCTACCTCGCTAGTGAAATGATAAACAAGGTGAAGGTCCAACCCGAAGCCTGCAAGACAAAATGCACTGAACTGTGGCAACAGTGCAAGGGGGTGACAGTTTACAGAGGTGCTTTTGAGAGTTCTTAGAACAGTTCCTCCCCAGGAGGTATTCCCTACGTAGCTCCACTTTGCCTTCCCCTAACTCTAAATCGTCTCTCCCTCATTTAAAGTTCTTGGCAGTGGTCCCCAAATGATGGAACTTCAGAATTAGACAGGTCACATGGGCAAACCCTGCCATCACTGAGCCTCCAGAGGATTTCCTTGAAAGTGTCCAGGGCATCCGTTCTGTTGGGTGTAGGTGATTCTAGTGTTCCTTCAGATTTGGAAACCACAGCCCTAAGGGACATTCGAATGACGCCCCTAACAGATTTTATTTTATTCTCAATGTATAGATTTGACCATGAGACTATATTATAAAGCATGATTTGTATCTGATTACAAGTTTTAAAATATTTTTTTAGTCTTCTGAGTACTTTGTGTGGTGTTATATATATCCTAGTAGCAACTGAATAAATTAATAAAAGACTCCAGCATTTAGAAGCATGGTTAAGTCACTCTGCACTGGTCAAGCACAGGCCCCCTCTGGTCATGGCTCTTCCTCTGAAATCTTATACCCAACCATGGCTTGCTGATGCCATCATTTGTTCTTACAGCACTGCCGTCTCTCCTGGTTTCTGTTCTCACTTCCTGGGAAGCCTGCTGGACCTGATCACTTGAATGTTCCTACAAGCATTTTTTCTCCTGTAACTATATCTCCTCTTTTATTTCCTGTTTTAGTGAAGGCCTCCACCATCTTCCCAAATCACAGTTGGTTGGGGCTAGGTTCTATGCATTCTAGTTCTTAATCATGTTTGCCTTTGAAGCCTTGAGCCCCTTCACTTCACCTTGCACATTATGTCATCCATCTTGGGGGATGAGAAGGCAAACAAACTCCTGAGCATTACACCCAAGGTGTGCATCCCTCTCCTCTCCAGCCCAACTCCTGGCCTTCCCTACCTTTCCCTTGGCAAGGGGTTTCATATTATAGAACTAGTTCTCTGAAAGGGTGAGATTGAACTAATCCCATATGAAGGGGCCATGCTATTTCAGGGTCAATACTTTGCATATGAAGTTCCTTCTTCCAGGAATCCCTTTACGGACTTTGCCACCTGGTTGACATCACTTCCATTTTGACTCACAGAGCATTTCCTTCAGGATGCTTCCCTTGACCCCCGCCTTTTCCTCTTGCATAAATTTGATGTCCTTTTCTAGATCTGGTGCATCCTCTATCATCAGTTTACCACTGTACTGTAAATTTAATTCATACATGTTTGCCACAAAATATGAGCATCTTTAGAGCAGGAATTATATCTTGCTGACATTAAATTGATGCACAATAAATGGTTGTTGAACAAAGTATTATACAAGCAAAGTGGTTTGTGAACAATATCCATATTTAAATGTGTTATGATAAAGAATAAAAGATAGCTCAGTTGGTTAGAGCATTGTCCCGATAAACCAAGGTTGCAGGTTCAGTCCCTGATCAGGGCACATACAAGATTCAACCAATGAATGCATAAGTGGAACAACAAATCATTGCTTCTTTTTTTTTTTCTCTCTCTCTCTCTCTCTCTTTCTTTCTGTCTCTCTCTTTCTTTTCCTCTTTCTCTAAAATCAATCAATAAAATATTATTTTCAATCTTATTGACATTTTAAAAAATGAATTCTTTTTACTCTTTATTCATGGAGGGATTTTCATGGCTTGAAGCCAGTTCTATAATAGTAAAACAATGTCATTGTTTTTATATTCCAACAGGAAATATGGGATGTATAAAATCAAAAAGGAAAGACCATCTGAATGACGATGGAATAGATTTGAAGACTCAACCAGTACGTAATACTGACCGAACTATTTATGTGAGAGATCCAACGTCCAATAAACAGCAAAGGCCAGTAAGTAGATAGTCTCAGGGGAGAATTCCCACAGCAGGATCACAGCATGGCTGCGTAATTTAAACATCAAATTTGTAATATGTGCATGCAAAAACTCACGTTAATAACTTGGGCCTCAATTTTTGATATGCTTCACATCTTAATCCTTTAAAGAGCCTGTAAACATTTGAGAGATAACCAGGTCATTCATTCTATAATAAAGCGGCCTTTGGCCACCTTTTATGTAGAGAAAATCATCTTTCATATCACTGATGTGAATACCCACTTTTTATATAGAGAGATATATCTATCTATCAGAGATTGTGTGACTTAGGTTAGGTCATGAGATTAGTGCAATAGTCTGGAAGCAGAAGGAAATGCTGCATTCAAATCAGAAGCTGAAATACCTTGACCTCATCTTGTCATTCTTCAGTTAATTGTTAATAGCACAGATACTGAGGTTGTCATGACTTACTATAACTAAACGATTAAAAAGTAAACACAGAATATTCTGCCCACAAACACTGGACAAATATCTGTACCAGAAATGTTTTAGGAACGACGTGCTATTTGATGAATTTGGGGATGCTTGGCAAAGGAAGAACTAATGTCACATTTCATGGAAAAAAACAAAGCTTTGGATAATTACAGCCTTAAGTGTACTTTATCACAGATCTATCCTTTCCATTGATTCTCCTTCTGTATGTATAATAATCTACATAACACATATATAACATGTTCTGTAGGTTAGTTTTTATGGACTTCTTCAGCATGTAAGCTGGAAGCAGTTTATTCCAGGTTAGCCAGAATGCCTTTATTAAGTGTTTTTATAGTTTCTCTTGTCTGACATGTTTTTAAATGCTTTGGCATTCTGGAAGTGTATTTGTTATCATGTCTTTCAGCCAGCCTCTCCCCGACTTATCCCGATTATTCTACAGGTTAGACGTATGTCAAAGTCGCATATCATTGTTGAAATTGATAATTCACTCTTGACCTTAATAAGAAGTATAGAGGAAGAATCCCTGGCCAGTTGGCTCAGTGGCAGAGCATCGGCCCAGCGTGTGGAAGTCCTGGGTTTGATTCCCGGCCAGGGCACACAGGAGAAGTGCCCATCTGCTTCTCCACCCCTCCCCCTCTCCTTTTTATCTATCTCTCTCTTCCTCTCTCACAGCAAAGCTCCATTGGATCAAAGTTAGCCCAGGTACTGAGGATGGCTCCATGGCCTCCACCTCAGGTGCTTTAATGGCTGCAGTTGCAACGGAGCAATGCCCCAGATGGGCAGAACATCACCCCCTTGTGGGCGTGTTGGGTGGATCCTGGTCACGTGCATGCAGGAGTGTCTCTCTGCCTCCTCACTTCTCACTTCAGAAAAATACACACAAAAAAAAGTATAGATGAAGAATGAATATATTGTACATAATGATGTTTTTGGATAAATATCTTAACATTTGTAATTTTAAATAGAAACTACAAACGTATAATATTATTAACAGCATTAATAACTTAGTTATAAATACATATACTACACAGTGGTGGGCAAAAGTAAGTTTACAGTTGTGAGTACATGGAACAGTTTATTCTATATTATTATTTATTCTTGTATTATATATTTTTCCAAACAACTATAAGTGTACTTTTTCCCATCATTGTATTTAAAAACAGTATAACTATATATTACATAAACATGATTGGTAGAAAACAAAATGATATAAGGAATTGGAGTCACAATGAGTTTTTTTTATTATATGCTTCAAATAGCTCATGAAAAGAATCTGTCTTTTTCTGGTATCACATATACCAGATTTTACATGCTTTAAAACCTGAGAGGTTTTTTTTTCTTTAATGATGAACACAGGTATTTTTTTATTCAGAAAAAAAGGGAAAATAATATAAACATACACACCATTTTTCCTCTTATTAGAAGTAAAAGAGGTTAAAATTTAAGTTAGAAAGCCAAAGTAGTAACCATGTTTGACATCTTTTAATTCCTGTATTTTAGTCTGTGCCTTCTGTCACAGATGCCCGTGTTTCCTGAGCGGTTAGTCTAACCTTACTCTGTGGCCGTAGATAATAACACTAGGCTCAGCCAGGTGTGCCAACAGTGGCGCCTTGGCTTGGTTAGAGGCTCTGATGGGAGGGTGCAGCAATTCAACAACACTCTAAGGAAAAGACATTTTAAAGAAAAAAAGCAAATGAGTTATAGTGTTTTAGTCTTATAAAAAATGTATGCAAACATTTGCAAATTAAGAATACTGATATTTGAAAATCAGCTTACTGCTTTCAAAATTATTTAATTGCTTCTCATCTTGTAATTATTTCCTCTGAGTCATTTAAAATTGATTATCCATCCTAATTCTGCAAATTTAAATGATTTGAAAATCAGTATAAAGGATAATATGGACTCATCGTTTTATGAAACCAGAAAACATGGTAATTCCCCACCGCTACCACCACCACAATTGGAGATTTTATGAGCTAAGTTTTATCAGAAATTTAAATTTCAGTACAAACTGTTTTGGTCTCATTTCATTAAATCACTTTGTAATCAAAGAGAAAAGTGGCATGATTTGTGGGTAAAGGTCTCTGACAGTACCTTCCTTAAAAAGATCTAAGAGGTCTTAACATCCTCCTCATGATCACTGAGAAAAAAAGGAATTTGACTTAAAAGGAAATTAAAGTGGCCTTTTGTGTCACCATATTCTTCCTTATAATTCCCCTCTACCTAAAATAACAAGGGATGCTGTCAACCCCAGGATGGAACTGGGTCGGCCATAGAAAACCTGGATCGGTTAGGACTTGACCTCAGCAACTAGAAACACAACCCTGACTACAGTATTTTTAAACAAGTCTAGGAAACGTGGAGATCAGCAGTCCTGGGCTTGGATGGCTATTCCACAAGGTCCCCAGGGCCCCAGACCACTTCCATCTTTGCTCTGTGATCCCTGGTGCCTGGTTCCCTGGCTGCTGGGACTCCAGCCTTCACCCAGAGGTCAGGGCTAAGAGGAGTCAGGCCCCAAAGGTCCCCACAACCATGTTGTTTATAGATATACTGCCTCCCTCCCTTTGCATAGAGTGCTAGAGAATTTAGAAACATAGTCATTTAGCTGGGCAAACTGCCTCCCAAATAATATTAGAGTTCGCTTACCAAATAAGAGGGAGAATGATGATTAGGTAAGCATCTAGCAACCCCTGCCTCGAGCCCTGTTCATTTCCTGCCAGTACAGGCAAATGACTGTTTTTAGAAGGAAGAGCCATGTAGATCAGGACAGAACTCTGAAGAAGATTTTCTCTGCACTCCTCTTCTTTCTGGCTTAATAAATTAACAAATCTATACCTAATTTGTTACTGTTAGAAAAGCAATATAATGTAGAACATGAATGTGAATAAGCAAAGTGAAACCTAAATATTTTTTTTCTAACCAATATTCTCTCCTAGGTTACAGAATCTCAGCTTTTACCAGGACAGAGGTTTCAAAATAAAGGTACGTTTTCATAGCAACATGGTGGTTTCTTTTCTTTACTGTTAGAAACTATTTGAAGTAATTTTCCTGGGTGTTTTAAATTTTTTTATTGTGGAAAAAATACATATAACATGAAATTTATCATTTTAACTATTTTTTAAGTGTTCGGGACAGTGACATTAAGGACACTCACATAGTTGTGCAGCCATCACCACCATTTTCTCCACAATTTTTTCATCTTCCCAAACTAAACTCATACCCATTAAACACCAAGTCCATTCCTCTTCCTCCCAGCCCGTGGCACCCACCATTCTATTTTCTGTCTCTATGCGTTTGATACTCTAGGAGCCTCATATGTAGAATCATAGAGTATTTGTACTTTTGTAACTGGCTTGTTTCACTTAACATAATATCCTCAGAACTCATTCATATTGTAGCTGGTGCAGGATTTCCTTCCATTTATAAGGCTGAATAAAATGTTGTTGTATGTATAGATCACATTTTGTTTATCTGTTCATCTGTCACCGGAGATTTGGTTGTTTCACTCCTTGAGCTGTTATGAGCAATATTGCTATGAAGATGTGCGTAGCATTTCTCAACAGTAGAGTTGGAATGAGTTTAGTTGTAGGTCTGTCCGATTTGAGATAAGAAACAGTGCACACAGTGTGTGCAGCCTGTTATTACTGTAGCCACGTAGGCCCTGAGCCCCGCTAGGAAGGAACAGAGGCCGCTATCCCAGCTGCCCCTCTCCTCAGCACATCATTTCATCCATCGTGCCCCATGAGGATTTGTCAAAATGTTTCCACTGATGGATTTTCAAAGGTCTTCTTTCACGTTCTTCCTTTTCAGATCCAGAGGAGCAAGGAGACATTGTGGTAGCCTTGTACCCCTATGATGGCATTCACCCAGATGACTTGTCTTTCAAGAAAGGAGAGAAGATGAAAGTCTTGGAGGAGTAAGTAGACCCAGGCATACTGTGCCTGCTGCCCCTGTATCCAGTAGTACAGCAAGAGCTAGACCCCCGCTTTGGGCCTGAGATGCCCCCGCCTGCTTCCTGCGGTCGGTAGGGTCGGGAGTGGAAGGATTAGCACTGGAGAAAGTTTTCCCTGAGGTTTGCCTGTGTGTTCACACTCTACAGGAGGTTTCCCTCTGCACGCAGACACTGGTTTCCTTCTTTTCCATCTGCGCCACCTTAAGAAGTTTGGACGTATATGGAATGTGCATGTTATTATAGTGCCATTTTTATCTAGTTATATTCCTCAAATTCAGACTGGGTTTATGGGTCCAACCTGAATTATTTCATAAGGGCACTGTGCTGAATGAAGCAGTGGTCATCTCGAAAAAGCCCTGCTCAGCATATAGCACTTCTGTGAAGACACATGGACATCGTCGTTTGCTTTACCCCATCCATACTGACACAGACCTGTGACCCAGTCACACTGGTGGCTCAGAACAGTACTAAGAATAAGGAACTCCAAGTATCTTAGTTCTAGCTTGCTTTTCCTTCTCTTCTGCATACATTGTCGCCCTGGCCTGCCAGCCAAGGTTAGAGGAGGGGGACTCTTTACTAAGTATAAGGTGTTAAGTGCTTGAAAGCTGTTATCACTTACTGGTCAAGCATGAACTTGGGCCCTATCCTGGCCCTGCCATTTGCTGCTGTGTGAACTTCACAGGTCACTTCAACTCTATACCTTAGTTTCTTCCCTTATGAAATGGGAACGACAGTGCTTCTATCATGCATTGCAGTGAGGATTACAGAGGTGTGTTCATAAAATAAATATATGTAGGCATAAATTAGGATCAACTGCAGTCGTCCGTGTCTTCCTGATTAGGATCTGTCTGCATGAGGGACTTTGAAGAGCAACATAACTGAGGCTCATGGGATCTATCCATTTCTCTCTCCTTCCTAGTCACTCCTCCTCTCCCCGGCCCCCAGCTCCACACTGAGGACGAGTGCAAGTGATGATGCCTGCCTGCTTGACATTTTTGTTTGTTTTCTTTCTTTTTCTTTTTCCCTTTTTTTTTTTTCTGTGGCATCCATTATGGAAACTATATGCTTAGACAAAGAAGTTGATAACATAGAAACTATGGTTTATTATTCCCTCGGCCCCACTCCTATATGAATCCTGAAGCATTTCTCAGATATCCGTAGGGAAAGTGACGAACTTTTGCCTTTGCAGGATGGGAAGCGCTTTCACCAGCTCCTGTTTGTGCAGCACTGACACAGTGGCCCGTACTTCAGCTGTGAGGTTGTTCTTCTTTGCTTCAGTCTCTAAACATTTTTTTTTATTTCAGCAAGAAGAGTGAATTTTTCCACCAGCTTCTGAAGTTCCTGGAATCTTTCTCACCTCACCTACCCTCCTCTCTTAAAACACCTTGAGACAATGGCTGTTGTAGTTCTTGGGTAATTGGACACACTTTTGATGTGTGTTTCTATTCCAGGCATGGAGAATGGTGGAAAGCGAAATCCCTTTCAACAAAGAGAGAAGGCTTCATCCCCAGCAACTACGTAGCCAAAGTCAACACCTTGGAAACAGAAGAGTGAGTCCTTACGTGTTGTCGTTTGATGGTTTTGTTTGCTGCATTGGATTTCCTGTTTATTTTTTATCTTTTTATGTCCCTGTTACACTGGAGCATAACACCCAAAAACTGTTAAAATGTCTTCTCAGGTGGTTTTTCAAGGACATAACCAGGAAAGATGCAGAAAGGCAGCTGCTGGCACCAGGGAACAGTGCAGGGGCTTTTCTCATCAGAGAAAGTGAAACGTTAAAAGGTAAGATATGGCATAAGGCTTCTTATAAAACACTATTTAGGCAATTATTCATAGAAACTATTCTAGAATTCTTTTTTAAAAAGAATATATTACGTTCTGGTAGTGGAATTTTATAGTTTGATAACAAATAAAGAACTCAAATTATTAGTTTTGCTACTAAAAGTAAAATAGAAAATATATAATTATAGCGTCTCTCACCACGCTTTATGTTTGCTGAGTCTCTTACATGATTATTTAAAGTAAATCTTGAAATGTTTAAGAGAAAGGAAATCAAAACAACTTTTCAATTTAGCAAAATAATTTTAAAACTTATAAAGAAGAAAATGACGTGTTAGTAAACTTTGGAGCAACAAAATGCTAGCTTTATTTTTCAAGTAGATCTTTATAGGACTTTTTACAATATGTACTCTATATATACTTAATTTATAATTTACCCATTTTATGGCAAAATGGGTGCCATAGTATTGTATAATGCAGATCCTATTTATAAAATATAGATATAATCTTTACCTGCACTTTTTTCCCTCACAGGAAGCTACTCTCTGTCTGTCAGAGATTATGACCCTGTGCACGGCGACATTATTAAGCACTACAAAATTCGAAGTCTGGACAATGGAGGTTATTACATCTCTCCAAGAATCACTTTTCCTTGTATCAGTGACATGATTAAGCATTATCAAAGTAAGTCAAAACTGAAGGTTGGACAAGACAAATCTGTTTATTCTGGTGGATATATGGTATCACTTTCCTATATTAAAAACTTTTATGCATTACATTTCTTTTGCATAAATTGGAGGATCATGTTCTAAATTCATTTATAATTAAATATACATTCGAAGTCAGATTTGACTTTTGTGAATAATTGTTTAGTCCTTCCTACCTAATCCCTGATGTTTGACAGTTGATATTTCAGAATTTATGGAGAGAAGAATGAATACTATTTTCACATAGTACATATTTCCTACAGCACATCTTTATCTGGAAAAGGAATGCAGACTTGCACATGTATGTGTGTGTAAAAGTAATACATGCTCTTGGTAAAAGGACACAGAAGTAACAGCAACACCCAAATATTCTGTCAGCAGCACTCTCTGGCCCTGTTAAGCTGAACCTGTGACCAGCCGTTAGGTTCATTCCCTCTGTGATGGAAGTGGGTTGCAGTGGGCAGCTGTTGTTACTGTGTATTTCTACAGCTTGTTGGAGGGGAACTCACAGTATAAGTTTGCTTAGATCCTAAAAGATGGCGAGAGCAAGGCATCCCGGATTTTGTGGACTTTTGCTCCCTCTTTGTGATCCTGTTCACTTCTTTGTCTAGCATGTGTGTTGAGCGCTTGCCATGCTCTGACCCTGACAGAGGTGTCCCCTGATGTCATGACCAAGCCCTGTCATTTTGCCATGACAAGTTTACATGGGCTCAACAATTTGAAATTACATTTTATTACATGTGATGGCCTTTGTTTATCGGTTTGTTATGTTTTTATTGTTTAAAGAAATTAAGAGTACTAATGAATAAAATCAAATATGTTTTAAATTGTCTTTTATTTAAGAATTTCAAGAGTCACGATTATAAAAGTTCCTTATAAGCATTTTTGGTTCATAATTATGGCAAGTTGGAAATTTTAAGACTAATAGTTGAAAAGTTCCCATAGATGCTGGTAAAATACAAGTATGATTGTTTTTTTAAATTTATTTTCTCTTTCAAATTAGAGCAGTCAGATGGCTTGTGCAGAAGATTGGAAAGGGCTTGTATTAGTCCCAAACCACAGAAGCCATGGGATAAAGATGCCTGGGAGATCCCACGCGAGTCCATTAAGCTGGTGAAGAGGCTCGGTGCCGGGCAGTTCGGGGAAGTCTGGATGGGTGAGTGTGTGGTCCTGGAGCCAGAGATCACTCTGGATGCGGCGACAGGACAAATAAGAGATTGAGCCAGTTTCTCTCATTTTTCTCAGCCAAACACTAAACTGTGTTAGAAACATCACTTCTTTTATTTTTCTATGTCCACCTGGCACCAAGAACTAGCCTACAAAATTATGTGATTAGACATTTCCTCTTCCTTGTGACTTGGTAATTCTCTTTTAGAATGAACATTTACAAGGAAGAAGGCAGTGGGCATTTGCGATTGTTTTGTCTACTCTTTCATGACTCATCACCGCAGACTCTGGACATACACACATTTTAACTACAGGAAGTCTGCTTCTACAGGGAGGGTACACTTGGTTTGGGATCATTTTTGCTATTGGACTTAAGGAAACCTCACATTTATTGCAATTTCTCACCGAGAAAATTTCTCAAGAGGCTCAAAGTGCCACCATTAAAGAATTATTCCTTACAGTTAAGTACAGCCTTCTTAGCCTGGCAAATCTTAGCAGTGCTCTTTTCCAGAAGATTCCTTTGCCCATCTGTCTTTTCTTAAGTTTTTGTTTTGTTTTGTTTTTTTAGCAAGAGAGAGACATAGAGAGGGACAGATAGGGACAGACAGACAAGGAGGGAAAGAGATGAGAAGCATCAACTCATAGTTGCGGCACCTTAGTTGTTCATTGATTGCTTTCTCTTATGTGCCTTGATTGGGGGACTTAAGTCAAGCCAATGACCCCTTGCTTAAGCCAGCAACCATGGGGTCATGTCTATGTGTCTATGATCCCACACTCAAGCCAGCTACCCTGTACTCAAGCCAGTGACTTCAGGGCCTTGATCCTGGGTCCCCTGCATTCCAGGCCAATGCTCTATTCATTGTGCCACCCTCTGGCCAGGCTTTTCTTAAGTTTTTATAGTGACAGTGAATTTCTTTTGGTATAAGAATGTTACCCCCCCCCCCTTTTCTTAAAGCATCATGTGTTCTTCATGGTTCTAATTTGAAAATACAGTTACTTCTGGAAAGGATAAAACGTTAGGTTATGCACGTCTTACTACATCACTCTTTCTGTCCCAGCTTTGTGTGTGGGGAAGCAAACATGATTTCTAAAGAAAAGGAGTGGACAACTTTTGAAATTGCCCATCACCTGATGAGCAGAAACTAGACTCGTCCAGCCTCCTGCAGCTATGTGGGCATTCCACTTTTCCATCCAAGCATCATGAGGGAGAAGTTTTTCCCCTAAAATCTTGTCTCCAGGGATCCCAGCTTTGTCCACTTTCTCCTGTACACACCTGCTTTAGTCAAGTTTCTTTTAAATAGGTCAGTTACTAACCCAGCACATAATTAATTCATACTGCACTGTGTTTGTGAACATATTTACAGAATTCAGGTAAATTAAAATTACACACCTCACATACATTTGGTTGGCATACTTCAGAATCAGTCGGCAGTGCATATCAGACACTGTCTTTCCATTCCAATCAGCAGATCTTGGGCAAGAGAGCTCGCTCACAGTGTGGCCTCTTCTCATTCACACTGTGTTGCTCAAGTCATAATATTATCCTCCGCCTTTCTCTGTCTGCTCTGTTTTTGTTTTTTGAAGTATAATTCATGTAACATAAAATCAGTCATCTTAATGAATAATTTTGTGACATTTACTACATTCACATTGTTGTGCAACCACCATCTCTATCTAGTTCCAAAATGTTGTCATCACTCCCAGAGGAAACACTGTATCCATTAAGCAGTCATTCCCTGTGTCCCCCTCCCCCTAGCCCTTGGCAACCACCATTTACTTTCTGTCTCTCTAGATTTGACTTCTCTAAGTACCTCATATAAGTAGAATCATGTAGTATTTATCCTTTTATGACTGGCTTATTTCACTTAATATTATGTCCTCAAGGTTCATCCATGTGGTACCATGTCTCAGAATTTCATTCTGATTTAAGGCTGAATACCATTCCATTGGATTGTTTCTACCTTTTTGACTATCATGAAGAATGCTGCTATGAACATTCATGTGCAAATTATTATGTGGACAAATGTTTTCATTTTCTTGGGTATATACATTTTTTTAGGAGTGAAATTGCTGAGTCATATGATAATTCTACATTTAACTTTTTGAGGAATCATCAAACTGTTATCTGCTCATTTTTATTTTCACTTTATTTATTTCAATTTACTGATTTTTAGAGAGAGAAAAGAAGGGAGAAAGAGAAACATCAACTTACTGTTCCATTTTATTTATATATTTGTTGGTTGATTCTTGTATGTACTCTGGGAATCAAATTCACAACTTTGTCATACTAGAATGATGCTCTAACCAACTGAGCTATCCAGCTAAGGACTGTCTGTTCACTTTTAAAAAATTCCACCTTCTCTTTTTTCCCTATATATTTGTACTTATTTCTTAATATATGTTTTATTTTTCCAATCCACAGCACAAGGGCAAGAATAATATAATAAATATTGTACTGTATGTATATCTTTCACCTAGATTCACCAGTTAATGTTTTGATCTATTTGTTTTTTCTTTTTAAACATATATGCACATGTGCACATACTTTTATTTTTTTATTATTTTGTCAAGAGAGACAGAGAGAGGGATAGATAGGGACAGACAGACAGGAAGGGAGAGAGATGAGAAGCATCAATTCTTCTTTGCAGCACCTTAGTTGTTCATTGATTGCTTTCTCATATGTGCCTTGATGAGGCAGGGGGGCTACCACCAAGCCAGTGACCCCTTGCTCAAGCTAGCGACCTCAGGCTCCAAGTCAGCGACCACGGGGTCATGCCTATGCTTCCACATTCAAGCCAGTGAACCCACACTCAAGCTGGTGAGCCCATGTTCAAGCTGGCAACCTTGGGGTTTCAAACCTGGGTCTTCTGTATTCCAGTCCAATGCTCTATCCACTGCGCCACTGCCTGGTCAGGCTACACATACTTATTTTATTGTTGTTGAATCACTTGAGAGTAAGTTGGAGACAGGCCGACAATTCTTCCCTAAACACTTAAGCATGTGTTTCCTAATATCAGGGCTGTTATCTTACATAATATAGTGATCACATTCAGGAAAGTTAACATTGATGCATTCTATATATTATCTAATAGAGTATATATTTGAATTTCCCTAATTGCCCCAGTAATGTCCTTGTAGCTAAGACCATATATTTGCATTTAGTTGACCTGTCTTTAGTCTACTTTAATCTAGAACACTCAGTCCCTTAACCCATCTTCATGTTTTATGACACTGACATTTTATGGAACACAGGTTACTTGTTTTGTGGAATGTCCTTCATTTGGATCTTCTGATGTGTTCTGTGATTTGGCTCAGGTTATCCCTTTGTGCATGAAGGCACCAAGTGATGATGTGTCCTCAGTGCATCTGACAGGAGGCACAGAATATTAATTGGTCTCATTATTCTTGGTTTCTTTTTAATTTGGAGAGGTCCACTAGATTTCTTCATTGTAAGTGTTACTTTTTAATTCCCTTTTGTAATTAATTAATAATCTGTGGGGAGATTAAGATTGTGTAAATATCCTGTGCTCCAAAAGAATGGCTTCAGCATTATCTGCTCATTTTGAATTCTCTTCCCCCTGGGAAGCCTTAACCTCTCTAAAAAGCTGCACCTGTCCCTGTCGTCCTCTCACACTGCCCAGACCATGTCTCCACTGCTGGCTCTCTTCAGGGACTGGGAACTCTGCCTTTTATCCCTGGCCTCCCTTTTCTAGCTTTGTCTCCTTATTGGAAGGAAAATTTGTGTTCCCAATTATATATAATTGTTGTCTGGGTCTCTGAGTCCATCCGCCTGTGCTTTCCTCTCTGTATTTGCTGCTACTTTGAGAAGGGAGGAGATGACAAAGGTGTTGAGGGGGGAGGAAGAAGATGGGAGGACAGAAAAGGATGTCCCAGCTATTCGGTGTCCACAGGCCCATTTCTAAGGACATTATCATTGATTATCTCGTGTACTCATCACAATAACACTGTAAGATAAAAAATACTGTTGTCTTTGGATAAGTGAGGACACTGAGAACCAGAGAAGCAACTTGCCGTCATTCAAGGCAGTGAAGACGCCAGCTCAATGCTCTGGCATCCCAGAGACCTGGCCTCACTTGCTTGCTAAACTATCTACAAGTTAATTTGACCTGCAGCATCAGTGTCCTCATCGGCAAAATTGGCAAACAACTCTCATCTGTTGTTGAAAGGAAGAATGCGATTATGTAGCTGAAGGGTTTCCTCTCAAGTCAGCCCTGTGCACTCTATTTTTATTATTATTTTCATTTTACCACATTTGACTATAGCCTCTGGAAGCTGTATTTCGATGGATTTCCTCCCATTTTAATTATGAATTTAAATTGTAAATAATCCAGTTAGACCTTCTCATGGATATTTGTCACCAAAGGAATTGCATATCTGTCATGAAGGGAAAAGTAAGGAGAGCTTCACTGGGTGTGCTCACACTCTCCACAACAGCAGCCCGCATATGAAGTGATGGTTTGGAGTTTTGTTCCAACCTCCTTGTGTTCAGCTGTGAAGCCGTGATAAAGGCACCGAATTGCATGCTGTTTGCACCCAAGAGATAAGTGATAGGATCTGCTGGTCTCGGAGTTATCACTTCGAGAGGAAGAGATTATGACAGTCCTTCTATATTTTCTCTAAAATTTTCTTGAGGGCCACCAGCGAGTAGAATGGTGACCTCTTTACCAGCTGCATGGTGGTGATGCTTACTCACAGGTGCCACTTGCCAGCCCAGCTCGACCATTCCAAAGACACTGATGAGAGTGTGATTTGGCATTAAGTCAAGAGCAAGGTAACAGCAGAGGGCATGCGCCTGAATAGACTGTTCACAGCACAGTTCCATCACGAGTAGCTCAAGTTGGAGCTGAAGCTGTCACCTTCATCTCAAGCTCTCTTCCCTCTTGGGGGAAGAGTGCACATGAGTCCTTTCTGGGATTGAGAAAACCTCTTTGCTTCAAATTCTAAGTACACACAATCCTCCTTCCCATTTCTCACCTTTTCCAGTTCATGGGCTTTGTCCGCGACTCCTGCTAAATGTTCACACTGATTACATAGAACTTTTATTTAGCATGTACTTAGTTGATTCCTAGGAGAAACAGGTTTAGAAGAGAAGAGGATGGGGCATTGGAAAATATGTAATTGTTTTCTCCAGAGTGGTATTATTTTTTTATTCATTTTTAGAGAGGAGAGAGAGAGGGCAAGAGAGAGACAGAGAGAGATAAGGGGGGAGGAGCTGGAAGCATCAACTCCCATATGTGCCTTGACGAGGCAAGCCCAGGGTTTCGAACCGGCGACCTCAGCGTTTCCAGGTCAACGCTTTATCCACTGCACCACCACAGGTCAGGCCAGAGTAGTACTTTTTATTTAAACTGTTTGAAAGAGGGTAAAAGCCTTGTGAAAATTTATCATTTGAATAGATTTGTTAATGTTTTCTTGTAGTAAATACACTGAATATAATTCAGTGTACCGTTTAGTTCTGTCGTGGGCATTCACGCTGTATAACCAATCTCCAGAACGCTTCCTGTCTTGCAAAATAGACTCTGTGCTCTTTAAAAAACAGCTCCCCTGTATCCCCTCTTCTCAGCCCCTGTCAACCACTGTTCTACTTTCTGTCTCTGTAAATGTGACTATAAGTACCTCACAGAAGTGAACTCCTATAGGATGTGTTCTTTTTTGTGTGTGACTGGCTTATTTTATTTAGTATAATGTCTTCTAGTTTCATCTATGTTGTATCATGTGTCAGAATTTCCTTTTTAGGGTTGGGCAATATTCCATGTGTGTATACAACATATTTTGTTTGTCAGTTCATGCACCAGTGAACACTTGGGTTTCTTCTACCTTTTGACATTTGTGAATAATACTGCTATGCACATGAGTGCACAAATATTTTTATCTTTGAGAACCTGCTTTTAAATCTTTTGGTATGTATACCCAAAAATGAGATTGCAGGTTCTTTGAGCAATTCCATCTTTACAGTTTTTGAGAATTGCCGTACTGTTTTCCACAGTGGCTGCACCACTTTACATTCCCACCAGCACTGCACAAGGGTTTCAACATTTCTCCACATTCTCACTTGTTGTTTTCTGGTGTTTTTAGTTTCATTTTGTTTTGCTTTTGTTTCTGTTTCTGTTGTATATAGTAGCCATCCTAGTGGATCTGAGTGTCTTTTCAGATTTTGATTTGCATTTACTAATAATTAGTGATGATAAACATCTTTTCATGTGTTTATTGACCACTTGTGTATCATCTTAGAGAAATCTCTATTCAAGTCCTTTGCCGATTTTTAATTGGGTAATTATTTGATTTGCTAATAATGTCTTAAAAGAGGCAGCAAAGGCCCATCTGAAACAGGGTTATAAGAGAACCTAACTTGTAGGAATGGTATAAACATTAAGTGAAGTGATACAGGCAAGTACTTAATCCAGGCAACAGCATTCAAAGAACTCTTGTTATTATTCCACATTTAATTTTGTTATAAAGACAGTATTGTGACATTAGAATAAAAGCTACGACATAAAGGGGAGAAATTACCCACGATTTTCCCACTCAACACAAATTGTTCCTTGGGTTTTTTAATTAAGCTTTTTATTTTGAGATAATTATAGATTTGCATTTGTAAGAAATAACAACATATGCCCACACAAATACTTTTACACAAATGTTCATAATAGTATTAGTCATAATAGCTGAAGATTGTAAATAACCCAAATGTCTATCAATTGATAAGCTGATGAACAAAATAAGGTGTAGCCATGCAACAGAGTATTATTTGACAATAAAAAGAAATAAAATATTGGCACATGCTACAACAAGGTGGAGGAACCTTGAAAAAACTCTTAAATGAAAGAAGCCAGACGCCAAAAAAAAAGACCACATATTTTATGATTCCATTAATATGGAATATCTGGAAAGGGAAAATCTACAGAGACAAAGTAGATGAGTGGTTGCCTCAGGTAAGAGGATGGGGGAACAGGGGAAGTGGCTGGCAATGGGTATGGGTTTCTTTTGGAGGTAATGAAAATTTTCCAATAATCGATTGTGGTTTGGTTCCACAACTCTCAATGTACAAAAACCAATGAATTATATATTTTAAATGGGTAAATGATTTGGAATATAAATTATATTTCAAAAAAGCTATTTCATATAAAAGAAATAATACAAAGAGATATCTTATAACGTTTACTCAGTTTCTCCCAATAACAACATCTTGCAAAACTATATAGTACAATATCACTGCTATAGTGATAAGAATATTGATGTTGATAATTGTTTGCTTTTTAGTTATACTTTTTTCCTTCTAGTCTTGTATTAAAAAAAAAGAAAGAAAGAAAGGGAGGGAGGAAGGAAGGAAAGAAAAGGAAGAGAAAGAAAGACAACAAAACAAAAAATAGAAAATTGTGATCTGGGATCTTTTGCAGAATATGGTTCTGTGAATTTGGCTCTCAGTTCAGGATCTTCTCCTGAGCTATTGCAAGAACGTCAATATGTTGAATGCATTTAGCGGAGGCATACTGGGAATAAAACTGCGAGTTCTGCTTATAAATCAGAGGTGAAAGGATGCCTCCTTTTCCCCTGTGTGTTTGTGAGTCGCATTCTGTCCAAGGGCTGATATAATAGCAAGGTCTGTGCAAGTTATAGCTGCCAGAATTTACTTTACAAGCAGGCTAGTTTTTTTTATTGACAGAAAAAGAACAAATTAAACTTTATATCACTGTTAACTAAGTAAGTGGATACTTGTGAAACATGAAGAATAGACATGTTACGGTCTGAAGATTTTTGGTCTGAAGTACAGTGAACAAATACTAGGAAGTGACCTGGCCTGTAGGGTGTGAGGGAGGGGGGTTGGAGATAAAAGGAAGAGGAGTTTCTCCCCCAAGCTGTTTCCTCTTGTTGCTGTGATCCTCTTGACATCTGGCCTAGTGACGTTCATGGGCTGTGGGATTCTGAGGGAACTGACTGATCAGTGAAGCTATGGGTGATGTTTCCTGTTGCTACTGGGTCTAAGAAAAGACTTTGGAAGAAAGCGAACTTGTTTTGAATTGAATTTTGCTTGATAAATTTTTATTTCAGCCAACTGCATTAAAATTAATCACCAGCCAGCATTCAAAATCAACCATATCCTTTTGAAACCACCCTCCTTAGATGCTTTCTACCACATTAGTCACATTACAATGTGAGCTTTTTTAGATTGTCACACCTGTGTTTTCTTAACTGTGGTAAAGTGACACTTCACAAGAAAATCTTTACTGCCTTCAAAAAATCTTTTTAAAATCATTTTTCATCTGTTATGTGAACCCAAATCTCCATGACTGGATGAGTTGACTGGGCACTATCTTAGTAAAGTACAATTTGACCCCTAGTACTGAATAAAAATCATGCCCTGTTGTTTAAATGTCACAGCGCTAACATAACATTGAGTGGAAGTGGCTGCCGTTCTAGGGCTGTTTGACACAGCTGTTTTATTCTCTGTTTATGTCAAACTCCTTATCAGCATTTTAAATATATTTAGCAGCTGCAGTATTTCCTGATTACTTCCTTCCTACCCTTGGAAAGCATTTTTTCTTCATTCCTTTCCCATAATTTTATGTTATGTAAAAGTCTCAGTGAGTTTCATTGCTTTTATGATAACCAAAGGAGAATAATTTTGTTCCTTTCACTTTTATTGCTGTGTAATGTAAGAAACAGACAGAAAAGTGCATACAACACAAATATTCAGCATCACAAACAATTACAAAATGAAAACCTATGTGGCGACCAGTAAGATCACATAGTGGAAACATGCCTGCACCCAGAAGTCCCTACTTATCCTTTTCCATCACAGCCATACCTGCACCCCAAAGGCTGCTGATCTTCTGACCTTTGTGATAATGTCCTGCTGCTTCTTAATAGTTCTGCTGCCTTTGTATGTGGCGGTACGCATCCCCAAACAATGGAGTTCAATGTTGCCGGTTTTTGAACTTTATATAAATGAATTATACCAAATGTACCCTTTTATTATGTCTTGCCTCTTTTATTCAACATTATATTTGTGAGATTCATTCATATTTTTGGGTGTGGCAACAGTTTATTCATTCTCATTACTATATAGTATTGTGTTGAATTTATATTCAGGATGTACAATCGTTTATCCATTGATCTCACTGTTTATTGATGAGATGGAGTTGTTCTCAGGTTTTGGATGCTATGAACAATGCTATTGTGGACATTTTTGTGCTGCTACATGGGAACATGAGTTTCTCTAGGGTGACCAGGAGTGGATTTGCTGGGTCATAGGAGTCTGAATCTTCAAGTCTTTTACATACTGCCAACTTAATTTCCCAAGCACTTCTCCCAGTTTAGACACCAGCAAAGTACAAGAGCCCCAGGTTGGCATAGCCTGTGTGTGGTGGAAGGGTAGACAGGTTTGTTCAAGATCATTGCACTTGAAAGGAGGCTGATTTGTCAGCATTTTTCATGGGCCCTTTGGGGGGATTGTTAAAGACAGAAGTTTTACAACTGAATTTCAGTGATGCTCAAAACGAGTACAGACAAGGGCTTAGGGGAGCTTCCCCAGTGTCCTTACCGAAGGGTAGACACTCGCCAGCACCTGAAATTTTTGTCAAGTTGGGTGATGGTTTCTCCCAATGAGTTTATTTGCATTTTTGTGATTACTGATAAGATTGAGTTCTTTTCACATATTTCTTAGTCATTTGGATTATTTCTCTTTGAAATGCTCATCCAAGCTTTAGCTTATTTTTCACAGGGCTTCTTTATATATCCTGGACACTAGTCCTTTATCAGTGACATGTATCAAAGAGAGTGCATTTTCTTGCTATGCTTTGCCGCAGATATAATATATTCATGTAACTGAGGACCTATTTATATACTTTTAGACAAATTTATAATGGAATCTTCTTGATTCATATATAATATTAAAGGCTTGTTGGTAGAATTTACTTTAAATTTACTCTGAAGAGTCATAAGAAAAAGTATGTTTTTAATTATGCCTTTAGATAAAAGGCAGTCTATATTTTCATAATTCCATTATTTTGTGTAGGTTGTGGCTTTGAAAATGACCTAATGCAGTATTTCATCAGCTTTCTATTACTGTCTTATCTGTACATTCTGACATTGATTTTGTTTTATGTACATGCATAAAATGCATTCTTCATTTTTCTGTAGCGCACTACAAGCTGCTTCTAAGAACAAATCAAAATGAAATATAAAAGGAAAAGTTTTAACAGAGAAATAAGTTTTAAAGACCAGAAGAAAAATTATTAACCAGGGTTGACCTTTACCTATAAACTAATACATTTATGCCCATTTGAAGGTATGGAAATAGAAACATAATTTTTTTCTTTAAAAAATAACTTCTTCTGGTAAAAAAAAAAGGACACAGGCAGTGGTCCCCTCATCCACAGGGGATACGTTCTGAGAACCCTCAGTGGATGCCTGAAATCTCGCATAGTACCAAACCTTAGATATACTATGTTTTTTCCTATACATGCTTACCTTTTCATTTAAAGGAAGCACTTGAAAGCCTCCTTTTGGCATATCTAAATTGCTACCATTACTACTCTTGGGCTTTGGTGCCATTAAGTAAAATAAGGATTACTCGAACATAAGCACTGCCATATGGGAACAGTCCATCTGATAATCAAGGTGGTTACTGAGAGACTAACGAGCAGGAAACATCTACAGTGTGGATATACAAAACAAAGGTATGATTCACTTTGGAGGGAATTGAGGGGATGGTGCAGGATTTCACCAGGCACACAATTTAAAAGTTATAAATTGTGGCCCTGACTGGTTGGCTCAGCAGTAAAGCATTGGCCTGGCCTGTGGAAGTCCTAGGTTCGATTCCCAGTCAGGGCATACGGTCTGCTTCTCCACCCTTCCCCCTCCTTTTTCTCTCTTTCTCTCTTTTCCCCTTCTGCAGCCATGGCTCAAATGGTTAGAGCAAATTGGCCCTGGGCGCTGCGGATGGCTCCATGGCCTTGCCTCAGGCGCTGAGATGGCTTGGTGGCCAAGCAATGGAGAAGCAGCCCCAGGTGGGCAGAGCATCCCCTGGTAGGCGGCTTGCTGGGTGGATCCCAGTCAGGGTGCGTGTGGGGGTCTGTCTCTCTCCTTCTGTGCCTCTCACTTACTATTAAAAATAAATAAATAAATAAATAAAAGTTATTAGCTGTTTATTTCTGGAACTTTCCATTTAACATATCTGGACCTTGGTTGAGCATGGGTAACTGAAACCACAGAAAGCAAGCCGTGGATAAGGGGACACTACTATATTCATTCACACATTTAATCAAAATAGAAAACAAACAAACAAAAGAAAATGAAATTCACCCTAAATTTCACCACCCAAAGATATCACTGTTGATGTTTCACTGAGCGTGTTCCAGTCACCTCTCTTTGCTGTACATACACAGACAATTATATGACCTCAGAAAGGGGACTGGACGCTATACATCACCATTTCTTCCAGTTGTGGTTTTCTTAGGCCAGGTACTCTGAGACTGTAACACACCAGGAGGTGCCCCAGGGAGCTTCCTCGTGGTAGCCAGCTGCCACTCCCTCCTCAACTTTTTTTCACTTTCTAGAGAAATATGGAAACAGAAGAAAGGGAAGGAGATTGTGATTAGCTATTTCTACTTTGCCAAACCTCTGAGAACAGGCTTTCCGAGAGGAAAATCATGCCAAGAATTAAGCACATAATTGAGTCAGGTGACAGAAAAGTGATGCCTTGAGGGAACTACATTAAGGAGACAGCATTTCCTGAAGTGTGTTTCATGGTGTGTGAATAGGTACATGAAAAAGTGTTCTTTGGTCAGGAAAGTGTGGGCAATGCTGAGCTTAGAAGCAAGTCAGACAGGTTTCTTCACTGAAGGGCTCGCGATGCTTCTGATGCTTCTGCTGCAGCTGCTGGGATGGGGAGGGGTGTGGCCGGCAGTGGTGCCAGTCACTCAGCACAGAGCCCTTGTTCATGGAGAATCACCCAAATCCAGTTCTCTTTGTCACCTTTGGGACATATTTATCTGACTCTAGTATATTGTACTCTAAAATTAATATATATAAATAATATGAGTAAGCACACTTGTTTTCTGATTATAAAAATAAGGCATATTCACCAAGAATATTTGTTAAATAGTTAAGGTTGGGTGAACAAAATAAAAATCACCCATAATTGCACCATTGGAGATAGCCAATATTTGGTGTATTTTAGTGTATTTTCTTCTAGACCAGAGTCTGATTGTGTGTGTGTGTGTGTGTGTGTGTGTGTGTGTGTATGTGCATGTGGGTATAAAAATACAGAGCTTTGATGGGTTGTTTTTTATTATCTTGGATAAAGAACATTTTATTAATTAGAAGAAAATCTTAGTCCCCATGATGGAGTACATATAAAATTTTTTTAAATTGCTTTGTGAAAATCTTTTGATTGTAGAATAGTTTGAGATAATTTTTTAAAGGTGGTACTATTTAATTTCCATATATCCTTCACTCAGCATCCCCTATATGGAGTTTTATGTAAGTTTCTTCTTTCTGTAACTAAATTTTCTTCTAATTCTGCATGAAGGCTTTGGGTCTTTAGTTAGATAAAACATGCCTTCCCTTCTTTCTTCCTAGGTTACTATCACAATAGTACCAAAGTGGCTGTAAAAACGCTGAAACCAGGCACTATGTCTGTGCAAGCCTTCCTGGAAGAAGCAAATCTGATGAAGACCCTTCAGCATGACAAGCTGGTGAGGCTCTATGCAGTGGTCACCAAGGAGGAGCCCATCTACATCATCACGGAGTACATGGCCAAGGGTGAGGTGCCCCGAAGCCCAGGGCTGTTAAAAGACTTAACTCTTGGACCTGGCCAGTTGGCTCAGCAGTAGAGCATCAGCCGGCCTGGTGTGTGGATGTTCCGGGTTTGATTCCCGGCCAGGGCACACAGGAGAAGCGCTCATCTGCTTCCCCACCTTTCCCCCTCCCCTTCCTTTCTGTCTCTCTCTTCCCCTCCCACAGCCAAGGCTCCATTGGAGCAGTTGGCCTGGGTGCTGAGGATGGCTCTATGGCTCTACCTTAGGCGCTAGAATGGCTCTGGCCGCAATGGAGCAACGCCCCAGATGGGTAGAGCATCGCCCCCTGGTGGGCATGCCAGGTGGATCCTGGTCAGGCAGAAGTGGGAGTCTGTCTGACAGCCTCGCTTCTAACCAGAAAAATACAAAAAAAAAAAAAAGACTTAACCCTTGGTCCTGGCTGGTTGGCTCAGTGGTAGAGCATTGGCCCAGCATGTGGATGTCCCGGCTCAATTCTAAGTCAGAGCACACAGAAGAAGCAACCATCTGCTTCTCTACCCTTACCCCTCTCCCTTTTCTCTCTCTCTCTCCCCTCACCTCCTGCAGCCATGGCTTGATTGATTCAAATCAATTGGCCCCAGGCACTGAGGATGGCTCCCTGGCTTCTGCCTCAGGTGCTAAAAATAGCTCAGTTGCCAAGCAATGGAGCAGTGCCCCAGATGTGCAGAGTATCACTTCATAGGGGCCTCGCCTGGAGGGTATCCTGGTTGAGGCATATGCAGGAGTCTGTCCCTCTACCTCCCCTGCTCTCAAATAAATAAATAGCCTTAACCCTTATAGAAGTAAAATATTTAAATATTTAGAGAAAGCTGAAGTCATTTTAATCATAAAACAGCATGCTCACCAACAAAAAGTTAGAAAATATTAGGAAAAGAAAGCATTTTCAGAAACCATACCCTTGTAAGTAATCTGTGTTATAAAACTAAGATATAGTCTTCCTATTTTTCCTGCATTCATGTCCCTATTTAGGTTAGCTCCAAAAACAATACCCAATACCTACTGTGACCGCAATAAGTATTTATCAGATAAATAAATATGTATTTTAAATAAGAGTATATTTATTATTATATGTTTAAAATGTGAGTTCTCAAATTCCTACACATAGTTTGTCTTCCTCTTTAGCATTATCTAAATGTTTAGGGTATCACTTTAAAATGTGAACATTTTTAAAACTTGTCGAGATAGAATTCCTATGTCATCATAGAATCACTGAAAAAGAGGTTCAAGCAACCGTCTTTTCCTCCATGGCTTTCACTGTCAGTAAAGGGGTTAGAATCACCGTCCTTCTTCCTCCAATTCAGTGTAGATATTAGTAAACTGCCAAATTATTTTTTAAAAATCAGAGGAAATGAAGAAAGAAAAAAAACACATAAGCAACGATCCAGAATTAACTGTCTTCTCATATATAATAATTGTAATTTGTTATCAGAGCTGAATAGGTTAGAAAGAAGAACATTACATTTTCTTAATATATGTTAATGCTTCAGAATATTAGTCACTCAGAGTCCTTCCAAAAAAGGACTACTTAAAAAAAAAATCTAGCCCCTATGGCTTAGGTTGCTTTAGCCCAGATTACTCATTTGGTTGGAGTTCAGTAAGTACTAGTTCAATTAACCAACTTATAGCATTATTAATCATAAATATAAATATGAGTTTTTCCAGATGATAATGCCTAACTTTCATTGAGCACTTACTACACAACACTGGTCTCAATGCTTTTCCTGGGTGATCTCAATCTTTTTAGCAATCTGAGGGCTAAATGCCATTGTTCTGTGTTGTGAATAAGGTAGCAGAACATTTCTTGAGCACTCATTACCTGCCAGGCACCATGGCACATGCCTCACAAGGACTCTGATAGAGCTACTAAGACTTGCCCACTTTAAGGGACTTAGACCACCTAAGTAGCTTGCTCAAGGCCACCCTCAGGCTGGCACTTCAAGTTCTAGGGAAGAAGGCAGGTCTTGTTTTAGAGATGAAGCCACAGGAAGCAGGGGGGTTTTCCTGTGGGCACACTCCCTTTTAGGCAGGTCTAACTTTTTTCCAAGCACAGTTTGTTCATCAGATACTCACTGAACACTTTTGGCATGTGCCAAGTTCTGTGCTTTTGCTAGACACAGATAGGAGCCAGCCTGGCTGAGTAGTTGCAAAGGGCAAGCTCACTGTGAGAGCTCACTGGTCTCTCTCAGCGAAGCTCTGAAGATCGGGTGGCTGCAGTAGGCGTATCTTGGTGGCAGATACAAAGTCCTCTGAAATGCATTGCTCTCAGGCACCATCATTCTTTCTTACCTGGAACACATTTACATTTCAAATCGGGTCGAAGGTAACAGGTTAGAGGGGACTGGGTTCAACCAACCTCAGGAAAAGGCACTACAACCATGCAGAATTGAGAAGCCAGCCATTTTGTGGGGTTCCTCTCCAACAGTAACGATTGTTTGAATTTAATTTGTTTTTATTTTCTTTTATGTTTGAACTATACTAACTTGTTCTTCCTCTATCAACAGGCAGTTTGCTGGATTTCCTGAAGAGTGATGAAGGGGGCAAAGTGCTGCTTCCAAAGCTAATTGACTTTTCTGCTCAGGTGAAGTATGAAAAGACCAGTATATGTATAAATTGCAAAGACCTCCCCGGCTTCAGATCCATGATGAAATTGTTGTTCCTGAGAAGGCATTTCATTGGATGTTTTCCAGTGTGGTTATGCGTACACTTCCTTAGAGACAATACTGGGTGTTTTACATACGGTGTGTGTGCATGTGTTTTGACTTTAGATGTCATCTTCTTTAATACACAGCAATCTCTTTATAATTTTATTTATTTATGCATAAGTGAAAGACACACTGCAGCTGAATTGATCACTTTGTGCTGTATTTTGGGGAAGCAATCCCATGCAGTTTAAGTGCCGCACCTTCTAATTGATGCATAAGTAATATCTAAATTACTAATCTGATGTCCTAATACTTTTAAGTCCTCAGTGTTCGTGAAAACAGAGGAACAATATTCCTTTCATACTATACCTCCTTTCAATACTTCTTGTTGGATGTGCCTTTAGGATTCTGAGAAATAATTCTTTATACTATTTCTAGAACTAACCTGGAAGTTACGAATTTGTTTACATTGGAATTACATGTTTCCTGAAGTGTACTTAAGAGCAGAGGAAGGTTAACCAGAAACCCAGAAATGTCCCTGGTATATATACCAAGGAAATGCACATTTGAATGATGCCAGCTTCTGACTTTTAATCGTTTCATTGTGTTCATTAGTCACGTACAGAAATTTGCTTGTTTCTCAGTATTGGCCACAGTTGGTTCATATCGGGAAGGCCATGTACCATAAAACCCAAACTAGCACAGAGATTTCTAGAAATTGTAAGAAAGGGCAGTCTTTATGACTTTCGTTTCTTGGTCCCATTTCTTCCCTCAGACCTTCTTTTAGTTGGGAAATTGATGAGGTCTTCTTGGGAGATGAGATCAAAGGAATAAATGAGCGCATTCAGATAAGGTGGGATCAACACGTACTCTGCAAGGTAGAGTTGTGGGCAGAGCTGGAGTTCCACATCTGAGCAGTCCGTGTCGTGGCTCTACCACTCGATAGCCACACCGTTTTCAGGAAGCACTTTCCATCTTTGGGTTAGTTTATTCATCTATCAAATGGAAATGGTAATGCCTAATTTAAGCAGATGTTGTCAGTGGTCAAATCAAATGACCGATGTGGATACATGTGCACCAGAGCCTGTTGGTATAAGCTGAGGACACCTTAGGGCTGACAGTCCCCATCATTCCAGTAAAGATATATGATGAAGTTATTTTGCTCAGCCTTCATCTCATTGACCAGAACTTGAGGAGTTTAGTAGGTTCCTTATCTGAGTGGGAAATTCAAATGTCATCTGGAACTCCAGTGTCTAATCTAGAAAGAAGCAAATTGCTGTGGTAGGACTGGAGGAAGGGGAGGGTCCAACAGCCCTGATTTCTTAATTCTCTCTAACTCTCTAAGGTGGCCCTCAGGGTCTCTGTAGGCCTCCAAAGGTCTCAGGACCACAGTTTGAAAGCCATTGTTCTGCAGTAAGAAGAAAGATGACTTGGATGGGTGTAGCTCTAGATCCTATGTAGACAGGGAGTCAGAAAATGGAGAAAACAGAAGTCTGATAAACTTGTGTCACACTCGACACACCTAAATAATGCCCTCTACCCAGAATGGTGACTTGAGTGTTTCCTATTGGATGAGAGAGTTGAGGTGTGTAGTAAAGGTTTGTCACACCTGCTCCTCAGAAAGGGAAAGAGGATGACAGTGATGTAGAAGTGTGGGACACATGGCCTGAAGTCCTGAGTGGTCATAGCCATTCCAGTGTGCCCAAGGGTCTGATCTGTGCCTACAATTCTGTAGGGTAGAAATCATGCATATCAGAGTGTATACTATACCCTGAATAAGACTTTATTTTGTATTTGATTTCGCAAAGCTTATTTCAAAACACATCTTGACATTATTAAAGTTTTAAGTCAAGGGCCCTGTATCTATTCTTTAATTTTGTAAATTACTATTATTATTACAAAGGGTAACTTTTTCTGAGCAAAGAATTGGGGGGGGGTTTCTAAGCCTTTGTAGTATGCAAAGTAAATTATCACAGAGACTGGGATTGATTGTGATTTTCAAAGGGTAGGTATCAGGAATGGCCAGACGCAATCAAGGCCACTACCACTGATCTCCGTGGAAGCCAATGTACAGAGTCCAACTCATGCTAGATGAGCTCTTGTTTATCTTCCTCGCGGTTTGCTAGCAATGAGATTGGGTAGAGCTGGTGGAACATCTAGTTTAAGTGCATGGTGCATGAAGTATTAGGTGTCAGTAAAAGAGTCAGCAGTCAGCAATGCCCAGGAAGTCCCTAAGCAGGTGGGTTCAGCACTAAATACATTTTCTTTAGAATCAAATACCATCTCCTTTTGAATTCCTCTTTTTTTTTTATAAATAAATTTTTATTTGAATTCCTCTTTGTTCACTGTAGCAAACCTCACCCAGTTCTTCCCTCAAGGCAGAGCTCATGGGACCACCTGTTGCCTCACCCTACATTAGCTTGTGGCTTTTCTTCCTGTAATATAACTCGAGGAGGAGGCTTGGACCTCAGTATGAGAGCAAACACTTTACATATCTGCTTTCTGTTCACCACACCCAGTGACCAGTCCGCTGTGATACATGCCATCAATTCCCTTTATGACTGGTACTACTCAACAACCCTCCTCTTTCTTCATGTACCTTTCTGAAAGGATCTATACAAAGAAAGTTATTTCTGAATTGTTTCCTTTTCATCTCCATTATGTGCCACTAATTAACTTTGTCACTCTTCTGTGATGAATAATGTGAAAATAAGAAATATTAATAAAGCCGGCCCAAGGTGAGAAGAAGATGCCTGGTACCCGGCCCTGGACAATACAGCCTTTCTAATACCTTTTCTCCAGTTGACTATTTAAAGTGGAAATACGGTAAAGCAGAAGTATGATATAATCTTATTTGGTATTTGAACTCTAAACAATTAGTAGGCTATATATATGATATTACGTTCATACTTTCTTCCATTAGCATTGTCAGTCGCATCAAAGAGTTAGAAAATTGAGTGTTCACGTAGGTCATAGTTCAATTCAGTGCCTTTTCACAATGGGAGAGGGACAATAGAAACAAACCAGTTTACTTAAACCCAGAGCCAGTGCCAGAAGAATAAGGGGAACAAGGGTGAGGGGCAGTACTGGGGCTTTTCCCACAGTCTCCCATCTGGCCTCTTCTTCCCTCTCCCTCTGGTCCACTTCCCCATGCTCTACTTTCCCCTTACCATTCTCCCCGTATGACAGGCGAGACAGGAAGTGCAGTGGGTGCCCACAGTAACCTCGCAGTTCATGTGAGAGCTGATTTCATCACATCCTGTCTCAGGCTGAGTTCTAAAAGGCTCTTCTGAGCCCAACTCTAATCCAGACTCTCCAACCCCTCAGCCCACTCACCTTTCTCTCCAATGGATGGAAGTTAGGAAATCCCAAATAACGCAGCTTTACCTATTGCTTTTCTTGTATGAAATAATGAAATAATTTTGAGCTTTTTTTTGCTGACATAGGAAAGTTACCCCTTTGCAAAGCAAGTTTGATACTTTGAGAGCAGAGAAACTTCGCATAATTTCCTTCCAGCTTTTGCCTTATAGTTAAGCAGAAATGAACTTGGAAAGAGACGGGGTTGAAATCTGTGGGAATTTCTTTCAGCAGAGGCTGAAAAGAAATTGTAGAGTTGTAAAACTGAGAATAAAAAGAAGTAGGAAATTCACAGTTGTCATATGGAGATCAGATAAGACATCTTGTTATTCAAGCCAAGTGAATTTTTTTTGCTCTTTGGCGGTGACATCCCTGAAGTGCAAAAGTTACCAAAAATGAAATGGACAATTATGTGTGAGTAAAACTGCAATAAAAATTGAACCAAAAGCCAAAGTTGTTATAATCATGGCAACTCCCTCTAGTTGGTAAAACACTTCTACTTCCAACATCAAATTTGAGCTCCACAACCTTGAGAGCATTTATATTGTTACTTAATGCATTTTACAAATGAAGAGGTCATCTTGGACTTATCCAAGGTTATAGAGCTAGCTGGTAGGTGGAATTGCTGGACTCAATCCTGGGTCTTCTGATCTTAGTCAAGGCCCCTGTATCTATTCTTTCCTCTGCACCCCACCATCATTCCATGAACAGAATCATTCCTATGATCGTTTTGCATCTGACACTGTGCTGACAAGCATTTTTCCCCTTTATGAATTTTGCTTAGCAGAATTAATGATATCTTGAACTTTCTTCCCCCCAAAAAGTCTCTATTGCCAAGACATATCACATAGTGATTATACTCAAGATACATTTTGTCCCCTAGTCTTATATTTTAAGCCACCATTTAAGTTGGAAATTGGTAAAATGGGCCAGGTAAGGAACCCTCAGCCCACCTCTTTGTAATTCTCAATTTTTGGAGTGGAAAGTCGTTTCAACAGCAGAACTTTTTGAGTTCTTCCTCATTATAGTATCTACTAACTGAGAAAACAATGTATGTTAGCAATTCTTTATAATAACTCTAGGTTGGGACCCACCAGTCTGTTGGTGGTAAATCGGGTCTGAAATGTCTGGACGGGGGTATTCTAAGGAAATGTCTACAATATTTTCCAATACCATCAGATGTGTGTCTCCTTTCTTTGTTTCTTTGTAAAGAACCTATAAGTTACGTTCTCATTTGTAGTTCAGTGCTATTCTGCACTCTACCCCACCAATAATTAGGTAACAACTTTAATTTTAAAACTCTTATTAATATCAACCCTTCATTGACATGTCATCACATTTAATTCACTTAAAGTGGGGGAAGAATTACATTGAGATGCTGAATCAGATTCAGTGACAAATGGAAGCCTCAGGTGCCAGGCTTGGTTTGCATTTCATCCAGTAAAACCAGGACAGATTCCCTCCCCGCTTCATGTTCAGTCTCACCTCTTTCAATGGGAATTCTCATGCCTGGCTCTGTACTGAGGCCCTGTATTCCCAATTCTTTCAAGCACAAGAGTATCCTCAAGGGGAAATGACCAGCACTGAAGAAATCATTAATTCCATAAAATAATCTGAGCCAGACACCACCCTGCCTGAAAGGACCACGTGGCCATCAAGATATGATGACCCCAATATGCATTAAAGAGCCATTGTTTGTAAACCATTCTCAATATGAAATATAGACATGGTGATTTTCTCTTTCTATAGAATGAGAAATATCACTGTCAGTTTGTGTGGAGCTATTGATGATGTTAATGGTGGAGAAAGCATTGAGCCAAGAGTCAGCTTGGGGAAAAGCATTTCATGGGTCCAGTATCCTCATCTATGAAATGAGAGGCATGGGTTAGGTCTCCCACTGCCTCAGCTCTAAGGTGACTAGGTAACTTTACTCCTACTTAGAATATCTATGTGGATCATCATCCAAAAGCTGTAATTAATGATTTTGAGTGTATTCAGATGACACTGAAATAAGATTTTGACATTCCTCTAAATAAAGAAATATAAAATGTATCACATGAATGTTGTATGCAGGCTTCAGATACATAAGTACCTTATTTATATTTTTTAAATGATGAGTTTTATGTCTAAGGCTTTAGCTTTGTCATGAAAACTTACAAAACAGACAAATGAAACTAGAGATGCAGTCAGAATTTCAATATTGGATCATATGTAATCTCCTTGTGAAAAGGTTGAAAAAATAGGAAACTGTCATTTAAAAATTATATATATAAAACAGGAACTTGTTTTTTGTTTTTGGTAGGTAGTGGTGGGGAGTGTTTAGTGTATTTAAGCAAACGAACCATGACTGGTTGCTTAAAATAGTAAATAAGGCAGAACTTATTCTTGTTTCAATCTTGATTGGAAAACTTTCTGGCACCAGTTAGAAGGTTTACGCTAATACAAGAGGGGAGAAGTGGTACTTTTGGTCTGTGTGCTACGATGCCTCTTACCTGGGTTTTGTTTTTCTAGGGGTGGCCATTTCTGGTCAGCACTGCTATAGGTCACAAGATAATTTCCTCTCGAGGTACTCATCATGGAAGCCTTAACAGCTAAAATTAAATTGAAGTCATTCAGGATTGGGCAGAGTTAGTTACCGGCGCTTACAATTTAAAAGTGGAAATGAAAAGTACGTTGAAGGGGGCAGGAGAGTGTAATTTCCGTCCATCTTTCTCTTAAGCATTTGGCCTGCTTTCTCTCTTTTCCCCTCACCTTCTTGGCACACTTCCCTCTTTTTCACCCACAAATATGGACTGAGCACAACCAGGCACGTGCCAAGAATGGGATGAGCAAGATGCAGATGTGCCTCGAGGCTTGGTGTGGGAGGCCAGTAAGTGACAGGCAAGGGCTCTCCGGTGCGGCTTTGCAGGCTGTTTTCAGAGCGTGTGGAGCAAGATGGAACCCAGTAGAGCAGCAAGAGAGCAGGCTTCCTGGAGGAGATAGCCTTAAAAGCCAGGGCTAGTTAGCCCCGCGTGCCTGGGAAGGAGTTGGATATAGGAAAGAGTATTTGAAGGAACTGGGTGCATAAGGGCACAGAAAAGGGGTCCAAGGGGTACAAATATGGATATGTAGAAAGAATGGGACTGGAGACGTGGAGAGGTAAACATGGACATTAAGGAACTGGAAGTATTGTTAAGCTGTGGAGGAGGGGCAGTTCACTGTTTGGTATAACGGAAAAAATGTATTTTGAGAAAAACAAAAAAGGTTATACTCAGCAAATAGTCTCACAGGAGTTACAGTTTCTGCCGTTTGTATTTACTGTGATATATATTTATGTCTGCCCACCCCTCTCACACATACACCAAGATGCTCGTTATAGAAACTGGTCGTTTGTCTCTTGGAGAACCACAGGGCCCTCTGCTTCTCTGCTCCTACGATTCCATTTTGTTGCTGGCTTTTCCTCCTTGTTTTGTTTTCAAAACCTGAGACTAGGAAAGGCGGGATGGGATAGGAACAGCGGTCGGTCTGCGTTCTAGTCCAGAGCTCATCTTTAAAGGATACATCCTGAAATAGACAGGACTCGTTCTAAAATTTTTCCATTCAGAGTTAGATTTCTCATTACCCAGTCCAGCCCCTGTCCCCACCACCCCCACCACGCCATCCCAAAGCTCAAGAGCTCCGTGCCCTGTGAGACCAAAATCCGAGGGAGTTCACAGTGAGTATGGAGAGAATTAAATCTCTCAACCACGTGGCTTCCTAGTATTGCCCACAAAGCAGGTGTGTGGCTCGAGCTGTGAATGGTGACAAGTTGCTGGGTGGGAGTTTGTTCCTCATTCCTGAGGATAATGGAGAGCAATTGAAGAGCTAAGCAGGAGTATGATATGATGAGCTCTGTGCTGTAAAGAGTGCCCTGGCCACAGTGTACAAACATGACAAGAAGGGAGGCTAGTGAGAGGCTAGGCATCCCGGGAAAAAAGTATGGGGCCAAGGGAAATTAGGGCTCTTCCCTGCAAGAGTGTAGAAAGAGGAAGTGAAGAAAGATGCTCACTAGGGTGTTTGGACTGAGTAATGGAGTGATTGACACCACAAGCATTGGGTTTGGAAGGGGGATGTTTGCTGATGAGGTTAATTTAATTGCACTGGATTTGATATGGCATAGACACCGGGTCGAGCTGTCTTAATTCATCAGAAGTTTTAATATAGGCACCTGGGCTTAAAAGAGGAATGTGAGCTAAAGAGAATTCTGGGAGGCTGGCTCTGTGGTTCCAGAGAATGGATGAAGCGGGCAGAGGACAGCCCAGGACAGGACCCTGGGGAGCAGCAGAGAGAGATAAGGCCGACTGAGCACACCAGAGGATGGTCCTGGAAAATAGCACTTGAATGAAGAGGCCGGGCCTGTTCAGGTGGAGAAACTGCCATGAAATTTTGCATGAGGAGGGCCTTGGAGAACTTGGCTGGCTCATGCTCAGGGTGGTTGTTTAGGTAGAAGCCAAACTCGACTTGTTTGCCTTCCCTGTTCCTGGTCTCCCTGGCTCCCTATTCCTGAACCCTGTTCTTTGTCTCCGCGGCTGCCTTCTAAGCCTGGTGGCCCTGCACCATCTTCGTCCTCTTCCTTCTTCCTCCTGCTCCTGTCCTCAGTCCTTACCAGCCACTGCCAGCCACACTCCTGAGACAACTTATTTCTTTTATTACTTCAATGGAATGTATGGTCATTTTTAAAAGCAGGTTCACAATGATTTTTTTTCTATGAAAGAAAAAGATGAAATAGAATACTTAGACTGACTTCTAAATGTCTTTTTAAAAATATGGCTTTGTAGTCTTCTATAGAAAACAAATTTCACCCTCCCATACTTGGAACACATACTTTAAGACATTTGTGTTACTTTGCTTATGGGGTTTAGTAAAATACAGTATAATTACTTTTAGATTGAGTCACCAAAATATCCCCCATCCCCAACTTCAGAATAGTTTGCTGTCCTCAGTTTATTCTGAGGGCAGCTGGGCACCTGGAATGCATTTTCCCAGGTGTGATTGTGGTAGGTTCCCGCCTGCACCCAGCAGAGCAGAGCCCTGATTCGGTGTCCCTGCTGGGAGACTGCCTTTCTGGCCTCTTCAGTGCCCCGTCTCAGGCACTTCATCTCCGCCAAGCCATGATCCTGCCCAACGGACCCAGGGTTCCAGGCGCCAGAGACCACAGGGCTGCCAGAGGGCCCCAGAGGAGCCCTGCCACAGCCTCCACTACTCAGCCTCACGCCTTCCCTACACCAGACCCCCTTCCTGGGAGGTGCTGGCCTCGCCTCCAGCTCCCAGAGCCGTTGCCACAGGTGGCCGCCGGAAGCACACGTGCAGGGGCAGTCCTCTGCTCAGGAGGTCCAGGCACCCCAGCTGCGGAACACAGGTTCTTCCAAGCCAGGCTTCCTGGGCGCTCGCTCCCCCCAGCCCAGCCTCCCATTCTAGAAGCGCCCTGGGATCCCCTTGTTTTCACCTTCTGCCCCACAGCTTGTAAGCAAACCTTTGCCTTCTTTCTTCCAGAATTAATCTCCAGCCCATCGTCTCCCATCTGGACAGTTGCAATTCCTCTTACCTGGTATGGGCTAATTGGGCTGGTAGAAATTCAGGCACCCAGTTATGTTTGAATTTTGGGTATAGTGTTCTGTGAACAGTATTTTAGTAGAAGTATTCCCATTGTATTTTGCCTGGCACCCCTGCTCTTACTGCTCACTCTCCCTCCTCTTTGGCTTCCTTATTCCATGCTCCACAGAGTCAGAAGAGCCACTGGATACATTTACCTTTGCATTTTTTATTATGGTCAAGTGTACACGGCATAGAATTTATCATTTTAACCATTTTTCAGTGTGCAGTTCAGAGGCATTAGCACATTCACCTGCTGTGCAGCCATCCCCACCATCCATCTCCAGAACTTCTTCATCTCCCCAAACTGAAAGCCCCCCATTAAACACAGACTCCCCATTGCTCCTCACCCCTACCCCTGACACCATGGTTCTGTTCTCTGCCTCTGTGAACTGAACTGCTGAGGTCCCTCCTGAATTAGATTATTTTGCATCCCAGCTAAGCACCTTCAGTAGATTCCATCCCACTTGCAAAGAGCCTCCTGATGCCCGTGGGCACAGCTCCCCAGCACCCTGCCATCAGGTCTGGAGCCCTTTTCATTGATGTTAACTCCATTTGCCTAGTTGCCACGCTTCAAACCTCGAAGCCATTGACTCTCTTTCTTTAAGTTACATATCCAATCCTTCAGCAAATCCAGTTGATTCTACTTTGAAAATTGATTCATATTCCTAAACCCTCTGCGATCACTCTGACCCCAGCCGAATTCACCCTCTCGAGATGAATTACCCAGTAGCTGTCTACCTTGCCTTGTGCTTCAGCTCCTGCTTCCTCCAGAGCCATTTGTGGCACAGCAGCCAGAGTGCTGCTTTTAAACATCGATCAGATCAACACCCTCCCCCTCCCAGCACTGCAGATGTCTTTACATCACGCAATATGACCAGCCTGACCAGTGGTGGTGCAGTGGATAGAGTATCAACCTGGGATGCTGAGAACCCAGGTTCAAAACCCCAAAGTCGCTGGCTTGAGCACAAGTTCACCGACTTGAGTCCAGAGTTGCCGGCATCAGTGTGGGATCATAGACATGACCTCATAGTCGTTGGCTGAGCCCAAAGTCGCTGGAGTTACTGGCTCAGCTAAAGGGCCCCTGGTCAAGGCACATATGAGAAGCAATCAATGAACAAACAAATCCAACCTGAAGGCTCCATTATGGCTATTCACCTGCACTGTTTGGTCTCATCATAGATTATCTTTCAAAGTTCCGTTTTTTCATAAAATTTTTATTCTCTTATTTGAATAGAGATCTGTGTTGTGTTGTAGAGTTTCATGCAGTTGCCTTATCGTGAGGCTCACCCTGGGCTCTTGTTCAAAGTCTGTAGATTTGTGGGTCCCTCTCCTGGACATCAGTAATTAAGGAGTGGGGCCCAGGACAAGCTGCAGGTGTCCTGAGGGCTTAGATGAGTCTAGGAAGCACCGCCATTGAGAATGTGCTAACTAAGTGAGTGATAATTTTTTCAGGTCATACATCTTCAGAAGGAATGCTGCCATTCTTCATCCTAAAGCTGTAGTGGCTAGGGGAGTGTGCCCTTCCAATGCTTTAAGTGGGTGAAACCCAATAATTGTTATCCATATCAGTAGGCATGGAAGGATTCTACTTGGTAAGCAAAAGGCTTGATGGTGTTTGTTTCTCCATTCAGCCATTTCCAGCACCCCTCCCATCCCCCTCCAATCCCCATATCCTTAGGAAAAGGAAAATACTCAAGACAGCAAACTTTCACAGGCTCCATTCACAAACACATATTATTCTGAAAACTCATTTTAAAAAGGTTGAGCCTGACCAGACAGTGGCACAGTGGATAAAACCTCAGCCTGGGACACTGAGGACTCAGGTTCGAAACCTCGAGGTCGCCAGCTTGAGCTCAGGCTCACCAGCTTGAGCGCAGGTCGCTGGCTTGAGCCCAAGGTTGCTGGCTTGAGCAAGGGGTCACTGGCTCGGCTGGAACCCTCCAGTAAAGGCACATATGAAAAAGCAATCAATGAACAACTAAAGTGCTGCAGGTATGAATTGATGCTTCTCATCTCTCTCCCTTCCTGTCTGTCTCTCTCTCGTTAAAAATATTTTCTAAAAATAAAAAAATAAGCCTTGGCCAGTTGGCTCAACAGTAGAGCGTCAGCCTGGCGTGTAAATGTCCTGGGTTTGATTCCCAGTCAGGGCACACAGGAGAAGCGACCATCTGCTTCTCCCCCCTTCTCCCCCCTTCTTGCTCTCTCTATCTCTCCCCCCCACTCTCCTCTCTTTCTGCAGGCATGGCTCAAATGATTCAAGCAAAGTTGGCCCTGGGCACTGAGGATGGCTCTATGGCCTGCCTCAGGTGCTAAAATAGCTCCATTGCTGAACAACAGAGCAGCAACTCAAACAGGCAGAGCATTGCTTGGTAGGGGGCTGTGTGAGTGGATCCTGGTCAGGGCACATGCTGGAGTTTGTCTCTGCCTCCATGCCTTTCACTTAATTAAATAAAATAAAATAAAAATAAATAAAAAAGGGTTGAAATATAAATAAAGATTACAACAGGCCCTGGCCGGTTGGCTCAGCGGAAGAGCGTCGGCCTGGCGTGAGGGGGACCCAGGTTCGATTCCCGGCCAGGGCACATAGGAGAAGCGCCCATTTGCTTCTCCAACCCCCCCCCTTCCTCTCTGTCTCTCTCTTCCCCTCCTGCAGCCAAGGCTCCATTGGAGCAAAAGATGGCCCGGACGCTAGGGATGGCTCCTTGGCCTCTGCTCCAGGCGCTAGAGTGGCTCTGGTCGAGGCAGAGCGACGCCCCAGAGGGGCAGAGCATCACCCCCTGGTGGGCGTGCCGGTGGTCAGGCGCATGCGGGAGTCTGTCTGACTGTCTCTCCCGTTTCCAGTTTCAGATAAAAAAAAAAAAAAAAAAAAAAGATTACAACAAATTTGTTTCAGGTATATCTGAAATTTATTCGATCTTGTTACAGAATACCTTTAAATTTATCACCGGACAAATAAATCAGGTATTATTTTTAGAGCTAGAGGTCAGGCATTGCAAAGGAATTCTTTTCACCTAACAAAACTCAAGTTCTATAATGTGTTTTGTTGAAGTTGTAACATCTTAGCTCTCTGATGTGTATATCTATTTGCAATGTGTTGTTTTCTGTCTGCCCTTTTAGTAAGTAAACTTTACAGGGCAGAACTCTGGTTGCCTGCTGCACCTGGAATGGCTGGGCATCTAGCAGGCAGGCAAAGTATGTAAATGGATGGACAAGTGAATGACAGTCCTCACAGGCTAATGAAAGACTCTGCCTCAGTACATTGACCTTCAGTCTTTTAATGTATGTATATGAGTGTCCTCCAAGTGTAGCATCCTAGTGATGCTACAAATAACCAGAACCCTAAGTTATACCCCAGCTGTTTTCTTTTAACTCAGTATGGCATATATATGTATTGACATGATTCTGTAAATGTGAATATGTGCTTAGTGAATAGTCCTAGAAATCTTTCAAAGTTCAAAGCTATATGCAGAAATCAAGTATTCATGCTATGAAAAATTCTGGAAAAATATGAATTTGTATCAGATTTCACTTTTTAAAATAGGGTTTCTTTTTTTCTTACTAGAATCAATGTGTTTATTATAGAATTATTGAGAAAATAGCACTCTGATCCTATGATTCTAAAGGCAACTGTGACAAATATATATATAACATTGCCAGATAGCAAGATCAGAGTACGAATGACATTCACAGCTTATTTTCACTGAACAAACCTTAGCATTTGAGTAGAGTAATTGTTTCTCAGTTTGAGGTGTTTGGGAGTATAGTGGTCAGTTCACATTCCACCTCAGAAGCGGTTTCTACCAGTCACCCTTTGTTCTCCCGCAGAGCATGGAAGTAATAGCCCACGGGTGTTCTCTTGTCTCCTCCATCAGTAGGATAAGTTGAGAACTTTTTTCTTTTCTTTTCACAGTGATAAGCATGGCTCATTAGCCAGAGACGAAGGGGTAGGTCATCTTGTGTCAGTGACCTTGATGTAGAAGAGGGGCAGTAAGCAAAGGATATTTCTAATCCCACAGTGACATTTATTTACTGCCCTGCCCTGGTGTACAGAAGTGGTGTGTCTGTTTCATGAACGGGAAGAGAATGGATCATTGACAGATCTTTGCTTTACACCCTTAGGCAGTGGGAGTAAGGCAGCCTCTTCACAAGGAGTGGAAGCAGAGCATGGAACTAGCTTCTCCCTGGTTTGACAGTAGCCACTCAGCAAAAGGGAGACAGCATTCATGAGGCTGCACTGTATACCTGTGGGCAGGTTCCCACCAATTGTCCTTGGGTCTAAAAGATCCATTCTACTGTTTATTATTTCACCAGCGTTATACCAAATTTAGATTTTGTTCTTTTTATTGGTAATAGTAGTAGGCATCTTCCATTGAGCATTCTCATAGTCCTTTTCAGTCTCATCAAGACCTTAGCAGGTTGATGCTAATATTATTATTGCCATTTTGCAGAGTAGAAAATTTGAGATTTTGTGAAGAAACTTGCTACCATTTTATATAATCCCATGTTGACTCATTCTGAAGTCTCTGATCCATAGTCACAACTGTCCAACTATCTTCTGAAGCATCATTGATAATCTCCTTACTTCCTGCTAATCCCTAATTATTTATACTCACATCATGACCACCAGGTTTATTGGAGGTTGGACTGAGGAGCAGCCGACCAGGGAAGAGGTGTATGGTAGGAGCTGTGACCACTCCTCAGCTTGGTCTTTGTTTTTTTGGGACTTTATTTCACTTAATATATTGTCTTCAAGTTTTATACATGTTGTCACAAAATTTCATTTCTATTTATGGCTAAATAATATTCTATTGTATGTATATAGCACACTTTATTGATCTAATCAGCCATCAATGGACACTTGGGTTGTTTCCACCTTTTGGCTCTTAAGAATAATACTTCTATGAACAGGCGTGGACAAATATTTGTTTGATATTATATAAGTGTCTCCTTTCAATTCTTCTGGATATATACCGAGAAGTGGAATTGATGGATCAAGTGGTAAATCTACGCTTAAGTTCTTAAGAAACGCCCACTTTATTTTCCATAGCAGTTCATCATTTTACATTCTCATCAGCAGTGCACAAGGATTTCTATTTCTCCACATCCTCACCAACACTTGCTATTCTCTGTTTTGTTTGTTTGTTTTTTATAATAGCCATTATAATTGGTGTGAAGTGGTACAGTAGGTTTTTATGAGAGAAAGTCTATAGGAATTAATTGACAACTTTTTCTTCCTTTTCTGCTAAAGAAGGTGAATCTATTTCATGGAAATTTACTGATTGAAATATGATTATACAGTAAGTTGTCTCTATGGAAATCATGTCTCACTGAGGCACTGTGGGGTCCTTGCATGCTGTTGGATTAAATTTTGGCCAGTCAAAGAAATCTCACCAGCCTTAAGTTTGTATGTGCCAAACTCTGCTCTCATTTTTGAGCAATGAAATCATGAGAGACTGCATGCCATTTTTAAAATTATCTACTTTTCTTCTTTTCTCTCTTTTTTTCTGCTATCAACTTATGAGCTCTCTACTGTTTGTTTCTCTTTTTAAAGGAAGAAGCCAGTATAGATGACCGGTTAAAAACATTAGTGATGGGGCCAGTCAGAGCTGGATTTAAATCCAAGTCTATCTAGGAAAAATTTTAACTTCTCCAAAAACTATTAATAGTGATTACTTTGTAGGCTTATTTTAAGGATTATAAATGCCAGGCAAGGTACCCAGGCAAAGTAAGCAACCAATACATGGTAGCTATCATAATCACCACCATCATCAAAGTAATGGACTTCATTTTTCTTAGCAGTTTTGCTTGGAAAGCAGGATAAAGAAGAATAATATAATAACCCAAAAAGCTCAAACAAAATATCTAAGAAATTGGAACCCCTAAACATAGCAAGAAATGAGCTCTTTCTTCCATCCCTATCTCTGTCCAAATTATGGATTAAAGAATATCAGAGAATATTAATAGATAGGAAAGTGCTCCTATAAAAACCATCAAGTGCTATAAAACAGATGCTGTAGTATTTGGAGTACAGAGCGAGCGGATGTGTTCTTTCTTAAACTTTCTTTTAAACTTCTTGTTTTGTTTGTATTCTGGTTTTTGTTGTTGCTTTTTGCTGTCATTTAAAGGGCCTTTTTAGGTCAGTTTGGGATTGAGCCCAGGGGCTCCCTGTTATGAAGAACCCTTCGGAAGAGACTCTAGGTTTCACCAAATTGCTATTCGTTTATTCAGTTCCAACTTCTTAATATCATTACATCATTATTGCATAGGGTCCTTAGGGCTTTTAAAAGTAATTAATTATTTGAATTCTGCTTTTCCCAAGTATAGGAAGGAAATATATATCTAGAGAATGAGACAAACAATGCCTAATAGGACAGGTAAAGCAACAGGAAAGACAGATTTTTATTCTTTCCTGCCCTTTGTCAGGCTTGTTAACTTTCTCTCACTGCTTGTCTAGATGACAAATGTTTTCCAACCAGCCAATTCTAAAACAGGTTGAGTTTTCAGTTCCAGTTTCTCATTTAAGCTGGAATTTCCTGGGGTAGATTTTAGCTTTGCTTGAGAGATCACATTGAGGCCTCTCAATTAGGCTCCCTTCATTTCCTCAGTCCCTCCATCATCTGACTCAAGTGTGGGTTTCTTCTTGTTAACATAAAAAGTAACTCATTAAGCAAGATAGTCTGTTACTTGCCAGTTTCTCAGAAAAGTGATTGTCATTAGGATGAACACAAGAACACTAAAGCAAAACTTGCAGAGCAAGGCCAGCCACACAAACTCTTTATTTGTCCAAAGCATCACACAAGTTCTCCAGTGAAACCATCCCTCTGTGTGTGTGCAAACCCTTCAGAGCACACATGCCTGGGAAGGGATGCTCTGAACAGAAGGGAGCCTGCTGGACGCTGAGGTCCTGTGTGGGCTGCTGGGGTCACAGGCTTCTGGTTGGGCTTCTGAGAAAAACCAGCAACGATAAGTGACCTCCGTGGTCATCACTAGCAACAAAAGTCATTTACAAGGGGTGTGATCTGAACTCTGCCTTGGTATGTAAAACATAATTAAGATTTTTTTCTCTAGAGTTGCATTATTTTGAAATAAGTTTATCATATATATATATATATATATATGCCATTTATTGTTAGTTATTTCCTGACCCAAACATAACTATACTGCAAGCCCCGTGGGTCACTGGAAATTCACTTTTCAATCAATGTATATAAGCGAAGCTGTAGTTCACTGAGAGAGAGGGACCTCTCTTGCCTTCCTCTGAGCAGTGCAGGCGGTCTGCTGAGACTGCTCACGACATTTAATACTCATTTTGGGAACAGGAACACAGAGTTTCTGTTTTAACATTGCTATTGGAGAGGGAATTTAAATAACTTATGTTCAACTCAAATGCTTCTGAAAACTTCGGTCTAACTTAACATTTTAACCTTGTACATCAGAAAAAATTTTATTTGCAAAGGAAATGGGACTCTAGATTTTGTGTTCTCTCCACACCCTGTCCCCATTTTAAGTGTGTGTGTGTGTGTGTGTGTATTAGAAAATAATGAGCAGGAGGAGCAGATGCAGTGATGCTTTAAAAAAATTGGGGTTCTGAAAACTCTCCATAGGTTGTATCTTTGTACTTGTATGTATGTGTTTGTATTTGTGTATGAGTGTAATATTATGCATATACTGAAAAATAGACACACACTGGTGACACTACCATGTAGAGTGTGTACAGAATGGCCCTCTGAGGTGCTACTGACATATTTGGAGTACAGAGCATCTGTACTCACCTGCCAGCCAGGACAGCTGGGTCACCTCCACCTGGAAGAAGTGGTGCCTTTTTCTAATTTGCTGCGAGCCCTAATGAGCCCATCTGTCGGGAGGGCTGATAATTTCTGTTTCCTACCAGCAGTGAGAGAGGCAGGCCTGCACATTTAGGGTCAGACGTTCGGTAATACCTTACTTCTCTCTTTGGTCACACATGTGTTTCTAGCCCCTCGGTTCTCCGACGTGCAGAAGCTGCTGGCAGAGCCCGATGGCCAGCTCCTTTTCTTCTCACATGCTCTTGAAAAGCCTCTCTGGACAATTTGCATGGCCTGAGACGAGGAGTGTGTTTATTTATCTGTGACAAGATTAGATTGCCCTTTAACTCAGGAAACATTATTTTTTATATCTTCTCTGTATTTGGAACTTTCACTGGGTACTAGATGTCTGGAATTTCTCCAGAACCCTCTGGGTTACTGACTTAGGCTGGGATCCCAGTGACTCAGTCTCTTACGCAGTGGTTCCTCTCTGTCCTCCCAAGGCAACGACAGCAACAACACTCACAGGCATGTGCTTGTGCATGTTAAAGGGGGAGAATGTTGCCATCATATGTATATATTTCCCCTGAAGATACAAAAAGAGGAACTAAGAAAACTATGTTCAAGCTGAAGAGCACAAAAAATGCAAGGCACATCTAACGTTAATCAATTCACTTTACACCAAGAGTACAAAACATCACTCACGTTATCTCCTTATGTGATTATTATTATTTTAGGTAATGGGGGTGTTTTTTACTTCAAATTTCTAGTGGCTTTAAACATAGACTCTCTAATACAGAGTTAGACATTAGCCCCTGAAGAATAAACATTTTTCAGTTACTTCTTTAGCATGGACAAGTGGTTTAGAAACAAAGTCAAGGTTTTCTCGTGTCCGTGTATCACCAGGCTTGATTGATAATGTGATGCAGGCATGGCCCAAGATGAAGAAAATTCCCTCAGGTGATTTAAGACCTAAAGGTTAAATCAGTTTCCCAAATCCACTAAGTATTATCTAGGCCCCAGGGCTGTAATAGAGAGGGAGAGGAATCATGGTCCCTGCCTCTAAGCTGTGAGGCCAAAGAATGTCACTCGCTAAGTTATAGGAAAGACAAGCTCAAGGGACACATGTTCTGAGCTGTGGATGGACTTGGACTTTGGCCGAGGAATTCCCAGCACCTCTGTTGTCTGGCCTTCCCTTCCCAAGCATTCTGAGGACAACAGTCTGCTGGTGACGTGGGTTGCAGGCAATGTGTTGAGATCAAGATTTTGTTTCAAATATCTCTAAAACTTTAAATGCAGAATAGCTCAAGTATTAAAGCACGTGATCTAGGTAGTGCTTCTCAAACTCTAATGTGCATACAAATTACCCAGAGACCTGTTAAAAGTCAAATTCTGATGGCATAAGTCAGGGTCAGAGTCCAAAATGCCACACTTCTCACAAGCTTCCAGATGTTGTCAAGGCTGCTTCTGGTCTGAGGACCACACTTAGTGTTACAAGGGCCTGGAGTGGGTCTCCATCTGGGCTACCTGTGAGAATCATCTGGGGAGGCCCCTCTGCTATAGATTCAGGTTTAATTGGTTTAGAGCAAGGCCCTGGCAATGGTATTGTTTAAAAGCTCCTCAAGTGCCTGACCTGTACTGGCGCAGTGGATTAAGTGTCAACCTAAAATGGTAGGTCACCGGTTCGAAACCTTGGGCTTACCTAGTCAAGGCACATATGGGAGTTGATGCTTCCTGCTCCTCCCCCCTTCTCTCTCTCTCTCTCTCTCTCTCTCTCTCTCTCTCTCTCCTCTCTAAAAAATGAATAAAAAATAAAAATAAATAAAAGCTCCCCAAGTATACAACCAGAATTAAGAAATGCTGGCATAAGGGTTAAAACTTATTTTTACCATTAAATGCACAAAGGGAAAATTAAATTTATTTCCAAACCATTGAACTAACCTGTAATGTGACTCTGGGAAAGTAATTTCCTTTTAGCTCCATCAAGGTTCCAAAGGGAATGACAGTTATTGCTTTTTTAACAGCATATAGGGACATTTGAATGAAAGAATATCTTCCTGCTTAATTTTAGCCTGCTTGTTTTTATTCTGACAGTGTTAACCTTATCCAACCCAAGTATATATCATTATCCATCTGATTTTCCTCTTTTTGAGGCAAAACTGGCTTTAAATATTCCTTGTTTGATTTAGCATCTTTTAGACCAGTGTTTTTCAAACATTGGTCCACGGACCAGTCGGCCAGAAATTTCATACAGGGCTGTGAAAGAATTAACTACCTGATGTTGTATGAAGATTATAAAACTAGTGATTTTAGTCACATTTTCTTATACTCAGAGTGATTTCCGTCTTAACGGTCACCAGAATAATTCTCCTATTTTCAAAATGGTCCCCAAATGTAAAAAAATTGAAAACCACTGTTCTAGAGCAAGCTTTTAAAATGAGGCAAGGAACCCTGGCCAGTAGCACAGTGGGTGGAGCATTGCCCTGGAGAACTGAAGTCACCAGCTCAAGCCCAGGGTTACCAATTCCAAAGTCACCAGCTGAATCCCAGGATTGCCAGCTCAATCCAACAACCCCAAGGGCACCAGGCTCAAGCCCCAGTCCGGGCACATCTGAGAAACAATCAATGGCACAACTAAGTGGAACAATAAGTTGATGCTTCTCTCTCTCTCTCCCTCTTTCTTCCTTCCTCTCTCTCTTTCTCAAAAAAAAAGAGGGGGGCAAGATTGTCCCCAAGAGAATGAAAATTGGTCCCTGGGGGATGAGGAAATCTTAGATATTACAATAGTTTGTATTAGTTTGTGGCTTTCCAAAGCTCAAACCTACGTAAAAAAAAAATCTTATTTCTTTGTGTGAAATTTCTCCTATTAAGAATAAATTAACTTTAAGCCTGACCTGTAGTGGTGCAGTGGATAAAGCATCAACCTGGAATGCTGAGGTCACTGGTTCGAAACTCCAGGCTTGCCTGATCAAGGTACATGGAAGTTGATACTTCTTGCTCCTCCCCCTCTTCCCCACCTCTTCCCGTACAATGAATAAATAAAATCTTTTTTAAAAAAGAATAAATTAACTTTAATTAGCCTGACCATGGTGGCTCAGTGGATAAAGCATTAATCCAGAATACTGAGGTCCTGGGTTCAAAACCCTGAGGTTGCCAGCTTGAGCAAGGGTTGCCAGTTTGAATGTGGAATTATCAGTATGATTCCCAAGGTCGCTGGCTTGAGCCTATGGTCGCTGGCTTGAGCAAAGGGTCATTAGCTTGGCTTGAACCCCCCACCCCGCATCAAGGCACATATGAAAAGCAACCAATGCACAACTGAAGTGAAAGCAACTACAAGCTGATGCTTCTGTCTCTCTCCTCCTTCTCTCTCTTTCCCTCTCTTAAAAAAAGAAAACAAAAAACTTTAATGAACCCTTTGAGTAGTACAAACGATCATGTACTTCCTCATGCCTCCTGGCCAGCCAGAGTACGATTGTACATGTGTAAGGCAACATTAAAAAAAGGCAAATGTATGTTCTTCTTGTTTCCATAAATAGGTTATCAAACATGATTTTTAGTTAATAAAACTGTAACTGGAACTAATTTTATTTTTTGAAAAGAAAACTCACTCCCGGGGTTTAGTAAGCATGAAAAAAACTCACTACTCAAAGGGTTAAAAGTTAAACTTTTCTTCTTGGGGGATGATAATTAAAAAAAGGTCGAGAAACACTGCTGTAGAGAGACAGCCCAACCGTTCTTGTATGTGCTTCCCGAGATGGCTATCCTGACCTCTTCCTGGGTAGAGTTTGTGATACCTTTTCTAAGGGGTACAGTTTGGGCTTAATAATGAATTATTGGAGGAAACTTCAAAAGGACTTTTCTCTCATCAGTAAAAATGGTATTCTCTTGATTAAAGAATTAGAGTTCTTGGATCATCTAGTTATCTATCTAATAATGAGCTCCTTGCTGATGTGACATTCTGGAAGGTAGTGTTGAGAGCATGAATACTGAGAGCACCTGAGAACACCAGACACACCTGGTATAACTGGCTCTCCATCTGTGGCTTTCAGCATGTTCTTGTACCTCTCTAAGCCTCGTTTGCATCTGTACAATGGAAATAAAACTTAACTTGTTAGATTTGTTATTAAGATAAAATGTGAATTGAGTGTAAAGGATTCAATACAGTGGCTGGTACATAGCAAGTGCTCATAGTATGTCTGTCTATCTATCTATCTATCTATCTATCTATCTATCTATCTATCTCCCTCCTCCCTTTAAATCATCTGCTTACCTATCGTCATCATAGTAAACTAGTCGTGGACACACAATATCCTGAATCTTTTCCTGATCCTTTCCTCACCAGACTTGAGTGACTCCATATATCTACTTGGTGACTCACCCTTTCTGAGCTACTGATCAATAGAAAGTGGAAGGCAGCTCTTTTGTGTCTGGGGTCCTTATGACAGCTGAGCTTTTGTGTGCTGCCTTTATGGGACAGCTCTGTCTGTAGTGCTGACAATTGTTAGACTGAGTGTCCTGAGGGAAGAAGAAGATATTTCATGAAAAAAAAAAGTTGTTCTTGGATTTCATTCACCAGTACGGTCTCTGATTTCTTCTTGTTGTTACAAAATAGAGCCTCATATACCTTAGCCAAAGTAAATACAACAGCAACAAAAAAGATTAAGTTTTTTTTTTAATTAAAAGAAAGAAAGAAAGAAACCAAGAAAGAACAATACACATAGATCAGGGAAAGAATAATTTGTGTATAAGAAGAGAGCTATAGTTCTATATGGCCTCACAAGCAAGACATATCTGAAAACTTTGATCTTGTTCCCATATCTATTTTTTATTCAATTTGGTGAATGCTAGTGTTTTGAATCTTGGTCTTGGTGAGTACTATTATTATTGTTTGGAAAATGAGCTCCTTAAAGTACCCTGCCATGGAAAAGAAAACCAAAATAAACTGGGCTTGTTGCAAGTCTGTGATTGTTTCAGAGAATTTAAAATGCATTCACATTTGTGTAAATGCAGAACTGGGGTAGGTGTGATTGAAACCTTACCCACAAGTTCCCGAATGCTTTTCTTTTTTTTCCCTTTAAAAAATTTTTTCTATTGATGAGAGAGAGGGCAAGAGAGAGAAAGAGAGGAAACCATTAACTCATTTCACTTAGGTGTTCCATTTAGTTGTACACCCATTAATTGTGCTTCTTTTATGTACCCCCATGACCTCTGGTGCACTCCCTCAACACTTTATCCACTGAGCCACATGGCTAGGGCCCCTGAATGCTTTACTTAAAAAGGTAATCTTTCAAATTCATCACCAAGAACAAAAGAGATGGGTTCTTGGTGCCATGTGTTAGAGCAGGGGTCGGGAACCTTTTTGGCTGAGAGAGCCATGAACACCACATATTTTAAAATGTAATTCCATGAGAGCCATACAACGACCCATGTACGTTAAGCATTATCCAATAAAAATTTGGTGTTGTCCCAAAGGATAGCTGTGATTGGCTCCAGCCACCTGCAACCATGAACATGAGCAGTAGGAAATGAATGGATTGTAATACATAAGAATGTTTTATATTTTTAACATTTTTTATTAAAGATTTGTCTGAGTCAGATGCAGCCATCAAAAGAGCCACATCTGGCTTGCGAGCCAGAGGTTCCCTACCCCTGTGTTAGAGGCTCCTTTAGGGCCACAGCACACATCTGTGTGGGGCAGTCAGCATCCTCAGAAAAGTGTTCAATACAGGTTCCTGATTACTACCGACAACTGCAATTTCAGGCCAAAACTGGAGTTGCAGCTAACTTTGGCTCCTTTGGGTTCCTGGTCCAGTTTATATGTAATTATTGGAATGTTACATAAGTATCCAAGAACAAGAATGTGCTTACCGTACACCTACCCTGACGGGCTTACATTCCTGCCGTGATCACAAGTAAGCATGTGAGGAGCAGGGAGCGCAGGGACCCCACACATTGAACAAGAAGGAGAATCAGGCCAGGCTTCTTAAAGGAAGTCACCTCTCAGCTGAGACCTGCAGAGTGAATTGGCCAGGTGAAAGGGGCAGGGTGCGAATGTGCCAGGCAGAGGTAGGTGTGGAAGCCAGGATACAGGACAGAGAGAGGTCACAGTGAGGAGGCAGAGGGCTCAGCAGGGGCCAGGTCATGCAGGGCCCTGGCAGCTGTGTTAAGGGGTTTGGACTGGGTTGGACTTGTACAGAGAGTAAAGTATTCCCTTTGAGGGACGCAGTAACCTCAGCTGTTGTGGGAGTGAGTGCTGGCCAAGCGGAGCAGGCCTGCCTCAACTCCGAGTTCACCCTGCGGACGCCATGTGCCTGGTTTCTTTCACTTTACACACTGCTCAAGTGCCGCAGGTGTTGTTCTTGGTTATAGAACTGAACTTTATTCAGTTGTAATATTTACTAAAGAAAAAGATTGGCCCTGGCCAGTTGGCTCAGCGGTAGAGTGTCGGCCTGGCGTGCAGGAGTCCTGGATTCGATTCCCGGCCAGGGCACACAGGAGAAGTGCCCACCTGCGTCTCCACCCCTCCCCCTCTCCTTCCTCTCTGTCTCTCTCTTCCCCTCCCGCAGCCGAGGCTTCATTGGAGCAAGGATGGCCCGGGCGCTGAGGATGGCTCTGTGGCCTCTGCCTCAGGCGCTAGAATGGCTCTGGATGCAACAGAGCAGCACCCCAGAGGGGCAGAGCATCGCCCCCTGGTAGGCATGCCTGGTGGATCCCGGTCGGGTGCATGCGGGAGTCTGTCTGACTGCCTCTCCGTTACCAGCTTCGGAAAAATGAAAAAAAAAAAACGAAAAAGATTGAACCTCTTTTGTTCTTTCTCATTTATGATTTCCTCTGTTCGGTACAGTATTTCTTGGTGTTGGTCAGACTCAAACTGCTGGGCTGACAGGACTTTGGGACCGACCTAGTGCACACCAATTATTATACAAGTGATCTTGTGGCCACAAAAAAATATACTCTGCCAAATTCCTGCAGCTGTATGCTAACAACGTAGCATTCTGGTAGTATTAAAAACTCAGCACATTTTCCAAAGAACTTTCCTTGGTTAGAAGACATTTGGTAAAAAGTTGAAGGTTCCAACTGATATCAGTGAGAACAGAAAAAAACATGAGGTGTAGCTTCTCTCCCAGAGGTGTTTTACTGCCTGGATGTCCTGACAAACTGTAAACACATTAAACAGCATTAGAATAATGACAAAGCTGTGATCAGTAGGTACAAAATGGTTTGTGAACAAATTGACCATTGTGGGCAGGTGTAGAGTGGAGAGTATCCAAGAGGAGTTAAGAGAAGACCCTCTGGGCAGAAGGTGGGCTGAGGGATTGGCTGGAGGTGATCAAGGAAAGAAGTATGTTCCATCGTAAGGAGCTAAACCTTTGCTGAAAAGCGTGGCTTGACTAAACCTAGGACTTGAATTGAGCCATAAGGACAGATGCTGTTGCAGATGAGTGGGGATTTAAGTAGGTCCTCCCAGTTGGCTCACTGGAATTCAAGGTAGAATTTAGCAGAATATATTAATTCTTGTGAAATAATCCTAGAGTTTCCTTTTAACTGCTCACCAGATAGAGCTACTTGGTCTTCTCCTTTTCTTTTTTCCCTTCTTTCCTTCCTTCCTTTCTTTCTTCCTTTCTCCCTCCCTCCCTCCCTCCCTCCCTCCCTCCCTCCCTCCCTCCCTCCCTCCCTCCCTCCTTCTCTCCCTCTCTCCCTCTCTCCCTCCCTTCTTTCCTTCCCTCCCTTGCTCCCTCCTTTCTTTTCCTCCCTCCGTCCCTCTCTTCCTTTCTTTTAGATACTATTTTTATATTTTGGTACTGTTTTTCTTAAAAACTTGATTTTCTAGTAAGCAATAAATAGTAGTTTATCCCCTATTTTATTGTTTTGTTGAAATATTGGATTTTTTCCTGCCTTCATGCTTTGCTGTCACGGTGAATCTTTCCGGTCATCCCAGAGAGACGCAGAGAGAACTGGGAGAACTGGTTCCCTGAGCTGCTGATTAACCTGATAGTGAGGGTGCTGCTGCCCAAGGACATCCTGTTTGTGATACTCCAGTAACTTACTTATATTAACACGTCCCTTTCTCCAGCTCAGTTTTCTCACTTGAAAAACTGGGATAATAACATCTGTGTATCTACCTGCAAGAATTTACCAGGGTCTTGGAAAGATTTTCCACACATTAGAAAACGTTGAAACATGTAGCTATTTAAAAGATCATGTTGAGATGTTATTACCATCATTGGAGACTTGAGGGCAGTTATCTTAGAAAGGACTCACATTTACCCACTGTTTTTAAAACTTGAATGATTAGAATAATATACATGAAAGGATATAGGGACTCGTCGGAGTTTTGGGTTTCCTCAATAGCCCTCCATAATAGATAGTTTACCCTAAATTTAAAACAAAAGTTTTGTGTTTTCAGATTGCGGAGGGAATGGCGTATATCGAGAGGAAGAACTACATTCACCGAGACCTGCGAGCGGCTAACGTCCTAGTCTCTGAGTCACTCATGTGCAAAATTGCCGATTTTGGCCTTGCTCGGATAATTGAAGATAATGAATACACAGCAAGGGAAGGTACGTTTCCCTAAAGATCATTAGGTGTTCTATTATTATCTAATTTTATTTTTGTCTGTTTTTAACAAAACAATTACAATAGTCATCACTAAAAAAAACCAAAAGAACTCATTTGGTAAAATATTCTAAATGTACCATAGTTGCTGCTTGTGGTTCTATTCTAACATTTGTTTTAAAAAATTACTTTCTTGATTACTTTTATAACATTTACAAATGTTATCATTTGTATTTCGAGTAAGCAAAGCAAAACAAAAAGAAATTTAGTAAGGTCAGGATTCTTTGTTCATATTATATATTAAAGCTTTTTGCTCAAATAGTGAAGTATACTTTTTTTATGGTATCGAGAAAATATTTGTAACAGTAATTTATATTCTGCATTCTAGCCTTTTAATTATAAATTAAAACATGGAAATTATTACACACACTGAAGTAATTATAATGTTACAAAAATGCACTCCTTTACTTTCCCACATTTCATATTATAAACCTCAATCGAAGATGCACAGAAAGGTGTAAATGTCCCAGTTCTGGTGTGTCGCTCTGTGGCCGGCCAGGGCTGCAACTTCATTGGCCTTTCTTGTTTAAGACTCATCCATGTTGCTTTCAATTTGAGGATTCTAAAGCTCTCCGTCACAAAATTATTTTTTTTTCTTTTTTTCTTTTTTTCTTTTTCAGATAAATTCTCTCTTCAGAAAGAGAGAGAAGGGAGAAAGAGAGAAACATCAACCTGCTGTTTCACTCATCTATGAATTCATTGGCTGATTCTTATATGTACTCTGAATGGGGATCAAACCCACAAACTTAGTGTATCTAGGTGACACTAACCAACTGGGCTACCCTGCCAGGGCTCCCCCAGAAAAATCAAAGAAAGATTTTTGCAGCACTTTCTCACAAAGAACTAAGCACTTTCATGACATTCATTTCTGAGAGTTATTAAACAAGGATTATTTTCCTTTGAACTACATGTGTGTTATTTCTGGAAGGTATTCACAGGACTTACAGAAGTGACAGACATATTGAAAACATCAGTTTGAACCCCGGCAAGGTAACCCATTTGGTTAGAGGGTCGTCCCAATACGCCGAGGTTGCAGGCGGGTTCAGTCCCAGTCAGGGCACATATAAGAATCAATCAGTGAATGCATAAATTAGTAAAACAATAGCTCGATGTTTCTTTCTCCCTCCTTCTAAAATTAATAAAGAAAAATTAAAAAAAAGAAAATATCGTTTTCATTTGTGTAGGATCTTTTGCCTCCACCATGTTTAAGGTGGTTCTCCTACCTCGATCCTTCCTCAGTCACATAGGTGGGTTATTACTTATCCTTGACCTTAATTGTCTTCAATAAAAAGACAGGTTCAGGAGAACAGTTTGAAGAAAAGAAGATAAGGAAAGACAGCGAAAATGTAGTGAGCATTTATAGCATGGCAGGCACTGTTCTAAGTGCTTTCCATACGTTATCTTGTTTACCTTTACAATAATCCTATGTGATGATAATGGTGGTGATGATGATTAGCCCCACTTTATATAGGAGGAAACACTTCAGCAGCTTCTGAGGTCCCACAGTAAGTGGTAGAGCCAGAATTCAAACCCAAGAGATCTAGCTTCAACATACGTTAGCTAGAATTTATTCCACTGGTTTTGTTGAATTTGTCATGGCTAGGGTCTCACAAAAATAACTGTTCTCATAAATGAGACAGGTGGCTTAGCTCCAAGAGCTCAGGTTCTCGAATTAGACGGGAATGCAGTTTTCCTTGCATTCGTGTTTGCCTGTGCCAAGTATACAGGTCAACCTACTTAACCCGGACAGCAACCAGGGCAGGTTCAGTTTTCTCATTTTACAGATGGAAGAGCATTTTACAGAATCATACATTTTACAGAAGAAGGTACAAAGGCTGTAAGTGATTTTCCAGGGTCGCACCAAGCTTGAATCAGCAGAGCCTGATTCAGACCCCAACCGTGGCCTGCCCTGCCCGGCTCCCTGCACTACTGGCCCAAGGGTAGGGGGTCTAATGCTGGAGTGTGCTACAGTGAGTGCACTCTGTGCAATAGCAACACCATGAGGCTTTCTTCTGTCCTTTTTGTTCTTATTCCAATGTCCAATTTTGATCTGACACCACAAAAAAAATTCTAAAGTGAAGGCATAATAAAGGTAGATATGTTTTTAAAAAAAATTGTTTTAAGTTGCTGGTGGAAACCCCTAGCCTTTCCAGGGTATAGGAGTGACAGTCTGTACCACAGTCCCTACATTCATCAAGGTGGTCCTGCAGTTCCTCGGGCCGGGTTTGCCTCTCACGTGACCTGGTGGCTCAGTGTCCCTTAGCCTAATCAGCTTTTAATGAGAAAGCTCATATCACCACTATCTCATTCTGGGAAACTCATCATCCGACCCTGAAAATGTAATAATGTTTAGTGCCATCAAATGAAAGCATGAGACATTAAATTTGGAGCGGTATCTGCAGTTCCTTTTGGTACGGGCTTAAGAGCTTTATCCACAAGAATATATACACGAAAAGATATTTATATTCCAGATTCACATAGTATCGGTTAATTAGAGAAAATGTGAACACTAAAGGGGAGGCAAAAGTAGCTTTACAGTTGTATGTGAATCAGTATATTCTTGTATTACTCTTAATTATTGTATTATTTTCCGTATGAACAACTGTCAACAGACTTTTTCCCATCCACTTTATATATGCTTTGGATGCTGATGTTTAAGGGACAAAATGGACAGGCTAGCATAAATGCCATTACATTCTGTGTCGTGTGCATTTAATGTTTAAGGTGGGCTAGTTAGGATATCTCTGGGAGGAGACACAAGAAACTTTGCTTCTGAACAAGGAAGTGGCCAAATGAGAAACAGAGGAAGGAGGCAAACATGTTAAGTAGAACATTTTGTATCATCTCTATTGTGTAGTGTGTGTGTTACCTATTCAAAATAACTAATTGTAATTTCCTCAAAAAGAAGGAGATTATGAGGGCCACATGGTCATGACTCTTGTGTCAGCCCAGAGGCCCAAGTAAGACTCCTATGTCTTCTCCCCTAGGTGCTAAATTTCCCATCAAGTGGACAGCTCCAGAAGCAATCAACTTTGGATGTTTCACTATAAAGTCTGATGTGTGGTCCTTTGGAATTCTCCTTTATGAAATTGTCACCTATGGGAAAATTCCCTACCCAGGTATCCTTTATTTACCTATTTCCATTCACACGGTGCTATGAGATAAAAGCCAAAAGCATGAGGCATTAAAAAAATAAGCCCATATCTAAAAGCTAAGAACAAATCCTTTGTGCTAGAATTTGATTTTGACTGTCTTCAGTGAGAAGTGTTCTCAAATACAGTTAGACACTTCTCTGCCCTCTCATTGAGTGCATTTTTTTTTGTCTATTAATTCTACCACTTCAAGCCTAGAATGTGCCTGGCACGAGGATTCAACAGAGCTCCTGCTAAACCGCACACCTGATATAGAAGAACGTAGAAATAGGGGTTTACAATGAGTTTGGGCTCATTCTGAAACAGAGGTTTGTATAAAATATTTTGGGGTCCCTTCCTCTTCAAGAAGTGACCACCTCTGTTTATCAGTGAAAGATGCTTTAGCTCTTTAACCGACTGGAAGTGAGGACAGCATTGAGTATTCCCAGATTGCTAACACCTAACGCCCTCAGAGCCAGATTCTGCCAGCCCTCCCTGTTCCAGGATCTGTGCTGGAAAGTGCAAGAGAGGGATTTCTCCCAAACCCTTCACATTCTTTCTATTTTCTTTATTGAGCTTATTGGGGTGACATTAATAAAGTTTTACAGGTTTCAGCTCTATAATTCTACAGTCCGTCATCTGTATGTTGTATTGTGGGTTCACCACTCTGAGTCCAGTCTCCTCCATCATCACTTATACCCGTTTGCCCTCTTCGGCCTCACCCCACTCCCCTTCACATTCTTTTAATGTTTGGATTTTAACACAGTTGATCAATAAGGTGAATTGAAATGAAATATTTAATGTTTAAATCATTTCCTCATTCGAAAATATATCTGAGGGTGCCAGGCACGCTCAAGGTGCCCAATGCCGCAGTCAGCTCCCACCTTCAGAGCTGATATCTGGTAAGGAGAGCCAGATTGAGGGTCAGAGAGACAGTCTGTCGGTTGAAGTGGACCATGGAGAGTGTGTGAAATGGTTTAGGGATTAGTGGGGGCAGGTGGAGGACTGCTGGTTTTGTACAGTGATCCCACAGGGACTCTGTGACCTGACATGAGTAAGGAAGCAGTGGGGCTGTCCGGGGCTGAGCGTCCCACAGAAGAAACAGCCAGTGCATGGGACCCCACACAGAAGCAGGAGGCCACATGGTTTGAGCCTCAGTGGCTGAATGAATGAATGACACTCGTGAGCCATTTAATCATCTTCATGCTCTGGATGAGACAGTTGGAGGTGCAGGAGGTAGAGGAGGCCATGGTGCTGGGGATGGGATAGAAGGAAGGGTCTTAGATGCCACAGAAGAACTTCTGTTTCAGTCTTTGTGAGAGGGAAGCCGTGGAGGCTTTTGGAGGAAGCAGAGATGTAGTCTTCCTGCTTTTGATCATCCTCACTGGGTGTTTGGGGGTGAGCCACAGAAAGCCAGGAGTGGGCCCCAGCAGGGAGGAGAAGAGCCTTCAGGTGCTTGCACAGTGGGGCTGACCCTCCCTTGAAATCTCCTTTGTGCCAGCATCTTCTATTCTGACTGGCACTCTGATCTAGACACTGAAATTTATGAATGACATGGCTGTAAAATAGGGAAATTATTCTTTGATCAACCCTGATATCTGACATGATATGTCTGTATCAATAGTCTATATCTGTATGTATCAACAGAGAAAGATTATATATTTAGTTTATATATATAATCTGATGTGTGATCAAATAAACATATCAACTCATAAAATGATGTTATGTGACATGCTCCGCAGTGAGGTACAGACAAGGCCTGAGGCTCAGGGAAGACTCTTGCCTAGGACTGTGTTGCTAGCTCCTAGCAGAGTAGCCTCTAAAACCCACTGTGCTCCATGCTCAGGATTTTAAAATATTTGGGGTAAAATATCATAAAAAATATAAAAAAACTAGTAGAAAAATGGTCACACACATACACACACACACACACACACAAATACAATAGAACCAACCAGAAAGCATTGATTAGTCTATCCCCAGTTAGCTTGACCTTTGTAAAGACTGGGGCTATGACATACCTTTGGGAGATTTGGAAGAGATTTTCAGTTGTATGTTATGAGAGCCTCTAACATTAAGAAATATGAAGAGATGCCTGACCAGGCGGTGGCGCAGTGGATAGAGCGTCGGACTGGAATGTGGAAGGACCCAGGTTCGAGACCCTTATGTCACCAGCTTGAGCGCGGGCTCATCTGGTTTGAGCAAAAGCTCACCAGCTTGGACCCAAGGTTGCTGGCTCGAGAAAGGGGTTACTTGGTCTGCTGAAGGCCCGCGGTCAAGGCACATATGAGAAAGCAATCAATGAACAACTAAGGTGTTGCAACGAAAAACTGATGATTGATGCTTCTTATCTCTCTCCATTTCTGTCTGTCCCTCTCTCTGACTCTCTCTCTGTCCCTGTAAAAAAAAATATAAATAAATAAATAAATAATATGAAGAGATCAATCCAGTGACTTAAATCTCTGAGGACTCAATTCACAAATAAAAAAATATTGGTAAACATTGACAGAATGTGTCATTTCCATCACTATTAAAAAATGTTTGAGAATATTTTCTTTATCTGGAAAAGTGCTGGATATGTTAACTTGTTAAAAAATGGTTTAGAAGTTATATGTCTGGCTTTGCAAAATAAAAAGAGAATACAAGAAAGGAGGGGAAAAGAAATTACGAAAGCTACCGTATCTCCCCATGTATAAGACACTTCCATGTATATGATGCACCTTAATTTTTGGGCCCAAAATTTGGAAAAAAATCTATTACATAAAATTATTGAACTCAAGTTTTATTCATCATAAAATTCATACAACTCCTCATCAATGTCAAAACTCCCATCCATTAGCTTTTCCTCATCTGTGTCTGAATCACTGGCTTAAAACAATGAGCACAGAAACAAGTGTGAAAAAATGGGAAATGCAAAAAAAACAACAACAAAAAACACCTACAACCACTGTATAAGATGCACCCAGTGTGTAGATCCCAAATTTTTTGAAAAAAAGTGCGTCTTAGCCCTGGCCAGTTGGCTCAGTGGTAGAGCGTCAGCTCAGCATGTGGAGTCCTAGGTTTGATTTCCAGCCAGGGCATAGAGGAGAAGTGCCCATCTGCTTCTCCACCCTTCTACTTTTTTATTTGTCTCTCTTTTCCCCTCTCGCAGCCAAGGCTCCATTGGAGCAGAGTTGGCTTGAGCACTGAGGATGGCTCCATGGCTACCACCTCAGGTACTAGAATGGCTCAGGTTGCAATGGAGCAATATCCCAGATGGGCAGAACATCGCTCCCTAGTGGGCATGCCGGGTGGATCCCAGTCAGGCGTATGTCTCTCTGCCTGCCTGCTTCTCACTTCAGAAAAAATGCAAAAAATTAAAATTAAAATAAATGCGTCTTATACATGGGGAGAAATGGTACATAAAAGGTAAACACATACTTTTAGAGAAAAACAAAGGCTAAAAGTGTAATATATCAAAATGCTATTATCCTTGGCAATGAGATAATAGGTCATATAAATTTTCTTCATAAATTTTTGAAGTTTTTTGTAATTTATAATTGTTTTTATTAAGTATTTTAATACTTTTCTAAGTATTATCTGCACATGAAAAAGTCAAGTAGTACATAAAGGCTTCTGATGAAAATTGCCTCCCTGGCCCCCTGTTTGTTGATGCTACTTATAGGTGTTTGCTAATATTTGCTGTTCAAAGTTTTAAATATCACACTATTATTTCTTAAGTAAAGTGCTTCCCCTAATGTTACTTGTTATTAAATAAGAATATGGTCACGCAGTTCTAAATTCAAGAGATACAGAAAGATGTGCGTGTGGTGAAAGGTGTATATTTCACTTCTATTCTCCAGTCATCAAAGAACACCAGAATAAATTATACAATGGTGTCAATTAAAGTTACTTATACAAATTCTAGTAGTCAAATACTAAATGTGTGGGAGTATAGTTCAGGAGCGCCATTTCCGATTTGCTGTCCTATTCATTGAAATAGATACTTTGAGCAGACACATCTAATATCACGAACTTCTGTGCACATCAAAATAATCCAGAAAAGATTTTTGTAACATGCTTTTTAGAAAAAGGCTTTGCACCTATTAATTATATTTTGGGCAAAGCTCAAAAATCCTTTATCTCTAATTATTGTCAGTCCATTTCAACAGGATCTTCTTGTGTTTTTAAGTGTTTAGCCCCCGTAGACTCTAAGCCCTGAAGAATTGTTTTCTTCAGTCATTTCCTTGTTCTCCTTGATGACTGAGCAGTGAATGAGCAAAGGTCATTATCACAGTTGCTGGGTACTGTACATGATTTTGGAGTTTGTCTTCCTGAAAATTTGAGGCATCCAAGTTATTAGTGTGCTTCTAATTCCTGCTTAAAGTATAATATACATTCCCAAGTAGGACTTTTTCTGGAGAGACTCATGACTTAAATAAGTACAATTATCAAATTTGCTTGTTATGAATACTAAAACACGGCAAACCCTTCCACCTAGAACTTTAGGCATAGTTTTCCACTGGATCCACCTGAAATGGCTGGGCAGGTGATCACTTCTGAATCTGTCCTCTGTCTAGGACCTCATTGCCTCTGTTTATTTCGGTGTGGGGCTTTGTCATTTTTCTGTTATGCTGGGTGCTTGTTTTGTCCTTTCTGTATGGAAATGTATAGCTGTAAATTCTGGGAAATTTTCATGGATTGCTTCTTTGAAAATTTCCTCCTTTCCACTTTTTGTTCTCTTTCTGAATCACTTGCTGGTCAGACGGTAGGCCTGCTGGAGTGATTCTCTGAGTTTCCTGTCTGTTCTTTTGTCCCTATCATTCTTTCTTTCCCTGGTGCCCCTAGGCTTACCTTCTCCCCTTCCTTTGATGAAATATCTCATGGGAACAAGGGTCTCTGGACCACCAGGCTTACTTCTCAGCAACCTCACAGGTCAGTGTCTTCGGGACTGTTGTCCGGGACTGTTTAGTTCCGCCAGGAGAGAATATCCTAGGACCTGCCTATGAGTTGTAAGTCTAGCTGTCAGCATTTTGGAGGCTCACTGGGGAGGGGACAGTGGTGTCTTTCTTTCTATTTATTATGGTCAACTATACATAGAATAAAATTTACTATCTTAACCATTTTTTGAGAAAGAGGAAGGGAGAGAGATGAGAGATGAGAAGCATCAACTCGTAGTTGTGTAACTTTAGTTGTTCATTGGTTGCTTTCTCATATGTGCCTTGACTGGGAAGGCTCCAGCTGAACCAGTGACCCCTTGGTCAAGCCAGTGACCCCTTTCTCAAGCCAGTGACCTTTGGGCTCAAGCCAGCAACCTTGGAATCATGTTGATGATCCTGCGCTCAAGTTGACAACCCTGCACTCAAGCTGGATGAGCCTGCATTCAAGCCCGTGACCCCAAGGTTTCGGACCAGATCGGGTACATTCAGGGTGGTATGGCCGTAGACAACCCTAGGGGTCAAATGTGGGACCTCAGCATCCCAGATCAACGCTCTATCCACTGCACCACTGCCAGTCAGGCCCATCTTAACCATTTTTAAGTGTACAGTTCAGTGGCATGAGCACATTCACAGTGTTGTGCAAACATCGCCACCATCCATGCCCAGAACTTTTTCATCTTCCCAAACTGGAACTCTCTATTACCCCAACCCCTCAGTCCCTGGTAACCTATATTTTACTTTCTGTCTCTGTGAATTTAACTACTCTATGTACTTCCCATAAGTGAAATCATACTGTATTTGTCCTTTGGTGTCTGGCTTGCTTCACTGAACATAATGTCCTCAGGATTCATCCATTTTATGACATGTGTCGGAAGTGTCTCATTTTGTTACATTCACACTTTCTCCTCACTCCGAGTCTTCCATCCTGTATTCTACCACCACCTCCACTGCGCCTGGCATTTCTTTAGTTTCTCCATCATAACATGGGGCACCTGCCAGGCAGGTTGTGGGTACAGCCCTGTCTGTGGCCGCCCACCTCACCTTTGCATGTGTGGTAGCTATAGCCTCCCCAGGTGCAGGTGATGGGATGGCACATCTTGCCTGTCCCTTTCTTGTAGACACTGTAGTTTCATGTTCCTCCTCTTGGCTCTGACCACTTCTGCCTCTGGCTGACAGATGTCTCCTGGTTTTATCAAAGATAGATTTTAAGTTTCTGTTTCTTGTTCTCTTCTTGAGATAAATTAAAGAGGTCATGAATTAAAGAGAAAAAAAGGAGACAGAGCCAAAGGTTCTCACTTCACTTTCCTAAAAACAAAACTGTGGCCCTGGATGGTTGGCTCAGTGGATAGAGCACTGGCCTGGTGTGCAGACATCCTGGGTTTTATCCCTGGTCAGGGCACACATGAGAAGTGACCATCTGCTTCTCTCCCCTCCCTCTTCCCCTTCTCTCTCTGTTCACCTCTTGCAGCAAGTGGCTCAATGGGTTCGAGCAATCAGCTGCGGGCACTGTGGCTGGCTCAGTTTATTCAGCATTGGCCCTAGACAGGGGTTGCCAGGTGGATCCCAGTGGGGGCAAATGCAGGAGTCTGTCTCTCTACCTCCCCTCCTCTCCCTTAAAGAAAAAAAGCAAAACTTTAGTATTTATATATAAATTTTCTAAAGAAACTAGAGGGGGTCTTTTGGGGGTTTTGTGTTGTTTTGCCCTTAGACAGGAGGTTTAAAAATGACAGTTTTCTGAAGCATCCTGTCTTTTCTAGCTGTTTCTTACCAGATATATCTCAGTGCCATATGTGAATCAGAGCCAGGAAACTCATTCTGCTACAAGGCTCAGCAGTGCGTGAAAAAACTAATTTACTCTTTTGGAAGTGTATTGGGTGGGAGATAGTGGTCCCGTTAGCTGGTACTTCTTCCCTCTCACACTCATAGAGGGCCCCTTGTCTTTAAAGACATCATGGTTCCTAGAGCTGCTGGGCTTCCATCTCCTGCCTCTAACTCCCTTTTCCTTTCTAATCTCTGCTGTACTGCGTGTTTCTCCATCCTGTGCTTCTTCATCAACCTTTAGTCTTTGCCAATTCCTATCTACTCCAGAGTCACATCCAGCTCTCATTCCCCTCCCTATCTTGGGAACATCTTCCCCACTGGTCTATGTAACATTTGAAGATAAGTCTCTGTAATCATAATCTTTGTATCTCTCAGAGCTTAGTGTTAATTCATGACCTATATTAGGTGCTCAATAAAACCTTTTGAAAGAATGAAAGGTAGAATAGGAAAGTGGTTAGCTTTTGAGATCACTAGCCAATGGGTGTTTGCTCTCTTTGGCCTAACAAAAGAGCAGTTACCAAGTATCAGCTTTAATCTTAGGGTCTGGTTGAGATCAGCTTCTAGCTCTCTCTTTCTTCCAAAACACTTGTTATTTAATAGCCTTATTTTATTTATTGAATTACTTTTACATTCAAAGATAGACTTTAGATTTCCTCCTTTTTATTCTTCTTACCACATCAAATTCCCCAGGCAGGATGGAACGTTGCTGGTCTTTTTCATTGAGAGAGTTCTTCAGCATCAGGAGAATATAGGAGAACAAGGAAGAAATGTCTGCAGTGGGGTCAGGGGCCCTAAAAAGGTTTATCTTCTGTGGGCACACTTTGGCCTTTTATTCCATTGGGGCTTCTCCAGAAAAGAAGTAAAGATATTCCCAACTAAATTTACATATCCAGCTGCTGTTTCTATCCTCCTGTATATTAGTCCTCCCACCAGGATCCCAGACCAACACCCAACCCCCATGTAGAAGCATACAGCTAGTGCTGGACTTACAACCACAATTGGTTCCAACAGACCGGTCATAACACGATTTGGTCGTAAGTTGAGTAGGCTATATGTACAGTACTGTGAAATGATGTTATAAAAATCTTTAAGTCATATTTTATCATAATTTTCTTTCATTATTGTTATATATCATAATTTTCTTTGTTCATTTTATGCTGTTTGTATCATCTCTACACCATTTTGTTTCTTATTTTTACATTCGTCAGGTTTAAGTAAAACACTGCACTACCAGTACAACTGGTTTAATATTTGCAAAGACAATTTCCTCTTGGTAGACATCTTGGGAGGGGTTTGATGAAAAATATTCAAGACACAAAACACAAATTGCTGTACCGAGTCTGGGATTACAGTTGAAATGGTGCACGCGGAGATGGTAGTGCTGCTGGAAGCTGGTCCGCACTGTCATACACCCAGCTGGGCAACGCTTGCGCTGCCAGATGCAGAGCAGTCATGGCTAGCAATTGTGGTCATACAGTGGAATGGTCGTAAGTTGCATAGGTTGTAAGTCGATCAATATTTGTACACAGAGGTTTCTTATGAAAATTATTCAAGAGAACTTGGCTAGTTTCAAGAACCAAGGCAATGCCAAAGCCATAAAATTTATGAAGACCAGAACCCTAAATAAATATATTGATGTGGCCCTGGCCTATTGGCTCAGTGGTAAAGCATTGGCGTATGGATGTCCCAGGTTTGATTCCTGGTCAGGGCACATAGTTGAAGTGACCATCTGCTTCTCCAACCCTCCCTACCCCTTCTCTCTCTCTCTCTCTCTCTCTCTCTCTCTCTCTCTCTCTCTCTCTTTCTCTCTTCCCTTCCCACAGCTATGGCTCAATTTGTTCCAGCACATCAGCCCTGGAGCTGAGGATGGCTTCCTGGAACCTCTTCCTCAGGCGCTAAAAATAGCTGGGTTGCAAGCAAGGCCCCAGATGGGCAGAGCATCGGCCCCATTGGGGGTTGCAGGTGGATCCCAGTTGGGGTGCATGTGGGAATCTGTCTCTCTGTCTCCCCTCCTCTCACTTGGAAAAAAAAAGGAGAAAAAATGATATTGATGCAAATCAGCCTTTTGGTTTCAAGCATTGAGAATCAAATGAATCTTCCAGTTAGAACTTCCAGTTTCACAAATACTGTATTTGAAGATGGTATTTCAGAAATTGACATGAGAAAAAAATAATTCACCATCTCAACAACTTTCAAGACATCTTAACAATTATAAAGTTCACCTGGATCTTTCCATTTCAAAACCAAGTGTGCTTCCAGGACAGAAACGATCAGTCTTCTTTCAGGGATTTAAATCCAGACAGGACCTTTCAGTCACTGTGTCCTTCGAAGAAGAAAGGTTAGTTAAAGCCAGAGTTCAGAGGTCACTGATCATGACCTATGGTAAGAAATATACCAGCAACCCACTCCATATGTAAAACCAAAGTTTCACAAACCACACCAACTTTTTTATGTATAGTGCCTTTTGATCTTTTTTTATTCTGTTAGTTCTTTTAAATACTGGTAGCTCCCTAAAAATGAATTTGTTGATTCCAAATGAGTGGTAACCCATAATTTGAAAAACACTTCTTAGAGAGTAAATTCAAAAGAAAGTTCTCTTCCAAGTCTCATAAAAGACATTTTCCTAAGCTACTAGCTATCTTTTAGTGTCTTTCCAGTGACCACTAGTGGTAAAATCTATGGTTATGGCAAAAAGATAGCTATTGAAAAGAAGTTGGTTGTGATGAATGGAGTTCCACATATGCCAGATAGTGTGCATATTCTGCATGAAAATACTCTGCATGGAATACAGCTCCTCTCTGGAGTTCAGATTCTGCAGAAGAAGGCATTCACAAAATATATAGGAAAAACATATAGGTGTGGGTAGGCACTGCTAAACCACTACGTTAGCTTGCTTCTCCGTCCTATTTTAATAATGGAGGAAAATAGTATCACAATCATCTTTTCTCATAAAACTATTTTCAGTAACGAAGATTGGAAGTTCAGCTTCTGAACTATCCTGAGGCACTTGACCCTTTTAAATGCCATGTACTGTTGTCAGTCCTCTCACAGAGCTCAGTTGGAACAGTGAGTACCTCGTTCCCTCGCAGGATACTGAGAATACACACATTCCAGGGTGAGTGAGAGCTTTGACTCATCTGGCCTGTGCTGAAGATGGACAGTTTTATGATTGAGACATAATCAGCTGGCTTAGTTAATTTAAGGATCCTGACTTCTTTAAGTAAACTTACAGTGAAAAGCTGATTTGAAAAAATATTAGTTTAAGATAATGCATATGATTTTAATGATGTATAATAGGTAAAGACTGAAAAGAAAATAATACTACAAAAGAAATTGAGATTGAAAGTTAGGACTGGGCTTGAGTAGTTCATTCAAAAGGTCAGTCAAGCCTAGTATCCTTTTGTCATGAAAGAGAACTTGCTTTGTCTTCTACTTACCATATTTGCCTGTTTCCCCTTTGACAAACTGAATACCGCCTGTTTCCTTTTGTACTAAAATTTATATTATTTCGTTGTTTACAGAAGTTTTCTCAGCCTTCGTAATAGTTTTTTAGGGCATCCATAACAAAATGCCACAGACTTTTGGAGGCCAGAAGTCTGAGGTCAAAGTGTTGGCAGGCCTGGTTTCTCCTGAGGCTTCTCCTTGGCTTGCAGATGGCCGTCTCCTCACTGTGTCCTCACATGGCCCTCCCTCTGTGTATGCATCCCAGCATCTCTCTGGGTCTTGACTTCTTCTTGTAAGGACACCAGTCAGATTAGGTGGGCCCCACCCTAGAGGCCTCATTTTAATTTGATGACATCTTTAAAGGCTTTATCTTTACATAAATTGCAGCCTGAAGTATTGGGGGGAGTAGGACTTCAACATATGAATTTGCAGGGACCATCGTTCAGCCTACAACAGCCTCCAGAGCTTGCTTCAGTAATGGATGAGGGATATGGTAGCAAGACCACTGCAATGCTGGCTCCTTGGTCAGGTTTCTAAACAGTATGGCATCTATTTATTTATTTATTTATTTGCTCTAGGGAGAACTAATGCCGACGTGATGACCGCACTGTCACAGGGCTACAGGATGCCCCGCATGGAGAACTGCCCAGATGAGCTCTATGACATCATGAAAATGTGCTGGAAAGAAAAGGCAGAAGAGAGGCCAACATTTGACTACTTGCAGAGCGTCCTGGATGATTTCTACACTGCTACGGAAGGCCAGTATCAGCAGCAGCCATAGAGCGTAGGAAGACCTGTCGCCGTTCTCAGGGACGGCTGCCTCATTATAATAGAAACAATAACAATCACTGATTGCACTGGTTTTCATGTGCTGAGATCACCTACCATCCCTACTTCCTGGAATGAGGCTGAATTACTCAGGAAGAAACACTCTATATGGAAAAGTGTCCACATTTCACAGGATGGTGCCCACAGCTCTGCGCCATGGCCTGCTCCCAGCTGGTCCCCTTGCTTTGCTAGAACAACATCTGAATACTGCTCTCTGAGAAGAAAAGACTTGTTCTACCCAAAATGTACCCAGTTTGACCTCTTGTTTACAATTGGGTATGCGACTCAAAGGTTCAGTGGCCATTTCAATAAATCCCAAATAGTTGCAAAACTAAATTCATTTATAAAAATCAAATAACTGGATGTCTATCATGGCAGTTTTTTGTACTTTTGCTATGCTTTGGCTTATTTCTTTAAAAATTACTAATTCAACCTGTTAGATTTTGCAGGTGAAGTCAGAAGCTTAAAAATATCTTTCCCAGATTTCATTGATTGCCCTCCCTCTAAAATCTGAGACCGTTAAACAATTCCATCTGTGCAGACTGCTCAGAGCCCCCAGATATGAAGCAGCCACGCTTTCCCAGCCTCTTTCCTGCAGAAGACTCGTCCGTACGCCATGGAGAGCTGCTGTGTTAAACGCCATGGAGAGCTGCTGTGTTAAGTGCCGTGGATCTCATCGATTGCCGGGCCTTGCCCAGACCTCCCAGGAGGGAAAGGAGCCTCAGAAACTGCTCTACCTTAAGAAGGACTATTTTTAAATGGTCCAGCTTTTCAATTTCACAAATTCTTATATACAGACTTTCGTTAACAACATAGTTTGGAAGAACAATAAGATTCTCATTTCTGCAGAACCTTGTAGGACCTTATAAAACATAAGTGTTTTCTTTATTGCTTCAAATGATTTGGACATTCTTTTAAGGATCAAATATCAGTTTTAGTAGTACTCAAAGTAAAAATACCATATTTGGGAGCTATTTTATGATTTAGCAATCTTTTCTAAGTCGTGTAAAACGTGTGCAACTCTATTTATACAAGATATGAAGGAAAATTAGCAATGGAGGAGGCTCTGAGGAGCCACTGTAGAAAGGACACTGGGGTTTGTTTACTAAAGTTTTCTTACTACTGTAAGCTTTGAATGGAAAATGCTGTATCACCTTTCACTTAGGCTGTCATGTATATACCTAATATTTCTATTTTTTTGATTTTATTTTAATACACCTGGCCCAGTAACGTCTCAAGCTTTTTACTTGTGTTTAACATTTTCAACTACTGTCAATGTAAAAATGAGTACCAACTGGGGGGAATTGAGAGGTGATTCCTTATGGTTACCTGGTTTAAAAGACTTGTACAAGTTCTGCCTCCATCTTTTGAGCACTTTCAGATTGGAGGACTGAGGAATTGACAGCCTGAATGCCCGAACATCTGGGTATAGGGCCAAATAGGATTTGTTTTCAAATAGGTTTAGCAGGCACCTTTAAAATCTCACTTTGTATGTGCTGGCTAGGCATTAGGTGCATAAGAAAAGGGATAAAATAGTCTACTTTTCCATAAATTTTCTTTTCTTTTCATGTGTGATTTTTTTAAATGTTCCTTTTAAAGTATTCTAAAATTTTTGATTCACAAGTGTCATATTCACAAAACTAGATTATCGTCATATAATGTCTGCACAGCTAGTCACTTGATTGACAGTGATGTTTTCTACATACACCTACCTGTTCACATTTTCTTTCAGAATCACACATAGACCCAACATATTACATGGAGAGAAGGTGTAGAGAATTCCTAAAGCAAAAGAAGTCTAGAATATGACTCAATGTGTCTTCACCTGTTTTTTTTCTTTTCTCAATTCTGCTTCCTTTCGCCATTTTAAATTCAACTTGGCCTCTCGGTCAAGTGTGTGGTCCCTTCCCCACGCGTCTCCGGCAGCTCGGGCCATATCACTCCCTCTCAGCCATGCTCCAGCCACAAAGCACTCAGTGGGCAGCATACACAGTCTTCTATGGCAGCAAGATTCCACCCTCCTCATGGCTGACAAGCACAATGAGGGCTGAGTAGGTTTCTGTATAATCTTAGGGTCTCTTATGGTATGCAGAATGGTTTGCATCATCCCATCTCAGGTCATTACAAGGGGTCCTCGGGTTACGACAGTCTTGACACAATGTTTTGAGTTTACGACTCTCATTCCCATAAAAACTAAAAAATTGAGACTTTTTTTTTACACTCATTTTTGTCATTTTTTTTCTGTTACTACAGTACAGTATATTTATGTCCTTTTCTTTTTTCTGTGGCTTAGTTTTGTTTTTATGTTCTAGTCTAGAGTATGGTTTTACAACTGTGTTAGAATAGGTAAGTGACTTAGGCTAGGGTGTGCTTTGACTTACACCAAAATTCGATTACATCACTGTCATAGGAGCAGAACTGTGTCGTAACTCGAGGGCCCCCGGAATGGAGAACTTGTAAAATAGAATGCCCACTCCCCGAGATCCTGACTCCGCTGTTCTGCAGTGAGAGGTGGATGTCACTGTACTTGAAAAGCTTCCCCGGAGAATGGAATGTATACTCAGGCTTGAGAGCCATGCCTCTCTCTGCTTTGACTGCTTTTGCAAAGTTGTCTTCTCAAAAGAAGACCAGCTTTCTCTTTCCTCAGATGATATGATTTCCCGTGGAAGGAATAGAAGAGAAAGGGAGAAAATGTTTTGCTTTTTTCCTTTCCTATGAGCATGAGGCTTACTGAACCTAAAGTGTAACTTAGAGGCTTCACTCGGGAGTCTTTAATAGAAAGGGATCACTGGTGCAAAGAAGCCTCCCAAGCTTGCCTCCCTGGATTCTGCCAGAATCTCACTAGAGAAGCTAATTGCCCAGGCCTTCTTTTAAGGGAGGTTCTATACCCCATAAACCTTGACCCCTGGCCCAAGAGTGCATAAAAAATGAATAGAAGGAGGGACCATGTTTATTACTTACACAGCAGAATAGGTAAAGGGCGCTGAGATGTAAATATAAACTCATTTCCAATTTTGCCTGTGGTAATGGCTTTCTTTTTATCTTTTCCCTTGCTCAAAGAAACTATAATACATCAGGGCAGTAGCTGCTAAAAAATACTCAATTATGAAACACCAGAATCTGACAAAGTCAACTGAGTTCAAACAAACGCTCATCCTGCAGCTCATCTCCCCGCCTTTCAGATTTAACTGCCGCATTCCACAACAGCTTCATTTCTTGCATTCTCCGCCAAAAGCACCTCTCAGATGAGATCACACAAGCCATCTTTCCCCTTACAAACATCATTTTCTACTTCTGCTTAGTGGACTGGAGACTCTAGTTCTGTCTCCTACATTTTTACTACCTGGTTTTTAGATTAAGTGAAGATGAGCCTTGCTGTTCTTCTTGATGGAAATGGTCATTAGAAATACACAAAGGCACAGACCCACCATTTTCTCAGTGCGCCCTTTTGTGCTTTGACTCTTTATTAAATTACCTTTAACACACATAACAACCCTTGAAGTTATGGCAGGTACTCTACCTATTTCACAGCTGAAAAATCAGGTGCATTTAAGGACACAAAAGAAATAGATTTGTTTCAGATTATTTCCTTGTAAAATGAAACAAATGTCATGCCTTTGTAGTGGAATCTCTCTGACTTCATTTAGGTATTCTAAGTGGGCAAAGGAATTACTTATACAGTGCTTCACTGGAGTCCACATAGACAGAGGGGAAATTTCTTCTAAGTAATTTTAATTTTAGAAAGTTAGTCATGCAAGAATTCAACTCACCATTTACACTTAAAATTTTTTATATGGAATACACTTTTCAATAAAATGCTTTGATAACATTTATGCTCCATTTTATAACATGAAGATGTATATAAACAGATAAAACTATACCAGAAAGTTTTAATCTGATAGAAGTATAAGAGAACAGTCTTCCAATTTAATTTTTATATGTTATAAGTTATGAGTTTAAAAACAACATAGGAGTGAGTCAGTGACAAAAATGAGACAGGGTTCCCAAGATGGCCACCGTGTAATCTTGAGTACATCTTTTAAATGTGGGAATAATAGGGGCTGTCTTGTTGGCCTTCATCACTAGGTCCTTGGACAGCTATTAGAAATAATCTGGGTTGGCCAATGTGCAATGTTAACACAATTTCTAGGTGGCTTTATTTCCAGCCACCAAAAGTAGATGCATGTCACAGAACTAGAAAACAATCTTAGTTTGTTTTTTTTTACTACACTTTGGCTGGGCTTGAACCAAATCCTTAATCCCTGATCTGTTACCGGTAGAGTCAGATGTGTTTTTGACTTCAGGTTTGTTTTTGTTTGTTTTCAACTTAAAAGGTTAATATAAGGAATATACTGAAAATTTAGTGGTAACACCTCAGTGAACCCTGGACAAAGATCTTTAGTCGTGTAAAACATTCCTGCAGAAAAATGCCTGAACTCATACTAAGTGAGGTGAATATAGCCTATAAATTGCTTCAGGTCAGATATTGCCACCAAGTGAGTTCTAAAATGGTTTTCAGAGGTTTATCGACTTTGGAATTATGGATAAGGGGACAGACCTGTACTCTGAGAACTTGAAAAACGTGCAAGACCTTTCAATGTCAGTGGTATCTGATTCAAATGGAGGTCATTGGGAGTATGGTTACCCTAACCCATTTTACACAGGCATCTTCCAAGATGCAAAATAGTTATGTGTCTCTTTAAAACAACATAGTCATTAATATAATCTCTGATGACTTTCACATCAGGGAGGTCTAATACTCAGCAGTTTAAATCAGGAAAAAATAGTGGGTTTAGTTGACCATAAGAGTTGCTAGTGTTCTGTGGTTAAGATAGTTAAGGGGTGCGGGCAGAGGCTCACTCAGAGCTCAAAAAGGCCACAAACAAAAAAGGTGCTCTTTCATAGCATGAAAGTCAGACCACGTGGGAGCATTACATTCAATTCTGAGTGCTTGATGGCAGATTCTCGCATCTTAACTGCACTGGAAAAGTCACTTTGATGTGGGCAGTGTGGTGTGCATAAAAGAATCGGGAGCTCCCCAAAGGAGGAAGTCTCTGGGCAGTCCGGGGGCCCACAGCACTGTTTTGATGAGAGAGATAAATGAAATCTTTTAAAAACATTTGCTCTGTCAAAGAATCATGTTTTGTATCCATCTTTGTGTTATTTTTCCAAAGTAGTTCATCACTCCTTATCTCTTTTTTGTTAATATACTTAACCTTAAAAAGGTGTTCCGTAGGTTAACGTAGTCATTCAATACAGTGCTGCATTGAACATTTCCTTAAGTACAGGAACAGTGGATGTGAATGTGTGAGGGATATGGGCATTTAATCTCAAACTGCCTGCTTTCAGGGGACAAGTACAGTGATGATATAAGCGGAGCAAGGAAAATATTCTAAAGGAAAAATAGGTGTGAGTGTGAAGAGTACTCTGAGGAGAGATCCCAGAGCTGATTATAAGAAAGGGCTTCACCAATAAGCGACATTAGGAATTGGCTTTGAAGGGGGAGGGCACGGGCAGCCAACAAGGAACTGCAGGGAAAAGGTTAGTGGGAGTCAGAGGCAGAAATGTGTGGAAGCCTTGAAGGACGGAACCCCCTAGACTGCGATTAGCGCTGTGCTTCTCAAACTGAGTGTGTGCCAGCCTCGCCTGGGAGGCTTGTTATAACATCACAGCCCACACCACCCCAGAGAGTCTCGTTCTGGGGTGAAGGTCTGGGGAGGACAGGGATTGGGGACTGGCCTTCTTGGCTCTGGGCCACCCTTTGAGACCCATTGGACCTACAGGAGCTCAACAGCAGAGGAACCCAGTGAATCAGGAGGAGGGCACCTTCTGGAGAAAAATGTGAGTCCCAGGTGTGAAGTGTGAAATTTCCTGGACCAGGCTGCACACATCTGAGAGAGTCACAGCCTAGGGAGCACAGCGCAGAGCCCCCGCCCCTTTCCCTGGCTTCCTGCCTGGCTCCTACTTACTGTGCTTATCTACAAAGTGAGGGGGAGAGCCTGACCTGTGGTGGCGCAGTGGATAAAGTGTCAACCTGGGAATGCTTAGGTCACCGGTTCAAAACCCTGGGCTTGCCTGGTCAAGGCACATAAGGGAGTTGATGCTTCCAGCTCCTCCCCCCTTCTCTCTCTCTGTCTTTCTCCTCTCTAAAAATGAATAAATAAATTTTAAAAAATTTAAAAAAAGAATAAACTTTAAAACAAAGTGTGTGTGGGGGGGGAGAACTGTGCCAGTCGCACAGGGTTGTTAGGAAGGACAAACGCCGTTATATTTTGTTATAAGCCACACTCATAGTTAAGTCAGTGTGTTTGTGAAATAAAGACATGAAATCAAAATATTTGTCGATCAAAATGTTAAATGAAATGCAAGGTTAGAAAACACATTATCAAGTCCAATCAGCGAGCAGTGTGAGAATGGACAGACAGGAAAACCATCAGGAGGCCATTATGGCCGTCCCAGCAGAGGAAAGATAAGCATGCAAACTACACTTGGGCCTTCTAGGGGAGACTCTGTAGCCACAGATAGTCAGAGGGACTTGCCTGACACTTAGAGTCTGGGTTTCTCTCAATTGGAGCTGGGATGCAGAAATCTGCTTGTGTGTTTGCTTTTTAAACAATCTCCCTTATCCATGATTTTGATTTAAGAATTCAAATTATCACTCTGAGAGCCTGACCAGGCGGTTGCGCAGTGGATAGAGCGTCAGACTGGGATGCGGAGGACCCAGGTTCGAGACCCCGAGGTCGCCAGCTTGAGTGCGGGCTCATCTGGTTTGAGCAAAGCTCACCAGCTTGGACCCAAGGTCGCTGGCTTGAGCAAGGGGTTACTCGGTCTGCTGAAGGCCCTGGTCAAGGCGTATATGAGAAAGCAATCAATGAACAACTAAGGTGTCGCAACGAAAAACTGATGATTGATGCTTCTCATCTCTCTCTGTTCCTGTCTGTCCCTATCTATCCCTCTCTCTGACTTTCTTTCTGTCTCTATTAAAAAAATATATGTATCACTCTGAGAAACTCAACTAGGATTTGGATTTTGAAGTTAGCGGTTGTTATGGGTTGAATTATGCACTCCCAAAATGGTATGTTGAAGGCCTAACTTCCAGTGTCTCAGAATATGGCCTTATTTGTAAACAGGGTTGTTGTTACAAATATAGTTAGTTAAGCAAAAATATCATAAGTAGGCCCTTAACCCAATATAACAAGCGCCCTTATAAAAAGAATAGTATGAAAAGAGCACACATAGAGGGAAGACTTGTCAGGGGACCCAAGGGAGAAGCCAGCCATCCACGAACCGCAGAGTGAGGCGTGGGACAGTCTTCCCCTTACAGCCCCCAGAAGAAACTGTTTGCTGACATCTTGGACTTCTAGCCTCTAGAATTGTGAAACAATAAATTCTGTTGTTTGAATCACCTGCGTTATGGTATTTTGTTACAGCATTCATCGCAAATTTACACAGCAGACTGGTGAAATTAAAGAAGTGGCTGATGAGAGAAACTGTAGAAAACAATAAAATAGGGAGACTGCCGTCAGAAAGAGGAGAGCAGAGCCAGCCGAAAAGACAAAGGAGGGTTTCTGAAGCAGAACATAGAAGCTAAGATGGTATGTCATGCAGGGTCCAGAGGATGAGGCTCGTAGCAGTATTTTTTTTTTCTGTGACAGGAACAGAGAGAGACAGAGAGAGGGACAGATAAGGACAGACAGGAAGGGAAACAGATGAAAAGCATCAATTCCTTGTTGCGGCATCTTAGTTATTCATTGCTTTCTTATATGTGCCTTGACCGGGAGGCTACAGCAGACCGAGTGACCCCTTGCTCAATCAAGCCAGCGACCTCAGGGTTTTGCACCTGGGACCTCCACGACCCAGTACGACATTCTATCCACTGTGCCACTGCCTGGTCAGGCTAGTAGCAGTATTTTAAAATGTAGACTCTATTGTTCTCAAGTATAGTGAGACCAACAGATGAGCAGAACACTGCCATAGAATAGATTGTTTGTTACAGTCTCTAGAGATGACAGCATTCCGTGCTGGGCAGGGCCATGGGAAGTACCATGCTGGTTAAGATGCACAAGGAATGCAGGGAAAACGTGGAAAAGAGGGTCTATTGTGGTTTCTGCAGGGGAGACAAGGCAGGTTAAACACACTTAAGATAATGTGAATAATGTCAGCTGTTTGGTACCTGGCCTTGGGGTGATTAGGGCAGGGGACCAATGGCCCTGTATGTGTGGGCAGATGCAGGAGGTGGTGGGACTGTGGGTTTGGGACCAGTTGGTTTGCATATGAAAGGTGCATTTATTGTCTCTTAAAATTGGCTAACCTTGGTAGGGATCAGCGCTCCAGGGTCAGCAAGGCCCCGTATGTACACACATCACAATACAGAAACAAAACAATAACCAAAATCAAGATAGAGTGTCAAAGTAACAATGATGTGGAAGGAGATAACAGGGGAGAGCAAGGAAGAGTTTTGCCGTGACCTTTCCACACCAGGGCAGGAGTCTCACCTTGTTGATGTCTCATTGCCAGAACCTAGGAGAGCCCCTCTAAGCCCCGCTATTTCTGGAAAGTGGGGTGGGGGAGAAAGAGGTTTGCAAATAGTTGAAAAAGACTGGTGGCTTAAACTACAGAATTGCATTTCTCATATTCTGGAGGCTAGAAGCCTGGGATCAAGGTGTTTGCAGTGTTGGTTCCTTCTGAGGCAGGCGTCCCCAAACTACGGCCCGCGGGCCGCAATGCGGCCCCCTGAGGCCATTTATACAGCCCCCACTGCACTTCTGGAAGGGGCACCTCTTTCATTGGTGATCAGTGAGAGGACCACTGTATTTGGCAGCCCTCCAATGGTCTGAGGGACAGTGAACTGGCCCCCTGTGTAAAAAGTTTGGAGACCCCTGTCTGAGGCCTCTCCTTGCCTCACAGATGGCTGCTTTCTCCCTGGGTCTTCACATGGTCTTCCTCCGTGCTTGTCTGTGTCCAACTTCCTCTTATAAGGATACCAGTCATATCAGATTAGGACCTGCCCTCAGGACCTCATTTTACCTTAATTACCCTCTGTAAAGACCTTAACTCACATTCTGAGTTAATGGGACTTAGAACTTCAATGTGCAGATTTGAAGGGGGGTAGGGGTGAATGCAATTTAGCCATAACATTGCATCTCTTGGAAAATAGAGATTATGAACTAAGAGGCAACCAGACAACTATCAAACTGCACCTACTGTGTAGAATACAGATATGATGTCCCTGTTTCTTATAACAAACATCAAAGCCGGCTCACTTCCTGGTCTTGGCTATGGCTGGGCTCTGCACATGCCTGCCCAGCTGGAGGCTGTTGGAACCGCCCTAGTTTGCTCAAGACCTACTTTGTTGAGTGGCTGGGGCTATTGAATATCGACTGAGAAAATAATTTTTAAAAGTGCATCCTGGGCCCTGGCCTGTTGGCTCAGAAGTAGAGCGTCAGCCCAGAATGTGGAAGTCCCGAGTTCGATTCCTTGCCAGGGCACACAGGAGAAGCATTCATCTGCTTTTCCACCCGTCCCCCTCTCCTTTCTCTCTGTCTCTCTCTTCCCCTCCTGCAGTCAAGGCTCCATTAGAGCAAAGTTGACCTGGGCGCTGAGGAAGACTCCATGGCCTTCGCTTCAGGTGCTAGAATGGCTCCGTTTGCAACAGAGCAACGCCCCAGATGGACTGAGCATCGCCCCCTAGTGGGCTTGCTGGGTGGGTCCCAGTCAGGCACATGCAGGAGTCTGTCTCTCTGCCTCCTCGCTTCTCACTTCAGAAAAATACAAAAAAAAAAGTTCATCCCAGTCTGTAGTAGACTATGTTGGCATAGTAAGTGGGAAATGCTGTCACCAAAATCATTGCCCCAACTGACTAAGTGTTGTGAAGGCAAGTTCAATGAGACGGAAATACAGCATGCAGGGTGTGGCCTCCAACTGGCTGCTGGATAAAAGATTAAAACAAGGACTGTTTTAAATCAGAGAGGAGAACAAGGATGGGACCGGAGGAGAAGGGAGAGGGCAAGAGGGAAGGGACATCAGAAATCAGAAGAAGCATTGCTTCCCGTACTCTGCAGGTACCCTGAGCAGGCACCCTGGGAAAGTACCTGGCTGAAACTACCCTGCTGGGCTGCAGTCATCTTCCTAAGGCAACCAATGGGTGCCCGAAGAACTGACACTGGGTGAAACTCTACTGACCCGGCAATAACAACATAGTGATCAGTGATTCTTGTGATGAAAAACCACAATAAGCACGTGTTTTCAGGCACATACAGGTATACAGGCACCGGTGGTCATTATCAGCAGTGGTGATCATCCTACTCCAAGGAATATCACTATTCCAAGAGACATATAAGTAAGCCATGTTTGTTTGTTTGTTAACATAAAATTACTTCAGGAAACAGAACACTTTCCCAGCGTTTCTTGCCACACTCCTCAGAGATTGTGCTATTTTGTTATCTATCATCTGCTGTATGCTAGGCACAGTGCTGCTGCTGGACTATTTGAAATGTCTTTCACACTAAAGAACACTTAGACACCACCCCACTGCGCACACACATCCACATGACTTATGGTATCCTTTAGCTGTCTGAATAGCAGCTTCTCACCTGACAACAGCTTTTTAAAAGCTCAAATCATATTATAAATAATGGTTCTGTCTGTGGTAGAAAATAAAAAGAGAGTATGAAATTCTTAAAAATCAGATAAAAACTTTCAATTCCAAGAGTTAAATAGAATATATATTATTATCTTTATTGATTAATAATGAAAGAAAGAATTGCTTTAAGGAATAAATTCACATATATACAAACTTCTGGGAAAAGTGTTGTGGGTTAAAAAATTAGAGCCCTCTCTCTAGGAGATGAGATGAGCCTGAGGCAGAGGAAGAAGTAAAAACTCCTCAGACTCCTCACAGAAAATGGTGTGAGGAGTGACTCCCCCGCAAATACATCTACAAACCAACATTCAACAATGTGCATAAGATTTAAAATCTGAATGTAAACCTTCACATAGAAACTCCCATATCATTGCACCAAGTAATATAAAACTAGACTTTCTCCTTTGAGATAAAAATTATTTTAAGACTTTTTTTAGTGACAGAAATAAATCTCTTTTTATTCTTTTAATATTCTAGTTCCTAGCAAATGCAGGAGTCTGATTTTTGGTGTTTTCAGGAATCTGTGTTAACTTTGTAATGAATATTTTGGATAGAATGGTAGTGTAATTAAGCAGAGATCTTAGAAAACTAATTCTCACTGTTCTGCTCGCTGTGAGAGCTCTTGAGAGGGTTAGGTTATAGTGCTCCCCACGATAACCTCCTGTCCTTCCTGAACTAAACTGCATTATGCCAGCCTCAGCATAGCAATGAGAAGTTGTGTTGAGAAGGGTAGCATCCAGGCTCTGAATTCGAAATCATTTCTATGAAAAGCTTTCCTTGTCATTAATCATCTCATTTTGTTTAGATTCTCAACCAGAAACACCTTGCTTATTTGCATGGCCTGGACAATATCTTTCCCTTTCTTTCCATAGGTTAACCTCATACAGTTTGCCCAGTTTTATAAAAACTCATTATAAAGCAAAACTTTTAAAAATGTTGATGCTATAAAAATTTATTTATAAAAAAAATATTGATGCTATTATTGGACCCAGTCAACTTCTAGAAATAATACTGAAGTGCTTAAATTACTTGTAGACTCAAATGTACTTATTTCATCACTATTTTTTAATTCAAAAATATTGAAACTCTTCAGATAGCTAAGTTATCCTTGACCTGTGGTGGTGCAGTGGATAAAGCATTGACCTGTCACACTGAGGTTGCTGGTTCAAAACCCTTGGCTTGCCTCGTCAAGGCACATATGGGAGTTGATGCTTCCTGCTCCCCTTTTCCTTCTCTCTCTCTCTCTCTCTCTTCTCTCTAAAGTGTATAAATTTAAAAAATATTTAAATAGCTAAGTTATTAAGATACTATGTATTAAATACTTATGATATTATATGATACAATAAAGATATTATGGGCCAGTTTTAGTCAATTATGAAACAAAGGTTAACTGAAATGTGTTAAACATTTTAAGTGATATATACGTAATAAAGTGAGAAGATATCCATGATCTATTGTTAAAGAAAAACAATTAAAATATTAAATTATTTACAAAGAATTATGAGAGCTATTTTGTTAAATGTCAAGTATGACATAAATAAAGATAGAAAAAAGAAAACACTTCAAAAGAACATATTCAAATCTTAACAAAGATTGAATTGGTCTTTTTATACTCCTTTCTCTTTCATCTATCTCTCAGTTTTTATTATTACATATTACTTTAATAATGGAAAAGAAGAATACTCACAGAATAGTGGAGTTAAATTTTATTTCTAGGCTGAACAAAATCAATTAAAAAGTAAACAAGTCTCTTTAGAAAACAAAACACCACATTAATGGGGATATGTAAAAGTAATGCAAGAGCCAACTGAAAGTGTTATTAAAGGCCAAGTATGAAAAAAAATTCATGAATCCCCACTGTATAAATAGTTCAATAAATAAATAAATGGAGGAGAAGAGAATATTTTCCCATGTAGAGGAATTCTAAATAATTTTTCTGCTTTGCCTTCAAAGAAGAGAATCATAACACCCACTGCTTAAGTGTTCACTGTACAAGGACTTTTTCCTAGAGAGTACAGTATGGAAAGAGGGAAAAGGTACTTCACAGGGAGACTCCTTACAAGCTCCTCCTCAGCCAGGTGACCAAAGTCAATATCAACAGTGATTAGTCTTATCAATAGAGTGTACTTTTTAAAAAAAATTTATTGATTGATTTTTAGAGAGGAGAGAGACAGAGAGAGAAAGTGAGGGGAAAAGGAGCAGGAAGCATCAACTGATAGTTGTTTTTCATATATGCTTTGACTGGGCAAGCCTGGGTTTTGAACCAATGACCTCAGCATTCCAAGTTGAGGTTTTTCCACTGTGCCACCACAGGTCTATCAATAGCATGTACCTTAATATAACACAGAAAAATGACCCTTTGCCTCTGTGATCTCCCTCACCAAAATCCATAACTCCATTTCACTCATTAGAAAAATATCAGAGAGTTGGGGATGAAGTCAAAGTAATGGCAATGTGAGACAGAGTCTTGATATTTCCAATTTGTTGTCTCAACAAATTGAACAACTATAATGCAGCTAAGGAACCCCAGCTGGGTTCACAGGTGCATCTGAAAGATCTATGCATCAAAGGATAAAGGTGGATAGGGTAAAAGGGGGCAGAAAATAAAATGCACTTTCAGTAGGCTCTGGGGAGGAGACAAACCTAGAGTTTTTTTCCTCTGCCAGACTGCAGGAAAGAGGGAAGCTCAGGATGTTTGGATTTTGTCTGAGGTGTACCAAGAGGGAAACTCAGACTGAGTAGGTTTCCTTCTGCTGGGAGGAGTGGTGAGATAGAGGGGCAATGGGGAGGTAAACCAAAGTGGCCAGAGCATGGGGTCATGGCCAGTGTTCCCACAATCTGCCTGCAGTCTGTACTTGGCAGAGACAGAGAAAGCTAAAGTGTGGGCCCCGGCCTCCCAGATTCTGCCTCCCTCACCTTACAGTACAGACAGTAGCAGAGACAAACCATACAGTTAGCTCTCCAGAGCCACTCTCTCCCCAGAAGAACAGAAGTACTTTGGGTCTGGTCCCCAGGTATGTTGAGATGTGGAAAGGAATGCCTAGAAGCCTGAAATCACCATTACTAGAGCCTTAAAGCCAAAAAGCCAAAGCCATAAGGTCCTCACAAAATAAACCACCCTGATCAATGCAACTGTGGCCTTATCTACATTAGTGTGATAGTAACATCTAAGCAGAGGACAGCCAGAAAACTTCACAGAGCTAAAACTTGTATTACAGTGACACCAACTGGAAGAAACCTCTCAAAATCACAATTTATTTTTTCTTTATTTTTATCTTCATTTTTTCTTTTTTTTCTTCTTATCCTTTTTTTCTCTTTCTCACTTTTGAATTTCATTTTCTTTCATTATTATACATTTTATTCTTATTTTATTCTGGGTGTTTTGTTTCTGGTTTTTTATTTTTTGGCTTTTATTCTTTTTTTCTGTGGCTTTTCTTTACTTGGCATAATGTTTAAATTTTTATTGTTTGTTTTATTTCTCACTTTTTTAGGGTTTTTTTGTTACTGTTCTTAACAATACCTCTCTCAAATGACATCAAAGAAGAAGAAATTGAATACCATTGCTAAACAAGACAGAGATGTAGTTCATAAAGAAAATTAAAAATCTCTCCAAAAAATTCCAATCACACAAAAACCTTGGCGTTAAATGATAGAGAATTGAAAATTGAAGTTCTGAAAATACTCAATGAGATGTGAGAAGGCACCATTAGGCAATTTAAAGAGCTCAGAAAACAAATTAATAAACAAAATGAACACCTCACCAGAGAAATTAAAACTTTAAAAAACACAGATGAAGAACTTAATACATGAATTGAAAACTGAGGGAGCAAGTTTGGCTAACAGAACAAGCAAGATAGAAGAAAGAATCAGTGACACTGAAGACAGGCAACTAGAGATGCTAAAGAGAGGAGAAGAGAAACTCAAAATTTTTTTATTTTTATTTATTTATTTATTTTTATTTTTTTAAATAAATTTTTATTAATGGTAATGGGATGACATTAATAAATCAGGGTACATATATTCAAAGAAAACATGTCTAGGTTATTTTGTCATTAAATTGTGTTGCATACCCCTCACCCAAAGTCAGATTGTCCTCCGCCACCCTCTATCTAGTTCTCTGTGCCCCTCCCCCTCCCCGTAACTCTCTCCCTCCCTCCCTCCCATGTCCTCTCTCCCCCCACCCCTGGTAACCACCACACTCTTGTCCATGTCTCTTAGTCTCGTTTTTATGTTCCACCAATGTATGGAATCATGTAGTTCTTGTTTTTTCTGATTTACTTATTTCACTCCATATAATGTTATCAAGATCCCACCATTTTGCTGAAAATGATCTGATGTCATCATTTCTTATGGCTGAGTAGTATTCCATAATGTATATGTGCCACATCTTCTTTATCCAGTCTTCTCTTGAAGGGCTTTTTGGTTGTTTCCATGTCTTGGCCACTGTGAACAGTGCTGTAATGAACATGGGGCTACATGTGTCTTTACGTATCAATGTTTCTGAGGTTTTGGGGTATATACCCAGTAGAGGGATTGCTGGGTCATAAGGTAGTTCTATTTGCAGTTTTTGAGGAACCACCATACTTCCCTCCATAATGGTTGTACTACTTTACAGTCCCACCAACAGTGAATGAGGGTTCCTTTTTCTCCACAGCCTCTTCAACATTTGCTATTACCTGTCTTGTTGATAATAGCTAATCTAACAGGGGTGAGGTGGTATCTCATTGTAGTTTTGATTTGCATTTCTCTAATAACTAATGAAGCTGAGCATCTTTTCATATATCTGTTGGCCATTTGTATCTCTTCCCGGAGAATTGTCTGTTCATGTCCTCTTCCCATTTTTTTATTGGATTGTTTGTTTGTTTGTTGTAGAGTTTTATGAGTTCTTTGTAAATTTTGGATATTAGGCCCTTATCTGAGCTGTTGTTTGAAAATATCATTTCCCATTTAGTTGGCTGTCTGTTTATTTTGATATCAGTTTCTCTTGCTGAGCAAAAACTTTTAATTCTGATGTAGTCCCATTCATTTATCTTTGCCTTCACTTCTCTTGCCATTGGAGTCAAGTTCATAAAATGTTCTTTAAAACCCAGGTCCATGATTTTAGCACCTATGTCTTCTTCTATGTACTTTATTGTTTCAGGTCTTATATTTAGGTCTTTGATCCATTTTGAATTAATTTTAGTACAAAGGGACAGGCTGTAGTCGAGTTTCATTCTTTTGCATGTGGCTTTCCAGTTTTCCCAACACCATTTGTTGAAGAGGCTTTCTTTTCTCCATTGTGTGTTGTTGGCCCCTTTATCAAAGATTATTTGACCATATATATGTGGTTTTATTTCTGGGCTTTCTATTCTGTTCCATTGGTCTGAGTGTCTATTTTTCTGCCAATACCATGCTGTTTTGATTATCGTGGCCCTATAATATAGTTTAAAGTCAGGTATTGTAATGCCCCCAGCTTCATTCTTTTTCCTTAGGATTGTTTTGGCTATTCGGGGTTTTTTATAGTTCCATATAAATCTGATGATTTTTTGTTCCATTTCTTTAAAAAATCTCATAGGAATTTTGATGGGAATTGCATTAAATTTGTATATTGCTTTGGGTAATATGGCCATTTTGATTATATTTATTCTTCCTATCCAAGAACAAGGAATATTTTTCCATCTCATTGTATCTTTTACGATTTCCCTTAACAATGCTTTGTAATTTTCATTATATAGGTCCTTTACATTCTTTGTTATGTTTATTCCTAGGTATTTTATTTTTTTTGTTGCAATTGTGAAGGGGATTATTTTTTTGAGTTCGTTTTCTAATATTTCATTGTTGGCATATAGAAAGGCTATGGACTTTTGTATGTTAATTTTGTATCCTGCGACCTTACTGTATTGGTTTATTGTTTCTAATAATCTTTTTGTGGAGTCCTTCGGGTTTTCGATGTATAGGATCATATCATCAGCAAAAAGTGATACCTTTACTTCTTCTTTTCCAATATGGATGCCTTTTATTTCTTTGTCTTGTCTGATTGCTCTGGCCAGAACTGATAGCACCACGTTAAATAAGAGTGGAGAGAGTGGACAACCCTGTCTTGTTCCTGATTTAAGGTAGAAAGTCCTCAGTTTTATGCCGTTTAATATGATGTTGGCTGATGGTTTATCATATATGGCCTTTATCATGTTGAGATATTTTCCTTCTATACCCATTTTGTTGAGAGTCTTAAACATAAAATTGTGTTGTATTTTATCAAAAGCCTTTTCTGCATCTATTGATAAGATCATGTGGTTTTTCTTCTTTGTTTTGTTGATATGGTGTATTACGTTAACCGTTTTGCGTATGTTGAACCATCCTTGAGATTCTGGGATGAATCCCACTTGATCATGATGTATTATTTTTTTAATATGTTGTTGTATTCGGTTTGCCAGTATTTTGTTTAGTATTTTAGCATCTGTATTCATTAGAGATATTGGTCTGTAGTTTTCTTTCTTTGTGCCATCCTTGCCAGGTTTTGGTATGAGGGTTATGTTGGCCTCATAAAATGTGTTTGGAAGTGTTGCTTCTTCAATTTTTTGGAAGACTTTGAGTAGAATAGGAACCAAGTCTTCTTTGAATGTTTGATAGAATTCACTAGTATAACCGTCTGGGCCTGGACTTTTATTTTTGGGGAGGTTTTTAATAGTTTTTTCTATTTCCTCCCTGCTGATTGGTCTGTTTAGGCTTTCTGCTTCTTCATGACTCAGTCTAGGAAGGTTATATTGTTCTAGGAAGTTATCCATTTCTTCTAGATTGTTGTATTTGGTGGCATATAATTTTTCATAGTATTCTACAATAATTCTTTGTATATCTATGATGTCTGTGGTGATCTCTCCTCTTTCATTTTGGATTTTATTTATTTGAGTCCTGTGCCTTTTTTCCTTGGTGAGTCTTGCCAAGGGTTTGTCAATTAGGTTGATTTTTTCAAAGAACCAGCTCCTTGTTTTATTGATTTTTTCTATAGTTTTTCTGTTCTCTATTTCATTTATTTCTGCTCTGATTTTTATTATCTCCTTTCTTCGGCTGGTTTTGGGTTGTCTTTGTTCTTCTTTTTCTAGTTCCTTAAGGTGTGAAGTTAAGTGGTTTACTTCGGCTCTCTCTTGTTTGTTCATATAGGCCTGAAGTGATATGAACTTTCCTCTTATTATTGCTTTTGCTCCATCCCAGAGATTCTGATATGTCGTATTTTCATTTTCATTTGTCTGTATATATCTTTTGATCTCTGCGCTTATTTCTTCTTTGACCCATTCATTTTTTAGAAGTATGTTGTTTAGTTTCCACATTTTTGTGGGTTTTTCTCCCTCTTTTTTACAGTTGAATTCTAGTTTCAAGGCTTTATGATCAGAGAATATGCTTGGTACAATTTCAATTTTTCTAAATTTGCTGATATTGTCTTTGTGGCCCAACATATGGTCAATTCTTGAGAATGTTCCATGTACACTAGAGAAAAATGTATACTCTGTCGCTTTGGGATGAAGTGTCCTGTAGATGTCTATCATATCCAGGTGTTCTAGTATTTCGTTTAAGGCCACTATATCTTTATTGATTCTCTGTTTGGATGACCAATCTAGAGCCGTCAGCGGTGTATTGAGGTCTCCAAGTATGATTGTATTTTTGTTAGTTTTTGTTTTAAGGTCAATAAGTAGCTGTCTTATATATTTTGGTGCTCCTTGGTTTGGTGCATATATATTAAGGATTGTTATGTCTTCTTGATTCAACTTCCCCTTAATCATTATGAAATGACCATTTTTGTCTCTGAGTACTTTTTCTGTCTTGTAGTCAGCATTATTAGATATGAGTATTGCTACACCTGCTTTTTTTTGGGTGTTGTTTGCTTGGAGTATTGTTTTCCAGCCTTTCACTTTGAATTTGTTTTTATCCTTGTTGCTTAGATGTGTTTCTTGTAGGCAGCATATAGTTGGATTTTCTTTTTTAATCCATTCTGCTACTCTGTGTCTTTTTATTGGTAAGTTTAATCCATTTACTTTTAGTGTAATTATTGACACTTGTGGGTTCCCTACTGCCATTTTATAAATTGCTTTCTGTTAGTTTTGTATCTTGTTTGATTCTTCTCTTTTGTTTTTCTATCATTTGTTTTTGTTTGTTTGTGTTCCATACTTCTTTCCTCTGTTGCTACCTTTTTTAAGTCAAGTGTTTTTGTGGTGGTTTTTTCAAGGGTGGTTACCATTAAGTAATGAAAAGGGTACCTACCATATTCATTGTAGTACCCTATCTTATGAGTATTTCTGCACTTCATCGTCCTTTGCTACTGTTAATCTCCATCCTCTCCCCCCTTTTTTTCTTTTGTTGTCACAGTTTAAATTTGGTTTTATTGTGTTCTTGGTGGAGCTGTTAGTTGTGGTGTTGTTTTCTTTTGTTCTTTGAATCTGGTTGGAAAACCCCCTTTAGTATTTCCTGGAGTGGGGGCTTTTCTGCTGATAAATTCTCTCATCTTTTCTGTATTTGTGAATGTTTTTATATCTCCTTTGTACTTGAAGGATAGCTTTGATGGGTATAGAATTCTTGGCTGAAAGTTCCTCTCTTTCAGGGCTTTAAATATTGGGGTCCACTCTCTTCTAGCTTGTAGAGTTTCTGCTGAGAAATCTGATGATAATCTTATCGGCCTTCCTTTATATGTTGTACTCTTCTTTTCCCTGGCTGCCTTGAGAATTTTTTCTTTGTCATTGGTTTGTGTCATCTTTATTATGATGTGCCTTAGAGTGGGTTTGTTGGGGTTAAGAAAACTCGGTGTTCTGTTTGCTTCTTGAATTTGAGGCTTTAGTTCTTTCCACAGGCTTGGGAAGTTCTCGTCTATTATTTGTTTGAGTATATTCTCCATTCCATTTTCTTTCTCTTCTCCCTCTGATATACCTATTATTCTTATGTTATTCTTTCTGATGGAGTCAGAAAATTCCTGTAGGGCTTTCTTGTTTTTTATTATTTTTGAGTCTCTTTCTTCTTCTCTCTGTTGTGCCTCAAGTTGTTTGTCTTCTATTTCACTAATCCTATCTTCAATCTGGGCTGTTCTGTTAGCTAAGCTTGTTACCTCGTTTTTCAGCTCGTGAATTGAGTTTTTCATTTCTGTTTGATTTGTTTTTATAGTTTCAATTTCCTTGGTAATATATTCTTTGTGTTCATTGAGTTGTTTTCTGATCTCCCTAAATTGCCTTTCTGTGTTTTCTTGTATATCTCTGAGTATTTTTAAGATTTTTATTTTAAATTCTCTGTCATTTAGCTCCAAGGCTTCCAATATGTTAAGTCTTTACTCCATAGATTTTTCCACATCTATTTGTGTTACCTCTCTTTCTTTTGTATCCATAATATTCGATTTCCTCTTTCTTATTGGCATCTGAGGGTGGTCTTGTTGATAGCACACAGGCGCACTCCCTCCGCGGCTTGAATGAACGTCCTCCACACCCTCGTCTCTCAGATTCAAGTGATAACAGTCCTTTCGCTTTCAGTTTGTGTGGAACTCCGGAATGCTCCGAGGATAAATTTTTCTGTTTCTAGTTGATAAATTTGTTGTGATTTTGGGGAGATCTGTTGGACGCGCTGCTCACGGCGCCATTTCCATGACGTCACTCCAAAATTTTTTTTAAAAAAAGAGAGAGCTCTAAAGAATTGTCTGACTCCATCAGAAAGGGAAATATAAGAATAATAGGTATATCAGAATAAAAATAAAGGAAATGGAGAGTCTATTCAAACAAATAATTTAGAGAACTTTTTAAGCCTATGGAAAGAGCTTGAACATTGAATCGAAGAAGCAAACAGAATGCCAAGTTACCTCAACCCAAAAGATCTACTGCAAGGCACATCATTATAAAATTGTCAAAAATTAATGACAAAGAAAGAATCCTCAAGGCAGCTAGTGAAAAGAAGAACATAACATTTAAAGGAAAGCCCACTAGGTTATCATCAGACTTCTCAGCAGAAACTTTACAGGCCAAAGGAGAGTGGACTCAAACATTAAAAATACTGAAAGAAAGGAATGATCAGCCAAGAATACTATACCCATCAAAGTTATCCATCAACTATGAAGGAGAGAAAAAAAACAAACATTTACAGACATACAGAAGCTGAAGGAATTTATCACCTGACAACCCCACTGCAGGAAATACTCAAGGCAGTTATTCGACCAGATACAACGAACAAAACAAATTAAAACTACAAGTAGAAGCTCCAACAAGGTCACAATAAAAACAAGGATAATCTGTGACAACTATAACACAAAACAGGAGAGGATAAAGCTCTGCAGTAGCAAAGGAGGATGGAGCACAGAAGCACTCATAAGACAAAGACTCTTGTATATATGAACATTTTTCTCTTAATTTTCTAATGATAACCACTGTGAAAAAGCCACTGCTGAAACATACAGCTTAAATAACAAACAGGGGAAAGAAGTATAGAATACCACCAAACAAATACAACTGACAAAAACAAAAAAAGAGAAGAACCAAACAAGATGCAAAGCTACCAGAAAACAAAACATAAAATGGTTATAGGAAATCCTCAAGTGTCAATAATTACCCTAAATGTAAATGAACTGAACTAAATGTAAATGTAAATATAAATGAACTGAACCAATAAAGAGGCACAGAGTAGCAGATTAGATCAAAAAGCAAAACTCAACCATATGCTGCCTTCAAGAGACACATCTGAGCTGCAAAGACAAAAGTAGAATCAAAGTGAAAGGTTGGAAAACGATTCTCCAAGCAAATAATATCCACAGAAAAGCAGTTGTAGTCATACTCATATCTGACAATGCTGACTTAAGACAACAAAGGTAGCCAGAGACAAAGATGGACATTTCATAATGATAAAGGGGACATTGTATCAAGAAAGCAAACACGAGAGATTCCAAGATGGCAAAAGAGTAAGCGGACATTCCAACTGCAACCTCTCAGGACCAAATTGGATTACAACTTAATTTAAGAACCTTAAAAAACCAAATTTGGACTAAAGAAAGAAGACTCTATAACCAAGTATCACAGAAAAAGCCACACTAAAACTGGTAGGAAGGGCGGAGACATGGAAAGGGCTGCCCCACTCCCAGGACTGAGGGGTGACTGAGCATCCAGAGGAAATCTCTCTGTGGGTATGGTCACCCTGAGAGGTGTGGGTCCTCAGCCCTGGTACAGAGCCCCAGTCTAGTGCTCCAGAGCCTAGAAGAAGTGCCCAGACAGCATTTTGCCATGAAAAGAGTGGGGTTTCTGTCTGCAAGAAAGAGACTGAGCTTTCAGAGATGCAGACTTCATCTTAAAGGGCTCACGCAGAAAATCTTGTTCATAATCACTTACCCTGGGCTCCAGAGGAGGGAGAGCAGAAAGGACTGGAGTTGCATGAGGAGGGTGTAAATTTGGAGGTCCAGTGAGAGACACTGTGGGTGATGGCCACCTGAATGCCTGTGTTGAGTTATTTTCCAATACTGCAGTCGCCATCTTTCTTGGGCAGAGCATCCCCTCTGTGTGGCATCAGCCTGGGGAAAAGCAACTGTTCCACACTCAGGAGTCTCTCCTGCACCAGTCATGGCAAGGGTTCATTATGAGAAGCCAGGAAGCAGGGGGCATGTCAGCGGCTCAATTCTCTGGTGTTGAGACCAGAGCGTCCCCCCACATGTTCCTAATTCTAGGACTGTTGCTTCCACTTCATGAGAGACTGAGTAGAAACTGTCCAGAGAGCGGACAGACCACACCTCTGGATCTCAGGTGTCACACTTACCAGACTCCTGGTGCCACACTCTACTGAAGTCTGTGAATAAGTCTGGACAGACTGACAACTGGAGCCGAGGGGCAGAGCCACACCCACCACCTTTCCTAATCCCTGAATTGCAACAGGCTCTAGACTCTACCACAGGTTTTTACAGGGGCTGAGCCAACAAGCAGCCAGCAGACAGAGGCTGTAGGAGGCAAAACTCAGGAAACTTGGCCTTTTAAGCAAACCTTGCTCCAGGCCCAGTGTGGGTAAAAGCCAGCCTAGGAGTGCACTTTGGTATTTCCATGTGCATCTGGGCCCAGCAGTGGCAGTCACAAACTGGACTGCTTGGGGTCCAAGAAGGTTGCTGAGAGCTAGTCATGGGCAGTTTATTCCACTGGTCTGCACCAGGTTCCTTCCAGGGAGGCCCAGGGATGGCATATTGAGGGGCCAGCTGTGGAAAGCATTGGTTCAGGACCTCACATCCCTTGCTAGAGTGGTATTCTAAGGAAAGTCTCCTCACACCTGGCCCAAATGAGGTGAGTTCCACTCTCTGTAATCAGCACCAGCACAGCAACTTATGTACATTGGATAGGGTGGAGTTTCACTGTCAGCCTAGTTGCTGGATATTCTGTATTGCTAGGCTAGATTCCACAGGGGGAATGGAGAGAGGCTTGGAGCATGGACATTTAACATGTGGGTCCTTGTGTATCTGGTCTAGGGGCTTAGCAACCTTTGGGGGGGCCTAGTAGGCCCAGGAGAGGACTCTCTCAGTCTTCCTCCCTGAGACCATGATCTCACCAGCTGAAAGAACTGCAGAATTGACTATCAGACACGCTCGGTCTGAACCTACCACTTTCCTTGTTGGGGAGAAATAAAATTTGACTATCCAGCAGTGACTGAGGGATTAAACTCTGGAGTAGGGGCCATATTTCCCATACTAAGCTCCTGACCAAAAGACCCCTGATGTAGGGGGGGTCCCACTAACATTGTATTCACAACCTCAATTGCCCTAACCCACCAAGCATGAAACCTGGAGAGGAGTTGGTTGGGTAAGGCCAGTCTGAGCCCACACTACAGTCTTACTACAGAATATTCTGTGGGAAGACTAGGCAGCTACAAGAGGAGGAAGAGCAGTTGAAAATTGAAGACATATCTTACAAAGCTTGGAGGTTTGTGGAGCTGCTATCATCTCTAAGCAGGAGGAAGCTGATCCTTATACAAAAGTTGGCCCCTCTCACACTACCTAGGCACAGAAGTGAAGACACAAACAGCAAAAAGTGCAGTAGCTGCAGACAGGTAGCCCAAAGCAGGTTACAGACAATAGCTGATGCTAAACCAAGAAGATCTAGAGTCAACACAACTAGTAGTGGGTGGCAGACAGCACCAACCCTAGACTCAGCTACCTACACAAGCAACATGCCCAAAGGTGGAGTCTAGCAGGCACTGGACATTGTGGAGAATAAATATGCCCAACAGGACAGACATTGCACAGTGTGTAATACACATGATCAAGGTGGACACTTAAAGTCAGCTAGCCTGAAAGGATAACCATACCCACAAAAAAGCCAATTGCATTTAATACTCACATACAATAAGAGGGAAAATAGTACCCTCAAGAAACATTCCTTGAGGACTAGAAATGTTGAGAACAAGGAAAACAGGTGGCCTGGAGGTCAATACCACTGAGCCCATCTTCTTCATAAAGACACCACAAAAATTTCAAAGTTAGACAGCATTACCTAATGCACAGACAAAATAGGGAGACAGAGAAATGTGACCCAAATGAATCAAGAAGAGAAATCCCCAGAAAAAGAACTGAATAAGATAAAAGTAACCAAACTACTAGATGTAGAGTTTAAAATAATGATTTTTTAGGATGCTTAAGGATCTTAGAGCAACAATGGATGAACATAATGAGCACCTAAATAAAGAGATAGCAGGCATCAAAAAGGACATTGAAATCATAAGAAAAAAACCAGCAGAAATAATAAATACAATATCAGAAATGAAGACTGCACTAGAAGGAATCAATAGCAGGCTGGATGAAGCAGAGGATCAAATCAGCAATTTAGAGGACAAGATAAACAAAAGCACAGAAGCAGAATAGCAAAAAGAAAAGAGGCTCAAAAGAACCGAGGAAACTCTGAGAGCTCTGTGAAAACATGAAGAGAAACAACGTCCACATCATAGGGGTTCCAGAAGGAGAAGAGAACGAACAACAGATAGAGAACCTATTTGAAGAAATCAAAGCTGAGAACTTCCTTAAATTGATGAAGGAAAAAGTCACACAAGGTCAAGAAGAACAGAGAGTCCTATTAAAGAGGAACCCAAGGAGGCCTACATCAAGACATATCATCATTAAAGTGCCAAAGTTAAGAGACAAAGAAAGAATACTGAAGGCTGCAAGAGAAAAGCAGTTAATTACCTACAAAGGAGACCCTATAAGGATGACATCCAACTTCTTAACAGAAACATTTGAAGCCAGAAGGGATTGGCAAGAAATATTCAAAGTGATACAAAACAAGAACCTATAACCAAGAATTCTATATCCAGCAAGGCTATCATTTAAAATTAAAGAAGAAATAAAAAGCTTCACAGACAAAAAACCAAAAAAAAAAAACCCTCAAGAGCCCTGGCCAGCTCTTGACTCAGTGATAGAGTGTCGGCCTGAGGTGTGGAAGTCCTGGGTTTGCTTCCTGGCCAGGGCACAGAGGAGAAATTTCCATCTGCTTTTCCACCCTTACCCCTCTCCTTTCTCTCTTTCTGTCTCTCTCTTCCCCTCCCACAGCCAAGGATCCATTGAAGCAAAGTTGGCCTGGGCACTGAAGATGCCTCTATGGCCTCCACTTTAGATGCTTGAATGGCTCTGGTTGCAACAGAGCAACAACCCAGATGAGCAGAGCATTACCCCTTGGTGGGCATGCTGGGTAGATCCCAGTCAGGCACATGTGGGAGTCTGTCTCTCTGCCTCCCTGATTCTCACTTCAGAAAAATACAAAAAACAAACAAAAAAAACCTCAAGGAATTTATTACAACCAAACCAGTACTGTAAGAAATATCATATTAAGAGGCCTGCTGTAGAAAGAGCAGAGGGAAAAAAAAATCTAGAAAAAGAGGATTGTAGATTTAAAGAATAAAATGGCAATAAATAAGTACATGTCAATAATAACCTTAAATGTAAATGGATTACATGCTCTAATCAAAAGACACAGGGTAGCTGCATGAATAAGAAAATAAGACCCATACATAAGTTGTCTATAAAAGACCCACCTCAGAACAAAAGATACACATAGACTGAAAGTGAAGGGAGGAAAAAAATTTTTCATGCAAATGGAAATGCAAAAAAAAGCTGGAGTAGCAATACTTACATCTGACAAAATAGACTTTAAAACAAAGTCTATAGTAAAGGATAAAGAAGGTCACTACATAATGATAAAGGGAGCAATCCAACTGGAAGATATAACTACTGTAAATATTTATGTGCCTAATATAGATCACCTAAATATATAAAGCAGATTTTGATAGACATAAAGGGCAAGATCAACAGCAATACTATAATAGTAGGGGATTTTAATACCCTACTAACATTCAAGGCTAGATCCTCCAAACAGAAAATTAACAAAGAAACAGCCACCTTAAATGACACACTGGATCAACTGGATTTAATGGATATCTTCAGAACCTTTTATCCCAAAGCAGGAGAATATACATTCTTTTCGAGCAAGTGCTCATGGTATATTCTCTAGGATAGATCACATGTTAAGACACAAAACAAGTTGCAATAAATTTAAGAAGATTGAAATCATATCAAGCATCTTCTCTGATCACAATGGCATGAAACTAGAAATCAACTACAATAGAAAAACTGAAAACATTCAAACACTTGGAGGTTAAATAGCATGTTATTAAATAATAAATGGGTAACAGATCAAGAAAGGAATAAAAATTTCCTCAAAACAAATAAAATGAACATACAACAATTCAATATTTATGAGACACAGTAAAAGCAGTCCTGAGAGGGGAGTTCATAGCTTTACAGGCATGCCTTAAGAAGCAAGAAAAAAGCTCACAGAAACAACTTAACCCTGTAGCTAAAAGAACTAGATAAAGAACAACAAATAAAGCCCAGAGGAAGTAGAAGGAAGAAAATAATAAAGATCAGAGTGGAAATAAATTCATAGAGGCTAAAAAACAATACAAAAGATCAATGAAATCAACAGCTGGTCATTTGAAAAAGTGAACAAGATCAACAAACCTTTAACAAGAACTCATGAAGAAAAAAACAGAGGACTCAAATAAATAAAATTAGAAATGAAAAAGGAGAAGTCACAGCTGATACCACAGAAATACAAAGGATTGTAAGGAAATACTATGAAGATCTATATGCCAAAAAATTGGACAACCTAGGTGAAATGGATAAATTCCTAGAAACATAAAATCTTCCAAGACTCATTCTGGAAGAATCAGAGAATCTAAACAGACCAATTACAACAAATGAAATTGAAACAGTTATCAAAAAACTCCCAACAAACAAAAGTTGTGGATCAGATAGCTTCATAGGTGAATTTTACCAAATATTCAAAGAACTAACACCTATCCTTCTCAAGCTATTTCAAAAAATTCAAGAGAAGGAAAGACTTCCAAGTTCCTTTAATGAGGCAAATATTATCCTCATTCCAAAACCAGTTAAAGGCACTAAAAAGAAAGAAAACTATAGAACAATATTCCTGATAAACATAGATGCTAAGATTCTTAACAAAATATTAGCAAACCAGATCCAGCAATACATTAAAAATGTTGTATATCATGATCAAATGAGATTTATTCCAGGAAGGCAAGGCTGGTACAATATTTGCAAATCAATGTGATTTATCAAATAAACAAAGGAAGGATAAAAATCACATGATTATATCAATAGATGCAGAAAAAGTGTTTGATAAAATCCAGCACCCATTTATGATCAAAACTCTCAGCAAAGTGGGAATACAGAGAACATACCTCAACATAATGAAGGCCATCTATGACAAACTCACAGCCAATATCATACTCAAAGGACAAAAATGAAAAGCAATCCCCTTAAGATTAGGAACAAGGCAGGGGTGCTCCCTTTCACCACTCTTATTCAACATAGTTCTGGAAGTCCTAGCCATAGCAATCAGACAAGAAGAGAAAATAAAAGGCATCCAAATTGGGAAAAAAGAAGTAAAACTATCATTATTTGCTGATGACATGATACTGTACATAGAAAACCCTAAAGTTTCAGTCAAAAAACCACTAGACCTGATAAATAAATTTGGCAAGGTGGCAGGATATAAGATTAATATTCAGTAATTAGTGGCATTTTTATACACCAACAATAAACTGTCTGAAAAAAAATTAAGAAAATAATCCCCTTCTCTATTGCAGCAAAAAAAAAAAAAAAAAAAAAAGTTCCTAGGAGTAAATTTAACCAAGGAGGTAAAAGAATTGTACTTGGAAAATTATAAAACATTGATAAAAGAAATGGAAGATATAAACTAGTGGAAGCATATACCATGTTCATGGATAGAAAGAATAAACATTAAAATGTCTATACTACCCAAAGCAATCTATAGATTCAATGCAATTTCTATTAAAATACCAATGGCATATTTTAAAAATATAGAACAAATATTCCAAAAATTTATATGGAACCAAAAAAGAACCCAAATAGCCTCAACAATCTTGAAAATGAAGAATAAAGCAGGAGGTATCACACTTCCTAATATCAAGTTATAGTACGAGGCCATAGTAATCAAAACAGCTTGGTGCTGGCATAAGAACAGGCATACAGATCAATGGAACAGAACAGAGAACCCAGAAATAAACCCACATCTTTTTTATCGATTGATACTTGACAAAGGAGGTAAGAGTATATAGTGGAGTAAAGATAGTTTCTTCAGTAAATGATGTTGGGAAAATTGGACAGCTACATGCAAAAAAAATGAAACTAGACCACCAACTTACACCATTCACCAAAATAAACTCAAAATGGATAAAGGATTTAAATGTAAGTTGTGAACCTATAAACATCTTGGAAGAAAACCTAGGTAGTAAACTCTCTGATATCTCTTGTAGCAGTATTTTTGCCAATTTATCTCCATGGGCAAGTAAAATAAAGGACAATATAAACAAATGGAACTATATCAGATTAAGAAGTTTTGCACAGCAAAAGACACCATGAATAAAATTAAAAGACAACCCACATAGTGCGAGAACATATTCACCAATATGTCTGATAAGGGGTTAATAACCAAAATTTATAAAGAACTTCTAAAACTCAACATTAGGAAGGTAAACAATTTAATTAAAAATGGGCAAAAGAACTAAGTAAAAACTTCTCCAAAGAGGACATACAGATGGCTAATAGGCATATGAAAAAATGTTCAATGTCATTAATTATCAGAGAAATATAAGTTAAAACCACAATGAGATACCACCTCACACCTGTGAGAATGGCACTCATTAACAAATCACCACACAATAAGTGCTGGTGAGGTATAGAGGCAAGGGAACCCTCCTGCATTGCTGGTGGGAATGCAGACTTGTGCAGCCACTGTAGGGAACTGTGTGGGGCTTCCTCAAAAAGTTAAAAATGGAACTGCCTTTTGACTCAGCTATCCTACTTTTAGGAATATAGCCTAAGAAAACCAAATCAGTGATTCAAAAGAAGATATGTATTCCTATGTTTATAGCAGCATTGTTTACAATAGCCAAGATCTGGCAACAGCCCAGGTGTCCATCAGTGGACAAGTGGATTAAAAAGCTGTTGTACATATACACAATGGAATACTATGTGGCCATGAAAAAGAAGGAAATCTTACCTTTTGCAATGACATGGAATGACTTGGAGGTTATTATGCTAAGTGAAATAAGCCAGGCAGAGAAAGACAAATATCATATGATACACATATAATATTTAAAAAATAATACACCATGATCAAGTGGGATTCATTTTAGGAGAACAGCGATGGTTCAACATATGGAAATCGATCAACGTAATGCACCACATCAACATAACAAAGAACAAAAAATCATATGTTCCTATCAATGATGCAGAAAAGGCATTCAATAAGATACAATATCCCTTGATATTTAAAATATTCAATAAAATTGGAATAGAAGGAAAGTACTTCAACATGATAAAGGCCATATATAACAAACCATCAGCTAATATTATACTAAATAGTGAAAAAAAGAAAGGCTTTTCCTCTAAGATCAGAATTGGGACAAGGCTGCCCACTCTCTTTGTTCTTACTCAACATTGTTCTGGAAGTTTTAGTCAGAGCGATCAGGGAAGAGAAAGAAACAAAAGGTGTCCATATCAGGAGAGAATAAGTAAAGATATCATTTTTTGAAAATGACATGATCTTGTATATAGAAAACCCCAAAGACTACACCAAAAAACTATTAGAAACAATAAACCAATACAATAAAGTTATAGGATACAAAATCAATAAACAAAAGTCTATTGCTTTCCTATATGCTAAGAACTGAACTTCAGAACATAAACTCAAAAAACCAGCTTCTTTTATAATTGCAACAACAACAAAATAAAATACTTAGGAAAAAACAAAGGATGTAAAGGACATATCTACTGAAAACTACAAAGCATTATTAATGTTTTTTTTGACAGAGACAGAGAGTCAGAGAGAGGGATAGAAAGGGACAGACAGACAGGAAGGGAGAGAGGTGAGAAGCATTAATTCTTTGTTGCAACTTCTTAGTTGTTTAGCGATTGCTTTCTCATGTGCCTGAACCAGGGGGCTCCAGCAGAGCGAGTGATCCCTTGCTCAAGCAGTGACCTTGAGCTTCAAGCCAGCAACATTTGGGTTCAAGCCAGCAACCATGGGGTAGTGTCTATCATCCCATGCTCAAGCCTGTTACCCATGCTCAAGCCGGATGAGCTTGTACTCATGCCAGTGACCTTGGGGTTTTAAACCTGGGTCCTCTGCATCCCAATTTGATGCTCTATCCACTGTCCCACTGCCTGGTGAGGCTACAAAGCATTATTGAAAGAAATTTAAACAGTCACAATGAAATGAAAAAGTATTCTATGTTCATGGATTGGAAGAATCAACATAGTTAAAATACTATATTACCCAAAGCAGTATACAAATGTAATGCAATCCCCATCAAAATCCCAATGTCATTTTTTAAAGAAATAGAACAAAAAATTACCAGGTTTGTATGGAACCATAAAAAAAACCCGAAATAGCCAAAGAAATCCTGAGAAAAAGGAATGAAGCTGGAGGTATCACACTGTAAGTAGAGCGCAGAGCACATTCCTAGCAGCTGCGGCTGATGCAATGCTGTGAGAATACTCCAGCACTTGAAACCCTCCTAGGCACACCCAGGAGGAGCTTGTTCACTATAAGGAAGTAACTCAGCTCCAACCAGACAGCTCCCTGACCTTTTCAGCCATTGACTGCGAAGGATACACTGTAAGACCTTATAGGCTGAACCTGTGTATATAAGTTAGCTTACTTCCTGAATAAATCGAATCTGCATCACTGAACCTGGTCTCCGGAGTCAGGTCTCTGTGTCTTCGTCATCCTCACCCCCGGTGGTCCTTGTTCACATTCTGGCACCTGAACAGGGACCCAACCGGCATCCATGGGACGGGTGAGTGACCCTCTGCAATAGGAAACCTTCCATGCCCTAGTGCAGAGTAAGCGAGTTAAAGTTAATGAAAAGGATTTTTGTAGCTACTAGGAAATCCTCTCAGGTTTCAACCCTTGACTTTGGGGACGTGCCTCTTTGGGTCCTCGATATTTGGGCCTGAGCTTTCCAATGCCTCAGTTCAGCGGAAGTACATGTGGGACAAACCTTCCCCCTCAGTCTCACTCCTGCCCTACTAGCCATCTCCCACTGAGGACCCTCCCCCTATTCCAAAAATATTACAGGCTACCCCTCTCCCTGAAGAGCCCCTACCTCCCTATTTGCCCCCCTCTACTGAAGAGGAAAGTGGCTTAGCCTCTGAGTTTAACACACTCGCGGCCAAGCACGCAAAAACAAAACCAACCGTATGCTGGAAGGACCCAACCACGGCACAGTGGCGGGGTCCACACCCCCTTCTAACGCAAGGGAGAGGTTATGCTTGTGTCTTTCCAGAAAACAACCCTCAGCCAATTTGGATCCCAGGATGAAACATAAGGCCAGTCCCAGTGTCCCAGGATGGCCCCTCCAATGAACCCCCCAACCCAGGAAATGGCGAGTCTCCAGAAGATCTCATGGCCAACGTGCGCGCCCCATCACCTGGGGGGATATGAAGGCTTTAGCGGAACAAGACCAGAGAATGGCCCCTGACGAGCCCCCAGGCCCTGGTACTCTGTTCCTGGTTATGTGTGCTATAATAACTGCTAACTCCCAGACATGGGCGGACCCCCACATGTGGGCTGTTTTTATCCTGCCCATAGAGTCCTAATTAAAAGAGAAGGTGGATCACACTACCTGACTTCAAATTATAATATAGAGCCACGACAATCAAAACAACATGGTATTGGCAGAAAAAACAGATACACAGACCAATGGAACAGAATTAAGAGCCCAGAAATAAAACCACATATATATGGTTAAATCATCTTTGACAAAGGAGTCAAAAACACACAATGGAGAAAAGAAACCCTCTTCAATAAATGATGCTAGGAAAATTATAAAGCCACATGCAAAAGAATGAACCTTGACTAACGTTTGTTCCGCTGCACAAAACTGAATTCAAAATAAAGCAAAGACCTAAATATAAGACTTGAAACAATAAATTACATAAAAGAAAACATAGGTACTAAACTAATGGACCTTAGCCATAGAGAACAATTTATGAATTTGACCCCAAAGGCAAGAGAAGTAAAGGCAATTATAAATGAATGGGACTATATCAAACTAAAAAGCTTCTGCACAGCAAAAGAAACTGACAGCAAACAAATAGGCAGCCAACCAAATAGGAGATGATATTTGCAAACAACAGCTCCGAAAAGGGGTAAATATCCAAACTATACAAAGAACTAACAGAGCTCAGCAACAAACAAGCAAATAATCCAATTAAAAAATGGGAATAGAACTTGAACAGACACTTCTCCCAGGAAGAAATACAAATGGCCAACAGATTATATTGATATGAAAAGATGCTCATCCTCACTAGCTATTAGAGGAATGCAAAACAAAACTACAATGAGATACCGCCTCACACCTGTTAGATTGGCTATTATCAACAAGACAGGTAATAATGTGTTGGAGAGGCTGTGGAGAAAAAGAAACCCTCATTCACTACTGGTGGAAATACAAACTAGTACAACCATATGGAAGAAAGTATGATGGTTCCTCAAATAATTAAAAAGAGAATTACCATATGACCCAGCAATCCTTCTACTGGATATCTACCCCAAGAACACAAAAACATTGGTATGTAAAGACACATGCACCCCCATGTTAATTGCAGCATTATTCACAGTGGCCAAGACATGGAAACAACCAAAGTGCCCCTTGATAGAGGATTGAATAAAGAAGATGTGGTACATATATACAATGGAATACTACTCGGCCATAAGAAATGACACAGTGACATTTATGACATGGATGGACCTTGAGAAATTATACTGAGTGAAATAAATAAATCAGAAAAAGCTAAGAACTAAATGATTTTACACATAGGTGGGATATAAAATTGAGACTCATGGACATAGATAAAAGTGAAGTGGTCACCAGGGGGAGGAAGATATAAGGAAGGGGATAGGAGGAGTGGATGGGTGAAGCATGTAAAGAGGGACTTTTATACCATATGACCCAGCAATCCCTCTACAAGGTGTCTACCCCAAAACTTGAAAACATCGGTACATAAAGACACACGCACCCCCATGTTCATCACAGCATTATTCACGGTGGCCAAGACATGGAACCAACCAAAGTGTCCCTCAATAGAGAATTGGATAAAGAAGATGTAGTGCATATATACAATGGAATACTACTCAGCCATAAGAAATGATGATATAGTGCAATTTACAACAACATGGATGGACTTTGAGAACATTATACTGAGTGAAACAAGTAAATCAGAAAAAGCTAAGAATTATATGATTTCCCACATAGGTGGAATAAAAAACTGAGACTCATGGACAGAGATAAGAGTAAAGTGGTTACCTGGTGGAGGGGGATGTGGGATAGGGGGACATGGGAGACTGATAGGGAGAAGGGTGTAAAAAGGGACAAATATAAGGTGACAGAAAATGATTTGACTTTAGGTGATGGGTTTACAACATCAAGAGTTCAAATGCTATAGAAATGTTCTCCTAAAACCTATGTACTCTTATTGATCAATATTACTCTGTTAAGTATAATTTTCTAAATTTAATTAAAAGAAATAAAAGCAAAAAATATCAGACACGTTCCAGTGGAGGGGCATCTTCCAATATAGTATACCCAACCAGTAACCCTCAAAACCATCAAGTTCATTAAAAATAGTCTGAACCTGACCAGTGGCAGCTCTGTGGATAGAGAGCGTTCACTTGGGGCACTAAGGTCCCAGGTTCAAAACCCTGAGGTCACTGGCTTGAGCACAGGCTCATCTGGTTTTGAGCACGGGCTCTCCAGCTTAAGGGCGAGGTTGCCAGTTTGAACGTGGGATCATCACCATGATCCTGTGGTCACTGGCTTAAATCCCAAAGGTTGCTGGTTTGAGCCCAATGTCACTGGCTTGAGCAAAGGTTAACTGGCTCAGCTGGAAACCTTGGTCAAGGCACATATGAGAAGCAATCAGTAAACAACTGAAGTGCTGTTATTGCAAGTTGATGCTTCTTGTCTCCCTTCCTGTCTCTCTCTCTCTCTCTCAAAAAAAAAAAAAAAAAAAAAAAAAGTCTGAGAAAAACATCACAGCCAAGAGCAACCTAAGGAGACATAATGGCTAAATGTAAGGTGGGAATCTGGATGGGATGCTGGAACAGAAAAAAAGACAATACATAAAAAATAAAGAAATCTGAATAAAATGTGGACTTCAATTAATAATAACATCAATATCAGCTCATTAGTTGTGACAAAGGAAACATACAAATGAGAATTTGCTGTACAATCTTTGAAATTTTTCTGTAAATCTAAAACTTTTGTAAAAATAATGTTTATTAACAACAAAAGATTAACAAGTTTGTTCTTGGTACCATGAAGCTATAATTACCATCGTGTCCTTTACCTTTATCCAATATCTCAGAGTTACATTATCTAAAAAGCCCATGTTTGTTTCTATTGTAAATTCTTATTCATAAAGTTAAAACTTCATTAAGAATGAAAAGTGAACAGAATCTTTTTATCTGACTTCTAAAGAACAGAAAATAACAAACCAACTCTTGACAGTAGACTTAAAAAGACGCTTGGTAGTCAATTCTGGTAAAATCCCTCAGGGAACAGCGCCATCTAGTGTTCCTCCTGTAATGGAACCAATGTTTGTTTTGGTTACTTCTCTTTTACCCTTAAATTCTATTTCAAAACTGAAAAAAAAAAATGAAATGGAAATATATATCCACCCCCCACCAAGCAAGTACTGTGTTTTTCACTCCATAAGACGCACCTGAGCATAAGATGCACCTAGGGTTTTAAGGAAGAAAATAAGAAAAAAAATATTATGAACCAAATGGTGTGTTAAAATATTTAATAAAATATACCACAATAATATTTCAACAGTGTAAACTCAATAGCAGTATTAACAACCATTAGCACTGTTGTTAACAAATGAGAAGAGAATTTAATGTTCAAATACTCTTCTAGTTGTCCGGAACCCCAGGAACTCATCATCGCTAGTGTCAGAATTTAAGAAGCTCAGTTGCTCACAATCACTGGTATCACTTTCTTCTCTATTTTCATATATGATACCATCTTCAGTGCCATCTAAGGTATTGCTCATGTCACATTTTTTGAATTACCGTACCACGGTTTCATTCTTCACTGACTGCCATGATGTTTTCACCCATTCACAACCTTGAGTGATAGTGGGTCTCTTCATTTGTCCAGTTGGTGTCAGATCATGATTACCAGCAGCCATCCATGTGCTCCACTCTTCTCACATAAAGACTTTAAACGGTTTGTTTATGGAAACATCGAGAGGTTGCAACTGGCTGGTAAGACCCCCAGGAATTACAGCTAGATGAGTCTTCACTTCTTTAAAGTTTTTTTGTGTGTGTGTGGTTTTGCTAATATGTGCTCTAAACTGGTCAAGCACTAATAGGGCAGATTTCTTCAAAAGCCCTCTAGGATGTTTAGACCAAACTTTTTCAATCCACACTCTCATTCCATTTTCGTCCATCCATCCTTTCTCATGAACCCCCCTGCTGCTGCACTAGGGAAAGTCCAGTTATTTTTTACTTTAATGTGACTACATAGGTAAACTACCTGGATTACAGCTGGAATAAACTGATGGAAATGAGCAGCATAGCCTGCTCCGTCTGCCACTGCTGTGCCTGTGCTCACTCTGGCTTCTCAGCTCACTGCATGTGCCTCGCGTCCATGACTCCTCTCCTATCTGCCAGCCAGCCAGCCAATAAAATGCTATTGGGCTGGCAACAAGTGACGTCAACACTTCACACAGAGCTCCAGCAGCTGCAGCGCAGCCCTCCACCACTGTAGTGTGCCTCTCACGTCTGCCCTCGATGATGCCAGATGAATGCGCCCACACAATGTTGCTCACCTTCTCTCCTGCGGCATGCAACTGTGGAAACCAGAACCAGGAGATCACTCAGCAGATGCCGGGTTTCGCACACCCGTGGTGGCGGGAATGATTACACTCCCACTGGCGCTCATTCTACGTATGTTTACTGGCACAGCACCCCACAGCAGCTAAAAATGATGAACATTTGCTCCATAAGATGCACGGGCATTTTCCCCTCCACTTTTGCGGGGAAAAAAAGTGCATCTTATGGAGCAAAATATACCATACTTTTAATTCAAATGATTTAAATAATCAAGTGGAAATAACTGGGTTTCATTTACAATTTCAGCTTAGAATCTTTGTTTATAAAATGCCTACTTTATGTTAAAAAATGTAGTCCAAAACTAATGTGCATGAAAGGGATTTTATCAGAAATGCAAAGTTACAAAAAAGTGTAATAATATGGTCATTTTCAAAAGTTACAAAATAAACTGTATAAAACAGCAGCTCTCAATTCCAACTGTCAGTTCCATAAACTATAAAACTGTAAGTTAATATTGTGTTATTTATCTTTAACCCAACACTTATATCAAGTTCCCTTGCTTAATGATTTTATGCTTATTTTGATATCATATTTTTATTCATAAACTTATACCTTTATTAAGAATTAACAGTAAAAGAAGAAAGTATGAGCTCACATAAGGTCTAAAATGACTCAAGTGAAAAAAAATCAAATGATTAGTTAATTTGTTTATTATTATTAACTAATAATTATATATTGTTTTTGAACCAACACAGCTTTTCAAAATGTGTCATAAAAAGAAAGAAACACAGCTGAAATAACTGGCACTTTCCAATTGCAACTAACCAAAGCAGTAATTTTCCTAAAATATAAATGGCAAAACATGACTTTTCCCAAATTTCCTCTATAATTAGTATATATTGTAGAATGGGTGGAGGAAAAATCCATTCCAGCTATTATAACAGTGTCCTCTTATCTGTGGTTTTGCTTTCCTTGGTTTTTGCTATCCATGGTCAACTGCAATCTGAATATATTATACTAGAAAGCCCGGTGGTCATACGAAATGACCGCTGTTCTAGATATTATAAATTGTAATTAAAATGATTTGTGCAAAGGTGTCTGCTAATTCAAACTGAATTGCCCAGGGCAAGCGGCGAGGACGCCCCTTTGCTTACTGACCCACGGGGTTTCCCCCTTCTACTTGCTTAATTGCTTAAAGTAGAGTGCAATGAAGGAAACCACTGGCGGTACATTTCTTAAGAGCCACCGCTAGCTCAATAAATAAAGGTGATTTAAATAATAAAATGTTAATTCACATGTCAAAGATCTCTTTGTACACAACATTTCTTGTGTAGATCTTTCCATCATCTTTAAGCTCGCCTTGCAGAGGACCATCAATTATTTTTAATTTTACGTCCGTTCTTTCACGAACTCTTGAACAGGCAACATAAAGTTGACTGTGTCCAAATGCAGGCTCAGGTAAAAAAATGCCAACACGCTTAAGCGTTTGGCCCTCAGACTTATTGATGGTCATAGCAAAGGCAAGTTTTACAGGAAATTGTCTACATCTCAATTGAAACGGCAACCCTGTTTGAGATGACATTCCAAATCAATTCTTGGAATGACATGTATTTCACCTTTAGAGGAGCCAGTCAAAGACTTAGCTATTATGACATTATTTTTCAATTGGAGAACCTCTAGTCTTGTACCATTGCAAAGACCCCTTCTGGTGTTAAGATTTCTTAACAGCATAATAATTGCTCCAATCTTTAACCTCAATTTGTGAGGTGGTATGCCAGAAGGCGGGACTGTTTGAATGCCGTGGCAACTTCACCCCATTGGCTAGTACAGTTACACAAGCAACCAATAAGCTATCGGCGACAAACAGACACTTAAGCCGCATATAATAAAGATGAAGAATTCCAGAAATAATTCATAAGTTTAAAATTGCATGTGATTCTGAATGGCATGATGAAATATTGCATTATCTCTCTTTGTCTAGCATTGAATGTGAATCATCCCCTTGTCCAGGGTCTCCACGCTACATATGCTTCCTGCCCAATAGTCACTTAGTAGCCATCTTACTTACCAGATTGACTATCCAGGAATGGCACTGCTTGTGTTCAAGTCACCTATTTAATTTAATAATGGCCTTAAAGCTAAAGAGTAGTGATACTGACAATTTGGCTTTGCCAAAGAGAAGCTGCAAAGAAAGTGCTTCCTTTAAATAAAAAAGTGAAAGTTCTCAGCTTAATAAAGAGAGGAAAAAATCGTATGCTGAGGTCGCTAAAAACTACAGTAAGAATAAATTTTCTATTCACAAAATTGTGAAAAAGGAAAAAGAAGTCCCTGCTACTTCTGCTGTCACACCTCAAACTGCAAATGTTATGTCTGTGGTGCATTATAAGTGCTTAGTTAAGATGCAAAAGGCATTAAGTTTGTGGGTGGAAAACATAAATAGAAAACGTATTCTGATTGCTGGCAACGTGTTGGGCCAGATAGGGTAGAGCCTATACAAAGACTTCAGCAAGGTGTCCCTAAAATGAGTGACACCAAACCATTTACTTCAAGTGAGGACTCAGGAGTAGAATTGGACTGAAAAATATAAAAATTACTGGAAGAGAGAGAGAGAAGTAGCATATTCACATAATAGTTTTATGTATATTGTTATATTTGTTCTATTTTATTATTGTTGTTCATCTTTTATTTTGTCTAATTTATAAATTAAACTTTATCATAAGTATGCATGTTAGGAAAAAATATATATAGTATTCATTACTAGCCATGGTTTCAGGCATCTACTGGTGGGGGAGGCTTAGAATATAACTCCAATACTGCAATTTGAATGGCCCTTTTGCCCTTTTCTGACCACAAAAACACATTAAGATAGGCCTTTTAAGTAATAATTTCCATCACACCTTGGATTAAGAGGTACAGCCGGAAAGGTCTACCGGAAAGTTCTGTTCATTTTTGGAATAAAACAAAATACAAATTTTTCTTACCGTCAATAAACTTAATTAAGTTATAAACTTAATTAAATAATATAATTGCCATTATTATTAATGATTTCTTGCCAGCATGAGGGCAATTTGTATATCCCATTTTTGAAAAATGTTTTATCTTTCGATGTGAAAAATTGAACCAGTGCTTGTTTGATATCTTCTTCATTTTTGAATTTTTTGCCCTTCAAAAAATTTTGTAAGAAAAAATAAAAATTTTGTAAGGACAAAAACAAGTGATAGTCGGAGGGTGCTAAGTCCGGGGAATATGGTGGATATGACAGATATGCTTCTGTAGCATTTCTTCCTTGTTGAAATTCATAAAAATTACAGTGGCGTAAATGAACTTTATCAGTAGCCATGGGTACACTATCGCTTCACACATAAGACTAACATGAATCAACTTTGTTTTAGTTAATTTGCTACATCAGTATGTATACATTAAGTGATAAAAATAGAGAGGCACACATGTGCCAAATAAACATGTGCTTACATGTAGAAACTTGTTGTGATAGAAATGGACAGAACTTTCTGGTAGACCTTATATATTAAGAAATCATTGCCTGACCAGGCAGTGGCACAGTGGATAGAGCACTGGACTAGGATGTGGAAGACCCAGGTTCGAGACACCAAGTTCGCCAGCTTGAGTGAGGGCTCATCAGTTTCAGCAAAAGCTCACCAGCTTGAGCCCAAGGTCGCTGGCTTGAGCAAGGGGTTACTCGGTCTGCTGAAGGCCCGCGGTCAAGGCATGTATGAGAAGGCAATCAATGAACGATTAAGGTGTTGCAATGTGCAACAAAAAACTAATGATTGATGCTTCTCATCTCTCTGTTCCTGTCTGTCTGTCCCTGTTTATCCCTCTCTCTGACTCTCTCTCTGTCTGTAAAAAAAAAGAAGTCATTTTCCAGCCCTGGCCGTTTGGCTCAGTGGTAGAGCATTGGCCCTGCATGTGGATGTATTAGGTTCAATTGCCTGTCAAAGCACACAGGAGAAGCAACCATCTGCCTCTTTCCCCTCCCACTCGACTTACCCCTTCTCTCTCTCTTCCTCTCTCAATTCCCCTCTCACAGCTTTAGCTCCATTGTTTCCAGCACATCACCCAGGGCGCTGAAGATGGCTCCGTGAAGCCTCTACCTCAGGTGCTAAAAATAGCTCAGTTGAGAACATGGCCCTAGGTTGGCAGAGCATCGACCCCACACAGGGGTTGCTGGGTGGATCTTGGTCCATTGCATGTGGGAGTCTGTCTCTCTATCTCCCCTCCTCTCACTTGGAAAAGAAGAAAAAAAAGAAAAGAAAAGAAGTCATCTTCCAGGTAAGATGGATTTGTTTTGTTTTTCAGATTATATTAAGATTTAGTTGCTAGAGAACTTAAAAGGCTCTGATAACAATTTGTGTCTGTTTTGTGTATGTAAAAACCTTTCTTAGGTTTGGGGCTTAAAAGTTTTCCTGAAATCAAGCAACTTACTCTTCAACTTAAATGGTGATATAAGGTCTGAGGTATCTGCTGACAATTTGCCCTATTTTATTAGTTGATGTCTTTGCCCCCAAAATATTAAAACTATCCAGCTACTAAAAACAAAACAAAGCAGAACACCAGTGACAGCGGAGCGTAGGAAATGTTCTGATATGTAAAATACACAGCAGAAAGTTGTAGAATGTTTTTTCCTAAAGGCTTAACCTTAGAGTACTATTTGGTAGTACACCACAGTGCAAGAATTTGGACACTGATTCTGACAGATAAGCATGGTGATAACTGGGAATCGTCTCCCCTTCTTACCTGGAAGCACCTCCTGCCCTCCCTCCACTCAAAGCCACTGCCGCCCTTTGCAGCTCTCACCTGGGCTCACAGCTGCAAAGAGCTACAAGCCAGGTGCCTTTGCACTGTTCAGCAGTCTCAAGCCCGCTATGGTCTGTTGTTCTCCAGGCTTCCTTTATCCATAGTGACATAAGATGAAACAAAGTTGGTTTGCCCTTGATACACAAAGAGAACGCTAAGTACTTTTCCTAGTGATAGAAATCAACAGAAAGTGAAGGTGACCCTAAAGCAGAAAGTAAGAGTTCAGGATGGAGTCAGTGGTCTGATCTGACAGTGACTCTGGTCTGTTCTGGGATTCTGCATGGAAACAAGAAGCAGCAATTCACAAACCTCTATCTGTGAGGCTCTCAACAGCGTGAGGACTAGGGACACGACGGAGACGATGCACACAAGAAACAGGCCATCCACGACAGGGCCGTTGGACAGAGACTGAGAAGTCCCAGGGACAAGGGTCTTTGTCCTGCCAACTTATTATGCTGGTGCATAATTATTTTAAGTCCTTCCAGATATTTTCTTCTCGCTTGAACTTCTCAAAACCACTGTCACTGTTCAGTTGCATTATCTGCCTTCCTGAGTTGAAGCAAGCCAGATGACAAGCCAGAGCAAATGTTTGAGAGACAAAAACTGGCCTGTGTTACAGGAAGGTACTTCATGACACAGCAGGGCCTAGAACAAAAATAGAGCCTGGGTTTAACGGTGACCAAAAGCAGGCAGACTTTTATTTTATAGCAATGCAGGTTTTATGATTCTGAAGATTAAACGTTTTCTTCTCAAATTTTAGAATATCATAAAGAAAAGACTGGAATGACCGTTATCAGTAGTAGCTAAAAGCTTAGGATGTGGCACATTTATTTTTCAGTCTGTATCATAAATGCTCTGTACTGATACAGTTTTCACAGAGTCGAGGGTTGAAGATCTCTTGGCATCAAAGGGCTTTGTACTTTGAAAAATGGGGAACAAGCCTCCAAGTCATGCCAACAGAGACAGCTTCACCAGGGAGAAAACGCAATGGGGAGGGGCGGCCTCTACCACCATCCTGCACAGAAAATAGAAAAACCAAAACATTGGACGGGACTTTGAGAGAAGAGGGAAGGAACCTCCATGGTGCTAGGAAGGAATGGCCTTTTGCTGTGCTAAGATGAGGAACAGTTGTTACTGGATTTCATTAAACCTCATCTATACACTAAGGACACCACCATCCCACAAGGCTGTGTTCAGGAGTGAGTGAGTTAACTGTGTGTGAAGATGTTCAGCTTAGGCTCTGACACAGAACAGACTGTCAAAAAAGATTTTATATTTCATATCTCAGAAAATGACATTAAGGATACCTACCAGTAGGAAATGCTGGGCATACAACAGGCACAATCCAGGTATCAGGTTCCCCTCTCCCACCAGACAACCAAGAACCCTTAGGCCATGACACAGGGGACACATTCTCTTCTCCTGTACCTCGGATCCACGTCAACTCCCTGAACTCTCCTTTTTTTTTTTTTTTTTTTTTTTGAGAGAGAGAGAAAGAAGAAGGGAGAGAGACGAGAAGCATCAATTCACAGTTGCATCACTTTAGTTGTTTATTGATTGCTTATCAAATGTGCCTTTGCCAGGAGCTCAAACAGAGCCAGTGACTCCTTGCTCAAACCAACGACCCCACACGCAAGCTGTTGAGCCTATTCTCAGGCAGGATGAGTCCTCCATCAAGCCGTGACCTCGGGGTTTTAAACCTGGGACCTCAGTATCTCAGGTCGACACTCTATCTACTGTGCCACCACCAGTCAGGCATGATCTCTCCTTTCCTCTATGCTGAAAGTCTTAGGGATGTTTTCCTCTCAATGGCTGGGTCTCTCCTTTGGGATTTTGATTCTCCAAAACAGGATTCTCTTCAACTCCCAGTTTCTTGCTCTCTCAAAAGATGAATATAAGCACTTTTCTACTTAAAGGATTTCTTATTGTAGAGAAATAGGCATTATGAAATAAGAACTCACAAGGTCCCAGTCTTCTAGTGTCCAAGTCCTGAATCAACAAGCAGAAGGCTCTGTGGGCTTCTGCTCTCTCCTTCTGCACTGCTCTGAGAGAGTGAGTCTTCAATAGAGACCCCTCCTCATCACTACCAATATCGAATGGATGGCAACTTAGTAGAATTTTGTTTGAGAAATGTCCTTATATCATGGTTATAAGTTGACTTAAAAATAAATTAAAAGTGGCCCTGGCCGGTTGGCTCAGTGGAAGAGCGTCAGCCTGGCGTGTGGAAGTCCTGGGTTTGATTCCCGGCTAGGGCACACAGGAGAGGCACCCATCTGCTTCTCCTCCCCTCCCCCTCTCCTTCCTCTCTGTCTCTCTCTTCCCCTCCCGCAGCCAAGGCTCCATTGGAGCAAAAGATGGCCCAGGCGCTTGGGATGGCTCCTTGGCCTCTGCCCCAGGCGCTAGAGTGGCTCTGGTCGCAACCAAGCGACGCCCCAGATGGGCAGAGCATCGCCCCCTGGTGGGTGTGCCGGGTGGACCCCGGTCAGGTGCATGCGGAAGTCTGCCTGACTGCCTCCCCGTTTCCAGCTTCAGAAAAATACAAAAATAAATAAATAAATAAATAAATTTATTAAAAGTATAGACAATAAAAGCATTTCTTAATTTATTAGATGAAGTAGGAGTTCTATTTTGATGTGACTCCTCAACATGTTGGTGTTTATTATATAGTAACTTCAGGAATTATTCACTGATTTTGCAAAGTTTTATACATAATTTCCATTAGAAAGATATCCTTTAGGGTTGAATAGATTTAAAACAATATAATGACTTTCAGTGCCATTGGTAGGTGAGCTGAGGTCACAGAGATATATAATTGAATGAAGTTTGGAATATACATCACTGCAAGTGTGAATGCATTTCCCACCAACTACCCAGGCAGATTAATGACCAAGGGGCTATTTTATTATATTTTCAAGTTTAAAAAAATCTCCCTTAGGACTCTCTTCAAGGCTGCAGTTAAATTATGCAATGATTTTAATTTGTTGTAAGAAATTTCATACAATTCTGAGTCCCTGGGACTAATGAAAACATACAAAGATATATTGTGCTACAAGTGAGTTCTGGGGCCTCCAGAAGAACTGAAGAAACATTCTCAAAGACACTTACAGGGTGGGTGGAGAGGGCAAAGAAGTTCCTGAGGACTGGTCCAATGCCACCACTCCCTACAAAGGGCCAGGCTGTGCCAGGGTAGGGCATCATGTTCTCTAGTCCCAGGAAAATTGCAAAGGGAAGGAATGCCATGGTACCTGTGTGCAGAAGAACATGGCAAAATGGAATCTGGGGGTTTGATATAATGCCCCTTGTTTCTCAAGAAGGCCCATGTAGGAGGAGAAGAGCTAAACATGACCTCAGATTTATTTCATTATTACAAAGTATTGTTCTCACCCTCCACAGCACCCATGGATCTTTGAGGGAAGTAAGAAAGAGTGAGAAAATAAGCAAAGAAATCAGTCCCACTCGGTGGGGCTCTTTCTCTTCCGTCAATGTCCAGGACATCCTAACACAGATCTTCACAAAAGACAGCCCAGAGGGATTCAGGAGGAAGGGGATAGAGGGGGCTGGGGCACTTCACACCCTTAATTTCCAACTCGTTTTAAGTGATGGTGTCTTACATTGCTTATCGAAAATTCAGCTAATGATAAGGGTATAATTTTAAATGTACTATTCAGTGAGTTTTGACATGTCTATGCTGTTGTCTAACCACCATCACAATCAAGATGTAGAACATTTGCATCATTCTAAAATGCTCCTTCCTGTTCCTTTGCACTTCTGCACCCACTCCTGTCCCCAGGAAACTGCTGATCAAAACAAAGCATAGTTTTGTCTTTTCTAAAATCTCACATAAATGGAATAATATGGCATAAAATGTTTTTGCTTTGTTTTTAGAGGATGAATTACCTTTTGAGCTAACCTGTCCCTCTCAGGGTCCCTGCTGCCTTCAGTAGTCATCATGACTCTAACAATTCTACCTGTGTGGCTGAAAAATCTCTAAAGTCATGTTGACAGCTGACTATCTTACAAGGTCAAGACTAGACCCTTGCCTGACCAGGCAGTGGTGCAGTAAATAGAACGTTGGACTGGGATGCGGAAGACCCAGGTTTGAGACTCTGAGGCTGCCAACTTGAGCACGGGTTCACCTGGTTTGAGCAAAGCTCACCAGCTTGGACCCAAGGTCGCTGGCTCGAGCAAGGGGTCACTCGGTCTGCTGTAGCCCCCTGGTCAAGGCACATATGAGAAAGCAATCAATGAACAACTATGGTGTTGCAACAAAAAATTAATGATTGATGCTTCTCATCTCTCTCCGTTCCCGTCTGTCCCTATCTATCCCTCTGTCTCTTTGAAAAGAAAATAAAAAAAGACTAGACCCTTACTGTGTACCATAGAGTAGACAGGGACTGGGGTCTCTTGTATATTCATCAGAAGGGAACAACTAGAAGACCTTCTAGGACCATCAGAGCATAACTTGGACAACTCTTCACTCTGCTTTTCAAAGATCTTCTTTCCCATCCAGGTACAAGGAGAGAAAAAAAAAATGAATGGTCTGTGGGCACAGGAAAACTTGTCCTGACACAGGTAGCTCTCAATGGTGGAAAGAGGCACTGAAAGCCATAATAAAGTTTTATATTGGAGTGTGTTTTTGGTGCAGGTCAGAATAAAATCCCAGCATACAAGATGGTTTTATTTATTTGATTTTTTCCTAATCTCACATCAACTTAAATTCTCTTTTTTTAAAAAGTAGTTTTTAAGACATCCTGGATTTAAAAAGTGGGAGGAAAGTTTTTCCTTAAGACTAAATCCATGAGGATGTTTTGGGAGTTGAAGAGAAGAGTGATGTCATCTGAAGGAGAGCACTTTGGCAGACCACACAGAAGCTGAGCTCAACCAATGACAAGCCCCAAAGTCAGGGGTCCCAGCCCAGTCCTCTACAAAGAGTAAAACACTCCCTGGACTGACATGAATGCAACCTGGGGACAAGGAACTGCATGAAGGCCCCGAGAGATAGAAAGAGAATGGCCCTCAATAAAATCAGATTATTCAAATTCTTACAGGTGGACCTCCTTTCAATAGGGAGTCAGTAGAGAGAGGCAAAAAGCAAGGATTTGATTTTTGTTTTTGTTTGTTTTAATAACCCCTAGGAAAGAGGATAGATATCAATATTTCTTTTCTATGCTATGTCAGTTACTACGTTAAGTGCTTTATGCTCATCTTCTCATAAAAAAAATTATAAACATTTTTTTGTTGTTTGTTTTTTTGAGAAGGAAGGAGTTGCATGAGGATGAAAAAAAAGTGAACATAGAAGAGTAAGAAAAGAATGGAAAAAGCTAGCAGTTGAACAGGTATGCTCTGATGCACTATTATGTGTTGGCCTAATCAATTCAATAGCATCCACCAATGAATAATAGAATTTTTAGATCCACTTGGGAAGGTTGACCTTTTTTCTGGGAAGTTATAGAAATAAGGATGTTCAAGATTAGCCTGACCTGCCTGACCTGTGGTGGTGCAGTGGATAAAGCATTGACCTGGAATGCTGTGGTCGCCGGTTCAAAATCCTGGGCTTTCCTTGTCAAGGCACATATGGGAGTTGATGCTTCCTGATTCTCCCCCTTCTCTCTCTCTCTTTCTCTCTATCCTCTCTAAAATGAATAAAGTCTTTAAAAAAAAAAGATTAGCCTGACCAAGTCACTCTCAGAATCACAAAAGAGAGAGTCATGGTAAGCCAACTAAGTCAAGATAAGAGTTATCTGGAAAAATTAAGGGCATTTGTGTATGAGGGGGAAAGAGTAAGGAGTCAAGACTTTTAATAATGCTAATTTTTAATGGGAAGTATAATTAATTGCAAAGGTTAGTATCTTTGTACATAGATTAAATAATGTCATTTACTATAACACAATATAAAATGTGTAGCCTCTTTGACTTCACCTGAATACAATAATGATTATATGTTTGTTTGTGGAGATGTCCACAGGATACAGACCATTGTAGAGACTTGGGGAACCTCTCAATTCTAAGACAGAAAACTTTTCTCTGTATTTAGCTTCCACAAAAAAGAGGACATTTCTTCTTTGATAATTTCTTAACATGGTTCAGATCCTTGAACGATGTCAAATAACGTTTCAATACAATTAATGAATCACAGAAAAAAGAGCACTGAACTCTAACTTGTTTCTGTATCTTAATCATTGCTTATGTAAATGGTGAAGCTATTTCAATGTGAAAGTATATAAATACTTCCCATCAAGCACCTGATAAGTTTAGTACCCACTTGGCAGCATACATACTTATTACAATATTATTGACTATATTCCCTATGCTGTACTTTATGTCCCATGGCTATTTTGTGACTACCAGTTATACTCCTTAATCTCTTCACCTTTTTTTTTTTTTTTTTCTTTCTTTCTGAAGCTGGAAACGGGGAGAGACAGTCAGACAGACTCTCGCATGCACCCGACCGGGATCCACCCGGCACGCCCACCAGGGGCGACGCTCTGCCCACCAGGGGGCGATGCTCTGCCCCTCCGGGGTGTCGCTCTGCGGCGACCAGAGCCACTCTAGCGCCTGGGGCAGAGGCCAAGGAGCCATCCCCAGCGCCCGGGCCATCTTTGCTCCAATGGAGCCTCGCTGCGGGAGGGGAAGAGAGAGACAGGGAGGAAGGAGGGGGGGCGGGGGTGGAGAAGCAAATGGGCGCTTCTCCTATGTGCCCTGGCCGGGAATCGAACCCGGGTCCCCCGCACGCCAGGCTGACGCTGTACCGGTGAGCCAACCGGCCAGGGCCTCTTCACCTTTTTCACTCATCTCCCTAAAACCCTTTCCTTCTGGAAACTATCAATTTCTGTATCTATGAGTTTGAATGCTGAGCTTCCAGGTTCAAAACCATGAGGACACCTGCTTGAGTGTGGGCTCAACTAACTTGAGCACAGATTCACCAGCTTGAAAACTGGGTCACTGGCTTGAGCCCAAAGGTTGCTGGCTTGAAGCCCAAGGTTGCTGGCTTAAGCAAGGGGTCACTGGCTCAGCTGGAGCCTCCCAGGCAAGGCACATATGAGAAGCAATCAATGAACAACTAAAGTGCTGCAACTACGAGTTGATGCTTCCCATCTCTCTCCCTTCCTGTATGTCTGTCTGTCTCTATCGCTAAAAAAAAAAAAAAAAAAAAAAATTAACTTTTATTTACTGTATTCCTTCTCCTACAGTCTTCCTTTCTTTACGTAGTACTGAGTTTCTGACCTGTATCAGTTTCCTTCGGCCGGAAGACTTTCTTCTAATGTTCCAGGGTATGTCTGTTGACAATGAATTCCCTCAGTTTTAGTTTGTCTGAAAAAAGTCTGTATTTCTCCTTCATTTTTTAAAAATTTATTTATTTATTTTAGAAAGAGGAGGGGATAGAGAAAGAGAGAGAGAGATTTTCTTTATGTGTCCTAACTAGGGGATTGAACCAGCAACCTCTATATATCAGGACAATGTTCTAACCAACAGACTATCGAGCCAGGCTTTCCTTTATTATTTTTTTCTTTCCTCTATTTTTGAAGGATAATTTCACTGGCTGCAGTTTTTCTTTCAATATTGTAAAGTTTATTTTACTCCACTCTTTTCCTGCTTTTATGGTTTCTGAGGAGAAGGCTGCCATAAGTCTTACCCTTGTTCCTCTACAGGTAAGTCGTTTTCTCTCACTCTGAATTCTTTCCATTTTCTCTTGTCATTGCTTTTCTAGTTTGAATATGATACGCCTAGCTGTAGATTTTTAGGTATTTAGCTGACACGGTGTTCCCTGAGATTCTTGGATCTGTAGTTTGGTGTCTGTCAATAATTTTGGAAAATTACCAGATATTACTACTTCAAATATCTCTTCTCTGTTCTCTATTTTGTTTCTGGCATTTCAATTATGCATATGTTACAACTTTTACAATTGCCCCATGGTTCTTAGATATTCTGCTCTGGTTTTTCCCTCTTTAAATTTTAGTTTGAGAGATTTTTATTGGCCTGTCAGCAAGCTCCCTGACTCTTCCCTCTGTTGTGTCTAGTCCACCGATGATCCCATCGAAGGTGTTCTTTATGTTTCTGTGCTGTTGACTTCTAGCAGTATATTTTTATTCTTTTTTAGAGTTTCCATCTCTTTGTTTACATTATCCATATATTCATGAATGTTATCTACTATTTCCATGGGAGCCTTTCTCATATTCAGCATAGTTATTTCTAATTACCTTTCTGATAATTCCATTATCAGTGTCATATGTGACTCTAGCTTTGATGGTTGCTTTGTCTCTACGTCTGTGTTTTTCTTGCCTTCTGGCACACCTTGAAATTTTTTATTGGAAATATGGATATGTTTTATCAGGTAATAAAAACTGAGGTAAATAGGTAATTTGAGTGAGGATTTATGTTACTCTGGCTAGGAGTTGGACTGTGTTTAGTGTCTGTTGCAGCTGTAAGCATTACAGTCTTCAAATTCCTCTAGTGGGTTTATCTTTTCTTCCTCTCTTGATTTTGGGGCTTCTCTTTGAACTGTTGTGTTTTATCGCTCTCTCAGCTCTAATCCATTATTATTACAGTTATTACTGTTAATGAACTGCTAGATCATGCAAGAGAAGGAATTTTTTGATTTTCTAATCTAGTCTCAGTATTTTAGTTCTTCCATCCACAAGGGTGAGTCAGAAGTGTTTCTGTCCCTTCTCCCCAGTATAGTTTTCCATCTTTTTTTATTCCAGTCTCTTTCCTGGCTTCAGCATCACCAGAATTTCCCCTCAAAACCCTTGTCCCTGTTGATTATAAATTTATATATTTAGTTTTTCTTCTGTGAGACAGAAAGACTGCAGTAGTCTGAATGGGGCAGAGTCCTCTTTCTCAGATGGAATGATGTTTCAGAATTGTGTCCTCAGTCCTTTCTCTTGGAGGTCAGGCCTTTGTCAGGGATATGAGTCTCTGAGTGTTTCAGAATGTACTTTTTGACAGTCCCCCAACAGTTTACTCAGGGGGCTTTTGGGAATCCTTCTAAGAACCTGGTGAGGTCCCTTGAGTAAGAATCTGTGAAAGTGTGAGCCTTATACCATGATTGTAGCTCCTGGGAATTTTTCACTCTTATGCTCCTCTGAAAGCAGCCTCCAGCAATTTGTCAAAATTATTGTTTCAATATTCCAACCAGCTTGACATTTAGCAGCCTCTCCTCCAAGTATCTTTATGGTTGGGACCAGTTTTCTAGATCTGGGGTGGGGGGGGTGGCTTGCTCTGTGACCTCAATTCTTTGATAGGTACAAGAAAAGTTTGTGATCTTCAGTTCATCCAGCCTTTTTCTTGTCACAAGGAATAACAATGTCTGAACTCTTTACATGTCAGAGCAGAAACCACTCTGACATCAGCAATTTGGCTCACCATTGGCTCTTAATAATGGTTCAGCTAGGAAATGAAAAGGAAAAAGGAAAAGCTACTCTGGCTGCAACTGATTTTCTTTTATCTTTTTTTTTTTGACAGAGACAGAGAGAGAGTCAGAGAGAGAGACAAATAGGGATAGACAGACAGGAAGGGAGAGATATGAGAAGCATCAATTCTTCATTGCGGCACCTTAGTTATTCATTGATTGCTTTCTCATATGTGCCTTGACCAGGGGGCTACAGAAGACTAAGTGACACCTTGCTCAAGCCATTGACCTTGAGCTCAAGCCAGCAACCTTGGTCTTCAAGCCAGCAACCTTGGGCTTCAAGCCATTGACATTTGGTCTCAACCCAGCACCATGGGGTCATGTCTGTAATCCCATGCTCAAGTCAGCAACCCCACACTCAAGCTGGTGAGCCCAGGCTCAAGCCAGATGAGCTCGTGCTCAAGCCAGCAACCTTGGGGTTTCAAATCTGCATCCTCTGTGTGCTAGTCCGATGCTCTATCCACTGCACCACTGCCTGGTCAGGCTGCAATTGATTTTCATAAATCCCATCTGAAGGATTAAAATGTTTGAGAACAAGATGAAGAATATCTTTGAAGTGGGTTTAGGAATTAAGCAAAGCAGAAAGGAATCTATTAAGACTAGGGTGATCTTATTATTTAACATCTAAACCAGGGGTCGGGAATTTTTATGGCTCAGAGAGCCATGAATGCCACATATTTTAAAATGTAATACCGTGAGAGCCATACAACGACCTGTGTACATTACGCATTATCCAATAAACATTTGGTGTTGTCCTGGAGGACAGCTGTGATTGGCTCCAGCCACCCGCAACCATGAAAATGAGTGGTAGAAAATGAATGGATTGTAATACATGAAAATGTTTTATATTTTTAATGTTATTTTTTTTTATTATTAAAGATTTGTCTGTGAGGCAGATGCAGCCATCAAAAGAGCCACATCTGGCTCGCAAGGCATAGGTTCCCGACCCCTGATCTAAACTAAGGCATTTTTGAGAGTAAAAGGAAGAGATTTCATCCTTTTCCTGGGGGAAACAGATATAAGCCAGGACTCTTACAGGCAAATTGGGATATATAGGGAGCAGCTACTATGTAAGAGCCAGTCATATCATAAAAGGCAATATTGACTAGGAGGTCAGTTTAAAGTAACTATTTTTCTCTTCACGCCATTTTTTTTATTACCTCTATAGTTTTGTGCATCTCCTTGGATTTTAAGTACTGTATACATTTATTTAAAAATAAAAAATAACTTAGTATCTGTTATTCACTAGAACTCCTTTTCAACAAAAAAAAAACTTTGTTTTATTGTTACTAGACTTTCTGTTATAGCCATTTAAAAATAAAAATACTAATACTTCTCCAAAGTTGTGTATGCCAATATTCTCAGCTCTCTAGCCAGAATTAAAACAAGAGGAAATCCTCTTGTAATTATGGAGTACAACATTATTTCTAGTAATTATGTTTAATAGTCATAAAAGGAAGTTAGCATCACATCCATTTAGGATCATAGAAAGACAATTTCTCTTCAATGTGACCATAGAATTCTAGAATTTTAAAGCTGAAAGGGGCATCTGAGATCATTTAGTCTAAATCTTTACACAGCAGGTAACAAAATTCCAGAGTTGTCAGATTACTAGCCCAAGTACAAACAAGAGAGAAAAATAGGACAGGAACCCACATCTTCCAGAACCAAGACCTTTGTCCTTTTCAACTCCATGTTGGGTGTGGATGTATATATAGCCATTTGAATGCTACTATGAGATTGTCAACAAATAGTTTAACTGTCATTCTGCCAGAATATAATTATCAAAATCTTTGTTTGTTGGTCCTGGCTGGGTAACTCAGTTGGTTAGAGTGTCATCCTGATATGCCAAGGTTGTGGGTTTGATCCCCAGATAGGGTACATTACATACAAGAAACAACCAATATATGCATAAATAAGTGGAAAAACAAGTTAATGTTTTTTTTCTCTCTCTCTCCCTTTCTCTTTCTCTTTCAAATCAATAAATAAAAATTTTTTAAAAAGAATTTTTCTGTTGAACACCTTCATTTTCATTCATGGATTTCATGGTCCATCACTTGGTAATATTCTTTGGTAAAAATTTTGTAGTAAAAACACTTAACATGAGATCTACCTCTGCTGATGCTAATCAGAAGCGCCAGCATGGGTGGGAGCCACTTGCCGCTAAGTTGGCTGTATCCTCAAGACATACACTCATCACTTCTAACTGTTGTCTGGTTTAGGAAACAAAATTTCCCTTGGGTCTTAATGTCTTACAGAAATTTTTCTTCTGATTTTTATAGCAGCTTCTCTTTTCTCTATGATTCAGATGTTTTTGAGAGCTAGGCAGTTGACAAACTTAGCAACTAGTTCTGTGCTCAGTTTAAAAATAATTTTTCTCTGCCACTGACTTCTTGGAGTTGAAATAAATAAAAAGAGTTCTCTTTTCCCTTTAGCGCAGTGTGTGTGTGTGTGTGTGTGTGTGTGTGTGTGTGTGTGTGTGTATATATTTTTTGTATTTTTCTGAAGTTGGAAACGGGGTGGCAGTCAGACAGACTCCCGCATGCACCCAACCGGGATCCACCCGGCATGCCCACCAAGGGGTGATGCTCTGCCCATCTGGGGCATTGCTCTGTTGCAACCAGAGCCATTCTAGCGCCTGAGGCAGAGGCCATGGAGCCATCCTCAGCACCCAGGCCAACTTTGCTCCAATGGCTGCGGGAGGGGAAAAGAGAGACAGAGAGGAAGGAGAGGGGGAAGGGTGGAGAAGCAGATGGAGAAGGAGAGGGGGAGGGGTGGAGAAGCACTTCTGTGTGCCCTGACCAGGTATAGAACCCGGGACTCCTACACGCCAGGCCGACGTTCTACCACTGAGCCAACCGGCCAGGGCAGCGCAGTATATTTTAGTAGTTGATGAAAATGTACTACTGGAAGGGCCACGCCTCTTTGAATCCTAGATGAGACCTTGCTTCCACAGTGATGTCTGTGTGTGTTTGTGTATCTGGAGACCGAGGCTTATGGAGTAGGGGCAGTGGTTAGGGACCTGTGTTCCCGGAGATCTGAGGGGCAGAGTCTGGGAGAGTGAGTCAGCTATTTTCTTTGCTAAGCAAAGTGAATAGCTTTCTGTTTTAAATCATTCTTCAGATATATTTTCTTTGTCATCTCTGTAAATTTTAAAGCCCATTTATTCTCCTAATAGAATTTTTCAATAATTATTTCTTCACATAGACGTTTGTGACTATATATATATATATTTTTCTATATAAAGAAGATGCATGTACTTTATGAAGGCAGATTTTAAAAGACTTTTTATAGATATAGTATAAGGTTTAATTGAATTTGAGGATTTTTTGCCAGAATATTTTCCCTTTTGAGATATAATTAGAACATACATTAATTTCAAGTATACAATACAATTACTTGATATATCTATCTATATATAATCATCATAACAAAGATAATGATCACCGCACTCTATCACCTTGCATAGTTACACATTTTTTTTCTTGTGATGAAAACTTTTAAGATCTACTCTCTTAGTAACTTTGAAATATACTATACAGTATTGTTAACTATAGTCACCATGCTATACATTACATGCCCATAACTTATTTATTTTATAACTTAAAGTTTACACCTATTGACAACCTTCACCCAGTCCCACTTTGGCAGCCACCAATCTGTCCTGTGTATCTATGACAGTTTTTTTGTTTTAAAATCATACTGTGTCTTTCTCTATTGATTTATTTCAATTACCATAATGCCCTCAAGATTCATCTATGTTGTCATAAATGGTAGATTTTCTTCTTTTTATGGTTGAATGATAGTCATTTACATATGTATATATCTACATTTTCTTTATCCATTCATCCATCAGTGGACACTTAGGTTGTTTCCATGTCTTGGCTATTGTAAATAATGCTGCAATGAATATAGGGGTGCAGATACATTTTTGCATTTTTATTTTCATTTCCCTTAGATAAATACCAAAAAGTGGAATTGCTGGACCTAATGGTATCTTTAATTTTAGTTTGTTATGAAACCCCATACTACTATTTTTCACAGTGGCTGTACCAATTTCCATTCCCACCAACAGTGCACAAGTGTTCCTTTTACTTCACATCCTTGCCAACGTTTGTTATTTCTTGTCTTTTTGACAATAGTTATTCTAACAAGTGTGAGGTGATATTTGATTGTGGTTTTGATTTGCATTTCCCTGATGTTGAGCACCTTTTCAGATGCTAGTTGGCAAGTTTTACTATTTTATTTACCTCATATAAGTGGAATCATGCAGTATTTGTCCTGTGACTGGCTTATTTCATTTAGTACAATGTCTTCAAGGTTCATCCACGTTGCCACATATTGCAAGATTTCCTTTTTTTTAAAGGCTGAATCACACCTACTGTATTTGTACTCTACATTTATAAAAATCCATTTATCTATCACAAATATTTAGAATGTTTCCACATCTTGGCAGTTGCGAATAGTGTTACAATGAACACAGGAGTGATGATGTTGCTTTGAGATCCTGATTTCAAGTCTTTTGGATAAAGTCCCACAAGTAAGATTGCTGGATCACATGACATTTCTATTTTTAACTTTTTGAGAAACCTACATAATGTTTTCTGTAGTGACCAAACCATTTTACATTCCCATTAACTGCAGCCCTGGCCGGTTGGCTAAGTGGTAGAGCGTCGGCCTGGCGTGCAGAAGTCCTGGGTTCGATTCCCGGCCAGGGCACACAGGAGAAGCACCCATCTGCTTCTCCACCCCTCCCCCTCTCCTTCCTCTCTGTCTCTCTCTTCCCCTCCCGCAGCCGAGGCTCCACTGGAGCAAAGATGGCCCAGGCGTTGGGGATGGCTCTTCGGCCTCTGCCCCAGGCGCTAGAGTGGCTCTGGTCGCAACAGAGCGACCCCCTGGAGGGGCAGAGCATCGCCCCCTGGTGGGCAGAGCGTCACCCCCTGGTGGGCGTGCCGGGTGGATCCCAGTCGGGCGCATGCGGGAGTCTGTCTGACTCTCTCTCCCCGTTTCCAGCTTCAGAAAAATACAGAAAAACAAAAAACAAAAAACATTCCCATTAACTGCATACAAGGGTTCCAATTTTTCCATATCCTAACACTTGTCTTTTGATTTTTCTTTATAATAGCCACCTTAACAGGTGTGAGATTATATTTCACTGTGATTTTAATTTGCATTTCCCACATGATTTGTGACATTAACCCAGTTGACACCTTCTTTGTTCTTGAAATATTTTCCTTGACTTCTCTCATTCCAGTCTCTTGGTTTTCTTTTTTTGTTGTTGTTCTTTAAGTTTTTATTTATTGATTTTCAGAGAGAGGGGAAGGGAGAGACACAAGGACAGAGAGAAACATCAACATGTTCTTTCATACCATCATTGGTTGATTCCTGTATGTGCCCTGACCAGGGATTGAACTTGTAACCTTGACATGCAAGGAGCCACTCTAACCAACTGAGCTACCCAGCCAGGGCCTCTCTTGGTCTTCTTGATCACACTTATGGATCCCCATTCCTTTCAGGATTTGTGTTCTCTGGGTTGCATCCAGCTCCTTTTACCAAACTTAACACATGCTCCCTGGACCATCTTGCTTATGCCTATGACTACATTCATGTATTAGGATCCCACATCTGTAGCTCCATCTCAGATTCTTCTCCTAATTTTTATATTTGTTTTATTCAGCAACCTATCAAATATCTTTATGAGAATGTCACATGGCCCCTTCAAATGTGTCAAACCATCCCTTTAAGTTTTTTCTAGTGTTCTCTATAAATGTCTTATCAGCTATCAATGCTCAAGATTTTCGCATCGCTCTTCATTTACCCTTCTTCCTATTCAACCAATTCCAAGTACATAGAGTAGATTCTGCCTTCTGAAAACTTCTTGTGGCAATAGAACGTTTTCCATTCTAATTCCCACTACAATCATATAGGTATAAGACTGACAAGAGACCTATATGAGTTTCTGTTCATTTCACTACTTCTTAGTCTGGTACCTTCCATCTCAGGCTAGGGTAATTGGATTTTTGCCTTGCTCTTTACAAAAAGTAGCTTTTCTACTGGGAATTATGCTACAGGGGAAAACATCTGTTAGGGGCTTTCCCAATGAGAATGGTGAAAGCAGAATCTCTTTAAATGAATTTAAGGGCCTCTTATGGAGCAATGGCCCTTGAGAACATGATAGTCTTCTAGCACAGTATAGCAATTGAGGTTCAAAGTGAGCCTCCAGTCTATACAATCCTAACAAGTGGTATACTCTAGTTAATAAAGCAGGAGTTAGTATAGCACATTTTAAAACAGTCTCATTGAGAATGGATAAAAAGCTTTAGAAATTAAAGGATTAAGCTTTAGTTACCTGTAAAATTATTTTCAGATTGCAACATTCCTTCATTGAGATGTTTCTGAAACATAGAAATGATAAAGGATGAAAAATGTTTTATTTTCCTTAGCAGCTGTGTCTGTTTAGCAAGCACTTGAGTCTTGTTTCTCTCAGAAGGTGCCTGTTTATCCTTAGATTTTAGGCTATTTGGCTGCTTTAAGATCTATGCTCCCTGATGAGTTCAAGAAAAATCATAAACTTGAGGTTTGTTCAACTTTTGTTATGTTGTTAGGAGTGACTTCCTTTCTAGTTCTGTCTATCCCAAGAAGGAACTAGAAGTCGTTATTAAAGAAGTTTAAAAAGAAAAATGGCATGATCTAATTTAAATATTTGAAAGATAATTTTAAGCATCCACGAAAAAAGAGAATGAGCCCAAGATGGAGGCAAGAATGAAAGCAGGGAGACCAGCGAGGATGTTATTGCGTAGCGTAGGTAAGAAGTATGATGGACCATACGATCCAGCAATCCCACTCCTGGAAACTTATCGCAAGTTGAAGGTAGGCTCACGGAAGAGATACTTGCATACCTCTGTGTAGGGGAACTCACTATAGAGATGCAATATTGCTCCAGTAGCAGATGAGTCTGGCAACTGCTGCGCTCTCAGTGCTGTGCTCTGTGACCGCAACCTCATGCTGGGCCCTCTGCTCCTAAAGCCGGGAGACCACCACCCAAAGACAAACATGTGCTGGGAGTGAGGTTAATGAATGTAGAGTGTAACAAATGACTGATGTTCTTTTAACTGAGAAATGCATTGTTCTTTCTGGTAGTCTATTTGACTACCCACCATGGGGTTTGCTATTAACAACCTATAAGAAGGGGATTTGGATTTTTTCCAGCCTGCTGCCAACAGAACAGCTGCTGCACCCGTGTATGTTAAGTGCCCCTAAGTACAGGGGGCCAAAAATATGGTGATGAAAGTGGTTTTGGTTGATGGGCACACACGCAATGAGTAGTTCACGTGCTATGGAGATATATACCTGAAATCTATTTGTTTCTATGGACCAGTATCACCCCATTAAATTTAATTAAAAAAAAAAAAGCAAAAAAAAAAGCTCTTAGCCTGACCAGGCAATGGCGCAGTGGATAGAGCGTCCGACTGGGATATGGAGGATGCAGATTTGAAACCTTGAGGTCGCCAGCTTGAGCGCAGGGTCACTCACTGGATTGACATGACCCATGGTCACTGGTTTGAACCCAAAGGTTGCTGGCTTGAACAAGGGGTCACTCACTCTGCTGTAGTCCCTGCCTCCAGCCCTGGTCAAGGCACATATGAGAAAGCAATCACTGAACAACTCAGGAGCCACAAGTTGATGCTTCTCATATCTCTCCCTTCCTGTCTGTCCCTGTCCCTCTCTCTGTCTCTGTCCAAAAAAAAAAAAAAAAAAAATAAGAAAAAAAAGAAAAAAAAAACTGTTATGAATTTGTATTAGGCTGCATGTCAGTTCTTCAGAATTGACCCTGAAATTACACTTTTGGGTCTTTCTCCCAATATGCACTATTCACAATAGCCAAGAGGTGGCAACAACCTAATTGTCCAGGAATAGGTGAATAATAAAAAAAAGGTAATATATATACAGTAGAATATTATTCAGCCTTAAAATGGAAGGAAATCCTCTCAAATGCTACAAAGTGTTTGAAATCTCAGGATATTATGTTAAGTGAAATAAGTCAGTCACAAAAGATAAATACTGTGTGATTCTACTTAAAGTATCTTACACAAACTCTTAGAAAGTAGAATGGTGGTGCAAAGCTAGGGGGCAGGGGGAAAGAGTCGTTATTTAATAGGTATAGTTTTAGTTTTGCAAGATGAAAAATTTCTGGAGATCTGCTTCACAAGACTGTGAATATATATAACACTACTGAACTACACACTTAAAAGTTAAGATGTTAAACTGTATGTTATAGGTTATAAAAAAAATAGTGATGGTGGCAGGGAATAGTAGCTGCTGGGTTTTTTTAGTGGTATCTGTAAATGAATTAAACTCCCAATCAAAAGACACAGATTGAATTGATTAAACCAACATCCAATTATCAGATACTCCCTTTGCATGTAAGGACACATAAAGGCTAAAAAAGAAAGGATAGAAAAAATAGTAATACATCACATAAGGACAGGGATACATTCTGGGAAATGTCATTAGGCAATTTCGTTATAGTGCAAACATCATAGAGTGCACTTACACAAACCTAGACAGTATAGTCTACTATATACTTAACCTATATAATGTAGCCTATTTCTCCTAGCTATACAGACCAATAGAGCCTGTTACTGTACTGAATATTGTAGACAATTTTAATACAATGGTATTTGTGTATCTAAACATAAAGGTAAAAATACAGTGTAAGAGATAAAAATTGTACATCTATATAGGGCATTTAGCATGAATGGAGTTTGCAGGACTGCAAGTTGCTCTGGGTTGAGTCAGTGAATGGTGAGTAAAGGTGAAGGTCTGGGACAGTACTATACACTACTATAAACTTTTTAAACTTGATCAACACTGTACACCTAGAGTCTGAAGACAAAGAAGTAACTTTATATACCCTTAAGATACTGTAAGTATCATTTTTCATGAGAACTGGGACTCAGGGAAGTTAAGTATCTTGTCAAGCCCACATATCCAAGTAACTAAGTTTGGAGATCTGATAGCATGGCTAGGAATTTCTACTTGTATACCCACTTCATATCCGCATAGTCTGCATTCATTTAGGGATGTCTGGAGGTCAGTGAAGAAATCTGATCCAGCAATGCAAGCCATCATCTTTTCTGTTGCTTTGTGTTTAGCTCACTTTTAAAACAGCAGTACTAATTCCAAAAGGAATGAGGTAAGGACAGAGATACCTCCCGTTTCAACCTTGTTCCTCCCTAATCCAGACAAGCTGGCCTAACACTCAGAGAATCACTTCCATTACTGTAGCTCTATTTAACTTATCTTTAGCTCATTACTAACAATATTTGAAGGCCCTGCATGGGTTTTATTTCCAAGTAGATATTTTAATATTTAAGGAATTGAAGATACTGCAGCTACCAAAATTTTAAGTTCTGTATTATTATTATAGGCTAAGTATTGTCCTTACAAACCCAACTATGAGTTTAACACAATCACTGATGTCACTGTGGCACACATCAGTTAAAATTCAGAACTGTATGAAAGCCATGAAGCTCTTTTCAAAATCTTGATTTACTAAAGCATTTCACAATTTATTCCTTAGTTATTAAGTGACTTTAATGTTTTCATAAAATTAAGATGTTTTATTAACTGCCAGTAAGTTACTAATTTCCAGACTTCTATGATGTAGGAACTTCTGCCTGGGGGCCACACATGACGAGGGCCTAGTTTTAAAATCTTAATGCCACTTAAGCAGTACCCTTAGCACTAGTGCAGAATATGCTTACAATTAGGCTAGACAAGTTAATAGCTCACTACCTCTTCTAGTTATACCAAAAACACTGATTCATTATGAAAGAATGGATCACTTGCTGGCCTCAAGAACCTAACTAGATCCGGTTTATTGAACAGTATTAACAAAATCTTTTAGTTTCCTAAGCTAATTAAAAAAAGTATATTGCTGTTACGATTACCCTCGTTTGTTTGTTTTTTGTATAGTTCAAATTTGCATTTAAAAAACTTCCAATCTTGAGTTCAGAAACATGGTTTCATTAAAAACCCCAAATGTTTAAAAATATTTTGGAGGTCTAAGACAATAAGGATTTGGAGGCTGTAAAGAACTAGGTAGGGGATGGGATAAGGGTTGGATTCCAGTGTTTGATGGTGTGACTAACACGGTAGACCAGACTGATAAAACACAACAGGGTTTTGGGGAAGGAAGGTAACTCCACATGTCAATTTTTGGAACTGTGTTAAGTACACTGGTCTAGTTCAACTGACCTTATAGAGAAAACTGAATTGAAACTATTTGGTAACTAAAGCCAGTGGACAAGATAATCTAGTGAAGTCCTAGGGCTAGGCACAAACCCAGTGAAGACATGAATTTCAAGACTCTGATCCAATTAAGACAAGCTTATATGAGAGCATTTTCTCAAGGGAAGAATAATTTGTAAAAACGTTTATATACTGCCAGAAATATTTCTGGAAATTTCCTCTAGACAGTTATATAGCTTCTAATAGCAAAAATATGAAAAAAAAATCAAGTGATTAACTGTTATGCTATAAACCCATTTCAATCTCTGGTGTTCTACCAAGCTCTAAGGTAGTAAGTAGACAAGTTAAACCTCAAAGCCAGTTTCTGGAACTACACAATGAGAATCAAATTCAAAGGTTAAAGCATCATTCTGCTGGTACACTAAGGTGGCCCGTTCAATCCCTGGTCAGGGCACAAAAATGGATGGATGTTCCTTTCTCTCTCCCTTCCTAATAAAGCTTCACAGTGAATGATCCACAAAATTTTCAGTTAGTTTCTAGCCCTCTTGTGCACCGGATCTAAACCAGGCTGTACACTTTAGAATCACCCCAGAAACTTTATGAGACTATCAGCACCCAATCAAATCAGAATCTTTGGCAGGTAGGACTCATTCTTTGGAAAAGCTCCAATATGCAGTCAATTATGAACCATCACACCATCTTCAGCAATCAGGTCTCAAGTACTGTTTAAATAGAATTCAGTTGTCCCATGATTCTTAGTGTAAACTGCTTTTAGCAGCTTCTAAGAAATACATATGAAAACAGGGTGGACCTCCATAGCATATCCATTGTATTTTGATTCCACTTGAAAAGTAGAATTCATAGTTCAGCTCTACATTCCCTCAACTTTGCCATTATCGTGAATAAAAGCCAACAAAGTTTAACAACTGATAGTCAATTTATTAAAAAGGCTGATTTAAGCATCTGCAATGGTGACTTCAACCTCAACTCCCGGCTCAATACTGATGGAAGTAATCTGTTTAACAATCTCAGAAGGGCTGTGCAGGTCAATGAGTCGTTTGTGGATCCTCATCTGAAACCGATCCCAAGTCTTGGAACCCTCCCCGCAGGGAGTTTTTCTTGTGGTGATTCTCAGAGTCTGCAACAGAAGACAAGGGAAATCAATGGTTCTCCGCTCATCATCTCTATTACTCTGAAGCATTCCACCTAAAATTTTCCCAAGGCACCCTTCCTCTTCCCATACACAGGTTTTCAGATCCTGTCAATTTGCAAGGCCACCTTCACTCGGCGACCCTGGGTGCGTTTGTGACTGTAAAGCACCACCACACACCAACCGTACAGCAGCAAAACGGCTTCCACTGCTACCTCTTAAAAGTTAGGTACCTACTCTGAACCAACCTCTCCCAGCAACTTTTATTTGGGTTTGTATTGTTAGCACCCCTTGAACACTTTCGGCAGCCAAACCCCTCCCACTCAAGGGTAAAACTCGGCCTCGCAGGCCAGCTGTTCGGAGACTCCCACCCCCGCCCGCGGCCCACCTCACCTTGGTGGGCATGCGCACGGGTCCTTTCACTTTGAGATTCTTTTCCTTCGCACCTCTGATCAAGTCAGCACACACTAGAGAAAGAAAACGGCCTTTCAGTTCACTCGGAACAACCGAAGGCGGCTTAAGCAATTTTAACTGCTGCTGGCTCAGAATAGCGTATAAAACTATCATTTTAATTCAACAAGTGATTATCTCCTCATCGCCAACTGTGGTGTTAAAAGACAGTAAGAATTACACGTGACCCCTCTTTTGTCACTTCAAGGGAAGCGGCCTGTCCCTTTCCTTCCGCTTTGGGTCAATCCCGTAGAGCACAAGTCAAACTCATCGCTCTTTTGGCCCAAGGGTCCCACTCAGAAGCCACTGGACCGACCCTTCTCCAGAGACTTGACGTTGCGGCTGGTTAGAGTGATTCTAATTCGGTGGATCGCCACCTCCGGTTCCACGGGTGTCTTTCCGGTATCTTTAAAAGCCTATTGTACAAGTGAGAAGAACACCGAAAACTTTAAAAAAATCTGTCCATTCTTCAGACAAGCGTTTTCAACACCTTCCCGGGTCCCTCCGCCATTTCAGGAGCTCCCTGACTAGGGTCCCGTCTACTCACCGCCTCCCCCCATCCCGGCATCCGTCCCCAGAAGAGCGCGAGCCCCGGGGCCGAGTCCCGCCACCGCCGCAACCGCGCGGCGCCGCCCTCCGCCTCACCATGGCTGCGGCGCGGCTTCCTGACCGACTTGTTCCTCGGCGAGAGCGAACAGCGGTGAGTCAGGAGCGGGAGCGACGAGGTCGCTAAACAGCAGCAGCGTCTTCCTGAAAGAGAAAGATGCACGGCCTGCGAGGCGCTTATATAGCCGCGCTCGCGTCTGCATCCGGGTTCCGCACGTCTCTGCGCGCTGACCCGGAAGAGGCTCTGCGGGCTCGAGGAGGCTGCGCGAGCCGCGGCCGGAGCGCCGCCGATTTGGCGGGAAAAGCAGGGGTTTGGGCGCCCCCTATTGGGCCGGTGGAGTCAGAGCCCCTTAAGATGGGGGTCCCTCGGCACATTTGCCGGGATTCTCTCGTTGGTCACTAGTCAAGGAAGACAGGGAGTATGCAACCTGGTCTGAAACTTGAGAAACTCCTCTTTCTGGTGAACGTACCTCTGGCTTCCTTAGAGTCAAAACGACTCTTGTGATTTTTACAGTGCGAAATTTGCTTTCATGCAAAACGAGTCACTCGTTCTTTGAGCAAGTGGTTAGGTTTTCTGAGTTTAATGCACATGGGGGGTTAGGAAAAATGATTCTGATAACCTGGACATGTTATTATTATTATTTTTTTTAAATTAATGAGAACTTATTTTTTATAGCCTGAAATATCCTTTTGTGATATTCAGCTCTGGCTTGCCAGACCTGTTAAAGCAGCTATATCTTTCTAGAAAGCATTTGATTTTGGGTTCCCTTCTTCCAGGAAAGTGAGGGCAAAAAAATGTTAGGCTGCTGGGATTATCCTGGAGCACGTTGTACAACTGGAGACCCAGACAATCTACCCAGTTCTAAAACTTGTTAACTCCCCTCTTTTCCCATAAAGTAATGTTGGCTAGGACCCTTCACAATCTCCCTAGTACTGTGCATCTATTCATAATCAAATATGGGACAAAATACAGTAGAAAAACCAAGAGTATTCAAGTGACCTAGGTAACCAGGAGCAATAGTGTAGTGAGGACACATGAATCTAAACATGAAGGGCTGATTAAATAGAAGTAAATACAGGACAGAAGGAAGAGTTAAATAATCTCATTATTTTACATGAATTTATGAGTGCAGAAGAGTTACTTGCTCAGACATAAGGTATTGGTGAATGACAGACCCCTGACCCCTCAAATTAGGACTCTTTCTTGAACATTTTTCTTCTGTTCCTTGGAGGGAAATTATTTTTGAAACTTATCAAATAATAGTATTGACTTACTTATTTGGTGATAACTGGCTTTCTTTGGCTTACAAAGAATATATATTAGATTTATATACCAGAATTTGTCGCCATTTAATGATTCATTTACAACATGAAAATTTGGAAATCCTCCAGTTGAGTTATTTTAAAGTGTCATTCATTGGCTGTAAATACTGTATTAGTAGACTTTCAGCAGAAATTCTAAAAACCTGCATTCTTGCTTTATTAGCTGTAACCAAAATGAGACTTCATAACTTAGGGTTTAACTTAGCAGTATGGTTATCAGCAAACAAAAGTTCAACTAAGTTCCCAGGGATGTGATCAACCATCATTGTATTAGTATTGAAGGTGAATGTGCATTTTCAGACAGTTTACAGTAGCATTCATGTTTACTAATGTTCAAAGGACAACCAGAAATTCAATGATGAAGTGCTGGAGAAGTACATTGGTGATTTGTTTTAATAACCAATCTGGTACATCTATTCTTAGGCTTGTATTCCCCTTCAAATACTTGAGGAAGTCATGAACATACTAACTTCTTTCATCAGAGAAAAAGATTTCAGTAGAGACCAAGGCAAAAAGTGATCAGGCATGCATAGGAAAACTCAATGTGACTGGAATTAAGGAAACAGCTAGTTAAGATAATATGAGACAATTGTAATGAAAAACTTCACTATTTTTAAGATGATAAGATTTAGTGTCAAACATTTTTTTGGTTTCTCTTGAAAATTAATGGCTGCTACAGTCCCCACATTTTAATTTAATATGTAATGCTTTAACATTAGATGTAAGATATTCATTGAAGAAAAAGTAGAATTTAACAATAAGCACAAAAGAAGATAAAAATATATGATGATACTCTTCAGAGATAAACCTCTGGTTACACCTTCAGTTGTGTAAATATTTCTTTAAAAAACAGGCTTATATTGTATATACACAGTTTGGTAAGCTGCTTTATTCACAGAATATTTTGTTACATAAATATGCTTCTGCAACATTCCCGTTAATGACTGAATTGTATGAATGGTTTGTTCATAATTTATTAAACTAGTTCTCTATTTTTACAAATTTAGGTGTTTCCCCATTTATTTTACTCTTGCAAACAGTACCATGAGGTATATGCTTCTAGACCAGGGTTTCCTAGTCTAGCGTTGACATTTTGGGCTAGATGATTCTTTGTCATGGGGTCTATCCTATGAATTGTCGAGTGTTGAATCGCATTTCTGGCCTTCACCCACTAGATGCCTGTAGCAACCACTCTCTTCCAGTTATGAGAATCCAACAAGTATCCAAAATTTACTCCTCCTGGGTCCCTCCACCATGTGAACCATTGCTGTAGATGAATCTTCTATCTTATTTTTAATGTCTTAGGTCAACTGGTAGATGACACTTATTCTTTAATAGTCAAAGAATAAGCATATTTTAAATACTTTGGTGTTAGGTAAATTACCCTCTGGGAAGGTGATACCCAAAGAGATACTTCTTCAGCAGCATAATAAAATTTTAGTGTGAAAAGTAGAATTAAACATTCATTTCTTTTTAAAATTTAAAAAAATTATTGAGACCATTATAAACTCTGTTTTAAATACCTCTGGCTGTAACCTTCCTTTACCAGTTTTTGTAGTTCTTTTCAAATTATCTCGTCAAGTTGCTTACTGCAGTTACATGTGTCCTTCTACGTTCAGCCATCTACTGGTCTTTTGCTGCAATGACACTGTCACCATACTACCAAAAGGAAATGAGTAGCACGGACAAACTAATTAAGGGTACACAGGTGTCTATTTATGAACACTATAAAATGATAAAATCAAAACGTCAAATGAATGTGGATGAGTCTGTTTAGACCAGTGTTTCCCAACGTGGGGCCCACGCCCCACAGGGGGGCAATTCGATAGTTAAGGGGGGCAATTTGAAAATGGACTCGACACGACTTTAATTCTTTCGCCCCGGGCCATTTAAATGCAATGCTAGATATCGGTGCCAAATTTAACAAAAAATGCAATTCTTAAATAATTGAGGTAAATAATTATTAAGTATAATTTCGTTTGATGAGACCAAAATATCAACTGGGTGATTGGCGTCGTCAAGTACACTTCGTCCTGGGTTCACCGCGGAGTGTGCCGTCTGCCGCGGGGATCCCCGGACGTTTTAAAAACTCGCTCAACAACGCAGTTATTCTCACCTAATTGGCCCATCGCAACTTTTGTAGTGTTTCACATCATTCAGTTGGTGTTAATTTGAAATAAGTGTCAGTCAAAACTGTTGTAAAAGCTCGTTGATTCAATAAATATACATATATATATTGTATAGATATAATTGGTAAGTATTTGATTTTATTTTTATCAATATTAAACTCTTTATTAAGTACTTCTTGCATCGGGGCTAGAAAGCACTAATATTTTATAAATATTATTGGGGCTATAATAGTGCATGCATGACAATTTTAATTTTAGAAGCATAACTTTCCAGAAAATTTTGTCAAGTGGAAAAAATATAGATACCTTTTGATTTGCGGTGGTAGTGTAGTAAATGTGTTATATATATTTAAATAAATATGAATTTTCAGTATATGTTTACTCTATGTCACATTGAATATATATATATTTTTAATAATTTTATTTTTTTATGGGGTGACATCAATAAATCAGGATACATATATTCAAAGATAACAAGTCCAGGTTATCTTGTCATTCAATTATGTTGCATACCCATCACCCAAAGTCAGATTGTCCTCTGTCACCTTCTATCTTGTTTTCTTTGTGCCCCTCCCCCTCCCACATTGAATATATTTTAACACATATTTTAATATTAGTTTTTAATTGATCTTATTTTTATTTCTTATAGCCCATAGTAAAATGAGTAGTGCAAGCAGGAAAAAAACTCGTCAATATTCGGAAGAATATTTAAAATTTGGGTTCATACCCGCTGTTCACAATGAGCGGATTCCTTTTTGTCTTTTATGCCAGCAATGCTTGACCAACGAATCAATGAAACGAGGTCATCTTGAGGCGCATTTGAAGGCGAAACATAGTGCTCATATTAATTCAGATTTGAGTTACTTTAAAACTTTAAAGAAAAATTTTGAAAAAAGAACAACATTAAAGTCTCTATTTACTGCTCATACTTCAACTAATAATCGTGTTCTTGAGGCTAGTTATCAAATTTCTTTATTCATCGCTAAAACTGGAGAAAATCACACTATAGGAGAGAATTTAATAAAACCGTCAATATCAGCATTTCTTAAAACGGTTCTTGACAAAGATGACAAAGGTGTAAATGCTATGCCACTCAGTGACAATACTGTTAGCAGAAGAATAGACAAAATGAGTGAGGATATTGAAAAACAACTTATTGAAAAGCTGAAAACAAGAAAATTCTCCTTGCAAATGGATGAATCAACTTTGAGAGACAGTGAGGCAGTATTGATAACTTACATAAGATATATTAATAAAGGACATTTTGCTGAAGAAATGTTGTTCTGTAAAAGATTAGAAAGCACCACTACCTCCAAAGATATATATAATAAGCTAAAAACTACTTAGATGTCAATGATATACCAATGAAAAATATAACATCTTGTGCTGCAGATGGTGCTCCCAATATGAAGGGCAAGAAAAATGGCTGCTTAAAATTGATGAAAGATGCGAATCCAGAAATGATTCTTGTGCATTGTGTTATTCATAGGGAAAACTTGGTAGCTAAAAACATCTCGCCTGTTCTGAATGAATTATTACATACAGTAATAAAGTGTGTTAATGCTATTAAAGCTAGTGCCAAATGTGAGCGTCTTTTCAAGCTATTTTGTGAAGAACAAAATGAAGACCATGGGAGACTTTTACTTCATACTGAAGTCAGATGGCTATCTAAAGGAAACTGTTTGAAAAGATTTATGGAACTGTTTGATACTCTTAGTGATCTTTTAAGCGACAAACCTGAAATGAAGTATCTGTTAATAATAGATGGTAAAGCATTTGTGAGTTATTTAGCCGATATCTTTGAAAAACTAAATATATTAAATAAGCAACTTCAAGGAACAAATAAAACTCTTGTCGATGCAAAAGCAAAGATATTTCGTTTCATTACCAATATTGAGTTATGTCAGAAACATATTAACAACAAAAACTTTAAACAGTTTCATTGGCTCCAAAAATGTGAAGTAACTGATACCGCTTTACTTGTTATTGTCAATCATTTGAATATTCTATCGGCTGATTTAAAAGAAAGATTTTCTGATTTAAAACAAATTGATTTCCCAACATGGATGATGCAGCCAATGTTAGTGGATTTGTCTGATATATCAAATATGCAGTATCAAGAAGAACTCGCAGAATTGCAAAATGATGAGTCAGTTAAAGCTTTATTTAATATCAAAGGAGCAATGGCATGGCTTTGTGAGGAAACAGAAATCAAATACCCAAATTCAACCAAATGTGCAAGAAAACTATTGCTACCGTTTCCATCTTCATTTTTAGCTGAATGTGGATTTAGTGCTGTAAATAATTTACTGGTAAAAGAAAGAAATCGGCTGGATATAACACAACGTGGAGACTTGAGACTAAAACTAACCAAATTGGAACGTTATATAAAATCTCTGTGCAGCAAGCATCAAGCACAAGGATCACACTAAATTAAAATAATAAATAAATATAGAAAAATCTGTATTAAAATTATTTGGAATTTAAATTTCTGTTTTTCATTATATGTTTTGAAATTTTACTTACTGTGTTTTGTTAACAATTTCATAGTGATTTCTTCCTAGAACCTATCATTTATGTTTATTAAGTGAACAAATCAATTTTTTAATGTTAAAAATTATGTATGTTACATAGGGGGGAACATAAAAATTTTAGAAAGGTTAAGGTGGGGCATGGCACAAAAAAGGTTGGGAAACACTGGTTTAGACACTTCTATTTGCTGAATTTTTTATCTAAATAAATTTGTGTTAAAATATTGAAGTCTGAAATTTAAGAAAAACCAGAGAGTTTAAAACTTTCTCTAGTGGTTATTGGTAGGAGAGTGAAATGTGGAGGCAATTCTTTGTAGGTTACTAGGGTTACGTGTGAGGACTTAGGGCAGTACTGGGCATATGATAATAGCCAGCACTATTAGAAGTACATTGCCTGTATTAGTATCCATTAGCTTAATCTGCACATCAACCCTGGAAGATCAGCACTATTATTCATTCACATTTTATATGAAGAAGCTGAGGTTAGGACCTGCTCAAGGTCACAGGAAAAGCCAGTGTATGAACACATGCAGTCTATGTCTAGAATCTGCACTCTTAGCCACTAAGCTATGCTATACTTTTATCTTTACCATTAATGTTATAGGTTAGCTCTTGTCTTTATCATTAGTAGCAGCCCTACATCTCAGAGGTTATAAAGTCCTGTTATGTTAAATAGCATGACATAGATGGGCTTTATTATATATTGTACTTTAGTTGATGTCAGACATTTTATTGAACTACTAATATGTGTTACAAAGTCAAATCCCATTGTTTTAACTCTTCATTTTTAGTTTGAAGTTTCATAGCTATCCAGTCCAGTTAACTCTATTTTATCATTAAAATTGTTTCACTAAAGTGAGCAATGCAACAGAACTAGGAACAATAAGATCTTTTTACTAAGCATTATTCATATGGAGCATACATTTTTGCTTGGTAGTTTTCAATCATGTTGAACTGCAGAGTTCATAGAATCCTCTGTGGGGCTGGGAGAATAATGTCCTATCTACTAGGCCTCATAGTACCCTTCGCCAACCCCTTTCCTTCTCCTGTTCTCTGGCTTGCTGGACTAGAACTTCTGAAGTGTCTTAAAATACAATCTGAAAAATGACTGATCTACATAGTGCCATTTCTGGGCGTTAGCAGTGGATTTCCACAGCCACGCGTTTATCATCTTCATATTTTGCAGAGGAGCCAGAGATACATTTATCTATCAGTCAATTTGTCCTGGACTTGTGTTTTTCATGTTGTATAGAGTTTTAATAGAACTTTGAAGAAAATATTTCTACCACTTGCCTCCTTTTATAAGAAGATTAGAACCTGTGGCCTTAACCACACAGTAATTCTGCTGTGTTGTTCTTTGTGTGGTGGACAGCCTCAAATATGGCCCCCCAGTGATTTCCCAGCAGCTTTTATGCACACTGTTATGGAATGCCCTTCTCTTGAGTGTAGGCACCTGTGACTTGCTTCTAAACACTAGAGTTTGGCAAAAGTGCTAGGATGTCACTTCCCTGAATAGATTAAATATTCTGACTTCTGTCTTGGTAGCAGACTCTCTCCCTTACTAGTTTTGATGAAGCAAACAGCCATGTTGGAAGCTGCTGTATGGAGAGACTCACATGGCAAAGAATGCAGGCAGCCTGTTGTTAACAGCCAGTGAGGAACTGAGGTTCTTGGTCCAACAGCCCCAAAAGAGTTAAAATTCTACCAGTCACCATGTGATTTTGGAAGTACGTCTCTACTTGGTTGAGTATGTTATATAATCCATTACCACATATATGATTTGCGGGGTTTTTTTGTGTTTTTTTTTATAAATAAATTTTTATTTTAATAGGGTGACATCAATAAATCAGGGTACATATATTCAAAGAAAACATGTCCAGGTTATCTTGTCATTCAATTCTGTTGCATACCCATCACCCAAAGAGAGATTGTCCTCCGTCACCTTCTATCTAGTTACATATATGATTTGAAAATATTTTCTCCCCTTCCTAGAGATGCCCCCCCCCAGATTGCCTTTTCACTTTGCTTCCTTTGATGTACAGATGTTCTTAAATTTGAGAGTTCCACTGTCCATTTTTCACTTTTGTTGGCTGTAGCAGGTTCCTAAGGGCAGGAATGAAATGTCTTGTCTTCCATTGTATTACCCAGATAAAGTGGGATTCATCCATAATATCTGTCTGATGACTAGCCTTAATATCTATAAAAGAAGTAGAAGAAAAGGCAATCATTAAACTTTAAGTGGGTTTCAAATGGTGGAGAATGTAACAGGAATTCAAATCATAATTATAAGTTTGGCTCTATTTCTGAAAAATTGCCATTGGGATTTTGATAGGATTCTGTTGAATTTGTAGATTGCTTTGGATAGCATGAATGTTCTTAACAATATTAAAGTCTTTTAATCTGTGACCATGAGAAGATTTTCTATTTATCTTTGCTTTCTTTTATATATTTTGGCAATGTTTTGTAGTTTTCAGTACAAGTTTTTCACCCTCTTGGTTAGATTTATTCCTAAGTATTTTATTCTTTTTGATGCTATTATAAATGGAATTGTTTTCTTAATTTCCTTTTCAGATTGTTAATGTGTAGAAATGCAAGTGATTTTTGTGACCATTTTTTTTTATTCAATGAGAGGAAGGGAGGCAGAGACAGACTTCTGCATGCGCCCCAACCGGGATCCACCTGGCAAGCCCACAAGAGGGCGATGCTCTGCCCATTTGGGGCCGCTGCTTCGTTGCTCAACAGAGCTCTTCTTAGCACCTGAGGTGGAAGGAAGGCATGGAGCCATCCTTGGCCCCCAGGGCCAAGTTGCTCCAATCAAGCCGTGGATGCAGGAGGAAAGGAGAGGGAGGGAGAAAGAAGTCAGAGGGGGAAGGGTAGAGAAGCAGATGGGCACTTCTCCTGTGTGCCGTGACTGGATATCGAAACTGGGACATACACACCGAGAAGATGCTCTACCACTGAGCCAACCTGCTAGGGTATGACCATTTATTTTTAAATAAGTATTTATATTACAAAGAATAGAAAATAAGACAAGTTTAAAAAAACAAGGAAAAGAGACATCTACAGTCCCCTCCAGACAGCCAGTCCCAGAAAAATAAAACTTTGTTTTCAGTAGATTTTTCTGTGTGTTTTAAGAAATTTTTTTCCACTTTAAAAACATTATAATCAAACTGATATATAATTTTGTATTCTTCCCCATTCACTTAACAGTGTAGGGTAAGTATTTCTATGTTGTGAAAATCATTGTAGGGTTTTGAATAAACTATTGTAATATAATTTACCCTTTTTGGATATTTACTTGTTTTAAATTTTTCTCCAAAATTAATGGCTCTTAGTGAACATTCTGTTCATTAACATCTTTATTTTGTATTATTTCCTAGGATAGCATAAGTACTGAGTAGTGAATACAATTATTTTTAAAGTTCTTCATATACATTGCCAAATTACAATTGCTTTCCAAAAAGTTGTATATTGTCACCAGCAATATATGGAAGATCTGTTTTACCACAATTTCATTAGCATTAAGAATCTTGTGAATGTCTGTATTTTTAAGATATCCTATATTTTTAATTGATTTCAGCGAGAGAGGAAGGTGAGGAGAGAAAGAGAGAGAGAGAAACATCAAGCTATTTGGTATGTGCCCTGATTTGGAATCGAACTGGCACCTGTGGCACTTTGGGATGATGTTCTAAACTACCAATCTATCCAGCCAGGGCAACACCCTATTTTTAATTTGCAGTTCTTCAAGTACTCATGAGCTAACATTTTTCTATTTTTCTTATTGTTTCCTATAACATTTTTTTTTATCATGAATTGACTTTTAAGATTTTTGTCCATTTGTCTATTAAGGCATGATTTTAATTTTTATTTGTATGTGTTCTTTACAGAACAAATTTGTTCATTTTGAACAAATTTTTTCTTAGCCCATTGTCTGTATTTTACTTATTTATATTTTAATTTCCAGAAATTATACTTTTTATAAAATTAAATATGGCAATTTCCTTAGTTTTTTTACTGCTTTAATAAAAGCTTAGAAATTCCTTCCTCCTTTTAATTTGTATTAACTATTCAAATCAGTTTTCTTCCAGTTTTATAGACACTCTTTAATCCATCTGGAAATGATTTTGGTATGTGGTATGTAAGGTATTTATTTTTAAAAAACATATAGTTTTAGTAGAACTGTTGGTGATAGGCTAAAAATTCCTTGAAAACAGGAAGCATGACATATTCACTCTGGTTTCCTTGACTTTCCCAGACAGAAGAATCATTGAACACAGCCTCCAAGCACCTCAGCATACAGCATACAGCACCCCAAGCTGCAATCAGGAAAGATGGGTCCTCTTCTCCTTCCCTCTGCTCGGAGACACTAACTGCTTGTCCCCTGGCTAGTGTCATGACATCTCCTGTTACCCCTGTTGTCCACTGGGAACATGATACACATTTGCAAAACCAGGGAAAAGGCTACCCAAGATGTTAGCTCCTTGTGCCTCTTTCATTTGAGTTGTTCTGATTTCAATTGTTCATGCAAACCTCCACCCTCCCCACTGATAATTTTTCCTAGAAGGCACCTCAAAGGATCCTCTATCCCTAGGGTATCCCTAAGCTAATTTTCCCTGACATTCTTTTCAGGATAAATTTCTTTTCCATAGAAACAGCTCCTCTTCAGTTAAGGAGAAGCCATTGTTCCCTTTTTATCTTTTTGATTAGGAAGGTAGAGGGATTGTGGATGGGGGCCAGCTGTTAGCCCAACTTCTTAGCAATTCTTTCCATGAAGTCTCTGAGGCTTGGTTGAAATGAGACCCCAATCATGCATTCCCAGTACCCCCACTGATGCCTGAAGTTGTGAGTTCCTACTACAGGTCTAACTCTGGGACCCTCATTAAAGAATTTAAAAAAAAACCACCCAACTCTTTATTTATTTTTTAGAGAATGAAATACGGGGTTTATTGGGCTGGGGCAGTAAAGGTCTAAAACTATTCTCAAAGGGTCCTCAAATTAGGGACACTTGAGAATTTGAGTCAAGATCAGACTGGCCCCTAGACAGGACTGGTCTTGTAGGCAGCCTAAATGAGAGTTCTCGCACTCAACCCCAACACCAGAAACCTAAGGTACAACTGAAAATTTTAATTTTTGAACAGAAAGTAAAAAGCTGGAATGACCAAAAGGAGAGGTTCCAGCTCAGCGGTTGTCAACAGGGAAGCAGTAGCACTCCAACGGGCAGATTAGGAAATGGAGGAAGTGATGTACGGGTTCTGGTAATTAGGAGATGCTGAACATCTGGTAAAAGACTGTCCTGCCTCAAATACCAGGGGCATCCCTGGTAATCTGTCTGTGAGCAAGCAAGGCTAGGATGAGTCTACACTTCCCCACTGTTACCTGTTTAGTTGGTACTGATGGCTTGCCAGGAACAGCTGTAAGTAACAGGTGTCCAGACCCCAGAAGCTAAAAGAGTCTTGGAAGAGACTTGAAACATAGCAGCTGGTTTGGATCCCTTTTCGCTGAAGCAGGTGAGCTGCAGCTAATTTATGGTTAGGATGTCATTCAGAATCTCAAGCTGAAGTGAGTCTGTAAATTACTCAGCTTCTTCTTCAGGCCAGGGAGGGCTGAGAGGACAATGGTTTCAAAGCACAGAAAACCACAGGACTCCCATATTGTAGAAAAAACCTCTCTATCATGCCATTGGGGTCATAGGGTACCTGTGACATCCAATTCTGAATATTCATTCTTTGGCCATTCTTTTCTGGCTTGGGGTACACTGTGTGCTTCAGGGCATTGTTGGGATCATATTCAAAAGCCACCCTTGCAGTCAGGTTCCACTTAGCATGTTCCTTGCCAAAGCCCTTTTGACATAGGCACGGAGTCTCAGCTCCCAGCCCTTTTGCAGTTTGAGGATGAGGATGTTGTCCTGCTCCACATAGCCATTGGGGTCATTATCTTGGTTCCAGGATGTCACTGGGAAGACCCAAGGGCAGTTGGAGGTGAGGTCTGGAAATGTGACACTAGGAGTCTGGTCTTTGTTGCCCTGCACATGGTAAGTGAACTCCACCAAGCATGCAGGGCAGAACTCTTCACACCTGCAGTTCTGGGAGCACTGCAGTTTGTTCATGAAGTTATCATTAGTGATGAAGATTAATCCAAGCCTGTGAGTGATAACTCCTTGTGAAGAACTGAGAAAGTGGCATTGGTTTGAATCCAGTCAGTGGCTATTATGGGCACCTCAACAATGAAGACCCTCTGAATAGAACTGGCCACCACTTGGTTGTGTTCTCAGTGATGAATTTCCCATTCTCATAGATTGTTCTGTGATCAGCACGGTGGACTGGCTGGCAAACAAACCCCCTAGCTGTTTAAAATGGAATCTTTAGTGCCTGAGGAGGAATTTGTAAAGTATGAAGGGTAGGGAGAATACAAATAAATTAAATCTAAAAGTAGTCTTCAAATCTAATGAAAGCCAATACTAGATAACAGATCTGGTACAAAATAGAAAAGTAAACTACTGAATGTCTCTCCATCATTTTCTCCCCTAACACCCTGGTGGAGATACTGATAAGTACCAGAATGGCTAAAACATGGACAACAAGAAAGCCAGAAGAGAAGATCCTGAAACAGTTGCCCACTCAAACCTGACTTAAGTTGACTCTATCACAGAAACAGAATTTTCCTAGTGATGGGTACTCCAGCTCATATTATAATAGCAGGGAATTTTGAAATGATAATGGAAAGATGCACTCTAGTAGATGATGATTGTTGTTTGATCTACCCATTGTAGACCAGCGTGACCCTCGTCACATCATTCATTTGAGGAACAGGGGGAAAAACAGGTTGTTTGCTGTCTTTAAAAAAAGAGCTTATTCTTCACATTGTAGCAGAACCTAAATTTTTTAAGGACTTAAGTTTACTCAGTGTTTGACAAATGTTTAGTCGGACTAACTGTACTATATGTTCTAATATCATTCACCACTGCATAAAGGGGAAAATCTACTTCCAGTTCTAAAGTCAGAAAAATTCTGTAACTTGATTCCTCTGTAAGGGGACTCGCTTCTGGCATTGGCTGCTATTATTCTGTCCATTTTTTTTTCTCCTTTCCCTTTAAATTTCTTCTGGCTGCGCTCTATTATTCCACAGACCTTTAGGTTTTCCCTCTTTGTAATTTGATGCCCTATTCAGCAGTGTTCAGGAAGCTGTCTTGCTTTAGTTTAGTTCTTCTCGGCTGCTTCTGCTTTCCTTAGCTGAATGGGTAGCTTGTTTCCTTTTTTAGGCTTTTTCTCTTTTGAGGGAGCCTGAACTGTTTTACTACTCTATTTTAAAGAAAGTTTAGATTTCACATAGTAAGTTGACTCACATGTATCAAAGTAATAAAAAAAAGAAGAGTTTAATCACTTTGATATTATTTCTTAAGGTTCATTTCATAGAAAAAGCACATTAAACTATATCCCTATCATTCACCTTCTTCTGAGACCCAAACCCTACACACTTATTTTCATCTTTTTATTTTTTTAATTTAGTTTTAATTTTTATGTTACATATGAACAGCAGTTAAATTGTCAAATAGTTCCTCCAGAATTATTGCCCTCCAAAGCCTCCAGGATGCCATATCAACTCTTGGAGTCTTACAACCACCTTCAATTCCCTTCTGCTGTTAATTTTGGTACTTAAATGTGTACCTCTAAATAACATACTTATGTGAACACTTCTTGATTTTTTAAATTTTAGGTGGTATCTATTGACTTTACTCTTTAAAAGATAAAGATTTAGTTTTATTTCATTTCTATCCCCAGTACCTATACTCACAATTCCTCTCCATTCATCCGTCCATCATTGTTATGTGATACCTTTAGTTAGATAAACACATAACGTTGTCTTATTATACCTGTACAAGGCTATTTTGAACTGAATCACTTGTTATACAATATTTGCTTTTCTTGTGTTGTCCAACTTTCTGTGTCCCCTAAAGTTACTTTTTCTTTATTCATCATTTAGTTAATCCCATACTCTCCTCAAATTGTGGGATATTATTTGAATCTATTAAAGCACAGGTATTCATTAGTTTTTATTTTCTTTGAGTCTTCAGACCTGCACAACTGACAGTTTGTTAATCTTTAATCACCATCATCCTCATAGACTCCCATTGCCTCTCTATTGAGTGCTGTCTATTTCTTCGATACTCTGCTTTCTTCCTTTTTTGGTTTATACACTTGCTTTGATAGAATACCCCCTCAAATAGTTTGCTGATAAAGGATGCATAGGAGTAAATTTTTGAGACCTTGCCTGTCTTGAAAGGCCTTTAGCCAGCTAGTACATTCAATTGACAATTTGCCTGAGCATAGAATAGTTGGAATAGATTATTTTTCTCAGAATTTGGAAGTAGTAGTCTTTACTGTTTTTTAGGATACTTATCTTTTGTATGTGATCTTCTTTTGTTTGCTTGTTTTTCGTTTTTGTTTTTTAATTTTTGGAAGCTTTTGGATTTTTCTCATTGCCCCTAATGTTCTAAAAAGTTTTGGTAATGTACCTTCTTTTGGTTTGTTTTTATTCATTACCTGGACAATCGATATTATATCTTTCCAATCTGGAAACTCTTGTTTCCTAAATTGTTTGTTGATAAATTTTCTCCGGGTTTCTGTGTCTTCTCTTCCTGGAACTTCTATTATTTGAATATTAGACTTCCCAGACTGATGCTCCAATTGTCTTGCTTTTTTTCTATCTCTTTTACTTTTTCTTTACTACTTTTATCTTTCAATTTTTCTGATGAAATTTTCATGTATATTCTTATGGTTTTAATTTCCATAAGCTCTTTAGTATTTTCTAGGTATTCTAAAAAAAAAAAAAAAAAAAGAACCCCCTTTATTTTTTTATGTAGCCACTAGCTCCTTTTATATAGTTCTGAGGATAGTTAAGATTTTTTTAATCTTTTCTTTCATATTAAAGGCTTTCTTTGGAAATAAGGCTGTATGCTCCTCTTTAATAGCAGGGCAATAAAGGGCTAATTGGTAACTCTGCACATGTGGATGGACCTTCAAGAATGAAAGCCTCATTGTAGTTATTCTGATTATTTTACTGCCTCTATTATCATCAGTATCATGAGGTCTATTTCCTTGCACTATTTATATTTTCCTGCCTAGAGGATATTAGTTTGGTTGCCAGATATTAATTTGTGATTAATGGGGCTAAGACTTTGAGGCATTCTGTGGTAAAACTCATGTTACATCTCAGGTTCTGCTACTGCTGGCTTAAGCTTTATAGAGCATACTGAACTTCCCAGCTTCCAAAATATTGTTCCTCTAATTTTCTCTCAGCTTCTCTTTGTCTTTGTGAATTAATGCTTTAAAAAAATTCATCTACTGTCATATATGGGTATTAGGGAGTGTGTTTTGCCCTTCATTATTCACTGGAAGTTCCAAAAATTTACAAGACTGTCAGGCAATTTTAAATTTTGGAAATGTGTTTAACATACTAATAATGCAATCAGTATTCACAAAATCTTAAGTTTAATTTTGTATGACCTCTTTAACTAGAACGGAATATCAAATCTTGGGTCTAGGTCTGTGCTTTTGCTTTCTTCCAGTATAACCGACATGGTGCTAAGGACACATTAGTTGATGAAATAGATGCTTGCCGAATATGTGAATACATGAATAAGGATTATTTTATGATCAGATTTATGTGAAGGAAAGGAATAAGTGTACACTATAATTATTTCCTTTTTTTATAATTGGGTACCACATTATATTTCTCGGATACCTTTTCTGTTCCTCTTTTAAAAATAATCCTCAATTACACTATACCTTCAATAGTCATTTTCTTAATTAATTTTTATGAACTAGATAAAATATTGTTTAAAATTTTGAAATAAAAAAATTGAAATAATGAAGGTAAGAGTAGGGTATTCCCTGCCACCACTATTATTCCAGGTGGTAGAGTGGAATGGTTAAGGACATGGGTTCTGGCCCTATCACTTATTTATGTGACTGTGGGTAAGTTCTTAATCTTCAAATGTTAGTAAATATGTTAGAGTAGTTGTGAGGATTTAATTTGATATCTGTGCAAAACACTTTACAGTTCCTGGTATATAATACTCAATAAATTTTATCTATAATAACGATGATTTTTCTGAACAGTGATGATAGTAATTAATATATATTTAATTGAAATTGTTTTTAATTGATAAGTTAATTTAGGAAGAATGCCCATCTTTTTGTGTCTTTTTGTTTATTTATTTATTTTACAGAGACAGAGAGAGAGTCAGAGAGAGGGATAGATAGGGACAGACAGGCAGGAACCGAGAGATGAGAAGCATCAATTATTAGTTTTTTTTCGTTGTGACACCTTAGTTGTTCATTGATTGCTTTCTCATATGTGCCTTGACCGTGAGCCTTCAGCAGACCTAGCAACCCACTGCTTGAGCCAGCGACCTCGACCTTGGGTCCAAGCTGGTGAGCTTTGCTCAAACCAGATGAGCCTGCGCTCAAGCTGGAGACCTCAGGGTCTCGAACCTGGGTCCTTCCACATCCCAGTCCGATGCTCTACCCACTGCGCCACCGCCTGGTCAGGCTTTTTGTGTCTTTTTATTTGCTTGAGGCTTAGACATTTTAGAGAGTGTTTTAAGGTTTTCCCTTTTAATAAAGATTTTGCACATTTTTTATTAAACTTATACTTATTTTAACTTTATTTTAAATGTTTTACTTTGAAATAATTCACTTACTGAAAAGTTACAGGAATGATAGAGAGATTCCAACTTCTCTTTACTAATAACAAAGATTCCCCAATTGTTAAATTGACCAGTTGTTAAAATTGTTAAATTTATGTTATTAATCTCTCTATATAGTTTATAAGCATTTATTATTTAATTCAACCAATCGAAAATGTTACAGATATGGATATCTCATTATCCTTTTTGTCTTTCAGTGAGTATTTATTTCCTTTAAAAAATAAAGGACACACTTTAAAATAACTGCAGTATAACTATAAATTAAAAGCAGGAAGTTTATGTAATACTGTCATCTAAACAGAGACCCCATTCAAATTTTGCCAGTTGTCTAGTAATGTTTGTTATAGGACTATGATCTCATTCAGGATTATGTGTTGCAGTTGCTTGTCATGTCCTTCTGTATGAAATAGTTCTTCAGTCTTTCCTTGGTTTTCATGACCTTGATAGCTTTGAAGTACAGGCTAGTTTGGGGTTTGTATGTTGTTTCCTCATGATTTGAGTCAGATTATATATCTTTCACAGGCACCACAGAAGTGGTGCTATGTCCTTCTTAGTGCATCATGTCAGAGGCAAACTGGCAGTGTTTGCCTCACTACTGGTGATGTTAACTTAAGATAGGTTATAGCTAGTTTCATCACTTGTAAGATAATGTCAGCAGGACTTGTTCATTGTAAGGATTAATTAATTAGTATTTTGTACTTATTAGCAATTAATGTTAGTTGGCATTCTATTGCAAGGTAGAGCTTTCTTTTCTCTCAGTTATTTATTGATTTATTTATATCAGTATAGATTCCTAGTTCATTCACTATGGCTATTCCTATTTTATTTGCCACTGTTAATTATTGTATTTTAATGCTCAAACAGTCTTAGATATAGCCCGTGGGAGAGCCAGCAAGTTACTTCTCATGTCCCTTTTTCATTTCCCTCTTATTCCTGGAGCACCTCCTTATTTGGGGCATAAGATGTTCTGGGTTCATTTTGTGTTTTCCCTGCTCTGAAATCAGCCTTTCTCCAGGAAGTTCTTTTACATTGTGGATAATAAATTTTGAGATTAATTGTGCCCATGTGTCTGAATCTCATTTTTATGTCCCATCTATGTATGGAATCATATAATTCTTAGTTTTTTCTAATTTACTTTTTTCACTCAGTATAATGTTATCAAGGTCCGTCCATGTTGTTGTCAACGATCCGATGTCATCATTTCTTATGGCTGAGTAGTATTCCATAGTATATATGTACCAAAGCTTTTTAATCCACTCGTCCTCTGATGGACACTTGGGCTGTTTCCAGATCTTTGCTATTGTGAACAATGCTGCCATAAACATGGGGGTGTATTTCTCCTTTTGGAACAGTGCTATGCAGCACAAAGAAAACCAGATAGAAGGTAACGAAAGACAATTTGACTTTGGGTGAAGGGTATGCAACATAATCAAATGTCAGAATAACCTGGAGATGTTTTCTCTGAACATATGTACCCTGATTTATCAATGTTACCACATTAAAATTAATAAAAAAATTCAGAATTCAGAAACTAAAATCTAATGCTAAGTCTGCTCCAGAATGTCATTGTTTTAAACCCTCTTAAAGGATAGAGCTACTACATACATGTGTCATATATGTACATACACACATACTTTTCTGTCTACATTTCTATCTCTTGATCCATCTATCTCTATTAAAAACTGAATTGAGCCCTGGCCAGATAGCTCAGTTGGTTAGAGTGTCGTCCTGTAGCATAGGAATTGCTTGTTTAATCCCTGGTCAGGGCACATACAGGAACAGATTGAGTTTATCTCTCTCTGTCTTTCTAAAAATCAATAAATCTAAAAAAATTTTTAAATGAATTCACACTGATACCTCCTATTTCATTTCAGCATGATAGGTTTTGTTCTAGACTTCCTCTTTTCTGTACTTATAGCCCCATTCTTCAACATTTACAAAACTTGGCTCTTATTATCCCCACCATATTTATTTATTCAATTCTCCTGTATACGGCCAATATCCTTTTCACACTGGTCAAGTATCCCTATCCCATCTTCTGGCTCAGATATCACCAACCATGTGGGCTGTGGCTGTGTCAGAGAGAATATATATGTTTCTTTTTATTTCTGTCGTAAATGGAATTCTCTTCTTTTATAAATTCTAACTGGTCTTTGTTTACATATTTGAAATCTATTGATTTTGTGTTTTATATCCTGCTATCTTATACAATCTTCTCATTTTTTTGAGTTAGTTTTTAAAATTAATTCTCTATATTTTAGTTACACATCTTGAAAATAGAATCTGCAAATAAAATTAATTTTCTCTTTATAATTTTTAAAACTCAAATTTCCTTTTCTTTTTTAATTTCATTGGCCAATAAAATGTTTAATAGTAGTGACAATATGGACATTCTTATTTTATTCCTGACTCAGTGGGAATGTCTCTAAGTCATTCTCTACTATAATGAGGCCCTGGCCAGTTAGTTCAGTCAGAGTGTCATCCTGAAACAAGAAGGTTACGGGTTTGATCCCCACTCAACAAATGAATGCTTCCCTTCCATCCTCGTCTCTCTGGCTCTCTAAAAGTCAAACCCTAGCCAGATAGCTCAGTTGGTTGGAGCATCATCCCTAAGTGCAGAGGTGGCCAGTTTGATCCCAGGTCAGGGCACATACACGTTCCTGTATATCTCTCTCTAAAAAAAAAATTTTTTTTTAAATTGAGAACAAATGTTCAATTTTGTTAAATGTCTTCTCAGTACATATCCTTATTTTTTCTTTTGACCAATTAATATGATGAATTAAGTTAATAGATTTCCTAATATTGAACCATCTTTGCATATTGGAAGAAACCCACATGATTAAAAAATTAAATTTTTAAATTAGCTGTTGGATTATGTTTGCTAATATTTTATTTAGAACCTTTACACTAATAATTATAAATAAGATTGGTCTGTAGTTTTTTTTTAAAGCACTTTTTATCAGGCTTCAGTATAAAGGTTATTCTTAAAAATAATTTGGCGGCCCTGGCCGGTTGGCTCAGTGGTAGAGCGTCGGCCTGGCACGCAGAAGTCCCGGGTTCGATTCCCGGCCAGGGCACACAGGAGAGGCGCCCATCTGCTTCTCCACCCCTCACCCTCTCCTTTCTCTCTGTCTCTCTCTTCCCCTCCTGCAGCCGAGGCTCCATTGGAGCAAAGATGGCCCGGGCACTGGGGATGGCTCCTTGGCCTCTGCCCCAGGCACTGGAGTGGCTCTGGTCGCGGCAGAGCGACGCCCCAGAGGGGCAGAGCATCGATCCCTTGTGGGCAGAGCGTTGCCCCCTGGTGGGCGTGCCGGGTGGATCCCCGTCGGGTGCATGCGGGAGTCTGTCTGACTGTCTCTCCCCGTTTCTAGCTTCAGAAAAATACAAATAATAATAATTTGGAAGTTTTTCTTCTAATTTAAGTAGCATCAAGATTTCTTGGTCTCTAACGTTTTATAAAAGTTAGTGGGACTTTGGGTTTAATGTCTTATGGGGTAGAAAGTGGGGGTTAAACTTTTTTTAATGTTATGTTTTATCATTATTCTTCCTTTATTTATAATTTTGTGTATATTTGTTTTTATTTCTTTTAAGTCAGTTTGGGGTTTATCTGTTTTGTTGATTTTTAGTCAACAAACTATTCACATATTCATTTATTTACCATTTTTTAACTCAGAAGTATGCTTTAATACTTGGGTGTTTTTGTTTGTTTGTTTGTTTGCTTGTTTTACTTTTTCACAAGTTCCCCCATTGTCCTTTTTGGTCCTTTCCTAGCTTTAATTTATACATTTAATTCTCTCTCTTTTTTTGGATTTCTCTGTAATTCTCAGTATTTTATGCATTTATTCTGAGGGGTGGTCCAGAAGCTTCATCAGACCACACAGAAAAGGGGAAGCACCTGGCTCTATGGTAGTGGTCCCCAACCTTTTTTGGGCCATGGACCAGTTTAATGTCAGAAAATATTTTCACGGACTGGCCTTTAGGGTGGGACAGATAAATGTATCACGTGACCGAGACGAGCATCAAGAATGAGTCTTAGATGGATGTAACAGAGGGAATCTGGTCATTTTTTAAAAATAAAACATCGTTGAGACTTAAATATAAATAAAACAGAAATAATGTAAGTTATTTATTCTTTCTCTGCGGACCGATACCAAATGGCCCATGAACCAGTACCAGTCTGTGGCCTGGGGGTTGGGGACCACTGCTCTACAGTATTTAACAGTGAGGGAGGGGGCTACGATTGTCCTTGCCTGTCTTGTCACAGGACTGCTGGGCTTGGAAATTTGTCACTGAATGCACTTTGGTGTGTCTCAGAGAAAAAAACAGAACACCTTTTGCACATGAGCAGGAGCTCTGGCCGTGACCTTGGTAGGACTTCTGTGCTGGTTCACTTGCTTTTATTCTTTCTTCTTTAGTCATAGTACTATTTTAGACTAAGATTTCTCTTTGACTTTATTGTAGGTTCTAATGTGTTTTTCATTTTTGTTGCTCTCTAGATTTTGTGCACCTTTGATTAGCATTTTCTTTTGACATAGAGTTGCTTAACAGTTTTAAATTTTTCAGGGAAATGGTCTTCTTTTCTAATTTAGTTAAAATTTCAGTTTTGTATGTCTCTACTGATTTTAGGTTTTTGAATTTGAGATTTTATTCAACGTATAGATAAATTTTTCACAGGTTCTTAAAAGAAGGTATATCTATTTTCAAGGGTCCTAATTATCTGTGAAACAATCAGATACATCCTATTAATTTTGCCAAAGTCTTGTACATCAACCCTCATTTTGTGCCTATCTAATCAATTTGGGAAAGAACTAAATTATCCTAAGAGCAGTGTTTCTATTTGCCCTTAGATTGCTTGTTATTTTTGATCTGTGAAAATTGTTACAATGGTACAGTATTTGGGTCATAGTTATTTCTATTTTATTTTTTTTGTTATGAATTGTATTCTTTAACATTATTAAAAATCCTTACTTGCCTTCAATTCTGTTTTATTTTATGACAAAATTTGACTTCTACTTTTGGTTTGCATCTACCTGGTATAACTTTGTCCATGCTTTAAAAAAAGGAGTATATCTTACAACACAGAGACTTTCTTTTAATAGGTAAAATCAACCTATTTACATTTATTGATATGACAGAAATATTTGATCTTAACTCTGACATTTTTATTATTTTTGTGTTTATAGTTTATATTGTTGTGTTTTTGTATTTAGTTCTCTTGCCTTTTTATTTTATTTTGGTAGTTCTGATTTTGAGGAAGTATTTTTATTATTTACATGTATATAACTTCCTTAATTTTAGACAATATCTGTTAGCTTACTTATACAAACAATAACATTGGCAGCTTGTATCCCTTTCCCTTTCCCCTCCTGTGCCCCAATTTAACTCATTTGTTTTTGAACTGCTAAATATGCTTTTACCTCTGACTTAATTTGTTAACTTTAAATAAAATCCTATCCAGATGAAGCCATCCAGGGGCTTATTCTACCTCCCTTCAGTGTACTTTTCCTACAACTCAAGACTTTCTTTCTCTGTGACCGCAAAGGCCATATTTGTTTCCTGTAAACATGGCATTACTGTGAGTTTCTCAGTACAACTGCGTTGTCTCTCTTCGAGTAAACTGGCACAGGAGGCTTCTGTGGCCTGTCTTGCATTCCCTGGTCCCACCCTCCGGGGGGACCCTCTCACGTTCATGAGGGATATTTTGTTGCCACTCTCCGAGCTCAGAGGTGGCTGGATCCTCCTGAGCACTGTCTCTTCCTTTTACTTTACTCCACCAACTCTTGTAGGCTCACCTCAGTTTGAACTCAGCCCAGTTCTCAGGAGTTTCTTCCTCAATCAACATTTGCATTTCACAGAGAGCACCTCTTCTTCAGGGTATCTATTTTGCCAGGTCTTTCTAAGGCCTGCCCCTGATAGGACCCTTTGCCCTTCCCTATCTCCCCTAGTTCTCTCCCTGCACTCTTCTCCTACTGGCTGTGTCCAGTTATTATGTGTCACTGCATATATTTTGGAGTTTGTACATTTTCTATGTCTCCTACTGTCACTGATTATGAGGTTTACAACCAGGCAAGCCCTTTCTTCTCTTTGTCACTCTGTGGTTTCCAGGATAAGGGGAGAGATTTGACTCTAAGCTGTAGCCATGTTCATTCTGGGAGCAAATTCTGGACCTTACTATTTAATAGGGGATCCTCATATATATAATTCACCGATAGTCTGTTAATGAGGTATTCAGCATAGTTAGAAGCTCATTTGTATAGACTTGGTAGAACAAACTGATCCATTGATCTATTATATATTTTTTAAAGATTTTATTTATTGATTTTAAAGAGGGTGGGAGAGAGAGAGAGAGAGAGAGAAAGAGAGAGAGAGAGGTGGAGGAGTGAGAAGCATCAACTCGTCAGAGTTGCTTCTCATTTGTGCCTTGACCAGGCAAGCCTGGGGTTCCAAACTGGCAACTCCAGCATTCCAGGTCAATGCTTTATCCACAGGTCAGGCTGATCCATTATATCTTAAACTTGCCAACATGAACTACTGTTGCTACAATAAACAGAGGAGGGAATTATTTATTGGTATACAATTGGTTTGTTCCCTAAACTATGTGGATGAGCTAGCAACACTGTACCAATATTTTACATAGTCTTGGATAGTTCCATTTTGCTTATCTCAAGATTAGCTCTAAACCATTATTTCACTCTGTGGACCACCTATCCTCAAGCATTCTTTTTCTTCTTTTTTTTTTTTTTTTCTGGTGAGAAAGACAGAGATAGGAAGGGAGATGAAAACATCAACTCGTAGTTGCGTCACTTTAATTGTTAATTGATTTGCTTCTCATATGTGCCTGGACCAGGGTCCTCTAGCCAAGCCAGTGACCCCTTGCTCAAGCCAGCAACCATGTGATCATGTGAATGATCCCACGTTCAGGTCAGTGAGCCTGCGCTCAAGCCAGTGACCTTGGGGCTTCAAACCTGGACTTCAGTGTTCCAAGTCTCCACTCTATCCACTGCACCACCACCGATTAGGCTCCTCAATCATTTTATTTATTTATTTATTTATTTATTTATTTATTATTTTAGCTAGAGAGGAAGGGAGAGAGAGACAGGAAAATTGATTTGTTCCTCTATGTGCCCTGACTGGGGATCAAACTGGCAACTTCTGTGTTTCTGGCCAGTGCTCTAATCAACAGAACTATCAGGCCATGACTCCTTAATCATTCTTAACAGAAAAAAGAAGTTCACAAACATGAACTTCCTCACTCTCTCTTTTTCTTACTTAAAACCTTACATATAATGGCGCTTCCCCACACGCCTTTCCTCACTTCTGGGAAGAGATGCTCTTTCTCTCCAAGGCTACCATCTCTTTCCCTAACTACCACTTTTCATTTCTTCCACACATTTTAAATTTTTATCAGTTATCTTTGTCTTCTCTTGCTCCTTTTGCAAATAAACTCATTTCCTTCATCCAAAACTAAACTAAAGCAAATCAAAAATTCACAAACATTTTTGTGCCTCTTACCCCATTTATAGTGCCTGTTTCTTCCTTCCTTGACAGCCCAAGCACAGCTTCTATATCAAGCCCTTGTCCAAACTCTGTGGTACACTGTAGAGGCCTTGTCCTCCATTACTCATTGAAACTGCTGTCATTAAATGGAAGTCGGGTTGTCCTAACGATCCAGTCACCTCGTTCTATTACATTTTATGTAGCAGCAGCCATGACCTTGATTTCTAGAGTGGGAAATCTGTTCTGCTTGTCTGACCTCTTTCGTCCGTGTGTTAAATTTTACTATTCCTCAAGGTTATAATTTTTTTCATCTCACACAGTCTTCATTTGTTTTATCATCTACTTCTGAGTCCAAATAACAGGTAAAAAAGACAGTTTAGAAGTATTATAACAATATTTTCTACTCATGGCATGCACAACTTCAAAATATCACAAAAAATCACTTAAGATATTATTCCTTTAAAAGCAGATTTACCTCAACTTGTGAATTTTGTGTATGAAGGTCATTACAAACAAGAAATTTTAGGGGGACAGGAAAACATTAATCGTTTCAAAAAATGTTTATTTGGTATGGAAGCAAGTAACTATTAACAATTTAATTTAGCTGGTGGATATGGAGAATTTATAGAAAATTTTGGCATTTTATGGTTCAGTTCTGTTTTGGACAAATAGCTTTATCAACTAGAAATATGAATAAATGCAATACCATGGAACCATTAAAATAAGCCTACTAGCTGAGAAGGCAAAGCATATAACTATAAAGTAATAAGCTTTGTTACTAAGTACTGAGATGGCTACTAGATTTGTAGCTCTTAGAAAAAGCTTTTGAGACTAAAGGAGGTTTTAGTAACTTTATTTTCTAAAAATATGGCCTACAAATATGTTTCTCCCCCTACATCTTCACTTCTTTAAAAATAAATAGAAACAGACACAAACAGCTTATCTTGATACAGGTTTAGAGTCAGCCAAATTCAGCTTTCAAAGAGTTAAGGTCAACAAGGAGATGTTCTGCACTTGGCCTCTGCAAAGCACTGGCCCCCCAGCAGTCCTGGATAATCTTCTCAAGTCTTTTCCCAGGGATGGACTCATTGAAGACAGCTGCTGAGAGAGACGGGCGAAGGTTATAGGCCACTACAGCATAGAGCACGTACTGACGCTCCCCCAAGTAAGGCACCTCCTTGGTAGTCATTTGCCAGAGTGTAATGGCAAAAGAATAGATGTCAGCTTTGGGTGTTACAGTCTCTCCTTTGAGGAGCTCTGGGGCTCGGTGGGTATATGTGCCGCCTAGCTGGTAAGGAGTCGTGAAGCACAGGAGATCTTCCAGCTTCTCTGAACAACCGAAGTCACCAATTTTGCAGACATCCTGTTCACTGATCAGAATGTTAGCTGGCTTCAGGTCCAAGTGCACAATGTTTTGTGAGTGAAGGAAAAGCAGTCCATTTACAACATCCAGGGCGTACCTCAGACACTTAGCCAAATTTAATTGCTCTCCAACCCAACACTGAAGCTTCACGTCCTCCTCGTCCTCCTCAGGGCAGCTGGTAGCACCGTAAATGACTTGGTGTAAAGTGACATTGCCACCAAACTCCATGATTATGGTGCCTAAACTATTAAAGCCCACAGGCGTGCGTGTGCTGGCAGCTACAACACCTACGATGTTGTCATGGCGAAGCCTTGCTATGTTGAGCTCAGCCCAGAAACTGCGCTGGGATGCCAGTCGGTTCTTGGTGCACCTGTTCACTTGCTTTATGGCCACGAGCACACCGTGGTAAGTTGCCTTGTACACTGATCCGAAGCCCCCAGTTCCCAACCTCTGTAGGAAGCACACCTGTTCCCAGTCAATGGAGCACCAGGCCAGCCGGCGTGGCAGCCGTGGGGCCCTGGGAGGAGTATCCCCAGAGAAGAGCTTCCCTGCTTTGCTTGGGAGCTCCGAGGGGCTACTGCAGGGCCTAGAGTCCACAGAGGCAGAAAACTCGCCAGGGAGGTAACTGCGCCGAGGGAGAGGCGAGGGCATGGCCTCTTCAAAGTAGATCCAGAGTGGCTCAGGTAAGTGAAAAGAAAAGAAAAAAAACAACAACCCGAGTTTGGTAGCATGACTTACTACCTGCTCCTTTGCTCGACTGCAGCGTTTTTCTAGTCTTCCTTCATTTTCTCCAAATGAGCCACATCTGTGCTTTTACTCAGCAAGGGTTTCTGTCAGATGGGGGAAAACAATCTGAATGAAGCACAGTGTCTTTCAGATGAAAGCATTTCCCTTCAACACTTAACAGCGCATTCTTTTAACAAGCTCTCAGACACACAGCACGGAGGTGCCCAAGGACTCACCCCTCTTTTTCACTATTTCTTAATTATATTAAAATATTAAAAAGGACTTTCTTTTTTTTTTTTTTTTTTACAATCTCATCTGAACATTATTACTTATCAGACTAAAAGGACCACAGCAGTGCAATGAAATTATTTCACACTTTGCAGGATATAATGATTGTCAGTGTTCTCCTCCAGCTGCATTAAATCACTTCCAGCAGTTATTGGCAGAAAGAGTTGAAATATGAACAGCTGACATTTGTTTATCTGATTACAGGGATAATTAGGTGCAACCTTCATATACAGATTAAAAAATGTAACCTTAAAGTAATCGATCCAAATAGAATCATTGATATAGGTCAAAACATACGCTCCTAACTTCATCACAGAAAAGGAGAATTCTCTGACACTCCATTCAGCTTACAGAGCGAATTAGCAAGACTTCTTAGCAACATATCGACTTCCTAACAATCCTTCCATTCCATGGCAGTTCAGCCCACCCAGTAAGCTTACTTGCAAGAGAGATTTTAGACTCCACAGCAAATGAGTTGCAGAAGTTTTGAAACAGCTGTTGGGGGAGGAAAAGAGAACAAAAATGATTCAGAGCCATGATCAGAGCTTCAAATAATAACAAAATATGAGAGAATCCTAAAAGAGGAAAAAGTTTGAAGGAATAAAACTGAGACAGAATCACTCGTGCCTATATCTAATGTGGAAAGCCAGATGTTGAAATTAAATTCAGGATCTTGCTGTCCAATCATAAGTTTTTTGTTTCTAATTTTTATAATAAAAAACTAATTTACATTTCAAATCTTTGGGAAAAAAACCTAACAATATTACCCTTTTCATTAAAAAGCACAGGATAATGTTATGATGGACATTTAAAAAATCAAATGTTAAATTTTATTTTGAATTATTGTACTTAGAGCATATAGGTGATAAGTAACCACACTTTTTTAATGATCATAGGTCTGTGCTTCTGAAATATGTTGGTTCTAAAAAGATATGTTAATAAACTCAAGCCCTTTTGAAGTCTGTTGTGCCCTAGGATAGGATTTCTATTCTCCAGTCTGCCTTAGTATGTAACTTGTTTAAGCCCCAATCTTTTCACTTAAAATTAGGATAATTGTTAAAGCAAACTTTGATTTTGGAATAAAAGTTATGGGATCCTGTCCAGATTCATAATAGCAAAAATATAAAAATATCTACTCTGAAATATTTTAGTAGAAATGCTTTATCTGAAGTATCAAACCTGAAATATAAAGAGATGACAATAAATAGACTAAAGAACACAGTAAGATTATATTCTATGATAAGTATACATTGAAAAATGTATTCAATAGTCATCATATAGTTAGGATTATAGTTTAGGGCTCTGAAGTTGTTCTGTGGTATTAGGAATGCTGTAAATATTAGCCGAATAAGAGCAATAAAGAGACTTAATTAACTTCCTTGGTATTACATATATGGCAAAATGATGTGATTATTATCATATAATCTAGTTTTAAGATTAATAGCATAAATAATTCATTTTTCAGAGTTTGATTTTATTTACTTAAAATATTAGGTAGTAATGAAAATGTGGTGCTCTGTACATTCACATACGCCAAGTTCATTAGAACCATCATCTGCTAATCTGCACAAGAGTATTTAATTGAATATCCATTTTAAAACAGCTTCTAGACCAGATGGCCTGAGTTTCTTACTGTTCTTCAGTTTCCTCATCTGCTAACTGAGGAAAATGTGCCCACTTCAGGATTGTCAGGATTTACAGAGTTCCAAATAATTAGATCAGGGCCTGATAAGTAATACCTAAATGCTTATTATGAAACTCCATAAAAAACAATGTGTATGGGTTTATGACAATAAGAAACAGAAAGTATTAGTTTAAAGCAGTGGTTTTCCATTTTTTTTATACTTGTGGACTAGTGAAAATAGAACTATTTCAGGGACTGCTAACGCAGAAGTAAAAACCATTCTTAGTGTTTTGTGCATTGTGTTTTAATTATAATACTATAAATGAAAACTCTCTAAAATAACCGGATGAACAGTAAAAAAAGTATTTTAAGTAGACCATAACTAAAATTTCTACAGAGTAATATTTAATTCAAGTAAAGTTAGTGCAAAATCTGCTGTTGCTTCTTTGCAAGAATATTTTATAACTAAGGCTGCAGTTTTGTTTCCAAGAGACAAAGCACTGCAGTGACATCTGTTCAGTTTCTCTGTTTAGTTTCTATTAGTGATAGGACCGAAAAAGTCTTCTCACACAAGTCGGTAGTAGAAAATAGGATTAAAAATGCAATATCTTTATTACTAAGAGATGGATATTCTTCTTTCAGTGATATACCAACATTGTGGCAATGACTGCATTTTAAGTGTGGACACTAGAGTTACATCAGAAGATAAATCTATTAGTTTTTTTTTTCACAATGATTGACGGAGCAGGAGTTGATATCTTTCATGAACGGGTTATTGATCTAAAGGTTACCTTTATGGGGATCCTCATTTTCAGGGTAATAATGATCAAAGTTTTGAACTAACACTCTCAAATGTTGACTTATTTTATTAAATATGAATTACCAGCTGATGTCTGCAGCAATCAAAACATCTTGAGAAAGCAGAAATATTTCTACATCTTCTCCCTGTATGCAGCTTTCCCAAAGAACAAGTGTCTTTTTGAATGCATTTTTCTTATTTCTCAATGTAAAAATGTTTGTGTTAAACCCCTGAAGAGAACTATTTAGTTCATTGAAGAAGTAAACATATCCATAATATATGCAAGCTTAGTCATTTGTTCTTTATTCAACAAAGCTCTATCGAGTTTTACTCTTGCAGAAACCATTTCACTTTTTTTCTCAGCTCAAAAAGGTGTTAAAGAACCCTTCCTCTTGAGAGCCCCCTTACTTCCATATAGGGAAAGAGATGTTGTGAACCCATGCTTTCACATAGTATCATGAACAGTTGAGGTTAAACCTTGTCTACAAATATCATTAATGATCTTCACTGCATCATTCATCACTGTGTTCAATTCAGAGGAAAGTTTCTTTGCAACAAAATGCTGCCAGTGAATATACAGTGTGTGGACAACATTCCTGCAATGTCTTTTATTTTCATAATAACCACTGAGTGTTGTCCAATCACGTTCACAGCACTGTTTATACACTCCGATGCACTTGCCCCAGTGTAAGCCCTCCACTTGAAATTACTCATTAAGAGCATTAAATATCTCTAAACTAGTGGTCCGACAAGGCAGATCAAAGACAACAGGGTAGTTCTCTCTTAAAGTCTTTATCATCAATATACTTCACAAAGCAAAGTAGAATAGCATGGACACTCATGTCTGTTGAGTCATCAGGTTGAATGGCAAAACATTTTGATTTCTTTATGTCCTCTACAATTTACTCTTTAATATCGTTGACTATATCAACAGTTCTCTGAATGGTGTTGTCCTCTGAAGTGGTATAGCCTCAAGTTTTTGTGTGGCTTGAGGACCCTACATTTGCCAAGTGACATCTAAGATGCAAGGCTTTACTAATTTCTTTACCAATAGTGATTTTTTTTTGAAGGACAGCTATATAAGATGCTCAGAGCAGTGATTTTTCACTAGTCATCATTTTCTTCATTTGAGTTTTCTGACTTTTCATTTGGTTGGGTAATCTTTTAAAAAAAATCCAGTGGCTTCTCATTAAGATCACTGTGCTGCAAATGCAAATGATAAGTAAGTTTGGAAGGTTTTATTGTATCTTTTTTTTTTTTTTTTGTATTTTTCTGAAGCTGGAAACAGGCAGTCAGTCAGACTCCCGCATGCACCCGACCGGGATCCACCCGGCACGCCCACCAGGGGGCGATGCTCTGCCCATCCAGGGCGTCACTCTGTCGCGACCAGAGCCACTCTAGCGCCTGGGGCAGAGGCGAAGGAGCCATCCCCAGTGCCCAGGCCATCTTTTGCTCCAGTGGAGCCTCGGCTGCAGGAGGGGAAGAGAGAGACAGAGAGGAAGGAGAGGGGGAGGGGTGGAGAAGCAGATGGGCGCCTCTCCTGTGTGCCCTGGCAGGGAATCGAACCCGGGATTCCTGCATGCCAGGCCGACGCTCTACCACTGAGCCAACTGGCCAGGGCCTATTGTATCATTTAACAGAATTTCAGAACATACTACATACAAGGGCTGTGTCGATAATTCACTATCAAGTTCTACAGTGAAACCAAGTTTTAGATACTCCTTATCATACTGCTTAACAAAGTTTCCTTTTCTTTTTATTTTTTTTGGTTCCTGTGGCACCTTCCAAATTATCAACACAATTATTTTTCACTGTTTCTTTTAAACTTGAAGCACTAGCTCTTGGTTTACTTTTGGTGTTATTACTACTTTAATTTTGACTATTGTTTGTGCTTTTGAGGAAGATTAAAATGTTTTGTTGTTTTCTCTCCATTTTGGAGGGTTTTAAATTTATAGCACAATGACACTAAAACACTCAATAATTTATTTGCAAACAATATGGACACTTTTTTTTTTTTTTACAGAGACAGAGAGAGAGGGATAGATAGGGACAGACAGACAGGAACGGGAGAGAGATGAGAAGTATCCACTGGGGAACAAAATTTTTGTTGCATCCACAAAAACACTTGTTCTTACCTAATTCAAGTGTGCTGATCTCAAATCTGACAGTTTTTCCCTGTAAGCTACAGTTTTTTGCAATTCAAGATTTTAGGTTTTCATCTTATTGTAAAATTTTCAACATTTAGTTTAACATAATGAAGTAGAATGTCTTCTTGGGCATCATATTTGTAAAAATAAAATAATTTATACAATGCAGTAAATACACTAATATACTACAAGATATGATTGCATTAGAATTTGTCTACAATTTCAAAATAGAACATATTAAAACACATTTTAATCATAAAATATGCACAAAACTTATTTAAATTCTATTCAGGTAAAAATTTGCGTTTGTAGCTCTTGCATTTGTGTACTTGTTGAGGATAATCTCGTTTAATGCTCCAATAGTAGTCTGCTCATCACTAACAGCTCCAAGATTTTTGGTAAACTTATCAAGGTGACTGTTCAGGAAGTGAATCTTAATGCTTACGTTACATCCAATGTCGCACGCAGAAAGCCAACAGTATCCTTTGAACCAGAAGTTCATAGTTTTCTGCTTTTTTGTTGCCAAGGAAGTTCTTTGTAACTGCTACAGAAGGCTGCTATGCTGCTTTCTCCTCCTTATTCATCTTCCTGGTAAATTCTTTGTTATGTATGAGGGTTCGAATTTGAGGTCCATTGAATACACCTACTTTTATCTTCTCGAAAGACAAGGCAGGAAAAGCAGAAATAATATGTTGAAAGCATTCACTTTCTCTATTCAAAGCCTGAACAAACTGCTTCATTAAGCCAACTTTAATGTGAAGTGGGGGAAAAATGATCCTGTCTCAATTAACTACAGATTCATTCACAATATTTTGCATCCCTATTTCCAGAGCTTCACGTTTCGGCCACTCCTTCTGTGTCCAGTGTTTCTCCTGAGAGCAGCTGTCCCACAAACACAGAAAGCAAGGATACTTTGTGAAACCTCTCTGTTGTCTTAGCAGGAAATTTACCATTTTAATATCCACACAAATGATCCAGTTATGCTCCTCATACTTCAGAAAGTCGAAGACAATTTTTATGTCATTATAATCTTTTCGCAGATGAGTTGAATAACCAATTGGAACCACTGTATAAACATTACCATTGTGTAGAACACATATCAGACTCTGTTTAGAGCTGTCAAAAAATAGCCGCCATTCTGTTGGGTTGTAAGTGGTAACACCTAGCTGACTGAGAAGACTACTGATATCCTGACAGTAAACAAAGTGCCTTTGGAGAAAAAGTCCACAAAAATTTGTTCATGCTTCCTGAAATGAGATACTTTAGCTGACCAGTGAAGTACATTCTTTTTTTTTTGAAGCCTGGAGGCTAATAACTCAACTGCTTTCTTTGATAGGCCCAAATCTCTTACTAAGTCATTCAATTTGGGGTGGCTAAACTGCTGAGGGGTTAATGACTGCTTGGTATCAGAAGACCCTTCAGATTCTATAACCATTTCCTCATGCATCTTATCAAAATACACTTGATCTCCATGCTCACTTTCTTTGTCCTTAGAAGAAATAAAACCATTGAAAACCAAAACCGGGAGTGTCTCAGAGTGTGGGATAGGTCTTATTGCTGAAGAAATATTAGGATATGCGATCATATGCCATTTTTTCTTGCTGATACCCTTTGTATGGATCAGACAGAAATAACAGTCACTGCTGTGGTCCTTAGGTTCACGCCAAACCATGGGAGTACCAAAAAGCATTCCTTTGTGTTTTCCTTTTGTTCATTCAGTCACAAAGCATTTCCTCACAATTATGACACACAATATGAGGACCCCAATTCTTGTCTTGATCACCAAGGGGAACTTGAAAATAGGCAATATATGCACATGTCACAAATGATGAAATATTGTGCCTTTGACATTGAAGTGTGTAACAGCCACATATATAACAGAAGGTATCAGGACTATTACATTTACGCCTACTCGAAGAAGCCATGATTCAATCTTAAAACAAAATAAGAGAGTGTTTTTATCAGATAATAATTTTTTACATTTAAAAACAACTACAATTATGTAAAAGTGATGTTTGTAAAACATTAATTGCCTTGTGGTTATGTTCAATCCAAGAGTCGTTGCCCTTTTACTCTAGTTTAAAAACCAATGCATGCCATTAACTGTAACAAAAAGAAATTAAAATTGCATAAAAACTAAAGCATGCACCAAAAAACAGATTTCAGATTTAGAATCAGCGATGCAGAAATATATAGAAACAGTTCTAAAACCTCATGCAACAGAAAATGAAAATAAAATTGTTCCCCAGTGTATTAGTTATTTGTTGCAACACCTTAGCTGTTCATTGATTGCTTTCTCATATGGGCCTTGACCATGGGGCTACAGCAGACCGAGTGACCCCTTGCTATAGCCAGCGACCTTGAGTCCAAGCTGGTGAGCTTCACTCAAACCAGATGAGCCCACGCTCAAGCTGGTGACCTTGGGGTCTCGAACCTGGGTCCTCCCCATCCCCGTCTGATGGTCTATCCACTGCGCCACCACCTGGTCAGGCAATATCGATACATTCTGAATAGGCGAATACCTGATGATTATTTGTGCATGAAAAAAATGTACTACTGAGAGAGGGAGGGGGCTGGAAACGGAAACACACACAACAGATAAAATTTCATCATACTGCCCACAACAGTGCATTATGGTGCAAACTGGTACTTGATTTCCAAATGCCACATGTATAGTGCATTGAACACCACATAAGTATGTATGAACACTATTTGCACAAGGGTGAAAAAAATGAACTACAAAGGGAAGTGTAGGATTAGAGCCTGTGTACTACCTAGCTGGCTGGAAACAGGAACACATAACAAAGAAAGTTTTGTCTTACCACACATAACAGTGCAACACAGTACCAGCTGGCACTTGATTTCCAAACTTCACATATATTACAGTGTGTCTGTAAAGTCATGGTGCACTTTTGACCGGTCATAGGAAAGCAACAAAAGACGATAGAAATGTGAAATCTGCACCAAATAAAAGGAAAACCCTCCCAGTTTCTGCAGGATGATGTGGCAGCATGTGCGCATGCGCAGATGATGACGTAACAGCATGTATACAGTGGAGCAGCCCACGGCCATGCCAGTGGAGATGTGGACGGTACAGAGGAAAGTTCAATGTGTTCTGTGGCTTGCTAAATTTGAATTCCGTGACCAAAGTGCAACGTGAATATTGGTGCGTTTATAACGAAGCACCACCCCATAGGAATAACATTACTCGGTGGGATAAGCAGTTGAAGGAAACCGGCAGTTTGGTGGAGAAACCCCATTCTGGTAGGCCATTAGTCAGTGACGAGTCTGTAGAGGCTATATGGCATAGATACCTAAGGAGCCCTAAAAAATCTGTGTGTGAGCCCACATCGAACTGCACTGAATAGGTATGAAACTGGGAGAGTTTTCCTTTTATTTGGTGCAGATTTCACATTTCTATCGTCTTTTTTTGCTTTTCTGTGACCGGTCAAAAGTGCACCATGACTTTACAGACACACTGTATAATGCATTGAATACTACATAAGTTAGTCCAAATGCTGTTTGTCTATTTTGCATCTATTAGTTCCAAAGATACCTAAGACAACTTCAATAGTAGTTTTATTGATGATACAAGCTGATAGGGGGCAACCACTGTGAGCATAGAGAATTTGACTAAGATCTTTGGATTTACAATCTTCATCCATCAGAGTGGTTGACTCTTTCACAGCCAGTCTGGCAGAGTGGTTCCAGTCCTCAGACCGGTGGTTGAAAAACACCAGTTTAAAGTGTATTCTACCAGGGCTGAGGCAATTTTGAGTATTTTCTTCCTGCACTTAAATTTTATTTGGGGTTAAAGATATAAGAACACATTGCTTTGTTGGTATATGTTAAAAATGCAGAGGTCTAACACTAATCTCTGATCAACTGCAATAAACTTATGTAGGAAAAACAACTGTGCTTGCTCACTTGCACTTTGCATGATTAGTGCATGAGCACATGGTAGAGCCCCTTGTGTATAGCCTGTATAAGGCTATGGGTGCTTGCCCTTAGGGTAGATTGCAGGTCACTTGCCCGCCACTGTGAGGGGCTATTTTGCTGTTCCCGCATCTGCTGCCCTGAGAAGCGGTTTTTCCTTCCTATCTGCTCTCTGCCATTGTGAGAATCTATTAAACGGTAGTGGCTGAACGCTTTCCAGCCCTGCAGTTTCTCTACAGTCTGCCCGAATCCAATTTGAACCTGCCGGGCCTCCATTATCAGCATTATACCTTGTCATGCCCAGAATGGCAAAGAATAAAACTTGATGATAAAAGAGTAGGCTGTATACCCTAGAACTGCAAATGAAACAAAGGAAAGAGAAAGTGTACCTACTGAGAAGCAAAGGGCTCCCTGGTTCTTAAGAGTAAAGGCTTTACATTTTCTTTCTGCTCTTTCATTGGCAGCATGACTATTGGGAGATATACTTCAGTATCAGGTAACCAACAGCATATTAACAACTCATACAATCTAATTTCAAACAAAGGTATTCAGGAGTATCATGTGGGACAGGATCTCTTGGTGGGCGCAGAGGGCTTGTGGTCTAGTAAAAGGCGTTAGCGCCACGCGCAGGTCTCTGCACCGGGCATCCAGAGCTGTGCTCCTGGCCGGAGCGCAGCCCCTCGCTGGCTAGGGCTCTGGAGGGGTTTTCCTTAGTGAATCCCTAAGTCACTGGAATGAGCGGCTTCTGTTCAGACAGCAGGACCAACGACTTCGCCTCTCTCCTGTCGGAAGCACGGTTCCTGAGGGTTCTTTGGCCTTGGAGTTTGTACACATCTCATCAGAAATGGCAGCAGGTGGTTTGGGCCCTCGGCCAGTTGTTTGGGCCACATGCAGAGAAGCACGTGGAGGAGGCTGTCACTCCCAAGGTGATGTACTGCCTAAGGAAGGCCAAATGTCTACCAAGATGTTCTTTTTCCTTGCCCTTCTGCATACACAGAATTTTATTTTCCCTTCAATTCAGAATCATCACTAACCTATTTTTTTTAAAGATTTTATTATTGATTTTACAGAGAGAGGAGGGTAGGGAATGATAAGTAGTTGCTTCACTCTAGCTGTTCATTGGTCGCTTGTTGTATGTGCCTTGACCATGCAAGCCCAGCAAGCCCAGGGTTTTGAAGTGGCGACCTCAGTGTTCCAGGTCGACAGTTTATCCACTGCCCCACCACAGGCCAGGCCAAATCATCACTTAAGCTCTTGAAAGAAGTTTTTTTAAATGCCTTCAAAGTCAATGTTATTACAACAATACACAGAACCTTGCTTGCAAGGACCGCCTCGGACCGACAGCTACCCACCTCAGCACATGCGCAGTGAGTGACCCCTGCATCACCACCGGGCCTTGTTTCCCAGTAGTCTGAGGTTACAATGCAATTTCATAATGTTAAAATTTGAGGGAATATAAGAATTGGAGTCTTTGAAATGTTTTATTACCACTTACAAACATAAACTAAGATGAAAAATTCACATGTGCTTTTTGTAGAACCGAAAAACTAATACATATGCTTTACTAAAATACAAAGATCATAGAGTCGAACTTGAAAAACATTTTTTACTTAAGTAGAATCATATTGTTGATATTATTCTGAAATTTGAATTTTATACTAGCAAAATATATAACATACTTGTTTCCATGTCAGTGCAGCTACTTTAGTTCACATAATATGGTTAGGGACAGATCCAAGTTTTGTGGGGCCTAAAGTTTTACAAATTGAGGGACCTTCTTTAAGAAGATTTAAAAATTAGGTATATAAGTGAATATTTTTCAGATGAGGAATCACAACAAATTACAAAAAAAGAGGTGGTATACATATGCAATGGAATATTATCCAGCCATGGAAAAGAATGAAATCTAGCCATTTGCAACAACATGGTTGGACCTTAACTTAAGGCTCTGTGCTACATGAAATAAGTCAGGCAGAGAAAGACAAATGCAGTATGATGTCACTTATACATGGAGTCTAAGAAACAAACAAAACCAAGATAATAGATACAGAGAACTGATTGATGGTTCTCAGAAGCAGGGGTTCAGGGGTGAACAAAGTGGTTAAAGGGGGTCAAGGGTACAAATTTATAAAATGAATAAGATACAAACATTAAATAAGTCACAGGTATATAATGCACAGCATGGCAACTGCAGTTAAAAATATTGTACTACATATTTGAGAGTTGCTTTTCTAAGTCTTCTGTCCATTCATGGAGGTAGGTTGCTCTTATCTGGGTTGATGACTTGGATTTTTTTTTTTAATTTTTTTTTATAGGGACAGAGAGAGAGTCAGATAGAGGGATAGACAGGGACAGACAGACAGGAATGGAGAGAGATGAGAAGCATTAATCATCAGTTTTTCGTTGCGACACCATAGTTGTTCATTGATTGCTTTCTCATATGTGCCATGACTGCGGGCCTTCAGCAGACTGAATAACCCCCCACTCGAGCCAGTGACCTTGGGTCCAAGCTGGTGAGCTTTTTGCTCAAACCAGATGAGCCCACGCTCAAGCTGGCAACATTGGGGTCTAGAACCTGGGTCCTTTTGCATCCCAGTCCGACGCTCTATCCACTGCGCCACCGCCTGGTCAGGCGATGACTTGGATTTTGTATTTTGACTTTTTTTTAAGATTTTATTTTATTTATTTATTTACTTACTTTCTTATTTAGTGTGTGAGAGAGACAGACAGGGACAGACAGGAGGAGAGAGAGATGACAAGCATCAATTAGTAGTTGCAGCACTTTTTTTTTGGTTATTTTTTTAAAGCTTATTTTATTGATTTTTAAAGATGAAGGGGGAAAGAGAGAGAGACAGGAACATCGATCTGTTTCTGTATATGTCCTCACCTGGGACTGAACCAGCAGCTTCTGCACTTCGGGACGATGCTCTAACCAACCCAACTGAGCTGTTTGGCCAGGGTTAAGTTGCAGCACTTTAGCTGTTCATTGATTACTTTCTCATTTGTGCCTTGACCAAGCGACTCCAGCTGAGACAGTGACCCCTTGTTCAAGCCAGTGACCTTTGGGCTCAAGCCAGCAACCTTGGGGTTTCGAACTTGGGTCTGACGTTCTATCCACTGTGCTACTGCCTGGTCAGGTGAGATTTTATTAATTGATTTTAGAGAAAAGGGGTAGGGAGGAGAGAAGCGGGAAGCATGACCTCATAGTAGTTGCTTCTCCTATGCACCTTGAACAGGCAAGCCCAGGGTTTCCAACTAGCGACCTCAGCATTCCAGGTGGAAGCTCTATCCACTGCACAACCACAGGTCAGGTTTGACTCTTAAATACATACGTGCTGTATTTGTTTGCTTCAGTAATATCTAACTTCTAAGTTCTATACCTTTTAACTTGACAGGACTTGACGACATGGAAATGCCGCTCAATCTGGTTTTAAAGACCTTTGAGCTAAATAATATCTTGCTTCCCCCCCCCCCCCCATATTTTTAAGACCATAAAATGCTCATGGATATTTGAAATTGTATCTGATTGAAATTTGGCACTCTTGAATAATTTTGTCTAACTTATGGTCACAATTTGTGGAATCATTCTACTGCCAGAAAATGCTTTTTAGTTAAGTATATATTTAACATTTACTAAATATTGTATTTTTCACTGATAAAGTAAATGAATCAAAATAAGAACATGTTTGGCCCAGGCCGGTTGGCTCAGTGGTAGAGCGTCGGCCTGGTGTGCAGGAGTCCCGGGTTCGATTCTTGGCCAGGGCACACAAGAGAAGTGCCCATCTGCTTCTCCACCCCTCCCCTTCTCCTTCCTCTCTGTTTCCCTCTTCCCCTCCCGCAGCTGAGGCTCCATGGGAGCAAAGTTGGCCGGGCACTGAGGATGGCTCCATGACCTCTGCCTCAGGCGGTAGAATGGCTCTGGTTGCGACAGAGCAACACCCCAGATGGGCAGAGCATCGCCCCCTGGTGGACATGCCGGGTGGATCCCAGTCGGGCGCATGCAGGAGTCTGTCTGACTGCCTCCCCGTTTCCAACTTCAGAAAAGTACAAAAAAAAAAAATTAGAACATGTTTGAAAAATGATTCATAAGTAATACAGGCTATTCAATTCATCATCTTTACTTGACTTTCTGGTAATTTTTTTCTGTGTACCATTATAGACTCATGGCTTTCCATAGATTCAGTGTGATTTAACCAAGGGCAATAATTATTGTCTTTTACAACACTTGTGTTCTTTTGACACAGTCCCATTAATCTGAATTATTTCTTGTCTCCTGCTATAGCAAGTTGCTCCCAGGCTCATAACCCACCCTACCCAGATATGGAATCAACGATTTCTTCAGGGTCTCCTGGGAAAATGGCATTAGAAATCATTATAGTGAAGTTTACACATTAGGTTCATTATTAAAGCCCTTGTCCCTAGCTCGCTCATTTAATCTGATATGAAGCATTGGTAAACACGTTTTTTTCTTTCTTTCAAAATCATGGTTCATATTGATATTTTTGATTACAGCTCCTAATTCAAACAGTTCATTTTTATGATTTCATTCCCCTTTCTTCTATACTTAAAATCCTGATTCCAAGCAAAATTAATATAATTACTTCTTTTATCTGACAAACTTATTTAAAAATGTTGAAAATGTTTTGCAATTATTTTATTCTTATACTGAATTCCACTAAGGATACATCAAATTATTTTCTTGTAGAGTTATTCATAATAGCTAAGAAGCTTTAAGACTTTGTTATATTACATATGATTAGTTTAATTTGTTTTTGCTTTTGGGAGGTCATCAGCATAAATAACTGGCAGTTTTCTAAGAAGGTAATGGCTTTTAGCCAAGAGGTTATTCTGGCCTGACCAGGCGGTGGCGCAGTGGATAGAGCATTGGACTGGGATGCAGAAGACCCAGGTTCAAGACCCCGAGGTCATCAGCTTAAGTGCGGGCTCATCTGGTTTGAGCAAAAAGCTCACCAGCTTGGACCCAAGGTCGCTGGCTGGGGCAAAGGGTTACTCGGTCTGCTGAAGGCCTGCAGTCAAGGCACATATGAGAAAGCAATCAATGAACAACTAAGGTGTCAGAACAAAAAACTGATGATTGATGTTTCTCATCTCTCTCCATTCCTGTCTGTCTGTCCCTATCTGTCCCTCTCTCTCTCTCTCTGTAAAAAAACAACAACAACAACAAAAAAGAGGTTATTTTGCTTGTGTGATATTCAAACCCTGGAAGATGGTAGAAAAACAGTTAGTTGAGTCTACCTTATGAGTTGGGGAGAGGAGGTGTACGTATATGAATCTCCCAAGTTCTGTATGGAAGTTTCACTTAGCCACCATCCAGTCCATATTTAATGACCAAATGAAATATTACTTGCATAAGAGTCATACCCACAGTTCTACCTGGGCAACCCAATGCTGTTTTCTATTTCATTGATGTTAATTCCATTAAAATTTAATTATTTATTAAAGCCTTTAAAATTATTTTTAGCTTCCTTTTATACTGTATAACATTTCTTCTACCAAATTAACATTGTATTATATTAAAGTTTAGAATGTATAAATCCAATATGATTCTCTATGTTGGTTTTATCACAATTCAGTGCCAAAATCTTTAATTTTTCTCCAGGAAGATTTTAATGAGGTATGCAGTATCTTAGAATTCTATATTATTAAGGAAAGATACTATGCTAGTTCAAGTCTTCTGAGAAGAAGATAGCAAGACAGAATTAGAAGTGCAATGATTCAGGTCTGACCCTTTTGAAGGACAGAGGGAAGGAAGGAAGGTTGAATAGAAGTGTCTTAGCCTGCAGTATAGTTCTAAAAAGGTTCAGTATGGCAGGTGAAGAGTCCTCAAATCAAAGGTAGAGGACTCATATATCTCCTAAAAATGGACTGTGTTTAATGTTCATGCTAGACAAAATCACTGGCTGGGAGAACCCCTGGGAAGTATAGCTTCAGTGCAAATATCATGATAAATTTCAGAGTACAACTCTGGGGCCGTCAGCCAATAATACTTTCTGGATTAAGTGATCTGAGAGGCACAGTTTCATGGTCAACCAGATACAAATATAAAGCTTGAAAGATTTTATTTGAGAGTCTCTCTACTTGGGTCAAAATTCTGGTGTCACTTTGTACATAATAATCATTATTATCCTAACTGATAATTACAGTGTAGAATTCCAATTTTTAAGAAGGTATTGAGTAAGTTCTATTTATTTTTTATCTCAAGACTATGTTTTTAGCCCTGGTCAGATGCTCAATTGGTTAGAGCATCCTCTGAAGCTCAGAGGTTGCTGGTTTGATTCCTGGTCAGGGCACATACAGGAATGAGTTAAAGTTCCTGCTTCTCTCTCCCTTCCTCTCTCTCTTAAAAAAATAAAATCAATCAATAAATGTAAATAAAACCCCCAAACTAAAAATAGACATATTTGCTTTTAGACATAATTTTAGCTTTATGCAAATACAGTTGACCCTTGAACAACATGGAGGTTAGACAGACCCACTTCTATACAGTTGAAAATTTGTGGATACCTTTTAATTCCCTCAAAACTTAGTTGTCCTTGGGTATCCACAGGGGATAGGTTCCAGAACACCCCTGTGGATAGCAAAATCTGTGGATGCTCAAGTCCTCTATATAAAATGGTGTAGAAGATCAATGCATACAGTCAGCCTTTGGCACCTGCAGACTCCCAACTTTAGGTTGAAAACAATATAGGTATTTATTGAAAAAATCCACACATAAGTGGACCCATGCAGTACAAATCCACGTTATTCAAGGGTCAACTGTACATCTGTACATTCAACCAAAGGAGTAAGTACAAAGTTATATATATATAATAGAAGCAACAGAACTCATAGAAGCTCCTAAGCAGATCACTCTTGACATAGCAACCAAATGCTTTTTTGGAACTAAGACAATTTTATTTGGTAAAAAAATAATTACTTACAGATGTGTTTGTGTATATATATGTGTATGTGTCTTGTTGGAATGGAAAAATTGGTAGGTAGATAAATAGATGATAGGTAGATAGATAGATAGATAGGCTATATATGCATATATATCTGTAAGCAGTTCTCTTTTTATTAAAAATTTCCAAAATTAAAAAATATTCCTTAATACCTTTTAATAGACTTCTAAAATATTTCTGTAACACCTTTTAATATATCTATCCATATATACATATGTAGTTATGTAAATTATATGATGTATCTTCTCAAGCTTATCTTATTAGACTAACACTTTTAAATTTTGAAATACAAAGAATTCCTTTCTTACCTGGCCTTCTGAAATTCAGGCTTACTTTTTTTTTCTGAACTATAAGAGGAAGTTTATTTAGAAAGTCAGAGAGGTAGAAATGAGCCATAGATGAAGTGGGCTCAGGAAACAAGTTATAGAAGCAAAGGAGCATTGGACCTTAGGAGAAAGAGAGGCAAAGAAATGTGCCTGGGGAAGGGGAAGCATGGGGATAGGTAAGAGTGAGCTCTATAGAGAGGGTCTCCTACACTTACCTGAGGACAGATTTACTTTATTTCTATCTTTTCTAAAATACTCAAATGTTCTATATTTAATGGACAAAGAGTCTTATAATTATTTTTAGGGTGTGGCTCCTTAACAGCTGAGGACTTCAGTGCTAATGCTTTTTTTTAATACAGAGAGAGAGAGAGTCAGAGAGAGGGATAGATAGGGACAGACAGACAGGAACAAAGAGAAATGAGAAGCATCAATCATGAATTTTTTGTTGAAACAGCTTGGCTGTTCATTGATTGCTTTCTCATATGTGCCTTGACCGTGAGCCTGCGCTGAAGCTGGCGACCTCGGGGTCTCAAACCTAGGTCCTTCACATCCCAGTCTGACATTCTATCCACTGTGCCACCGCCTGGTCAGGCTCAGTGCTAATGCTTTAAAGCAGGAGTAGTCAAACTTTTTATACCTACTGCCCACTTTTGTATCTCTGTTAGTAGTAAAATTTTCTAACCACCCACCGGTTCCACAGTAATGGTGATTTATAAAGTAGGAAAGTAACTTTACTTATAAAATTTATAAAGCAGAGTTACAGCAAGTTAAAGCATATAATAATAACTACTTACCAAGTACTTTATGTCTGATTTTCACTAAGTTTGGCAGAATAAATCTTTATAAGACAACTTGCTATAGTTAAATCTATCTTTTTATTTATACTTTGGTTGCTCCACTACTGCCCACCATGAAAGCTGGAACCCCCACTAGTGGGCGGTAGGGACCAGGTTGACTACTACTGCTTTAAAGCTTCATCTTACATGAGATTTGAGATAGTGAAGTTCTTGGCCTTGCATCTTTAAAAGTGAAACATCAGAAAACTTGTTGGAACTTCACACAAGGTGATTTTAGGTGACTCTAGAAAAGAAGGAATCCAATTATTAGGTCTCAGTGGGTCATACTTGTGCAGGAAATTGAGAGAAAATATTCTAGATGACTTCCTTCACTGCTTCTATCAATGTCTTTAATGATGTTTTGGCCCCTTTCTTAGCTACTATGTCAGAGCCTCAGCTCATTTTCCATGCTTACCATGAATTGATCTGATTGGCATGATGATTTCCCTGTTTTTTTCTTTAGATATTTTAGGATATCATAGTCCCTGAATCCATAATAGGAAAATTAAAAATTTGGAGTCATTTCTAGTAGAGCTATTGCAGATTTTACAGACCATTCACTATCATAATTCAGTAATCATTCACTGTAATGATTGAGTAAAGCTGGAAATGCCTTCCTAACATTTAAATATGGCAGTGCCCATGCTATGTTAATATAGCCTGGGGAGAAAAATTGATTTCCAGGAAAAATATAAGGTGTGTGTATGTGTATAACAGAGGCTAGATGAAAAGATTTAATGTTTGATTCCTACCTGAGACTAGAGGATGCTGAACTCAACAGAGTTGGGCACTGGAGTCCAGATATGGCGACGCAGGACAGCAAAGGGCAAGTGAGGAAAGGAAGATAAGAGGCTTACAAATGTCTACTGACTCATTCTGTAGCCTCCTTTGCTGAATTCAGGTTCCTGATTGCAACAAATTTTGCTGACTGTGCCAAATTATAAAGATCATGGTCTCCAACTTTAAGATTGTCATTTACTTGTAATCTGTATACAGAAAGAAGAGGTAGAGAAGCATACACACACCAGGGGCTTAGCTCCCTGGTCTTCTTAGTATCATCAAGTTTTGCTTGCTCTTTTAATCACCTTTTTGTGGAACAACTATAACAAATTTAATTTAGCAACTTCAGCAACCCATTCCTTGGATAACCCAGAACATTTCTGAGAATCATCTTTGTGTTTGTGCAAGGGTCTTCTGTGAAACAAGGAAGTGTGTGGAAGAGGTACCTGTATAATATGGCAGCTGCTGGTGCTTTGGGAGGGATGAGTAGAATCTTCATGGAGGAATTTCCTAGATCCTCAACTCAGGGTACCAGTGAACGCTTCTGTGTTCTTTTATTCACAGAAACATTTGATTCAGGCTTTTGTATTTATTAGCTCACTACTGCATAATTTTTATGTCCATGGACCAAACAACTGGAGGCTGATTTGGGATTTATATATCCCAATTATCATTGACACATTTTAAAAACTATTAAGTTACCAATTACCAAAACAGAACAGCTTGGTCCCATCCACAATTGACTGTAACCCCATACGACCCAGCTGTCGCCTACAGACAATGTCCAATTATATGACCAGATGTTATTAATAACTTGAGTCCATATTGGTCCTCACATTAAGCTCAACCCCAGGAGGAGGGGTGGCTACACAATAATTTGTCCCAGATGACCCCATAGAAGATAGCAGACATTCTGTAACTTGTGTCATTTTTCCACCCAAAGGAACAGTGTTAACACTTTAGCAAGAGTGTTGATCCAGGTGAAACAGAATCATGATTCTAACTTTGAACAACAGCTAGAGTCAGAAGAAGCAGGGTCAGGGAAACATTACTAGAAGACAAATTACTATGAGTTTCCATTTTGAATGGCTTTGGGTTTTAGGTTGTATTGTTCCTTGTTCAATTATGTTTCCAGTGTTTTTTAAATTATACTACTCTTTGGTTTGTTTCTTGTGTAATTAACCTACATCCTATCTTCCATGTTTATATCCCCCCAATCAATATAGTGTCAATGTCATAGGTAATTATAAGATTTAAATCTACTTTTGGCCCTCAGTTTAAATTTACCAGGCCTCTCTGCCCCAGTTAGAGTGTGAGTACAGTTCCACCATTTTGGACACTTACTTCTCCATAAATTCCAGTAGTTAAGGGTGTTCTTAATATATGGTGACAAAGTATGATTTGACCTTGAGTGGTTCACACACAATGCAATATGTAGATCATTTATCATAGAAATCTCCACTTGAAACCTATATGATCTTATTAACCAATGTCACCCCAATAAATGTAAAAATTATTATAAATAAATACCATAAAGAGGTCACTAATGTTAACAACACTGAGTCCCTCTGAAAAATAAGCACCTGCAAAAAATAAATAAATAAATAAGAATAGCTTGATGCCTATTTTTTTCTTTCTCAACAGTTTAAAGAATATTCTGTTATCTTTGAGATTGCATAACTTTTGATGAGAAGTCTGTGAAAGCAGAAGACAATTTTATTTCATTATTAACCTTGACTATAAATAACCCCAGTTGCAACCTTAATTACAGTGTTGTGAGAGCCTTGAGCCAGAGGGCCCAGCTATAGGGCACGTGCATTCTTAACCACACAGAAAGTGTGTGATAACACCTATGAGACATAAACTCCACTAAGTTTGGGGATAATTTGTTATGCAGCAATAGATATTTAATCCAGAGAATATCCTAAAAATTGCCACATATCAAAAATTAGGGCCCTGGCCGGTTGGCTCAGCGGTAGAGCGTTGGCCTAGCGTGCGGAGGACCCGGGTTCGATTCCCGGCCAGGGCACACAGGAGAAGCGCCCATTTGCTTCTCCACCCCTCCGCCGCGCTTTCCTCTCTGTCTCTCTCGTCCCCTCCTGCAGCCAAGGCTCCATTGGAGCAAAAGATGGCCCGGGCGCTGGGGATGGCTCTGTGGCCTCTGCCCCAGGCGCTAGAGTGGCTCTGGTCGCAACATGGCGACGCCCAGGATGGGCAGAGCATCGCCCCCTGGTGGGCAGAGTGTCGCCCCTGGTGGGCGTGCCGGGTGGATCCCGGTCGGGCGCATGCGGGAGTCTGTCTGACTGTCTCTCCCTGTTTCCAGCTTCAGAAAAATGGAAAAAAAAAATTAATTACATGCAAAGCACCTGGAAAGCATTACACATCTTAATAGCTACTTCAAAATTGTGAAAGTTAATTTCAATATACAATTTGGACCAACCAAATTATTAATCAAATATTATGGTAAAATACATTATCTGACATATAGTAAGTGAAAAAAATTATATTCCATGAACCCCTTCTCAGGAAGTTACTGAAAGATGTGTTCCACCAAGAAAAGAAAATAAACCAGGCAAGAAAATGCATGGAATTCAAGAAAAAGTAGATATCAACTAAGAGAGGCAAAGAAAATTCCAAGAATAGAAGTAAAGAAAAAACCCAACATGCTAGCTATGTAATAGGATTGAATAACAATCCACTTTGAAATAGGAGAGCTGCAGAAGTGTATGCCAGAACAGGAGGCAAATACCCAAATACTTAGTTTAAAAAGTTGAAAATAGTTGCCTCTGAGTAACAGAACTAGGTGAGATAGGGGGATGGCAGTAGGCAAGGGTGGTCCATATCTCACCAACCTTTAGGAAATTCTCACATCCACCATTTTCCGAGAGGTAATCTATTTACTGGATCACATAATTGATGTGTCCATGAGAAAATCTTGCTTATGTGGTATTAGTCCTAAGAGTTCAAACATTGTTAAATAGGTATTCATGTTTCTTCTACCAAATCTTTGCTCTGTTTTATAAATCTGCACTTTCTCTAGTAAGCACTCTCCTAAAGGTGTTCATTCTTCATTACTCTGGTAATTCCTGCAAATGAAACATGCTAAGCCAATCATTGTGGCTAAGGAAAAGAGAATATAACAGCTAGCCTGTAATTAAGGTTGCAACTGGGGTTATTTATAGTCAAGGTTAATAATGAAATAAAATTGTCTTCTGCTTTCACAGACTTCTCATCAAAAGTTATGCAATCTCAAAGATAACAGAATATTCTTTAAACTGTTGAGAAAGAAAAAAATAGGCATCAAGCTATTCTTATTTATTTATTTATTTTTTGCAGGTGCTTATTTTTCAGAGGGACTCAGTGTTGTTAACATTAGTGACCTCTTTATGGTATTTATTTATAATAATTTTTACATTTATTGGGGTGACATTGGTTAATAAGATCATATAGGTTTCAAGTGGAGATTTCTATGATAAATGATCTACATATTGCATTGTGTGTGAACCACTCAAGGTCAAATCATACTTTGTCACCATATATTTGGCTGAAAAATGAAGACAAAATACAAGGGGTCCTCAGGTTATGACAGTCTTTTTTTTTTTTTTTTTTTTTTTTTTATATATAAATAAATTTTTATTTTAATGGGGTGACATCAATAAATCAGGGTACATACATTCAAAGAAAACATTTCCAGGTTATCTTGTCATTTAGTTATGTTGCATACCCATCACCCAAAGAGAGATCGTCCTCTGCCACCCTCCATCCAGTTCTCTCTGTACCCCTCCCCCTCCCCTCCCCCTCTCCCTCCTTCCCTCCCCCCACCCCCCATAGCCACCACACTCCTGTTCATGCCTCTCAGTCTCGCTTTTATGTCCCACTAATGTATGGAATCCTGCAGTTCCTGTTTTTTTCTGATTCGCTTATTTCACTCCGCACAATGCTACCAAGACTCCACCATTCCGCTATAAGTGATCCAATGTCACCATTTCTCCTAGCTGAATAATATACCATGGTGTATATGTGCCCCATCTTCTTCATCTAGTCCTCTATTTTTTTTACAGTGATTAAAAGCCTTTAAGCAAACTCTTGGCCAATACAGCAAGAATCCATAAATGAGTAGTGTCCTTAACATGTTCCCCAAGTCCAAGTTGGCCCCCTCACCATGCCAAATCCCTGAAAAATGCAACCCAACCACAGTTCAGTCTGTTAGGAGCTGTCACAGGGAGCAGGAGTCCAGGAACGTTCCCCACAGGAAAAGTCCGTATGGCACTGGAATTGTTGTCACCATTCTATACTTTGCAGCTCATGTCCAAGTCCCAATGACCGCTGCTTCTAGCTGGTAATGATTCAGGTAGACTGGAAAAAGCCATTTGCAGCATGCGTGGATATGGAGCTTCTGTTCTCCTCTGCCTGGAGAGTTGAGACCAGGTTGCTTTTCCCTGGAGCTCTGTGACTGTGGCCTGGTAAAGAGAACCTTGGGATACACTAAGCTGGGTGGCAAAGGTAAATTCATAATACAAGTTGGCAAAAGGAGGAAAGAGAGCTCTAAATTAAGAGTAGGTCCCAGCCTGAAATATGAGTGGGGCGTTGAGGTAGGAGGAATAAAGGAAACACTATATATTAAGCAAAGCAGCAGAAAATAGGACTATCAACACCCACAACAGAGATCTTTGAGGGAAGAATAAAGAACCTGACTATTCAGGCAAAACATAGTTAAGTGGCCCTTGTGCAAATGAGATCAGTTTACCTGCTTCTTGGAAGAAATACCCTAGGCTCGTCCACAGTGTCGTAGATGGGGTCGACGGCCCTGGGCACCTTCAGCCTTCAGTGGCAAACCCCAGCATTCTGGGCAAGGTTAGGTCATAGGTGGCTGGAGCAGGCCTGGAAGAGACTGAACCCTCCCTTAGAGGAGCGAGGGGGAAGCCCACCTTCCAGTGTCCCTGTTTCCTCACAGTAGAGGTGTGTAAGCCTGGCAGGCTTTAGCTCAATGACCTTCCTTTCCACTATTGAAGCAGGACCCAGATGGCATCCTATGAGACCCCTTTGTGGTGCTGGAGCCTTTAAGGGTGTATCCTAAAAGCTGGTAGTTCCCCCTGATCTCTATTGGGCTTTTTCTGCCTCTAGGTATCTTAAAAGCCATTCTCAGAAGATCTCGCTGAGGGGTTTGAGGATCCCCATCCGCCTATATAAATCTTTTCCATATATCTGGAGCTATTTGGAAAAAAGAACAGTGTTATTAGCTAGATCTAATAAAGAAGGTAGATTTGGTGTCTCCTGTTCATCAGCTTTCAAAAGAAATGTAAATTTTTTTTTTTAAGTAAAAAGCATGATATGGTAGACCCATTGGAGTCATTGGCCTGGTGTGCAGGATTCCCGGGTTCGATTCCCAGCCAGAGCACACAGGAGAAGCGCCCATCTACCTCTCCACCCCTCCCCCTCTCCCCCCTCCCGGTCCCTCTCCTCCCGCCCACAGCCAAGGCTCCACCGGAGCAAATCCACCCTGGGCACTAAGGATGGCCCCATGGCCTCCGCCCCAGTTGCTAGAATGACTCCGGTTGTAACAGAGCAACATCCCAGATGGGCAGAGCATTCCCCCCGGTAGGCATGCCAGGTGGATCCCAGTCAGGCGCATGCAGGAGTCTGTCTGCTTGCCTCCCCATCCCCATCCTCAGAAATATACAAAAAATAAATAAATAAAAGAAAAAATACAAAAAAAAAAAAAAAAAAAAAAAAAAAAGGGGGGGGGCATTCCCTTGTGCTAAAGCACCAGGAAGCATGGAGTGAGCTTGAGTATGTCCTATGAAACATGGAGCTCTATGTTTACATATAAGTCTTTGAAGAAGGAGGAACTGCTGAAATAGTTTGTCAGCATTTGTCCCTAAGATAGCAGTCTTCATAGTGGGAACACCATACGTAAATATTTGCTGTCTGAGGTTATGACAGTCTTGACATATGACATTTCGAATTTTTAACGCTTACTCCCATAAAAACTTTAAAAAAAAATTAAGACAAGTTTTTCGATTTACGGCATTAGTGTCGTACTTACAGATTACATGAACAAACTAGTTTGGTTGCATGTGGTGGAAGAATACGCAGTAACATGTCATGTTTGTGTTTTTATGTTCTAGATTATGATTTTACAATTGTGTTAAGATAGGTAAGTGACTTAGGCTAGGTTGTGTTTCGACTACACCAAAATTCAGGTTACATCACTGCAGTAGAAATGGAACTGTGTTGTAACCTGAGGAGCCCCTGTAGACTTTTTCATGCAAACAAAAGTTGAAAACATTAGTTTCCTGTAGAACTGCACTATCTTTTTTTTTTTAATTTATTTATTAAATTTAATGCAGTGACATTGATAATTCAGGGTACATATGTTGAGAGAAAACATCTCTAGATTATTTTGACATTTGATTGTGCTGTATACCCCTCCCCCAAAGTTAAATTGTCTTCTGTCACCTTCTATCTGGTTTTCTTTGTGCCCCTCCCCTCCCCCAACCTCTCTCTCCTTCTTCACCCCATCCCCCCTTCCCCCACCTCCCACCCCTGTTGCCATCACATTCTTGTTCATATCTCTGAGTCTCATTTTTATGTCCCTTCTATGTATGGATTCATATAGTTCTTAGTTTTTTTTCTGATTTACTTATTTCACTCCGTATAATGTTATCAAGGTCCATCCATGTTATTGTAAATGATCCGATGTCATCATTTCTTATGGCTGAGTAGTATTCCATAGTATATATGTACCAACGCTTTTTAATCCACTCGTCCTCTGACGGACACTTGGGCTGTTTCCAGATCTTCGCTATTGTGAACAATGCTGCCACAAATATGGGGGTGCATTTCTCCTTTTAGAGCCGAGAACTGCACTATCTTAAAGGAAGTACATTAAGCAAAAATAAAATAACAAATGGAAACCTGGATATATACAAAGGAATAAAGATTATTGAAAATGCTAACTATATGGCTAGATATAAAATATTTTTATCATTTAACTTTTTTCTTTAAAAGACAGTTGAAAATAATAAAATGATGATAATGTATCATTTAGTTTAGAACAGCGACTTTCAATCAATGTGCCACAAGAATTTTTGAAACATGCAATACCTGACTATTTAGTCAGGAGCACTGACATCTTTCCCCTTAGAATGTCAACAAATGACAACAGCCAACCCAGCAATAGCAGTCTAATGATAATGAATCAAAATCATACTTATTTTTTTTTGTCAAGTGGGCAAAAAATACAGTTTTTGGTGTGCCACAGAATTTTAGTAATTAGTTTATGTGTGCCATGAGAGGAAAAATATTGAAAATCACTGGTTTAGAATATAGAAGTAGAAAGCATGACAACAAAGCACAGAAGAGAGAAAGGGAGAATAAATTCAAAGGTGAAAAATGCAGTCTTGGAAAACGGTATTGGAGCAAATGGAGATCCACATAGAAAAATTTATCTTTGATCCTTATGTTACACGGTCCACAAAAAGTAAATGGAAATGACTCACAGACCTCAATTTAAACAGTACAACTTTAAAGTATTAGGGGAATGTATGTAGGATAAAACCTTCACAATCTTAGGCTAAGCAAATATTTCTTAGGGCAGGAAAATCATGAATCAATTCAAAATATTCCATAAAGAAAATAAGGTATGCCATAGAGTGGGGATAAAAAGATATTTGCAATATATTTGTTGTTCTGGCTTGAGGAGACATGTGTCTTTTTTATGGAGCCCTCTGGCTTTCATACTTAGTACTTAATTGCTGATTAATCACCCCCAGAAGTTCTTCATCTTTTGACAAAGAGTCTACTGTATTTAGCAGTTACCTTTTGATTCTACTGTTCTTATATACTGCTCACAAAAATTAGGGGATATTTCAAAATGAATATGAAGCAATAAAATATCCCCTAATTTTTGTGAGCAGTATAGTTACTATTTCCCTTGTCTTTCTGACAGGGTGCATGGCAGGATACACAGTACCATCCCATTTCAAGTGAAAGTTTTGACAACTGCTCTGGTACCTTACACCAGAGTATAAGGCACTGTCTTTGTCTCTTAGCAGGGGTCTTGATTGTCATGTTGGGTAGTCCATTACTGACTCAACTTTAGCAGGTGGGGTTCCCTGGGAAATAGAGTCTGATATGGATATTATCATGTAGGGTGTTCATTGGAGAGTTTTCTTGGGACCAATAAAAGTGGGATTAGGCAGAGAGATAAATTGGGTTATGAGGCAGTCGCATAGTTGCTCCAGAGCTGGGATAGTTCTTCAGCATCCCATGTTGAGATGAAGGAGCCAGGAATTTGTACACCAACATTTACAAGATTTATTTATTTGGATTTATTGGGATGGCATTGGTTAACAAAATTACATAGATTTCAGGTGTATAATTCTATAATACATTCTCTATATATTATATTGTGTGTTCACCATCCCGTCAAATCTCCTTCCATCAATATTGATCCCTCTGTTCTCCTCTTCTACCTCCCCTCAACCCCTGTCCCTCTAGTAATCATCATACTATTGTCTGTGTCTGAGTTATTTTCTTTGTTTAATCCCTTCACCATTTTTACCCACCCCCCAACCTCATTTCCCTCTGACAGTTTTCAGTCTGTTCTCTATATCTGCAAGTCTGTTCATATTTTGTTTGTTAGTCTATTGTGTTCATCAGATTCTACATATAAGTGAAATCATATGGTACTTGTCTTTCTCTGACAGGCTTATTTCACTTAGCATAATGCTCTCCAGGTCCATCCACGCTGTTGCAAAAGGTAAGATTTCCTTTTTCTTTTTTATGTCTGAGTAGTATTCCATTATATAAATGTATCACAGGGGTTTTTTTTGCTTTTGTTTTTTAATTGACTCATCTATGGATGGGCACTTGAACTGCTTCCATATCTTTGCTATTGTAAATAACACTGCAATGAACATAGGGGTTCATATGTTCTTTCAAATTACTGTTTTGGGTTTCTTTGGATATATTCCCAGAAGATGAATTGCTGAGTCATAGGCAGTTCCATTTGTAATTTTTTGAGGTAACTCCATACTACTCTCCATAGTGTTTGCACCAGTCTCCATTCCCACCAAAAATGCACAAGGGTTCCCTTTTCTACACATCCCCATTAACACTTGTTATTTGTGTATTTATTGATGACAGCCATTCTTTAAGGTGTGAGGTGATATCTCACTATGGTTTTAATTTGCATTTCTTTGATGATTAGTGACATTGAACATCTTTTCGTATGTTTATTGGCCATCTGTGTGTCCTCTTTGGAGAAATGTTTATTCAGGTCCTTTGCCATTTTTTAATTGGATTGTTTGGTGTTGAGTATTATAAATTCTTTATAAAAGTTGGATATTAGCTCTAATCAGGTATATTTTCAAATATGTTCTCCTATTCAGTGGGTTTCACAAAGGATCCTGAATAGCCACAGCAATCTTGAGAAAAAAGAACAAAGTTGGAGGAATCACATTACCTGGTATCAAACTATAAGTCTATAGTAATCAAAACAGCATGGTTCTGGCATAAAAACAGACTTAAAGATCAATGGAACAAAATAGAGAGCCAGAAATAAATCTATATCTTTATAGTCTATTAATATTTGACAAAGAAGGCCAAAAATTACAATGGGTTAACAATTGTCTATTTAATAAATGGTGTTGGGAAAATTGGACAGATACATGCAAAATATAAATAAACTAGATCACTTTCTTACACCATACACAAGAATAAGCTCAAAACAGATTAAAGACTTAAATATTAGAATTGAAACCATAAAATCCTCGAAGAAAACATAGGCAATAAAATCTCAGACACTTTTCATAACAATATTTTTTTCTGATAAATTACCTCAGGCAAGAAAAACAAAAGAAAAAAATAAACAAATGGGACTACATCAAACTAAAATGTTTTGTACAGCAAAGAAAACCATCAACAATATGAAGAAAACATTTACCAATTATTGAATGAGGACTGCCCCTTGGAAGAAGATGAGACTATGGGCAAGGTGGTACACTTCCACTGAGGCTATTTTAAAAGAAGGCTGATGTGGAGGGTTCTGCTGGCCCTACGGCAATACCTGGAAAAAGAAGTTCTGAAGAGGACTATAGGCAGTGCCTCAGCATCCCCTAGACACTTTGCCTAACAGATTCACTCTTTGTAAGACATATGTTCTTCCACCCTAGTTGTCAGGACGTTCCACCAAGACTTCTGGAAGTTAAGGGATTCTTGAACCCTGCAAATAACTTTGCATGCTGGCTTATCCAAATTCTATTCATTCATTCATTCATTCATTCATTCATTCATTCATTCATTCAAAGCATCACCGGGACCACAGAAACTATAATTAGGCACATGTCTTGAAGATATCCCTTTCACTAATGACTTTTTTCTTATATCCCTTAACAAACCTTTTACTGTATATTTCCATCATAATTTTGATATGCTCCTCTTCTATCTCTGGAATGTGAGTCCCTTATTAGATACTCCAAAATGTAACTGTCCCTAAGAAGAAAATTGGTGTTTAACTATATCTATACTGTATTTATCTGTAGATATTAAACACAGAGTTTATGCATTAGTAATTTCAGAGTGAATTCTTCCACTGTCATGTGACAACAGATCTACAAACCTTCAGAAGGTAGAGTGTCTTTGTCCCCAATAAGAGCCGATTGCACGGAGTTCTCAGGACTCTACTGAGTAGGGCTGCACCTTTACTTTTCTGTTTTAAACAGGTGACAGGTACTTACACCTTAGAAGGCTGAAGCCATTAGGAACAGGTGGGGAAATGACTCAGGTGCCTAAGAACCAAATTTTCTCCTGGAGTTGACATAGTAGGCTTAGGCCAGATGATTAGGCTGGTGTCCATTCATGGTGGCTGCTGGGGCTCTTGATTGAAGTGACTGGGAAAACAGAAGAAGTTCGAAATCCAGTGGTTATAGAGGGTGTTCTTAAGAGACCAGTGTTCATTTAATAAAAAGCATCTCAACACCTTTCATTATAGAGATTGGAAATGCTGGGTCTCAGTGGCTTAACTGCTAGATTATGTGATTAGATTGGAATTTCCCAAAAGGATAATATGGATCAGTAACAATTGCTCTTCCAGCTGAGGAGACATTTGAACAGTGTTAGCACCAACAGGAACAATTTTCAACATTTCAATAGTGATAGCTTAACAATGTGGCCAGCAGGCAGGTGCCAAATATCTGGCAATCCAGTATCTTCCTGTTCTGAAAACAAGTGTCTCTGGGAAGTTAGAGGCTGAGCAGAAGCCCCAATCCAAGAGCTTCAATTTGAGAAAATCTCTGGTTTTCAGGAGTATGAGACTAAATGAAATTCCTAAGTCAGAACTGCCTTCTCCCTCACAAATAGAACCCAGGTTTTCTCCATGTTGCTCAACAATTGTTTTAATTGAATTTCTGTAGACTTTTTGAGAGGTATAGAAAAGCATAATAAATCAAGGACTCATAAAATCTTATTACAGAGTGATCAATGAATGATCTGACATGTAAAACAGAAAACTTAGTAAGCCCCCTCACTCTGTACTATAGTGATGAGGAAGAAATCAAGACAATGATGAATAATGATGAATGTGCCTAGACTCTTGCACTTAGAGTATTAGCCTTTAGATTACTCCTTTGTGCTGTTTGTTAGTTCTCAGTACTGTACTTAATTGGTAGGTATTAACATATACATAGGGCTGAGGGGGGCAAAGCCACAGGTGCCTTCATGTGTCATCTGTGGTTTTAAATTTTGAATGAATGTCCCAAGATATTTCTGGGGCAACTGCCAAATTGCAGCAGTTAGTGGAAAAGTAATTGGGGCTATTCATTATCTGCAATTGTTGGTTTGGCATAAGAAGCGCAAAGAGCCTGAGGGAGCTTGATCCCTGGGGGTGGGTGGAACAGGTATACAATTGTCCCCGGAGAAACACTGATTCTGTCAAACATCTATACGATGTATGTGTATCAACTGTTAGTGCTACTCCACTGACTGGCTTGAAAAATGCCGCCATCGCCAACTGGTCCTTACTTCTATTAATTACAGGAAATTTATGATTCAATTGCAATTATAAGAGGATTAAAAAGGATTATTCCCCAATTTTTAAACTACTCATAACTTCACTCAGATTCATCATCTGAAGGTTGTGACACTATAAACAGCAGCACACTCTTGGGGCCACTTCTGGGCAGCACAGTGGCCTCATAGATCCTTTGGGGGTAAAAATGGGGAGAGGATCATGCAGGACACTCAGGGCACTTTTAAGTACAAATCTTGAATTTAGATTCCCAGACTCTATACGTCCTTACTGTACACATGGATATTGCCTTTGAGGGGTCCTGTAGGAGCTGTTTTGAACTAAGATGAGGAAGGAGACTGAAGAGAAATCACATTCACCCAATCAGAATTGTGCGACTCCCAAATTAGAATTCCTGTCCTTTGAGGATCATTATCTACTTGTTCCCAGACGATGAGGTCATGTATCAGCATGGAATGCTTTCTATTGCAAGTAACAGAATAGCAAACTAACATCGGTTTAAGTAATGAAGGCAATTATTTCACAAAACCAGAAATATAGAAGGAGGCAGCCAGAGCTATTGGAGGACTTAATGTCATGTTAACGTGCCACCTCCCATCATGGTTGGGAGATGTCTCTGCAACCTCACGCATCAAATCTACACCCAGGGCAGGAGGTTGGAGGGTGTGGGAGCTTGCCAGGTCTGTTTTACTAGGAAAGCAAGAGACTTCCCAGAAGCAGCCCAGTAATTCATTAACCCTTACCTCCGTCTCATTTGCCGCAACTGGGTCACCTGACTACCATTAGCTGCAGGGTTGACTGCAAAAACAGACAAAGCCCCCTAAACCAAAAAAAAAAAAAAAAAAAAGTACCTGTTTTTTTTCACCTCCTGGAGTAAAGGCAGGCATGAGAGTTGGGAGTGGGTATGGATGCCTTTAGGTGCCTTTTCAAGCATGGGCCCACAGTACTTGTCTTTCAGATCTGTGCTCATCAGTGTCATAGACAAGGAGAAGGTGCCGAACCTAGATGCGGTGTCTGGGAAAACATCCCAGAAGAAATGATGTTTAACCACAATATTTGAGGGTAAAGAGGGAAGAGTGTACTAGTGTTGGGGGCTGGTCAGTGCCATTTGTGAACTCTGAAAAGAGAAAGAATATGTTGGCTCCAGAACTGAGTATTCTGCTGGAGAAAATCCTGAGTGCTGAGGAGAATTTTTAGAATTGAGATTAGAAAGGAGGTAGAGGTAGGATCATGGAGGGCCTTTTAAAGCCATATGAAGGAATTTGAAATTATTAAATAAAAAATAGAGACTACTAGAAATCAAGATTAAAACCTGAATGAAAGGTTTTACTGCCAAGCAGGGAATCCTATCAATTACAGAATCTAGGGAAGCTCTCAGAATGAATGAAGTTTCAGGAGGCAAAAGGGGTAGGTCTTTTCCAGCTAGAAGACCATAAAGTGATTGTCCCAGAATAGGAAAGCAGGCTGAGAGTGGTATTTATTGGCTGGTGGCAGCTGGCATCCTGTTGGGTTAGCAATAGATTTGCAGGAGGTGTCTGCAATGACTTTGGGGTACAGATTTGGAAGCATGACATTCAGTTGCCTCGGGACAGGTCAGAATGGGAGCAGGCAGCCCAAGTCAGGGCTGCCTGCCTGCCTCCCCCCCCCCCCCCCTCACTCTGCTCCCTGTCAGTATGTGGGGCCAGGCTAGGGCTCATCACCATTTACCTTAAGGAAAATGTGAAGCCACTGAAAGGTCTTAGGGCATGATTAGATTTGCATTTTCAGAAAGTTTCTTTTGGTAGTGATTGGAGAATGGGTTAGATGCAAGCAAGCCTGAAGGAAGGGGGCTAACTGAAAAGGCATTCTAGTAAACCCACACTGGCTCTGAACCAGAGAAGGCCCTGGCCCACGGCCCCAGGGCCCTCAGTCACTCGTAGAGATTTAGAACCATTTCAGAACTTTGTTCTAGATCCAGCTGGAAAAGAGTTGCAATGAAGAAAAGATGTTGACCTTGACTTCACAGAGCTTAAGGTACAAAGCAGAGCCAGGCTTCCTATTCACTAAGCACAGAAGCAGACAGGTCATGCAAAAAAGATGGTGAAGGAAGTGCACAGAGCCCTGAGAATGCGGAGGAGGCAACTGGCCTAGGCAAGGAGGTCAGGAGAGGCCTCCTAAGCACCTGGCCCCACCAGTGAGAAGAGTCGATGGGGTTTCACAATTTTGAACATGTCTGGATTCCCATACCCAGCTGATTGGGAGTTTTCCTGTCATGTGCACAATAGAGTCAGGGCAAAAGATTTTTTGGCTGGTTTGTGCCAGATGGGGCAAGAAAGAAACATTCTGAGAGAAGAGGGGAAGGGAGAAGGAAGATTCAGAAAGGAAGAGGTGGAACATTATTTCTGTGTTCTTTATATCATTTAGGTCAGTGGCAGTCAATCTGGTCCCTACCGCCCACTAGTGGGTGTTCCAGCTTTCATGGTGGGCAGTAGTGGAGCAACCAACGTATAAATAAAAAGATAGATTTAACTACAGTAAGTTGTTTCATAAAGATTTATTCTGCCAAACAGCGAAAATCCAACATAAAGTACTTGGTAAGTAATTATTATTATATGCTTTAACTTGCTGTAACTCTGCTTTATAAATTTTATAAAGTAAAGTTACTTCCCTACTTTATAAATCACCATTACTGCGGAACCAGTGGGCGGTTAAAAAATTTTACTACTAACAGAGATACAAAAGTGGGCGGTAGGTATAAAAAGGTTGACTACCCCTGGTTTAGGGGTTGCAAAAGTTGTTATAATGGTCTGTCATAATGGCCCCGTTTTTTGTTTATTTGTTAATTTTTTTGTTAGCTTTGTGAAAATTAAAAAACAGAAAGATCTTAAAATTGTAGTTAGGAGGGCTTGTAGGAGTAGCTCTCACACCCTACCAATCATCATCAATTATCCCCAAACAGGAAGAGGGATGCTTTCTATCTCCAATAGGAAGATGCTTGTCTACTCTACTACTCTGACAGCAAAGATCATCTCCTTGCCAGGTAACTACCTTGTCAATGAAAGACTGTTTACAACTCAGCCAATGAACAGCCACTACACTTCGAACTCCCGTTTCCTTCAATGGACTCTTTGTTCACAATAGTCCTTCTGGACCCCACCTTTGCTATACAAAAGAAGGTTTCTCTGGGTATACTTCACCATGAGGCCCCATGTCCCAAATTGCAATTTTCGTTGTTCCCAAACACATTTTTCTGGAGAAATATCTGGCTTGTCTATTTGCTTAAGCTCAATAGCTTGGATGTGCACCTAGCACACTGTTTATTTCTTTGATTATATCATCCTGAGAGTTTTCTCATTTTAATATGAATAGAATTCTTTTGCTTTTGTTATGAGAGTTTAATGAAGACTCTGTTGTACCATCTCTTGGTTCATAGGGGATTTGAAGAAGTGAGCTCAGCAATTTTCAAGCTTTTTGGGCTCAGGATCTCTTTCCATTCTTAAAAACTAATGATCACACTCAAAGAATTTTGATTAAATGGGTTATATCTACTAAAAATTTCCCTATTTAAAATTTAAATTGAAACATTAAAAATGAGTTTATTTTAAAATAGTAATAAATTCATTACATATTAATACATTTTAATAAAAATAATTATTTTGCAAAGTCAAAAAATGTGTGAGAATGGCCCTGGCTGGTTTGCTCAGTGGATAGAGCATCAGATCAGCATATGGACATCCTGGGTTTGATTCCCAGTCAGGGCACACAAGAGAAGTGACCATCTGCTTCTCTCCTCCACTCTCTCTCCCTTCTCTCCCTCTTCCCTTCTGCAGCCAGTGGCTCAGTTGGTTTGAGCATTGGCCCAGGCACTGAGGATAGCTCAGTGGATCTGAGCATTGGCCTCAGGTGAAAAATAGCTCAGTTGATTTAAGCATTGACCCCAGGTTGCCGGTTGGATCCTGGTCAGGGCACATGTGGGAGTCTGTCTCTTTTTATCCCCTTCTCTCACTTAAAAAAAAAAGAAGTGTGAGAAGAGTGGCACTGTTTTACATTTTTTGCAAATAAATTTAGTTAAAGTTCTGTCTTATAAGAAAACTAACTCTTGCCTGACCAGGTGGTGGCACAGTGGATAGAGCATTGAACTGGGACACTGAGGACCCAAATTCAAAACCCTAAGGTCACCAGCTTGAGTGTATCATTGACATGATCCCATGGTTGCTGGCTTGAAGCCCAAGGTCACTGGCTTGAGCGAGGGGTCACTGGCTCAGCTGGAGCCCCCACAGTCAAGGCACATATTAGAAGCAATCAATAAACAACTAAAGTGACGCAACTCTGAGTTGATATTTCTCATATATGTTTCTGTCTCTCTCTTATTAAAAAATTAAAAATTAAAAAACAAAGAAATCTCATACTTGCTTCTGCATTCAATTTGGTGTGATAAATTGTTCTCATTGAAATATATGAAAGACAACATTGTCTCACAGAGATATGTGCTGTTGTATTTTTATTGGTGTTTTCAAATAATTATGGATATTCTATTTTGATACTATACCCAAACTTGGCAAGTGGTAGTTTCTTAAATATTATTTGCTATGTGGAATTTAAAACTGTATCAATGTACTTTTGTATTTTATTACATTAAAATCCATTGGTCTCTCTTGAACACTGAATGGATCTTTTATCTAGGCATGATTTTGTAACACCGGTCATTTGAAAAATATTAGTTCAACATTTGCAAACTTCCAAATGTTGACACATTTTCTTATTTGGTACCAAAAAGTTATATTTGTTAATATCACCACTTATCCTAAAAGTACTAGCCACCAATTAAAGTGGTAAATAAAAGTTTTCCAAAATTCTAATTTTCTCTTGAAAACAAATTTTATGATAAGCTAAAAACAGTCTGTTGTTAGTTATTCTAGAAGTGATAGACTCACTTCATTCAATTTTTTTTTAATTGAGAGAGAGAGAGAAAGAAAAGGCAGACAGGGACAGACAGACAGGAAGGGAGAGACAGGAAGTGTCAACTTGTAGTTGCAGCACTTTAGTTGTTCATTTTCTGCTTTCCCATATGTGCTTTGACCAGGGGGCTCCAGTCAAGCCAGTGACCTTGGGCTCAAGCCAGTGACCATGGGGTCATATCTGTGATCCCACACTCAAGCCAGAGACCCTGTGCTCAAGCTGGTGAGCTCGTGTTCAAGCCAGATGAGCCCGCACTCAAGCTGGCGACCTTAGAGTTTCGAACCTGGGTCCTCAGGGTCGTAAGTTGACATTATCCACAGTGCCACCACCTGGTCAGGCTAACTTTATTCAGTTTTTGAGAAAATTTCTAGTAAATATCCACTACTGAGTAACCAAACATTGTTCTTTCCAGTAAAATGGTGTTACATGAAGAAAGAGGCTGGCTCAGCTTGCAACTTGAACAGTCATGTGTGCTTGCCCTTAGGAAAATAATTTTACTCTGGCGTACAGCTGAAGTGCCTAAAGCATACAGTCTGTTCACACAAAATGTTAAAATAATAGGTACTCAGGATCGAGATTTCCTAAAGTAAAACTTTTCTAGCACTTTATCAGAAACATTTATAAGTGAAACTGTCTCTTTTCATTTTTTTCCCATGTGAGTGTGAGGTGATGAAGGAAACAATGACTGCTAGCACTGTTTGGTGCTAAGGCACCAGCAGTCTTCCCTGCTTTTGCTTTTGCACCATAAATGCAACTATCAATGGCGTTAAAGGGCAAATACAGTCTGATCTCATGAGTTCTGTGTGTGTGTGTGTGTGTGTGTGCGTGTGTGTGTGTGTGTGTGTGAGAGAGAGAGAGAGAGAGAGAGAGACAGAGACAGAGAAAAAGAAAGAGAGAGAGAGAAAGGAAGGGAGAGAGATGAGAAGCATCAACTCATAGTTATGGCACTTTAGATGTTCATTGATTGCTTTCTCATATGTGCCTTGACTGAGAATTCCAACAGAGCCATGACCCCTTGCTCAAGCCAGTGACCATGGGCTCAAGCCAGCAACCTTGGCCTTCCAGCCAGAGACCTTTGGGGAAGCCAGTGATCATGGGATCATGTTGATGATCCCACGCTCAAGCTGGTGACACTGTGCTCAAGCCAGCAACCTCAAGGTCTTGAACCTGGGACCTCAGCATCCCAAGGCAATGCTCTCCCCATTGCACCACCACTAATCAGACTCAAAGTTCTTGAGAGGAACTCTCAGACACCACAGGGGTCCTGTGGATCATTTTATGAGTTGCTGGTGAAGACAGAAAGGAGATTTAAGTCTAGGGGTATTTTAACTTAAAGAGGTTGGGCTGGCTGGAAGAATCCATTAAAAGAGAGTGAGAAGAGAACCAGGAGGAGTTAGGATATCATGACAAGAATGAGAATCTAATAGTGACAATGAAGAAAGCCTGATCTGGGTATTCTAAATAATTGAAGAAATGGTTGTATAAACCATGTCTTTTATTTTCTATATTCTGATGCTTTGACATCTGGGACTTTGCTGACTCTGCAGGGTCTGCCTTTCCCAGGACAGCCAGTTCCTAGAGCGAGTAAATAACTCGCTTTTTTTTTTTAAGGGGAGAGAATTTATGTAGATTTATTTATTTATTTAGAGACAGATGTTGATTTGTTGTTGTACTTATTCATGCATTCATTGGTTGATTCTAGTCTGTGCCTTGACAGGGGATCAACCCGCAACTTTGGTGTATTGGGATGATACTCCAACAAACTGAGCTACCCAGCCAGAGCAGTAACATGTTCTTGAGCAAATACAAACCAGCTAGTCCATGGCCCATCCCCACAACTCTCACACTCAAAGCCACTATCCACCTGCCCTAATCTACCAGGGCCAGAGACCAGACAACTACAGACAGCTCCTATAGCAGAGCCTGCTGAAACGATTCAAACCAATCAGTCTCAGCCTGTTTACTCAGCCTCACTTGTTCCTTCCCGTGGAAACCACAGGCTCTTGCTCATGGTTGCTCCTTCTCCCTTTGCTCCCTTACTGACCCTGGTGTTTCCCCTGTGTGGCCCTTATAATAGTTCCTCCCACCTCTTGAGGACTTTGAATAACAACCTGTCTTTTCAGTTAGCAGTCCTTTTCTGATCTGTTGGCTTACCATACCTGAAATTTTCTAAATATACTATATTTTATTTACATTTTTTTTTTTAGAGAGAGAAACTGGGTGTGAGAGGAGCGGGAAACATCAACTTGTACTAGTTGCTTCTTGTATGTGCCTTAACTGGGCAAGCCCGTGGTTTTGAACAGTGACCTCAGCATTCCAGGTTGACACTTTATCCACTGTGCCACCACAGGTCAGGCTAAATACACTATTTGTAAACAACGGTGATAGTGAGTGATGATGAATGGTGATGCTCTTTTAGGGCATTTTGCTGTAAAGAAGAATAGAAAAATGGGAAAACTAAAGAAAACTAGAGGGGAATATAGCAGTGGTAGGATTCAGCTGGTTCTTACCAGTTTGGCAGAACCGATACCTAATTTTTTATTGAGTCTGGTGAACCGGTTGTTAAAATGGCACTTGTAATCAGGGTCCTCTTTAAGGTGGGCACATGGGCAGCTGCCCAATGTGGAAATCACAAATTTATATTCCTTATTCTTTTTTTTTTCTGAAGCTAGAAATGGGGAGAGACAGTCAGACAGACTCCCGCATGCGCCCGACCGGGATCCTCCCGGCACGCCCACCAGGGGCGACGCTCTGCCCACCAGGGGGCGATGCTCTGCCCATCCTGGGCGTCGCCATGTTGCGACCAGAGCCACTCTAGCGCCTGGGGCAGAGGCCACAGAGCCATCCCCAGCGCCCGGGCCATCTTTGCTCCAATGGAGCCTTGGCTGCGGGAGGGGAAGAGAGAGACAGAGAGGGAAAGTGCGGCGAAGGGGTGGAGAAGCAAATGGGCGCTTCTCCTGTGTGCCCTGGCCGGGAATCGAACCCGGGTCCTCCGCACGCTAGGCCGACGCTCTACCGCTGAGCCAACCGGCCAGGGCCTTCCTTACTCTTTTTTAATATTCATCTGTGCAACAGCATATTCTGAGCACCCATAGTAATGTTCATTCCGTCCATAGGTGAAAAAAAATTGCAAGTGAGGACGCCAATCAAGAAGCAATATAAAAATATCTTAAATAACAGTTTTATTGTGTTTTGTCAGGTATTATTTAATATTTTTCACTAATATTTTAAAACTCTTATAATCTAGTTTTGAGTACCTCTTTTATTGTTCTTATATAAGTATTAAATACATGAAATAATAAACTATTTTTCAGTATATCATTTTTTTGTACTTAAAATGTTAATTGGGGTAGAGAACTGGTTGTTAAATTATTTGAATCTCCTCATTGGAATAGGAGATCAAGATATTAACATATGTTTAAATACTGATGGTAATGATCTTATAAAAGGGGGGAAAGTAATGATTGAGAAAGGGGGATGGAAACCAGTGCAGAAATTAAGTAGCTGATCTCAGGCAGGTGTGTGAATAGTTCATTTATTTTAACAGGAAGGAAGACAGAGTGCAGAATGCAGGTAGATTCTTATAGCTGGTTATCAAAATAGGTGAAAATTCTCTTCCGTTTGCTTCTATTTTCTTGGTAAGATAAGAAGCAAGACCATCAACTGGGACTGGGAGGGGTATGTAGGAGAGGTGAGGAGACAGGAGATATGACTTAGAGAATGAGAAAGCAAGTTGATTAGGATAAGGTAATCAGATTGCCAGCCAACTCCAAGGGCCCATTTGAGGTTTAGGGTCATAAATTTTAGGTGAGATGAGTTAGCCTGACTGTGTTGTTTTCACAAGTAAGATATATGAAATAAACAGATAGTTGATGTCATTGTTTTTTGTTTGTTTGGTTGGTTGGTTTCTTTTTGACACAGAGAGAGAGAGAGAGAGACAGAGAGAGGGACAGATAGGGACAGACAGGCAGGAAGGGAGAGAGATGAGAAGCATCAATTCTTCATTTTGGCACCTTAGTTGTTCATTGATTGCTTTCTCATATGTACCTTGACCAGGGGGCTACAGCAGAGTGAGTGACCCCTTGCTTACGCCAGCAACCTTGGGCTCAACAAACCAACCATGCGGTCATGTCTATGATCCCACACTCAAGCCAACGACCCCGCACTCAAGCTGGTGAGCTTGTGCTCAAGCTGGATGAGCCCGCACTGAAGCCAGCAACCTCGGGGTTTCAAACCTGGGTTCTCCGTGTTCTAGTCCAGTGCTTTATCCACTGCACCACCGCCTGGTCAGGCTATGTGGGGGGTTTTTAATTGCTATTTTTAAGCAGTTCCTCATTTCCTGACACTAAAAGACATTCTATCTCATTTTATATATTTCCTACTCCAGTCTTAGTATCAGCCATTTAGCCAGTGCTATTCATTTTTTAATTTATTTTTTTTATCTTTTAACTTAAAAATATTCAAAAGATAAATATACAGTTTAGTGAATTACAATATTATAAGGAACACACCCTTCCAGTGTTATGCTGGAGCTGGTTCACACAGTCTCTTGAGAATTGTTTGTTCAACCTCTTTTCAACTTCACACACAATGACATCATGTTGGTAGCATGAAATTGGTCATGTTGGTAGTATTTACATGATGGAAATCAGGAAATGCTACAAGTCAAGGCTTTCTTTTTCCCCTGGAGATCCAGTTGCTAAATACCAACAAACCACTGCTTGTAACCATCATCCAAGTCAAGAAATAAAACCACAAGCTAATAAATAAAACTTTGCCAGCCACCCCAATAACTGCTCCGTGTATACCAACACAACCCTCTCTCACCAAAATAACCCCTATTTTGACTTTTATAGTAATCACTTCCTTGTATTTTTTAATGGTTTTTATCACCTCTGTGTTTATCCTTAGACACTATCGTTATTATTATACATTATTTTCACCCTGAGGCGTATTTTTAAGGCCTTTAATCTATAGACTAACTCTCTATGCCCCAGTTTTTAAAAACAATTTTTCTGTTTAAGTAGGCCTGTGGGGATGTAGTGGGTAAAGCACTGACCTAGAATTCTGAGGTTGTCAGTTCGAAGCCCTGGGCTTGCCCAGTCAAGGCATATATGGCAAACAACTAATGAACAACTAAAGTGAAGCAGCTATGAGTTGATACATCTTGCTTCTCTGCTCTTCTCTCTCTTATCTGTAAAATCAATATATAATCAATATATAAAACCTTTAAAAATTTTTTTTAATTTAAATTTAAAAAGTTTTAGGTGAGAGGAGGGGAGATAGTGAGGCAGACTCCCACATGCGCCCCCACCAGCATCCACCTGCAACCCCTGTCTGGAGCCAATGCTTGAGTACTGAGCTATTTTTAGCACCTGAGGCTGACCTCTCATACTAACTGAGCTATCCTCAATGCCTGGGGCCACACATAAACCAACTGAGTCACTGGCTATATGAGGGAAAGAGGGAGAAAAGGGAGAAGAGGGGGGTAGAGCAGATGGTCACTTCTCCTGTGTGCCCTGACTGGGGATCAAACCTGGAACATCCATATAACAGGCCAATGCTCTATCTATTGAGCCACCAGCTAGGGCCAATAAATAAAATCTTAAAAAAAATGTATCTGTCTAAGCATATGAGTCATGCTATCTATAAACTTTCCTCAGTCTGGATTTTACTGATTAAGTACTCACAGTGTAGCTCAACAAGTTTCTTTGAACTTCATTATTTACTGAATCAAATTGGTATTTCTAAAATATTTCTTCTAACAACAGCAATATATACATTCTTTTCAAATGTCTGTGGAATATATTAAGACAACAACTATAAAACAGCTATCAACAAATGTAGAAAACGGAAGCCAAAATGTGTGTTTTCTCTAATCACAAAAGAAACAAGAAAAAGTAACAGAAGATAACAACAGGAAAATCTCCAAATACTTGGTAACCAAATAACACATATATCAAAGAGAAAATCTCAAAGGAAGTTAAAAAAATCAATATTGAACTGATACACATATAGCATATCAAAATTTATGGGACACAGCTAAAACAGTGCTTAAAAAGAAAATGTGTAACACTAAAAGCTTACATTAGGAAAGAAGAAATATTTCTGATCAAAATTCTACACTCCCACCTAAGAACTTAGAAAAAGAAGAGGAACATAAATTCAAAAGAAGCTTAAGAAAGAGAATACAGTAACAGAGCTCAGAGAGCAATAAAATTAGAACAGAAAGGCAGTAGGGAAATATCAATGGAATAAAATCTAGCTCTTTGAAAAGATAAACAAAATCGACAAACCTCTAGCCAGACTAACATATAAAAGAAAAGACAAATTACAATATCAAGATTGAAACATTAATATTACTGCAGACCCTGAAAACATAATAAGATAAAAGAGATACTACAAACAACTCTCTTTTATATAAGTTTGAAAAATTAGATAAAATAAATCAATTTCTCAAAAAGAATAAACTACTATAATTCACCCAATGTGAAATTGTATTCTTTTTTAATTTTTAAAAAAGTGTTTATTTTATTGATTTTTAAAGAAAGGGGAAGAGAGAGATCTACATAGAGAGAGACAGGAACATTAATGTGTTCTTGTACGTGCCCTGATTGGGGACTGAACTGGCAACCTTTGTGCTTCAGGACAATGTTCCAACCAACTGAGCTATCTGGCTAGGGTGAAAATTGAATTCTTTTCTTTTCTTTTTTTTTTAGTTTTTATATATTTATTTTAGAGAGAGGAGAGAGAGAGAGAGAAGGGGGGAGGAGTAGGAAGCATCAACTCCCATATGTGCCTTGACCAGGCAAGCCCAGGGTTTCGAACCGGCAACCTCAGCATTTCCAGGTGGATGAAAATTGAATTCTTATTTTCAGAACTCTCCCAAGATAAATCTCGTGGCCCAGATGGCTTCACTGGAGAAATTTTCCAAAGATTTAAAAAAGAATTAGCATAAATTTTATATAATCTGTTTCAGAAAATAGAAGATGAGGGAACATTTTCCAATTCATTTTATGAAGCTAGTATTACTTTGATACAAAAAATCAGACAGTACAAGAAAAGCAAACCACAGACTAATATTCCTCAAGAACCATGATGCAAAAAATTATTAACAAGTTTAACAAATACTGTTCAGCAACATATAAAAAATTGTACATGTGATGTTTATTCAAGGAAACCAAAGCTAGTCAGTATTTCTAAATTAAGGAATGTAATCCACTAAAGTAACAGGTTGATTAAGAAGTCAGTATCAATTGATTCAGAAAAAAGCATTTGTAAAAGTTCAACACTCATCCATGATAAAGGGAAACTTCCTCAACTTAATAAAGTGCATTTATAAAAGCCTATACTTAACAGTATTCTTAATTTTTTTTTATTGATTTTAGAGAAAGGAAGAGAGAGGAAAAGCGAGAGAGAGAGAGAGAGAGAGAGAGAGAGATTATTTCACCTATCTAGACCTTCATTGGTTGATTCTTGTGTATGCCCTGACCAGGGATCGAACCCTCAACCTGGCATCTCAGGATGACACTTCAACCAACTGAACTACCCAGCCAGGGCAACAGTATTCTTAATGGTGGAAGGCTAAATATATTTAACATAAAATTGGAAACAAGGCAAGGATGTCTGTTCTCAACACTTTTATTCAACATAGTGCTAGAAGTTCTAGCCAGTGTAATAAAGCAAGAAAGAAAAAGTCTTAGAGGTCAGAAAGGAAAAAATAAAGTTGTTTCTATTTGCTGATGACACGTTTATTATCTATGATAAAAATCCTCCCAAATTATACAGTAAAATAAAATAAACCCTGAACTAATAAGTGAGTTCAGCAAGGTCACAAGATACAAGATAAACATATAAAAATCAATTGTACTTTTATATATTAGCAATGAACACGTGCACACCAATACTAAACATACAATCCTATTTATAACCACTGAGAAAGGAGAGAAGGGGAGAGAGAGAGCAAGAGACAGGAAGAAAAAGAAAGAAAGGAAGGAAGGAAGAGGAAGAAAGAGAGAAAGAAAAGAAAGAAAGAAAGAAAGAAAGAAAGAAAGAAAGAAAGAAAGAAAGAAAGAAAAGAAGAGAAAAGAAAAAAGAAAAGAAAGAGAGAGAAAGAAAAAAAGATGTGTAAATCTAACAAAACATTTACAGGACTTGAATGTCAAAAACTTCAAAACATTGATTAAAGAAATGAGAGAAGACCTAAATAAATGGAGACATATATTATGTTCATTGACTGGAAGATAACATTGCAAAGATGTCAATCCTTCCCAAATTGATAATCAGGTTTAACTCAATTCTTATCACATTTTCAGCAGTATTTATAGGTATAGAATGTTCTAAAATTTATATGAAAATGCAAAGAAACCAGAAGAGTGAAAACAGTTTTGAAAAAGAGAAATGAAACGAGAGAAGTTGGTCTACTCCATTTTTTCATTTTTATTTTTTAAGAGACAGAGAGACATAGGAAGGGACAGAGATGAGAAGCATCAACTCATAGTTGTGGCACTTTAGTTGTTCATTGTTTGCTTCTCATACGTGCCTTGACCAGGGAGGCTCCAGCTGAGCCAGTGACCCCTTGCTCAAGTCAGCAAACTTGGGCTCAAGCCAGTGACCATGGGATTATGTCTACAATCCCATGCTCCAGCCGGATGAGTCTGCACTCATGCTGGTGACCTCAGGGTTTCAAACGTGGGTCCTCAGTGTCCCAGGTCAATGCTCTATCCACTGCGCCACCCTGTGGTCAGGCTGGTTTACTCCATTTTATGACTCAGCATAGAACTAGAGTAATTAAGACTGTGAAGTCATGGTGGAGGGATAAGCACATAGGTCAATGGAACAGAATAGAGAATATAGAGGTAGAACCACACAGATATACCAAACTGATTTTCTAATTTTAATGGGTTACATTGATCAATAAGAGTACATAGATTTTAGGTGAACATTTCTATAGCATTTGAACTGTTGGACCAAACTGATTTTTGACAAAGATTTAAAATCAATTCAAAAGAAGAAAGATAACCTTTTCTTTTTTCTTTTTTCATTTTTTTTGTAAGATAACCTTTTCAATAAATGATTGCTGGAGCAATCAAACATCAATGGGAAAAAAACCAATCAAACAAAAATCCTTTTCCTAAGTCTCACAGTTTATATAAAAATTAATTCAAAATGCATCAAGGACTTAAATTCAAAACATCAAGCTATAAAACTTAAAAAAAAAAACACATGAGAAATCTTCAAGATCTAAGGTTGTGCCAAAAATTCTTCAACCAAACACCAAAAGCATGATCCATATAGGGAAAAATTGGTAAATTAGACTTCATGAAAATTTAAAACTTTTTGCTTTGCCAAAGCCCCTGCCAACAAGATGAAAATACAAGCCACAGACTGAGAGAAAACCTTTGTAAAACTCACATCCAACAAAGGACTAATATCTGGAATTTATCAAGAAATCTCAAACCCAGCAGTTAAAAACCCAAACAATCCAATTTAAAAATGGGCAAAAGTAAAGAAGGTACATTTCTCCTAAGAGGATATACAGATTATAAATAATCACATACAAAAATCTGCCATGAGAGAAATTCACTTTCATTAGGAGTATTCACTATTTCCCACACCCCATTTTGCTTTTCCCCCACAACATTTATCATCATGATATGCATCATGTACTTATTTGTGTGTTTATTTATTGTCTGTCTCCCTCCAGTAAAATGTAATTTCCATGTGAGCATTTTGTTCACTGCTTTTTCACCCTGGTCATAATATTACCTACAGGTGGTAAGTACTCAGTAAATATTTATAGAATGAATGAATATATGCTCTTGAAAGTTAGATGGAATTTAACTATAACTTTTATCCATGGGGTGCTGGTCTTTTGTCAAATAACAGAGTATTTATTACTTTTCCATTCTTTTCTATGGCATCTGATTTAGTCCAATTTTCTACTCCTTCATAAGTTGGGGTAATTAATATTTTGTTAGAAAACCATCCATTTCCTCTAAGCTTTCAAAATAATTTCAATAGATATAGATGTAGTTGTCTCTTACAATTCTCTTCCTCTCTTCTTTATCTCTTTTTATTTAGCAAGGATTATCAAGAGTTTATAAAACTTATTGATTTTTTTGTTGCAAAACATTATTTTTGTGTTAATTTTTCTAATTTTTACCTCACCAAATCCACCTTTAACTTATTTTATCTATTTACTGTCTTCTGATTTATTTTATTTTATTTTTCTAATTTCTTACATTGATATACTAGTTAGGACGAAGGCTAAAGTATTGTAGCAAGAGAATCTCAAAACCCCCTTGTTATTTCTCTTCCGTGGGACAGTTCTGGGTAGGTAGGCAGTCTGTTCCATATAGTCATTTGGGAACACAAGCAAGTGGGAAAACTGCCGTTCCTTAGGGTGGGGTAAGCATACCATGACACAAGGGGCAATGCTGTCTGTTACTGCTTTTGTAAAGAAAGTTTTATTGCAACATAACCACACTCATTTATTTACATCTGCCTATGACTGCTTTTGAGCTACAACAGCAGAATTGAATAGATATGACAGAGACCAGATGCCCACAAAACCTAAATTATTTTCTCTCTGGCCTTTTTCAGAAAAAGTTGTAGACACTGCTCTAAGGCTATGTCTTGAGTGCACTATCAAAACTGGGTCACCACTGTGCTCTTGTTCCAGATGGGGGGGGGATGGGAAGAATGCATGTCCACCTTGCCCAGATGTGGCACATAACACTACCCATTTATTCTTGCTGAGAACTCAGTCACGTGGCTACATCAAACTGAAAAGGAATCTGGGAATGCATTCTGGTGGGCACCAGCTAGACATGCCATGCGCCCACTACTAGTTTACTGAGATTAAAAGAAAGAATGGATTTTGAAGGACAGTTACAGTTTCCCCCATAGATAAACACAAAGTTTCTTTATTTTCTTTCTTCTTTAATAACAAAAAAATTTCAAGTGATAATTTTTTTCCAGTACAACTTAAACTTTAAATCAGAGGTTTTGATATAACATTTTCCTTTTCATGGTCTTTTTTGGGGGTCTTTTGTAATGTCAGCTTGGATTCCTTCATCAGTCTGATGAATATTTAAGCTGTTGTTTCTTAGTTTTAAAATAGTTACATATTTTGTAAAGTCATACTTATATTATTTATAATATTTATAATTAATGAAAAATGTAGCTTTAAATTTTATATTTAAAAAAATGGGTTTACACTTTATTTATGATCAAATGCATAAAAGATTTTGTAGCACCTGAACATACATGTGTATATATATTCCTTTTTCAAATGACAGTTTTATTTAATATATACATCAAGTACAATCATATTATTTGATTTTGTGTCCTTTATATTTATTTATTTTTTATTTTTTTCTGAAGTGAGAAGCGAGGAGATAGAGAGAGAGACTTTCCTACATGCGCCCAACCAAGATCCACGGGCATGCCTGCCAGGGGTCCATGCTCTACCCATCGGGGGCATTGCTCTGTTGCAACCAGAGCCATTCTAGCACCTGAGGCAGAGGCCATGGAGCCATCCTTAGCACCCAGGCCAACTTTGCTCCAATGGAGCCTTGGCTGTGGGAGGGGAAGAGAGAGATAGAGAGAAAGAAGAAGGGGAAGGGTGAAGAAGCAGATGGGTACTTCCCCTGCATGCCCTGGCTAGAAATCGATCCCAGGACCTCCACATGCTGGGCTGACACTCTACCGCTAATCTAGCCTGCCAAGGCCTGTGTCCTTTATTTTTGTCTGTTATATCTAATTCTGAAAAAATTATTAAACTCTCATTCTAATAGAATTTTTAGAATAAGTTCTTGTATTTCTTATAGTTTCCATTTATATATTTAGCTACCTTTTTTTTGGTGCAACAAGTTTATAACCATTATATCTTATTTTTATGTTATTTTTTGAGAGAGAAAGAGAAACAGACACAAAGGGAAAGAGATGAGAAGCATCAGTTCTTCATTGCATCCCTTCAGTTGTTCATTGATTGTTTCTCATATGTGCCCTCACCAGGGGTCTCCAGCAGATCTAGTAACCCCTTGTTCGAGTCAGCAACCATAGGCTCAAATTAGTGACCTTGGGCCTCAAGCCACTGACCCTTGGGCTCAAGCCAGCGACCCTTGGGCTCAAGCCAGTGACCTTGGGATCATATTGATGATTATATGCTCAAGCCATGACCCAACCTTGTGCTCAAGCTGGTGAGCCTGCGCTCAAGCAAGCAACCTCAGGGTTTGAACCTGAGACCTCAGTGTCCCAGGTTGATGCTCTATCCACTGTGCCATTACTAGTCAGGCACTATTATATCTTATTTTTAAAATAGTGCATTTAATTTTATTTTGTGTCCTTTTTTCTTTTGGAATGTCTTAATCTTTTTTATTTTTTAATTTATTTTTATTTTTTACAGAGACAGAGAGTGAGTCAGAGAGAGGGATAGAAAAGGACAGACAGACAGGAACGGAGAGAGATGAGAAGCATCAATCATTAGTTTTTCATTGCGCGTTGCAACACCTTAGTTGTTCATTGATTGCTTTCTCATATGTGCCTTGACCACGAGCCTTCAGCAGACCAAGTAGCCCCTTGCTGGAGCCAGCGACCTTGGGTTCAAGCTGGTGGGCTTTTGCTCAAACCAGATGAGCCCGCACTCAAGCTGGCGACCTCGGGGTCTCGAACCTGGGTCCTCTGCATCCCAGTCTGACGCTCTATCCACTGCGCCACCGCCTGGTCAGGCGAATGTTTTAATCTTAATTCTGTATCCTGATATTAAGAATGCCAATTGTCATATCTTTTTTGCTTATAGTTATTATCTATTTCTCATTCAGGCATTTCCCTGCTAAGCTTTACTTCTCTAATCTATAAAATGAAGGTAAAACATGCCTTGCCTTTTGTGAGGATGAAAGAAGATAATGGCTGGGGGAGTGTTTCTAAACCATTAAGAACTATATATCTGAGTGGTATTATTCCATCTGTTACTGTATCTACTAATCTAAGTTGTTGCTGTTTGACTTTGATTGTATATTACTGGGAGGATCAGATATACCTTATTTATCTCTAACCATCCTGATTAATCACTCTCACCAACCTAATCATTAGCTAGTGGATGGACTATTTTTAGTATTCCAATATACTATATAGATAACTGTACTATGCATCTGCCAATTTTCATTGCCAATACAAGAAACATTATTTATGCCATTACTATTTTGGAACCTATACATTATTGAACAAAATGTGTTCACTTTATATTTATTTTCCTACTATTGTTATCTAAAATTGAAGAAAGTTTCAAGAAAACCAGCTACTGTGAAACATGAAATAAAGAATATTCAAGTAGAGGATTAACTGCAGGAAGCCAGGATTTTAAAATTATCCTTAAATCACAATAAAGTTATAATCACTAGAAGTCACATACAAAACACCTGTGAGCACAAGTTCCACTGATCTGCATGCAGTTAAAAAAGGTAAAATTATAGACTCAAAAACCTTGTCCTCTCTTTCTGTGCCATGTTTTTATTTTGTCAGCCACCGCTTCTTTCTGCGTCATCATTCTACGTCCTTAGTTTCTTTACATCCTTTAGGATTTTAAAAAAGGAAGATGAATTCATTTTTAATCCCTTGGGTTTAAGAGTGTTTCTTTATTTTATTTTATTTTATTTTACTTTATTGGGTGTACATAGATTCTAGTGTTCCCGCACATACCTCCCCCTCCCCCGTGTTCCCCACCACATCCCCCTTGCCTTCCTCCCCACAACGCCCTCCCCCCTGTTTTGCTTTTCTGCTTAATAGTGTTTCTTAGAAACAACATGTATCAGTTTTAAGGTTCTACTGGTACAATAGGTTTTTTGAATAGGGGAATGTTACCCACTTATTATGTATTCATAACTGATATTCTGACTTTACATCTATGTTTACTATACATTTACGTGGCATTTGCTTTTATCCAATTTCCTTGTTTTTTGTATGTTTTATGAACCTATTATTGTTTTCTCACATATTAATATGGAACTTCTGCTTCACTTTTTCTTTAACTAGTTTTATTTAACCTTTCCTTTCCTAACATTCATAGTCAAACTTACATATCACCACTATTATATAAAAAGAAGCTTTACCTGTTTCCTCTTATGTTTAATAGGAAATACGTTCTTTTCTGGGATTCATACAATCCACATTTCATGTAATAACTGGACAAAATTTACTTTTTGACTTATTTTATCTTACTATGATATTTATCTGACTTTCTTATTTTTTCTTTTTTTCTTTCCTTACTCCTACCGACCCAGCCAATTTTCTCTTTTATTCATTTTTAACCATTAGTTTCAGAGTTCTGCTGTCCTTTTCAGTGCTCCTATTGGTTAGCATCATACCCTTGACATCATCATTTAAAATTGTTTCCCTTATTACATTAGAGTAAAACAATAACACAGACCCTTCCCCTAAGAGACTCTCCTGACATTCTCCCACCAACAAAACCTGCAGTGCCCTTTCCAGTGCCCCCACCCCCCACAGGACTCCCATGCCTTGCGGAAACAGATTAAAATCTTTAGTTATAGGCCAAGATGATTCTTCTTTTTAAAGAACACTTAATTAACTTATAAGTTCCCAGTTATATTCTCATCATCTCTGTTTACCACTCTTCCATCTTCTTTCTTATCCTGCTCTAGTTTGAACATTAGCAGGTCAGAGGACTTCTTCAGGTGCTTTTCTCACATAGGTTAGACAAGTCTTATATTTTCTGAATTCTTGAATGTGTAAACAAAGCTGAATATTGTGTTAAGCTGGTGAGGGAAGTGCCAGAACCTTCAAAAAGTGTGTTACTGGCTGTTCTCTCTATGCCAAGAATTCTAGTTTATAAAATGTAGTAGTTGAAATGCACTCTTTAATCTCAATGGTGATAAGTGGTCAAGGCCAGATGGCACTTTAAGTGGCATATTTACAACAGTAGATAGCAGGGCAAAGATAGTGATCAGAAAGACAGATGTCACTCCTGGTCAAGATGGCAGTATAGGTAAACATGTTACTAGTATCCTCCAACAACCACATCAAAATTACAACTAAGCCACAGAACAACCATCATTCAGAACTATCTGAAATCTGGCTGAATAGATGTCCTACAACCAGGGAATTAAAGAAGAAGTCACATAGAGACTGGTAGAAGGGGTGGAGATAAGGAACAAGGTGGTCTCCCAATAAAAATTGGGAGGAATATCTCTGCTGCAGATTTCCTCCCTTAGGAGAAAGGAGTCTCAGCCCCATACCAGTCACCCCAGCCCAGGGTTCCAGTGCCAGGAAGAGATGTCCCCATAAATTCTGGCTATAAAAACCAACAGGGATTGAGGCTGAGGGAGAGGGAGGAATGTTGGGAGTCTGAGGCAGTTCTTTAAAGGCCCACACATGACTTACTTGGACTCACTCACTCCAGCACTGGGGCAGCAGCTTCAAAGGTGCCAGAAGCATACACAGAGGAACTGAATTGTCCAGCATCAAAATGAGAGCTGGGGGTCGGGGCGAAGCTTTCTCCTAGGCAGAAGTGCTGGCGGAGGCTATTGTTACTTTGATGAGCCCTCCCCCCACATACCCAGCAAGCGGGCACCATATCTGAGACTCCATCAACCTGGTTCAGACTGTTTGCCCACCCTGTGTTTCCCTGAGGCACACCCCACCCAAATTTCAGGCCCACTCAAGCTGTTTTCAGTGGCTTTTCCATACAAATGGCCCATCTTGACTCAGGCTTCAATTTTCCTAAAATCTCTCTAACAAGCAGCATCTGGCCTCAGCATGCCCCATACCTCTTGCTAAATGGCTCCAGTCCTGGCACTAGTGAGCTGGCCTTGGTTCACAATATGGCTTTGCCTGGGTACCTCTAAGCCCAGCACAAGTGGTAGCCTTCTTCAATCTGCTTTGTAGCTCATACCGAGTGGCCTTTGGTAGAACACAGTGGCAGCTGAGCTTGGCCTCCACCTCCCAGAAGGCCCCAGTGCCAGAGCACCTGGTGGACAGCTTCAGACTATGTTAAAGCACCACGACCCAACAACCTCCACAAGTGATACATTCAAAGGGTAGACTCAACGGGCATCAGAACCCTGCTGAATTAAGGCCTGCTCTGTGGGTTGGGCTCCTGCACAGCTGCTCTTCCACAAGGGTTGTTGGTCAAAGCCAGCTGACTGGCCTGGGGGTAAATCATTCTTATCAACATGCCAACAGCAATCAAGGAGCAACCTACTACAACAAGAGACTATACACAGCCCACATAGGTGACACACCTGAAGTACCCAGCTTGGTTGATCAGGGAGGCTGTGCCACTGAACCCTATAGGACACCTACTGCATAAATCCACTCTACCAAGCCCAGGAGACATAGCAGCTCCACCTAATACATGGAAACTAACACAGAGAGGCAGCCAAAATAAGAAGGCAAAGAAACACATCACAAATAAAAAACCAAAACAAAACTCCAGAAAAAAACTAAACAAAATGGCGATTAGCAGTCTAACAGATGTAGAGTTCAAAACATTGATTCTAAGAATCCTCAGTGAACTTAGCAGATGAATAGCTGAACTTAATGAAAATTTCAATGAAGAGATAGAAAACTTAAAACAGGCATAGAAAACATAAAAATGTCAGTCATAAGTGAAGAATACATGAACTGAAATGAAGACTGTATTACAAGGAATCAACAAAATAGTTAAAGCCCTGGCAAGTTGGCTCAGTAGTAAAGTGTTGGCCCAGTGTGTGGAAGTCCCAGGATTGATTCCTGGCCAGGACACACAAAAGAAGCACCCATCTGCTTCTCCACCCTACCCCTCTCTTTTCTCTCTATCTCTCTCTTCCCTTCCTGCAGCCAAGGCTCCATTGGAGAAAAATTGGCCCGGGCATTGAGGATGGCTCCATGGCCTCTGTCTCAGGCACTAGAATGGCTTTGATTGCAGTGGAGCAATGCCTCAGAGGGCCTGAGCATCACCGTCTGGTGGGCATGCTGGGTGGATCCCTGTCTGGCTCATGCGGGAGTCTGTCTGTCTGCCTCCACCCCCTCCCCCCACTTCTCACTTCAGAATAATACAAAAAAACACCCCTCGCGAAAAACCAGTCAATAGAGCCAAGAATCAAATCAGTGATTTGGAATATAAGGAAGCAAAAAACATCCAATCAGAACAGCAAGAAGAAAACAGAACCCCCAAAAGTGAACATATTATAAGGAGCTTCTGAGATTTTAAGAATACCAATGTTTGCATCATGGGGGTGCCAGAAGGAGAAGAGAGAGAGCAAGAAATTGAAAACCTATTTAAAAATATTTATATATATTATGACAGAAAACTTCCTTACCCTGGAAATAGACATACAAGACCAGGAAGTACAGAGAGTCCCAAACAAGATGAACCCAAAGAGAACCACACCAAGGCACATCATAATTAAAATGCAAAAGGTTAAAGACAAAGAACTGTTCTGGGCCAGCAGCCATAGGGAAGGGGGGTCTGGATAAAGAGAACTGCAAAGCTGACAGACAGTGAGGGGCAAAAAACAGCCGGAAGCAGAGATATACAAACCTCATTAAAAATAAGACAATCAAAATTAGAAAACATGGGAAGTAATCTAAAACCAAGAAAGGAAGAAATGCAATTATTTTTTATAGAACAGTGTAACAAAGAGTTTAAATGTATTTGATGATCAAAGAGTTAATTGTTCTGATTATTCACTGCATTCTAAACATAGTGCCTTAAAACCACAGCAGCAACACATTTTTGTTTTCTTCATAGAATCTGCAATTGGGCAGCTGGAAACCCTGAAGCTCCTCGTGCTTCTCTGTTTCTTCATGCAGCCTCTTCTACATGGCCGCCTCTGGGCAGTCAGACTTCTAAAAGCCAGCTCAGGTACCTAAGGTGGGTGTCTTAAGAAAGGGACTAAGCCAAGGGAAGGTTGTATCATTTTTATGGCCTAGTTCCCAGTCTTACAGCAGCATTTATGCTGCATTCTCTTTCTTAAAAGTGATTCAAAACCTGACTGGTGATGGTGCAGTGGATAGAACTGGGCCTTGGACACTTAGGTCCCAGGTTTGAAACCCTGAGGTTGCCAGATTAAGCATGGGCTCATCTGGCTTGAGTGCAGGGTTGGTGGCTTGAGTGCAGGATCATTGACATGATCCAAAGGTCCCTGGCTTGAAGCCCAAGGTTGACGGCTTGAGCAAGGGGTCACTGGCTCAGCTTAAGGCTCCCGCCACTGGTCAAGGCACATATGAGAAGCAATTAATGAACCCCACTAAAGTTATGCAACTATGAGCTGATGCTTCTCATCTCTCTCCCTTGCTCTCTCTCTCTCTCTTTCTCCCTGCCCCCCTCAAAAAAAATTGAGTCACAAAGGTCAGTCCATAGTCAAGGGAAGGGGAACTAGATCATATCATCTCATGGGAGACATGTTAAAGATTTTGTGGGCAACATATTTTAAATCAGCCACAATCTGCTCTCTGGCCTCAAAGTATTGATATTTACTTTTCTTCAACATGAAAATTACATACGACCTTCCCAAGATCCCTAAAAGTTTCATTTATTACAGCATCAGACTCAGGTTTGAGTTCCAGCATCTTGTTATATAAATCTCATCCAGATGTGGGAAGCTCTATGGGACTGATGTCTCGAATGCATCTCCTTGGTACAGTTCCTCTCAATCTGAGACCTGAAAACTAAAGAGACTAATGATCTGCACCCCAAATATCCTACATATAATGATAGAACAGGCATAGAATAACTGCTATATGAGAAATAACTCTCGCTCGTAAGTGGGAAAAATAGGACGCACAAAGGAATCAATGGTCTCTACAATTCTGGAATCCAGCTAGTTACATGTTGCCTTGATTAGAGCTCAGCACACTGTCTAGGATGATTCACCATACCTCTTGGTTAAACCTCTGGGTTCTTAGTTCTACCTTCTGAGTTAGCCTCTCTTTTCCATAAAATGTAGCCATCTAGGTAGCGGAGAAATTTTTGAAGACTTTTCTGCCCCAAAAGGTTGGAGGGTAAAAAGTCCTCTCCATTTTATACTGCCTCTGTCCCTGTTAGTCTATTTTGATACAATTCCTTTTAAAACTTTATGAGTGTCATATGAATCAATTTATAAAATTCCACACCTATAAATCTTATTGACTGGGCTCCAAGTGAGGCTGCACTTAAGATACTTCTTCATTTTGTACAGCTTCTGTCCCTTTCATTCCATGCTAATGCAATTCCTTTAAAAATATCATATATTTTCTATGAATCACTTTACAAACCTGCTCCATTAAAAAAACAACAACAACCATTGTATTCACAAATCTCATTGAGTGTGCTTTTAATAAGGCTGCTTAGGAACAATAAACTTAAGATTCTTAGAAGCTCTTTTATTTAATGCAGAGAATCTCTTAAGTGTACCCTTAAGATCCTTTGAGGGCCTTTTGGCTGAATGGTTCTCTGAGACACTGTCTAAGCTTTTTGAAATATTAACAAATGATTTACAGTTCTATATTGAATCTGATCTTTTATCCATAGCTATTTCTCAAATTGAGTATCTTGAAAGTATGGGAATAAAAACAGTTTAATTTTGGGCCACCAAGTCCTGGGTTCTTGTAGATATTTTTGAGCTTATTTCTTTCCTCTCTCATTTCATGGTAATTAATTGCAGTGCAATAGAAAACTAATATATTTATCAAGGTTCTTTAGTTTTCTTTAATATAAAACATTTTCTCAGTCATTTTTTGTCTTTTACGACTTTGACATTCTAGAAGAATATTTTGTAGAATATCCCTCAATTTAGATTCGTCTGATAATCCTACTTTAGGTTATGGATTTTCAGCAGAAATGCCAGTGAAGTGCTGTTTGGTTCTCAGTGCAGCATATCAGGAAACATATACTGTGATTTGTCTCAGAATGATAAAGTTAACTTTGATCAGTTATTTAAATTTGTGTCGATTGGGTTTCTCTATTGTAAATTTAGTCTTTCTGTTATTCATAAGTATGTAGTGGGAAGATACCTTTACCTATAAAAATATCTTATTTCTCATCGTAGCTTAACCCACTAATTTGCATCCATTGATGATTCTTGTCTAAAGTAATTATCACTATTATGTTGGCAACTCATAGTTTTCTAATTTCATCAATCTTTCTACAGTTATTAATTAGAATATTACTTCTCTCTTCATTTATATTTATTTAATTTTTATCACCATAGCCTCATATATTCTTGTCTTATTCCATGGAGTATAATCTTTTATTATCTTTATCTACTTCTTTGCCTAAATTTTCTCAAATTAGGTCCATGGTGCTCCTTCAAGTTGGCTCCTATGTCATTTTTCACATGTTCCTTATCATTCTCTGAATATTTCCTTACTCTCTGGTGCAACAAGATGTTCTTGGACTGTCCTGTACTTTCTTTGCCCCTAATCCTTAGAAACCAAGATTTAGTTATTAGTGTCCTTGCTTATTGCTACTAGGTATCACTGCTTGCTTCTAAGCCCTCTCAGAGTCAGAGGTAGGAAATACATGTGTAAACATGTATGTGTGTGTGTGTATTTATGTGTTTATATATACTACATCTATTTCTACATAACACACGCATACATCCAATGCTCTCTGATTATGTCTTTTTTTGGCTTCTTGAACAAAATATCCTTTCTTATACATCTAAGAATATTGATTAAGAAATTAAAAATTATTTTCTGTTCCTTACTGCTTTTGTTTCATTTAAGCTTCTTTTTTTCCTTTTCTGTCATTTTTGGGAGGTTGCTTGAAATGTCTGATGATCACTGATTGTCATTTCATATTTAAGATTAAGGCACAAGGAATTTCCTGTTCTCTGTAATGTGAAATAGTTTATTCAGGCCAAGCTTTTCTTAAAAACAACTACAAATGTTGGTGAAAAGTATAACAATATATTTTTAGAAACAATATAAATGGGAATACCCATTGGTATAACTGTTTTGGAGAAGAATTTGCAATACCAACAACACTACATGTGTACTTACCTTTTGACCCATCAGTCAACTTCTAGAGTTTACCCTGAAGATATATCTCAGATAATATTTTAAAAATATGCCTGACCAGGCAGTGGTGCAGTGGATAGAGTGTTGGACTGGGAATGCAGAGGACCCAGGTTTGAAACCCCGAGGTTGCTGGCTTGAGCATGGGCTCATCTGGCGTGAGCACAGGGTCACCAGCTTGAGCGCAGGGTCACTGGCTTGAGTGTGGGATTGTAGACATGACCCCATGGTCGCTAACTTGAACCCAAAGGTCACTGGCTTGAGCAAGGATCACTTGCTCTGCTATACTTCCCCCTCCCCCCGTTAGGGCACATATAAGAAAGCAATCAATGAACAACTAAGGTGCTGCAATAAAGAATTGATGCTTCTCATCTCTCTCCCTTCCTGCTTGTCTGTTTCTATCTGTCTCTCTCTCTGACTTTCTCTCTCTGTCTCTGTATGTATAATATAAGTATAATGTTATAACTTCAGTATTATTTATAATAGAAAAATATGGTAAACATTATAAGTGCTCATACATAGGAAAGTGGTTAAATAAACTATGCTACATCCATACAAAATAATACTATGTAAAATAAATAATAAGGAAGATTTCTATAAGTTGACAAGGAGTAAAATAAATAATAAGGAAGATTTCTATAAGTTGACATGGAGTAACATCTGGGATATATTGTTAATTGAAAAAGCATAATGTAGAACAATATGTACCTAAAATATACCTTTTGTGTAAAAAAGGAGAGATAAAACATATATACATTTGCTTATTTATGGAAAGAAAGAAAAGAAACTTAGGAGAAACAGAGAAGAAACCAATAAAATTGCTTACTGAGGCTAATGGGTGGAAAGTATTAGGCAATGAGAATAGGATAGAAGTGATAAAAGCACTTTTATTTACTTTTTTATATATTTTGAAGTTTAGAACCATGTTAATGTTTCATACATTTAAAGAAAACATTAACAAAGGTGAGAAGAAAAAATTACCAAAGAACACAGAAACAAATGAACCTAGCTAGCTATATTTTAAATGGATAACATGGCCACACTGAAAGCAGATGGGGGATAACTTTGATCACAATGTTTTGACTATATCCTTTCAAAATAAAAGTAAAAACAAAACAAAACAAAAAAAATCTTGTCAATATTGTGCTCTAGTTAGTGGTATAGGTTAGCGATTTTGAAACCACTTTATGTATATTTCATAACTGTGTTAAGTAAATATATTGTGGATAATGAAAGCCAGGATTCTCACTGTTAGCAAAGAAGTTATATATGAAAAGGGGAAAGGGTATACTGAACTCCAAGTTATTGGATTGAAATTATTGGGTATATAACTGTAAAGTAATTGATTCATACACACATACTTTTAGTCATATGTCCACAAGAAAACTTCAGACCATGTCTTTCATGAGCACAGACAAAATAGTAGTGAGTTAAATCTAGTACTATATGAAAAGATAATACCTCCCAATCAAGTAGTGTTCATCCCAGGATGTGAAGCTGGTCAAAATTCAAAATCAATCAACATAATTCACCATATCAGCAGACTAAATAGAAAATAAATATAAGATCATATCAGTAAATGCAAAATAAGCATTCAACAAAATTTAGTATCTATTCATGGTTTAAAAAAAATTCATACAATCTAAGAATAAAAAGAATCTTTCTTAACTTAATAGAAGACTGAATGCTTCCTCCCTAAGATCAAGAACAGTACCTAAATGTTCTCATTGACCACTTCTATTCAATACCATACTATAAGTCCTAGCTTATACAGTATGGCAAGAAAAAAATTATAGATATACAGACATACAGACTGGAAAGCAAGAAATAAAAATGTCTTTATGCACAGATGATATGATCATATATGTAGAAAATCCCCCAAAATAAACATACAAAAACCCCCTCCTGGAACTAATAAAGGATGTTTATCAACTCACAGAATATAAACTTAATATAAAAAAACTGTATTCTTACACAATGCTATTGAACAACTGGAATTTGATATTTATTTATTTATTTATTTATTTATTTTTATTTTTATTTTATTTTATTTTATTTTTTTTAGAGAGGAGAGGGAGAGACTGAGAGAGAGAGAGGAGCCCCCGGACGTCAGAGTAATGGCTCAGTAGGAAGCGATACCGATAAATCTCCCCCCAAACTCAACAAGATCTTCAACCAGAAACAGAAAAACCTATCCTTGGAGCCTCCAGATGTTTCGCAATACACCCGAAGGTATGATCGAGCGAAAAATTGGCTAAATATACAATCAAACCCCTAAGGAAATAGGGAGTAAGAAATGCTCCGCCTTCCTCACTAACCTACACAGGGTGGCTTTCACTGGGAACTGAGAATATAGAAACTAAGGCAGGCAAGGGGGGTGAATAGATCCAGGCTGCGGCATAAACGGCCGAACCAGGCTGTGGCACAGAGATCCAAGCCGAGGAAAAACTGTTCCTGTGGTAACCCGGGCAATACAAGCTAACACTCGTGCCAAACCCAGAAAAAGAAAGACAAGTGGGGCAGCCATTTCCCCCGATCCTCTGGTCAGTGCGCACATATAGTGGGTGAGAGATTCCTTCCAAAGCCCTGGGAGTGGGCACCTGTGTTGTCCCACAGAGGGGCAGAGTCAGGGGCCTTTGTGTGGGCCGAAAGCGGAATCTCCGGGCCACCCCAGCGCCCTGAAAAAGCCACTCACGGGGAGGGAGTGAGAGCCTATTCCAACGCTGGAACTATTCCGTGCAGGAGGGGGGTTCACTCAGAGGGTGAGGTGGCCGGCCTGATATCCTGGTCTGCGCGCAAGGAGAGTGGGAAAGAGATTACTCCGAGCACCTCAGGAGTGGGAGCCCGTGTTATCCCACAGAAAGGCAGAGCCAGAGGCCTTTGTGTGGGCTGAAGGCGGAATCCCCAGACCACCCCAGCACCCTGAAAAAGCCACGCACGGGGACGGAGCGAGAGCCAATTCCAACGCTGGAACTTTTCCGTGCGGGTGGGGGTTTCACTCAGAGTGTAAGACTTCAGCCTGATATTCTGGTCTGCGCACCCAGATAGTGGACGAGAGATTCCTCCAAGCGCCCCAGGAGTGGGCGCCTGCCCGTGTTACCAGACAGAGTGGCAGAGCCAGAGGTCTTTGAGTGGGCAGAAGCCCAGCCTGATTATGCTAGCAGCTCTGACTGACTGAGCCTTACCCAGAGCCCTGTGCTGAGCGGGAATAGAGTGGGGAGTTGCCAGCTCTTTGAGCCTCTTACTATCCAGGCAGAGGCAGCAGCAACCCCATAGCTGGATTATCAGGCTACTAATTGAGGAAGGAAAGACTAGGAGAGAGGCTCCAGGAGCACAGACTCTCTCACTGGCGGAGCCTATAAATGCTAATGAGCCTCGACTGCCAACAAGACTAAAGCACAATACATGACATCGCCATAGAGACTTATCAACTGCAAACTTCTACCTGAGCGTGCCAAAGGGGCAGAACCCGGGGTACAGAGTCACCGACCAGGAAGAGGGAGAGAAAAAAAAAAGCAAGAAGATAACCTCTCAAAATCAAGAATAATACGCAGACTTTATAACCTATCCCATTTTATTATATTTGTTTGTTTGTTTCTCTTATCTTCATTCTTGATATTTTTTTTTCCTCCTCCAATTTGGTCGTTTAACTCTCTGCCGGTCTTACTCTCTCCTCTCCTTGAACTACACTACCCATAAGTGTTACATCTCCCATTATCTTTTCTTTCCTCTTCCTTTCTCTCTATGAGGGTTGCACTCCAAAACCCTTAACTCTTTCTCTCTCTCTTTTTTCTTTTTTCTTCTTTTAGTGGTTCCCTCTTTTTTTTCTCTCTCTCTCTTTCTTTTCTCCCTCTATATTAGTTTCTTCCTTTCTCCTTTACATCTCCTCTCATTCAAACCTCAATAACGAACAATATCTTATCTAGGACTCAAACTTATGTTTGTGGCATTTTGGGTTTTTTTTTTACTTCACCTTTTTAACACACTAGCAGTGCTCCCATCCCTGGCTCTCCATTTTATCTAGTTCTTGTTCCACTAAATACAATAGTAATTTTTTAATTTGTCCCCCTATTTTCCTGTTTCCCTCTTATTCCTCTAATCATAACTTTTAGTCAACCAACACCTAAAAGCAAATCATTTTATTCTTGACCCAAATTTTTTTCTTATTTGCTTTTTGTGGGTCCATACCCCTTTTTCTTTTTCTTTTGCCCCTTTATTACTTCTCCCCAATTCAGGCCCTCCATTACAGGCATTGTTTGTTCTATTTAGTACAATATAATTCACAGTTCACCACAAGATTTTCTCAAGAAAGAAGGGAGAGGAGAGGAGAGGAAAAAAGGAGGGGGGGATAATTTCCTTTTTTTAAAAAATTTTTATTTAATTTTATTTTTCTTTAATTCATTATTAATTTTTTTTAAAAAACTCTTTTAGATTTTTTATTTTATTTAACTTTTTATTCTTTATTAAATCTTATTAATACTATCAACAAAACCACCCTCAGATGCCATTAAGGAAGAGAAAATCAAATATGGATGCAAAAGAAAGAAAGGTAACACAGCTAGATGAGGAAAAATCTATGGAGAAAAGACTTAACATATTGGAAACCTTGGAGCTAAATGACAGAGAATTTAAGATAGAAATCCTAAAAATCCTCCGAGATATACAAGAAAACACAGAAAGGCAATTTAGGGAGCTCAGAAAACAACTCAACGAACACAAAGAATATATTTCCAAGGAAATTGAAACTATAAAAACAAATTAAACAGAGATGAAAAACTCAATTCACGAGCTGAAAAACGAGGTAACAAGCTTAGCTAATAGAACAGGCCAGATAGAAGAGAGAATTAGTGAAATAGAAGACAAGCAACTTGAGGCACAACAGAGAGAAGAAGAGACTCAAAAATTTAAAAAAATGAGATAGCCCTACAATAATTATCTGACTCCATCAAAAAGAATAACATAAGAATAATAGGTATATCAGAGGGAGAAGAGAGAGAAAATGGAATAGAGAACATACTCAAACAAATAATAGATGAGAACTTCCCAAGCCTGTGGAAAGAACTAAAGCCTCAAATTCAAGAAGCAAACAGAACTCCGAATTTTCTTAACCCCAATAAACCTACTCCAAGGCACATCATAATGAAATGGGCACAAACCAACGGCAAAGAAAAAATTCTCAAGGCAGCCAGGGAAAAGAAGAATACAACATATAAAGGAAGGCCCATTAGATTATCATAAGATTTCTCAGCAAAAACTCTACAAGCTAGAAGAGAGTGGACCCCAATATTTAAAGTCCTGAAAGATAGGAACTTTCAGCCACGAATACTATACCCATCAAAGCTATCCTTCAAATACGAAGGAGAAATAAAAACATTCACAGGTAAAGAAAAGATGAGGGAATTTATCATCAGAAAACCCCCACTCCAGGAATTACTAAAGGGGGTCCTCCAATCAGATACAAAGAACAACAACAACAAAAAGCCACAAGTAAAAGCTACAAGAAGAACACAATACAACCAAATTTAAACTGTGACAACAACAAAAAGAAAGGGGGGGGAGAGGATGGAGATTAACAGTAGCAAAGGACGATGGAGTGCAAAAGTACTCACAAAATAGTGCACTACACTGAAGAGGGTAGGAACCCTTTTCATTATCATTACAATGGTAACCACCATTGAAAAAAACCACCATAGAAGCACATGATTTAAAAAAGATAGCAACAGAGGAAAGATGTATGGAATACAACCAAATAAAAACAAAAGATAGAAAAACGAAAGAGAAGGATCAAACAAGACATAAAACTAACAGAAAGCAATCTATAAAATGGCAATAGGGAACTCAAAAGTGTCAATAATTACACTAAATGTAAACAGATTAAACTCACCAATAAAAAGGCACAGAGTAGCAGAATGGATTAAAAAAGAAAATCCAACTGTATGCTGCCTACAAGAAACTCATCTATCTTTTTTCTTTTTTTTCATGGTAAGAAACTCATCTAAGTAACAAGGATAAAAACAAATTCAAAGTGAAAGGCTGGAAAACAATACTCCAAGCAAATAACATCCAAAAAAAAAAAAAAAAAAAAAAAAGCAGGCTTAGCAATACTCATATCGGATAATGCTGATTACAAGACAGCAAAAGTACTCAGAGACAAAAATGGTCATTTCATAATGATTAAGGGGACACTGAATCAAGAAGACATAACAATTCTTAATATATATGCACCAAACCGAGGAGCACCAAAATATATAAGACAGCTACTTATTGACCTTAAAACAAAAACTGACAAAAATACAATCATACTTGGAGACCTCAATACACCGCTGACAGCTCTAGATCGGTCATCCAAACAGAGAATCAACAAAGACATAGTGGCCTTAAACAAAACACTAGAGCACCTGGATATGATAGACATCTACAGGACATTTCATCCCAAAGTGACTGAGTATACATTTTTCTCCAGTGTACATGGATCATTCTCAAGAATTGACCATATGTTGGGCCACAAAAACAACATCAGCAAATTCAGAAAAATCTAAGTTGTACCAAGCATATTTTCTGATCATAAAGCCTTGAAACTAAAATTTAACTGCAAAAAAAAAGGAGAAAAATCCCACAAAAATGTGGAAACTAAACAACATACTTTTAAAAAATGAATGGGTCAAAAAAGAAATAAGTGCAGAAATCAAAAGATATATACAGACAAATGAAAATGACAACACAACATATCAGAATCTATGGGATGCAGCAAAAGCAGTGATAAGAGGGAAGTTCATATCACTTCAGGCATATATGACCAAACAAGAGAGAGCCCAAGTGAACCACTTAACTTCCCACCTTAAGGAACTAGAAAAAGAAGAACAAAGACAACCCAAACCAGCCGAAGAAAGAAGATAATAAAAACCAGAGCAGAAATAAATGAGAGAACAGAAAAACTATAGAAAAAATTAATAGAACAAGGAACTGGTTCTTTGAAAAGATCAACAAAATTGAAAAATCCTTGGCAAGACTTACCAAGGAAAAAAGAGAAAGAACTCATATAAACAAAATCCAAAATGAAAGAGGAGAAATAACCATGGACACCGTAGATATACAAAGAATTATTGTAGAATACTATGAAAAACTTGATGCTACTAAATTCAACAACCTAGAAGAAATGGATAAATTCCTAGAACAATACAACCTTCCTAGACTGAGTCAAGAAGAAGCAGAAAGCCTAAACAGACCTATTAGTAGAGAAGAAATAGAAAAAACCATTAAAAACCTCTCCAAAAATAAAAGTCCAGGCCCTGATGGCTATACCAGCGAATTTTATCAAACATTCAAAGAAGACTTGGTTCCTATTCTACTCAAAGTCTTCCAAAAAATTGAAGAAGAAGCAATACTTTCAAACACATTTTATGAGGCCAACATAACCCTCATACCAAAACCAGATAAGGATGGCACAAAAAAAGAAAACTACAGACCAATATCTCTAATGAATACAGATGCTAAAATACTAAACAAAATACTAGCAAATCGAATACAACAACATATTAAAAAATAATACATCATGATCGAGTGGGATTCATCCCAGAATCTCAAGGATGGTTCAACATACGTAAAACAGTTAACATAATACACCATATCAACAAAACAAAGAACAAAAGCCACATGATCTTATCAATAGATGCAGAAAAGGCTTTTGATAAAATACAACACAATTTTATGTTTAAGACTCTCAACAAAATGGGTATAGAAGGAAAATATCTCAACATGATAAAGTCCATATATGATAAACCATCAGCTAACATCATATTAAATGGCACTAAACTGAAGGCTTTCCCCCTTAAATCAGGAACAAGACAGGGTTGTCCACTCTCTCCACTCTTATTTAATGTGGTACTAGAGGTTCTAGCCAGAGCAATCAGACAAGACAAAGAAATAAAAGGCATCCATATCAGAAAAGAAGAAGTAAAGGTATCACTTTTTGCAGATGATATGATCCTATACATCAAAAATCCCAAAGAATCCACAAAAAGACTACTAGAAACAATAAACCAATACAGTAAGGTCGCAGGATACAAAATTAACATACAGAAGTCAATAGCCTTTCTATATGCCAACAATGAAACATTTGAGAATGAACTCAAAAGAATAATCCCCTTCACGATTGCAACAACAAAAAAATAAAATACTTAGGAATAAACATAACAAAGAATGTAAAGGACTTATATAATGAAAACTATAAACCATTGTTAAGGGAAATCGAAAAAGATATAATAAGATGGAAGAATATTCCTTGTTCTTTGTTAGGAAGAATAAATATAATCAAGATGGCCATATTACCCAAAGCAATATACAAATTTAATGCAATTCCCATCAAAATCCCAATGACATTTTTTAAAGGAATGGAGCAAAAAATCATCAGATTTATATGGAACTATAAAAAACCCGAAATAGCCAAAGCAATCCTAAAGAAAAAGAATGAAGCTGGGGGCATTACAATACCTGACTTCAAACTATATTATAGGGCCACGACAATCAAAACAGCATGGTATTGGCAGAAAAATAGACACTCAGACCAATGGAACAGAATAGAAAACCCAGAGATAAAAACCACATATATATAGTCAAATAATTTTTGATAAAGGGGCCAACAACACACAATGGAGAAAAGAAAGCCTCTTCAATAAATGGTACTGGGAAAACTGGAAAGCCACATGCAAAAGAATGAAACTGGACTACAGTTTGTCCCCCTGTACTAAAATTAACTCAAAATGGATCAAAGATCTAAACATAAGACCTGAAACAATAAAGTACATAGAAGAAGACATAGGTACTCAACTCATGGACCTGGGTTTTAAAGAGCATTTTATGAATTTGACTCCAAAGGCAAGAGAAGTGAAGGCCAAAATTAATGAATGGGACTACATCAGACTTTTTGCTCAGCAAGAGAAACTGATAACAAAATAAACAGAAAGCCAACTAAATGGGAAATGATATTTTCAAACAACAGCTCAGATAAGAGCCTAATATCCAAAATATACAAAGAACTCATAAAACTCAACAACAAACAAACAATCCAATAAAAAAATGGAAAGAGGACATGAATAGACACTTCTCCCAGGAAGAAATACAAATGGCCATCAGATATATGAAAGGATGCTCATCTTCTTTAGTTATTAGAGAAATGCAAATCAAAACTGCTATGAGATACCACCTCACACCTGTTAGATTAGCTATTATTAACAAGACAGGGAATAGCAAATGTTGGAGAGGCTGTGGAGAAAAAGGAACCCTCATACACTGTTGGTGGGAATGTAAAGTAGTACAACCATTATGGAAGAAAGTATGGTGGTTCCTCAAAAAACTGAAAATAGAACTACCTTATGACCCAGCAATCCCTCTACTGGGTATATACCCCAAAAACTCAGAAACATTGATACGTAAAGACACATGCAGCCCCATGTTCATTGCAGCATTGTTCACAGTGGCCAGGACATGGAAACAACCAAAAAGTCTGTTGATAGATGACTGGATAAAGAAGATGTAGCACATATACACTATGGAATACTACTCAGCCATAAGAAATGATGACATGGGATCATTTACAGCAAAATGGTGGGGTCTTGATAACATTATACGAAGTGAAATAAGTAAATCAGAAAAAAACAGGAACTGCATTATTCCATACGTGGGTGGGACATAAAAGTGAAACTAAGAGACATTGATAAGAGTGTGGTGGTTTTGAGGGGAAGGGGGGAGAGGGAGAGGGAAAGGGGGAGGTGGAGGGGCACAAAGAAAACTAGATAGAAGGTAACAGAGGACAATCTGACTTTGGGTGATGGGTATGCAACATAAGTGAACGACAAGATAACCTGGACTTGTTATCTTTGAATATATGTATCCTGATTTATTGATGTTGCCCCATTAAAAATAAAATTATTAAAGAAAAATAAAATAAAAAAAAGGAAAAAAGAGAGAGAGAGAGAGGAGAGACAGAGAGACAGAAGGGGGGGAGGAGCTGGAAGCATCAACTCCCATATGTGCCCTGACCAGGCAAGCCCAGGGTTTCGAAATGACGACCTCAGCATTTCCAGGTCGATGCTTTATCCACTGCACCACCACAGGTCAGGTTGGAATTTGAGATTTTAAAATATGCCATTTGCAATAATACCCAAAAAGTACTGACAAAATTTGTATGAGATTTGTATACAGAAAACTACAAAATACTAATGAAAGAAATCAAAGAAGATCTATATGGTTGGAGAGATATATACTCTTCAGGAATTAGAGATTCAATATTTAAAAGATGTCAGTTCCTTTCAATTTCATTTGTATATTCAACACAATCTTAAACCCCAAGCAAAGTTTTTATTAACTATTAACAAGTTGATTCTAAAATGTATACAATCTATATGTATAATGTATGCAAAACCGAAAGGAATAGCTAACACATCTGAAAAAGAACATTTGAAAAAGAAAATTATACTTGGAAGACTCACATTTTCTGATTTCAAGACTATGATAGCAATTATGAGTGTGATACTAATGAAAAGGTCATCAACAGCACAAAGTAGAGAGGTCAGAAATAAACAACTGGTATTGGAAAAACTGAATGTTCATATGCAAAACAAAACAAAACAAGAGGATCTCAACACACACCTCACACCTTATACAAAAATTAAATTAAAATGGGCCGTAGACCTACATGTAGAACATCATATTGTACTATACAATGTTGAGGAAAAAAATCTAGGAGAAAAACTGTATGACTTTATGTTTGATGAGTTTTTAACTACAACCTCACACGTACAATATAAACTGGACTTTACAAATATTGAAAACTTTTATTCCTTGAAAGACACTTAAAATAATTAAAAAACAAGTCACAGATTTGGAGAAAGAAAATATATGCAAATAACATATCTAATAAAGAATTCATATTCAGAACATATAAAGAACTCTTAAAATTCAACAATAAGAAAACAATAAAACTAATAAAAAATAAGCTCAATTTTAAAAATAGGCAAATGATTTGAACCCACATTTACTAAAGATGATACATAGTAGGCATATAAGCTTATGAAAAACTTCAGTTCATGCGAAAAACATCCAAACCTGTAGAGAATTTCTATGAGTTTATTTGAGACAAACTGATAACAGTTGCCAAGGAGCAAAATCTCAATAGATTGAGAAAATGCTCTTGAAAATGAAAGTTTTACTACTGATTTTATACATCAGAATCAAAGAAGAACAACTAAGGGGGTTACATAAAATCTATTGGTGACAGATTAGGGAGGTGGGAGAAAGCAAATATTGCTGATATTGGATAAAAAGTAAAACAAGACACTTCTCTTACATTGGTGGGTATAGGATAATTTACAGTTAACAATTAGCAGGATAACAATAACAATGAGGGGTTCTGTGGTCAGTGCTCTGGTACAGTGATTGTGCCTTGAGGGTCCTGGAGAAAGGAAATTACCCTGACATTCCAAAGATATGTTACTGTCAATGAAAAAAGAGACTAGACTCAGTTAAAGTAAATATTGAGCTTTGTCAGGATAGACTACCTGCCGTGACTTGTTTTTAGTTAGAAAATTTTTATTTCAGACTGTCCAATGTAGTTACTTTAGGTCTCTGAGTTTATAAGGCTCCCTATACAGGCTTCCCCTAAGCTTGCGAGGTTTGGTACATGGCCCCTTTTTCATCCACAATTCTCAACATCATTGTCATTGGGAAATGCAAATTAGGATGATAAGATGCCAGCTAAAACCAAAACACTGACAGGCTGTGGGCTCACATGAACTCTTGTTCATGAAACATGGAAATGAAAAATAAGGCACAGCCAATTCAGAAGAAAGTGTGAAAGTTTACTGTAAAATTAATCATAGGCTTATGACACAATCTAGTTATTGCACAGCAAAAAAAAGAGACTAAACCCTTCATAATGCAGGAAAGGCCATAAACAACAAACTAAGGAAATACACTCTAAAACAGTGGAAACTTTCCTAAGATTTTACAGATTTCAGATCCTCTTCAGATGCAGGTATTATAAAACAAGGCAAATAAAATTCACCTGCCAAATTTATTACACTCCCAAGGGCAACAAAGTCTCAGCTAAAACTCTGTAGTCTTACTAATTTGAAAAACCAGATGGCAAAGTTTGGAGGGAAAACAGGAGCTGGAAAGTGAAGGGGAAGAATCCCAGAAAGGAGGCAGCCAGAGAACAGGAGCCAAATTCTCTATAAACTTTACCCAAATATCTAGCTCCTGAAATACTACTCACCTGTTGGTATACTTCAACTAGTCCAATTTAGTCTAAAGGACCTCTGTATCATCTGCAACTCACCAAAGCAGAGGCATGACTCAATGTTTAGAGAAACAGAACAATATCACTAAAATTACAAAGAAACAGGAACATGTGAGTGCCATAGACAAGAGAAAAGGTGATTGAGTGAGGCTGTGAAGGAACAGTCATTAGAATAGAAGAAAAAGATTCAAAAACTATGCTCAAAGACATAAATTTTGCTCACTGAACAAACATAGGAAATTTCAGCACAGACAGAGATATAAAAAAGAGCCAAATGAAAATTATAGAAATTAAAAATACAGTATTAAAACAAAACATTTCACTAGTAGATGGTCATACAGTTATAAAAAAATAATAAATTCTAAACCATGCTTGCAAAATATTGGAGTCGTCTGGGTAGTATGGTGGGAGATGTGTGGAGAGAGGGAAAAAGACCTTCTGCGAGGAACAGGGAAGAGGAGATTAGTAGGGAAGAATTAATGTGTTGTGGAAGTGTCTTAGTGATAGAAAATTGTTATTTTTGTCTACAAATAAAAAGAGTTATGTGTGGTTGATTCATAAAGCAAAGAAAATAAGATGGTCATGATTCATGGGATAGAAACATACAAAGGAATGTTGAAATTAACAAGGGGAAGAAGTGGAATTACTAACGACCCTAACAGACACACAAAAATAGGTGAATAAAAAAAAAACAAACATCCCTTAAAGTAAGTAGATCTAATGGATAAGATAAAATAAAACAGTCTAAATATGAATGAACTGAATCAATCCATTAAAAGATAAAGGTAAATTAGCTAAACAATTAAAGCCAACTATAAGCTATCACATACACACAAAATTAAAGCAAGTGAGTAAAGGTTGACAACACCACAAATGGAACGTATGGTTTTTGATATATCAAGTAAGTGAGGCTAGAGTAAGCGGATGGAAGGGAGGGTCGCCTGCTTAAAGGAGCTTCCCGGGAGATAATGAGCATCATAAAAAACAACAACAACACAACATGCCAATCTTTTGGCAGCAAATGTGAAATGGATGATTTCCTGCCAATTCCAACTACCAAAACATATCCAAAAATGACTGTAGCACTTGAAGTGAGCAATTGCCCAAGTGAATAAGGAAAGGCCAGCAGAAACTGACCAGAGAAGAGATGAACTCAAGCAGCACCCACTCTTCTGAGAGCAGCACTGAATTTCTGACAGTTACGCTGCTCTAGACTAGAGATGAGTCTCCATTCTCCTCCCGAGGCAGGATAGTGAGAAGCCAGGAAAATTCCCTGGCAAGTAGAATGGGGAAACTGAGGCAAATAGCTGATTCAAATTGACCTTATCTAGAATCCTGACTCACCTGCCTCCTCTCTTGCACAACCACTCCCTTAAGCATTAAACCCTCAGGACAATGAGGTCTGATCAGCATCAAATAATCTTAGGGAAGCCTGACCTGTGGTGGCACAGTGGGTAAAAGCTTCGACCTGGAATGCTGAGGTAGCCGGTTCAAAACCCCAGGCTTGCCTGGTCAAGGCACATATGGGAGTTGATGCTTCCTGCTCCTCCCCCTGTTCTTTGCCCTCTCTGTCTCTTTCTCTCTCTGTATTTCCTCTCTCTAAAATAATGAATAAATAAAAATGTAAAAAAAAATAATAATCTTAGGAAAAAAGTTTTGGGTCTGCTGACAACAGAGACAAAGTTTTGGTCAAACTAGAGATAACATTTAGGCCTCAGTTTTGTTTCAGCTCCAGGCCCAGAAAGGCAGCAAAACCAGATGAAGTGACAACATGGCTGGAATCAGAACAAGATGCAATGACCAATTACACCCAATCAGTAGAGACCCTGACCCTATACAGTCATTTTGATTAATCAGCATATTAAAGGACATACATGGAAAGCTGATGAATATTCTATTGATATCCTCCCCTGAAACCTCCCCTAAAATTCTGCTTTTATTTTTTTAAGATTTTATTTATTCATTTTAGAGAGGAGAGAAAGAGAGAGAAGGAGGAAGGATCAGGAAGCTTCAACTCTCATATGTGCCTTGACTGGGCAAGCCCAGAGTTTTGAACCGGTGAGCTCAGAGATTCCTGCTTTTAGAAGACAGATAAAAACCCTAAGACAAAAGACTCAGTGCAGGATCTCTAGAGCAGTAGTTTTTAACCACTGGTCCACCAGAAATTCTATGCCAGTTGGCAAAAGAGTTAACCGCCCAGATGCTTTACAAAGATTATAGACTCAGTGATCTTAGTAGAATTTGCTTACACTTAGGGTGATTTCTGCCTTAGAGGTCCCTAAAATAATTCTCCTCTTTTTACCAGTCCGAACTGTGAAAAGATTGAAAACCACTGCTCTAGAGCACACTTGTGCCTTCTTCATTCAGGTGTGCACTTTTGCTTTTTTTCTCCTAAGCTCCAAGGACTTTCTTTTGACTCTGTAACTTGTTTCCTGAGTCCACGCAGCCTAGTTGGCTCACTTCTCCCTCTGTGACTTTCTCTCTAAAAACCCAAGGCAGCTCTCTGTGCAGCCTGCTTGAATCTTCTCTTCAGGTGTTTTCATTTTACATGCTAAATAAACTCACTCTTGTGTTAGAGTTCTTGGCTCTGAATTCTTTCTTTGCAGAATTCAAGATCTAAGAGCCCACATCGCTGGTGACACTCCTACCAATCTTTCTGAAGCCAGCTAATAAATTCAGTGAAAAGGAAAATATGTACCAAACTCACACATTAATATGGAGTCAAAAGTTTAACAAAATATTAGCAAAGGGAATCCAGTAATGTGTGAATGAGTAAGCAGGGATTATTCCAGGAATTCAAAGGTATTTCAATATAAGATTAAAATGTACCGGTAAACTAAAGGAGAAAACACATGTGATATAACATGTTTAAAAGGTATATCCTGGAATTCAGTAAACTTGTTAATTCTTAAATGGAATGAAGAAATCCATCTGTTCTGCTTGGAAGTAGTTTCTGTAACAGGAGGGAACTGATCTGAGGTAGATGCCAACATGTGGCTGCGTCCTAGTTCGGTAAAGTCCATTCCCGGACTGGGGAACTTTGCACATAACCCCCCCCCCCCCCCCCCCCCCCCCCCGTCATCTGCCTGCAGTGATGTGCAACCAAGACCTGCATGATCAGGGAAGCACACCGATGTGTAAAAAAGTTAGTGGGGATAGTCCGTCCTAAAGGCCCGAGGGAGGAGAGCATGAATTCCCTGGTAGAGGAGGCAGTCATGTGCTGGGAGCCTACCGCCAGGTGCAGAAGGAATACACGAACGCTTCCAGACTGAGCTCCCAGTCTGTGCTCCTGCAAAGTCCATGCTGCACCTTCAAGTCCTTGGATCCATTACAGGGAGGATCTTGGGGTGGAGGCTGGAGGGAGGAAGTTGGGGGGCAGATGGAGACTACCCTGCCTCACCCATGGCCATGTTTTTCATCACTTCTGAGCAGTTAGGCCGTGTGGGGTGCCTCTCGGCTCTTCCTGTTGGCAAACCCCATGTTTTCATGCTTGGTGTTTACAGACTAAGTTTCTCAAGGAATAGATTAGTTTATAGGAGAAATGCCTTGAATTCCCCTAAACTATCAGCAAATATTTTAAATATCAAAACACTAAAGCCATTGCTGTTAACACCAGGAACGAGAAATCAGTGCATGTCACCATTTATTATTTAATACTTTCTTGGAGATTTTAATAATGTAAGAACATGAAATAACTGGCATGGACATTTGATAATACATAAGAGTATCTTTTTTTTGTTGTTGTTGTTGATGACATGAATATATACTTTGGTAATCCCATTAGAATGAAGGAAAAAACCCCAACCAATTAGAATAACCCTGCAACTTTGGTTAAGTAGAAAAAAATAAATGTTAAAATAAATCAACAGTTTTCTTATGTTCTAGCAGTAAAAATCTAGATATGAAATGTGAAGACAAACTTTATTTTATTTTTTAAAAATGTTTATGTATTTATTTTAGTGAAAGAGGAAGAGGGAGATAGAGAGAGATAGGAACATCCACCTGTTCCTATATGTGCCCTGGCTGGGGATCAAGCGGGCAACCTCTGTGCTTCCTAATGATGCTCTAACCAACCAAGCTATCTGGCCAGAGTGGGAAGACAACCTTTAAATTACATAGGATATATTTTAACAGGAAAGACTGAGGGTCAATATTAATAATCTGCAATATTAAGACATTAAACAACCCTAAAAAATGGAAATGTTTTCCATGATCTTGGATGCAATAATTTATAGTTACTTCTCTCAAAATTAACATCTAAATGTAATGCGATTTCCAATGAGAATTGAATTAGAAAAAAAGTGTTCAAATTCTTTTTCACAACTGAATAAAATATTCTTTTTTTTTTAATATAAATAAATTTTTATTTTAATGGGGTGACATCAATAAATCAGGGTACATACATTCAAAGAAAACATTTCCAGGTTATCTTGTCATTTAGTTATGTTGCATACCCATCACCCAAAGAGAGATCGTCCTCTGCCACCCTCCATCCAGTTCTCTCTGTACCCCTCCCCCTACCCTCCCCCTCTCCCTCCTTCCCTCCCCCCACCCCCCATAGCCACTGTTGTGAAAAAGAATTTGAACACTTTTTTTCTAATTCAATTCTCATTGGAAATCGCATTACATTTAAATATTCTTAAATTTATGTTGAGCGACCCTGGCCAACTGGCTCAGTGGAAAGAGTGTCAGCCCAGCATGCTGACTTCCTGGATTTGATCCCTGCTCAGGGCACACATGAGAAGTGACCATCTGCTTCTCTTCTCCTTCCTCTCCTCCCTTCTCATTCTCTTTCCCTCACAGCCAGTGGCTCAGTTGGTCTGAGCGTCAGCCTCAGGTGCTACGGATAATTCGGTTGATTCAAGCATCGACCCCAGACGGGGGTTTGCTGGGTTGATCTTGATTAAGACGCATGTGGAAAGTCTATCTCCCCTCCTCTCACTTAAAAAAAAAATTATATTGAGCAATGCCTAGAAGAATAATTAAGAAAATCATGAAAATGAACACTGGAGATTTGCCAAATTTTTATCAGAATCCATTCTAAAGTAAGCAAATCAAAACAGTATTCATGAACTAATGGATAAGTAGATCAGTGGAATAGAGAACCTAGAATTAGATCCCAGTAAACATGAGAATTCATATGACAAGTGTGGAAGTTCATTGACAATAGTTTTTGGTGTGATGCCAGCACAACCATTTACTTTTCTAGAAGAAATTAAAACATTATCAGCATCTTACACCTGATGTAAAAATAAATAAACCTAAGTTTAAATATAAAAATTAAAACAATAAAAATCTTATGAGAGAATCTAGGAAGAGTGATACAGATAGTCTTGAAACCAGGAATTCTATTCTTAAGACTTTATTCCATATAATAAAGCCTGAAAATCTAGAGCCCCAGAAGATAATTTATTTATGTATAACTATATACATATTTCTTCTTTTATGACAGAGACAGAGAGAGAGAGGGACAGATATGGACAGACAGGAAGGGAGAGAGGTGAGAAGTATCAATTCTTCATTGAGGCACCTTAGTTGTTCATTGATTGCTTTCTCATATGTGCCTTGATGGGGGTGGGGGAAATACAGCCCTTGCTCAAGCCAGCAATGTTGGCTTCAAGCCAGAGATCTTTGGGTTCAAGCCAGCGACCCTGCACTCAAGCTGGTGAGCCCGAGCTCAATGAACCAGCAACATCAAATTTCGAACCTGGGTCCTCTGTGTCCCAGTCCGATGCTCTATCCATTGTGCCACTGCCTGGTCAGGCTATATACACATTTAAAACTTGAAAACTTACAGATTGAACAAAAACAAACATCTAATTAAAATGAACAAAGGGTACATAAGCAAGTTACGGAAGAGAAAATAATGCATATGGCCACCAAATAAATGAAAACATTCAAGTTTACTATGTAGTAAGTCACAGAAATAACAAAGTCACAATTGATATATCTCTTTATTCCCCACAGGCAGGCAAAACTGAAAAGGAATGTAATGCCTATCATTCTTTTATTTGTTTATTTATTTTATTATCAAGTGAGGGGCGGGGAGGCAGGGAGGCAGAGAGACAGACTCCTCCTGCATGCGCCCTAACCAGGACCCAGCCAGCAAGCAACCCCCCTACAGGGGGATGCTCTGACCATCTGGGGCTGCTGTTACTTGGCAACCGAGCTATTTCAGCACATGAGGCAAGCCATGAAGCCAACATCAGCACCCTGGGCCAAATTGGGCCGAATTGTTCCAACTATTTGAGCCATGGTTGTGGGAGGGGAGAAGAGAGAGAGATAGGGGAGAGAGAGAGAGAGAGAGAGAGAGAGAGAGAGAGAGAGAGAGGAAGGGAGGGTGAGGGTTGGAGAAGCAGATGGTTGCTTCTCCTGTGTGCCCTGACTGGGAATCGAACTCTGGACTTCCACACACCAGGCTGACACTCTACCGCTGAATCAACTGGCCAGGGCCTAGCATTATTAAATGTTTAAGCAGGCCCTGGCCGGTTGGCTCAGTGGTAGAGCATTGGCCTGGCGTGCAGAAGGTGGTCTGGTGACAGTAACACCCATCTGGTAAATAAACTTATAAATATCCATGAGATGTATAAAATATATTAATGAATATATTTATATGAAATATATATTAACACATATAAAATGTATTAATATATATCCCTGATAAGCTCTAATAAGCTGTAATAAATGTTCATAGACAAACTAAGTTATCTTTTAGTAGGTAAGACCAGAGAAGGAAGAGCTATCATTAAAAAAGGGCTGGAATATGGGTAAGATTTTGGTATGTGGAACTCATGGGCAGGAACAAAGAAAGAAAAAATACGGGGATGGAGAACAGGACAATTGAAGATAAAGGGATGGGTAAGCACAAGGTAGAGTGAGTAACTTCATATGAAATGATACAGGAAGAGAAAATGGGTAGACAGTTAAGAATGGAAGAGAATTTCAGGGTCATTCAAATCACTGAGTAGTACTAACTTGAAGCTCTCAGTAAAGGTACAATTTAAGAATAAATACTGAGTATTATATGAAAGAATTCATGACCAAAAAATTAACAGTAAGTAGTAACACTTTACTACAGCAAAAGATAATTTAACTTAGAAGTTGGGATGAGTTGAACTCTTCTGCCTCATGTCTTTAAACAAAAAGGTCTTCAAGATGCTTAGAAGGGTGTATATTAATCACCATTCTTTCTGGGATGGGAAAAGCTGACATATCTTAAAATCTTGAATAGGGCATGGCTTTGGCTATTAACCTACTTACACCATGAACATTCCTAGGGCATGAAAATCTAGTTACAGGAGCCTTCTTAGAAATGTCATCAGGTATGTATGAATATTAATAATAGATTAGTTGTTTATTTCTAGAAACAGTTCACCAATATCATTCCAATGGGACTACTAAACTGCACTGACACACTTCGAAAGAGGCTCTGAGAAACTGGTTGAAGTTTTAAAATTACAAATAGAACAGTAAACCAAAAGTTAAACCTTTCCAAAAATTCTAATATTGAATATAAAACAGAAAACTTCCATAGCTTACGTGAGGAACAATTATGCTTCTGACCTTCATCCCCTGGGAACCCCAGGGCCTTCACTGAGGTGAAAGTATAAATGGACAATGTGCTTCAATTTGCAGTGGCTGGGTAGCTCAGTTGGTTAGACCCTTATCTCAATGTGCCAAAGTTGCAGGTTCAATCTCCAAACAATTATGCTTCTGACCTTCATCCCCTGGGAACCCCAGGGCCTTCACTGAGGTGCAAGTATAAATGGACTATGTGCTTCAATTTGTGGTGGCTGGGTAGCTCAGTTGGTAGACCCTTATCCCAATGTGCCAAAGTTGCAGGTTCAATCTCTGACATATACAAGGATCAACCAATGAATGTATAAAAAAGTGGAACAAATTAATGTTTCTCTCACTCCCCCTTCCTTTCTCTCTAAAAACACAATTAAAAAAAATTGAAAACTTTGAAAAATTCAATTTAGAAATGTTTCCACTTGTGCATTTATAAATAACATTGGTTTATACTTCAAGCATGCCTCAATTATGTGAAGCAAGATTATCCTGTTTACATTTTAAAAGAAAACTTGTTCATTAGAAAAAAACCAATTCCATCTGCAATAATGGCAGTCAGAACAACAGTATAGAAAAGGAGATTTTGAGAACTCCTTTATGGATACAATCTCCATTAAGCACTGTGATCTTTTTTTTCCTTTCTTCTCTACAGCAGTCAGAACCTGGGAATTTGTGTTCTCTGCCATAAATGTATCAGAGAGAAAATTATTCCCACTCGTTCCTGGTAAAACCAGCCCCCTAGACTAGAGAATGACAGTTGAAACTGGCTGTATTAGAGTTCTTCAGAGAAACCAAATATGATGTGTATATACATATATAGGGTATGGCAAAAGTAGGTTTACAGTTGTGAGTAGACAAGTTTACTCTTTCTTGTATTATTTATTAATTTTTGTATTATTTTCCATACAAACAAAAGTAAATCTACTTTTGCCCAACTTTTTATAGAGATTTATTTTTAAAAATTGGCTCACATGATGGTGGTGGTAACAATCTGCAGGGCAGGCCAGCAGAAGACCTTGGGTAGAGCTGTCATTGCAGCTGAGTCCAAAGTCAGTGTGGAGTCAGAATTCCCCCTTGCTTGGGAGAACTCAATCTTTTCTCTTAAGACATTCAACTGATTGGATGAGGCCCACCCACATTATGGAGAGTAATGTTTTATTTTAAATCAGCTGACTGTAAATGTTAATCACATCTAAAGAAAACCTTCACAGCAACATCTAGATTGGTGTTTAACTAGACTAGACATCTAGTCTGGGTACTGTGGACTAGCCAAATTGACTAATAAAATTAACCATCACACTAGCCAAGAGTCAAACATCCTCAGAGTTGATTTATTATTAGCATCTTTGTTGAATAAAATGATGAAGTCAAGATATTCTGGGTTTTTAGTTCTAGGCTGAAATTGCCAATATTTGACCACTTTTGATTTACAAAAAAGGGAAACTGGGTACAGCTCAATATAATATTGAGACTTTTCCACAGTTGTATTGATGCTGCCATATTCACTAGGATGCTTGACCAGTAAACAACCTTCTTTCTATAAAGCTGACTTCTCTGGAACACCTCTAAGACTTAAAGGGGTCCCTCTAGTTAAGAAATGTTTGTTGAACAAGTGTTTAAGGAAAAAGGATAGCAAAACTCAAGCTGTCCATAGCCAGACTGAACTTTCTCCTCCCCTTAACGGTAAACCATCAGTACATACTTCTTTTTTTAACAATACATGAATGAAAGTCTTTTAGCCCCACTGGGTCTATGGTGCAAGAAGCAAACTGCATTTCTAATTATTTTCCCATAAAGGAGACAATACCTTAAGTGAATTAATCTTATACTTTTCAGAGTATTATAATTATAAAAAGCAATAGCATTTTCCTTCTGCAAACAGTCCTTGACATATTTTATATGCATGAATTAGTGTTAATGCTAAGAATTAACAAAGAAAATACTTTTAGGTTTGCTGGAATGAAGCAGGTGAAAAGAACAACTGTCAATATTAGAATTATTGTTCAGTTTCCTTACGTCTTTAAAAGTTGAAGAGCCTTAAAACAGGATTAAAGACAAAGGTAGAGGAGGCATTGTCCTTATCATAGTGAAGGTGGTGTTATGAGATACATTAAAAAGTTATTCCTATAATTGGTTCCTGGATGTATTATTAATTGAATTTTCAGAATTAATCTTTGTGAAGCTGCATTACTGACTTCAACTTATAGGAGGTTTAGATAAAAAGATATGTGTGGGTTTGTTGTTTTGGTCTAGAGAAGAATTGTCAAGGGAGGGTTTTCAACAAAATTTTAGACAAGCAGCCAAGGGGAACTTTTAAAAAGATAATTTAAAGTACCGACAGACAATAAGTCTTAAAAAAACGCCTAATGCCACTTTTATCTCACAACAATAAGACACATTATCAACTTATACTTTCTGATAGCCTTTTTGTAATTCTTCTTTTGCATTCTCACCTGGATTAACGTTTGGATGCATCATGTTTTGACTTTTTTATTTACAGTTTCTATCCTTCCTTTAAGCGTACAAAAGTTTTTAGAAAAACAAAAAGAAACCCTAGAACTTTACATTGCATTTCAATGACAAACTGTTGTCTTAGAGCCAGCTATTAGAAACTTGTATTTATCAAATGAGAAAATATTTAAAATTCAAAGTGAAGAAAATAAAGTTATACCAAATAGAAATTTTCATCTATTAAAATTTCAGGAAGATCTACATTATCTAAAGCCATTCTATAATTTTATTCATATATTTTGTGGAGTTCACATATCTTTTTCTTACAGCAAACATAACACTGTAGGCCACAAGAAGCTGCAGTACTATTGTTTAATTAGCAGCAAATTAATATTTTATATCTGGGTATCTGGACAATAAATAGCCTGCTTCTTTGGATGTGGATGTTTAAAATGTAGTATCACTGCAGCTTCATAATGTGACTGCTATTTTACAGAGCTTATACACACACAAAAATATGATCTTTGTCTATATTTTATACAAATACAACAGTAGTTTGTGAATACATTTTAAGTACATGATATACATGATAAGCCACTTGATTTCTCAATATCACAGAATAGCAATTTAAAATGCAATAAAAATATACAAAATTCAGCCTGGAATGCAGATTTTCTTTTCTATTTTGACTCAAAATTTTATCACTAGAACATTTTTAGAATACTAGTCCAAACACTTTTTCATCAGCTAAAAATGCAATTTCAGCAGTCCAGCTTACGTTCAGGCACGATGCAATCCATTTTATAATGGATTCCCAGTTTTTGTTAAATTCAAAGGGCCGTTAGCAACATACAGCATGTTCTTCATTCTACACTGTATTATAAAGCCCACTTTTCTTTCTGAGTTACAGTCACCTTGTGGACAAAAGCTGGGTTTGTTCTGGTAACATATGCATGTCCAAGATTTCCTTTTGCAAGTGCACATGAATACATTGTGGTGGGTTGGTGTAAAAGTTAATGACAAATTAAGTCACAGTATAAAAATATATTGTACACCTTTACACCTAATGAAGTCCTTTTTTCCTATGGATAAAAAAATACGACGGAATGAGACAGAGACTTTTGTAGCACCATGAAGAGTTGTATCCCAAGTTACATTAGCAGCATGATCCAACATAAAATTGAAGGAGTGTTTCTGAGGAGATAAACATTCATTCTGGTTCATCTGTACCACTGCAACTTACATAAAGAAGTGTTTTATACATTAGCAATTGTTCTGTCACTTCTAGAGCTACACACTTATCAAAAGACACTGCCTTCCATCCTCAGTGTTGATAATGCTGTAGAAGGAGATAAGGGTGACCTACGTGTGCCTTTTTGTTGGTAGTATCATCTTACTTTATATGATCAAAAAGGAGCTCTTACGGGTTTTTAGCACAAGACTACACACAATACAACTTCTGTGGATCTATGTAATCACAACAAACTATCTGTGCTGTTGACATGACTGCTGACACTGAGAAAAATAAGACAAAGTCAACTTAGCCGTTCACTTGTCAGAGGTAACAGTCTGCTATTACTAATGAAGAATACTCAACATTGAAAAGATCTCCTCCAATGCTACATGGATCTCAGTAGGCTAGAAGCAACTTGGGTGAACTGCTATTTTTAAATTTACATACTGGGAAGACAGTGTGTTTTGAGACACGTAAACCTTGTAAAAAAATAAACCATGTAAAACCTTAAGAAAAGACACACACTGATTCTGTGCAATATAGCAAATTGATAAGAAAACACTGTAAAAAATGTACCTGTTTAAAATACCTTCTACCATTTGAACACAAAGCATTATATATCAAAGGTCTACATATATATCATCTAATGGCACTTGAAACAAATCATAATAAGTCTTACAATAAAAGGCATAACCTATAAAAAAGTTTCTGTAAAGGCTTAGATTGTTTGAAAGTGCTATATCTTGTGATATGTGTAGTATAGAGGTTGACCAAGCTCTATTTTTTAAAAAAAATATTGGCCTATATATTGTATTGCTAACTAGATGAATGATCCTGAAAATATGTACTCTTCAACATTCATTATTAGCTTAATAAAGCAATCAGCTCTGGCTCATGTTTCAGTCAGTATATGGTTTTTAAAAACCGCTACTGCCCAAATTAACAATGTATCACTATATTCCACAAATGACTAATAATAAAGCACAAGCAACAAACAGGCAAAAATATATAGTTTGGAAGAAACACTAAATGAGGTTGAAAAGCTACAGAGTGGTGCATGACCAGCCAGGACAACTGAAGTTTTGAAAAAGTGAACTTGGTGATAGGATTTAAAAATGCAAATTTTAACAGTGACCAATAACTAACTAACTGTAAAGACATTTGCATATATCAATAGATAGTAATTGCTTACTGTGCCAAGATCCTTCCACAGTTACGCTTCCATGTCTAATTTCTACGCACATGTGGAAGTTCAAATTGAATGATGTTCAATATCTTGTCTGAGGTCCAAATTCTAAACTGAAATATCTTTACTTAGTAATAATTCCTTTTTTAAAAAAACCAAGCAAAGGCACTACTATAAATTTCAAGGATGATGATTCTGGCCACTGAAGAATAAAACAGTATTGGCAATGATTATTTTTAATGATATCCAGTTGACATAAAAAAAAGAGATGTCAATTTTTTTCTAGGAAAATAAAAAGAGCCAATTCTGTGTTACATAATTGTTAGACCATTGTGCAATTAAAATATATGAGTCTGCCTCATCTCTTATTAGAAAATTCTCTCCAAAAAGGTTTAGTGACTACTACAGTCAATTTTAAAAACAAATTAGTTGAATTCCCTCTTACTTTGAAGCGTTATTTTTAAGTCTGAGGCAGCAACAGGTAGAGGTGTACATGTGAAAGTTAAGACTCCACAATTTTACCACTGGTGCCCTTAAAGATGTGTCTTGGTGTATCGAAATTCCACGCAGGGTGAGAATTAGGCTAAAAGTATATAAAAAATATAAGGCGCCATTCCCCATTTCTAAAATGCTTTATTTAATAAATCCTGGTACTCCCTTTTTTATTTTTTATTAGCAGTGAAATACAGCCTACTAAGGCCAATATCTCAGTTCATTAATTTGACTTTAGCAAATTTTAGATGAAGTAGTGTTTCCACACTTGTGTTTGTGATTTGTTCAAAAATAGGTTTTCTATTTATATGTGCTCTGTCACCAAATTTCTTTTATCCATTTTTTAAAATGGTCCTTAAAGCAATATTGAACACTAATCATTCAACTAATGATTTCGGTAAGCAATCTGTTTCATAGAAACTAAAGGAAAGCAGTAATAAAGCAGAGCTAAAAGCCTACTTTCAGAGCAAATATTCTCCTAATCAAAAGCTTAGGAGCAGTTTGAAAAAAATTTAAATGTATTTCCTTATTAACATATATCATTTTAATGCCTTTGGAACACTTATAAAATGTAATTTTTAATAATAAAATTTAAATACATAAGTATAAAAACTACTGCTCCCAGGATTTAAAAAAAAGAAAATAGGAGCATGATAAAATATAAGGAGCCAAAGTTCCTTAAGAGAGCAACTTTGATTCTATGAAGTGCGATATATGTGTGTGTGTGTATAGATATAATATATAGTGAAATCCCCACTTACATTATTACAATTTACATTCTCCACAAATTATACTACTCCCAAATATTTTAAATAATGCATTATATTCAGTAATCTGCACTCATTTTTAGAAATTCTTGGTAAACATTGCATTCTGCAGTGATAACTGGCCCTATGAAAGGGAAAAGAAGCTTTCATATAGGGCTGAGTGCTCAAAATTTTTTTCTTTCTTTTTTAAGAGATACAGACTCCTCTATACCACCCCCCCCAACCCACCCCCACACCTGCCCCAACAGACAGGTTCCCAATAAGGTGTTAGCAAGTGCTTAATAGATATGTTTTTTAGGTTGATGTTCCTACTGATAATTATAAAAATATAATAATCTGACCTTTCAGAAGATTATGGTCTAACATGAGGAAAGCCCATTAAGTATTTTATTCAGTGAACAGAATGTTATTTTCATGTTAACTAAGATAGTGCTTGCTTTACTTTACTTTTCCCCCTCTACAAATTCAACTTATTTGCAACATTCCCTGCATTTTCCAGAGATGTGTAAAAGTGGGTTTTACTGTATATATTTTTAGTTGCTTAAAATTTTGTGGTCATTCCTCAAATAGTTTTCTAATGCATTTCACTTTAAATTCTCCATCTGTAAATACCAAGGAAAGACGAACTAATACTGAATAAGAACGATACCATGGGGTAGAACTGTTGTTTCTGCTTTTGGCTCTTAAGGGAAAAAAAATGTTACCAAATTTAACTACAAGTGATATAAGCAATAGACTTTTACTTTATGTCTAGAGTCTACTTCCCAACTCTGGCAACAGGGGGCATGACCCCTAGACAAGTCCCTAAATTGAACTGTATGTATGCTTCATATCTATCTTCCTGTTTAGGGTGTTTATCACATCATCTAAGCTGAGACCATCCAATCGGGGGTAAATACACTTAACACCTATGTTCCACAATGGCTCTAGATTCTGGACTGTGGACTAACAATGAAAATAAAATTGCTGGCTGAAAATAAAATCTGACCTACCCTTTGGCCTTGAAAGGTGGAAAAGATTAAAAAAAGCTATCTAAATACTGAGTCTGAAGACTCTGATGCCATACACATTAGTATTAGTAAATAGAAAGAGAGCAAGTTAAGAAGTTTGAAATGTGGCAAAATATCCTGTGTACTAATTTAAAGCCAACTGTAAATAGCATAGGATGCTGTGTCACCTTACTAAGAGTCTCCTTTATGCTCTAAACATATGGTGCTTTGTGTTTAAGTTTTGTTTTCCTTATATGTGCACAATAAAGACAGAAAATATTTGAGCCAGACAATAGCAAGTCTTCAAAATATACTGACCTGAAATGATTGTATTTCTAAAAAACATTTTTATCTTCCCAAACTGAGATTAATTCATTTGAAACATCTGATGATGACTCCATTTAGAGGCTAGTAAAAATTTTAAAAACTTGTGGGTTATTCATATACATTTTAGAAAATTTACATTTCTATTGCAAAATATTTTCATGAGCCAAATGTCAACAGGCAGAGCCATGAGTAATGGACAAAAATAAAACTACTAAGATCAAAAAGTGATTTAAATGTGGGATTTGTAAGACTTTACTAATAATGGCTTTCCTATATGAAAAATAATCTTAAAATATAACAATTGGCAGTGAATTAGGATGAAATACCCAGGTAAACGTAACTGAACACCAATGGTTCCAAAGCTAGTTTCTATTTTATACTGGCTTAATGAAAATTGGTACTATACAAAAAGAGAAACTTTTATACTGTCTAAAAGTAGGCAGTAAAATAAAAATGGTCATCTAAGGCAGGGCTACATATACATTTCTGTAATAAAGCCATGTCTTGGAATCCTACTGAAAAGCTTGATGGAAACGTGGTAGGGTGGTGCTTGTGCTTAAACTACTGGTGAAAGCTGCTGACAGTGAGTGCAGAGATCCAAGACCTATAGTGTTTGCAGGATCCTGATGATCCTGTGTCTGTGGGGGGAGCTGAGACACAGAAGAATGTGCTTCTTCTTGGGAATAGCTCATTCCAAGGCTCCCCACTGATATAGGATTATAGGGAGGACCATTCAATGGTATGAAATTAAACAACTGAGAAAAATCCAATGCTGGTGTGTTTAGGGGGTCACTGATAGAAATAGAGCTTTTTGACAGGGAGAGGTCTCCTGCACCATCATCCAGGGACCCGATCTGAGAATCTAACCCTAGTTTAGATGACGATGCTTGAGAATCCTGGGATGAAGAGGGCACGCCACCTTGTAGCTCCATCAGGTAACTCTCAATTTCCCCCTTTAATGGCTGTTCTTTCTCGGGAATAGAAATTGCATATGAGGTAGAACTGAATGGGTATTTGAAGGAAAGGTGATGAGAAGGATGAACAGCATCCATATCTATTGGACATGTCATTCCCAAAGGTAAAGTTGTGATCATTTGGTGGGCAGATCCCGAGCTCTGCATGGACTGAAATGGAGTGTTATAGAGGTTTAACTGCAAAGTGTTTGTGAATGGCTTTGATAACAGTTCACTGGAAGGTAAGGACATCACCGGAAGGAGCTCATCTTTTATAGGCACAGAAACGTTACAGGTAAATGGATCCAGAAAATCCACTGGTTCTGTTTTGACCTTCAGAAGTTCTTGATTGTGACTCTTCTTCATATGTCGAGTCAGGTGATCCTTTCGGCCAAATCTCTGTGCACAATACTGACAAAGGAAGTCCTTTCTTCCAGTGTGCACCACCATATGCCTCCGGACATCTTTCCGGGTATAGAACCGGCGATCACAATGCTCGCACTGGTGCTTTTTTTCTTTAATCCCACCAGACGACTTGCCTGCGTGAGACTTAAGGTGCTCCAGCAGCACTCCTGTGCTTTCAAAAGTCTGCAAACAGACCTTGCAAGTGAGGTCACCACTTGTTGCAGCATGCAAGGCCAAGTGACGTTTGAACCCAAGCTTGGTGTTGTAGTTCTTGCCACATTCTTCACACTTAAACGTCTCTTTGTTAGGGTCATGTGTATGTAGGTGATTCTTCAGGTGATCTTTCCGGTGAAACATTTTCTCACAATAATTACACTTGTGGGTTTTCTCAGGAGAATGAGTAGCCATGTGCCTTTAAACACAGACATATTCTGTAAGTATCATGACAAAAATGGTATGTATTCACTTTTCAAATGGAAGCTAAACTACTAAGCTAAAACAGAATTTCCCTAATAACGGTCTCTTTTAAACTTAATATATACAAGGATAGTTAATATACCTAAACACTGTAGAACTTGAGTCACTTAAGTTGCCACTTTAGTTTTGACTGGCTGGTTTTTAGCTATTATTACAAAAGCAAATGAGTAAGACTGAATATACTCACGTAAACGTACATACCTTTTCTTGTAATTTCTTTGTACAAATGGAAATTCTACTCTCATTAAGCATTTCATTAAAAAAAAATCCAAAGACACTAACACATAAAAGTATGTGATTTAGAATACTAAAACTAGCCAATGTCTAAATCTACTTAACATTTCCTCTCTGTAAATCAGCTAAAAAATGTGTATACAAATATATACGTTTACAATGGCTTCACATGGCCAACATCATAGCAAATAAAATCTGAAAGACAAATAGAGTTTAATACCTTTGTAATTTGTACTTAGAAACAAAGGCCTTGGTGCAGTCTTGTTGTATGCACTTGTAGGGCCTCTCTCCTGTGTGAGAGTAGGAGTGAACCTTTAATTTCTCAACACTGTTAAAGGCCTTGTCACACAGTTGGCAAGGAAAGTTTTTTCTTGGTTTGGTTTCACCACGCTTACGTTTCCCTGAAGGGACTTTCTGGTTATCTCTTACTTCTGACAAATCACCAGGAATGACAGTGGCCATCGCAGCCTAAACCAGGCCTTCTTGTTGGACACTTGGGAACTGCCCAACTCCACTAAATGATTTAGCTTTAGATGGCTTCTCAAGTTTCATGTGGTCGTAAAAGAAAGCAAAAAGGGACTGGAAAAAAAAATAAGAAACAACTAGTTTGTAACTAAATTTAATTAAAAAAATTATTTGCTATGTGATGCTTTTGAATTAAAAAAGAAACCATAAAATGGATTCAGCTGGTCTAATGTAATATCTGTAGGTTTCTTTATATTTGTCAAAATCCATATCAATGCATTGCTCAGAATGAACAGTTCACACATCCCTTGAAATTCCACCTGATAAATGCTGTACTTAGGGAAAGCAGTAGCGATTTCAGAAGCTCTCAGGAAGCATCAAAATAAGGCACTTAACTATTTTCCCAATGAGACGTGGTTCTAACAGATCCCTCCATTGGTGGTACTTAGTTTTTCTTTGTTTTTAGTGTCTTGTTTGTGACTTCTATATGTCATCACAGAATAAACAGAACTGTGAATTATGAAAAAAAACATGACACTAAAAATGGCATTATTAAGCTTCAAATTTTACAAAGAACTAGAGAACATAAAAATGTTTCCACAAATATTTTAATGTCTAAAAATCATTTTGATTTACACAAGTTGGCTCTAGTCACACTCTTTATTACAGGAAATAAAATATAAATAAGTAACTGCAAACTCTTTTAGGCATCTTGTGAACCATTTAGTCCATGGAAGATGTACTTAATGCATAGACACCCGAGGCCTGAAAGAGTTTAATTCATCACCCTAAATGATAATTTATTTTTTATGTCAGTGTCATCACACACACAGGGATTTCTGACTGAAGAGTGGAAATGACTTATCTCCATAACCAATATACATTTTTGAAATGGTAAAGCCTTTTGATATTATATTAGGTGAGGATCATGGCTGCTTGCCATTTGGAAGGAAGAAGGATTTGGTTGAAGTAATTTCCCTCACTGTTTTTCACATCATAGAAAATGATTCTGTTTATTGAGCAGAGAGATTACTGGATGAGCCAGAGTCATCAGGCCTCCCCAAGAGCTGAAGGGTCAGTCTTTGACACACCTGTAATCTGTGTGCAGCACACAGTGGGACTCTTGGCTTAGAGCACGATACCTGTGCAAGGATACATCAGTATAGAGGTGTTTCGGGTTGCAAAAACATGTGTTAAGAGTTTCAATTCATTATCGGTGCTTTGAGAAAGAATGAAATGAACACATGGTATGACGAGGAGTATGTCTACTTAAAACATTTTAAACTGACTGAAACCTTTGAAAATATGTGGACAAGAGAAAGTAAATATTATCAACTGTATTTCTCAGAGTAAAAAAGCAACCCCCCAAGATTTCAACCCAACGTTCATGAATGCTTGCCTAGCAATGTACTTTTAAGAGACACAGAAATGATAATACCTACAGCCTCTTTAAAAAAGATCTGATTTTTAAACTGAAAACTGAATGTGGCTAAATAAGTGTTATCAACTTCTAATCAACTGGGTTTTTAAAAAATCTTATTATATATTCAGGAAAAAAAATCAATTTCTTTACATCACTGTCTTTGGCATGAGACTGATTCTTGTCTTTACAACCTAGAGGTATGACACTGACTTTTACAGATTCCAGTTATATTTTTGTAGGGTCTCTAAATTTATCCTACATTTTTGTAAAACTAAGTGTATACTACAATAGGGCTTGCTGTATATTAATGCAGAGGTGTCACTAAACAGGCAAAATGAGTAATGATCCACTCATGTGATTAAAATGTAAAGCACATAAGTTAACCAGTGTTTGCTTCATGTATCCCTTCTTCATCAGTAAGCAGACACACACAAGGCCTTCCTTCATGCTGTTCAGACTGTCTAAGCCTGAACTGCAGTTTAAAAGTGACATGAACACAATAATGCAATTGACATTACTAATGCTAACCCAGTATGTGCCCTTTGACTGAAGATTGGGTTTGGAATCTTAAGGCCTTGCCCTTTTCATGTTATATGCTCATTCAGGAGACGCTTTCTCCACCTTTCTCAGAAATATCTAAACAATTATTCTGCTGTAACCATTAATGACACTGTAAATTGGTATAAAGCACTCTCCCAAGGCAGGAAAAAAAAGAGCAATTTTGATTATTTGATTTCCTAACATGACATTTTATGCAACTATTTAGAGCATTGTAGGAAACAAGCTAATACATTTTTCAACTGTAAAATCAACACATAATGCAAAGAATCTAAATCCTTATATATAACTAATATCTGAAAATATTTCAAAGACTGGTCATATTTGTCATTGTGTTATGAGGTCCAACCATAATGTGCAGAAAATTCAGTTGAGAAAAATGATTATTTTTATGTTATTGAAAAAAATTATAAAAAGTATACCATGAAACAATATACAAACATTTGATTATATAAAAATTGGTGATACTCAATATGGAGTAACAAATGAATTCTGTTATCTTTGGATGTACATACTGAGCAATGAAGAATTGCATATTTCAAATATTACACTTTTCTAAGACCAGCTGAAATTTTTTCATGGCTAATATTTTTTTATCTTAATATATTACAAAACTCAAATTAGTTATTAGTGCATTTAAAACTACAGAATAAACATAAGGCTGTAAGCTCAACATCAAATAAAAGTCCACATTCATAATATGCATATCAATCATATACTTTAAAGATACATGCACAGAACTATAGCGATTTTTGTTCAATGCATACCTGATGACTGATGGAAAAAGCCTCAGACCTTGATCTTAGCCAGTCCCACTGACTCTTCGTGGAAGAGAGCGGAATCCAGTCCTTCCCATTTTGGCCAATCTATGAAACAAAAAATAAGAATGGACTACACTCTAAATGGAAGCAAAAAGTAAAGGATGGAAAATAAAGGATAAAGAATTGCAATTTCATGGCACATGCTTACATTCCATACTCTGCTGAAAGACATGCATTAATTTTCACCAATTGCAAATTTATTAGTTCTAAGCACATTTACATGACCAAATAAATGCAGAAACAAAAGTATAAAATAGTATTACCTATATAAATGGCATTTTGTGATGCTGAATGACTCCCCACTTCTTTCCCAAATTTAATTTAACTTTTTAAATCTAACTTGCCTACTGAGAGAAATGAATATTAGAGTTACTCTTTGTAAATTAGATGGATCAAAATTTCATTAAGCTTCACAGTGTGGAAGAGACAAACTCCGTTCTTTCTTGGAGAGTGCACGTGGAACGTCACCAAAGAATAGCAGCCTCCTGAGGACAGCATCTCATGTCCACACTGCACACACTTGTGCAACTTGGGCTTGTTACCTGCAATACCTGTCAGTTTATCTCTCAGAATGCTGCAAGGATTGTTGAAATGTGGCAATATCTCTGTGCTCTTTAGATTTCAAAAGCATGCAAGGGAAGTTAAATATATCTTTGCTACAGGAGAAGGAGTGTCAGGAAGAAGGCATCATTTGGTTTAAAGAGACCATTGTTGAAAAATCTTAAAATATCTTAAAAATGCCTATTAGTAACATGATCTTCAGGATACTAGAACCATGTATAGAAAAAAACAATAATTTTTTAATGTACAAATAAATGTGAAACAAATCAAGATCAAAGGCAGAAAAAGCTAGAATTATCTGTTATAGAGAGCACAGGGCACAGAGAGCTTAGTAAACTATGTATTTTGAAGATGAACATTCAGAATCATGATAATAAGAACTTGAAAGGAATAACATAAATCAAATAGTTAAAATACAATAAGAAAAGGATTCACCAATGACATAATAAATTAAAATAATTTTACTTAAATGTTCTAAACACAAATATAATTAATTTCCCCTGAAATCAAATTTTCACATGTATTAAGAATTTGATGACGTATCAATAAAATACATATTTAATAGAGGACATTCAAGCATCATTACAAAAATACTAAGGGTATATTTAAAACAGCATTATTCTCATAGTTTAAAAGACAAGAAAAATAAACATTTAGACTAATAAAAGATATTTAAAAAGTTAAAGCAAAGCTTCATTCTTTTGTAAAGCACAGGACATGCATAAATGGAAGAGCTGAATTCTGCACATCAAAACTGCAAAATAATAAAATTAACTTTGTACATACTTACTTGCCCAGGGCACATACTGAGTTTTGGGTAGGGTAATTAAGAATATGAGTCTGTTTTGAGTATTCTGATATTTAAATAATACAAATACCTTACAAGTGTAGAGTGTTTCCATCGCTATTACCTCCCTGGAATTCAATGGATTTGAGAGGTGGACACATTTATCATCACTGCTATTTTAAGGTGAGAGGCCCAGAGAAGGTGAACATCTTAACAACATATATGTGGCCCAGCATATGTGGTCAAGAAAAGGCTTATGCCCTAAAACTCCTATTTCCTATTTCATTCTTTTTCTACTGCACTCCTGAAGGGCAGGTTGGCAAAGCAATTTGCAAGCAGATAAATCTTGTCTCTTTACACTTAAAGGAAAATAAATTTTTTTATTTTTATTTTTAGGAAAATAAATTTAAGGTTTAAAAAGTTTCTTTTCATAAAGACAGTTTGCAAAGTAAATTTTAAGTAATTTAAATAACAGTTAAAATAATAACTATTTAGGTAGGGAAAAATCTAAAACCAAAGTTGACTAGCAAACAACAAATTATATATTTTTTTCTTCTTTTCCGGGCCAATATAAATTTTATTGTATCTCAAATACTTATGCTTACTCTTCATAGGCATTTATAAAAATCCTTTAGAATTGAAGTATTTCAATGCAGTTTAAAATTATGCATTTCAAAATGAAATAATACAAATCTAAATTACGCCTGTTACATATTTTACAGTCTGAAATGAAATCATAAATAAAGCCATCATTTTCATTCATTTTATCACAAAACATAATTCCAGTATCAGGTAATTTTTTGAAATTCGACCCACATATTTTGAGTTCTTATGAGAGGCCAAATAATTTCAGAGGACTGGTAATTATTTCCCCAAACAAAAGAAATCAGGAGCTGTTAGAATTCATTATTATTTGGCCTGGTATAATAAGCATAAAAATATATAGTTTGCATTTATGTAATACTATAACTAAATGTCAACTAAAATTACTTGTTTTCTCTTTTATAGGGTTAAAAAATTTTTTAAAAGGCAAATAGTGTCTACTATTCTGAAAAGTCTGAAACAAAAAATCTGTACTACTATTTTTCTTTTTTTTACATATCAAACATTGGTTACTACGGTTTTGAAATGATTAAAGTTCTTCTTTGCTTTAATCTGAAGAATTGTGAAACAAGGTGGAAACTACATAAAACCATTTCAAATCACACTAAGATGAAACAGTATTTCAGTATACCCTTCTAGCTTTTGCTGACAGCAAGACAGACATTTTTTCCTAGGGCAACTTTGCATACATAAAAATAATAATTAAAGGGCATATTGTGTGTGCACAGGTTTATCTACTATGTTTTACATTTTAAAAAGTGACTCGCAGCAAAATAACAAGCAAAAATGAATCATACATCAAGGGTCTACTAAAACGAATTCCTATGAGGATGCTGGCAAAGGAACAGACCTGTATTGAAACTGTTTTTATACTTAAAATACCACATTTCTGATAGTCATTTCTCTACCAGCTGTGACTTTTTATAACACTTACCTGTATCAATAATTCTTTCATATTTAAAGTAAAAGTCAAACACATACTTTGCTAATTAAGGGCAAATGTCTTCCATAATCAAAGCTTTATTCTCCTTTATGCTAATCATAAAACAGCATTAGTAAACAATTCAGAAAACGTCAACATTTGCTTGAAACATACGTTTCATATAGAGTAAATAGGTAGATTGCAAAAGGAAACTTACCAGTAGTTAATACTTTAATTTACATATGTAAGACACAATAGAGCTTTGAATAATGTGAAAGAAATTATTAACAAGATAACATAATTGAAGACAGTCAATTCTGAAGGGCAATAGCATACTTAGAATCTATTTTTTTGATCCTGTATGATAATGTGAAAACTTTCACAGCATTCAATTTCTGTAGGACTGTAAAAATCACTTATTAAAGAATAATAAAAGGAAAAATATCTTGCAACTATAAAAAATCCACGACAAAATTAAAAATAGACTCTAGACAGCATTGGGACAGAAGTTGTGTCAGCTTTATTCACTGCTGTTTTCCATAAAAGTAAAATTTTTGGTGAATGAATACAAATAATGAAAGGAGGGCAAGTGCTTTCCAGCAACAAATTAAACTACAGCCTTGCTCAATGACTAGAGAGACATACGACACGACATACATATCTATGTCCAAGTAAAAAAAAAAAATGCAGTATGGATGCAATTTGGTTCAAAAAACTAAATGCCACTACAAAAGTATTTTTGAAACTTAGCTTTGTAAAGTCTTACAGATTAAAACAACAGCAATTATAATAAAAGCTGTCTAAAATACTTGTTTCAGAAAACATTCTCTGATTGATCTTACTGCTAAGGAATCAATTAGTACAAGTATATAATACCAATTTGGTTACCATTCCTAATATAAATTTCTAAAGTGAAAACATGTCTGGTACCTGCACCCATGCCTAGCATGGAGCATGAAGGATGGCTGGATGGTTGGATAATTAGATGGTTAGACAGGGCTGCTGATGGCTGAAGAGAAGAGAAAAGAGCAAGGGTGCCCACTGCAAAGCAGTGGCAAAGAGCTGGATCTATGCCAGACCAGCCTAAGTTGTAAGTGGGTACCCAAATAACTCACCTTATATCTAGAATACTGAAAATTCAGCACTTATATTCCTAAAGTAGATGTCATAGTTAACTAAAGTTAATAAAAAAAGCAAAGATGCCTTCTTTGAATTACTGTATTTGGGATTTCCAACTTTTGAGCAATTCATTAAAATGCAGTTCTAGGACAACCCTTTTGAAATCTACCATTAAAATTTAGACTTAACTGAGGTTTAGAAAGTCTTATATCTAATACAGAAATAAAAATCAAACAGAGAAGTGAAGAAAAATAGCAGGACTAATTGACTCTAAGAATCAATAGGAAAAAAATGAATTTCGAAGCAGAACCAAAAAAATCCAACATCAGTTCTCTTATCTGTACAATTAGAATGTTCCTTTTTAGGCCATCTTAAACCTGGGTATGGTGTTTATTTTGTTTTCTAGAATACCCAGAGAAAATGAATCAACACTCTGATAATGATGGAATATTCAAATATATTTTATCTTCCAATTCAGAAATATTCTCCTTGATTAATTATCTTATGGAGCAAAAGTGTTTAGGTTCAAAAGCTTTCTTCTCTTTTAGAAAGTCTCTTTTTATGATCCATAACTTAGGAGTTAGCATTTCATTTTAACTACAACATGGGGGATTTTCCCCCTTTGGTTGCATATTCTTATCAAAATAAAAACGAAAAAATACAGATGAGTAGTACACTGGAGGTGTTTTCATTTTCTACATATAGGGCAATTAGTATTTGCAAACAGAAAAGAAAAGAGGAATTGTGCAAAAGGGAAGCAATGATGCCCGAGAAAGCAATAAATCGCAATTATATCTGAATACAAAGTAAGATTGCTTAATGGAAACTTAAACCATTATAGAGGTTTTTCTGATTTTGTCTGCTTTTTTGGTATAAAGCATTCCTAAAATATTAGTGCTCTGGCTAGGATTATAAAGTAGGTAGCTCACAAGTCAGCTCAATTTGAAAATTGCATAGCTTCCAAATTGCAAAGGGTTGTTTTTATATTTAGTACTACTGACCCCTTAAATTCCTGGGGCTACAATAAAAATGCTTGACACCAACCATAAACATGTTCACACTGAGGGACCCCAAACATTCGGAGGCCATGCCTCCATTCAATTATGGTTAACTGTTTAATGCTGTTAAATTTCAAATACAGCATAATCCAGGTTTCATGTTTGAACTCTCTAAGCACTCATACTGAATCTGCCTATAAATTCAAATGGAAAGGCAGAAATAATACATATTAAGACAAAAGTGATGATGAAAGGTTTTCCTTAATTATAAAAGCTCATGCAGAGAATTAGTTATAAGCCATCCCAAAGTAAAGTGCACTTTAAATATAGACTTGTGCTATGGTATACAACAAGGTATAAATTTTAAGTGCGTGGCAAAGTCTTGAGTAGCACTAAACAAGCTGAAGAAAACAGAACCCACATCCAGGCAAGGCTCCACACATGCACGGCTGTCCTCCCTGCCCATGTGGCTGGCCAGGACAAATTCACTGTGGAAACAACTATTGATACTTTGATTTATTCCCACATAATTGAAGGTAAAAAGGTCAGTTCTAGGCAAAATTGTCCAGTGGGTGGTGGCTACTCCTTCCTCCACCTGCACAGGACCCATGTACTCCTCCAGCTGTCACAAGTAGGAGAGACTTGATAATTCTATTTCTTGACCAGTTTTACTTGAGCAAGAATGAACTTTAGAACTTTACCTCTCAGTGCTTTTTATCCCTAAAATATGAACTGCAAAGCCCTTTTTGAAATTTCCTGTCTCTCCTGCAGGACCGTAAATTCATCCACAGGGACATTATTCATCCTTATATCCCGAGCACTTGGTCGGGGCTCTGGCACACAGTAGATACTTGATATATATCTGTTGAACATAACTATAGTCCCTTAAAAGAATTTCAGGAGTCAAAACAAGCAGATAAACATGTTAGGGGTTCCTAGAATCTTTAATTGTTTTAATGCAAACTCGGAAGACAAAGCCCACAGAAATGAAATGATAGTCTGCTTTGGCAGAGGGTGAAAAGCTCAGGGAGCATCACAACCCTCTGGAGTCTATCTTGCTTCGGCCAGTGGGTGTCAAAGACCAGGGAGACAAGTACGTGCTACTCAGAGGCCTGCAGGCATTCTGCTGGGCACAGACACACACCTGGGCAGCACTCAGGTGGCTGGCATTTTTCAGAACATTTGTTTGCAAATGTTCTGTTTCATAGCTCCTTAAGCACATGTCACTTGTCCTGATAAAGATTTACCATTTGGAAACAGCCAATGAAGTTTTATGGGAAGGAAAGGAACAAAGTGAAATTCAAAATCTTTGAAGAGGATGTTCTTCATATGAAATTAAAATGTGAGGAGGATGTTGAAAATATCAGAGAAAATCTTTCACTGATTACAGCTACACGAGATCAAAGGAGAAAATCTACATAAAAGTAATGAAAATTTTTTTCTTTCCCTAGCTGCCAAAAAGTTTTGTTGAAAACAAGTTTAAAAACTACAATTAGGTAGAAAAAAAAATCTATAACATGTAACACTAAAAATTCATTAGCATCTTTTCATATATTAAAAAGTTTTATAATATACAAATAACCAAAAAATTTATGCTAACTTGATTTTAATGCTTAATTTCCACAGAATGCTGTCACTAAAGAGTTTTGGCCAGATTAATTAATGTGCCTTTTATTTGATTGTAAAGTTCTGTTCATGTAGACTGTGAGGCCCTGCCTGGCTCTCAGCCTACATCCTCCTTTCCATAGGGCTGGCACTTGGCATAGCCATCTTTGTTTTTACCAGACTTCCCATTCTAGGGCTGAGGGTCCTGAACTCTAAAACCTCAATCCTGTGGCTAAGGTCCCACTGGCAGACTTACCTGAAGTGAAATCCACGTGTACCTATTTCCAAGTACTACACCTAGATTCTGTGCCACTAAACTACATCTACAACAGGTTGAGAAGTCTATATCCCTGGTGTGTGTGTGCTCTTTCCAACAAGGCCTAACAAATTGTTGTTGATCCACAGAGTTCCTTGTTCTAGCACCAGCCCTAACCCAGCAAGGAGAGCGAGCCTCTCCTAACCTGCTTATAGTTAATCAGATCTTTCCCAGCAGACAGAAAGATAAATAGTGGTAACATGGGACAGTCTAGTCTATTACTCTAAGCAGGATTCCAAGGAAGAAGAGCTTAAGAGTTCATCTGTGGACTATTTGGGGACATGAATAAATAAGCTCTTAGAGTAGCTATTCATTTTGTGTAGAGTAAGGAAGACTGTTCCTTGTCAGTTTTCCAATCCTTCAATTAGATCATAACTATTAATCAAGTCCTACTGAACACATTACATATTGACAGATCTTAAAATAGTAAGTGGCATGCTTATTATGTGGCATGCTTTTCAAAGCTTTTATTATTTTATCGTATATTATTTAGAAACTGGAGTTATCGATCACTTTGAAAGCCATGCCATATAATGATAAAAGCCACCTACCTGAGCCCCTGCTCCAAACTCTAGCAAGGTAACCTTATTAATAGAGCATGATACAATGAAGCATTCTGGGTGCCAAATACGGCCAATGCAGCACCAAGAGGCAACCTAAAAAGAAAAGAAGAGTTAGTTTGAAATTCCAAAATCAGACCCAATTTGGTCAATGGCATATGAACCAAATTGTTTTTTATATTCATTATGACTGATTCATATTTTATCTTTATTGGAAAATCTATCTAAAATCTTATTAGAAACAAAGGTAACACAAATTATTTACATTACACAGAAAAATAAAAAGTAAGCAAAGTGATATCCTTAGATTAATATATTTTCCCCTGAATCACAATTAAGTTATCTAAATTGTTTATATTTAATTTGATAAAGTAATTCAAATTTACTGCAATTTCTCAAAATTTCTGCTGTTTTCTTAATTTATACTCTAAACATATCACTATTTTCTCTGTAACACAGTTTTCTGAAAAACCTTTTGAAATGAAGATTCTCGTTATGAACAATAGTTGACGGAGAAATCCTGCCTTGGGAGTGTGTCCCTCAGGCCATCTGCTCCCAGGGAAGGGTGCAAACCATGAATGCCCTAAAGTAGAGGCAGATAAGGACATGGACAATTGCTCAGGTCCCAAGTTACTCTTTACGATGAGTCTATTAACCGTTTTAAAGTGAATTCATAGGTGGCAAGTCCATCTTCAATAACACACAAGAAAAACAGAAATGTATTCTGAACTACTCAAAGGTCTGAATTGTCCTCAGCTTCCTTCTGTTGGTGCAGGTGGTGAAGACCTACTTCTACAGGCAATGACTAAGAGAGAAATGGGATGCCAGGCATTCTATACAGAAATCACCTGCTTCGTTTCCCGAGGCCAGAGTCAATGCTTAATTATACATGGCTGCCACTTTATTAAGATAAATAGCTGACAGTGATATAATAAATATTACCACACCTATAATATATGGCACCAATCTAAATTACAGGTGATGCAAATTGACACAGACCATTTTCTGGAAGCATATAAGCTAGTTGTATGTATAGGCCACAGGATGTATACCTAATGTCAAGTTAAGTAATATGACTGTTAAATAAAACAGAAGTTGCCATCAGGCAGAATTGGAGTGACATATCAATAGCAAAAACAATATTTATTATAGGTATAAACAAGTACCACAGAATGTCAGAAGAGGAAAAGGATGTTATGGATTTTTGCCTTAAAGAACATACAATAAAGAAGGAAGGAGAAGGAGTGTGGGGGACATAACAGTTAGTCATCGAAACTCCTAAGTTAAGGCCCTGGCCGGTTGGCTCAGTGGTAGAACATTGGCCCAGTGTGTGGAAGTCTCAGGTTCGATTCCCGGCCAGGGCACACAGGAGAAGCGCCCATCTGCATCTCCACCCTTCCCCCTCTCCTTCCTTTCTATCTCTCTCTTCCCCTCCTGCAGCCAAGGCTCCACTGGAGCAAAGTTGGCCCGGGCACTAAGGATGGCTCCATGGCCTCTGCCTCAGGGGCTAGAATGACTCCAGGGACAACAGAGCAAAAGCCCCACATGGGAAGAACATCCCCCCTGGTGGGCATGCTGGTGGATCCCGGCTGGGCGCGTGCGGGAGTCTGACTGCCTCCCCGCTTCTAACTTTGGAAAAATAACAACATCCCCCCCGCAAAAAAAAACCCCCCACAAGCCTCCTAAATTAAAATTGCATATTAATACTGAGTCTAAGATGACCTCTGGCTGGAGTGTAGCTCAGATTATGGCCATTGTAAGGATTCAAATGAGAAAGATGCACTGAAGCCCAAATGTCCAGAATATTGTACTCTCACATGCTAATGATGAAAGGGGGACAACTGTAAAACACTGAATGGGTCAAAAGCACTAAGAACAAGTACTTGCGGAGGGGAAAGGAGAGAGAAAAAAGTGGAAGGGAGGAGAGTTCAGGGAGTGTTTGGTCAATAATATACAGGAGATAAGTGCTGGAGTAGTCCAATACAGAGAGCCAAAACCCAGCAAAAACTAGCATGTCCTAGAAGAAAGGCTACTTACATGCCTGACAGTATTTTTTTTAAGCGAGAGGAGTGAGACAGACACCCGCATGTGCCCCGACTAGGATCCACCCAGCGACTCCCATCTGGGGCAGAGTACAGAGCTATTTTCAGCACTTGCGGCCAACAGTTGGACAGCCAAGTTATCCTCAGCGCCTGCGGCCACGCAGGAACCTATCGAGCCACTGGCTGCGGGAAGGGAAGAGGGAGAGAAGGAGGAGAGGGAGGGGAAGAGAAGCAGATGGTCACCTCTCCTGTGTGCCCCGATGGGGCACTGAACCCGGACCATCCATATGCGGGACTGATGCTCTATCCACCGAGCAACGAGTCAGGGCCCTGACAGTATTAATAAAGGAGATAAAAGGTAGACCAAGATAGTTGTATAGCCAACTCTACAAATAGATTCAAACCAAATTACTGGCTAACTTGTGTTGGAGGCTGATGACACTCACTATAAAAAGAAAGCAGGTAGGCCCTGGCCGGTTGGCTCAGTGGTAGAGTGTCGGCCTGGTATGCAGGAGTCCTGGGTTTGATTCCCAGCCAGGGCACACAGGAGAAGCGCCCATCTGCTTCTCCACCCCTCCTCCTCTCTTTCCTCTCTGTCTCTCTCTTTCCCTTCCACAGCCAAGGCTCCATTGGAGCAAAGTTGGCCCAGGTGCTGAGGATGGCTCTACGGCCTCTGCCTCAGGTGCTAGAATGGCTCTGGTTGCAACAGAGCAACACTCCAGATGGGCAGAGCATCGCCCCCTGGTGGGCATGCCGGGTGGATCCCAGTCGGGCGCATGCGGGAGTCTGTCTGACTGTCTCCCCATTTCCAACTTCAGAAAACAAAAAAAAGAAAAGAAAATCAATAAATTTAAAAAACTTTAAAAAAAAAGGTAGGTAATTTACGGGGGGGGGGGGCACAGACAGAGCTTCAAGGAGAAGAAAGAAAAAGGTGGCAAAATCCACAAAAAATAAACTCTGCTAAGGTTTATAGACCACCCTGCAATTCTTGCATAGAAGTCACCAGTCAGGCATGAAGAAACCAAACTTCAACAAGAAAAAGCATGGTAGGTGGGAGTGAGAGAATGGGAGAAGAAAGGGAGAAACACCTAAATGAGAACAGCGAGTTGAATGACAACGAAATACGTACCTTCCAGCAAGAGGATGCTTTCTTTCAAAGAACTCTGCACTGAAAGAGAAGAGAAAAGGTAGGGTGGTGGCTAGAGGGGGACTCAAGATGACAGGTAGGAATGACATATGAATGCTTCTGTGCTGAGGATAAAGAGGCAGGGAAGAAAATGGAGCACTCGGGAGCACAGGCAAAACGGGAGACAAGGGAGAGGCTTTCGTCTTAGATAAGAAAATGGGCTTCTTTATGACCTAGGAGGAATGTACAGTCATCCAGGTAACTTTCTTGTAAAAAAGACAAGGGATGCAAGGAGTTTGCTTAACTTCACCAGTGCCAAGTAAAGGGTCATGTCTGGTAAGAACGAGGGAGGAGCAGGGTGCCTGGCCTGGGCACAGGAGGGAAGATTAGAAGGCCATGTGGAGAACAAGAGAGGTGTCCAGGAGTATCCTTGAGGGTTTTATAAAAACAAAATCTGCCATAAAGAATTAAATTTCTTAGTTATTTCTGGTGGGAGTATAAACTGTTGAAACTTTTCTGGAATACACTGTAGAAAGATGTAATCAAAGCCTTTAAAAGCTCATGTATGTTGAACTGATAATTCATTGCTAAAAACTTAAGCCAAAAAAAAGACAAGACACAAAGATTTAAGTATAAGTTGGTTCAAAGTATATTTTAATAAAAATTGATAATGTCTAATAAAAGAGGTAAAGTATATGTCTATATTATAGAATAACTATGTAGCCATTAAAAACAATGCATTTAATTAAATCACACAGGAAAAGAGATATAATTCTAAAATTTTAAAATGTAGAACAGAGAACATACTATGATTCCACTTTTGTTAAGATACTTACATAGAACTACCTTCCCCCAACAATACACTTAAATGTAAATGGATAAGTGATAAATTTTCAAAAATTAGCAGCCTTGGCCAGTTGGCTCAGCAGCAGAGCGTTGGCCCAGCGTGTGGAAGTCCTAGGTTAGATTCCCGGTTGGGGCACACAGGAGAAGCGCCCATCTGCTTCTCCACCCTTCCCTCTCCTTTCTCTCTGTCTCTCTCTTCCCCTGCCACAGCCAAGGCTCCACTGAAGCAAAGTTGGCCCGGGCACTGAGGACGGCTCCATGGCCTCCGCCTCAGGTGCTAGAATGGCTCTGGTCACATAGGAGCAACAGCCCAGATGGGCAGAGCATCGTCCACTAGTGGGCATGCTGGGTGGATCTGGTTGGGCGCATGCAGGAGTTTGTCTGTCTGCCTCCCTGCTTCTCACTTCAGAAAAAAAAAAAATTAGTGACACATAGGCTTTATACTCTGTATTTACAAATGTCTTAGTCCTATAATGATAAAAAAATCATTTTACCAAGAATGGTTTCTCAAATAAACAGAAAAGTTTGACCATAAAAACAAACAAACAAAAAAACAAAAAGAAACACCTACATCCATACTTTACAACATAAACAAACTTAACGTTAAATAAATCACAGACACAAATATAAAACCTAAAACTATAAAAACTCTGGAAGAAACATAAGCAAAAATTTTGTGAACACTGAGTTAGTGAAAAATTCCTTGGCCACAACACTAAAAGCACAATCCATAAAACAATAAATTGATAAATTGAACTTCATTAAAATTTAAAACTGCTCTTCAAAAGACAATGTTGAGAATGGAAAAAGTCACTAGAAGAAAATATTTGCAAAGCATTTATCTGACATAGAACCTGTATCCAGAATATATAAAGATCTTCCAAAACTCAACAATAAGAAAAAACCCAATTAAAAAATGGCAAAACAGTTGAATGGACATCTTAAGAAAAATGGGTGGAAAATAAATGAATGAATATGTTAAGGTAGGTAGGTAGCTAGATACTGATGGGGAAAGAGAGCAAAGGCAGTTGGGACATTATATTTTATAAAACTTGGAAAGCCTGCTTCTGTAAGAAGCTTCAGCATCCCATTTATCTTAATTTGCTAGGAGGCTACAGAATTCATAAACTCATTTGCACAGTCCAGGAGCTCACGGTACCCTCAGCCCTAGGGACTCAATTCCCCACTAAGAAAAACTATTTTTTTCCCAACACCCCCAACCCACCCCTACCCCAGGGTAAAACCAATTCATACACAAACTATGGGGGGAGGTACTTCTGTGCTTCCATTTTAAGGCACGTACAGCAGTGGGAACCAGGAATGGTGACCATAGAGGCCTGTCAGTCTAGCCTAGAAGGATCTGATTGCTTAGTGGGAGGAACGAAAACAAACCCATTAAATTTTAAAGAAACTGATTGTTTGGCTTAAAGGAAAGCTAGCCCTTCTAGCCCAAAAATACAAACACAGGCTTAACAGAGCTTTGGCCTTTCCCACCTTTCCATTCTCTGAGTTACAGTTTAGGAACGTGCTTACCCCATAGGGAACTGACATGCTGTGGGGGCTGGCAGCTGCCTGTGGCCTGGACTGGATTAAGCTTTGATATGGGCAGAAGCATGGTGCAGAATATTTGTGGGCTTCAATCTTTACACAGGGCTTAATGAAGACAAGACTGGGCTTTTTCGTTGGCAGGACAGGCAGAGATAAGACATTGGGAACCTGTGAGTAACTTCCTATTTCAATCCTGAATAAATCTTACTGCAACAGCCTAAGCCTCTCCAAATGAAGGTCTTTTGATTCCTTTCCCTCAAAACCGCACAAGAACCACATTTCCACCAGCATCAAAAAGATGCTCAACATCACTGATCATTAGGGAAATGCAAATTAATACCACAAAAAGATATCACTATCTACCCACTAAAATGACTAAAATGAAGAAACCAACCACACTGATGCCAGTGGAAGTGTGGTTCTATTGATACATTAACAATCTGAGCGTATCAAGTGCTGGTGAAGATGTGAAGCGAATGAAATCATGCACCACTGATGAGAAGGTAAAATGGTACAATCACTTTAGAAAACAGTATTTCAGTTTCTTAACGAGTTAAAACATGTGCCTACCATATGACAGCTATTTCACACCCATTTCTTACACAAGAGATATGAAAACCTATATACAAAGAATTGTACATGAATATTCATAGCAGCTTTATTTGCAATAGTAAAAAACTAGATACAACCCAAATGTCCATCAATGCATGAATGGATAAACAAATTGTACTATAATGATAATAAACTACAAATCAGCAAGAAAAAGAAATGAACTTATATAGACAGTAACATAGACGAACCTCAAAATAATTATAGGTTTTTTGTCTGAGTAGAAGTCAGACAAAAAAGAGTATATATTATATGATTCCATTTATACAAAATTCTAGGAAATGCAAACTTATCTGTAGTGACCAGAAGCTCAATGGTTATTGGCAACAGGGGGAGGGATCACTCACAAAACACATGAGAAAACTGGGAATGATGGATACACTTCCTATGTTGGTTATGGTGATGGTTTCAGGAATGTAGACATGTCACAACCTATAAATCGTCTATTTTACTTAAATGTGTGCAGTTTATTAAATATCAATTATAAATCAATATTATAAAAAGGCAAAATTTCCATATTGAGAAAAAATTAATAAGGTTGAGAAACAAATCTTCATATGAATTTACTTAAATTTGCGAGGAAAAAAATCCCAAAACTACTTTCTGTGAATAAACTAAAATCCTTTATAAGGGCAATGATTCAAAATAACTAAAATCTTTCCTTCCCATTCAGAGTGGAAAAAAAAAAAAGAATATTGTCTTAAATGTAAGAATCACATTCAATCCTTATTAGAAAGGATACACATCTAGGCAGTTTTTAAAGCCACATTCTCAGCTGTCGTCCTTGGAGGAAGCCCGTGCAGTTCACCTGTTGCTTTACAGACTGGAACATCACACTACATGATTTAAAGGTTCCAGGAATATACTCTAACTGAAACTGACACCTACAAATAATAAATAGTTCTAGGATAAGTTCCATTTATCAAATACCAAAGGAAGTACCCACTAAAGTGTCTCAATTCAGCATCTATCTATAGCAGGGGTCCCCAAACTGTGGCCCCCTGAGGCCATTTATCCGGCCCCCACCGCACTTCCAGAAGAGGCAGCTCTTTCATTGGTGGTCAGTGAGAGGAGCATAGTTCCCATTGAAATACTGGTCAGTTTGTTGATTTAAATTTACTTGTTATTTTAAATATTGTATTTGTTCTCGTTTTGTTTTCTTACTTTAAAATAAGGTATGTGCAGTGTGCATAGGGATTTGTTCATAGTTTTTTTTATAGTCTGGCCCTCCAATGGTCTGAGGGACAGTGAACAGGCCCCCTGTGTAAAAAGTTTGGGGACCCCTGATCTATAGAGACCTTTTAAATATGTTAGTCAGTGGTAGTCTTAAAGAGAGTTCAAAACCCTGGGCTTGCCTGGTCAAGGCACATATGGGAGTTGATGCTTCCTGCTCCTCCCCCTGTTCTCTCTCCCTCTCTCTCTCTCCCCTCTCTCTCTAATAAAAATGAATAAATAAAATCTAAAAAAAAAAGAATTATAAGTGTCATGCTAATTGGTAGACCTGACTTTAATTAATTAAAAAATAACCAAAGTAACACTCCAGCCAAGACAACAAAAGAACAAGGAAGTGTTGGCCAAGTATGGGCAGGTAATCTAGGTAGTGGAGTCAGAAACTGTGTGGATTTGGGTAACTTCAGGCAATCTTATTTTTGGAGCCAAAAGTGAGAAACAGTGGAGCTATGAGATTGGAGACAGGTGGAGAAGCTGTATATGAGTCATGTTACCAAGGGCTGACAAATTTAAAATAATTCTGATAATTTCAAATTATCCTAAATGTAGGTGCCTGTACCATTTGCTGCACCCACTCCAATCCTCAGCTATGTTTTTAGATTATTCAGAAAACAACCAATCTTTGTGTGCCTTTGTTGATTTCTGAAGCAGAACTAAGTAGTGATCTCCCTTTCAATTTTTATTTAGGTTAGTTAGCATTTTTAAAAGAAATCTGACCTTTCTCACTTATAAACTGGTTAGGCCTTTGCAATGTTTGCTGAGAGGTAACTAAGAAAAAGGGGTTTAACTATCAATGTGAGGCCTCAGGGTCCTCCTTCCTTGAAGCTTCAGCCGCATCTGGGCAGCTCCTTCTCCATTGCAAGGCACACTCTCTGGTTTGCTCCCCCCACCCCAACTTTGGTAAGATGTGTCACTGAGAGGTTATTCCATAATTTTAACGAGTACAGTTCTGGCAATTGTCTTTACGCTGCTCCTTTAAAACTCTGACTTGGAGGGGCCTTAGAACATATTCTTAGATTGATGAACAGAACTGAGAGCAGTGCAGGGAAACACTGGTGTGCAGGCAGAGGACGTGCTTTTGGGAATCAAAACAGTTTGAATCCTGCCTGACCCTTACTATCAGTGTAACTTTGAACAATTTGACTTTTCTTCCTCATTATCTTCTGCAGAATGGGAATACCTACCTTGTATTACTGCAAGAATAAACAAAATGATGAATATAAAATCTCGAGCATAGTTCTAAGGGCTCAAAATGCAAAGCTATTGGGTTTAGTGTGCTAATCAGAAATAAGTGCTGCCCCCCAATGGCCTAATGTGTACTTAAAAGTAAAGTGTTTTTTCTTGGCACAGGCTTTAATATAGAATCATTACCAACAGAATCTTTGAAGGACAGAGACAACTCTGTATGAAGAAGACTATGCAGTCATATGTAATGTGTGCTTATATTAAAGGTGACATTTGGTGAAGCAGTATACCTCTGATGTTCTTATCTCTGTGACCTAAATGGGGTACCTGTGAAATTTTATGGTGATCACCGTCACAGATAAGCCCAAATCACAACTAAAAAAAAATCAATCCATGTGGAGCCAGAATTCAATTTGCATGCTGAATTGATGGTAATTTGGGAAATACGTGATTATTGACCATCCAGGGATGGACTGAACTCTGCTGTGACTTAACTGTGGCAAAAGACTATAGTGCACCTGTGAAAATATTATGATTACAAAAAATCAGAGAAAACAGCTAGAAATATTTTTTAAAAATGTACTCTACTCAAGTACATAGTACACCAAAATTCCACACTGTGAATTCTACATGGGAATGTCTCTTGCACATAGCCTCTCAAATCACTCCCTCACCCTCAATCCTGAAACTGAAGCTACGGGTGACAAGAGGCGTGTGGAATTGAATCCTGTCTTGCAGGGGTAAGGACTGAACTAGAGGCACAGGGATGAGTCCTCAACTAAGACTCAAACCACAAAAGGGTTGTTCTTTTATTATTATTATTATTATTATTATTATTATTATTTTAGCAAGCAAGAGAGACAGACAGGGACAGACAGTAAGGGAGAGAGATGAGAAGCATCAACTCATAGTTGTAGCACTTTAATTGTTCACTGATTGCTTCTCATATGAGCCTTGACCAGAGCTCCAACTGAGCCATGACCGCTTGTCAAGCCCGTGAACACAGGATCACGTCTAGGATCTCATGCTCAAGCTGGTGAGCCTGCATTTGCCAATCTCAGGGTTTCAAACCTGGGTCATCAGCGTCTCAGGTCGATGCTTTATCCACTGAGCCACCACCAGTCAGGCACAAAGGGGTTATTCTAATAAACAGTAACTTCTCATAGTTTTTAAACAAACAATGTGTGATTTTTGAGGTTTTTAAATAATCATACATATACTATTTTTACAAACTTGCTTACCCCTTGCAGAAGAAATGTTTCTGGACACTATATGTAATTTTAACTAAGTAAATTTACACTAGATCCACAATGTCAAACAGTTACCTTTAGCAACACAATTTCTACCAAACTCATCCATAGGTACCTGCCACAACACTGGACTTGCTTGTTTAAAAAATTTTTACTGATACTGACCTCATCATAAGGTAAGAAATGATACAGAGACCTCGGTATGTATTTTACATGTATTTCTCTATGTAACAGTGGACATGCTTTTTGGACTTTCTGAACCTCAACATCTTCAACTGAAAGAGAACAGAGTGATTCTTGATTAAGTGGGATAACTAAAAAATAAGGCAGAAGGCCACAAAAAATCATGGCTGAAATAAAATTAGCCACAGCAATACACTGGTGGTTCTGCTTTTTACACAGAAACCCTTTTGGATAATAAAAAAAATATGGGTCAACCCATGCCAGAGGGGGAAAAGTGACTTCAGGAGTTAACAAAAACAGCAAAGAAACTCTTGAGCCTGTCTCTAGTATCTCCAAGTGGGTTGCAGTGAAGGCTGCAGAATCAGCTCATCAGAGCAGAGATACTGCCTTTCATTATCCATGTCTGTATCCCTAATATCTAGAACAGTGGACACACAAAAGAGATTCTCAAATACTTATTTGCTAAATGAACAGAAGGAGGGAGAGAGAAGAGAGGAGAAAAGCTTTCCATTCTGTTGGTCAAATAGGTCTGTGAAAGGAAACAGCTGCATAACCTACTTGATTACTTTTGTGAATGATTAGGAATTGATTGAATACTTTCAATTTGAAAACTCTCTTAGATTTTACTTGAGTATTCGGCAATTAAGAACACCTTGTTCTTTCTTGGTCTACCCTCACAGGCAGCAGGACGCTGCAGTCACTGTGCCATCTTGTGGTCGAATCTAGAAAGTTCGTCTTCCTCAATGTACCAGTGTAATCCTCCTACCTGCACAGAGGCTCTTGGAACGGGCTGTAAACATAAGTTTTCAGATAAATCTCTATTATTTAACTATCAAGTTATCATGTAAAACACAAAGGTTAACCAGTCACTAGAGTACCATCAAAGAGTGTGCAATCTAGTATAGGAGGTATTCCAAAAGGATACTTATAATTCATAATGATTCACAAAATAGAAGGTAGAAAATGCGATAAAATAAATACAGATTAGAAGCAATGGGAATTCATAGAAAGAAAAGATTCAAGATTTGGAGATGAGAATTTAGGAAAGAGGAGGCAGCTGAACCGAGTAAAGGAGATAAAACTGGACGTCACTGGGCTGGAAGGTGGGCAGTGCAGCCGGAAAGGGTGAGGCCTGCAGCGCGCCTGTGCAGACTGCAGGAGCATGATCACTTCATGACCGGAGCAGTGTCTTAAGGAAAGGAGCGGGAAAGGAGGCTGTAGGAAGGCAAGGCTGGGAGCAGACTAGGACAATGTGAAAGTGTCTCTGCTTTAGGAAGCTGAACAGCAGAGGGAAAGGGCAGTTTTGTTTGTGGAAGCAATCTTGCCCGCTGTGTGGCCTTGGGTAAATGACTTACCTTTTTTTCAGCTGGTATTTCCTTAGTCGAAAAGTGAGATAATTAAACTTTATAGGGTTGTTGTGAGGAATAACTGTTATTGTATATAAAGCACATAACACAGTGATCAACACGAACGTTAAGTTACAGCCAATAATGTGAAGACTTGAATGGCAGCTTATCTAACAGACAAGAGAGAACCAGCACAGGGTTTGAAGAACAGGGTAAGGACCAGAGGGAAAGAGCTTGTGGCAGAGACATGTGACAGACAAGTCACAACACAGAGGTGTTTTAGGGGAGGAGTGTTGAGAGGGACAAACGGAAGAGGTCAGCAGACGGGCAGAGAGAACAGCACTGAACAGGAGGAAAAACCAGGAAGCTATCCTGTCATAGCACTGAAGGAAGAGACTGTTTCATGGAGATAGCACCCCTTTTGATGTAGCAACCTGTAGGCTTTCCATAGTCTTGGAAAACAATATTTCAGAGACGGAGGAACCAGAGTGAGATGATGAAGCTGAAGTTAAAGGAGTGCCTTGTGAGAAACCTGAGATTCTAAGTACACATCAGTCTTTGGAGAAATTGTATCAGCTGGAGAGAAAGGCATAGAAAATAGAGAGCTTCCTGTCACAGTTTGTTGTTTATTTGTTTTTAAGATGGCAGAGGTTTGACATGTTCACATGCTGGTAGGAAGGACAAGGCAGAGAAGGAAAAGCTGTAAAAGGATAATGGTTTAGAAGGGAGGAGTCCCTGAGCACAAGAAAAGATATAGGAGGACAGGGTGTGTGCACAACCTGAACTGAAGACCATGCAAGGTACAGATGGAGAAGAGGGAAGACAATAATTAACATTGCTTCACAGAAGAGGTGATACCTGAGCACAGTTTTCAAGGATGAATAGGCATTGGCCAAGTGGACAAAAGGATGTAAAAACATTCTAGCACAGACATCCTGGACAGTTGGCTCAGTGGATAGAGTATTGGCCTGGTGTACAGACATCCCGGGTTCGATCCCTGGTTAGGGCACACTTGAAAAGCAACCATCTGCTTCTTTTCCCTTCCCTCTACTTCTTCTCTTTCTTCCCCTCTCACAGCCAGTGGCTCAACTGGTTCGAGTGTCGGCCCTAGGCCCTGAGGATAGCCCAACTGATTCAAACATCATCCCCAGACAGGGGTTGCAGAGTAGATCCTGGCTGGGGTGCATGCAGAAGTCTGTCTATCTTCCCTCCTCTCACTTGGAAAACAAAACTATTCTAGCACAGGAAATAGTATGAGCCAGAGCAAGCATATGAATCCAATCCTAGCCTGTCACGTCTAAGGAACTTAAGTAGTTTGGTATTATGGGGAGGGAATATTCTCGAGGCACAGTGGAGAGTAACTGGAGACCAAATCACAGTTCACCTTGCACTCAAGCTGCCATTTCAGGACTATTTTATACTCCCTTCTTCTTCTTTTTTCTTTTTATATATATTTTTTTCTGAAGTGAGAAGCAAGGAGGCAGAGAGACAGACTCCCACATGAGCCCAACAGGGATCCACCCGGCAAGCCCACCAGGGGGCGATGCTCTGCCTGTCTGGGGTGTTGCTCCGTTGCAAGTGGAGCCATTCTAGCGCCTGAGGCGGAGGCCACGAAGGCATACTCAGCGCCCGGGCCAACTTTGCTCCAACGGAGCATTGGCTGCAGGAGGGGAAGAGAGAGACAGAGAGGAAGGAGAGGGGGAGCAGTGGAGAAGCAGATGGGCACTTCTCCTGTGTGCCCTGGCCAGGAATCGAACCCAGGACTTTCATACGCTGGGCTGATGCTCTACCACTGAGCCAACTGGCCAGGGCCTTATACTACCTTCTTCTAAATCACATTGTAATGATTGTCCCCAGTCATCTGTAAACCCAAGAAAAGAAAAAGTAGGACAGAGAATTGTTTCAAGGTTGGGAGTAGTAAGGTAGGCACAGAGAGCAGTTGATGGAGTGGATGTTCCACAGCACTAGCAAGCTGTGGTGGCAAGGAGCAAGTGAAACCAGAAGGGAATGGACAGCCCAAGAGAAAAGGAGCTGAAAGCACCAATCATGAAAACCAGGTTCAGAAAGAGCAAGGAGTAAGTGGGGTCAAAGAACATAAAACTGGTCAGCAAGGCCCATGTAAGGGTTCAAATTCAGAAGTGAGCAGCTCCAAGCCAGTGACATGTTGCAAAATGTTATGCAAATGTGAGGTATTTTTATTAGGTATTGTGATTTAAGATAATCTTGATTATGACGTTTGAGTATTTCTAACACTTAAAATTTCTCAACTGACATCTCTCTGACAAGTAATACTCAAAGGTACCAAAAAAGGTGCCAGTTTGAATCTTTATTTTTTTAAAAAAAGGAATTATCAGGTAATATGTATAATTATTCCTTTAAATTACTTGTTTTATAAATTTTAGTTAATTCAGAATTTTTCCTTTCATCTTAACGTGTACATGTAGCATTGATATAAAGTGATCTTTCACTTATTTTGCAATGTCAATGATTTAAAACAGGGGGAAAAAACCAAAAGGAGAAACACAGGTTCTAAACAGCTGAGGTAGGTGTCACAGATCCACACACATCACACAGTTTATTGTGGAGGTGAGGACCACACACTCTCCCTCCCTCAGTGCCAATCTCACAGGCAAAATGATAACAAGCAGGTTACTGAGAGTTTGGGCAGAAGCAGCCTCAGGTGTCAAAGGTAAATGTAATGCTGGCAGCAGGAGGTGACTGATCGGAAGGGAAAACACAGAAAGATAAACACTTATAAGAAAAATCGGAAAGCACAAACAGCACCAAGGTTTGAGGCCATGGCCCCTGCTGGGGAGGGTTAGGGAATGGGGGTTCCCATGGACTAGCAGAGGACAAATCGGTCATGCAATTGCCAAGTAAAGAAGGCTGTTAACGTTTTGTTCACTCATTTCACACTTAAAAATTTATCTGAAGAAAAACCTGAGGCGCACATAAAGATTTTTGCACAAGGCCATTCATCATTGCATTATTTATTATTTAAAGACTGGAAACAAACTACACAGACAACAACGGGGGGACGGCTAAATAAACCATGGTTCTCATCCTCAAGTACTCTGGCTTTGGAAGAATACATAGAAGTAACACCTAAACACATGAGAAGTAACTTTTATACAGTGTAAACTCTTCCAAAAGTAGGGTACAAAACAAAGAAAGATCTCAATTCAGTTTACAAAAGTATTACCTATTACATATGTTTCAAGAAAAGAATGCCAGAGGAAATACCTGTTAGTATTCAACCTATTTTTAATAATGTGAACATTAATATTACACTAGAAATAAGAGATCTATTTACTATGTTTATCTTGATGTTATTCTATTGCTAACAGCATTTGATTGAATAGTTACTTCTTACATATTCGATCTTTCCAACTTTTCTTTTTAGGGCATTATAATATATTTAGAGGCAAAAAGTAGAACCTGAATGAGGAGCCACAGGAGCATGTCAAACAATTAGCCAAATTCAGACTTGGGGGAAACTCTATAGAACCAAACAAAAATAAAAACAAAACCTATTTCTTCAACAAACAAATTTTAAGGGGTGATAAAGGAAGGGGTCACTAGAAGGTCAAAAAGAACTTAAGAGATATATCAACTAACTGTAGATATGGCCATACAGAATTTGGATCATGCAAACTGTTAAAAAAAAAAAAAAAAAGCAATTGTGGAGATCTAAACACTAAACATTTGATGATATTAAGGAACTATTGTTTTGGGGGGGCATAGTAATTGTATTACCATTATATTTTTTAAAATATTTTGTACATTTTGAAAATATACACCAAAAAATATACAAATGACATGAAATAATTTGCATCAGAATGCTCTGCAGGAGAAGAAATGGGTGTAGATAGGAAGACAGACAAATAAGACTGGATGAGAGGTGGTTAACTGTTGAAACTGGCTATGGGTAAATGAGCCTTCAGTCTATTATTCTCCCTAGTTTTGTACCTCTTTGAAATATTCTATAATAAAAAGTTTCTTTTTATTTAAAAACACATCTCAAAAGGCAGTACTACACTTTACCTACACAATAAACCTATATGTGATACACTATAAACTGTGTGGGTGCTTAATAAAAACTGGTTGATAGCAAAGTCAAATTATTTACATGCAATTTACAATGGTTATAACTTCTGTGAACTAAAGAATGCACATGATCATTTCTGAAACCCTGACCCTACCACAAAGGTCACAGTCAATCAACGGATCTATGCTACTACTCTACTAAAGCCAACTAGTTACTTCTCAGGGTATGAGAGGATGTGAAACTAACACAGTAACAAATATCTTGAGTAATCATGGCCTTATAATTATATAAACTATGTTTTAGAAATAAATATTCTGGGAGATGGTTTTTAACAGCCTTTCAAGCAATCATTTAGTATACAATTACTTAGTGATTTTTACCTCCAGTCAGAGTGGAGGATAACTAGTGGATAATAATAAATTAGTGGAGGATAATAAAATCAGGCTGTGACAAAGTGGGTGAATGTGGTCCTCATGGAGGTAATGGGCGCGCGACAGTGGCACGTGGAAGGGCTTCGGGTCATGGAGCAGACAGACCAGGTGCCAGGGAAAAGCATTTGCTAAACTTGGTGATAGAGATAGAGAGATGGAGTGAGTGTACTGCTGTGTGTGTGTGTGTGTGTGTGTGTGTGTGTGCGCGCGCGCGCACGCGCGTCTGTGTGTTTGCCCAAAGTAGCAAGATTTAGGAAAAGAGGAAAAGACTTGAAAGTCTGTAGGAAAAAGGATAGCTGGATGGAGGTGGCAGAGTCTAGCAAAGTCTGTGAAACATTTTGACTTGGAGCATCTTGACTATCTCCGCTGGCAAAAGAAAAGGAGCCAATGGGGTGAACACATTGCGGTGACAGAAAAAGAGAGTGCACCTTGGACAGGAGCGTAGACCTTCTCAGCAGCTAAGAAAAGAAGGGATCAGGGAGCAATTAAAGTAAGTAGTAGTCAGGGCATATCTGACAAACTCCATTTTCTCAGTGAACTTGGGACAAAGAAATCCTTAGCAGAATCCCTCTTAGACTATTAGCTATTAATAGATTAGTATTGATTATTAGAACATAAATATTACACATTTTTATTCTATTAAATTACAGAATATAAATAATATTAGATTAAGATTAATCTATTAATAGACTATTAGACTCTTAAGAGATTCTAGTTCTATGAGAAAACTATTATCATTGTATTAATCTAGAATTGCATTGTGTGGACAGGGTTGTTAAAAAAACCAAAAACCATAAGAGCACTTATATCAGGGGTCCCAAACTTTTTACACAGGGGGCCAGTTCACTGTCCCTCAGACTATTGGAGGGCCAGACTATAAAAAAACAACTATGAACAAATCCCTATGCACACTGCACATAACTTATTTTAAAGTAAAAAAACAAAACGGGAACAAATACAGTATTTATTTAAAATAAAGAACAAGTAAATTTAAATCAATAGACTGACCAGTATTTCAATGGGAACTATGTTCCTCTCACTGACCACCAATGAAAGAGGTGCCCCTTCCGGAAGTGTGGCAGGGGCCGGATAAATGGCCTCAGGGGGCCACATGCGGACCGCGGGCCGTAGTTTGGGGACCCCTGACTTATATAAACAAAGTTCTATGCTGAAGATTTTTTTCTTGCATCATCTCATTTAACACTTAAGTAACCTAACTTCTCTGAGCCTCATTTTCTTCCTCTGTGAATAGGGCATAATCAAAGTACCTACCTGATGGAGTTAGATGCCACGAGGATAAAAGAAATCATAGAGCAAGCCCTTCACACTGTCAGGTGATTTCAAAGATATGAGATAACTTCCCAATTCACAGGGTTGGTAACAGCGCCCCAGAGAAGCTAGCCAGCCTCCTTGGAACCCCAGTGTTGAGAAAAGCACAAGGGTAAGAACATGCAGCAAACAGGTGGTCAGAGAGGCAGGCAGCAGGGCAGTAGTGGAGCCACAAAGCAGGCATCAGCTTCAGGGTTTGGGGACGGCTCAAGTGTCTGGAAGTTCATTCCCAGCAGCTGGAGAAAGTGTGAGCAGGTCCCCCAGCCTGAAGCTTTCTCAGCCCAACTCCAAGGAAGTAAGAGGTCCTGGAGCTCAGGGAGGATGGCTTCTTATTGGGGCACAGGAGTCAGTGCCCGCTGGAGGGAGCCCGCCTCTTCGCAGCTCTGTGTAGGTGAGAAGACAGCACTCAAGACTCTCATTGAACTACTACATATTACATACAGCTCAGGAGACTTCAGTCTCACAAAATTTCCCCGTTGCTTGCTGAGTCAAAGTAAAGGATGATATCAAGATAAATAAGACCTAGTTCTGTGAATAGGCGAGAACATCCCCAACTTTAAGTCAAAGCAGGCTGTGTGCTCAGGACTAGAAGACAGGCACTAAAACAGGGCACTGGGGGACGGAAGAACCACTGAGGCAGGTGTGAAAGGACACTGTGTGGTAGAAGTGGAAAAAGAGAATCCCAAGCTCAGCAGCCAAGGGCAGTTTAGGTTCAAATATTAGTGTTTCAGTTAAGAACCTGTGATGCCAGTAAACCAAAGTATTCTTACATCTACTCTTAAGATAGTTGTGATTAACATGTACATTATATTCAGGAAAAAAATTTTTATGTGAATGTATAACTTTTATTATTTTAATTAGGGCAAAAGGAATAAGGTGTGACCTTCTGTCTGGGATGTGTGACTTGAGGAGAGACTTGAGTCTAAGGAACCTTCAGTGGTCAAGCCATAATCTCCATTAAAAACACATTACTCCGGGGGCTGACTCCCTGGTCCGGCCACGCAAACACCTGGGTGTGGCTGAGTGCTGTGCCTCCTCTCACTGCCCTCTGTGCTGTCCTCTGCTTAGCCCTGTCTCTCTTCTGTGCGGACCTCCCTCTCTCTGCAGAGACCTGTGTATCTCCCACCCACCCCATCTGGCTGTGTGTGTGTGTGTGTGTGTGTGCGCGTGTACATGTGCCAACTCCCTTCTGATTTTCTCTGTCCTGTCTTGCTTTCCTAGTTGGGGGTGTGTACATCTTTCTCTCTTCTCTTGGGGTGTGTGCATCCTTCCCTCTCTCCCTCTGGGTACTTGTGTTTGCAGATCACCTGGTGTGTGTGTGTGTTTCCTCACCACTGTGTGTGTGTGTGTGTTACTCTCTCCTAGGTATGCATGTGGTGTCTCCCCCTCCTCTAGGGGGGTGTCTATCCCACTTTTGGATGTCTGTGTTTCTAGCTCCTTCTGGGGATGACTGTGCCTCTCCCACCCCATCCTAGCATACCTAGTGTCCATCAGTCTCTCTCCGTAACCTCCAGTGGAAGTGAGTGTGTCTCCCTTCATGTCCTGGTGTGAGTGTGGCTCTCCCCCTGCCTTCCAGGTGTGTGTTCTTCTCCCTCCCCAGCCTGGATTCTCTCTCTTCTACTTCTCACTTTCTTCTGCCTCCTAGATGTGTATCACTCTCCCTCCCCCCAGCCCACCTGTGGGAGCAAATAAGTACACCTCCCGACTTCCATGTCTTCCTCTGGAAGGGAGAGACAAGCACAGAGTTGTCGGTGCATCTCTGTTCTCTCTCTGGGTATGAGATGGGTGTAGTGCTCTCTCTCTTCCCTCTGAATGCCTTTCTTCTGCTCGCTCTCTCTCCTGAAATAGAAGCCCTCATTTACACATACAGAGCTGCCCCCTGGCATCCATGTCTCCCATCCCCTCTGTGTTTAGGTCTGTGCCTGTTTCTCTCTGAAGTTCTGGTCTCCCTTGGCCCTGGGTGCTCTGGGTGTGTGTACATCCTCTCCCCACATACACATATCTATCTGTGTCTGTTTGTCTTTGGGGTATGTGTATTGTCTCCACAGCAGTCCTGCAAGGCTTGCTATGGATGAGGGTTGGCCTGCCTGGTGGTGCTGAGGGGGCTGTCTATACATTTTGGGGAAGGCTCAGGCCATGAAGGGAAGAGGACACAGGATGGGCAGGGGCATCAGGACAAGACAAGCCATCTCCTTACCTCTCAATCTTACTGTCTTGCACTTCACAGTTACCAGGAGACCGGCTACAACTCCCGAGTGCCCATCCCAAGCCTCTTCTTATTGACCTCTCTCTCTATGGGGCTCAGGGCTGCCTGTCATTCCTCTGCTTAGCTCTGCAGGGACACCTTCTTGGACAACTAATCACACAGCTCCTACCTGCTGCTTCAGGCTTCCACCAGCTTCCCTCTACGACAGGCGACCCTCTAGTCTGCCCCTAAGAACAGAGCACTCCTGCTCAGATACATACTGGGGGCTGGTTCCCGAGAGAAAGGAGACCAGGGCTCAGCCCAGTGAGAAAGCTGACCACGCACAGGATGGGAGCAGTGCCCGGAGCAGTGAATGAAGATGGCTTTGCAAGCACAAAGGTGTCACTCCAACCTAGACACAGGCAGGCTCAGGATCTGCCTGGGACACACCCAGCCACCGAACTCCAAAATAAACGGGTGGGAGAGGGTGAGAAAGGTGTGAGCAGGGAGGTCACCAGTCCTAGGGAGCTGCACTCTCCAGGTGCCATATCTGAAGGAGATGACTTGACCCTTTAACCACATGAAAAGGGAAGTCATGGAAGAGGATGAGGCCCGAGGTTGACAGCCAGCCTGCAAAGGGCGGCCCACGCTGTGCTCAGGAACTCTAACCGTAATCTGGGCTGGCTGTCCCCAAAGAGGGCACAAGGTGGTCCAGCAGGATGGCTCTCTGGCTCTGTGCCCCACTCTGCTCCCTCTGCTTGGCTAGGCTCTTCCTCTGACAGTCTTCTGCCTGGAAGTACTGCCCCCCCCCAGGTTGTTTTTGGCTTGCTCCTTCTCATCATTTAGGGCTCTACACAAAGATTCTTTTAAAAAAAAAGGTCTTCCCTGACCACGGTAAGAGTCCCTTTTCCCTGAGGCTTCCAAATCTCTTCATCCTTGTATTTCTTATCTCCTTCAAACCTCCTGCCGTGAGAAGAGAGAACTGTTTACTGTCTGTCTCCTTTGCTCACTGATGGTGAGATCTGGCTTTGTGTCTGGTACAGTATCTGACCCCTGGCAGGCACTGCGAATAAGAGACGGCAGGAAAGGTGTCCTGTACACAGATGTGAAGATGCTTGTGTACACAGAAAAACAGGCATGGGGGCCCAGGAGAGGGGTAAGGACTGAAGCTTTTTGAAAACAAAGCTGCAAGGTGAAGAGACTGCAGGAGAGACAGCAGTACCCAGGAATGTACACTGAGAGAGGAGAAGTGATAGACCAGGGACCCCTGTGGGCCTGGGAAATGCCAAAATGCTGGCCATTAGGGACAGGCAGAAGAACAGGCACCATCAAAGGAAATGCTGGAAAAAACAGGAAGGCCAGAAGAGTAGGAAAGGAGGGAGTTTTCAGCAATGCATCAAGTACTGCAGAAAGGCCAAGTAGAAATAAAATGGAAAAGATGCCACCAGGTTCCGGTATCTGAGGGCTACTGATGGGTGTTCTCTTCAAACCAAATATGGGAGGGCAGGAGGGGTTAGAGAGGAGATGAAGGAACAGAGACCCGACACAGACTACTCTTTTATAGAGTTTGGCACCGATGGGAAGATACTTGAGGAGGGGTGGGATGAAGGCAAAGGTCTTTATAATATTCTATTTTTGATAGGGGAAGAAGATTTAAGCATATTTGCAGGTGGAGCAAAAAAGATGGACGATACCAGGATGGGAGAGGTGAGTGGGGCGGCGTAACCTGGTTGGCTCCAGCAACCCGGATGAGGCATGCTTCTCCAGGCCGTGGGACCCAGCCTTCCCAGCTAGACCAACTTTCCTCGAAACTCATCCAAGAGCTAAGGATCAGTGATAAGAGGACTGAACAAAGGAATCCAGTGGGAAGACACAGCTAAAACAGTGGCTTTATATTACTGAAGACCCAGCTTTGAGTGGGTCCATCTCTCAAAAGCATGAAAACCTTTCAGTGTGGTAATCAAGGTCCAATACATCTCAGCCCCAGTCTCCTTTTCTAGCCTCATCTACCATCATTCTGCTCACTCCTGACACCCTATCTCCAGCTACAGAAGAGGACCCAGCACGTGCTGCATGACAAGATCAGCTATCCTTCCCTTATTCTTAGTTTTCCCCTCCAATTCCCTGCTCTGGGACTACCTTTCTCTGTGAATCAGATTCATCTGTTGATATCAGCTGCTCCTTCTTCTAGGTACCCCTTCGTTTAGGTCTCCACAATAGAAGTATAACCTACAAGCCAAGTTCCAACTGAATGTAGAAAAGGCAGTTGCGTGACCATGGTCCTGAAAGAATGGTAAGGCCATTAATAAAAGTTCTGAGGTCTGAATTGCTAATTTTAGGGATCCTGAGAGTTTAAAATGACAATTGTCCATCTAGGTGGCTATGTCAAAGAGGATCTTGAAAATGTACAGTAAGTCCTCATTTAATGTTGGTGACAGGTTCTGTGACTTTGAAGTGAAACCAATTTTACCACATACTAATTGATATAAACAAGAATTAAGTTCCTATGGCAACTCATCAAGGTTGTAATAAAATGACATTGAACAAAACAATGTTATTCCAGGACCTGCTGTATACAGGTCTCCAACCGGCTAGTGTAGAAAATGGGCCTGGTGATAAAATCCAAGTAATCTGCATAGCAGTGAACCACCACTTCAAATCTGGATTATATGAACATTTCTGTAAATCTAGTCTCATACCCATGAGCTCAATTTACAGTATTCTGGATTCTGAACCAACTTAATTTTCTTAACTCACCCTCTACTGCTCAAAAGCTGCAATGCCTCCGCAGCATAGAGTGTAAACTCCTCAGGCTGCCAATCAAGGTTGTTCACAATCAGGCAATAGCATACCTTTCTAGTCTTACCTTGACTGCTCCCTAACAAACCATCCTCTCCCGTCAGACTGGTCTTCTTGGTGGCAATGAACAATAAGCCCATTTCTACCTCTGCCGAAACCATTCATTTCACCTGAATATCCTCCCTTCTTTCCGCCTATTCCTAACACAAGTCTTTCAAAGTCCACTTCAAGTTCTACCTCTCCTTTCCTTGAACACCTGTAAGTTTTTATTGTCTGAAATATTCATTTGGCATTTTAAAATACACATCTTTGTGATTTATTTCATACATCAACTCATTGTCAAAAAAGAAAAAAAAAAGACAAGGAAAAAGTAGAAAGCAAATATAAGTACCTTTAGCAGGCAGAAGTGAGCCCCATTTCTGGCTCCAATATTGTGTGAGAATTAAAAAATTTTGAAAAGAAGACGGTATAAGATATGACTTAAAAACAGCTAAGAAGTGGACAGGAATGTGAGAAGAGCATTGCAGGGAGACTGGACAAAGTCAAAGGGATGGTCACAGTCAAATGTGGGGTATCTCTAAGTCCCCTAAACCTAAGGAGGTAAGTACATGAAAAACAAAATAGAGATTCTGAACTTAATTTGGAATTCTGGAGTAATTGGGATGGTATCATTTACTGTATTAAACTCTTTCACTTCTCCTAAGTGGTAAGATCATTAGTGACATTTTTATATGGAAAACTTAACATCTAAAATGAAACTAAATAGTATTTTCTATTGTCACAATACAGAATTATAGTTTATTCAACTAAAACCATACAAAAATGAAAAGAGATGCTTATTATTCTGAAATCAGATGCCTCTGCTATAAATTTGAGTTAAAGCAAAATGTGATAAACTGTGCCTATTTAAGATTATTAAATCCTATAAAACAAAGTTTAGGTTTGTAGCTTTAAAAATCTCCTTTAACTTAGTTTATAAATTTCCCCCCAATTCCTATGTAAATCTGAAAAATAAGTAGACATGCAGCATTTTTAACTTGAGTAATTCAGTATCAACTTTATGACTGAAATTTTTATTTTCACAACAAATTGATTTTTAAAATAAATGTTAACTTCAATATGGATAAAATTTAGATCTATACTAGCAGGTTATGTATAATAGCTAGCTTCTATGGCCTATCCATTCTAAAGGCTTAGTATACAAAGTGAAAGAATTCCAGTTTCTAAAATTATTCCTTGCATACATATTATGCTTCCACTTCCTATATCATAAGATTGCTGTGAAAATTTAATAAAATAATATAGGTAAAAAGCAAAGACTGCTATCCAGCTAAAGTGTTTTATCACTAACACTAAGTATTAATACTCAAAATATTTTGGGTGATATAATTTGAAAGTCATGCTGGCTAATGATTCAGAGAATAACTTAACCAATCAAGTTAAGTTTCTTTTTCTTTTAAATAGAAACAGTCTCTTTTTTGTGCTTATTTTTGGTTTTGCTTTTATAGAGAGAACTTTTAACTAAAACTTGGCTAAAATAAAAAATCTTATATCATCTCTTATATCTTTAAAGGACACAGATCTCCACTTTCTTATTTGATCAATGTCAAGCTATATTTAAAATACTAGTCCAATTCCACCTTATTTTAGTGAAGGGACAGATGGAACAGATAAAGGTATTTTACCTTTTAAAAGTCTCAAATTTCATTTGGGGCTGTTGAATACCATACGTTTGAACTTTCTAACTTTTAGAAATCTAGATTTAGTACAGCATTAGGCACAGAAGCAGAGTATACAAAAATATCTTTTAAATTTATTGTAATATGCATGCTTATTTCCAGAAGGGGTTTTGGTCGTAATCGCTTGCTAAAAAGCACAGAAATTAGTGCATTCAGTACTCAGGCACTGCCATACACAGGGTGGCAGCACTGAGAACAAATACGTGCAAACAGCACAACACTTGGAATGGCCAATGCAGGCATACAAGTGTGCCTGAAAACAGTATGAAAACACTTCTTAGACACACGGGCATTTTGGTTTTAATTAAGAAATTCTTTTTAATTCTGGCAGAAGTATCATGTACTTTAGAAAAGCTCTTATGAGTCAGCCTCTGAATGTGATCAATTGCACTTCTCTCAAAACCAATTGCTTTCTCTCTTCCTCTTCCTGAACTGACTGATAAAAGGTGAACTGAGCATAATTAAATTTAAGCACTATACCAAATCCAATGTTTAAGTAGAGCAACTGGATCTACAGTATGTTTAAAAATATATCCAGAGCTATGATTAAAAGTGCTTCAAGATAGGAATTTTTAAAGAATAACATGATCTTGGGATAACAAATACTATTAAATAAAAGCAGTTAAAATTTTATAACTATCTTAATTAGATTATAATGTCTAAAAACAACGGCTTTTAAGGAAAACATCTGTAAAACTACATTAAACAAACTAAAATATCCCTAAGAGTATTAAATATTTAATGATTAAAATTTTCAAATACAATGGATATTTAATTGATATTTATAAAACAGTGCTAATCCCTTCACCACCATTTGTCTTTGAAAACTAACTAAAATAATTGAGTGTATCAGTATTTTTCAAGTAACTTTGCCCATATATTTGAAAAATATATTTTCATTGACTGTCAAAGGATAGATGTTTAGGAACTTCTACAAACTGCCAGACTTTTTATATCTATTCACTATGTTTACAAACTTCTAGGCATAAAAAAAATAGATTCAGGTATAAAGACAACTTTCAACTAAAATTCCCTATATTTCAGCAGTATATCACGTTATCCAGTTAAATATTTAAAACTTCCATTCTATGTCTATTACCTGACAGTTTATTTTCATTTTGATTTGGGTAAATAATTATGATAATATATTTTATATGTAATACCTTTTAAAATGTACATATGCCAAATTATTGCTAAGAAATGTCTTATACCTTTTGTCTTAAAATAAACTAAAGCAAATTACATTAAAAGCTAAACCTGGTATATGTACTTTACACAGGGCATGGTTAAATCAGTTATTTGTTTGCATGACAGTAGCACTGAGGATGTTCAAGTTTTACAAAGCAGAAAAGAAAAGCATAAAATATCACTAACTGCTGTTAGAGGTGTGCTGTAGACTCTTAGGCATTTTTCTTCTTTGAATCATTTTAAACTTTTACAAATAAGAACTACTAGGGCTGCTCCCACCTCTCTTAGTTGAATTAACCTACCCATTTCACTATATGTCTACTTCAATTTTAGTGCCGAAATCCTATGTATCTGAATAGTAATTTTCAAATAAAATACTATTAATATTAGAAAAGAAATATGAGATTGAAATGTTACTCAATTACATTACCTCAGACAATAACAAATTAGAAAAACACATGAAAAACATTTTTTTTCAAATTTATTTAGAAAAGAATTTTAGAAGTACAAGCAAAGCAAATTCATGTCTGAGATGTTGCTTATAATCAGATATGCTGGTCATATTAATATTTATTTTTAAGGCTATAATAGACCTTATCCAAATATATAAAGTGACAACTTTCCTATAAACTGTAACTTAGAACAAATTTAAAGTAAAGGAACTAATTTCTCTTCTTTGGAATGAAACACTTAGAGAAATTACAGTTAGAAAATACAAAACGTAACTTAAAAAGGGTAATGTACTCTTCTATAGAACAGTATTTTCATTTCATTACCTAATGTTGATAAACATATTTATTATAAGCCTTGTGCAATATAATGAAAAGTGATGTGGGCTTTATATAATTCTAGCATGAAGATAATACAAGAAAATAAAATCAAGTTATTGAGAAAATCTAGCACATTAAAATTCAAACGAAGCTACTACTTTGAACCTGCACATTTGAACTATCTTAAGCTCTCAGGTTCGAGTTCTTAAAATTTTTCTGATCAAGTACAACTGAATCAACTTCTTACTAATGTATTTTCAAGTGAACAAAATTGATAAAAAAAAATTTCAAATTTTGTCTTTTAGACAAAGGGGATAAATTCTTCATTCTCTAATTAATTTCTAGTTTACTAGTCTCCAAAAATACATCCCAAAAGTAAAGGCTCTAATGTCTGTTGATTAAAAAGATATAATTTTAAAAAAAGTCAAATGGCAGCCTTTTTATTGTAGCATTTAACCTGTGAATTAATGTTCCCATACTCAGAAACTGAAAGATAGAATATCATAAATAATCAATATGCACATGTGAAATTTCAAGATTGGTTTGAGACAATAATTCTAATAACTGAAAGTCTAAAATGAGTCTTACTCTCAAAAAGTAGTTCAAGAATCAGCTATGGCAAATCATTCACAATCTGTAGAAGATTCAGTCTCCCTTTAAGAAAAGATGTCTCCTCTGCCCTCAAAATATTTTCTAAACTATTTCTGAACATAATGGTAGATTCTCCTTCAGAAAAATCAATTGTAAATTAATAAATGAGAAGAAAAATTTCTTTTATTATCAGCATACACTTAAAAACATTCCAAAAACTAAGAACTTTACTGGTGAATGTTTTTATCTCTACCTTGTGAAAAGTTTTTTAAATGTTATCAAGTCTGAAAGAAATGACTTTAATTTGCCTTAAAAATGTCCACAAAGTACACTGCTCTTAGACTAAGGTTTTAAAACTTATCTCATTACTTTAACAAAAAGTTTTAAACTTTCTGATTAAGAATGAAGAAAATAACTTTCAACAGTTTCTAAGATTTTTCCGAATACTTCACTTAGGTACACATTTAAAATAGTTTTAAAAATCTTTTAAAAAATAGCAGACAATGATTTTTCCTTATTTAAAAATTAATAATCCCAAATAACTACTACAAATTATTTTTAGAAATTAATTTACATTTAAATCTAAGAATATATAGAGGAAAGGTTTTAGGAGAATCGATTTTTAAAAGGTGATTATAAAATGAGCAATTTGTATCAAAGTACATCTCTTATAGATTTCCCCAAATATCACTCACATTTGGGGGGCTACTTTATTATTTTTGCTTTTTAGTTAGTTACTCTTTATCCAAATAGGTCAAATTTTTAAATTTAACATGATTATTATTTGATTCTAAAATTCTCATCCATCTAGTTCTTTTTCATCAATTTTGGGCATTTTAGTTCATACTTAAATACATTTTCATTACATAAAACTCATATTTTTTAAAAGGCATCAAAAAAGAACATTTTTGCTTTCTAACACCTTTACATTTCTAGGTTTTCTATATTTTTAGAAATAGTTTTTACTTTAAAAATGCAAGGAAACATTTCAAGCAAATTGCTTATCCTATTAACCCTAGGATATAATTGCCTAAGTTCACTCATTCTACACACACACACACACACACACACACACACACACACTTCTTAGGTAGTCTTCTCAAATTCCCAACATACACTGTGGTTAGCTTAATACCGTGATCCTGAAGTAATTCTGTTTATAAGACATCCAGGGACTTTTAAATACTAACAATTTTCATGCAATATCATACCATTTCACTTTTTAAAAATGAAATATTTCTGTTTCATGAAAATGGGTTTTTGTTTTCTCAAAAGCACTAATAAAAAAGAGCAAAAACCTGCACACCTTAATAACAACACATACAGAATCAGAAAACAAAAATACCAAAGCACTCTGGGTAGTTGCACATCACCAGACCCTTGTCAATACCACCCTGGAAAGAGGAGGCAGGGACAGGGGTCCACACTGAGGAGAATGCAAACGGTGGGCAGCAGGCCAAGAGATTCTAACGCAAAAATCAAATTATGCCTCTGTAATAACTTCTACTAGGCTTTTATTCATCTATATTTCTTATAACTTCAAATGTTAATAACTAAACACCAATACTTTTATAAAATATGATCTACAAATTTTCATTTAATTTCTCAAATTATATTTAAAAATTAAATTTGTCAATAAGTTATAAATGAAAAGTAGTAACATAGTAGATGTCAGGTTCAGGCATTTCAAAAGAAACGAGGCAATGAAATAAATGCAAAAGGTAAAAATCAGTTACCTCCAAAGTGGTCTTATCATAAAATGGAAAAGAATTCCCATGCATTAAGTCTAAAATCATAGTTAACTTTACAGTTCATTAATCTGATGTTCCCTGCCCTCACATTTAACCTATTTGTAAATACTTTTCCAAGACTACCTAAACACTTACTAATTGGTTAAATATGCTTCCTACATTAATTTCTCTTAAAATTAAAGAAACTAAAGGTCCACTTTTTTTTTCTGTCTGACATATTTTCAGAGTGTTTGATGTTTCAGAAAAGGTGTTAGGTTCCTAAAACATTTTTAAAAATGGCTCAAGGGACAATTTTTAACATATTCACTATCTTGGAGTTTGTTGAACAGATTTAGTTGTTCTTTCCTTCTTTGGAAACTCTTCCCTTATTCAAATAACTTAACTAAAGAATCTAATATATTATTGATAAAAAGAGGAAAAAATTGTATTGGTTTCTTACACATTTGAAAAGACATGAAAAAAAACAAGTTTCCAGGTAGTGGAAGTAAACTTGTATTCAGTAAAACTTTTTTTTCTTGAGTACGTGTATGTATGTATGTGTACATGTGTTAACAGGTAATTTTTTATATATCTGTTTTCCAAAGACTAGTATTGTAAATAAAAAGATTAATACATTCCCAGAAGAAATTAATATTTTGATTACACAGCTCAAGAGGCAAATGATAATTGAAACAAAACTTCAAAGACAATTATAGATATGTTTCAGTTATCTGGCTTTTCAAATCTCTAAGAAAGGTATACCATATTTAATTTACCAAATAACAATTTAACCCTGAGGAAAAAAATTTTCCAGAACACCAAAACAAAATGCATACAGTAACAACCAGGATTCTGTTAAAAAAATGAAGGAAAAACTCCCCACCTTTGTATAACTTTAAACCACAGAGCATCCTTAAAAAATTTAAACTATATTGATAAAAGCAAATTCACTTATTTAGCTGTAAGATGCCTTCTTATTACTTATTCTGGTTATAATAAATATACAGATATAGAATTTTATCAGTATTAGTCTACATTTATAATTGTCCACAACAGCTAAATTCCTTATAGAATTTCAAATAACAAAACCAGGCATATAAATTTTAAATAATCTCAATCTATGAAGTTTCTCTAATTCTAACTGATATCAAAATTTTGAGTATATAATATCCTTAGATTATTTCTGTAATTTGGTATAATTTAATTGTTCCTTCAGAAAAAGGATGTTCAACAGACAGTATTTCTAAGGCATTAAAAAAGCTCAATACAACCAATTCAAGTTAGACATTGTGTTGTGCCCTATGTAAAAACTCTCTAAGGAATTACAGATTTTATACTTGTGCACTGAGAGTACATTTCCTAATTTAGACAAGTAACTAATTCTGTCAAACCCAAACCTGAAGAAAGTATTATGTCACCCTTTCTTCGAGAAAAAAATTCCACCAAACCAGCACTTCTATTTAGGTTGACCATAACCATAACTTGAAGTGTCCAAACAACCTGATTAACTCAATGGTCTAAAATAATTGGAAGAAATACTTTCCCTTCACTTTTACAGAAACTAAACTTACTGATACTAGTATCTGGTTTGTCAAAGAGGCAACTATTCAAGATCTGAAAGACTCATTTATTTTAAACACATAGCCTAATTCTGACTACTTATAGTCAATGTAACTGTCTTAGCCTAATTCTGACTACTTATAGTCAATGTAACTGTCTTGAGCCAAAACATAATAAAACTGTGAGATAAACTTCAAAGGTTCTATAAAGTATTAGTAGCATTCTGAAATCTCTGGACAGAGAACTATTTTGGAGAGCAAAGTTTCTCTTCTGCACTGATAGTTCAATCACTTTCCTATCAATCTTGATTTAACAGTGGTTCATGGGATTAATTTTTAATGAGTTCTTATAAAGTTGTAATTGCTTCCAAAATCAGAAACCACAAGATGATGTACTCAAACACTACACTGATGTAATGCTGTTATGAGGTATTTACAGAAAGGTGCAGATAAGAGCTCAGTTGTGAACACAAATTAACATACAACAGACTCCAAAATAATAATTTGCTTGTACACTATGGCAAGAAAAAATACTCTGAATAAGAAGTCTAAAAATTCAGCTCTATTTTTAATCTTTTCTGTAAATCATAAAAACAAAGATAAATAACATTTATTCTAGAAACTCCATATACCTGTGGAAAACGAAACAAGTAATTTTTACTCAAGGTTAACCTTAATCCCAAATAGAATACAGCTAATAATTTACATATTTTAAAATTTGAAAATACTGTAGAAATCTAAACCATTAGAGGTGACAGTAGTTTGTGCTCAGTAAACATTTTCTATTAATCACAAATAAATGATCTTAAAAGATGCAAACTGACAGGTCTCAGGATTTAAAAATCTTGTAATTTGAAAAGCACAGAGTTAGAGCACATGTATAGGATGGGCTTTAAAAATGGGTATACGTAAACTTTTCCATGGTGTTGGTGTGTGTGCTTTTTTTTTCCCCTTAAAGAAATGCTTACTGCTTACAGTGTTAAAGAATCTCCATCACTCTGTCTACAGTTTTCAACCAGAAGTCCTCATTGTACCTTCAGCCAAATTGAAAATTAGGTATTTTACAGCTTTTTACAAAATGGTTGTAAAATCTTATTATGGGCAAACACAGCTCTTTGATCTCACTGCACAGAATTCATAACTGTTCAATAATACTATACCATTACACCACACACCTTAAACTATTTCCATTTTTCCACAATTCCTTCCAAAATCAGCTTCCAAAGCAAAGCAATGTAACATGAAAAGTTCCTGGGAGGGCTTGTTACACAAAAGAACAATTTGGAAACAAACTAATCCACACAATATCCACCTTCTGTTGAGCTTGTTTATCCCTCTTTTCCCTCCATCACTTCTAAAGGTGGGCGCACTTGAGTAATGGAAAGAAAGCTCTTCCATCACCACACACCCTCCCATTACCTCTGCTTTTGGTCCTCAGACAGTAATTCTGTATAGGTGATGAAAATCATAGGAAAAGAGAAGCTGTCCCTTTAAAATGCCCTGCTATGTCCCATATCCCACGTGTAACCAACACCAGCAGCACTTTCCCATTAACTTCAATGTGATGCAAGAGGCACCATACTTTTCTATACATAAAACAAGAAAAAACCTCAGCTTAACATTCTTTACTGAGGATGAACAGGTGAAGCAAACGTGTCAGGAAGGGAGAAGCCAAGCAACTCCCCACCACTCCCCAAAAGGTGCTCCAGTCTCGCACTCCAGTCTCTCAGTACAACATCACCTCTCTACCCCTCCTCTGTAGGGTCTAGTTTAAAGAAAGGAGGGAGCCACTAACAAAACCTGAAGCATAAATGCAACGAAAATGCAATCTAAAGCCGGAAAGGTTTATTCTTCCAATCACACATATTAACTCTATTAAGAAAAATGGCATCACTTTTTTTTTCCACCAAAACCCCCCCAAACCGCAAAGATCATTAAAAGAGAGTTATAAAATAGCAAATACAGTGTTTATCTTATCTCAGATCAGTCCACATTACCAATAAGTTTAGCAGTTTCTGCACTACCACCTCCCCCCTCCCTCCCCCTCCTTCTCTTGCATCGGATTTTCACGTTTTCTCATTGTCGGTTGAGTTATAAAAGGCTTTTGCCCTTCGAAAGTTTTAAAAAATAAATAAATATTAACTCCTTGGTCCCTGCAAAGTCAAAATGGACTTCAGGGGAAAGGCGGTACATACTTTTACCTTTAGCGAGAAAAGGGGGAGCATCCCGGATTTTTAGGGATTTTTTGCGATTTTTTAAAAATTTTTATTTGGTTATATGCCTGAGTTCTCCCTCCATTTTGGTTGTTTATGATACTGACAACAAGCTGTCCCTGCTCTGTGCAGATCTCCTGCTTTCATTTAGCACCCCCTCCCCCTACCCCCCCTCACAGCAACACATCCAGGGTTCACACCTCCCCCGAAGACCCCGCACCCGGACCCCGACTCGCCCACCTGAGGAAAGGGCAAAAACAAATTCATTTCTCCAAAAAAGAAAAACCTCTTTTGAAAAAGGGGCAAAGTTACCCCAAGTCACTCAAAGTGCCCCCCAAATATTGCCGACTGCGGGTTTCCGCCAGGCCCTTTGGGAAGCGACCTTCCCTCGGGATGTTTTGGTGGAAAATGCGGAGAGTTTACTCTCAAAAGTGAATTTATATTAATTTTTCCCTTATTTTTCGGGTCTCTAATGTCTTCCGCTCTCGCTGCTGCCGCTGCCGCTGTCACAATATTCACAGCACCAGAGAGGAGGAGGAGGAGGAGGAGGAAAACTTTTCAAACTTTCCAGACCCTGAATAAAGATTTTTTTTTTTTTTCCCACCGACCTCACCTTTGGGTCTCCAGCCGCATCGCCCCCTGCCCTGTCAGAGGCGACTTCGGGAGTCCTCGCACCCTCAATTAATTATTTTATTTTATTTTTTATTATTATTTTTCTCTCTGGGGTCCTGAGCAGGGGCTGAGAGTAGCACAAACTTTTCCTCCTCCTGCCGCCGCCGCTGCTCCTCTACCCCCTCGGCTAGTCCCATAATTTAAATAACCCTGATATTTCTCCCGCTAAACGCCTTTCCGCCGCCCCGGACCCCGGGAGAACTCACCGCGGGGCTTTAACATCCTCCCTCCGGCCCGTCCGCCGCCTTTACACCGCCCGCGGAATTTCTAATAATTTTTTTCTCATATTTCGGGCTGGACGCGGCGGGCCTGGAAATTGTTTCCTTACGCCTCTTTCCAGCAGCCATTGTAGTGAATGCGCTGCCCCTGCAGCCCAACTTGCAGCTGCCGCCGCCACCGCCGCCGCCGCCGCCGCCGCCGCCGCCGACGTCGCGCCCACCGCCGCCTCCCCCGGCTACTCGGCCACCGCCCCCGCCTCCCGCCGGCCCGCCCCTGGCCCCCACCCGCCGCTGTTCCCGCCCCCTCGAGCGCGCTCCTCCCTAGGTCTGGCCACTAGACGCTGCCGCCGCCAGGAGTCGGCTCACCGATTGGTCTAAGGAGCCGCCGATCAAGCAGAAGTGTTAAGAGGCGGGCCACGGCACGGGGGACGCGGCGGGGCGGGGACGGGAGTGGCCTCGTACTGCCCCCGCCCACTCCTCCTGCCTCGGCCCTCCTCCCATTAGCTTGGGGCGGGCCGTTGCCCACCCGCCCCCGCCGCGCAGGACCCGGATCGGCTGTCCGTCTGGCGATGGCGCGCGACGATTGGTCCGGCGGTCGCCGGGGAGCGGGGGCAGCAAGTTAGGATGCGCACTACTTAAGGTCCGGCTGCGTGAGCTATTGACGTGTTTGGAGCTGGAGACCGCCGGGTCCCTGGCGGAGCGGCAGCGTGAGGTGAGTGGTCCCGCGCCCCTCCTTGCGTGGCTGCTGCAGGGAGGGGGCAAGGAGGGCTGCACCTGAGCCGCCACGGGACCCAAATACACTTCCGTGTGTGGTCGCTTCTGCCAGGCCTCGCTGCAGCGCGGGCCCCTTCGCTTCTCCCTGTAATACAGGTCGGTTGGGACTGGGGGGCGAGGAAGGTGACCCGTGCCCAGGAAACCCTAACTGTCTTTTATCTTCCTTCCCAGACTTTGAAGCGTAATTGCCTGCACGTACACGCAGTTTCCTGCATTTTCCTCGCCTCCTGCCGCCATGGACACTGTCGAAGGTTAAAGCAAGGTGTGTTCACCTGTGCCCGCTGTCCACCGTTAGACGGACAGGCAGCATCGCAGGAGGCAGTGTGGTCTCGGAGTTGCATCTCACCGGTTTCTCCATCGATTTCCCCGCCTCCCTCCGGTATGCCACGCCACCCTTACTCCCTGACCCTGTCTCTGCACCCAGCAGTGGGCGAAGAACTTTAGGTTCTCATTTTTCAGCCTTCCAATAGTTGCATCTGCGTTTTTTCAGAACCAGAGAGCTTGCTTTCCGTTTCAGAGCTACTTGGAGAGTGGGGATGTGAAGGGAAATCAGATACTTTTTCAAGCACTTTGCCCTTTAGAGAAGATTTTAGAGTTGTTCCTCAAGTGTGCTGGTGCAGCCTCTCCTTCAACACTTTGATTTTAATTCTGGATAATAGAGCTTTGCTTCATTTCTTTAGTACCTTCAAAAGGTACGCAGATGAGGCCTCTCTAGCAGAACACTCGGATCTTGCCCTTCAGCCCCACTTCTCACTGTAAATAGACATTTCCAGTTTCTAAGTGAGGAATTTATTCAAAGAAGGTGACATTCGGAAGTCCAAACTTAGATCGACTTGTATTTAGAATTCGGAAGGGAAAGAAAATGAAATGTGAATAAACTCATGCTGCAAACCTAATTTGGGGATATGTGATGTTATCTTTAAAGAATTCCTGACTAATGATAATAAAATCCAAAGTAGGATGATTCATGTAAGGCATGCCACCTGAGTTGTGTCTGGGTCTGTTCGTTGATGAAATTGTATCCGGGGAATATGAACAGCTAAGAGTTCTGTGTTCTCACATCATAGGATAGATGTTAAAAGCAAGATTGCGCATTTACTTAGTACCATCATTTCTCTGGGAAGTCAAGCCTGCAAAAGAGGTGTGTTCAGAAGAGGAAGATGCATCTAGATACACAGTATTTGAACCGCATCTTGAAGATCCTTTTTGCCAGGATGTTCATGTTAGCTAAGTATATTCATGTAGTGTTCAATGAAAATCATAAACGGTGTGTGGTGGTTCATTCATGGTATTGGTATACAATATATTGAAACAACAAAAAATTCACTTTGAAATATTTAAAGTATGTAAAAATTTTTTTTCTTTTAGTACTTATGATGTCTTTGAAGATAATAGGCATACCAATTTCAGTTGAACTCAATTATAGATAGCAATTGTCCTGGGATATAGTAGACATACCTTTTATATGAATATCTGATTTGACTTGGAGTCACTAATTGGCTCTTAGGAAACTTATCACCTTTAATCAAAAAGACTTCTGCAAACTGTCTGTAAGGCTTGAGTTGAAATATTAATGAATCACAGTAGCATTCCCTTATTCCTTCAACACAGAAGTATCAATTAAATAGAAGATGTCACTAGAAGTAAAGTTTTTATGTCAACTAAGCAGTAACTTTGTGTTTTGGTATATTGGCCACCCTAGTACTGGCCACAGAGTAGGTATTCAAGTTCTTTAGTTAACGTATGTTTTTGTTAAAGTTGGTTTTTACTAAATTATTCCACACTTATCTTGTATGCTAGTCAGTGTATTATAAGAAAATAACTGTTAGAACACATGCTGTATTCTTAGACTTTTCTTAGTATAAATAATTGCTTAATCTTTAGAAATAAGAAGAAATTAAAACTGAATTAGAGCTGAGCTGTCTTTCTTTGTGGACATTATAGTCAAATTTTGGTAGATGCATTTAAATATGGCCTTTGTGCTGAGGCACCATGGCAATGCAAAGGAAAAATATCCACGTATTTATTTTCAAAATACAGAGGCTACATGAAGTTCCTCACTAGATGATCATTATGCCAAAATTAATTTTTAAGTTCTTATGGGGCTAATGAGATTTATTGATTTATTTTATACATCCACTGTACAACTCTTTTCCCCAACGTCTAGTACCTTCAGTGAGAAGACTGTTAGAATGCCAATGGTAGCACGGAGACTGAGAGATCCTGACATAAATCCTTGTTTGTCGGTAAGGTGGTTTGCTTTTAATTTTCATGAGTGTTAAGTTGGAAAAACAGGCTTCTGATTTTGTAGGCATCTGTTTTCTGCAGGTTTTTTTTCTAAATGTTTTTCTTAGTTTATTTGCTTTTTTAAATTTTGATGGAATTTTTTAAAATACAGAAGTTTAACATTTCTTACCTAGAAATCCAGTATATATTCACTTATTCTTTTACTATTTTCATTTATTATTATTTTTAATTAATTTAGTTATTTTTTATTAAAGTACAATTGACATGTGTTAGTTTCGAATGTATAATATTCGACAGTTATATACCTAATGTGATCACCACAACATGCCTAATATAACCATCTGCTGCCCTAAGTATTATTGCTTATATTCCCTGTGCTGTATATTACATCTCTGTCGTTTATTTTATAACTGGAAGTTTGTATCGTCACCTTTTTCACCCATCCCCCTGAACCCCTTTCCTTTTGGCAACCATCCATTTGTTCTGTGTATTAACCAATCTGTATCTGTTTTCTACCATTCTTTAAAAAAAATACCTTTTTCTTCTTTTCCAAGTGAGAGGAGGGGAGATAGAGAAACAGACTCACGCATGTGTCCTGACCAGGATCCACCCGGCAACCTCTGCCTGGGACCAATGCTCTGCCCATCTGGGGCCATGTTTGCAACTGAGCTATTTTCAGCACCTAAGGGGGAGGCTCCATGGAGCCATCCTCAGTACCTGCCAGGAGCCCAGTCAATCAAGTCGTGGCTGCCGGAGGGCTGTGGGAGAGGGGGGGGTGGAGAAGCAGATGGTTGCTTCTCCTGTGTGCCTGATGGGAATCATACATGGGACTTCCACACACTGGCTGACACTCTGCCACTGAGCCAACTGGCCAGACTTGCCATTCTTGGTAAAACTATTTCTGTACGGAAATATTTCTAACCAGCTTATCCTTATTTTACTAGAGCATTTTTATCTGACAAAGATTTATCTCATTTAATATTTTGTTATTTATATAATAGGCAAACATTTAGTTGTCGCTATAATGTTAAACAGGCATACATAACACTTGAGGAAAATTTTTAGTTCAATCATGGATAATTGGAAAGTATGATATTTTTTAATTGTCACTGAAATTTATGTTTTAATGGCAATAATTTCATCAAGTCCTTGCAACCACCTGGCTGAGAGTACGTAGCTGATATAGAATTAGTCTAAAGCAGGTGTCTCAAACTCAACTCAGCATGTGGGCCGCAGAGCAAGATCACAGCCATTCGGCGGGCTGCACTAGGTCTACAAAAGGCAACTGTTACGCAACACTTTTCTCACTGCAGTTGAAAACAAAAAAAAATCAGTACAACAAGCACAATCATACATGTAGTTTACTCAAGTGTCACAAAACGACCAGAAACTGTAGTTCGCATCACAACTGCTGTTAACTAAGCTAATATCTAGCTAGTATGCTAGAGAAATGAAGAATACAAGTAGGCCCCTAGGCTTACTTAATTTTATCCAAAATATTTTGAACTTCGTGGATTAGTCTGCGGGCCGCACAAAATTGTTCGGTGGGCCGCATGTGGCCCGTGGGCTGCGAGTTTGAGACCCCTGGTCTAAAGTATAAAGGTTTTCATTGGTTGGATAGCTCAGTTGGTTAGAACGTCATTCCGATACAACAAGCTTCCAGGTTCTGTCCCCGGTCAGTGCACATACAAGGATCAACCAAAGAGTGCATAAATGAATAGAACAACAAATAGATGTTTCTCTCCTTCCCTCTTCCTTCCTTTCCCTCCTTCCTTCCTTTCTTTTCTTCCTCTCCCTCCTTTTCTTCTTCCTTTTCCCTTCTTCCTTCTCCCTCCCTCCCTTCCTCCTTCCTTTCCTTCTCTCTCCTTCTTACTCTTCCTCTCTCTCTCTCCCCTCCCCCCCTTTTCTTATTCCCTCTCTATTTCCCTCTCTTCTTTCTCCTCTCTCTTTAAAAGTCAATAAATAGCCTGACCAGATCATGGCGCAGTGGATGGAGCTTCGGACTGGGATGTGGAGGACCCAGGTTCAAGACTTTGAGGTCGCCAGCTTGATGTAGGCTGATCTGGTTTGAGCAAAGCTCACCAGCTTGAGCCCAAGGTCGCTGGCTCAAGCAAGGGGTCGCTCAGTCTGTTGTAGCCCCTGGGTCAAGGCACATATGAGAGAGCAATCAACCAACAACTAAGGTGCCGCAACTATGAGTTGATGCTTCTCATCTCTCTCCCTGCTGTCTGTCCCCCTCTCTGACTCTCTCACAAAAAAAGAAAAAAAACAAACAATAAATAAACAAATGTGAAGTCTAAAGGTTTTTACAAAGGTATATAAACAAAATATTTTGTTGAATAGTAAGCTCTATTGACATTTATTTGGTATGACTAGCAATACAGTGTGTCCGTAAAGTCATGGTGCACTTTTGACCAGTCACAGGAAAGCAACAAAAGATGATAGAAATGTGAAATCTGCACCAAATAAAAGGAAAACCCTCCCAGTTTCTGTAGGATGATGTGGCAGCATGTGCGCATGTGCAGATAATGACGTAACACCGTTTATACAGTGGAGCAACCCACAGCCATGCCAGTCGAGATGTGGGCGGTACAGAGGAAAGTTCAGTGTGTTCTGTGGCTCGCTAAATTCAAATCTGTTACCAAAGTGCAATATGAATATCGGCGCGTTTATAATGAAGCGCCACCACATAGGAATAACATTACTCGGTGGGATAAGCAGTTGAAGGAAACCTGCAGTTTGGTGGAGAAACCCCGTTCCGGTAGGCCATCAGTCAGTGACGAGTCTGTAGAGGCTATACGGGATAGCTACCTAAGAAGCCCTAAAAAATCTGTGCATGAGCCCACATGGAACTGCAGTGAATAGGTATGAAACTGGGAGAGTTTTCCTTTCATTTGGTGCAGATTTCACATTTCTGTCGTCTTTTGTTGCTTTCCTGTGACCGGTCAAAAGTGCACCATGACTTTATGGACACACTGTACTTCTGGCTGTGTCACACTTGAATAATGTAATCATCGGACTGGTGCTATGAAAATGATATTCCCTAGTCCTATATGGCTTTTCCAAATATACACATTCATTAATTATTTGGCATAGTTTAGATCTGTTCTGTATATTACATGTTTTCAACTACTTTATTGTCTTTAGATAGTTTTTTAGATCTGTGAAGTAAATTACCAATGCCTTTAGTTAAAGTTTTCTTTTAGGCGGTTACCTTTTAGAATTATACCTTTCATTTTGAAGTTTATTATCCGATCTAATTCCAGTTCAGACAGCTTAAATTTAATTCCCAAATTTAATACCCTCCTTTGAACTCACAACCCTATGTTGCTCACTTTAGTTTGAAGTGATATTAATGATATCTATTAAAATTGTTTACACAGTAATGAAGTGAATGACAGCCAAAAAGACATTGAGGTGAATGGTGTTAAGTTTCCTTTATGTAGATCAGTTATTAGTAATTTACTTAGGATCTCAAAACTAGCATTAACATCAAACATTCAAGTCACAGTCAGAACTTGGAAAAGCAGGAGAGCTGCACTCTGAGTAGTAAGATGGTTTTGATTCTAGCAGTGCAGCAGTGATTTTGATCGCATTGCATCTTGCCTCAACTTCTTTATTAAATGGTCCTCTGTTAAATGATCTCACTTAGGGCTTCGATTCACATTCCTGTGATTTAAGTATTTTGAAAACTGACCCAGACTGTAAAAGGGAAAATGTCTGTCCTGAGCAGAAGGAATGTTTGGGATGGTTGGAAAGGTAATTCAGTTTTTGTCCATTAAATGTACATTAAAGTGAATGAAAAGGAACTATTTCATATTAGCTGCTTTGGGGAAGAAGCAACTTTAGAATTTTTTTGGAATTTTCTTTTTTTAGTTTTAGATCTTCATTTCATCTCTTAAATGATACCTATCTTACATATTTAAGGAGTCTGATGCTTCTACCAGATGCATGGATGAAAATAACTATGACAGGGAAAGGTGTTCCACTTACTTCTTGAAGTACAAAAACTGCCGGAAATTCTGGGTAAGTCTAGCTTGGTTAGATGAGCTAGTCTAACTCATCTCTTAGGCTTGAAACTGAAGCCTGAAATCAATCAGCACCCACAGTCCTTTCTTTGGGATGGCTGTAGGCAAACTCAACTTTTTGACTCTATTGCCAGTGTGTTATTTTAACCCTAAACAAATTCTTGGAAGCTCTTAGTTGCCTCATTCTACTCTGAGGTATAAGAATGCAGTTCTACTACGGCTGGGTATTCCTAGGTGTGTAAGTATCTGCAACCCTAAAGCAATAACCTTGTTATAGTTTTATTTCTCTTGGAGGTGAACGGAATGGGTAACTTGTTCTGCCACTTCTCTCCCACCACCACTGAAAGTAGTTTAAATCGTTCCATTTTTCTTGAGACTTTGGTGTATACTGTTTCTCTGAGCACTGGGTCCAGCTACTTTATTTCTAAATTAACTGATTGTTTCACTGGTGGACTCTACTCTTGTGCTCTTTTAAACAGCGTGTCACCAGTCCTGTGGGAATAGTCACTTCTACTTATTTGTTAATAGTTTGAAAACTTTATCTGAAGTCTTACAATTAGTTTTTTTGGATTTTTTTTAGAATTTCCTTTTTGAGGAAGTAATAGCAAATTATTGGAAAATGATTATCATTTAATACATGGATGACTGATTTCTTTTTTTCTTCTTTCTTTTTTTTTTTTAATAATCTACATGCAGAATTCTATCATGGTGCAGAGAAGACAGAATGGAGTGAAGCCACCTATGCCTACAGCAGTAGAAAGAGATGAGATCTTGGGAGCAATGGGAAAGATGCCCTATTGAATGTTTGCATTAAAATTGTTTATTTAATTTAAAAACAGATAAATACTTTAAATAAATGATTACTGCAATCTTTTAAGACCTCACAAGCCTTAGCTATACAGATCTTTTATTCTACAAGGGGAGACAAAATTAAGTTAACCCTGTGCCCTTTCTGTGTATTCTCATGCTATGATCGTATGCCACTGCTGACCCTGCCGTGTCTGAGTTCACATCACTTCCTGGAGTTAAGGGAGTGTTGGGAAAGGCTACGTGAGGAGTTAGGCTTTTCCTCTGGTCTTGAAGGAAAAGTAAGGTATGAACAAGTACAGACTTAATGGGGGTGAAAGAAAGGCAGTATTTTATGTGAGCAACAACATGATGGGAAGAAAGCTTGAGACAAATTAAAAACGTCTGTCAACTCTTGCACCTGGAGTCTAAGGTGGGTGGAGGTGTGGTACAGAAGACAGGGAGGTTGAGCGTAGATGTGTGGTGGGCCTCAGGTCCAAGGCTCTTACTAAGATCTCTGTCCTTCCTTCACTCACTTTGTTTAGAGTAGGTTAGTTCATACACTAGGCAGGAAGCAGGGGTGGAGGAAAGTTGCTTAAGTAAATGGCATGCAAAAGAACTGGTTTTCTCTCTTGAAGGAAAAGCATGGTTAAAGGATTCTGTAACTAAAATCCTTAAATATTGGATAAGCTTCTGAAGGTGTAGTATTCTAGAACTATGATCATGGGGGAAAAATGATTCTCTGAGAAGTAGTATTTCTATTTTCTGGATGAAATAGGCGGGGAAGGCTACTGGGGTCAGGTAATGCAACACAGGGATGAAACTAGAGCTTAACTTTATGATATAAAAGTAATATTCAGTATGGTGACTGAGATGGATTATATAGTAGCTCTCATACCAACCACCTTTTAAAATCCAGTTTTATTTGAAGAATAGTTTCATAAAAGACATTTAATAATAGAAAATAAATTGTTTGTATCCCTTTTCTTCATCTGGTCCATGATCATCGAGATTATAATTAAAATTATATATATTATTGATTGATTTTAGGGAGACAGAGAAGGGGGGAGAGAGGGAAGCATTCATTTGTTGTTCCACTTAGCTATGGGTTCATTGGACACTTCCCATTTGTGTGCCCTGACCGGGGATCAAACCCACAACCTTGGTGTTTTGGGATAAAGCTCTAATCGACTGAGCTAAACAGCCAGGGCCAAAAATAAAATTTTTTTTTTTTTCTGAAGCTGGAAACGGGGAGAGACAGACAGACTCCCACATACGCCCGACCGGGATCCACCCGGCACTCCCACCAGCGGGCGACGCTCTTCCCACCAAGGGGCAATGCTCTGCCCCTCCGGGGCGTCGCTCTGTTGCGACCAGAGCCACTCTAGCGCCTGGGGCAGAGGCCAAGGAGCCATCCCCAGCGCCCAGCCCAGGCCATCTTTGCTCCAATGGAGCCTCACTGCGGGACGGGAAGAGAGAGACAGAAAGGAAGGAGAGGGGGAGGGGTGGAGAAGCAGATGGGTGCCTCTCCTGTGTGCCCTGGCCAGGAATCGAACCCAGGACTTCTGCACACCAGGCCGACGCTCTACCATTGAGCCAACCGGCCAGGGCCCAAAAATATAATTTTAATGGCTGCTGATAAACTATTTCTTTCATTGGTCTTACTCCAGAACTCCGATGTTTTTTAAGCCATAGGACCTTGATTGTTAAATATGATTCTATTTGAATAAAATGTGATTTCATTTTGAGTAAAATTCTATTTGAATTTCTGGGTTGTTCAGAAATTCTTTGGTTTGTATTGATCTAAAAATGATGAGTTAAAGTAGAATTTTACATGAAATTAACACATACTTGTTTAAGAAGTATTTCAGTACTTTTAAGCATACTTGTTTAAGGGTTTGGCATTTTATTTTAAAAAAATTTTTAATTTATTGTGTTGACATGGTTGCAAGTGTCCCACTCAATATAATACCCTCAGCCCCCCACATCATGTCCTCCATGCCCCAGGCAAAGTCTCTTCCCATTCCCATTTCACCCCTTTGCCCCCTCCCCTACCTCCATCACCTTTTCCCTCTAGGAGTTGCTACCCTGTTATCTGTATCGGTGTGTCACGTATACGTATGTAATTTGGCTAATCCCTTCACCAGTGATCCTGTCCTAAGGGTTTGACATTTTAATGTCACCTCTTTAACTGTACATACCAATATCAACATTCGTCCTATTAACTATTTGTCCTGGCATACCTCTTTTTAAAAAATTATTTTTATTTATTGATTTTAGAAAGGAAGAGGAATATTAATTTGTTGCATTTATGCATTCATTGACTGATTCTTGTATGTATCCAGACTGGGGATCAAACCTGCAACCTTAGTACATCAGGTCAATACTCTCACCAACTGAGCTTCCTACCCAGGACACCTTTTTTTTTTTTTTTTAATAACAACTGCACTGAGATACAACTCATATCTCATATAAATCACCTATTTAAAGTGTACAATACAATGTTTTTTAATATATTGACGTTATATAGCCATCACGATTGGTTTTAGAACACAACACCCCAGAAAGAAACCTTGTACCCATTTGCACACATTCTATTTCCTACTAACATCACCTTTTCTCCCCACCTTTACGAAACTTAGGCAACTACTCATCTATTTTCTTTCTCTAGAATTGCCTGTTCTGGATTATTTGTATAAACGGAATCATACAATATGTGTCTTTTGTGACTGGCTTCTTTCACTTAGCCTCATGTTTTCAAGTTTCATTCATGTTGCTTGCATCAGTACTAAATTCCTTTTTAATACTGAGTAACATTCCATTGCATGGATATACCACATTTTATTTATTGATTCATCAGATGATGGGTGTTTTGAGTTTCTGCTGTTTAGCTAATATAGGTCATAATGTTTTTTGAACATTTGTGTACAAGTTTTTGTGTGGGCATTCATTTCTTTTTGGATATATACCTTGGAGTTGAATTGCTGGGTCATATAGAAACTATATTTGACCTTTTGAGGAACTGACAAAGTATTTTTCAAAGTGGCAGTGTCATTTTATGATTTATGAGAGTTCCAATTTCTCCACATCCTCATTAACACTATCTGTCTGATTACAGCCATCCTAGTGGGTGTGAACTGGTATCTCACTGTGATTTTGATTTGCATTTTCCTGATGGCTAATGATACTGAACATCATTTTACGTGTTTTTTGGCCACTTGTACATATTTTTGGAGAAATATTCATTTGGATCCTTTACCATTTATTTATTTATTTATTTATTATTTATTTATTGTATTAAATGAAAGGAGGGGAGGCAGAGAGACTCCTGCATACGCCCCAACCGAGATCCACCCAGCAACCCCAATGCTCTGCCCATCTGAGGCCATTGCTTGGTTGCTCGGCAACTGAGCTATTTTTAGCACCTAAGGTGGAAGCCAGAAAATTATCCTCAGCCCTGGGAGGCCAACTTGCTTGAACCAATTGAGCCATGGTTGTGGGAAGGGAAGAGAAAGAGAAAGGGAAGGGGGGGGGGATGTGGAGAAGCAGATGGTTGCTTCTCCTGTATTCCCTGACTGGGAATCGAGTCCAGGACATCCACACACTGGGCCTTAGCTCTACCACTGAGCCAACTGGCCAGGGCCACCTTTGCCCATTTTTAAATTGGGTTGTATATCTTCAATATTGAGTTGTAGGAATTTCTTCTGTATAGTAGATACAATGATCACATATATGGTTTGAAGTTTTTTTCTCCCATTCTGTGGGTTGCATCTTCACTTTATGATGTCCTTTGAAACAATAGTTTTTAATTTTAATGAATTCCCATTTATTTTTTTCTTTTGTTGCTTTTGGTGTCACATCTAGGAAAGCACTGCCTAATTCAAAGTTACAAAGACACCTATGTTTTCTTCTAAAAGTTTTGTGGTTTCAGCTCTTACATGTAGGTCTTTGATCCATTTTGAATTAATTTTTGTATATGGTATGAAGTAGGGGTCTAACGACATTCTTTTGTATGTGGCTATCCATTTGTCCCAGCACCTTTTGTTGAAAAGACTGCTTTTTCTTATTGAACTGTCTTGTCTCTCTAGTTGCAAATCAATTGATTGTATTTGTGAGAGTTTGTTTCTGGGCTTTCAGTTCTATTCCATTAATAGGTATGCCTATCTTTATGCCAGCACCACACTGTCTTGATTACTGTAGCTTTGTAGTAATACAAAAGTCTTTGATGATTGGTTTCTATAAATGCGTTTTCTATGAAGTGCTTTCAATGACAAACTAATTGTTTGGGTATTTTTGATCAGCAAACCCTTAGCAGGCATCCCCAAACTACGGCCCCATGGGCCGCATGCGGCCCCCTGAGGCCATTTATCTGGCCCCCCACCGCACTTCCGGAAGGGGCACCTCTTTCACTGGTGGTCAGTGAGAGGAGCACTGTATGTGGCGGCCCTCTAACGGTCTGAGGGACAGTGAACTGGCCCCCTGTATAAAAAGTTTGGGGACCCCTGCTAACATTTAATCATAATATGGCTCCACCCAGGCAGAGCTGTTAAATTCTAAACTGGTCTTCAGTAATTCTCTAATTCCTTGTTTGCATCTTTATACATACCCTGGTAACTTCAGTGTATTCTTCTTGTAATCAGGCTGTTCAAGATCTCATTTTATTATTTTGTAGGGGCAGAGTCCCCGGGATTTTCCCTATCACCCCTATCAAATTTGCCAACATTATATTTTTCTCTTCAAGATTCCACTTGGGGAGAGGTGAGGCTAATTAATCTGATAAATTAATTGTGTCAGGATGTTAGTGAATGCCTGAGAAATTTGGAGTTAGGCAAGACTTTTATATCAACTATCAACTAACAGAATAGGTAGTAGGCACTTTACCATGTTCCTGTGCGTCTCACTCTTATAGAAGGTATCTCATAGATTCTCCATGTGGTGGGGGGGGCACACTGTGTAGTATGGAGGAGCAATCCTTTTGAGAATCGCTGTACCCATTTGAAAGCTGGAGTATATAAACAATATCATTCATGGTTATATCCATAATCTCCGGTATGCTTTTACTGTATAATAAATGTTCAACAAATGTGTATGTGTTTGGGGAGGGATGGCTTTTAAAATTAGACACATAGAGAAACATTCAGGTTCAAACAGTGCAAAAGGGTACACAATGTAAATAAATCTGCCCAGAAGCAGCCAATGTTGAGTTTTTAAGGTTTTCCATATTTATACAAACATCTGTATACTTATTCACTGGTTTTGCACAAAAGGACCATCATAGTACAGAAGCTGGAGGAACCTTGCTACTTTCACTTAGTGATATAGTTTGGAATAATTCCCTATCAATGATTATAGATAGATCGCATTCTTTCAATGACTGCAGTTCCTCATTGCTTAGATAGACCATCGTTGAACCAGTCTTCCCCTGATGGGTTTGCTGCGGGAACCAAAATTGCCACAAGCATCTTTGTGTCTGGCTCTTTGCTTCTGTTTTTACTACATGATCAATTTCAAAAAGTGAAGTTTTTAGCATTTAAAAATTTGTAGATTTTGAAAAATCACCCCCCCCCCCCCCCGCAATGAGGATCACACTACTTTTTACTCCCTTCAACAAGGTCAGTGATTGTGTCTTTTCACATCCTCAGTTCCACTGGGGTACTTAAAACTCTTTTATCCTTACAATTCATAAATGAAAAAAGGAGTGGGTGTTTTAATTTGCCCCCTTTTTTTTTAGATTGTTGATGTGAATAATTTGGAGAACTCAGTATATTAACAAAATCATCTCTTTGCCAAATCTATATTTTTTGGTTTGTGTTCTTTTTATTTTGTTTTTTAATTTTTTATTGATTTGAGGGTGGGGGTATAGAAGAGAGAGAGAGAGAGAGAGAGAGAAGCATCAACTCATTGTTCCACTTAGTCATTCCATATAGTTGTGCACTCATTGGTTGCTTCTCCTCTGTGCCCTGACTGGGAATCGAACTCTCAACCGCAGCATGCTGGAACAATGCTCTATTTTACTGAGCCACCCGGCCAGGGTCTTGGTTTGTGTTTTAACTTTTGTTTCTGTGTAGTGTTTTATATTTTAATGTAATTAAATGGATCAATCCTTTTTTGTTTATGGTTTCTGGTGCTTAATAAATGTTAAATGAATCCAAGTGCAAATACTGCTATTACAGTTCAATTCTGCTCAAATATTTGCCAAGTGCCTATAATATGCAAAATGCAGGCTAACTGATATGGAGGAGGAGCATGGATAAATAAGTCACCATCTGGCTCTTAAAGAACTTCCCCTTATGCTGCCTGGAAGAATGAAATGAGCGCCACAGTAAGACCAAGAGCAAACTGCTAAGTGGATTAATAATAGCCTCAATTAACACAAAGGGCCACATACTAGAGGCGTTTTGAGGACTAGTCCTTACTGATTGAAACCAGAGTATGTGAAGGGAGGTCTCAGAAGAAAGAAAATCTAGGCAGGTAGAATAGGTTTACATTATAAAGGGCTTTTAAACTTTATTTTAAACATAAAGAAAAGTTTTGAAGGATTTTGAGATGGATAGGGTCAAATCCAATTTGTGTTTAGAAGGATAATTCTGGAGGCACTGAGCGAATGTGCTTATTACAATGATCCCAGATCACTGCAACAGATTAAAGTGTTTTTCCCCCCAAATGCCCCTCTCCAATTCTTTGTTGTATTTTTCCAAAGTTAAAAGCGGGGAGGCAGTCAGACTCCCGCATGAGCCTGACTGGGATCCACTCCACATGCCCACCTGGGGGGGCTCTACCCATCTGGGGCGTTGCTCGGTTGCTGCAGGAGCCATTCTAGCGCCTGAGGCGGAGGTCATGGAGCCATCCTCAGTGCCCAGGTCAACCTTGCTCCAATGGAGCCTTGGTGGAGCCTTGGCTGTGGGAAGGGAAGAGAGAGAGAGGAAGGAGAGGGGGAAGGGTGGAGAAGCAGATTTTCCTGTGTACCCTGGCTGGAATAGAATTCAGGACTTCTGCATGCAGAGCCGACACTCTACCACTGAGGCAACCGGCCAGGCCTCCAATTCTTTGTACTGCACCGAGGTGAATCTTCCTAAAATGCAAATACAGTAATTTCCCTGCTTAAATTCCCAAGGCCTGCCCAGTACCTAAGAATAACATCCAAACCCCTTCCCTTGGTGTACAGAGCCCTGTAAGATCTGGGGATATATACAAAGGGTATAGATTTGAAAAAGTGGGAAAGAGGTTTGGTTTTGGATAAACAAGATCCAGCCTCTGTCCTTAAGGACCTTAAATTTCAGTGAGGGAGACAGACATGAAAGTATCTTGACTATATCTGCCCTAATCACAGTGTCTTCCTGCCACACTCACCATTCCCTGAACACACCCTGTCTTCTCAATCCGAATGGCTTTCCCTCAAGTGCTTCAGCTGAAGTCACACATACCCCTTCAGGCTCAGCTCACATGTAAGTTCTCTGAAGCCTTTCTAGTATCTCCAGTCAGAATTAATCTCACTTCCTCCTCATTTCCCTCTGGTTCTACTGTGGCATAGCTGGGTACATAATTGGATGTGGTAAAATTAGGCAAATCAAGTCACTTAACCATTCTTTTAAGTTTTCACCTTTTGTTTTAATTTTGTAGAAGGAACAAAATACTGCTCAATGTCACATGCTTCATTCTGAAAAGAAGATTTTAAAAGGTAGATTTGTTTTACTTTTTGGTTATAAAAACAATAATTTTCATTGACAGGTTTGCTATTATGGATGGTTTCTATTGTCGTTGGATGTGTCAGACAGAGCCTGACAGCCTTGAGAATGTGGAACGGTCAGTGATCTGAAGCCAGGCTCCCGCAGCCTTCAAACTCTGGAAGCCGGTTGGCTGTCTCCCAGGGCTGCTGGGCTCTTCCTCTGACAACTGGATGGAGCCATTGCACAACAAAATGCAAAATCTGTTTCTGAACATTTAACTTGCTTCCTAGAAAACTCTTAAAATACATTTAAAAATCTGTTTGCCTACAAAAACTATCACCAGTCTACAAAACAGATCTGGGTGTTCAGGCTCAGTTTTTCTGTTTCTTTTAGCACTGTTTACAGACCACAAATAAATAAGCTGGGACCAACTCGGATTCCTCCACCAATCCTGATAGTCCTCTCAAAGAAACTCAAAGAAAGTAAGGGTTATTTCAATGCATTGTACTTCAGTATTGGCAGGAAGGGGGAAGAGGGAGAAGTTGAAGAAATGTTTAGGCAAACGTAAGAGAGAGGAACTTATAGAGAATGATGAGAGAGAAAAGAAGAGAAAGTAATTCAATGGGGGATGGGGGCTGGCTATGGATTGCAGTGAGCACTGAAGAATAAAAGATCATTCACCATGAAAATACAGGTTACAATGCCAGGACCTAAACCAAAAAATCCCGCCTAACACACAGAAGTAAAACATGACATGATGTGGAAATAGCATTGCATTTGGAGTCAAAATATCTGGAATTGAGTTCTGGCTCTTCTACTTATTGCTTGTATGGTCTTGAGTAAATGCTTAAATTTTTAGAGCCTTTCCTAAGGTGAAATATGTACTTTTAAAAATGCCCGCACTATCCAACAGGTGGTTGTGAAATCCAAGGAAGGTTTCACATGCTGTGTAAGTAGATTTTATAAATATTTGATATGCATCTGTATAAATAGGTATTGAACTTATTGTGATAAGTGAAAGCCTCAGCTAATTCTTGGTCTATTCTGGTAAGGTTCTATAAACAACTACAACCTTCTCACTTGACCTGCCTCCCTTAAAAATCCCTGCTGAAAATCCCCCCAAACCACACCTCTGCTAAAAGAGGTTACAAAAAGCCAAATTGATCGCTATTTATTTCACTCCTTCACTTTTACAGTTTTAGTATACAATTTGGTTCATAATGTTCTCTCCTTATAATTTGATTCTCACTTGTATCCTACTACTACTCTGCTAGTTCCTTCATATATACCTGTAATCTCCAATAAGCAAGGACATGTACCAACAACATTTATTTTGGTGTGTGTGAAGGGTAGAGAATAAAAACTGAAAATATTTCCAAGTCACACAGAAGAAACAATATTATCCGTGAATGTTCAGGGCACAACATGCATAAATAAAATTGAATGTTGGCTAGATTGTCCCTCTACCCATGAACAGGGGCCGTATTTTTTCTCTTCTCTTTAAAAACTGCCCTTCATTCCCTTCAGGAACCAACGCTAGCCTTTCCTCACACGCACTGAGACCTCAGTGTGTCAATTCTATCTCACACTCCTGATCCCGTAGTAACTCTTCAACCTCACACATGCTTCCCCTCTTCTCACCTTCCCTGTACAGCTCTAGCTGACTGTGTCCAAGATTATTTGTTGGTGCCTATCATTTGTTCCTGCATTGTATACATAGGCTGTTCCTCTCATGTCCCCCACTAACTTGCAAAAGCAGAGGCCATTATGATACTTCAGGTTTGCACAGCACCTTGAAGTTTACAAGGTATTGTTAAAAACATGATTATATTTAAAACTCACTCCAACCCTGTGACGACGTCAGTGTTCCTCTTGGCTCCCAGAAGCAAAATGGAGACTCATGCAAGCCTAAGGAACCTGAAACCGAATGCAGTTAGTGGCCATGTTGCCTTCCCACCCCACTCCTGATTCCCCTGTGCCTCCTGGGGGTCTTTCATTACCTTTGCAGCTCCTAACTATGGGTATTATTTAAATGATCATTCATTTCACCATCATGCAGTACTGTACTTATCAAATGAAAGTCTTCTGTAGGGGATGTAAAAGTGAATGAGAGAATTTATACTTGAGGAGAAAATTTACAGATAACCTACATCATTGACTGGCTGTCTACTAAACCTTTTGCATGGACTCTAACAAGCCTTTCAGAATGTTTGATTATGTGTGCCCTGTCAACTTCGTCTCTGCCTTCTGCCCTTGAAGTAATAGTGAGATATGACATTGGCGAGAGATGACAGCTCTTTGTCATAAAAAATAATAAGCGAGAATAAAGCAAAAGGCTTGGGTGATCTACACAGTGGATTTTTTCTTGTATGAAAAGGTTGGTTTTACCATTTTGTTGTACTGAAGTGTTTCTTGACACATACATGAGTTCCTTAAACACGTGGGGGATTGTGGATTGAACTGGGGGGTGTTTTCAATTTATATTTCATATACTTGGCAACTAGAGTGTCATTTTGTCTCCCTGTTTCTTTCACTTGAAATGTATATGTCATCTTGTAGAACAACATTCCAAACCTTTGACAGCTTCTGTATATAATTCCCACTTTTAAAGAATGTCTTTCACAACCCCAATAGACTACATTTCTCTGCCTCTTGGGAAAAACCAAACCAAACAACGATAACAACTGCCAAGCCCAGACTGGTTACTTGCTCCACAGACCTGTTACCACAGGGTACACGTCTCCAGCCCTTCAGAGCCTTAGAAGCCCCCTCCCATATCAAGCATAAGAGTGTTTAAAAAAGTGTTGTGTCAGCTACCTATATCTCTTTTTAAAAAACCCTTTATTATTTATAATTTTGGTATGGGGGCATGGGAGAGAAGAAAAGCAAAGCTGAGAAAATAAGGTGTAGTATGGGAGGTATGCAGTTTGGTGGTTGATGGTATGAGTTCTGCTTTGTACTGGCTAGATTTATATCCCCACTTCTTTCTCACGCTGGGCTTTGGATAAATTACTTAGATGTGAATGTTTCAAGTTCTGCAACTAAAATGCCAACCTCTGAGAGTGGTTGTGGCCATTGAGTAAGACAATGTCAATAAAAAACTTAACACAGTGACTGGACCATAGGAAACAGCAAAAAATATTAGCTATTTTTATTCTCTTTTCCTACATTTTGAGGATAGGAAAAAGTGAAAAGATACTCATAAAGTATTCATTTAAATAATTTTAAAAATCAACATTCTTATATTTTGTTTTTTTATTTTTTGAAATAATAGAGCAACACTAGCTACTTCCATATTGTTGAACTCCTCATATTCTGAAATTAGCATCCTAGTCTTGGGTAAGAATTCTTTAATGCTGAGTAATTATAAGACTAATTAGAGTAATTTTACTATCTGGGTATTGCGAAGAGAAAGGATCAGCTGCATCAGATTGTATGGTTTGGCAACTCAATAATTTTCAAGAAAATAGTAGCATATCTACAAAGATAGCCAAAGCATTATACTAATTTGAATAGAGACCTTGCTCCTGAAATGTTTATGGCTCTGATGTTCTGAATATGTCTCTAAACAATAAAACGAATGATGGAATGGATTTACTTAAAAGAGATTAATAGCCAAGAGGAAAAAATATATTGAATATTGCATCATGGGTCACTTTAAAGACTATATGGGTCAGAGTAGACAAAAGAAACGAATGTTTAGATTAAATAAAAGCTTTGCAATGGGGAATATGGGAGAGTGTTGAAGAAAGAGAATTTTAAAAAGACATAGAAAAGTTTAAATTTTTGCTAAAGTTCTGCTTCTAGAGATGAGGAAAAAGTAAGGAAAGAAAAGATTTCGCAGTCAGTAGAGTATGCTTTATGATCTGAGCATTAGGGAACTACCTGTCAGCATAAATCATTTGTAGCAAATATTCATTGGGTACATACTATGTGCTACACTGTCCTTGGAACTTGAGATTCATTATTGAACAAAACAGGGAAAGATCTCTGAGTTCAAGGGACCTATACAATTATGTAGACAAACAGACAGTTTTCAATAAGCACAATAATTGAACTAGATAGCATATTAGATAGTTATAGTACTGTGAACAAAAAGACACGTAAAGCAAGAAAAGAGGGGCTGAGGATCAGAAGAAATGTGACACCAGGTAGAGGAAGGAAGGAATTATGGATATATTGAGTATGGCAAAAAGGTCAGGGGCAATTAAATACCCCTTCCTGGTAGTAGTTGTGGCCACCACATCAGTGACTTTCCTTCTTGATGTCCTGTCTGACTTTGCTTTTCTAATGAATGTCTTCTGGGATTTAAAGGGAGGAATTAACTTGACTGGTAGTGGCACAGTGTCTAGCACATCGACCTGGGATGCTGAGATCCCCAGGTTTGAAACCCTGAAGCAGGGGTCCCCAAACTACAGCCCGTGGGCTCACATGTGGCCCCCTGAGGCCATTTATCTGGCCCCCACCGCACTTCCGGAAAGGGCACCTCTTTCATTGGTGGTCAGTGAGAGGAGCACAGGATTTTGTGCTCCTGGAGGTACTGTATGTGGCAGTGCCGCAAAGCATGGCGTTGCTCATGTACAGTACTACTCCCAGTGACGCGGCCGCATGTATCACGGCTCCTCAAGCACGTCATATCACTTGTTACAGCTAGCAGTGACAAATATGGAACCAGAATTGATCATCTCATTAGCCAAAAGCAGGCCCATAGTTCCCATTGAAATACTGGTCAGTTTGTTGATTTAAATTTACTTGTTCTTTATTTTAAATATTGTATTTGTTCCTGTTTTGTTTTTTAACTTTAAAATAAGATATGTGCAGTGTGCATAGGGATTTGTTCATAGTGTTTTTTTTATAGTCCGGCCCTCCAATGGTCTGAGGGACAGTGAACTGGCCCCCTGTGTAAAAAGTTTGGGGACCCCTGCCCTGAGGTTTTCAGCTTGAACATAGGCTCACCAGTTTCAGTGGGGAGTGGGGGGTGGGAGGAATGGGGAGCCACCAGTGGGATCATCAATATGATCCCATGGTCACTGGCTTGAGCTCAGAGGTCGTTGAATTGAAGCCCAAGGTTGCTGGCTTGAGCAAGGCATCTCTGGTTTGGCTAGAGTCCCAAGGCACATATGAGAAGCAATCAATGAACAACTAAAGTGCCGCAACTATGAGTTGATGCTTTCCATTTCTCTCACTTTCTGCCTGTCTCTCAAAAAAAAAAAAAAAAAAAGAGGAATTAAAAGAGGTCATATGAGTGCCACTGTGAGAGCCTTTAAAAAACCTAGAAATCGGCCCTGGCCGGTTGGCTCAGTGGTAGAGCGTCGGCCTGGCGTGCAAAAGTCCCAGGTTCGATTCCCTGCCAGGGCACACAGGAGAAGCGCCCATCTGCTTCTCCACCCCTCCCCCTCTCCTTCCTCTCTGTCTCTTTCTTCCCCTCCCGCAGCGAGGCTCCATTGGAGCAAAGATGGCTCAGGGCGCTGGGGATGGCTCCTTGGCCTCTGCCCCAGGCGCTAGAGTGGCTCTGGTCGCAATAGAGCGATGCCCCTGAGGGGCAGAGCATCGCCCCCTGGTGGGCTTGCCGGGTGGTTCCCGGTCGGGCGCATGCGGGAGTCTGTCTGACTGTCTCTCCCCGTTTTCAGCTTCAGAAAAATACCAAAAAAAAAAAAAAAAAAAAAAACTTTAGAAATCATATTCGTTGAGTTAATGAGAATGCACCAGTAAAAAGTACTGTCAGTTTTCCAGGGTCCACTCAGCAAAGGACAGTGAGTAAGGCAAGACAATAGGTAAGTTCAATGAAGTTTAAAGCCACAAGGAGAGAATAGGTGCTCTTATAATACCTAAAATGAACAAAGGCTATGCATGAAGTTTTGGAGTACAAAAACAGTTTCAATTTTGAATCTATAGAATTCTAAACAATTTTAAGGAAATATCACTTCCCACAGGTGATTCTAAGTACCTTAGTAAAAAAATTAATTAATTGTTTGCTGACATGAGGCCAAACCCCTAGATAGTGCCTCAGTTTCTCACTTTCCTCCAGGACATTGCACTGTGTACTCATGGTCAAGCTCAAGGCTGTGATCAGAAGGCTGGGATAAAATGATCAAGATACTAATTTGAGATTGGATACTAATGTAATCTCAGGTAAAAGGAAGAAACACTTTTCTCCCTTTTAGGAAACATGTTGTCTGTTGTCCTGACTGCCAGAGACAATGCTATCTATGCTAAACACATTGTTTATTGGACCTTCTTCTCTGACAAAGGCAAGCAACCCTAATGAACACATACATGTCTCAATATGTGGAGGGTCCCTTTAAACTACAGGGATAATTCATCAACCTCTGAACTACTGCTATACATTTATGCTATAGTGGGATCCTAGTCTCCAATTCCCAACCCTGGACCAGAGAGCTGGTCCATGAGGAGTGAAGGAGCAATGGCTATTGTGGCAAATTCTGAGACCTTCCCAGCCATCCCTCCTTTCTCCTGTGTGATTGTACTGAGTGTCTTCATATTGGAGGACATGGTATGAACAAAGATTCTCTGAACCACCATCTAGTTTTCACAGGGTTTCTCCTCTCTGATGCTTCAAGTGTGATTGAAATCTTACAAAATAGCAATATATCACTTCTCAGACTATGCTGTGATGTTTCCCTAAATGGCCGGAATGACTGAGACAAAATCACCTCTATACTCTAGCTAACCCACCCACAGGAGAAGTTGTTCAAGTCAAAATAATTCACAGCATTGTACCCAAATTAAAATAACTAGCCAACTGGAAAGTGTAATAGGAACTAACTGTACATAATCGAAGGAAGGGAGAAGAGAGTCTTCTATTCTTAACACCGACAGGCAAATGTAGAACACATATGTCAAAAATAGGCACCTGACTTTTTTGCAATTTTTTTTCAAGTTTGGAGGATTCTTGTGCAGCAGATTTTCTGGATATCAGAGGAGGATTACAGGAGGTATAAGGACAAGTGTAAGAAAGAAGCAGACAAAGTCAGGGGCACAGGGAACATATTTCATTTTGATTGGAACCTAAACATTTTTACAGAGACTATCAGAGTTTGTGGGCATAGCTCTATAGCTCTGCTACCAGTTGCAATGAGAAAACGTTCCACAGAATTGTGTTTTTCCTCTTCGACTTTCCTTGCTTCAGTGCAAAATGTTAAGGAAAAGTTTACTCTGTGGTTTATTCTAAACAAAGTCAGTTCGGCATCCAGGTATTATTGCTCAATCAGCCAACTTAAGTACTTATTTTTAAAAGTGTGTTTTTTACTTTATACATTTAAATCCATTGTGGTTTATCATGTCAATATATATTTTGGCATGTGCACGGCTCGAGAAGGCCTGGTAAAATTCCTTAAAGGAGTGTGTGAAAGGCTCCTCCAGCAGAGGCACAGACTCCCTGTTTCCAGAGAAGATAGCTCTGCGCCCGAAGACCTTAAAGCTGATTCTGAAATTGCCTGCCCCTCCTTTGTGAGAGCCCAGTTCAGGCCAATGGGGTAAATGTACCAACCAAATAAGTTGTTTTTCAGTTAGTACAAACAAAATCCAAGAACTAGTGTTTGTGTGGGTGAGTGAGCTCAGATTTTGAAATAAGAATTTAAATTTGTACAACGACTTCAATTATAATTCGATCCAAGTTTTTTCTCATCTGATCTCCAACAACAACCTTGGAAGACAGGCGGGGCAGCTACTAAGGTTTCTATTTTCATAGATGAGGAGACAGATGAAAAATATTCAGCGATGGTCCATGACCACAATATTCTCCTGAAGCAAGTAGGTGGAAGAGCATTTAACATGCAAATGTTTGTTTCTGTTTCAATTTAAAATCCAGTACATATCTATAGTACTTCTTGAGAATAAATTGATTTCAGGTAAACACTTAAAATACTTATGTTATTAGATGAGTGAACATTTTTATATTTTTAGAAATATTGGCAGGAATTATTGTTTTTGTTCATATCTCAACTATTAAAGTAGCACAAGGAAGATTTTTAATAAACCAAAGCTCAGGAGGGGAAAAAATTTCCCCCATCAAACTATTACTGGATGCCATGCATTTTCAGTTTATTCAGAACATTCTTTCAAAGGTCCTTGTACTGTTGTACAAGAGATGTGTATTTGTAATGTAGCTCCGATCAAAGATGGAAGCATTAATTCTGCCAAGAACATTTTTAAAGATATGCCAATATTAATAATTACAAGTTGTCTCCCAAATAAAGCAATATTACTACCGCTGCTGTTGCTACATTTTCATTAATAATAACAATAACTAATATTTTTTAAATGCTTACTACTCTCAGAACACTATGCCATGCACTTTCTGTGGGTACGTTGCTTTTCTTTCTGATGACAAGCTTCATCCTCATACTAAAGAAGAAAAATTTGTAACTTGAGGTTAAGAAATTTGCCCATGGTCACACAATTAATATAAAAAGGAGCCACGATTTTAACTTAGGTGGTGTAATTTCAGAACCCATGCGCCTAAAAGTCACGTGACATCGCTTTTGAATAATGCTGATGATTCTGATGATAATGACAGCTAAAATATTTTGACTGGTAATTAGTAAAGTTGTTATCAAATTTATTTTTATAAAGGATCTATGAAATTTGAAAAGGTGAAGTAACTTTCTGAAGTGCCCTCCCCAAAAAGGGAAATTGGTGGGATTTCATCAATTGGTGGGATTTCACTGAATCCCAGTGGTGGGATTCAGCTGGTTCACTCAGGTTTGGCAGAACTGATACCTAATTTTTTGTTGAGTTCAGCAAACCGGTTGTCAAAATTGCACTTGTAATCAGGGTTCTCTAAGGGGAGCGTCTGAGCAGCTGCCAAATGTGGAAATCACAAATTTACATTCCTTACTCCTTTTTAACATTCATCTGCACAACAGTATATTCTAAGTGCCCGTAGTAATGTTCATTCCATCCATAGAAGGAAAAAATTGCAAGTGAGAACACCAATCAAGTGGCAATATGAAAGGCTCTGTCCTGTTGGCTTAGTGGTAGAGCGTCGGCCCGGCATGTTGAAGTCCTGGGTTCGATTTCCAGCCAGGGTACACAAGAGAAGCGCCCATCTGCTTCTCCATCCCTCCCCCTCTCCTTCCTCTCTGTCTCTCTCTTCCCCTCCTACAGCCAAGGCTCCATTGGAGCAAAGTTGGCCCGGGCACTGAGGATGGTTCCGTGGCCTCAACCTCAGGTGCTAGAATGGCTCCAGTTCAAAGGGAGCAATGCCCCAGATGGGCAGAGCATCACCCCCTGGTCGGCTTGCCAGGTGGATCCTGGTCTGGTGCATGTGGGAGTCTGTCTGTCAGCACTCCCCCCCAGCTTCTCACTTCAGAAAAATACAAAAAAAAACAACAACACACAAACAAACCCAAAAACAAACCTGAGAAAAAGAAGCAATATGAAAATATCTTAAATAACAGTTTTACTGCTTTTTGTCAGGTATTATTGAATATTTTGTCATTAATATTTCAAAACTCTTATAACCTAGTTTTGTGTGTGTTTTTTGTTCTTATTTAAGTATTAAATGTATAAAATAATAAACTACCTTTTGGTATATCGTTTTTTAATACTTAAAATGGTCATTAGGGCAGAGAACTGGTTGTTAAATGATTTAAATCTCATCACTGGAATGAACTGCACGATTCCACCCTTTCCTTTTTTGTGATCTGTCTCACAAATTAAATTGTAGATGTAAATTCTGAGCCAGGGGTCCCCAAACTTTTTACACAGAGGGCTAGTTCACTGTCCCTCAGACCGTTGGAGGGCCGCCACATACAGTGCTCCTCTCACTGACCACCAATGAAAGAGGTGGCCCTTCCGGAAGTGCGGTGGGGGGCCGGATAATGGCCTCAGGGGGCTGCATGCGGCCTGCAGGCTGTAGTTTGGGGATGCCTGTGAGGGCCATAGACCTTATGGCTTTTAAATCCAAGTTTGCAGGTTAGGAATTCTCAAACTTTAAAATTGATGAGGGATCATTTTTATTCTTCTGGTGATTTGGGAGGTTTTTTGAACAGTAGAGGACTGAGACCTTAAGATTCAAGGAATTACAGTGCATTCTTGTTTGTCCTGAAGATGCTTTCTACCTGATAAAAAACATTCTATCTGTTTTAATGAGAAAATATAGCAAGGGGATGTGTGATAGCAGGTTCTGCTGCTCTTTCTTTGGATCCCAAGGCTTTGAGGAAGGTGAAGGTGAGCTGTAAAAGCATAGCTTTTGCCCTGGCCAGTTGGCTCAGGGGTAGAGTGTCTGCCTGGCATGTGGCGACATCAGGGCACACAGAAGAAGTGACCATCTGTTTCTCTACCCCTCCCCCTCCACCTTCTCACTCTCTCTCTTTTCCCCTCCCGCAGCCATGGCTTGATTGGTTTGAGTGCATTGGACCCAGGTGCTGAGGATGGCTCTGTGGAGCCTCCACCTCAGGTGCTAAAAAATAGCTTGGTTGTGAGCATGGCCCCGGATGGGCAGAGAATCGGCCCCAGACGGGGGTTGCTGGGTGGATCCTGGTGGGGGTGCATGCAGGAGTCTGTCTCTCTGTCTCTCTTCTTTTTGCTTGGAAAAGAAAGGAAAAAAATAGCATAGCTCTCATCTAGCATTCTCAGGTCTAGAAGTTACCCCAGAGGTGTTGTAGTAGCCTTGAGGCAAGGCTAACACAAGACATGATGCTTGTTTGTTTTGCTCAGTCGCATGGTAAACGGAAATCATCATCACCATATCAGGTAGCAGAGTCCATCTTTAGTATTACCGATAATTATAATGGAGGAATTGTCTTCTATCATGGGGTTCCCCTTAACTCTATCTTTTCTCTAAAGGCAAACTCAGAAAAGAGATATGCTGTTGAGTGTTTTTATAAGTGGAATGACTTTTTTCTTTGACATGTTAGTTTGATTCAGAACATATATGAGGTGCTATAATGCAATAACTTTTTAAATTTCCAGATTCCTACAGGACACTTAGGTGGAGATACAAACCCTTGAAGAAATATGTTGCCGGCTCTCCTACTGCCATTTCCAAAAAAACAAAACAAAACACCTGAGTGGTTGTGTCTAAAGAGTTGCCTGTGATTGTATTCACTTCAGAGAGGGACCCACATCAGAAGGGTGAAGTGACTCCAATACCGCAAAAAAAAGTCTCCTTGTACATGACCTACCTAAGCTGACAGGCATCCCCAGAGTCATGAACAGGGATCAAGTATGTGAATGATTGCCAAAAGTGAAGTATGCCCATGGCTTCCATAAGAGCACCCAGAGATCAGCCCAACACCAATGTTAAAAGTGTTTCACAGATGAGGACACATAGCAATGTGATACCCAGTCAGATGTTTTGGGAGTGAGCCACCGTTCTGAGTGATTTTGACAAGTTTCTCATCCAGCCTTGTCTTTACTATGCTTGTGTACTAAATAAAAAGTTGGCTGTTGTTCATCCAAACTTCCTTCTCACTCTAAAATGCTCTGATCTCTAGTCTAGCCTTTTAAATTAGGCTTTGAAAGCCATTGATCTAGTAACCTAAAAAAAACAAAAACAAAACTGACTACAGTACTTTACTTCCCAAGCTATTCAAAGTATAAAGGAAAGAAATCTTACTGCTGGAATTGGATTGCAGAGATACTTAATTATGGCATTTGGAGATGTGTCATTCATTCACAGCTGGTAAGAGTCATGGTCAAATGTTTTATTAAGTCATTTATTATCTTATTCTACAATTACGAGTCTCTAATTACCTTAATTCTATTCCACCAGAGGAGATCCTTGTTCTTCTGTCTTCTGGAATCTAAGCCCTAAACTAAACCTATGATGTTCATGATCTCGTTCATTATGCTGCATTTCAATTTTTTTCCCTGCTCCTGATTTTGTATTTTGTTATTTCTACTTTTTCTGGCTATGGAATCATAATCTTTCAGAATTAAAGGTGATTTTAGAAATGATTTAACTCTGCCTCTATTTTACTTAATTGAAAATTGGTGTCAGGAAAGACTATATAGTTTGCGGAAGACCTGCAGCTGGTTAGTGGCAGAACTGTGCTCAGTGTTAGGTGCTTAACACTTCAGCGGCAGATTTCAGTGAATCCAGCAAACTCTGGCTCGCCAGAGGGCAGTCTAATCCAATCTGATTGAGATTTGGAGATAGCCTCCTGGTCTCAGAAATGTCCAGGTAGAGAGCCATAGTGATAAGATAGAATTTGGGCAGCCCATTGAAAATAGGGGTAGAGAGGGGAAGAGTAGAAGAAGAATTAGAGGCATTTGGTTTCCTTTTCAATTTAGTAGAAGGTGAACCGTAGGGATGAGTGAGAGTAGAAGGGGTTTTATTAGGATTGAACAAAGTTGAATGTCTTTAAATGCTAAACTATTTAGCCACACACTTCAGTATGTATTGTTTCAAAATTTCTACTTCTGTGAGATTGTGTGTGTGTGTGTGTGTGTGTGTGTGAATGTGTAAAACTTCATTGAAAGTGCCAAAATCAAAAGAAACATGTTAGCAGCTCTGGTGAAGATCCACGGTCGGTGGTGGGGTGCAGGGTGGACAGGCAGAGAGGTGAGGAGTCCAGTCTGTAGTCAAGAGATGATGAAGGCTTGGGACAGAAGGCAATAACCACATAGAGGGTACAGAAGATGCATGATGACAAAGACTGGGGAGGATACCCATAGATACGGGAACAGGAGAAGGAGATGGTGTGTGGGTGATTTTCTTCTCTTTTTATATTTTCCTTTTCTGGGGGGAGGGGGTTGGTATTTTAATAAAATGTTATTTTATTAAGAATAAAATAAAAATTGCTTTACTAGATCTTAGCCTGGAACCAGTTTTAAAAATGGATTACCTTTTATTTTGAAACAATTTCAAACATACAGGAAGGTTGCAAGAATAGTGAAAAAGACTCTGCTATACTCTTCACTCAGATCCACCAATTTTTATTTTATTTTATTTTTATTCATTTTAGAGAGGAGACAGAGAGGGACAGAGAGAGACAGAGAGAGACAGAGAAAGAGAGGAGAGAGACAGGGGGGAGGAGCTGGAAGCATCAACTCCCATATGTGCCTTGACCAGGCAAGCCCAGGGTTTCGAACCAGCGACCTCAGCATTTCCAGGTCGATGCTTTATCCACTGCGCTACCACAGGTCAGGCCAGATCCACCAATTTTTAACATTTGCTATCTTTGCACATTATCTTTCTCTTTCCCCATACATAAAAATTATATATTCTTTCTGAATCACTTGAGAGTACATTGCCTTTGATGCCTAAACACTTTCTATTCATTTCGTAACAACAAGGACATTTACTTATACAACCATGTATAGTTATCAAAGCCAGGAAACTTTACAATAATACAGTATTACTATATACAGACATCACGCACATTTTACCAATTGTCTCAGTAATGTCCTATATAGCAATTTTTTGTCTGGTTCAAGATCAAACCCAGGATTACATGTTGCATTTAGTTTACACATCTTTATTTCCCTTGGATCTGGATCAGTTTCTCCTCCTCTTTGGCCTTTCATGACTATAATTTTTAAAGAGTAGAGAGTCATTTATTTGTAAAATAAATTTTTAATTTGGGTTTATCTGCAATTTTCTTGTGATCAGATTCAGATTCTGCTTTTTTTTTTTTGGTAGGAAGGAGAGAGAGTCAGGAACATCCAGCTGCCCCTGTATGTGCCCTGACTGGGGAATGGAACCAGTAGTTGGATGATGCTACAACCAAGTGGCCAGGGCTTAATTTTTAGTTTTAGAGTGACAGAGAGACAGAGAAAGGGAGAGGGGAGGGGGAAGGGAAGCATTCCTCTGTTGTTCCACTCAGATGGTAAAATGTACATCCATTGGCTACTTCCCGTGTGTGTCCTAGCCAGGGATTGAACCAACAGCCTAGTTGTTTCCAGATGATGCTCTTAACTGAAAGAGCTAACTGGCCAGGGCCAAGGTTGTGCTTTTTGGAAGGAGTCCTCTAAGAGCTTTTGTAGCCTTCTCAGTGCATCGTATTAGGGGATACATGTGGTTTGTTAATATCACTGGGAAAGTTAATTACTGGTCATTGTTCACTTTAGGGTAGGATTACATATTTCAAATCGTGGATATTTTTGTTGTTTTCAGCTCAATGTAGTGTCATTGTTAAAAAACGAATTTTGGAAATATTAAAAAAATTAACATGGGTTCACATTTAATTCACATTGAAATTAGGCATACCTACAGAAATAAGGAATGTGAACCAAACTGCAACACCAGGCCAGCATCCAGCACAATAAAAATGTAGCTTATGATACAATTTCAGGTATAAGTGAACATTGATGTAAGCAGAAATAACTTGTTTTCGGCTCTGTATATGTATAGCTCCTAGGGAATCATTTGGATACATACATATTCAACCTGTTGACTAAATTTAAGCACCAAATATAGATTATTGCATTTGGGAGACATTGTGCATATTTGTGACCTTCCCTCGAATGACTTACTTGGTCCCAGTTAAAAATGAATCTGTTCAGGCTGATGGTTCTATAGTATTTTAATCCATGATAGATCACTGTAATGTTATTTCAACTGTGGGTATAAAGAAAAATAACCTTTCCTTAGATCATTAATAAAAATTCATAAAGGCTTTGGATTTTGGGATGAAATATATATAAATCCATTTAAAAGCTATTCAGTATTTGGAAATTGGTCTCAAAAGATATGATGAAAAGGTCAACTGAACGCGAGAAGATATTTATAAATAATATTTCTAATAAGTGGTTAACATCCAAAATATATAAAAAACTCATACAGCCTGACCAGGCAGTGGTGCAGTGGATAGAGCGTCGGACTGGGATATGGAGGACCCAGGTTTGAGACCCCGAGGTCACCAGCTCCAGCGTGAGCTCATCTGGTTTGAGCAAGGCTCACCAGCTTGAGCCCAAGGTCGCTGGCTCAAGCAAGGGGTTACTCTGTCTACTGTAGCCCCCCCCCCCCCCCGTCAAGGCACATATGAGAAAGCAATCAATGAACAACTAAGGAGCCGCAATGAAGAATTGATGTTTCTCATCTCTCTCCGTTCCTGTCTGTCTGTCCCTATCTGTCCCTCTCTCTGACTCTCTCTGTCTCTGCCACAAAAAAAGAACTCGTTCAACTAAACAACAAAATAAATAACAATCTGACTGAAAATGGGCGAGGATCTGAATAGACTTTTTTTCTAAGAAAGACAGATGGCCGAAGGCACATGAAAAAATGTTCAACATCACTAATTATTAAGGAAATGCAATTCAAAATCACAATGAGATATCACTTGATAGTTGTTAGAACTGCTATTATAAGAAAAAAGGTAGTAAGTGTTGGAGGGGATTTGTGATAAAGGGAACCCTTGTATACTGTTGGTGGAATTGTAAATTGGAGAAGCCACTATGGAAAACAGTATGGAGATCCCTCAAAAAAATTAAGAATGGAATTACTACGTGATCCAGCAATCCCTCTTCTGGGTATTTATAAAAAAAATAAAAAAAACTAGTTTGAAAAGATATGCTACCTTATGTTTATTGCAACATTATTTATGTTAATTAAGATATAGAAACAGCCTAAGTGTCCATCAACAGATAAATGGATAAAGAGGATGTGAATATAAATATATAAAAACACACACACACACATATGAATACTACTCAGCCATAAAAAATGAAATTTTGCCATTTGCAACAGTATGGATAGATATTAAGGGTATTAGCTAAGGGAAATAAATCAAACGGAAAATGACAAAAACCATATGATTTCACTTACATGTGGACTACAAAACAGACAAAAAACACAAGGAACACGCAAAACAAAACAGAAAGAAACTCATAGATACAGACAACAGGATGGTGGTTACCAGAAGGAAGGGGGTATAGCGAAGGGGTAAAGAGTGTGGAATGTATGATGAGGGATGAAAAGCAGACTTTTGGTGGTGAGCATGTTAGAGTGTATACAGATATGAAATTGTAATGTACACCTGAAACTTAAATAATGTCATCAACCCATGTTACTGCAATGAAAAAAAACAATGTTGAAAGAATAATGCTTGACTCTTCTTCAAAAAGCAATAAAATTTTCATGCCATCTTTGTTTTTAAATTACTCTTCTCAGAATGTGATTTACCTGTCTGGTGGTAATCAAATTTGTTTTGTTTTAAGGCAAGTTTTAGCCATAGCTGAACCACTATAGGTTTAGAAAGAACAGTTAATACTTGCTGCAGAGTGGACAGCGCAATTCATTATTTTGGGTGTAGAGTGATTGTCTTTTGAAGTAAATTAGATTTACTGGTTATTCCTTTTTCCAAATAATGGCAAGAAGAAAAGTGCAGTGAGTAAAAGTGGATGGAAATAGGATTTCAGGAACATCAGTGCCCAAGGCTTAGATGCAGATGGAGTCTACCTGGGATAATTACTAAATCCACTGCTGTGAACCCAATTCTTGGGAACATTGTATATATAGAGTTCAGCGTGACGAAGCCGCAATGCATTTTCAAGGATGAAAATGGAAGTGGCTCTATGCTGCCATCTCGTGGCTGAGTGCTGTATTGCCTCCCACAATGAGTCATGCACTCCGCTGATCCTGGGTCATTTGCTGGAGTGGACCATCTGCGGCTGTGCAAAATCGGGAAGTTTGGCTTGTTTTGTCCGTTACATATCACAGAAATTTCTCTGTTATTTGTTGTTCTTTTTTCCTCTATGGAATACATCTCTCCTTCCCTTAGATCAGTGGTCCCCAACTCCCGGGCTACGGACCGGTAGCGGTCCGTGGGCCATTTCATATCGGTCCGCAGAGAAAGAATAAATAACTTACATTATTTCCGTTTTATTTATATTTAAGTCTGAACGATGTTTTATTTTTTAAAAATGACTAGATTCCCTCTGTTACATCCGTCTAAGACTCACTCTTGACGCTTGTCTCGGTCACGTGATACATTTATCCGTCCCAGCCTAAAGGCCGGTCCGTGAAAATATTTTCTGACATTAAACCGGTCCGTAGCCCAAAAAAGGTTGGGGACCACTGCCTTAGATAAATTGGGACCCTTTGTACTGTCTCTTCTTTTTCCATCAGCCCAAGAGCAAAAGCAAGAACAACCAACATTGAGTCCCACCTAGATACAAGGAAGGCTCACTGTTTTGTAAGTATTGTTTTATTTAAACCTGGGAAAAAACCCCACATGGTGTAGAGATAATTATTATTCTGTTTTACAGATGAGAAAACATATTTAATAACAGCCGAACCCATGTTGGATCCTTGGCCTATCTCGAGCCTGAACTGAACTCTTAACCACCACATTGCTTTTGCACCTGTGTGTAAAAGTCAATAACATATTGCCCGTCAAATGGACATTTTGTTTGGTCTTACTTCTAATTGTGGAGAGAAACATTCACCTCTAATGAAAAAATATCAAGTAGTAGGGATCAGGATGCAAAAGTATTTGGTGTGTGGGGGTGCTTAACTAATGCCTCTAAAATTTACCTAAAATAAGGCAGCCATGTTTCTGAGGAGGCTGAGCCAATCTGGATAAGAAATAAATTGAATAATTTATAAATAAAATATAGACTTTAAACTTGTGGCAAGTGGTAGTTATTACATAAATACTCCCTTCTGTAACCCTACTTAAATCCTGAGCACTGGTGTTCCTGAAAATTTATTTTTACCTACTCTCCCTCTGCCTTTTTGACTTGTGAGGATCCCACAGTGGGATATCAAATTGTGTACAACCTATGTCTGGCGATATCTGGAAGACTTCTCGAAGACTAAATAACATGAGATGCGTAATGCTGGTGGCTGAGGCCATGCAAGTTGACATTGAATTTGGGCAGATGGTAGAGGAACTGCGGAGCCAGAAGGTATTGGGCCTTTCTGTTAAGAGTCCCGCAACCGTGGGTGAGCAAATAGGGGAAAACCTTTTCTCACAGTGGTGGGTGAACAAACAAGAAAACAGGAAAACTGCCCCTCGCAGTGGCAGGCAAGTGGTCCGCTCCAAGCACCTGTAGCTTTATATAGGCTACACACATGTGGCTCTGCTTTGTGCTCATGCAAAGTGCAAAGTGCAAGCAAGCAAGCCTAACACAGCTGTTTTCCCTACAAGATGCTAAGGAGGTCAGGAAAAAGAATTTTCTTAAAGAGGTCTTACACTTACAAGTTTCTTTCAAGCTTGAGAATAAGAAAGGAGGGGAGGTCATGGGAAAGTCAGCATAGTAAGGTGATATTGCTCAGATTGTTCCATAGCATGCTGTTCCCCGTGCCCACTGTTATGAGGAAAGGAGGTGTGACATGCACTCAGGCCACTGCTGCACATCTCTGAATTGCTGAACATAGCCAGCATCAATGTGGGCGGCATCAAGAGAGTGGGCATTGTCTTCACTCAGACAAACAATGGGGGGAGTTTATTGGAAAAAGTGAAGGCACTGAGTCACATACTGTAGTTTGGCTGCTTCAAAAGCTTTCCCCAATGTCCTTTCCTTTCCTCTACCTGTAGGCTGGAAATCTCACACACCTTCCCAGATTCTCTTGCACAACGAGGGTGCCAGGTGGGCTAGTTCAGGATAATGAGATGTAAGTGGAAAGTCATTAGGTTGGGCAACCAGGAAAGTTGCTGAAAAAGACATTTTGCTTGGAATACTTGCACAGCCTGTTACCCTTCCTCCTCCTTTATCCTTCTTGCTTGGAACCAGCCCTGGACAGTAACGGCTAGATTTCTTTTTGAATGGATAAATAAATGTCATTAAACAATAACCCTCTTTATAGTAGGAGTCTCTGCTCTTTGCCACTGCATGCAGTCCTAACTGATAAAGTCTCCGTGAAGCACAAGTGCTCGCTGCCGAACACCGAGGTGGTGGTGCAGCCCTCTCTGGGGAGCGTCAGCCAGCGCTCCGGGAGGCAGTGTCAGGGGTGGCGGTGGCCGAGCTGACAGAGGCCAAGTGTACACAGACCGTGGTCGGTGTGTGCTGGGGTTTGAGTTCCGAAATTTCTGTAAGTGGGGTGGGAGGCTGAACCAGAGAACTACACTTTGAGCTTCTTTGTTGTGATTCCTTTGTACTCATCAGCTGTTGTGGCTTGAGGAAACATAGGTTGCAAATGTATTGGTGTTCATATTCATGGATTTCAATGTATCATTTCGCTGATATTTCAAGCATCTACCATGTGCTTAATGGTTCATTGGGTCAATGCTTTGCAAATATTTTTTTTTGTAAAGGGGCAGATAGTAAATATTTTAGGCTCTTCTGCACATCTCTGTTGCAGTTACTCAATGGTGGTGCCACTGTTGCATGAAAGCAGCAATTAATAATATCTGAATAGATGAGTATAGCTATGTTTCAATAAAACTTTATTTATAAAAACAGGCAGTAGGCAGGATTTGAACTAAGAGCCATAGTCTGCCAATACTTTCTGTTGCATAAGACCCCAACAGAACTATTTCTGAAACTGTGGTCTGTAGGATGTCAGTTTCACTGAATATATATATTAGGGATAAATAAATGTGAAAAGCACTGAGTTTAAAAAGTTAAACCAATTTCTCTTTCACATGGTACACACCTATCCAGTCACCCCAACCAGAAGCCTGTGGATTATTTATCGTTTCCTCTCCCCCACATCAAATGCATCTCCAAGTCATCAGTTTTACTCCTAAATATTTTCCATTTTTGTCCCTCTCTCCCACCCTCTTATCCCAAATATTCTAATTTAGGTTCTGCCTGCCCTTCATATTGGCTCTCTCCCAGTCTGAACCCCACTGCCAGAATCCTGGGTCAGAAAGGCAAAGCTAGCCTTGGCGGGCCAGCTCAGTTGGTTAGAGCCTTCTCCCAAAGCACAGAGGTTGCCGGTTCGATCCCCAGTCAGGGCACACACAGGAACAGATTGATGTCCCTGTCCCTCTCTCTCTTCTCCTTCCTCTCCTGCTAAAACAAACAAATTTTAAAAAATACAAATCTGACCATGTCACCATCCTGCTTCAAACCCATTGCCGACTCCTCACTGGCCAGGGCAGCGTTTCCTAACTGGTGTTCCCTGGTCTGTTAGACATGCTTCAAGGAAAATGCTGCATGAAACGTTGGATAAACCAGTTTAAACAGAGTTTTTTTACTTCTCAGAGTTCTTGATATACAAATGAACACTTTGACACTTTGAGAGGAAATACAGAACGCAGCACTTCCAAAATCCAACCAAACACACAGCACCCTTTATTTATGTGGACACTGGGAGCCGTTTCTATTCCCATCAAACCTTTTGAGAAACACTCCTCTGTGGATATTGCCGAAGATCCAAATTCATGGGAAATGCATTTCAGTCCATATTACCAATCTGAGAATTAGTTTCTCTTTTGATGCTGTCCCCCCACTATTTTTCTGGGCTGGACTGTCTACTTTTCCCTTGGATATGTGGGGAAAAATTAGGCTTGTCAAAAAGATTGGCCTCAGAATTTCAACTACTTACTATTATAGATGTATCAGCTCAGGTTAGGTTTTTCAGTTTCTTTGAGTGTCTTTTTCTTCATCAATTAAATTTGGTATAAAATCTGCCTCATATGAATGTTTTGATTAAATTATACACCATCTATAAGGTAAAATACTAGTGATCAGCATAAAGAAACTGCTCAACAAATGCTATTTCTACTTGTTTGAACTTTCAGGGGGTCTCTGCAGGAATGCCATAGGGAATCAGCTCTGTTTGGCTCAGCATCTTATTTGTATAGTAACCGTGCCTCTTGTGTATGAGGAAAGATCTTGAGAAAATATCTTAAGCTATTCACAGAGCGTTATCCATCTGGCACCCACAGGAACTAAAGAGCAGGCTTCAGGTGGCCCTCTCCTTGTCATCAAGGTGATTTAATTGGCTCTACCGTGTAAACTGCAATGCTAGAGATCAGTTCCTGCCTGCCAAGGCTCCAATAATGCATTTAAGTGAACATTGTTTGCATTTTGTATTAAATAATGTAAACACATCTGACCCTTACCTTGTGTCAAAAATTTTTACCCCCTGAATTTATTAATGAAGCAAGTGGTAGGCTTTTTGTTTGTGAATAAAAAAGCAGTATGGTCTTTGGAGGTGTGTTACCCCCGAATTTTTACTTTTACAATTTTAATTAAAGACATTTAGAAAAAACACTATAAATTTTAAGAACAATTTGAACAAAGTGTGTGATGTATTTTAAAATAGGCATGGAGTATTTATTGAGGAGATGTAAAGTTTCCTTAAATATTGATATTTAAAATAATCTAGAAAAATACTGGATAAAATATGTAAGGGACAAAACAAGAAAGTAGATAGGACAATTTCTAGGAACAATTTAAAATTGAGAAATCTCCAATACTTTCACTTCTCTGTTATGCTTCATTTTCTCAGTAGATGGCACTCTTCTCCTATCTTCAAAGCTTTTATTTACACTAAGGTGTAAAGGGCTGACAATCCATTATAACAGTTACTAAATCCTCTTTGGGTCTTGGCTAATTACATACATACAGCCTATGGCACCTATGGTACCTTGCACATAGAATGGATTTTATGGTTAAGCCAACATTTAAACTACAGTAAAGAAATTTACCCCTGTATTTTACTTTAATATATTTGCAAAATACAATTCTTTCATTCATCATCTCGGGCTGATTCATAACCATAATCCCAAATATTGTCCTCTTTACTATATTCTAACTTCACTTTAGGCCTCTTATTCTACACAGGTGACCCATCTACTATTTTATCACAAACATCAAATCATTCACTTTTTATTCATTCCTTTATTCAATCAACAATCATTCCTTAGTACCTACTCTATGCCAGAGGTTGCTAAGCTCACAGGATGCAAAAGGTGCACAAGTTATGGTTTTTGCCTTTAAAGAACTAAAAATGTATTGGGAGGAAACAGAGAAACGATTACATTGTGTACACAATTATGCTTGTTAAAATGCTAGAGATATGTACTTGGTGCCATGGGAGTCCAGAGAAAGTGAACCACACCTAGTCTATGGTAGGGAATATGGGAGAGCTCCCCAGAATTATCAGTATTACTTAAGTCTTAAGGAATAAAGAGAAATCAGTTAGCGAATATCAGGGCTGAGCTTCATTCCAGGTGGGGAGTGGGATGAGCAAAGGAATGGAGGTGAGGCACGTCCTAGGTGTGTGGGTGCTTGTTGGAGCACCTCAACCTTTACGCTACCAGAAGTTCTCAATCCTGGCTGCTTGTTAGGTTCACCTGGGTACCTTCTAGAAAGTGCCAGTTCCTGGCTTCATTCCTAGATAGTCTTTAATTTGTCTGGAGATGCCTGGGAACTGGTGTTTAAAAACATTTTTTTTCTGGGTGGTTCCACAGGGGTAGGAAACCCTGCTTTTGTTGGTGAGTGAGGGAGTGACGGCACGTGAGCTTGGGGAGATAAAACTCTGTCTCCACATTTTACATTTGAGATGCTTGTTAAGTATGTAGCTGCTGGGCCCTCTCCCAGGAAATTTAGGAATTTCCAAACGAATCTGGTAAAGTGGTCAGAAAGCCACATTTGAGAAACACCAGAATACATCAGGGACACTTTTAAGAATCATGCTAAGGTGCTTGGGCCTGTTGTCAGTGTGGTCCCATCAGAGGTTTTATTTATTTATTTGTTTGTTTGTTTCCAAGGCACAGAGATGGTTTTGGAATTGCTTTTGAGAGAAGCCACTCCAGGGTCCTGTGGGAAGGAAGGATGGTATTGTCAGGAGACAAGGAGATAACAAAAAAAAGCCTTTGTAAAATTCTGGGTGGAAGGGGAAGAGGCTGACCTGGGGGGCGGCGGTTAAGGAGGAGGGTTGGGGGGGGCTGTGGGACAGTGAAAATGCCGGAGGTATTTAGAGTGCCAAATTGTCAGAACATGGTGACTAATGGGGCAAAGAGAGAAGGACAGGACTAGATTAAGCTCTTTAGGGACCCTAAGTATTAAAAATAATTATATTGCCTCATTATACATTTTTTTTAAAAAAAACTATAATGGACCGTATAATGAATATAAAAAAATTCAGCAAAGTTCTATTAAAATTTTTTTTTCCTGTAGTGAGTTTTATGTTTGTTTTGTGCAATTACAAATATTACTTTTTTTTTGGTGCCGCTCAGTTGCTGGTGTCTTGAACACCAACTAGACCTGACGATTGGGAAATTCTGTAGTACTGAGGGAGAATCAAAGATTAATTGAGTGGCAGGTGGTTCCAGCAACTGCTACAGAGAATACAAGGGGAGGAAGGTTCTGTTTCCTTTGCAGGAATGCATTAGTGCAGAGCCCATTGGGCTTTTGACTATCCAAGCTTATGGGCAAGAGCTGTACCTCTGATGCTTATTTGGAAATTGTGGGCATCTTTATGGTTGCTAAAGAATAAGAAGGGATGATTTTTTTTGCTCTTTGTTTTATGAAATAGACTGGATTGTCTATCAAACCAAGGAAGGTGGCAAAAATGAAAACCACAGTGACATAGGGAGGAAACTTCGGAGGGCACTCACATTTCAGAAGTGGCGAAGATGTGAAGAAGAACAAAGAAATATCAGAAAGGTGAAAGTAAAGATTTTTAACAGGAGGCCAGGTGTTAGAGGAGGTGATAAAGGAGACAATTTTACTAAGTAACAGACTTTAAAAAATGTTCACTGATGATAGTGTTATCATCATGGGATGGTGACGATAGTATGGAAGGAACCTGCTAAAGTAGGAGACCAACATGTAAATGTGAGTAAGTTAGAGGGACAAGAGTTTGTAGTTACAATGGGACACTGAAATTTAAGACACCAGGGATGAGGGAAGCAGGCAGCTGAATGTCTTAGCTTGGGCTACTATAAACAATATACCACAGGCCCTCTATCCTGGTTGGCTCAGTGGATAGAGCATCTGCCCAGTGTGCAGACATCCTGGTTTTGGTTCCTGGTTAGGGCACACAGAGAAGGGACCATCTGCTTCTCTACCTCTCCCTCTCCCCCTTCTCTCCCTCTTCCCCTCTTGCAACCAATGGCTTGATTAGTTTGAGAATTGGCCCCGGGTGCTGAGGAAAGCTTGGTTGATTTGAGCATTGGCCCCAGATTGGGGTTGCCAGGTAGGTTCCGGCTTGGGTGCATTTGGGAGTCTGTCTTTCTATCTCCCCTCCTCCTCTCACTTAAAAAAATATACACCACAGGCAAGAGGCTTAAACAACAGAAATTTATTTCTCACAGCTCTGGAGTCTAGAAAATCTAAGACCAAGGCATCAGCAGATCCCATGTCTGGTGAGAGCCTTCTTTCTACTTTGTAAATGGTCATCTTCTTGTTTTATCTTCACATGGGAAAGTTGGAGGGGGAGGGCTCTCTTCCACTTTTTCTAAGGACATGAATCCTACTGTCACGTGGGCTCTATTCTCACAACCTAATTATCTCCCAAAGGCTCCATCTTTGAATACCATTGCTTTGTGGGGGTTAAGGTTTCCTTATATAAATTTTGGAGGAACACAAACTTTCAGTCCATAACAGCAAGCTACAGGAAATCCACAGACTGGGGGACCCGCAAGGAACAGTGAGGCTGGAGTATTGGATTAGTCATGAAGTATAATGACCTCATGAACAAGCCACTTAAGGGGGTGGAGGGCTAAGCTGAGGAAGGTGGGCAGGGATGAAGCCATGAACCAGGAAACCATGTTCAAATTTTTCTGTGAATGAGGGAAAAGTTGTAGCCATTGTTTAATATCAGAAAAATAGAGGGTGGTTTACACGGAAGAGTTAACTTAGAGGAAAACATTTAAAAATATTTAAATATGAAGGAGTAATAGTCTAGAAACTTGTAAACTAATATTTGTTCAGTTCTTCCGAAATGCTTTAGGTATGTTAACTTATTTGGTAGCAATTTTATAGGGTAGGTACTACCATTACCTACATATTACAGATGAAATAAAAAAATAATTTCTCATGGTCACAAATCATGTAATTGGTGGAGCCTAGGTTTGAGTTCGAACCCTATGACGGTCGTGCCCATTCTTCCACCCACTTTCCTGTGCACAAGTGGTGTCACTCTGAGCGTCTGTTTTTTCTTTTTTCTCTACTTTGACACTTCTGGATCTTCACATTCCTTTTCCTTTGATGTTTACTTTTTTGTAGATTACTCTTATTTGGTTAAGAAGATAGTCTCTTTTCTCAGTTTACTGCATTTATTTTTAAATTTGATTATTATCAAATACTTTTTCTGCATATATTGTGATAACCATATAATATTTTTCTACTTCATATTTGCTTTCCTGGAATAACTTCAGGTTGGTCTTGATTTTTAAAAATCCATGGTTGAGGCAGTTTGCTGCTATTTTTGCTAAAAATTTTTGCATCTGTGCTAATCAGTCATAGTGATAGGACACTCTTACTAAGTGAAAAGACAACCCAAAGAATAAAATAAAATATTTGCAGATCACATATCTGATTAGAGACTTGCACTTAACATATGTAAATAACTCTTACAACTCAATAATAAAAAGGAAACTCTTAATCTAATTAAAACATGGGCAAAGAATTATTTTTTCAAAGAAGACTATACAAATAATGTCCTTCATATGCACATAGAAATCTGCTCAACATCATCAGTCATCATAGAAATGCAAATCAAAAGCACAATGAGATACCCCTTTATACTCACTGGGGTAACTATAATAAAAAAGTCAGGTAATTACTGTTGGCTGAGATGTGGAGAAATTGTAACACGAATATGTTTGCTGAAGGTGGTGCAGCTGCTTTGGTAAAGTCTGGCAGTTCCCCAAATGGTTAAACATAGAATTACCATTTGACCCAGAAACACAACTCTAAGTATACATCCAAGAGAAATAAAAACATAGTTCCACACAAAAATTTGTATGTGGACATTCATAGCATTTTTATTCATAATGGACAAAAGGTGAAAAGAACCCAAGTGACCATCAACTAATAAATGGATGAACAAAATGAGAAATATTATCTGACCTTAAAAATGAATAAAGAAAACTCTATAGCATGTATGGATCTTGAAAACATTATAGTAAGTGAAACAGGTCAGTCACAAATGACCCCATATTGTATATTGAAATGTCTAAAATAGGAAAATTTATAGCAACTAAATAGAGCTTATTTATTGCCTAAGGCTGGGGCTGGGGGATGGGCTAACTGGGAGTAATAACTAAAGGGAATGGGATACCTTTTGGGGGTAATGAAAATGTTTTGACATTGTAGAGGTGGTTGTACAATTCTGAGAATAGCGAATATACTAAAACCACTTAAATTATACACTTAAATAGGTGAATTAGATGGTATGTAAATTTTATATCAATAAAGCTATTAGAAAAAGAGAGAGGAGGAGAAAATAAAGACTGTGCCTTCCAACTTGGGTTCTGTCACTTGTTCTCTCTCTTGTCAGTTCCCGTGCTGCAAGGGAAGCGAGCTGAGAGGTTAAAGAGGCCTATGTAGTGTGGAACTGGTCTCTGGCTTACAGACAGTGAGAAACCAAGTTCCTCCAAGAACCATGTACGTAAGTAGATTCTCCCTTAACCGAGTGAACAAGTTGGCTGTAGCTTTAGGAGAGACCTGAGTTAGGACTACCAACCTAAGATGCTTCTGGATTCTTGAATCATGGAAACGGTGAGATGGTAAATGTTGTTATTTTAATCTGCTAAATTCTGGAGCAATTTTTAGTACAGCAATAGATACCTGATATACCACTTGTTGGTTGCAATGTTCTAGAAACATCTATTAGATTAAGTTTATTTATTTGCTAATACTGCTCTTTATATATGTAAACAAGAGGCTATTCCTAGAACAGTAATGATGTCAGAGAAGGGGCATTTCACTTTTAAATAGATACCCTACAGATAAAGATGTAATTGGTTTTAATGAAAGAGGTTATTAACCATGATATTGATTGAAAATATATTTCTTTGGTGCTTGAAATTAAGGCCATTTTTATACTGGCTTAATATAGATGAAGGCTTACATTTATTTTATCCTGCTACATAATAACTTGCTTGGGGAAATTGCCAGGCAATAATTCAATATTGTGAAACATGTAACCTGAAAGGTAGCTCATTCCCTACACTGTGATTCCAAGGCTCAGAGTTTTAAACACCAGTAAATTAGCAAAAGAAAAGAATTTAATTGAGGTATGGAAGTGTTTTTAGCTTTTTATTTTGTCAGCTAAAGACATAAAACAAAAACAGAAGACCAAATGACTATCATTATATAAAACACATTTTAGCATACAAAAAGTAGCAAGAACATAATCTCAAATAGGAATAGTCACTTAAATCAAATAAAGTTTGTTAGCTTTATGGAAAAAAAGAACAAAAAAAACCCCAGTATTCTACTGTTTTCATCATTTTTTTTGTAAAGCTAACTAACTTTATTCGATTTAAGTGACTACTATCAACCAAATCAATTATTGAATGGGGTGCATCAAAATCTCCTACTGTTGTTAATGTTCAGGGTTTCATGAATTTGTATATAATTACAAAGTTGTATATAATTTCTGTTAGTTCTGCCAATTATAGCTTTAAATATTAGCTTTACATACTACTGTGAGAACACATTATTAGGTAGATATAATATGGGTATATTGAGTTTTTCTAGTTCTGAGTTATGTTGTTTCTTTTTGTATTCTACTGTTTTCATCATGTTTTTGGCTCATTTTAAAACAGAAAGCTATTGTTTTGACCCATTCTATTGGCATCTATTCTGTATGCTTCCAGTCATTATCTTAAAGGCTGTTATTTTCCTTCCTTTTCTTTTTTCTTAAAATAACTTTGCATAATGTTTGACTTTACAGTTTCTGTTATATTTTTTAAATAAGAAATTAGCTTTTAGTGGGGTTTTTTTGTGTTTGTTTTTTTAAATTAGAAGGTGATTTTGTTTAGGGTAGCTTTCCTAACTTCATAAGTCTCCTTTCTTCCTGGCTCTTTTCCCTCTCCTCTCTTTCCTTCTTTTCTATTGGTCTTATGCTGCACAATTTTGATTTCACTCCTGGAAATTTCTCCGAAGGGTTGTGTCCTATCTTGGAAGACAGCCCTGGTGGGGCAGCTTGTAGCTTTGTTAGGAGCTAGGTTGCTGCCTCCCCTTCAGTCCTCACCATGTATACATTGAACTCACCTTCCATAAAAGTAGCAAACCCCTTCTACATCTGCTGCTGTTGCTGTTCTTGATATGACCTGACACACTTTTGCATGCTACATGCTGGCTCTTTGGGGTCTTCCTGCTCTAAGATCTGTCAACATGCCCTTGTTTCCCTGGGAAATCTCCCTTACAGGAGCTGGGTACCCTGCAGGTCTTGATGGCTTATGCTTCTTTATTTGTTTTCCAATTTTGTGGAAAATGTTATCTATGGGTTTTGCTTTTGCTATTGAGGCTTTTTATTTCCTTGTAAGGATTTGGATAAATTGAAAAGCTAGGTCACAGACTGCCATCTTTCCACAATCTTCTGACTCTGTATTTCTTGATTGTTTTCTCATTCCTAGGACTTCTCTCTTTTAGAATTATAGAATATCTTTTTTCATTTCAAATTTTTCCCTTTGATTAGTTTGAAAGTTACATACTATATTCTACTTTTTCTTTAAAAAAAAAAAAACAACTCAAGCTATGTTAGCATATACATTTAGTTCTTTAAAACCTAAAATGAATATCTCCTCTCAAATAGTACAAAGACTTTAGAACATTTTAAATCTGATCATCCCTCTCCTGATTTATTTGTCATGGTTTTGGATGTGTTAATCTTTTTTCAACCTTTTAAAAGAATATATTTACCACCACAAGTCTCCTTCTATCACTATCTATCCCCTTTTCTACACCCCCACCTCCTTTTCCTTTTCCTCTTATAACCAACATACCGTTGTCTGTGTCTATGAGGTTTTTCTTCTTTGCTTAATCCCTTCACCTTTTTCACCCAGTTCTCCAACCCTTTCCCTCTGACAGCTGTCAGTCGGTTCTTCGAATCTATGAGTCTATTTCAGTTTTGTTTGTTAGTTTATTTTGTTCATTAGATATCACATATACATGAAATCATATGGTACTTATCTTTCTTTGACTGGTTTATTTCACTTAGCCTAATACTCTTTAGTTCCATCCATGCTGTCACAAAGATTTCCTTTACTCATGGCTGAGTAGTATTCTATTGTTTATCCACTCATCTACTAATGGGTAGATGATGTATTATAGAATTGTAAACCAATATAGTTTTATTAATCAATGTCACCCCAATACATTAAAAATAAATAATATATTTACTAATGTTTTATATAGTTAATATTTGTTTAGGTATACTCATAATTTACCTCCTTTGCTCACGAACCTCTCTGGGATCATATTCTCTCATGTCTTGGGCACAGTGCTTTAGAATTGATTATAGTGAGGGTTTGCTGGTGGCAACTGCCTTGTTTTTTTGTCTGAAACTGTTTCATTTCATTTTCATTTCTAAAAGATAAGCTGTTAAGAAGGTACTTTAAATAATATAATATAAAGATAATTTAGTTCCCTGTTATTTTTAAAAATCGTCTAGAAGATATTTCTAAAAGTACTTTTGTATAAAGATATTGTGTAGAGTTTTATGCTGACAGCTGATTTTTCTCTTGTTGGAGATATTATTGCCCTCTCGTTTGACTTTATTTATTGCTTTTGAGAGTTCAGCAGAACACTAATCTAGGTGTGGATTTATTTTTACTTATGCTTGAGATTCTCTGAACCTCCTGAATCTGAGTGTTGGTGCTCTTTCACCAGTCCCACCAATGCTGGAATATATTCAGTCATTTGTTCAAATATTGCATTTCTTCCATGTTCTTTCATTCTTTTGAAATTCTAACATGGCATTTATATTAAAAGTCGTTCCTCTGTCCTCCGTTCCTCTAAGTCCTATTTTGCTTTACTTTGAGCTACATTCTGGAAGATTTCTTAAATTCTATTCTATACATCACTGAAACTTTATTCAGTTAAATCCATTTATTAATATATTAATTTTTATTGTTTCTTTAAAAATGTCCATAAATTCTATTAAGTTATTTTCAAGTACCATAAGCTTGCTTTTAAAAACTTGTTATTCTGTTTTAATGTCTCTTATTCCTTGCAGGAATATTTTTAATCCATTCTTTTTTATATTTTTATCTGAAAATTCTAAAAATCTCATGTATTTAGAGGTCTATTTCTTCTGTTTATTTCTCATTTATAATGTTTTGTTTCTTTGCTTATGATTTCTAACTGTGAGGTCCAGCTTCTTGGAACTTTATCTGTGAGACTTAACTGAAACTTGATTCAAAGGTAGATTTCTCCCCTCCGTCCCCTACCCCTTCAAAAAAGTTTTGCAGTTGCACTGGGAGTACTTAGGACTTGCATTATTTTCAGCTAAACTCTTGCCTTAATATTTTAAAAGATCTCTTATATTGGATGCATTTGGACAACAAAATTGTATGAGGGTTAGTTTGTAGTTACTAGTTCTCAGGGGTAATTTTTTCTTTTCCATAAACCAAGCTTCATAATACGATAATATCCTTCCTATATTTTGGGAAATATATAGGCAGGGCCAAGTATGGGGAGGAGGACCATGAGTGATTTGAAAGTCACCCTTAAGCTGAGAGCATAGCTTTATGAGAGCTGCCTGCCATTTGACTATCCAACTTGTGAAGACCCTAAGGACTTTATTCATGAAAACCCAAGTGCTCTGCCATTGAGTTCAGCAAGTGCTACCAAGGAAAACGCCAACTTATAACTTCGGATTTCTATTTTTACTTAGGTTTTGGATAATTAGGAATCTGTTTTGGTCAGCTGTTCTATACATATCAGAAGATATTTTTAAAAAGTTTTAGATTATTTTTAGTGATTTTCATTGATTAGGTCTGGCAAGGAAACCAGCATACTAAACAAAGAATATTTTCTCATTTAAAAATTTGTTCATATTATATTAAAAATATCAAATAATATAAAAGTAAATATTTTCCCCCAATCTCCTAAATCCTTCTGTTACCATTTTCTGCATGTGAAAATTTCTAGAGGCATTCTTTGTATAGATATGCGAATCTGCCCAAACCTACACACTCCCTCACACATATTTCTTAGAAGTGCTAGTGTGTTGTGTACACCCAATTTTTAAATTTAGAATCCATGCTGAAAATTGCACACAGCAGTACACACAGATACATTTTTTTCATTCTTTTTTTTTTCTTTTCCCACTATGCAACCCGCTTTAGTACCAGCAGCCTATGGGCAGAGGCCAGGCAATGGTTCAGGGCCTCAGTTTGCTCTGGCATGGGGCACTATTAGCGACCTAGGGGGACGGGCCAGCTATAATCCAGACCCATGCATGATATGTCATTCTTTTTAATAATTGCACATTATTTCTTTGTGTAGATATGCTGTAATTTTATTCCTTATTAAAGATTATTTGTTTCTTGCCTTTAACTACAACCATAATTCTATAATAAATGATCTTCTACAGTAATTGCCTGATTATGTTAATATGTCAGCAGTCTAAATTTTTCCTGTGAAGACATTACTGGGTCTTTTATAATATTACAAAAATTTGTAATACTATAAAATATTACAAATTTTTATAATAACTGTTATTGACAAATTACCCTCCGGGGATATTATCCCAAGCTGTGTTCCACTGAAAAAGGATGGGAGCATCTCTTTCCCTATGCCCTTATTAACATGGAGTAAGACTTTTACTGAGAGGTAAAAATAGGAATCTCATTCAAATTTTGTCATTCTTGTGCCACTTTCCTTTTCAACATATTTTACTGCTTTGGACCCTTTAATAGGTCTGTTTTTATTTATTTTTATTTTTTATAACAACTTTCTCATTCAATTCTTTTCTTCTTTTTAGTATAGAAATTTAGACATTTTCCATAGTCTTGTTTTCTATTTTTTGTCTTTCTGTAGGTATTTCTTTTTTACTTCTATTATTTCAACTAACACATTCACCCAGATACCTCAAGTTGATACATTTAATTTCCTGCTGACTTTTAAGTGTCCCAACATGGATACTGTATTAGTAAATGTCTCTGCTTCCATGGCAGGTCAGTTCCTTTTTCTGACTTTTTATTTTCATTAATGATACCATCTCTCTTCAGGTTACTGAATACCTTACCTCCTTTCCAGTTAGAAATTTTAACTAAAGACTTCTGGGGGGCTTGAAGGAGAGAGAGCAGACAGTGATGAATTGCAATTTGATAGCTTGGTCCCCTGTGTGGTTGTGTGTTACCATGTGGCTAGGGAGTAGGAAGAGGGGTACAGTCAGTATAGGAGAAGAAATTATGGAGATATTGAGACTGAGGTATGTAGAAATGGCGACACTTTAAGACAGCAATTAAATATGTAGATTTGAAGTTAAATGTTTTTATCTTGAGCCGTTATGAATTAAATCATAATTGCAGCAATGAGACCACCCAGGGTCAATGTGTTATAGTGATACAAGAAAGGAGTTGAAGATGAGACACTGGAAACAACATGCAATAGACAGACTGATATGGACTGGACGTTTGTGTCACCTTTCCCCCCATTTATATGTTGAAATTCTAACCCTCAATGTGATGGTATTTAAGAGTGGGGCATTAGAAAGTAATTAGGTCATGAGAGTGCAGCCCTCATAAATGGGATTAGTGTCCTTATAAGAAGAAACACACGCCTGACCAGGCGGTGGTGCAGTGGATAGAGCATCAGACTGGGATGCGGAAGACCCAGGTTCGAGACCCTGAGGTCACCAGCTTGAGCGGGGGCTCATCTGGTTTGAGCAAAAATTCACCAGCTTGGACCCAAGGTCGCTGGCTCAAGCAAGGGCTTACTCAGTCTGCTGAAGGCCCATGGTCAAGGCACATATGAGAACGCAATCAATGAACAACTAAGGTGTTGCAATGAGCAACGAAAAACTAATGATTGATACTTCTCAACTCTCCATTCCTGTCTGTCTGTCCCTGTCTATCCCTCACTCTGACTCTGTAAAAAAAAAAAAAAAAAGAAGAACACACCAGTTCTCTCTCTCTCTCTCTCTTTCCCCTTCTCTGTCCCTTGTAAGGATACAGCAAGAAAGTGGTTATCTGCAAGCCAGGAAACAGGTCTTCATCAGACACCAGATCTGCCAATCTACTTGCACTTTGATCTTGAACTTCTGAACCTTCAAAACTGTGGGAAATACTTGTTCGTTTTTTAACCCTTTGAATAGTACGAATGTTCATGTACGTCCTCGTGCCTCCTGACCATCCAGAGAACCATCGTACATGTGTAAGGCAACATTAAAAAAAAGGAAAATGTATGTTTTTCTTGTTTCCATAAATTGATTATCAAACAAATATGATTTTAAGTTAATAAAAATTGAACTGGAACTAATTTCATTTTTTGAAAAAAAAAAACCAACAAAAAAAACTCACTCCCAGAAGCCAGCGAGTACAAAAAAACTCACTACTTAAAGGGTTAAGTCACCTAGTCTATGGTATTTTTGTTACAACATCCAGAACTAAGAAACAGGGTGAAGAAGTAAACTGGCATAGAAGACAGGGGAGGCTGTCAGAAAGATGAGAACATGAGAAAGAGTGATGTCCTAAAGGGATATGAAGAGCGATAAGTGGTTAACAGTAGAGAATTCAGCACTCGTGCAGGCTGCAGAAGAAATGTGCTTCACCTAGCAGAAGAGAATCTGAGGTAAAACAGGAATATGGGAACTATCAAAAAACAAGCTACACTTAAAAAAAAAATGTTGGCCCTGGCCGGTTGGCTCAGCGGTAGAGCGTTGGCCTGGTGTGCGGGGGACCCGGGTTCGATTCCCAGCCAGGGCACATAGGAGAAGCGCCCATTTGCTTCTCCACCCCCACCCCCTCCTTCCTGTCTGTCTCTCTCTTCCCCTCCCGCAGCCAAGGCTCCATTGGAGCAAAGATGGCCTGGGCGCTGGGGATGGCTCCTTGGCCTCTGCCCCAGGCGCTGGAGTGGCTCTGGTCGCAGCAGAGCGATGCCTCAGAGGGGCAGAGCGTCGCCCCCTGGTGGGCAGAGCGTCGCCCCTGGTGGGCGTGCCGGGTGGATCCCGGTCGAGCGCATGCCGGAGTCTGTCTCACTGTCTCTCCCCGTTTCCAGCTTCCGAAAAATACAAAAAAAAAAAATGTTTTAAACTCTATTAAGCTCTCTTGGTTGTGTTTCTACATGACTCATCAATCTATTATTTCCAGGAAGTTTTTTTTGTTATTTTGTTTGTTTTCTGAAGGAAGAAACACTTTACATGCTTCAGATTTCTGTATCCTAGGGATACAGAAATGTATCATTCTTAACGTATCCTCTCTTACTGTATCATGGATAGTTGCTAAGTGTGATTCTAGGCTATGAGGAATATTACAGAATATTGCCCAATTTACCTTGGCTCTTTCTTCTCTCAAGAGTCATACTTCTGCTCTTGGCAGCAGCAACCTTAGCTCATTCTTCTCTTTTGGGGAGTAACTGGCCACTTCCTGCATCTTCCTGGGGCTGATTTTATTTATATATTTTCAATTGGTCTTCTTTGGGCTAAAATATTCTTTCCTAATTGTTTCACAACTAGTGTCACATGCATGTTGACATTGTGTTCATTACTTGGGTTGTGTTAGCAGGGGTCAGGAGCCTTTTTGGCTGAGAGAGCCATAAACGCCACATATTTTAAAATGTAATTCCATGAGAGACATACAATGACCTGTGTACATTAGGCATTATCCAATAAAAATTTTATGTTGTCCTGGAGGACAGCTCTGATTGGCTCCAGCCACCCGCAAGCATGAACATGAGCGGTAGGAAATGAATGGATTGTAATACATGAGAATGTTTTATATTTTTAGTGTTATTATTATTATTTTTTATTAAAGATTTGTCTGTGAGCCAGATGCAGCCATCAAAAGAGCCACATCTGGCTCATGAGCCATAGGTTCCCGACCACTGTGTTAGGGGAAGAATATGGCTGTGGAACCCTTAAAGATGGAATTTGCTGGTGTTGGGCTGAAATGTTGCTGTAGATACCCTATAAGGCATAGAGTGAGGGCTAATCCATTCTTTAGGTTGTTCACGTGTTCTGCACATGGCACATGGTAAATATCAAACTAAACAAATGATAATCTATGGAGCTTCAGTTTAAGAAGGGTCAATGTAACCTATAAAATTTTAGATTCATAAAACAGATTGTTTTCTAGGTGAATAATCTTGTTCAAGTCCTCCAGTGGGATTCTACATGTTTGGGTTTGACAGCTCACTAAGGTGAATGTCTTTTATCTGTAATTCTGATTAGATAATGTTGGTGATATTTGTAGTTGTCAGCTATTGCCCAATAATGCTGTAGGTCAGTGAGGAACCTTTGCTTCAGGCTGTGAGGCAGCCCATTGCCACGCTTCTTAGGCATCTACTCAGATCCACTGATAACATCATTTCTCTGTCCAAACCAAGATACAAGGCCAAGCTTAAGGTCAGAAGATCATACATGTGTACTCTGCCCCAAGTGGGAAGAGGAGGAAAGCCAAGATAAATTAATCCTTCTGAATTTATTTCTGATTAAAGAGTAATTGAATCTTTTACAGTGCCAGTGCTCAGATGAGGGACCTTTTTTGGTTTGAAATTTACCAGAATTTGTCCTTTAAACTTGTTTCAACTCTAAAGAGACCCCTGAGAAATCTCAAATCATTATTTAAAAAAAAATTAATAGGTTATTTCTTACTTTTCACATCTAATGAAATGAGTAAACTGCTGGGAAAAAAGAAAAACCCAACCAAATACAAACGTAATCTAATTTATCAAAATTCTACTCACACAATTTTGCAATAATACAGTTACCAAACTAGTGACATCTGTAACAATACAAAAATTAATTTTTTCTATTTGCATGTTTTATGATATACTGGTGTTGCTTTCTAACCATCTAGGCTAGTCATGATGCACCACTGACCTTGTCAAGATGAAAGAATCTAGTATAATTAGCTTGCCATCAAGTACCTTATTGTTTTCCTTAAAGGATAGTGTCATAAGTGTGAGCTAAAGGAGAAGAGCCATTGCAACAGGGGAGGATGATATGGGAGCCTGGGTGATCTGTGTGTGAACCTTTCTTGTGCTTTCTGGGCCTGCTAAAAGTTGATCCTGGATATAACACATTCATCTTTTGATAGATGGAAGTTGGATTTGCCTGATCTTATGTTTTGGTGAATCTGACAGTCCTCATCTCATAGGGAAATTCTAACAACCTAATTATTTGGTGCTCCACAGCCAGATGCTACCTCTACCAGGGCCGAGACAGATGCCAGGAGCAGATTTTCTATTGCGCATAGTGTGATCTTGCTCCAGAAACCTAGAAGTATGCCTGCATCTCTCCTATTGAACTCTGGATCATGGGATCTTCTGGATCATGTGACCCAAGTAGTTGGACTGATTATACCTCAGCTTATACGGCTCTGCTGCAGAACCCTTTCTCATTTTGAGCCACTTAAAACTCATAACCTTCCACATCACTCACTAAATGGGGCAGTTGCTACAAACTAGTCAGGCACGAGGGAAGCTTTATAGGGAAGAAGAAAGAACTCAGCTAGGGTATAGGCAAGTAAAATCTTGCTTTGACTGGACCTACAGAGGTGTAGGGGGCACTCTGCAGCTTAATTAATATCACTGAGTTGTTTCCCTTGTATTCTGAACCAACGAACACAGGCCTTTGGTGGGTGATCCAGTTAGGCAAGGAGGAGTCTGGGAAGAAGGGTAAGCAGTTGGCAGTCACACCAGCTGGGGTGGGTATATCAGAGAGTAAGGAGATCTGGATGGAGCACCAAAAGCATCTATGATATCACATCATCACAATTAGAAAGATATAAGAAAAAGAAGTAAAAAATAACCACCCTCATTCACATTACCCATTGAAGCAATACCTAAGATATTTTTGGTGCATGTCCATAAGGTTTTCCCCAAATGACTTTAAGTGGTTTTAAGTTTCATTCATATAGTTTATTATACATAATTTATTATTCTATTTTTAAACTCTTGTTTTAATTGTCAGAGCACTTCTTAATCATCGCAAGAGTTTTAGAAATATAATTTTTAATACAATATGAATATTTAATCTCTTCTCATGACTTTGCAGTTAAGTTTAAAAGCAATAACAACCTCCAATCTCATAAGACATTTTCAAATATAAGGGTCTGGATAAGGCTTGTATGTGCATCAAGGGCGATAACTCTTACTGGTCAAGTCTGAGCAGATGGCATGGGTGCTGGACTGATAGGCCCATAAACTTCAGGACACGAAGCATCTGTGCACAGTGAGCATTACATTCCTGGGTGATGAGTTCATAATGACTGTGAAAGGACCATCTTTACAGAAAATATTATACCTGGACCAAAAATTTGAATGTCTACATGAAAAGCAGATAACATAAATAGATGAGCATCAGGTGAAGGGAAAATGTGCTTGCCCAAAGGGGGTAATTGCTAGAGCGCATGGCCATGCAATACCTTCTGATTAGTCTAGCTAGAAAGCAGAAGTGAGTGTGTGTGTGTGTGTGTGTGTGTGCGCGCGCGCTTGCGCATGCATGTGTATAATCTGAATTTTAAAGGCTGGCTCACTTTCTTCAGACAGAGTTTAGGTCAAAGTCAGCAGTGAGTGATGGCTTCCAGTTGTGACACTGTACTAACTATCAGAGTCAGAATGCTGTCCTCATGTGGAGAGGCCTCATGTACTGTTGTTGACATGTTAAGAAATAAAATTGTACAATAACAGCCTCTAGCTCCCTAATCCCTTAATGTCACCCCTCTTTTCTGAATTTCAAATATTTCTCATTTCAGTTTTTACCCTCAACCCAGCTTCAGATAGCCCTCCAGGCCTGACTAAGCTATTTGCTGGGGTATGGGGTGTGGGGGGGGAGCTCAACAGTGAACATTGCTATTTAAAAGGTGAGCTTGTTGCCAAATCCCAAGCTCTATTTATTTTTCTTTCTGAAATAAAAAATGTAGATGTTAAAATAAATACAGAAGCCTCCAATTCTAAGAAAGGCAATATGGTGTAGAAGAGAAATGCTGGATTTGGTATTATTTATAATGCAGAAGGGGAAACAATTACAGAAAAAAGGATTTATAATTAATACAAGAGTATTATAAATAACTGAGAAAATCTAAATGAAGTGGCTATATTCCAAGAAAGAGATTTAATTTCAAAATTGATGTAAGAGGAAATAGAGAACTTGAATCAAGCAATAACAACTCAATATATGAAAATGATCAAAGATCCTCTCAAACCTGCAAACCCATGAAATCTTATGAGTACCTTTTATCAAATTTTCAAGGAAAAACTGATTTCAGTTTTACACAAATTATATCAGAAATTTGAAAGAATTCACACTTATTTATAATCTTAGTAATAAAAAATTTTGGGGAAATTAAAAATACAAAGGAAAGCTGAGAGGTAATTACCATCAACTTATATGGAAAATTTTTTTGAGTGTTCCCAAACCCCCCAAATAACTTAACAAATCATATCAAATAACACATAAAACATAAAATAACACTAACATATAGCAAAAGCAGGAATTATATAACAAATACATGGCCTATATAAAGTAGAAATATTGGATGTACAGTGAGGTTTCACTAAGTGGTGCTCACTGCAAAACAAACCCTACACGTCTTTCTCTCTCTCTCCTTCCCTCCCTCCTTTCCTTCCTTCCCTCTTTCCGGCCTTCCTTTCTTTATTTCCTTCATTTCTTAATTTTATTAGGATAATGTTTATTAATTACATTTTATAAATTTAGATGTACAACTTTATAATATGACAACTCTGTGCTCTATTGTGTGTTCACTACATGAAGTCTGGGCTCCTGTCACCATTAATCCTTCTAACCCCAATAATCCTCTTCGACCTTTCCAAACTCCCTTTCCCCTCTCGTAACCATCATTCTGTTGTCTGTACCTATGAGCTTGTTGTTTTACTTGTTCATTTGTTGCTTTTTGTTTTATATCTCACAAATGAATGAAATTATACAGTTTTATCCTCTTCTGCCTTATACACTTAGCGTAATAGTCTCAAAATCCATCCATATTGTCACAAATGGCAATACTTCATCTTGTTTATGGCTGAGTAGTATTGCATTGTATATATGTATGTACCACATCTTTTTACCCAATCCTTAGTGGAAGGACACTTAGACTGTTTCCAACTCTTGTCTATTGTGAATAATGCTGCAAGGAACATAGGGGTACATATACCTTTACAAAAAAGTGTTTTCAAAATTTTTGGATAGCTACCCAGAAGAGAAATTGCTGAATCATATAGAAGCTTTATTTTAATTAATTAATTAATTATATCTCTCCAAAGTTAGAAACGGAGAAGCAGTCAGACAGACTCCCGCATGTGCCCAACCGAGATCCACCCCACATACCCACCAGGGGATGACGCTCTGCCCATCTGGGGCGTTACTCTGTTGTGGCTGGAGCCATTCTAGTGCCTGAGGTGGAGGCCATGGAGCCATCCTTAGTGCCTGGACCAACTTTGCTCCAATGGAGCCTTGGTTGCGGGAAGAGAAGAGAGAGATAGAGTGAAAGGAGAGGGGGAGGGATGGAGAAGCAGATAGGCGCGTCTTCTGTGTGCCCTGGCTGGGAATCAAACCCAGGATTTCCACACACAGGGCTGATGTTCTACCACTGAGCCAACAAGCCAGGGCTCTATTTTTAATTTTTTTGAGGAACCGCTATACTGTTTACCTGGAGAAAAGGTAATCCACATACATTGTTGGGACTGTAAATTGGCACAGTCACTATGGTAAACACAATTTTTGACTTTTGCCTTTTTCTGCAAAAGCAAAAATTTTCTTCAGATTTTTTTGGGTTAGTGAAAATAAGTACTAATATAGGTGTTTTGTAAAACAAAGTAGGATAAAGCAAACTTTTAAAAAGTGGTGGATATCTGTATACATTTTATACTTGTTTAAAAAACTTTATACTTATTTCTTTTAAAAGGAATATGAAGATTTTTTAATTTTTAATTATTTTTTACAATAAGAAAGATTTTTATATTTATGTATGTATATTTAAACTTACTAGACCTCCCTTTGAGACATTTTGTCATTCCTACTCCAAAGTTCTAGTTGAGTTTTCTCATGGTTTTCTTCTAGTACATTAAAATCTTTTATTTATTTGGGTTTTATTCTACTTTAGTGTAAGGTATCCAATTTGTTTTCTATTGTTTCAACACTTTAGTTAAAAAGCCGTTTGCTGGGTAATGGGTATGCAACAGAATGGAATGACAAGATAACCTGGACACGTTTTCTTTGAATATATGTACCCTGATTTATTGATGTCACCCCATTAAAATAAAAATTTATTTATATAAAAAAATACAAGTTAGAAAAAAAAAAGAGTTAAGGAATTTGCCCTCTAATCTATGATTAAATAAAAACCCCTACTCAACCTAAAAAAAAAAAAGCCGATTGCCCCACTACTTTGCTGCAGAGCTATTCCTTATTCTTGGCCATTTAAAACTTTCTGCATTCCACACCATTCAATAAATGGGTAGGTCACTCAATACCAACATATAATCCAATTAGATTTTTAAATGAACCTTTATACACTTGATCTAAAAATTTTATGTAGTAATTAACATCTAAGGTTTATGAAAATCTAAGTGGAACTTAAAAAGAATGTATCAAGGACTTTTCTACTAGACATTAAGAAAGCTAGAGGTTAATCGATTTTATTGATCTCTTTTTCTGCCTTCTCTGGTTTTGAGCATTGTATATGATTTCATTTTATCTCCTCTCTTACCATATCACTTATTTTCTCTTTTGCTTTTCTGTTCTCAATTTTATTGATTTCTACTCTAATTTTTACTATTACTTTTCTTTTTCTTTTTTCCTTTTGTGATAGAGACAGAGAGACAGAGAGAAGGATAGATAGGGACAGACAGACAGGAAGGGAGAGAGATGAGAAGCATCAATTCTTTGTTGTGGTTCCTTTGTCTCCTTAGTTGTTCATTGATTTGCTTTCACATATGTGTCTTGACTAGGGGAGCTCCAGCGGAGTGAGTGACCCTTTGCTCAAGCCAGTGACCTTGAGCTTAAGTCAGTGATCTTGGGCTTCAAGCCATTGACCTTTGGGCTCTAAGCCAGTGACCATGGGGTCATATCTATGATCCCACACTCAAGTCTACAACCTCAGGGTTTTGAACCTGGGTCCTCTGGGTCCCAGTCCGACACTCCATCTACTATGCCACCACCTGGACAGGCTAGTATTCCTTTTCTTCTGCTTGTTTTAGGGTTAAGTCGATCTTCTCTTTTTAGGTCTGCTAACGTGGAAGTTTAGGTTATCACCTTTGAGAGCTTTCATCTTTTCTTCTTCTTCATTTTTTTTTTAGTGCATGCGCACGAGAGAGAGAGAGAGAGAGAGAGAGAGAGAGAGAAGAAGAGAGAGCACAACAGAGGAGACAGAGATAGGAAGGGAGAGAGATGAGAAGCATCAAATCATAGTTGAGACACTTTAGTTGTTCATTGATTGCTTCTCATATGAGCCTTGACCAGGGGGCTCCAGCCAAGGCCTTGGGGTTGTGTCTCTGACCCCATGCTTATGCTGGCGACCTTGTGCTCAAGACAGATGAGCTCATGCTCAGTCAGCAACCTTGGTGTTTCCAACCTGGGACCTTAGTGTCGGAGGTTGATGCTCTATCCACTACACCACCACCTGGTCAGGTAGTTTTCTTCTTTTCTGATAGATACATTTAATGACACAAATTTTCCTCTAAGCTTTGCTTTTCTTACACTTCATACATTTTAGTAAATTATATTCCCATTTCTATTCAGTTCAAAATATTTTTAAGTTATTCTTGGGACCTCTTCTTTGACTTATAAATTATTTAGAAATGTGTTGTTTAATTTCTGAATATTTGAGGGGTTTTCAGGTGTTTTTCTGTTAATAATATCTAATTTATACTGTTTTGGTCAGAGTGCATATTTTGTATAATTTCCATTATTATAAATTTATTATGGTGTGTTTTATGGCCTAGTATGTTTATCTTGGTGCATGGTTTAGATGAGCTTGAGATGAATATATATCCTGTTGTTCGATGGTGTGTATTTTATAAATGTCAATTGGATCAAGTAATAATGCGGTCCAGATGATCTGTATCCTTACTGATTTTCTACTTGTCTTATGTGTATGTTACTGATGGAGGGCTATTAAAACCTCTAACTATAGTAGTGGATTATCTATTTCTCCTTTCAGTTCTATTAGTTTTTGCCTTATGTGTTTTGACTTTGTTGTTAGAGGCATACATTTTTTTTTTAAATGGGGTGACATCAATAAATCAGGATACATATATTCAAAGATAACAAGTCCAGGGTATCTTGTCGTTCAATTATGTTGCATACCCATCACCCAAAGTCAGATTGTCCTCTTTCACCTTCTATCTTGTTTTCTTTGTGCCCCTCCCCCTCCCCCTTTCCCTCTCCCATTCCCCCCTCCCCCCCGTAACCACCACACTCTTATCAATGTCTCTTAGTTTCACTTTTATGTCCCACCTACGTATGGAATAATGCAGTTACTGGTTTTTTCTGATTTACTTATTTCGCTTCGTATCATGTTATCAAGATCCCACCATTTTGCTGTAAATGATCCCATGTCATCATTTCTTATGGCTGAGTAGTATTCCATAGTGTATATGTGCCTTCAAAGAAAGTTGACCTTTGTATCATTAAGTAATCAAAAATAAAAAATATCCTTATTCTCAAGTCTGTTTTTTCTGAAATCAATGTAGCTACTCCAGTTTTTGGATTAGTGTTAGTATAGTGTACTTTTTTCTACCCCTTTTAACCAGAGTCTTTATATTTAAATTTGGTTTCTTGTTTCATATAATTGAGTCTTGTTTTTTAAATCCACTTTGACAATCTCTCTTTTTTTAAATGATGTATTTAACCTTTCACATTTAAAGTGATTATTTATATCGATGAATTAAGCATTTCTTTTGCTTGTAATTTTTCTTTGTTTCTTTATTTGCCTTTTCTTGCCCTATCCAGTTTTAATCAAACATTTTATCTAATTATATTTTATCTCCTCTTTTACCATGTCATTATATTTAAATTTTTTTAATGGGTGCTCTTCTAGAGTTCACAATATATAATTTTAAATAATGTAAGTCTATTCTTAAATAACACTATACAGTTTCATGTGCCATGCAGTTAACTTACAACAGTATTATCAATTCCTACTCTTTGTGACATTGCTGTTATTCATTTAACTTATTTATATATTGTAATTATATAATATATTGTTGTTGTTAATACTTTAAACAAAGTTATCTTTTAGATCATTAAGAATATAACAATAAAAGATTTTACTTTACCTTTGTTTATTTTTAACACTTTTTCTTTATGTAGATCCAAATTTCAGAATTATGTATAATCTCTTTTCTCTTTGAAAACCTTTTTAACATTTCTTGCTTATAGGATAGGTCTACTGGTGATGAATTCCTTTAATTTTTATTTCTTTGAGATGGTCTTTATTTCTCCTTTACTTTTGAGGGATAATTCTGCTAGATAGAGTTCAAGGTTAGTCATTTTCTTCCTTCAACACTTTAAATATTTAATTTTTACTCTCTTTTTTCTCACATTGTTTTTGATGAAATTTTCCATGAAATTCTTATTTTTGTTCATCTTTATGTAAGGTATTTTTATTTTCTGGCTTCTTTAATGATTTTTCTCTTGTCTTTAATATTTTCAGCTTGAATATAATGTGTGTGTGTGTGTGTGCTTGAAATTTATCCTGCCTGCTGTCCTCTGATCTTCCTGAGTCTGTGGTTAGGTGTTTGTCATTAATTTTGAAAAGTTTTAAGATGTTATTACTTCAAATATTTTTCTTCTTCCTACTATTTTTCTTTACCTTCTGGTATTAAAATGAAGCATGTGATATATCTTTTGAAATTGCCCCACCCTTGGCAGTTCTGGATTTCCCCCCCCCCCCAATCTTTTTCACTCTTTGCATTTCAATTTAAGAAGTTTCTATTGATCTATTTTCAACTTTATTGGTTCTTTCTACTCTACTGATGATCTCATCAAAGGCATTCTTCATTTCTATTATGGTGTGTTTTATTTTGTCGCATTTCTTTTCATTATTTCTTGGAGTTTTCATCTTCTGTTTACTCTGATGTCTGCTTTCCAACATCACCAGTTGAGTTGGAAACAGTCCTCTGTGTTTCTCCCTTACTCTCAGACTACTGACATACAGCACTTCTCACACCAGATGTATGAGCTCTTCTTTTTCTACATCAAGCTATTTCTCAATTCTCAGAAGACACTGACTGGATGTCCTACAATTCTCTTAATTCTGGCACTATCTACCTGGAGTTAGCATCAGCTCCCACCTTTAAGGGCTCAGCTCCACAAGACTTTCCCCACTTCAGATGCTAATTACAAATCCAGGTGGTTTTATCTGCTTTTGACCAACTAGCTATAAATTAAAGATTCCCAATAACTCTTTCTTCCAGTTTGATTAGTTTGCTAGAATGGCTCACAAAAGTTAGAAAAATAATTACTTAAATTTACCACAGTAGCCCTAGCTAGATTGGTTGAACAGAAGTTGCCGGTTCAATCCCTGGTCAGGGCACATACAGAAGTAGACTGATGTTTCTATCTCTTTCTATCTCCCTTCTTCTCCCCCCTTTAAGATCAATCAATAAATTAAAAATAAATAAATAAGTTTACTAGTGTATTATAAAGGATATTATAAAAGATACAGGTGAATGTCCAAATGAAGAGGCACATAGGGTAGAATACAAAAGGGCTCTGACTGCAAGAGCTTCCCCCCCCCATGGAACTGGGGTACACCAATCCTCCAGACATGTGGATGCATTTACCACCATGGAAACTCTCTGAATCCTATTCTTTTGCGTTTTTATGGAGGCTTCATCATAAAGGCATAATTGATTACATCATTGGCCATTAGAAACTGATTCACCTTCAGCCTTCCTGAAGGCTGGGGTTGGAGCTTAAAGTTCCAACCTCTAATTAGGTTTGGTTCCCCTGGCAACCAACACCCTTCCTTAGGGGTTTTCCAAAAGTCTTCTCTCATTAACATATACTTCTTAATATAAATCACAATATCACAATTACCCACTGGTCTGTGCATGTTCCTAATTATTTCCATTAGAACTCTTAATATATTAATCACACTTATTTTAAATTCTCTGTCTCGTAATTTGAACATCTATGTCATATCTGTTGATGTAAGAATGTCCAGAACATAGAGAATTTTTATAAGAGTTTACTTGAGTTTATTTGGGCCAAACTGATGACATAAGGGAGAAAATGCTCTAGCAAATAACAGTTTTGCAGTTCTTTTTTATAAACTTTGAATGAGAGAGGGAACTTAACGTAGATTGCATGAAAGTAGGGCAGGGAAATCTCTATGGTTGCGTGGTAAGATAGTTATTAACATCATGTGCTCCATTAAGGATGGCTATACTTCCCAAGGCTAGGGGAAAGAGGCATTTCAAAGGTGTATTAACTAACCTAAATTCACAAGAGCAATGGACAGGATCTACTAAGGCAAAGATAAACCTTTAACTAAAGAGGTGATAGGCCTGAGGTGTGACTACCTCCCATCATCTGCCCAGTTAGGAATTTATGATTAGATCATCCTGTAAAGTTACTTTTGGTCACTTAACTTTTTCAGGTTTATTACATAGTTCCTTTTTTTGTTCACATATCTGAGTCTGGTTCCGATGATTACTTTGTCTCTTCAGACTGTGTTTATTCTTCTTGTTGCTATGCTTTGCCATCTTTTGTTGAAAGCTGAACGTGTTTTACTGGGATGTAGGAATCCAGATAAAGGTTTTGATGTGTGAATCTGTCTAGGAGCTGGGCTATATTTAATGGCTGCTGTAGGTCTAAGTGTCAGAGGCTCTCTGTATTCCACTAGGGCCCTTGTTTCCGGTTTCCCTATTGTCTTTAGGTTTCCCTAAGTATTTCTTTTCAGAGAGAGAGAGAGAGAGCCTGTGTCTGGCAGCTGTAATCCACTGTCATTCTACTGGAGTTCTGTTGGTGTGTGAGAAGGTGTAGTGAGAAGAGTCACATGCTATAAACTTCTGATTAAACCACAGCTTCTAGTAAACCTGCTTCTTAGAGCTGTAGCCTTCAGGGAGGTTTATCCAGAGGTGTAGCTTTTCCCCTGCTCCTTCTTTCTCACCTGACTGCAGTGTTTTTAATTTATTTTCTTGAAGCCTTGTCCCATGTTGATGGGCTTTTTTTCTCCTTATGAGAGACAGTAGGGCTGGAGGGAAGAGGGTGGAGAGAATTGCCTTCCCCCCAGTTGGCGTAAGGCTCTGGCAAAATCCTTTCCCCGAGAGAGTAGGCCTTGGAAATAGGGAAGCCTCTGAGCTTATTTCACAATGATTCATTTTTGCCAGAGCCTGGAGGGGAATCTTTGTCAGAGCTCCACTGTGAGAGCCTGCTGGGATTCCTGGAAGTGTGTGGGCCCTTCCTGGACTTTGATCCCAAGAGTTTTTCACTTTCAGGCTCATACTAAGAATCCAGCAATTTGTCAAAACTTCCATTTAAATGTTCTTAACCAGTTCATAGCTCCAGTGACTTCTACTCCAGGTGATCAGATCTTGGCTGTGTCTCTCCAAATGATCTCCTATCTCCAGGTTGTGAGATGGCAATTTGGCCTCAGTTCTCTGATGGGTCAATGAAAAGTAATTTATATATTTAATAATTTAATTTTTTTCAATTACCATTGATATACAATAATTAGTTTCAGGTATACAACATAGTGATAAGACATTTATATAAATTATGAAATGATCACTTCGATAAGTCTAGTACCCATCTGGCACTGTATATAGTTATTACAATATTATTTATCTTTTAGTTATTCATTTTAAAGAGAAGAGAGATAGAGAAAGAAGTGGGGAGGAGCAGGAAGCTTCAACTCCTGCATGTGCCTTGACTGGGCAAGCCTGGGGTTTCAAATCGGCAACCTCAGCATTCTAGGTCGATGTTTTATCCATTGTGCCATCACAGGTCAGGCTACAATATTATTTACTATATTCCCTATACTGTCCTTTAAGTTTATCCAGATTTTTGTTGTTAAAGGTTGGAATGATGACTTCCATGTCTGATAGGAAGCCTGAAGTATAGAACAGTGGTCCCCAACCTCCGGGCCGCGGATCGGTACTAGTCCACGGGCCATTTGGTACCAGACTGCAGAGAAAGAATAAATAACACATTATTTTCGTTTTATTTACATTTAAGTCTGAACGATGTTTTATTTTTTAAAAATGACCAGATTCCCTCTGTTACATCCGTCTAAGACTCACTCTTGACGCTTGTCTTGGTCACATGATACATTTATCTGTCCCACCCTAAAGGCCAGTCCGTGAAAATATTTTCTGACATTTAACTGGTCTGTGGCCCAAAAAAGGTTGGGGACCACTGGTCTAGAAATTCAGGTCTTGAAACCTGAATTTGTTTTCTATTAACTAGTCCTGCATGGATAAGTCTGGCATTTTTTAAAAACAAACAAACAACTTAAAAATAATTGCCACCTAAGTTCTCAGCTTTGTAGACTCAGCCAAAATTTCAAGACATCAAGAAAATGTTCAATGTAACAGCCTATAACTTATGTTTGTATTGCTAGTATGTAGTACTTTACAAAGTGACTAAAACACAATGGGCATTCATTATGAATATTTTTGTGAAAGAAAGAAATAGAGAAGTTAAAAAGGGGAAAGTGAGGAGGAAAGAGAAAACAAATAGAAACAATAAAGAACAAGAAAGCCCTGGCCGGTTGGCTCAGTGGTAGAGCGTCGGCCTGGTGTGCAGAACTCCCGGGTTCGATTCCCGGCCAGGGCACACAGGAGAGGCACCCATCTGCTTCTCCACCCCTCCCCCTCTCCTTCCTCTCTGTCTCTCTCTTCCCCTCCCGCAGCCGAGGCTCCATTGGAGCGGAGGATGGCCCAGGTGCTGGGGATGGCTCCTTGGCCTCTGCCCCAGGCGCTAGAGTGGCTCTGGTCACAGCAGAGCGACGCCCTGGATGGGCAGAGCATCGCCCTCTGGTGGGCGTGCCGGGTGGATCCCGGTCGGGCACATGCGGGAGTCTGTCTGACTGCCTCCTGGTTTCCAGCTTCAGAAAAATCCAAAAAAAACAAACAAAAAAACAAAACAAAAAAAACCCAAAAACCAAAAGAACAAGAAAGCCAGCATCCAAAATTTATCCAAAATTATATGAACATAAATGGTCTACATATACTAAATATTAACATAGGTAGAAATTCAAAGTAGAGCATTTTATTTTCTCTTTTTTGCTATACTTTCAAAGGCAAATGTTTTTAGATTACAAAAAATTAAAAGAATATTTGTTCTCTACAAATCTATAGCTCCAAATAATTCCACTTCCTATAGTGAAATATAAAAATAACCTTAACAAACAGGTTAAATATTCAACAAAAATGTGATATAAAGAGATTTCAAGTTGTATCAGACCAATTGACACAAAGTAGAAGTTCAAGGTCAAAGTATAGATAGGGGACATAATACAGACTGATGTTTACTGAGCATTTGCATGCACCAAACCATACATTAAGCATTTTGTAACTGGCAACTCAGTTAATTCTTGCAACAATTAGATAAAAGATGACAGTCATTTGCAAAATAGGAAAAGAGGCCTGACCTGTAGTGGCGCAGTGGATAAAGCGTCGACCTGGAAAGCTGAGGTTGCTGGTTCAAAACCATGAGCTTACCAGGTCAAGGTACATATGGGAGTTGATTCTTCCTGCTCCTCCTCCCCCCCTTGTGTCTCCCTTATCTCTCTCTCCTCTTTCAAATGAATAAATAAAATCGAACAAAAACAAAAACAAAAAAATAGAAAAAGATTCCAGAGACTTCAATCACTTGACCTAACTTGCATAGATCAATCGATTTCAATATCTTTCTATGACTTGAGAGAGAGTCCTTGAGGCCTAAAGTACTAATACCCATTTTCCCCACTCTTAAAAACCTGTGCAGTTATCAGCTGGAGTCACAGCTGCTGTAATAAAAACTACAATTCTCAATCTCACTTGCATCTAATATGACAGTGTTTTTGTGGCTGCTTCTAAAAATATTCATAAAAGGTGCCTTTATTCTTCCCACATCTGTTGCCTAGAAGGTGTCTGTAATGGCTTTCACCCTGATAATAATGACAGTGGCCACACTCTCCAGATGGCCAAATGAGGAGCTTCAGTTTCCGGGTCCCTGGAACTTCACTGAGAAGAACCAACATAGAAGATGTGTCCAACTACCTCTAGACTTTCACATGACTCAGAGTACACATAGTTCTAAATGACTGTTATTAGGGAACATTGTTACAGTGAAAGCTTATTTTTAAGCTAATATAGAACTCAATAGTATGCTGTAGAGGAGTACTGCACATAGCAGAAATGAAAATGTTGGTATAACTAAGTTCAAGTTCTTAGCTAGCAAGTGGCAAAGTGCTCAGAATCTTAGACTAGAAATCTGATAGTACTTGTTTGGCAGTAGAAACATTTGGCTCAAATTGACCCTACTCTACCTTGAAAGGTAATTACCTACCAAGTAAGATTGTAGCATGAGAGGAAAAGGTTACGAGAAATTCAGAATTTTGCTCTGGTTTAGATATTTCCTCAGCTTTAAGCAGTGTCTCCCAGATTTGAACTCGGGCTGGAAAGCACCCATGTACAAGCAGAAGTGTGAGAGAGTACAGCTGGGGCAGGGGCCCTGTACCTGAAAGCTTGATGGACTGAGAGAGTGGCAATCTGGACCCTTGAATGGTTGAAGCAGCCAACCTTCTGTGCCCAGTGGAAAGCCCTTGGAAATGTGGATTCCAGAAAATGGCCTTAGCAGAACTTAGCAGAAGAGTGTGGTCCCAAGCCTTTTTCCAGCACCTTCTATTAAGGATTGTCTGTCAGATGTGAAATCCAGCACAGGAGCAAACCTTAAATGATGGGTGTGGCCTTCTCCTAAACCAGAGATTTTCAATTGGTGTGCCGCAAGAATTTTAAAAACATGCAATACCTGACTATTTACTCTGGGGCATTGACTTCTTTCCCCTTAGATTGTCAAATACTGTAAAAAACAAAACAAAACAAAACAAAAACAATGAAAACAGCCAACATAATAACAGCCATCTGATATGAAAGAATCAAAATTATACCTATTCTTTTTGTTATATTGGCAACAAACATAGTTTTGTTGTTGTGCTCCCCAATTTTAGTAATTAGGTTATGTGTGCCATGAGATGAAAGGGTTGAAAATTGTTGCCCTAAACCTTTGCTTCTAATAGTCCCAAGAGAGTCTCCACTACATGGAGGGGGGAGGTGATGGTAAAACACAGATGCCAATAACAGAGTACATACTTCAGCCCTGGCTGGTTGGCTCAGCGGTAGAGCGTCGGCCTGGCGTGCGGGGGACCCGGGTTCAATTCCCGGCCAGGGCACACAGGAGAAGTGCCCATTTGTTTTTCCACCCCCCTTCCTTCCTCTCTGTCTCTCTCTTCCCCTCCCGCAGTGAGGCTCCATTGGAGCAGAGATGGCCCAGGCGCTGGGGATGGCTCCTTGGCCTCTGCCCCAGGCACTATAGTGGCTCTGGTTGTGGCAGAGCGACGCCCCGGAGGGGCAGAGCATCGCCCCCTGGTGGGCAGAGCTTCGCCCCTGGTGGGCCTCCCGGGAGGATACCGGTTGGGCGCATGCGGGACTCTGTCTGACTGTCTCTCCCCGTTTCCAGCTTTAGAAAAAGAAAAAAAAAAAAAAAAAAAAAGAATATAAACAGAGTACGTACTTCAGTCTTAAAGCTTTGTCTAGACAAGATGTTTTGCAGGAGTTTAAATACCCAGCTAGTTGGATGAAATAAATATACTTGATGCCTACGGACTGAATTTTTGAGGGAATTATATTGCCAAAGCAAGGAGAGAATAAGGGTCAAAAGAGTTGGTATTTCGTAGGTGGGACATAATAGTGAAACTAAGAGACATTGATAAGAGTGTGGTGGTTACGGGGGGGAGGGGGGAATGGGAGAGGGATAGGGGGTGGGAGGGGCACAAAGAAAACAAGATAGAAGGTGACAGAGGATAATCTGACTTTGGGTGGTGGGTATGCAACATAATTGAACGACAAGATAACCTGGACTTGTTATCTTTGAATATATGTATCCTGATTTATTGATGTCACCCCATTAAAAAAATAAAATTATAAAAAAAAAAAAAAAAAAAAAAAGAGTTGGTAATTCTTCACACCTCTAGTTTGAGGCTATACACTCTATGTAGTCTTGAGGAAGGATATAATCTGCAAAGTTTACCTCAGATGTGGTCTTGGAAAAAATTAAACAAGAAACAGCCCTCCAAGGCCTTGGAGGGCAAAGTCAAGGAGACTACTACATGGTGGAGAACCAGGCAGGACCACCTGAGAAAGGGAGTCTTGTGATTCTTGTTCAGAATTCCACCTCCATGGACTGTTAACTGTTTCCTTTGCACTGCTCTTGCTTTTGAATGGGAAGTTCTTTTTTTTTCTTTTCATTTCCTCCCTCCCTCCCTCCCTCTTTCTTTCTTTCTTTCTTTCTTTCTTTCTTTCTTTCTTTCTTTCTTTCTTTCTTTCTCTCTCTCTCTCTCTCTCTCTTTTTCTTTCTCTCTTTCTTTCTTCTTATCATGGCTAACCTGCTTCCACGCACCACTGTTTATCGAGTGTGATGGGGTAGATCAGCTATCTTTTACCTTCTCGGTCATCAGGCCATGAAGAAGCACACCTGGGTCTGATGGAGAGTGCGGCCAACACTAGAGATTCTGAGATTTGTGAAGTATGCAGTAACTGCTCAGGGCTGTAAGTGGAGAGGGTCTGTGGGTTCTATCTGTTAAGGGGATGATACATAGATATTTGGAAAAATAGACTGCAACAGAAAATGTAAGTTGACACTCAATATTTGCTCTTATCTTTTCCCATAGTAAAAGAACCCCTGATCTTTAGCTGACTTGTGACTGTACAAAATGTAGACTATACCAGCATCCTTTGCAGGTTGGTTTAGTCATATGATTAATTCTGGCTAATAGCATGTAGTGTTCGTGGGGTGGGCAGTGTTCTTGGAGTGTCTTAAAGAATGTAGAGGTACCTTTTGCTCTCTGGATTCTTGCAGCTGGAACGTGGGCATAATGGCAGAAGTTTAAGTGCTTATTGGACTGTGCTCCTTACTTAGTGATGTTTGGGCTGTAAGCCATGCATGGCAAATGTATAGAGGAGCTTGGGTCCTTGACACTGGCATGCCTTAGTAGCCTGCACAGCTCCCCACAGGGTTTTTATTTTTCTTATTAAAACTTATTTTAAATTTTGTTAATTAAAAAATTTTCAATTATACTTTACATTCAATATTATCTTGTGTTAGTTTCAGGTGTATGACATAGTGGTGATACAATCATATATTTTATAAAGTGTTCCCTTGGTGTTTCCAGTACCCATTTGGCACCATACATAGTTATTACAGTATTATTGACTGTATTTCCTATGCTGTCCTTTATATCCCAGTGACTGTTTTATAACTACCAGACTATACCTCTTAATCCCTTCACCTTTTTCACCCAGTCTCCCAACCCTCCTCCCCTCTGGCAATCCACACTCTATTCTATGTATATATTTAAGAGTTTGTTTCTGTTTTATTTGTTCATCAATATTGTTCTTTAGCTTTCATATATAAGGGAAATCTAATGGCACTTTTCTTTCTCTGACTTATCTCACTTAGCATGATGTTCTCCATGTCCATCCATGCTGTTGTAAATGATAACATTTCATACTTTTTTATGGCCGAGTAATATTCTATTGTATATAAAGCAGTGAGCAAAAGTAGTTTTATAGTTGTTCATATAAATAAAGTCTCTGTTTCGTATACTCATAACTACAAACCTGTTTTTGTGACTCCTGCATGTACCACAGCTTTTTAATTTTTATTTATTAATTTATTTATTTTTTGTATTTTTCTAAAGTGAGAAGTGGAGGGAGGGGGGCAGACAGACAGACTCCTGCATGCACCTGACTGGGATCTACCCGGCATGCTCACCAGAGGGCGATGCTCAACCCCTCTGGGGCATTGCTCAGCCGCAACCGGAGCCATTCTAGCACCTGAGGTGGAGGCCAGGGAGCTGTCCTCAGTGCTCAGGCCAACTTTGCTCCAGTGGAGCCTTGGCTGCAGGAGGGGAAGAGAATGATAGAGAGAAAGGAGAAAGGGAAGAGTGGAGAAGCAGTTGGGTGCTTCTCTGTGTGTGCTGGCTGGGAATCGAACCCGGGATTTCCACACACTGGGCCAATGCTCTACCACTGAGCCAACTGGCCAGGGCCTACCATAGCTTTTTTAAAACTCAAAGAGAAATACACTTCCACTGTCTTTAAGTCGTTATTACATTGGGGTATACAGGCACCCCAGCTGATGTCATTCTCACAGAGTGAGCAAGCCTTGATGCGGAAAGGCCAGTGAGGATACTATTGCAGTGGCAGGGGACAGACAAGAGCCTGAACTAAGGCAGTAGCAGTGGGGACAGTGAGGAAAGCCTGCTAGTGATGGTTGAGAAGCTGAGTGCACTGGATTTGATTACTAATGGGTGGGGAGGTAAGAGAGGAACTGACAGCAGAAGCAAGAGATGTGTACTTGGGTTTCTGGCTTAGACGTCTTGGAGGGAGCCTGTAGGAGGGGCCATGGACATGGTTAGGAGCTCCCCAGGAAATCTAAAAAGTGAGAAATCCAAGGAGAAAACCTTTACTTATTTTATTTTTTTAGATTTATTCATTTTTAGAGAGAGAGAGAAGGAGGGAGGAGTAGGAAGCATTAACTTCCATATATGCCTTGACCTGGCAAGACCAGGGTTTTGAACCAGTGACCTCAACATTCCATGTTGATGCTTTATCCACTGCACGACCACAGGTCAGGCAAGGAGAGAACCTTTAAGAACACTTATAATTTAAGGAGTGAGCAGTGGAAAAGGCTGGTAGGAAGATGACACCAAGGCCAAGGGCAGAAAGGTCAATAAAATCAGTCATGAGAAGTAAATTAAGATGAAGAATGAAATTCTCAGGGATCTTTTCATAAAAATCACTCTAATGTGATGTGTGTAGAAGATGGCCAGTGTAGGAGACAATATGAGGTGAGGAAATGACAAATTACTCTAGGCTGCATTTTAAATGATGGTACTCATGGAGAGGAGAGTTGTTATCAGAGTGGGATGGGTTTTTTTGTAGAGTTTATTTATTTTTTATTATTTTTAAGTTTCACATGGTCTGTAGGATGCTGATAGGAAGCGGTGAGCAGCAGAAGGTGGAGAGGGTGAGATGTGGGACAGCAGGCCTGTGAGGAGGCCCTGGAAGGCCCTGAGTAGAGGGCACAGGTGCAGGATCAGGCAGGGTGGGTTCACTGCTTCTTTTGAGGCTGAGAACAAGAAGGGAGGAGGAGGCAGAAATAAGTGCCTTTGAAGATAATGGTTTGGGGAACTAAGGGAGTTTATATTTTTCAGCTTCAATTTTCTTGGTGTGATGGCGAGGAGGTTACCTTCAGGAAAGATGGGGTTGTGGTGGGCTTGAGGTCTGAAAGGCCACCATGGGGAAGAGGAGAAGGAACCAAGGGGAGACAGGTCTACCCGGCTTTGTGTGGAGGGTCAGTGTGATTTCAGTGGCAGCCTTGGTAAAATGCAACGATTAAGACCAACGTGAGGCAAACCAATAAAATACTGGCCTTGAAGCAAATAACAATGGTGCTGAGCTTTCTCACTTCCATCACTGCTTCACTAGTGCTGAGGCACAGTACAGATATGTTGGTGCATGCATACTGCATGGGTGTGAAGCCAGTGGCCACGGCCACATCACAGCTGCCTGGCCCATGCAGGTTTGCATTAGATTTGGACAGTCAGTAAAGAAACAATGGAGCCAAGAACTGGTGGGCCATTAGCTTTAATCCTCACTTGCACCCACAGGCAAGTAAAAACACACAGTGGGCTCCAAAACCCACTCATTCAGTGCTCACAAAGCCACTGACTTATCTGAGTTTCCTAGAATCAAAGGTTTCTAACCTCACCAGTCTCATTCACCTCTGTTCCTCATTTCCTCTCTGCTCAAACTCTGCACAAACTGGTTTCTCCTTCAACACTCTGCCATCTTGGCTGCTTCTCCTGGCCTCCTCCATGTGGCCTTTCTCTGCTTTCTGCTCTCTAATGCTAATCTCAGAAACCAAGAGAGAGCAAGCTCCCGGTCTGCCCCACTTTATAGTGCAGAAATCAAAACCTTTAATCCAATATACAAAATAGGGAAGTCTCTAATACAAAGTCACTTATCTGAGGCATAATGGGATTGCACCACCTCATAGCAAAAGAGGTGGGAAAGGCTTAGTCCCAAAACGAAGGCCCACAGCCCACCCCCAACATACATTAATATAATTATGCCCATTCCAAGCATAAGGGCAACTAATATCATCACCTGGGAGACAGGCTTCCACATGGGCAGCGCCATCTTTAACAAAGTGAGCATAATATATTTTATCTGCCCAACAATGGGCTCAGATGACAGAGCCTTTACCAGTAACACCCTGAAAGCAGCACCCCAAAGGATGAGCACCAATGACTGGTACACTTGTTACTGCTTTGCCTCCCAATTTAATAGCAAAGCTAATGGGGGGTCAGGGGAGAGGAATCCAGGCCACAGGTTCTACAGGCTCCTCAGTGGCCCAGCTATGGCTTATCCAATGACAACAAAGGGAAACTTCTGTAGCTTGGAAGAAAAGTGAGCTGGGGGTACTTGGAGAAACCCAAAATAAGTTACTGCCTGGAAATGTTGGAGGTGCCTAGACTACCACTATATCTCTTCACACAACCATTTTGCATGGGGCGTCTTGCTTTACTTCAGATTTTGTTTGGTGGGCCAAATGCTGTCATGTTTCTATCAAGTGCTGACTCTTAGAGATTGTAATTAGTTTTTTTCCACCCCCCAAACATCTCTGATTCACCCTACTTTCAAGATTCTAAATAATTTTATTTGACAAACTGTGATCACCTCAGCATTAGGACACTGAGGAGTAAGTATACAGATCATTTGTGACCTGGATTTTCTTTTCTAATTTGGCATTGTTTTGGATGGAGTGTTTGTATTCCACCTCCCCCCCCCACCCCAAACCCCACATTCATCTTAAAGCCCTGACCTCCAGTGTGATAGTATTTGGAGCTAGAGCTTTAGGGAGGTAATTAGGGTTACATTATATCATAAGGGTGGGGCCCTCATGATGGGATTAGTGGCCTATAGGAAAAGGAGGAGTCAGATCTCTCTCTCTATGCCCACACAACAAGGAAAGGCCATGTGAAGACACAGTGGAAAGAAGGTCATCTGCAATCTAGGAGGAGAGCTCTTGCCAGAAACTGAATCAGTTGGCACCTTGATGTTGGACTTCCAGCCTCCAGAACTGTGAGAAAATAAACTTCTGTTATTAAAGTTACTCAGTCTTGGTGATTTGTAATGGCAGCCAGAGCTGACTAATATAGCAGCACAATGTAAAAAGCAACCAACCAAATGTAAAAGGAAGAGAATGGTCACACATTTTTACCCAGCCAGATTCCTAATACTTTTTCTTAGTTCTTGTGCAGCATGGTAACTGCAGGATGCTATATGATGTCATCCTGAAGGGTAGAGTGCCCAATCCTGGCAAACAGCCCCTGTCCTTCAGACTTTCATTTCTTTTTTTTTTTTCCTGTATTTTTCTGAAGCTGGAAATGGGGAGAGACAGTCAGACAGACTCCCGCATGCGCCTGACCGAGATCCACCCAGCACGCCCACCAGGGGCGAGTCGCTCTGCCCACCAGGGGGCGATGCTCTGCCCCTCTGGGGCATCGCTCTGTTGCGACCAGAGCCACTCTAGCGCCTGGGGCAGAGGTCCAGGAGCCATCCCCAGCTCCCGGGCCATCTTTGCTCCAGTGGAGCCTCTGCTGCGGGAGGGGAAGAGAGAGACAGAGAGGAAGGAGAGGGGGAGGGGTGGAGAAGCAGATGGGCGCTTCTCCTGTGTGCCCTGGCCGGGAATCGAACCCAGGACTTCTGCACGCCAGGCCGACGCTCTACCACTGAGCCAACCGGCCAGGGCAGACTTTCATTTCTTAAAGTTTATTTAGGCTCTTGACCAGAGCATCCTTAGGGTTAAATTTTAGGTAGAAAATTGTATGATGTACATGCTGAGAACACTTGCTCCAAGTGGTATTAAATCACCTTGTTATTTATAACCCTCTAGAATCCCCTAATTTACATGTGGTCTCTTCTCCTATGAGTACTTCAAGTAAATCTGAATTTGTTTAGACAATTTTATGGGTACTGTAAAACCACAATTGAATTTCAGGCCTTTGTAGTTGTGCAGCCAAAATGCTCTCTGATTAGAAATAATTGCTGTTAATGCTGTTATGAGTGGTGGATGGCCACCACACCCCAGACATTTGTTCTACTAAATCCCTTGAGTTTCTTCTTTATTTTTCAACTAAATAGACCAGCCCCTAGAATATACGCTTTTGGAATTGTAATATAGGAGCAATATTGTGCCTCTCTGTTAATTAACCTTGTTAACCAAGGATTTGGAACATCAGTTGGTTAGTATAAGAGGGCCTTTTGATTGTCTTAGTACACATCTACAGTGGAGGAGGACGTCACTCTTGTGAAATAAGATGCCTTTTATTCTTTGGCATACACCAAATAGCTTTATTATTCTTTGAGTAATGACATAATATGCTTGTTTAATGAAATAATGTGTATAAAAGGGCTTAGCTTTTTGCCAGGCACAATAAATATTAGCTATCATTTTTGTTATCATAAAACAAGTTTTTTTTTTTTTAAAAAAAGACTTTCTGAATGGAAAAGAAATACAGGAGCAGAGTTGTCAGAATTATAGACAGCTGGAGTAGATCAGTCCACAGTTGACTCTAGACTCCACGTTCCTGTTGCTCCTTTAAGAGCAACTTACCCCCAAGATATTTAAACTCTTTGACTCCCACAGGATCTTCCAAGGTACTTCTCATTCTTGCCTTCTCCCTGCACAAAAGAAAGTGAGGGACAAAGGCTGCTATTTTCCTTGCAAGGCAAGTACCCCGTCCAGCCTGGGAAGGAGTTCCAGGGTATAGTAATTAACACATTTTTCTTAACCTTGCTTTGATGGCGAATCTGTAAAGCATGAAAGCAGTTGGCCAGTTGATTAAACTGTGAGAATACAATCAATCTGAGATGAAGGCAGCTCCGATGAATACAAATGCATAAAATTGTCCACACTGTGAAAAAGCACCTCAGCACGAAGTCCAACATGAAATATTAAGTTAAACACTTGAAATTAACCACACGAATGTGTTTTCTGAATTAATAAGTGGCAGTTCATCTAATTCAGTAGAATGTCATTTTCAGAGTAAAAAGCAACCATTCTTCAATCTGTATTAGGGGAAAAAAAAAAAGTGATCTCATTCAGAGTTCTATCTAGCCTAACTGACTACTTGGGATTTCAGGGACTGGACAGTAAGGCTCCGTCACAGAGACACCTGATGCACTTTCAGCAGGACTGGCACTTACTCTGAGCATCGAGGGCATGTAAAAGTAAGCATTTGTGTGGCTGCTTTGGAAAGATTGACATGGGAGTTTTTTTTTTAAACCAGAGGGCCTACAAACATTCAAAAAGGCCAAGGCTGATGGCAAGTGATAGGAAATCCAGTGTTCTGTGTCCTCTGGAAACAGCACAAAACACTCATCATGTTGCAAGCTAAACTCTCTCACATATGTTGCAAGCTAAACTCTCTCACATATGTTGCAAGCAGAAATGACAAAATGAGCTATTTTTATTAATTAAAAAAATACTCAACACAAAAGCAGATAGCATTATTTTCAAAAGTACTGGTTAAAAATACTAGTTCAGATAGAAGAATCAGAATGATACTTAACATCCCCAGATGTATATATTCTATCAGACAAAAATATTTTTCTTCATTGAAATAATCAATATGTAATGTTGGCTATCAGATGACATCAACCATAGAGTGGATCTTTTGCTCTTCTTTGGAAGGAAGCTATCCATGACATTGGGGATGCCCATATATCTAGTCACAAGCAGTGCCATCTTGATGTGCAGGATACTAAAGTGAACACAAGAGTAAACTTGCTCGTTATGATTCATAAAAGCATCTTTACCAGTGGAGCTGAAAAGCAGTGCCACTGACCTGTCGCAGGTGAATTCACACATACACACATTCATTAATACGCATGCTTCAGGGTCACCTAGCTTGTCTACTATGTGGGAAGACACTAGCCCAGGGTCTCTGTATCTCTCCTTGCTTTATTTACATTATTCAACTCACTTCTCATGTCCATTTCCAAAGCTTGCCTACACTATGTAATGATTGACAGAAAGCAGTGAAGTCTCTGGATTACGACGAGACTAACTTGAAACCTAGCTCTGGTATTTACAATGTCATCTCAGGCAAGTTAACTTCCTTATGAACCTCAGTTTTTTTCCAGTGTAAAATTAGGCATCAATATTTCTTTCTGGGCCTACTGTAAGGATTAGATGCAATAGTTCCTCAGATCTTTTGCAGGACCCAACTAAGACTGTTCATATTCTCTATCCCCATATGCCCCTCCTGACGAGCATTCTGACCCCGTGGATTCTGATGTTCACTCTGCAGAGAAAGGAGAGGCACAGTAAGCCTGAGATTGTACTAAGGGTGGGACCAAGTAAAGGACCTGTGCTTGCGGACCCTCTTGGAGCACCCTAAGATGTCCAGGTGGTTCCTGCCCTCCCCAGCTTCAGGCTCAGTTCCTGAAAGAGCCTCTGGAGGAGTCAGGACCATGGGGCTAAAGGTGGTTATATTTTTAGTTTTTTTCCCCTAAGTTCTTTAATCCTCTTACAGCACAAATCTATCCTTTATTGCCAGTTTTACCCAAACCACAAGCTCCTGAAATATTTGGCTTACTGTCTGGTCTTGACTTTGTGTCCTGTACTCAAACATGGACAGACTAGCTATCCTGTCACGATTATTCTATGACTAGCATAAGAAAAAGCATCTCTCCAAAAAACAGAACACTTCAATTTGTCCACAGATCATTTAGTGAGTCCATTTTTTAATGTTAGTTCTATAATTTCATTTTCCAAATGATGCTTGTGTTTTGACGTGTGGCTGGCAGAGCTATAGATAAGAAAACAGAGCTCAATGTTTTGTGACAATACTTTTACACATGACTTTTTAAAAATATGTATTTTTTGATATCTTAACATGTGTGCCACAAAATATTGGCTCCTCTTTCATGCTGTTGTTTATTTCCCACATCGGCTATGAGTGTTGAGCGCCTCTTCTTTGTTAGGCCCTTCCCTGGAGCTGAAAACACACGGCACTCGGCAGAAACCAACTGGCCTCTGATCTCAAGGAACTCATGGCCTGGTGGGGAGGTGGGTGATAATCCAAGGGTCTCACAAATAAATGCACAAAGCAGCTGCGGAATATTCCAAGGAGGCCAGGGTCAGGTGCTAGGAGAGTGTGCATTGGAGTCATTTGGGATATTCTGGGATGACAGGGAAGTATTGCTTAAGCCAAGAGGGGGCACAGCATGTGCAAATGCCCTGGACTGTTTCAAGAACCAAGGACCCTGCCAGCATGGCTGAGCAGAGGCGGGTGGTGGTGGTGGTAGCAGACGAGACTGGAGAGGCCAGAGTCAGACCACATGGTTTTTATAAAATTAGAACCCAGGCCTCATCCACAAAGATTCTGATTCAGTTAGAGGACGGACTAGGCATAGGTATTTTTAAAAAGTCTCCCAGGTAAAGCAGCCGGGTTGAGAATCATTAGCCTTGGTTATTTGAATGTTAATCTAAAGGCGATGGGAATGTACACAATTGTTTCAGGATCAGATATACATCTTGTGTGGCTAGCATGCCTGCACATACATACACACCCAGTGAAGAAAAAAGGAAGCCTTCAATAAAAGTTTCTCCATAGCTTTCAACTTTTTCAAAGGTCAAAAATGACCTTTTTCTTTTCTTTTCTTCTGTAAAGATAAAAAGGTCGAGGCAACAATAGATGTGCATTTTTTTCTAATGATACCCAGATAGTCATTAGAATCTCTGGCATTGGAAAATCAAATTTAAATACAGTGGTGCCAATTTAAATTCCAAGTCTTCAAAGAATTCTCTATTTTCCCTCAGAAATCTCTCATCCTAAATCATGGTGTTCCTTCCTTTAAAACAAAAACTTATACTCCTCTAGGTTCTTTATTTTTAAAAAAATCTTTCTGTAGCCTGACCAGGCTGTGGCACAGTGGATAGAGTGTTGGCCTGGGATGCTGAAGACCCAGGTTTAAAACCCTGAGGTTGCCAGCTTATGCGTAGGATCATAGACATGACCTCATGGTCGCTGGCTTGGGCCCAAAGGTCACTGGCATGAAGCCCAAGGTTGCTGGCTTGCGCAAGGGGTCACTCACTCTGCTAGAGCCCTTTAGTCAAAGCACAAATGAGAAAGCAATCAATGAACAACTAAGGTGTCTCAATGAAGAATTGATGCTTATCTTTCTCCCTTCCTGTCTGTCTGTCCCTCTCGCTTTCTCTCACTTAAAAAAAAAGTTCCCATGAAGGAACCACAGGTCACAGAAGTTTTTCTGATTTGAACACTTTTCTTATTTTTGCAATAGGGAATATGTGATGTTAGAATCCTGTGATTGCCTGACCTGTGGTGGCGCAGTGGATAAAGCGTCGACCTGGAAATGCTGAGGTCGCAGGTTCAAAACCCTGGGCTTGCCAGGTCAAGGCACATATGGGAGTTGATGCTTCCTGCTCCTCCCCCTTCTCTCTCTCTGTTTCTCTCTCTCTCTCCTCTCTAAAAATGAAAAATAATAAAAAAAGAATCCTGTGATACATTCCCAAATTAATTGCCTTCCAAAGAAATTTGCTGATATTTAAAGTGTTTCCACAATATCTTATTTGATCCTTTCAGTGATAGTTTGAGGAAAATGAGGAACAAAGACATTAATCATTCCTTCAAGGTCAAAGAGAAGTTAGTAACCTGACCAGACGGTAGCGCAGTGACGGCGCATCGAACTGGGATGCGGAGGACCCAGGTTTGGGACCCCGAGGTCGCTGGCTTCGGCGCGGGCTCATCTGGTTTGAGCAAAAGCTTGCCAGCTTGGACCCGGGGTCGCTGGCTCGAGCAAGGGGTTGCTCGGTCTCCTGAAGGCCTGCGGTTGGGGCACTTGTGAGAGGGCGGTCGGTGAGCAGCTGTGGTGTCCCAGCGAGAGGCTAGTGATTGATGCTTCTCGTCTCTCTCCATTCCTGTCTGTCTGTCTGTCCCTGTCTATCCCTCTCTCTGTCTCTGTAAAAAAAAAAAAAAAAAAAAGAGAAGTTAGTAGCCAAACCAGAACAATGTCTCAGTTCTCCTGACTTCCGGCTTTATGGCCTCCCACCCCTCATTCCTTATGCATGAATCCACCTCTTTTTGCCAATAATGCTAAGATGGCTGGCAGGATCCAGCTCCACTTTCTAGACTCCAGGGAGGCACTGCAGCTACGCAAATTTGCGATGATGTTAGCAAATCAGCACAAGGGAGGTATCAGAGTTCATTCATTCACCAGATATTTTTTAAGTGGCTTCTCCTGGGAGGATTTGGAATAAGCTGGTAATTGGTACATTAGAAAAGTCATAAAAGTGAATATTGTTATCTTTTTAAAAACACTAAAAAGTGTAAAAACCTTGGTATATACAAGTATGTTTTTTCTTGCAGGATACCATCTACTATCTTTCTGATTGCATATTCTGGTTCCACAATTGGTAACAGAGAAGGGCAGGTAGGAGGTAAAAAAACAAAAGCAAAAACAAAAACAAAAAAATCTAAAATTAACAAATTAATACAAACAAGTCTTACAAATTAAGGATAAAAAAGGTTATAAGACATTATTGTCTATTTGCTTCTTTCCCTTTCTGATTTGATCTACTTCTATGTTTATTCCTTTATTATCAACATGGTAATAACTAGAATTTGAAGTGGAAAATGATGACTAATTAATACACCAATGTACAATATGCACACATGTATAACAGAAGGTCTAAATAGTTTAAAGCAAGTCTTTGAAAACTAATTTACTGTCATCTCTGTAAGATGTAGAAAGTTGCATTTGTGTCCTCTTACTGATGTCTAGTCCTTTTGTGGAGTCAGGGAAGAGGGATGAAGGGAGTTGGGTGGCAGAAAGGGAATGTGACCAAGTGCTGGGGGATGGATGAGCAGATCCAGGTGACAATTGGTACACGGCTTTGCTAAACCATTTGCATTAAACTCAATATCTTAAATACAAATACATTTGAATAAAAAAATTCCAAAACCATTTATAAATCAGGCTAAATTAAAAAAATATATATCCTTTTAAATAATTTTTTTAAAAAGATAGAAAATAATAAAAGATGGTCAATCATTTTTTAAAATGTAGTTTCTTTGAAATTTCAGGACATAGTTACACAGTAGTACAACCTTCAAACATTCCAGTTTTTATAAAAAATGGGCACACAATAGTGGTTTTGATTTCCTTCATTTTGGGGGCAAATAGTTCTATAAATACAGATTTAGCAAATCAAAAGCCTGCAAATTTACTTGCACAATAATCTGAAAAAGACAAACAATAGTGATGTACATTTTATTTTTTATTTTTATTTTTTTGTATTTTTCTGAAGTTGGAAACAGGGAAACAGTCAGATAGATTCCCACATGCGCCCGACCGGGATCCACTCAGCATGCCCACCAGGGGGCGATGCTCTGCCCATCTGGGGCATCGCTCTGCCGCAACCAGAGCCATTCTAGTTTCTGAGGCAGAGACCATGGAGCCATCCTCAGTGCCCGGGGCCAACTTTGCTCCAATGGAGCCTTGGCTGCGGGAGGGGAAGAGAGAGACAGAGAGGAAGGAGAGGGGGAGGGGTAGAGAAGCAGATGGGTGCTTCTCCTGTGTGCCCTGGCTTGGAATCGAACCCAGGACTCCTGCATGGCAGGCTGACACTCTACCACTGAGCCAACTGGCCAGGGCCAGTGATATACATTTTAAAGTTTTAAAAATAGCACTATGTTAAGGTGTCCTCCTAAGACTAACCAACAGAGACGCTGACAACAATTTCAGAGTTCTTATTTTGTGTGATCTTGGTCTCCCACTGGAAGAAGTGTAGAGTGAGTGGGAAGGGACACAGTCACATAAAGTTCAGTTGATAACAACCGAGTGCATGCTGTGGGGAGCCTCCTATGGTCACACTGCTAGACTTCCACATCAATTAATAGTCTGCTAGCTGTTATATGGGCCACATGGTTTGTGCGTCCAGTCTCTGTGCCAAAGAACTTCAACCCAACTGGGGCAGGAAGACACACAAAAGAAGACATATAATAAGTGATGCAGGGGGCCATGCAAGAGAGGGCACCATGGGTCATGATACCCAGATCAAAGGTTCTTCTAACTGTTTCTTCTACTTCCAGAATAAAAACAAAGGACTCAGTAGCTTAAACCTCCACCTCTTAAATAACTTGAAAATTCAAGGAGAGTAGAAAGTGGCATCTATGTCAGTTTTGAGCTTGCTGTCTTCAATCACTCTCAGTTTAAGTGAACACCTGAATATTTAATTCACTGAATGGAAAAGTTTGGAGTAGGAAAGTAGGTGTACTTCTCCTTCCCTTTGCCTCTTTAGTCAAACAAGGTAAACATATTTGCTCTGTTGAGAAGGAGCTACAACTGGCAAGAACCAGGCTATAAGTGCCAGGTGTGGGCTGTCAGCCCCAATGCTGCCCAAGATGGTGGGTAAGACCAAAAGAGTGAAGAGTGAAAGTCCTGACTAGCTTTTAGGATCATCTACGTCATTTGGTATAAATGCAGCTCACCGAGTCCCTCAAATCCCTAGATTAGGGTGAGCAGATATCACCCAGGACCAGGGAATCTACACTCTAAACCAGGGGTCTCAAACTCACGGCCCGTGGGCCGCACGCGGCTCGCCGAACAATTTTGTGCGGCCCGCAGGCCGCGAATTTGAGACCCCTGCTCTAAACAATACCCTTGGTGGTTCTGAGGCAGTGGAGGCCAGCCCTCCACTGTGGGAATTACAAAAAGCTTACATCTGTTCCTAAGGTCAAGTGTAGGTGGAAGTGTCCTTCTGAAGACAGAGAGACACATACTGTGTTAGGAAAAGGGTTAATATTGTAGAAGCTATAAATATATCTGCATTATTTCAAAGTTTCATCCTTTATTATATGAGAGAGGTAATATGTGAGGTGATGATGTCTAAGAATGAGAGAAGAAGGGAAGTCTAGGGTACAGAGAGATATGCATAGACTGGTAATATTTTGGGTGACTGGTCATTCTAAAAAACATATTTACCTAACTGAGATGAACTTTGTTTAGACTGATATTGTGAATCTTGAACCAGGCTGCTCAGCTAAAAACTATAAGAAAGTGTCCAATGGGCAAGCTGGCCAAAGTCACCCGAGTGTCACAGTTAGGGTCCCTGATGCATGAGTTTCATGGATCTGTGTCAGCCAGTGCATAAAATGTTGCTCCAGGGCATGCCCTGGTAGGGAAGGACAAGATGTCTGCTCCTTTTAAAGCCAGTTCCTTTGTTGGGCCACCTTCACCGTGGATCTTGGTGTGTTCTTTGCCCCCTCCCCACTGTTAATGTCAAGTCAGTTGCAAGGGAGATGGAAATGACAACCATTTTCTGCAAGTCTTCCAACCAGTGTGTTGGGCAAATGAGTTTGTAAAATCTGTATTTTCTGGTTTTGCTCACTTTTATTGTTAAAAATGGCCACTGACCATGTGATTGTGTTGCCCTGGTGATACTGTTAATTACCTTCATGCTTGGGAAGGGGATTGGTTATGCTAATGTGTGCTGGAGGAGGGGTTGTTGCACCAAAAAGTTTTAAGAAAAAGGAGGAGTTATGAGGCCATTATTGCAGGGACCACATTGTTGCAGAAGAGAAGAAGCAGTCAAGATGGCAGGGTGCTGAAGGAGAAGCCAGTTTGTGCAGAGAGAAGGAGATGGGAACCGGAGGGGACTAAGCTAGTGGGGCCTTTGATTCTAGGAAAAACCAGAGGAAGTGGTTTTGGGAGCCCTGAATAGAAAGTGTAAGGTATTTTCTGCCAAGGAAGAAAGAAGGACGTAGCCTCCAAGTGTGGACAAGCAAAAGCTTTATTTAGAGCGCTCCTGGGCGAGGTTCACTGGTCCACAAGACAGGGGCCAGGGAAGTGGCGCAGCTTCTCCCGCCAGGAGTAATTTATAGCATTGGTAGGCTGGGGGTGGTGTGATAGGTCATGGCGAAATTTCATTGGCTGACGGACAGTTTCAAGATGCTCAGGGCCATTTCTTTTGGTGGTCATGGGCATGGGTGGTTCTGGCCAAAGTCCTCAGACCTGGTTCTCCATGTGACTTTCCCCCATTACCAACTGACCTCACATTCCTACCTTTTGTGTTAGATAGGGGTGCCGCTATTTGTCTGGCTACTTCCTGCTGGTTAGGGGCGTCGTGGGGAAGGGAGGTTGGAAGGTAGTGGCTCTGAGGGGAGTCGTGTATATGGGTGTAGGAGCATCTGGTTGACCGTGATTTGAGAAACCTTGCGGATGCGGCCCTGTAAGAATCTAAGAAAAAGAGGAGCAAACATGAGTAATATGCTGATAATTAGAAGAGGACCTAGGCTAGGGGCAGTCCAGGTGAGGATGGGTGGCTGCCACCAGGAGTTAAGTGGGTTGTAGAAAGAGAGGTCCTTGCGCAGTTTCTCTTGCAGATGGTTGAGGACATTGTTGTTTTCTTCCACCAGGTCAGTCTCATTGATATAGTAACAGCATTGCTTCCTGCTTTAATTCACTCTGGCAGCAGGCTCCCAGTGGGGGGGACAGGAGTAACATTAGGATCTGCAGGGCCCAACCTTTTGGTGAGCCGAGGACAGGTGGGGCCTAGTGGTTCCGACTGCCAGTGGTCCTGTATGGAGGCAAGCTTGAGGCAGGAAACAGTACCAAGGTGTTTGCCCTAGGAGCTTGGCTGCAGTAGGAGTAGTCAATATTATCGCCTGGGATCCCATCCACCTGAGCTGTAGGGAGCTGGGTTGGAGTTCCCTTAGAAGAACTTTGTCCCTGGTTGGAGGGGGACTGCTGGATGAGCTTCACTTGGACTCCCGATGGGAGGGAGAGTCCGGTCCGCATGTTCCCTAAGAAGATGGTGGAGTAAAAACAGAAAGGGGAGGTATGTGGCAAGAGGAGGGGGGTTGACAGGTAAGTTGTGATTGATTAGAAATGTTCTACCGTAAACCAGCTCACGGGGGCTGAGTCCAGTGGGGTTTCGCAGGGTTGCTCTGATTCTGGTGAGTGCCAGGGGGAGGAGGTTTGGCCAGGAGAGTCTGGTCTCAATGGAAAGTTTGGATAGCTGACTCTTCAGGATGCCATGGGCCCTTTCCACCTTACCTGAGGATTGAGGGTGATAGGGTATGTGGAGCTTCCAGGTGATGTTGAGAGAGATGGCGACTTGCTGGACTAATTGGGCAGTGAAGGCCGGGCTGTGGTCTGACCGGATGGTAGTCGGCAGTCCAAATTACAGGATGATACATTCAACGAGAATGGAGGCAACGGTGCCTGTTGTTTCTTGAGAGGTGGGAAAGGCTTCTATGGACCCTGAAAAGGTATCAACAAAAGTTAGGAGATAGCGGAGTTTTTTGTGAGGGGACATGTGAGTGAAGTCGATTTTCCAATCTTGGCCCGGTAAGTGCCCCCTCAGCTGATGAGAAGGGAAGCAGGGGCAAAAACTCCCTTGCATAGAGGTTTTGGAATGATAGCACATTCTGTGTGTACCTTTTCAATAGTTTGCTGGAGGCCTGGGAAGAAAAAGAGTGGTTGCAAGAACCGATAGAGAGCTTTTGGCCTTAAATGTAAGGAACAGTGGATATTAGAAAGGAGAGTTTCAGCCTGTCCTTTTGGCAAGGCAATTCTATCTCCAGGAAATATCCATCCCTGGTTGCACATGTCTCCACCTTTTCTGAGGAGGGCCTGTTCTTCCTCAGGAGTGTAGGAAGGTTTCAAAGAGGTGGAGAGAAACATGAGAGGAGTGGGGGAGGTTCCCAGGATGAGGTTTTGGACCTCCACGTCGGCCTGAGCATTTCCCAAGGCCACCGGGTCCTGAGAGGTTTGATGGCCACTACAATGTACCATGGCCACCTCAGCGGGTAGCTGTAATGCCTGCAAAAGTTTAGAAATGAGGGTAGCATTGATTATGGGGGAGCCCTTGGTAGTGAGGAAGCCCCTTTCCTTCCAGAGGGCAGAGTGGCTGTGGGTGATAAGAAAAGCATATTTAGAGTCAGTATATATGGTTACACATTTTCCCTGGACCAGAGTGAGTGCTCGCGTGAGGGCAATTAGCTCTGCTTTCTGGGAGGTAGTACCCTCTGGCAGCTGTTGGGCTTCTAGGATGGAGGAGGTGGTAACCACTCTGTAGGCCACCAATCATTGTCCGTCGGGTCCTGTAAAGAGCTCCCATCTACAAAGAGTATTAGATCTAGATCTTTTAAAGGAGAATCTGATAATCCATCTTGGGGTCTGTTGAGGAAATCTATTAGCTCTGTACAAGAGTGGGTGGGCCTGGAAGTGTCGTTGGAGCTGGCAGTAGAGTGGCTGGGTTGAGTTGGGGAGAGGGCAAAGAGTGACTGAAGGGTTTTTGATGAACAGGAGGTGAAATTCTTGTAGGCGGGAAGGGCACAATGGAGAAAAAGATTTGTGAAAAAGGAGGTCAGTGAGCCTGTGGGAGGAGAAGACAGTGATGGGTTGGGAAAGGGTGAGTTTAATAGCCTCCTTGATGAGTTCAGCTGCCACGCCCAGTGCCCAGAGGCAGGGCTGCCAACCTTTGATGGTGGTGTCTAATTGTTTAGAGATATGCCACGGGGCAGTATGTAGGCCTCACAGGTTGAGTCAGTACTCCAATTATATTACTGAGCTTTTCATCCATGAAAAGGTGGAAAAGGCATCTGGGGTCAGGCAAAGAGAGAGAGGGAGAGGAGAAGAGGGCATCTCAAAGGGTAGAGAAAGCCCTTTTGATGGCATTGGGGGATGGGAGAGGTCCCGTGGGAGTCTCTTTTGCAACCTCATAGAAGGGTTTAGCCAAAAGAGCAAAATTGGAGAGTAATGGCAGGGTAGGAAGCGATACCAATAAATCTCCCCCAAAACTCAACAAGATCTTCAACCAGAAACAGAAAAACCTATACTTGGAGCTTCCAGATGCTTCGCAATACACCCAAAGGTATGATTGAGTGAAAAATTGGCTAAATATATAACCAAACCCCGAAAGAAATAGGGAGTAAGAAATGCTCTGCCTTCCTCACTAACCTAAACAGGGCGGCTTTCTCTGGTAACTGTGAATATAGAAACTGAGGCAGGCAAAGGGGGTGAATAGATCCAGGCCGCCGCAGCACAAACGGCCGAACCAGGCTGTGGCACGGAGATCCAAGCCGAGGAAAATCTGATCCTGTGGCAACCCGGGCAATACAAGCTAACACTCGCGCCAAGCCCAAACAAAGAAAGACAAGCAGAGCGGCCATTTTACCCGGTCTCCTGGTCGGTCCGCAGTTAGTGGGCGAGAATTTCTTCCTAGGCCCCGAGAGCGGGTGCCCGTGTTGCCCCACGGAGAGGCAGGGTCAGAGGCCTTTCTGTGGGCCGAGGGCAGAGTCTCTGGGCAGCCCCAGCGCCCTGGGAAAGCCACGCACGGGAGGGAGTGAGAACTAATTCCAACGGTGGAGATTTTCCGTGCTGGAGGGTGTTTCACTCAGAGGGAAACGCGGCCGGCCTCATATCCTGGTCTGCGCGCGCAGATAAGGAGTGAGCGATTCCTCCGAGTGCCTCGGCAGTGCGCGCCCGTGTTATCGCACAGAGGGACAGAGTCAGGGGCCTTTGTGTGCCAAAGCAGAATCTGGAGCCGCCCCAGCGCCTTGCAAAAGCCGCGCACGGGGACGGAACGAGACTCAATTCCAACGCTACAACTTTTCCCTGCGGTTGGGGGTTTCACTCAGAGCGTGAGACTGCTGGCCGGATATCCTGGTCGCAGACAATGAGTGAGAGTTTCCTCCACGCGCCCCGGAAGTGGGCTCCCGCTTGTGTTACCGGACAGAGTGGCAGAGCCAGAGGTCTTTGAGTGGGCGGAAAGCCCGCCTGATTATGCTAGCAGCTCTGACTGACTGAGCCTTACCCAGAGCCCTGTGCTGAGTGGAAATAGAGTGGGGAGTTGCCAGCTCTTTGAGCCTCTTACTATCCAGGCAGAGGCAGCAGCAACCCCATAGCTGGATTATCAGGCTACTAATTGAGGAAGGAAAGACTAGGAGAAAGGCTCCAGGAACACGGACTCTCTCACTGTCAAAGCCTATAAATGCTAATGAGCTTCGACTGCCAACGAGACTAAAGCACAATACATGACATTGCCATAGAGACTTATCAACTGCAAACCTCTACCTGAGCGTGCCAAAGGGGCAGAACCCGGGGTACAGAGTCACCGACCAGGAAGAGGGAGAGAAAAGAAAAAGCAAGAAGATAACCTCTCAAAATCAAGAATAATCTGCAGACTTTATAACCTATCCCATTTTATTATATTTGTTCGTTTGTTTCTCTTATCTTCATTCTTGATACTTTTTTTTCCTCCTCCAATTTGGCCGATTAACTCTCTACCGGTCTTACTCTCTCCTCTCCTTGAACTACACTACCCATAAGTGTTACATCTCCCATTATCTTTTCTCTTCTCTTCCTTTCTCTCTATGAGGGTTGCACTCCAAAACCCTTAACTCTCTCTCTCTCTCTCTCTCCTTTCTTTTTTCTTCTTTTAGTGGTTTCCTCTTTTTCTCTCTCTCTCTCTTTCTTTTCTCCCTCTATATTAGTTTCTTCCTTTCTCCTTTACATCTCCTCTCATTCAAACCTCAATAACAAACAAATTATCTTATCTGGGACTCAAACCTATGTTTGTGGTATTTTGGGGGGTTTTTACTTCACCTTTTTAACTCACTAGCAGTGCTCCCATCCCTGGCTCTCCATATTATCTAGTTCTTGTTCCACTAAATACAATATTAATTTTTTAATTTGTCCCCCCATTTTTCCCTTTTCCTCTTATTCCTCTCATCATAACTCTTAGACAACCAACACCTAAAAGCAAATCATTTTATTCTTGACCCAAATTTTTTCCTTATTTGCTTTTTGTGGGTCCATACGCTCTTTTTTTTTTCTTTTTTTTTCCTTTTTTTTTTTTTTTTTGCCCCTTTATTACTTTTCCCCAATTCAGGCTTTCCATCACAGGCATTGTTTGTTATAATTCACAGTCCACCACAAGATTTTCTCAAAAAAGAGGGGAGAGGAGAGGAGAGGAAAAAAGGAGGGGGGGAATAATTTCCTTTTTTTTTAAAAAAATTTTATTTTATTTTATTTTTCTTTATTTCATTATTAATTTTTTTTAAAAAAACAACTCTTTTCGATTTTTTATTTTTTTTATTTTTCTTTTTAACTTTTTATTCTTTATTAAATCTCATTAATACTATCAACAAAACCACCCTCAGATGCCATTAAGGAAGATAAAATCGAATATCATGGATACAAAAGAAAGAGAGGTAACACAGCTAGATGAGGAAAAATCTATGGAGAAAAAATTTAATATATTGGAAACCTTGGAGCTGAATGACAGAGAATTCAAGATAGAAATCCTAAAAATCCTCCGAGATATACAAGAAAACACAGAAAGGCAATTTAGGGAGCTCAGAAAACAACTCAATGAACACAAAAAATATATGTCCAAGGAAATTGAAACTATAAAAACAAATCAAACAGAGATGAAAAACTCAATTCACGAGCTGAAAAACGAAGTAACAAGCTTAGCTAATAGAACAGGTCAGATAGAAGAGAGGATTAGTGAAATAGAAGACAAGCAACTTGAGGCACAACAGAGAGAAGAAGAAAGAGACTCAAAAATTAAAAAAAATGAGATAGCCCTACAAGAATTATCTGACTCCATCAAAAAGAATAACATAAGAATAATAGGTATATCAGAGGGAAAAGAGAGAGAAAATGGAATGGAGAACATACTCAAACAAATAATAGATGAGAACTTCCCAAGCCTGTGGAAAGAACTAAAGCCTCAAGTTCAAGAAGCAAACAGAACTCCGAATTTTCTTAACCCCAACAAACCTACTCCAAGGCATATCATAATGAAATTGACACAAACCAACAGCAAAGAAAAAATTCTCAAGGCAGCCAGGGAAAAGAAGAATACAACATATAAAGGAAGGCCCATTAGATTATCATTAGATTTCTCAGCAGAAACTCTACAAGCTAGAAGAGAGTGGACCCCAATATTTAAAGTCCTGAAAGAGAGGAACTTTCAGCCACGAATACTATACCCATCAAAGCTATCCTTCAAATACGAAGGAGAAATAAAAACATTCACAGATACAGAAAAGATGAGGGAATTTATCATCAGAAAACCCCCACTCCAGGAATTACTAAAGGGGGTTCTCCAATTAGATACAAAGAACAAAAAAAAACAGAGCCACAAGTAAAAGCTCCAAGAAGAACACAATAAAACCAAATTTAAACTGCGACAACAACAAAAAGAAAGAGGGGGAGAAGATGGAGATTAACAGTAGCAAAGGACGATGGAGTACAAAAGTACTCACAAAATAGTTCGCTACAATGAACAGGGTAGGGACCCTTTTCATTACTCAAAGGTAACCACCATTGAAAAAACCACCACAGAAGCACATGAGATAAAAAAGATAGCAACAGAGGAAAGATGTATGGAATACAACCAAATAAAAACAAAAGATAGAAAAACGAAAGAGAAGGATCAAACAAGACACAAAACTAACAGAAAGCAAGATATAAAATGGCAATAGGGAACTCACAAGTATCAATAATTACACTAAATGTTAATGGATTAAACTCACCAATAAAAAGGCACAGAGTAGCAGAATGGATTAAAAAAGAAAATCCAACTGTATGCTGCCTACAGGAAACTCATCTAAGTAACAAGGATAAAAACAAATTCAAAGTGAAAGGCTGGAAAACAATACTCCAAGCAAATAACATCCAAAAAAAAGCAGGTGTAGCAATATTCATATCGGATAATGCTGACTACAAGACAGGAAAAGTACTCAGAGAAAAAAATGGCCATTTCATAATGGCTAAGGGGACACTGAATCAAGAAGACATAACAATTCTTAATATATATGCACCAAACCAAGGAGCGCCAAAATATATAAGACAGCTACTTATTGATCTTAAAACAAAAACTGACAAAAATACAATCATACTTGGAGACCTCAATACACCGCTGACGGCTCTAGATCGGTCATCCAAACAGAGAATCAACAAAGACATAGTGGCCTTAAACAAAACACTAGAGCACCTGGATATGATAGACATCTACAGGACATTTCATCCCAAAGTGACTGAGTATACATTTTTCTCCAGTGTACATGGATCATTCTCAAGAACTGACCATATGTTGGGCCACAAAAACAACATCAACAAATTCAGAAAAATTGAAGTTGTACCAAGCATATTTTCTGATCATAAAGCCTTGAAACTAGAATTCAACTGCAAAAAAGAGGAAAAAAATCCCACAAAAATGTGGAAACTAAACAACATACTTTTAAAAAATGAATGGGTCAAAGAAGAAATAAGTGCAGAGATCAAAAGATATATACAGACTAATGAAAATGACAATACGACATATCAGAATCTATGGGATGCAGCAAAAGCAGTGATAAGAGGGAAGTTCATATCGCTTCAGGCATATATGAACAAACAAGAGAGAGCCCAAGTGAACCACTTAACTTCCCACCTTAAGGAACTAGAAAAAGAAGAACAAAGACAACCCAAAACCAGCCGAAGAAAGGAGATAATAAAAATCAGAGCAGAAATAAATGAATTAGAGAACAGAAAAACTATAGAAAAAATTAATAGAACAAGAAGCTGGTTCTTTGAAAAGATCAACAAAATCGACAAACCCTTGGCAAGACTTACCAAGGAAAAAAGAGAAAGAACTCATATAAACAAAATCCAAAATGAAAGAGGAGAAATCACCACGGACACTGTAGATATACAAAGAATTATTGTAGAATACTATGAAAAACTTTATGTCACTAAATTCAACAACCTAGAAGAAATGGATAAATTCCTAGAAAAATACAACCTTCCTAGACTGAGTCAGGAAGAAGCAGAAAGCCTAAAAAGACCTATAAGTAGAGAAGAAATAGAAAAAACCATTAAAAACCTCCCCAAAAATAAAAGTCCAGGCCCTGACGGCTATACAAGCGAATTTTATCAAACATTCAAAGAAGACTTGGTTCCTATTCTACTCAAAGTCTTCCAAAAAATTGAAGAAGAAGCAATACTTCCAAACACATTTTATGAGGCCAACATAACCTTCATACCAAAACCAGGCAAGGATGGCACAAAAAAAGAAAACTACAGACCAATATCTCTAATGAATACAGATGCTAAAATACTAAACAAAATACTAGCAAATCGAATACAACAACATATTAAAAAAATAATACATCATGATCAAGTGAGATTCATCCCAGAATCTCAAGGATGGTTCAACATACGTAAAACGGTTAACATAATACACCATATTAACAAAACAAAGAACAAAAACCACATGATCTTATCAATAGACGCAGAAAAGGCTTTCGATAAAATACAACACAATTTTATGTTTAAGACTCTCAACAAAATGGGTATAGAAGGAAAATATCTCAACATGATAAAGGCCATATATGATAAACCATCAGCTAACATCATATTAATGGCACTAAACTGAAGTCTTTCCCCCTTAAATCAGGAACAAGACACGGTTGTCCACTCTCTCCACTCTTATTTAATGTGGTACTAGAGGTTCTAGCCAGAGCAATCAGACAAGACAAAGAAATAAAAGGCATCTATATCGGAAAAGAAGAAGTAAAGGTATCACTTTTTGCAGATGATATGATCCTATACATCGAAAACCCCAAAGAATCCACAAAAAGATTACTAGAAACAATAAGCCAATACAGTAAGGTCGCAGGATACAAAATTAACATACAGAAGTCAATAGCCTTTCTATATGCCAACAATGAAACAACTGAGAAGGAACTCAAAAGAATAATCCCCTTCACGATTGCAACAACAAAAAAATAAAATACTTAGGAATAAACATAACAAAGAATGTAAAGAACTTATATAATGAAAACTATAAACCATTGTTAAGGGAAATCGAAAAAGATATAATGAGATGGAAGAATATACCTTGTTCTTGGCTAGGAAGAATAAATATAATCAAGATGGCTATATTACCCAAAGCAATATACAAATTTAATGCAATTCCCATCAAACTTCCAATGACATTTTTTAAAGAAATAGAGCAAAAAATCATCAGATTTGTATGGAACTATAAAAAACCCCGAATAGCCAAAGCAATCCTAAAGAAAAAGAATGAAGCTGGGGGCATAACAATACCTGACTTCAAACTCTATTATAGGGCCACGACAATCAAAACAGCATGGTATTGGCAGAAAAATAGACACTCAGACCAATGGAACAGAATAGAAAGTCCAGAAATAAAACCACATATATATAGTCAAATAATTTTTGATAAAGGGGCCAACAACACACAATGGAGAAAAGAAAGCCTCTTCAATAAATGGTGCTGAGAAAACTGGAAAGCCACATGCAAAAGAATGAAACTGGACTACAGTCTTTCCCCTGTACAAAAAGTAACTCAAAATGGATCAAAGATCTAAACATAAGACCTGAAACAATTAAGTACATAGAAGAAGACATAGGTACTCAACTCATGGACCTGGGTTTTAAAGAGCATTTTATGAATTTGACTCCAATGGCAAGAGAAGTGAAGGCAAAAATTAATGAATGGGACTACATCAGACTAAGAAGTTTTTGCTCAGCAAGAGAAACTGATAACAAAATAAACAGAAAGCCAACTAAATGGGAAATGATTTTTTCAAACAACAGCCCAGATAAGGGCCTAATATCCAAAATATACAAAGAACTCATAAAACTCAACAACAAACAAACAAACAATCCAATAAAAAAATGGGAAGAGGATATGAATAGACACTTCTCCCAGGAAGAAATACAAATGGCCAACAGATATATGAAAAGATGCTCATCTTCTTTAGCTATTAGAGAAATGCAAATCAAAACGGCAATGAGATACCACCTCACACCTGTTCGATTAGCTGTTATTAGCAAGTCAGGTAATAGCAAATGTTGGAGAAGCTGTGGAGAAAAAGGAACCCTCATACACTGTTGGTGGGAATGTAAAGTAGTACAACCATTATGGAAGAAATTATGGTGGTTCCTCAAAAAACTAAAAATAGAACTACCTTATGACCCAGCAATCCCTCTACTGGGTATATATCCCAAAAACTCAGAAACATTGATACGTAAAGACACATGCAGCCCCATGTTTATTGCAGCATTGTTCACAGTGGCCAGGACATGGAAACAACCAAAAAGCCCATCAATAGATGACTGGATAAAGAAGATGTGGCACATATACACTATGGAATACTACTCAGCCATAAGAAATGATGACATCGGATCATTTACAGCAAAATGTTGGGATCTTGATAACATGATACGAAGCAAAATAAGTAAATCAGAAAAAAACAGGAACTGTATTATTCCATACGTAGGTGGGACATAATAGTGAAACTAAGAGACATTGATAAGAGTGTGGTGGTTACGGTGGGGAAGGGGGAATGGGAGAGGGATAGGGGGTGGGGAGGGGCACAAAGAAAACAAGATAGAAGGTGACAGAGGACAATCTAACTTTGGGTGGTGGGTATGCAACATAATTGAACGACAAGATAACCTGGACTTGTTATCTTTGAATATATGTATCCTGATTTATTGATGTCACCCCATTAAAAATATAAAATTATAAAAAAAAAGAGCAAAATTGGAAATCCAGTGTCTAAAGAAGCCTATTAGACATAGGAAAGAAAGAATCTGATCAGAGGTGGTAGGTGGTTGGAGACTGTGTATGGTCTGAGTTTGATCTAGAGTGAGACCTTGAGTGGTGGGGGTTAAGGCGATGCCTAGATAGACTACGGACTGAGAGTGAAGTTGAGCCTTAGTAGGAGGAGACCCGGATACCCCTTTGAAGTGAGGAAGTTGAGAAGGGTGACGGTGTGTTCTCTGGAGGCGGACAGTGAAGGGCTGCAGAGGAGTGGGTCATCTACATATTGTAAGAGAATACTAGTTTTGAGATTGCATGCAGCCAGATCTCAAGCTAGCGCCTGCCCAAACAGGTGTGGACTGTTCCTAAATCCCTGGGGCAGGACAGTTCACATAAATTGTTGGGCTGCGTTAGTGTCTGGGTCCGTCCAGGTGAAGGCAAACAGAAAGTAAGAGTCAGGGTAAGGAATGGTAAAGAAGGTATCCTTGAGGTCTATGACCGTAGAGTGAGTGGTGTTTGAGGGAATGTGTGACAGTAACCTGTAGAGATTAGGGACTACTGGATGGAGGGGAACTACTGCCTCGTTGATTAGGCATAAGTTTTGTATGAGGTGATAAACCCCTGAAGGTTTTTGAACAGGAAGGATGTGGGTATTGCAGGGAGAGTCTGTGGGGATGAGTAAGCCTTGGTTCAAGAGGCGGGTAGTTATTGGCTTAAGGCCTTGGTGATGACTTGCTGAAATAGGAAATTGAGGTCCAGATAGGAATTGGGAGGGATTCTTTAAGTGGATGTGAACGGGTGGGTGGTGGGCAGCTACTACAGGGGTAGAAGTGTCCCAGACTTGAGGGTTGACAATATCTGGTTGAATAGGGGGTGTGACTGGGTTAGGGTGATCTGTAGTAGTGGGACAGCCTTCACTAAGGTGTGGCAGAAGTAAGTGGGAAGATGTTGTCAGCTGGATAGTGGCTCCAAGACTTTGTAGAACGTCCCGACCCAGAAGGGGTACAGGGCATGATGGCATAGCTAAGAAAGAGTTTGAAAAGGGGAGTCCGTCCAAACTACGTGTGAGGGGTGGCGTGAGGAGGGGAATAAAAGGGGTCCATTCCACTCCCATAACCGAGACCTGTGAGGGAACTAAAGGTCCAGAGTGTGATGGCAAAACAGAGAAGGTAGCCCCTGTGTCCACAAGAAGTGAGATGGATTTCCCCGCTACCTGCAGCATTACCCTGGGCTTGGCGAGGGTGATGGGGGTCTTCAAGTCCGGGTCATGTCAGTCATCCATGAGACTGAGAAGTTTGAGCTATGGGCCCGCCTGGCTGGCTTGGCCTCCCATTTGGGTGACTTGTCCTCCGCATGGAGATGCTAAGAAAGAGCGTGTTACCTGAAGGGGCAATCTCTCTGCCAGTGACCAGGCTGCTTGCAGTCAGGGCAGGGCTTAGTGGGCGGCCTCGGGCAGGGGCACTGCCAGGCCCAGTGACCCTGTTTGCCACATTTAAGACAAGCTCCTGGTGGGGTTCCTCTTTGCAGCCCGGACTTGGGTCGGGCACCTCCTATGCGTTGCCCCTGTTGATCTGCTGGCCTCAGGGCTGCCACAAGAGCCTGGGTTTGGAGAGTTACCTTTTGCTGCATGTGGGCCTGGCGAGCAGCCATGGCCTTTTCCTCCCGACCATTAAAAATTTTAAATGCCATGTTCATCAGGTCTCGGATAGGGGTTTGGGGCCCTTGGTATAGGCGGTAGGATTAGAAGAGTAGGAGCCTAAACACTTTTCGATTGCAGACAGATCAGAGAAGGAAAAAGGAGCATGAACTTAAACTCTTTCTGCTCTGGCCACCTCACAGAGAGGGCAGAGAATGCTGTCTCCCTTTTGTGGCTCGGAGTGAGATCTGGTGTGAGCACTGACAGGGGAGGAGAAAGAGGGATGGGTATCTGCAGGCAAATGAGAAACAGGATTCGGCGAAGGGAGAGGAGGATCCTGATAGGATGGAGGGGGTTGTGCAGGAGGGGAAGAGAGTTCCTCAAGGTTGTTGGTGAAGGAGGAAAGATCAGGAGCAGAGGGTTTAGCTGAGGTTTCTCTGGCTAAAAGGACCTATGCCGTAGAGCAGGCGGCACAGAGATTAGGACGGGAGTGCAATGCCAGAAGCCCTGAATGTAAGGGATCTCCGACCATTTCCTAGTTCTCTGGCAATAGTTCCATAAATTGGTGAGGTGTTAAAGTCAAAAGTCCCTTCAGGAGGCCACCTGGTCTGGTTATCCAGTGGGTATCGTGGCCAGGCCGCAGTGGAGAAGATCAGTTTCTTCTTCTTTAGGGAGGGATCTATATTTGGGAGATTCCAGATAAGGCTCCCTAGGGGTGTTTTTGAGCCAGGCGTAGATTCCTGTGCCCCCATGGCCACCCTCAGCCTTAGGGTGATCAGAGATGAGAATTGGTGTCCCACAACTCAATCTCTGGCCACAGGACAGTCAGGCAGAGTGGGAATGTCCGGGACGTCTCCATGGGCACACACACACTCGGAAAGGGTAGGAGTTCCCTGATGCAGCTGCGATTACAGACAAGGAGTCTCAGATTCAGAAAGAACTGAGGGGAGGCTGGAGGCAGGGGACTTATTGCACCATGTGCTGAAGTGGGTGGGAGGTAGGAGATCCTGTTCTTCCTCAGAAGAGAAGGGGAGAGGAGCGGTCCTTGTGGACTCAAGCTCCTCCCGGGTTTCAGCACCAATTGTAAGGTATTTTCTACCAAGGAAAGAAGAAGGATGTAGCCACCAAGTGTGGACAAGCAAAAGCTTTATTTAGCGTGCTCCTTGGCGAGGTTCACTGGTCCGCAAGACAGGGGCCAGGAAGGTCGTGCAGCTTCTCCCGCCTGGGGGTAATTTATAGCATTGGTAGGATGGTGGTGGTGTGATAGGTCATGGCAAAATTTCATTGGCTGACAGTTTCAAAATGCTCCTGGGCTATTTCTTTTGGTGGTCATGGGCATAGGTGGTTCCAGCCAAAGTCCCCGGACCTGGTTCTCCATGTGACTTTCCCCCATTGCCAACCAACCTCCCAGAAAGGGAAGTGTTTTCTGGCTGTGTGTATTTTCTCACCTGCTGGTTGTGAGCTGAAATAAAGGATGGCTCACCAGTTCTTGGCTCCATTGTTTCATTACGATCTATCCAAATTAAATGGAAATCTGCATGAGCCAGGCAGCTGTAATGGTGGCCACAGCTACTGGCCTTACAGAGGCCATCCTTACCATCCTGATGATAGTGCCAGGTGAATTTTGGGGGACAGTGATTATGCTAATCACTTGTGTAAAATCATTCATCAGTAAAGTCTATTTCTTTAAAACTAAGGGGATTGCATAAGACATAATGTTTCCAAAATGCATACTTCAACTTCAGCTAAGTATATCTGACAAGTAGTTTTCATGCATTATGTAGTTCCCGACTGCTTCTCTTATTGAATATACTTTTTAATTTATTGTAGTACTCCAGCTCGCTGGGAACTACCGGTGTTGCATGGAAAAAACTTACTCAAGACACAAACTTATGTCAAGAGGAAGAGAGGAGGAGGCCTCCCAAGGGAGGCAAAGAAAGACCTCCTGAATCTCCTTCTCCCTTAGCTTTTATTGATTAGAAACAAAACAGAGGTAACAGGATTATAAGGGAAGGCGATCAGGTGGCAAGGGGAGGAATGATTGATGGACTTTTTGCTGACATGGGGAAAAGGCTAATTTGGTCAGAACATTCTTTTTCTTTGCTAATTGCAAGCACAAAGGAAGGGGTAATCTAGGACCTCTAGGCTAACTTTCTAAAGCCTGTTCACATGCATTTCTTTGTGTCCACCCAAAGGTTACCCACTCATACTTTCTTGGTGTTTGCATCCAAGAGACATTCACTCAGGGCTTTTATAGTAACTGACATTCCTCAATCTAAGTCAGAGGGTTCAAGGTTAGATGGGTGATTCCCTACAATTTATTATCTTTATTATTGGTGCATCAAGTCAATGCTAACTACTATTATGTAAGTTAAAATTAGAAAACATGTGCAAATGAGAAATATTACATATTTCTTCTCTGTCAGCCCATTTACTCCAAATAATCCAGCTGCACTAAAAATGCAAGCTAAATGTCCATGGTTGTTAGCAATCATAGGGGGTAGAAAGGCTTTATAAGTCTAAGAAGAGCAAAGTAAAAGTTTTAATATTGTATACCATATTTTTTCAGATATTTATATGATCATGTGGTTAAAAAAAAAATTTTAAGCCCATAAAAATAACTGAAGGCCGTGGGATATAAAACCATAAACATCTGGACAGTAATCATCTTAATTTGTTTAACCTATTAAGTCAATATTTCCTCATGGCATTCCACTATTATTACAAACAATTTATTCAGACCTATATTTTGCTCATATTTGACTTTTAAAAACATGATATTAAGACAATAATTGAAGCAGTACAGGAGAGTCTTAGTTAGGACAGTCACAAACCAGAAAGGCGAAGATATGAATATTTATGGTTATAATCAAGAATAAGATTATTTAGATTTGTATTGCCTTTTTTCCTCCCTGGGGTCATATTTGAATTTCAAATTTTTCTGAACTTTGTTCACAGGAGATGCTGTTTTCAGTTTAAAATATTACTTTGTTTTTAAATTTATCTTTACTTCTTTGAATCACAGTTTCTTAATTTTATTTCATGTCATAAAAGAGAATATCTGCTAGAAACAGAGGATGGGTGCTGTGTCTGAAGACCATAGAACACCTTCACCTTGATGGAGTGTAGGTCAAATAAGTTTGCAAATATGATGTATATGTTTGTTCACTTGTACAGTTTGCATTGGGTGTGAGAGACAGGCTGTGAGCTTGCAAGGTCCTTATAACCTAAAGCTTAGTTTTAAGACTAAGCCTTTCTCACCCTTTTAATACTAAGATCTTTTCAACATCCTTCTAACACTAAGACAGTGATGGGCAATCTTTTGAGCTTGGTGTGTCAAAATTCGCCAAAAAACCGAGCATAACTTGGGTGGTGTGTCACTTCAAGGAAAAAAAACCCCATAATTTCGTGATATATATATATATATATATATATATATATATATATATATATATATATATGGTTTTTTTTTGTATTTTTCTGAAGTTGGAAATGGGGAGGCAGTCAGACAGACCCCTGCATGCGCCCAACCGGGATCCACCTGGCATGCCCACCAGGGGGCGTCGCTCTGCTGCAACCAGAGCCATTCTAGCACCCGAGGCAGAGGCCACAGAGCCATCCTCAGCGCCTGGGCCAACTTTGCTCCAATGGAGCCTCGGCTGCGGGAGGGGAAGAGAGAGACAGAGAGGATGGAGAGGGGGAGGGGTGGAGAAGCAGATGGGTGCTTCTCCCGTGTGTCCTGGCCGGGAATCGAACCTGGGACTCCTGCACGCCAGGCCGATGCTCTACCACTGAGCCAACCAGCCAGGGCCGATATTTATAGTTTAAATAAAAAAAAGTATAATTGTAATATATAACTATTTAATAAACCAAAAACTATTTAACTTACCTGCTTAGTGACTTCTTTGTTCATCTGTCAGTCTGTTTCTTTTGTTGGTCTTGATATTATTTAACTTGTGTGGGGTGCCGTGAACTAAGATAAGTGAGGGGGAGGGGGAATTCTTTAACTAACCTGCCTAATAGTGACATTTTTGTTGCTGAATTTAATTGGCTAAATCTTCAATTGAAGGTTGGTATTTTGTACACTTCAAGCCCAAGCAAGCGGTACTAACTTTATCTGTCAATCTGTTTCTTTTGTTGGTTTTGATATTATTTAATGCTGAGCATAAGGTCTCACAAAAGTACGTAAAGGGAAAAATTGTGAGTAAAGCCATTGCTATATTTTTCGGGGTGCTAAAAGTGTCTGGTAATCAGTTCCAGGCACTCCAAATTTCCTGTTTGTAGGGTCACTCCTCTTGATTCTCCAAGCAGCACCTTTCCAGATTCTTAAGCTTTGACCTCAAGTCGACAAACACCTGAGCCCAGATGCTGTCTTGAAATTCTGCAAGTTGCATCTTATGTAAATTAAGATGGCTGCCACTATTTCTAATGGCGGGAAATGGCACCCATAGCATAGGCCCTCGCCTCTACCAGCCTCCCCATCAGTAATCTCAGTAATGATGGTCAAATAGAAATCCACGACACCCCAGAACAGTAGATTGGAAGATGGTTGCTGTGGTTATGTGGTTGCTGGTAATAGTGATCACAGGGCTCCCAGAGATTCATCCCCCCACAGCATTCCGCTGCTCCCTGCTCTGCCAGTAGGAAGTGAGGTAAAAGATCCCCTAATGGCCCAACTAGAAGTCCCAGAACTAGATGCTCTGTGCTGGAGTTCTGTTGTTTTGGCCTACAGACCTCCGGCACAGAGTGTCTACACTACAGCAAATGTTTTATCCTCGGCTACTGCACCTGGCTGTGCAGGAACCAAGGATGAAACATCCTTCTCTGGTATGCAGCTGCATGCGGCCACTTGTCATAGAAAATGGCTACGCATGTCAGTGCTGACACGCGTGCCATAGGTTCGCCATCATGGCACTAAGATTTTCTCAATACTAAGCTTTTCCCCACACTGTTGTCTGTTGTATGATGTGGGGTGGTGCACTCTTATGAGGAATCCCATTTATGCCTCAGATAAGTGGCTTTGTATCAGAGACTTCCTTATTTGTATATTGGCTTAAAGGCTTTAATTATTTATACTATAAAATGAAGCAGACCGGAGCTCTTGCTTGCTCAGAGTCTGCCATCAGCATTGCAGAGGAGAGGCAGCCAAGATGGTGGAGTGCTAAAGAAGAAGCCAGTTTGTGCAGAGTTTGTGCAGAGAAGGAGATGGGGAACAGAGGTGAATAAGGCTGGTGAGGTAGAAACCTTTGATTCTAGGAAACTTGGATAAGTCAGTGGCTTTGGGAGCCCTGAATGGAGAGGGAAGTGTTTTCCCACTGTGTGTATTTCTCGCCCGCCGGGTGCGAGCTAGGATTAAAACTAATGGCCCACCAATTCTTGGCTCTGTTGTTTCATTACTGTCTATCCAAATCAAATGCAAACCTGCACGGTTCAGGCAGCTGTGATGGTGGCCGTGGCTACTGGCTTTACATGGGGTTTTTGGAGAAAAAAGATAAAGGAGACGACACTGAGCTTTGGGGGAAGACATAGTCTGCAACAAAGGGGTAATTAACCAAGTAAGTGCAAATTATTTCATAAATTTATATTTGCTTCCTAATATAAATAAATGAGAAAAAGAATCTCTTATAATAAGTCAACCAACCTTTGTTTGTCTATCTATACCATAATGGGTTTCAGAGAGAACCTAACACTTGAGAGAGAAATGAAAAATCAAAACAAACAGCAGAATAAGATACCCTGGCTCCTGCTATGAGTCCCTTCACTTCTCCCTGGGGACACTCCACTTGGGAGCCTTGACACCATGCACTCTCTGACCCTCTAGCAAATAAGTGCCTACTCTGTGCAGGTGCTCAAAGCACACACACAGACACGCCTAGAAAACATGTACCGGGAGGACCCAAGCGGGCAGCAGAGCAAGTGAAAGCTACACTCACGTCCTCCCAGGACCAAACTGGAATGACAACTAAATTAAAAAAAAAAATCACCCTGAAGAACCAACTCAAGGCTAAATAAAAAGGAGTCTTAGAACCAAGGATTCACAAAAGAAGCCACATCAAGACTGGTAGGAAGGATGAAGATGCAAAAAGCGCTGGTCGCGCTTCCATGAGCCACAGCTGAGGTTCAAGAAGGAAATCTCAGCTGTGGGGGGAATTCCCCCTGAGGTGTGTGGCCTAAACCCTTAGCCAGGCTCTCAGGCTCTCAAGCCCAGAGCACCAAAACTGGAAAGAGGTGCCCACATAGCATCGGGCTGTGAAAAGCAGCAAGGTTGCGTCTGCTGGAAAGAGGCGCGAGTCTGCAGAGACTCAGGCGTTCTCCTAAAGGGCCAACACAAAAATCTCAACTGCAGTCACTAACCCTGGGCTCTGGTGGAGGGAAGGCTGAGTGGACTAGAGTCACAGGAGGAGAATCTATGGTTTGTGGCTCTGAGGAGAGACACAGGAAGACAGCTACCAAAATCTCTGTGCTGAGTGAGTCACTCTCCACTAATGCAGTCACGATCATCTTGGGCAGAGCACTCCCCTCTGTGCGGCATCAGCTTGGGGGAAAGAAATTTGCCCTACACTGTGGAGATTTAGGCCAGGTTTAGAAGTCAGCTGCTTTAGCCAGGAAGTAGAGGTACGGATAGACTCAGCGACAGTGTCTTAGCTGCCTGGTTTCGAGGCAGGAGCCATTCCCTTGAATGACTGGCATTTCCCCTCACAGGAGATTCAACAGCACTACCCTAGTGGCTGCCAGGAGAGCCACACTCTGAGTTCTGAGGCTATACCTGCCAGACTCCTAGTGGGTCTGCGCTGCTAAGGTCAGGGCAAAAACGGGACAGACTGAGACCTATGACTCTGGGGTCGTACATCTACCACCTTCCCTAACGCTCATGGGAGATCCAGTTACCCCATCCTGATTCCACCAGAGGCCTTTTCTCCGACTGAGCCTAAGAAGCAGCCTGCAGGCAGAAGCAGCCTGAGATGGATCTCGGGGTGCCTTCGGACTTTGGCTGACCTGTCCCTGGGCCCGGAGCTGGTAAAAGCCAGTCTTGGTCCTTCCCATGTGCACCTGAGTCCAGCAGTGGCTTCCATAAACTGTGGACCACTTGTAGCTCCAAACAGGTGGCTGAGGGCCAGTTATGGGCAGCATCTTACCTTGGCCTGCACCAGATTCTATCCCAAGAGGACCAGTATCAACACACACAGTGGTCAACTTTAGACAATATCACAGCAGGATCTGGTTAGCTTCACAAGCAGCATATCCAAAGGAGAGCTCATGAAGCACCAAACCCAGCTGAGGCAAATTCTGCCTCCTTGGTCAGCACCTGCACAGCAGCTGGCATGCTTTGCTTGGGGTAGAACCTCAGTCAGCCAATCTGTGGGTCCATCCCACACACAATGGGCCAATAGCAATCAAGACTTAATTACAAGAGGGCCCACATAACCCACACAGGGGACATTCCTGGAGCACTGAGCTCATGTGATCTAGAAGACTGCATCACTGGACCCAAGAGAATACCTTCTACATAAGGCCACACCATAAAGACTGAGAAATGTAGCAGATCTATCTAATACATAGAAAGAAACACAAAGAGGCAGCCAAAATGGGGAGAAAAAGAAACAAGCCACAAATGAGCAAACAGGAGACATCTCCAAAAAAGAGCTAACTGAAATGGAGATAAGCAATTTATCAGAAATAGAATTCAAAGTAACCATTATACAAATGCTCAAGGAACAAAATAAGACCTTCAACAAAGAGATAGCAAGCATAAAAAAGAACACAGAAACCATAAAAAGGAATCAGTCATAAATGAAAACTATATGCCTGCTTTTGCTTTCAAAAGATCTCCACCTTAGGTAAATGATAAAGTCACTCTGGTCATGTTTAAGTGCTGCAACATGTGAGTAGCTTTGAGCAAGTCTCTTAACTTCTGTGATTCCTTATCTCACTGAGCCGTTTTAAGGCTTATAGCTGAGGTACCTAGGAGAGTGCGTGGCAGTGAAAAAATGATAGTAGTACCATGAGGAGAGTGTGTCTTTGTTGGATTCCCTGAGAAGAGACTCAGAACTGTGGGTGAAGTTAGATCAGGAGAAGATGTCTGGGTAGACCAGGGTAATCTAAAATTGAAAAGACTGTGCTTTATTTAGAGGCTAATATTTATTATGAGAAGAAAAAGTAATTACTCATAAATGTGCTTGGAAATTTATATCACGAGACTTTTCTATAAGCTCATCTGGACAGTCAAGGAGCTTTTTGACTGTTATGAAGCCAGCGTTGCTGATTAGGATGGAAACATCACCAACTTCTTTTTTTAACCTGAATTGAGTACCAAGAGCAACACTACCAATGTAGTACTTATATGACCTAGATCAGTAGTTTTCAAATGCTGGTCTGTGGACTGGTGCTGGTCTGCCAGAAATTTCTTGACAGCCTGAAAACACTGACTAGGTTTAGATTTTCCCCAATTTTATACACCTCTTATCCTTGTTTAACACAGACTGAGTTTATGCAGTCTGAAAACAAAGTATGTTTTATTTCATTTGCTGAGTGTGCAGTGCATCAATGATCCAAGTTTGTGCTTATCTTCTGATTTCTTCCTTTCTTATGATAATTCCAACATAGCAATGCTTCTTTCCTTCTATATTTAGAGCTATTCTTATACTCAGTGAAGAGTAATTTGTTCTATGCTCTAAGTAGCATATCATTTAAATCAATGTGATCAGACATATGCCATTATAGCCCTGTCATATAAATCAAGACCTAGTACATATAGAGAAGATTCACATTCATGCTTTAAACACACAGCATCATTCAGAACCTGTCTGTCCTATTTTCTTTAACTGACTGGTTTTCCTCTCCCTCCCACAAATGTTTAAGCATAATATCTGTAAAGGGAGGAACAGAGTAGACACTGTTTGCTGCTGTAACACTGGCTAGAATAGGTATTCAATAACTTTTATTTATGAAATAAAAATTCTGAATAGAAAATTGGAGCCTTCCCCTTAGGGCAGTGGTTCTCAAAGTATGTGCCAGGGTGCACTGGTGCACCCTGAAAGATTTCCAGGTGTGCCCTATGGTATTCCAAAGAAAGATGTGCCTGCTGGGGACCAAAAAACCAATAGAGTTTTTGGAGTTTAGATTTTTGGGGGATAGAGGCGTGGGGAATTGGCTGTAAACTGACAGACTGCCCAACCCCCTACCTCACTTGCCTGATTAGGCTGCAAAAGGCTGTTAAGCTGTGGTGCTGGAGTGTTTACACTACCCCCCATGTTCCCTGGAAAGACTGGAGGCAAGTTTCTTCTATCCTTTGTTTGGTGTCAAGTTAAGATGATATGTATGGTGGGGGTTTTCTACACTTAACACAATTAAGAGTAAAAAGAGAGAAATTCTTCAATGTATTGATGAGGAAATGAGAGTTTGCCTTTCAAATATATATCCAAATATTGAAGAAATCGCTAGGACACATCAGGCTCATGTTTCTCACAAACACAAGAATGAAAAAACTTAACACATTTGCTCTGGGACCTGCCAAATTTACTAAATCTTACTAAGAATGTATCTATATATATATAAAAAGATAACTTTTGGTCTTCTTTTATTTTTTAACCCCTCTTTTTTATGAATTCTAAAAAGCATAACTCAAAAAATGTAACATAAAAATGTTTTTTAATGTCAGAATAAATTTAATTTTGAGGTATTTATTTTGTTTAATTACCATAAAAACACACTTGGACTTTATATTTTTTCTTTAATAGTTGACTTAATTATTATAACATATTTCTCAGAAATTTGTATATAGTGCACCTACAATTATTTGTAGGATTTTAAATGTGCCCTGGCTTCAAAAAGTTTGAGAACTATTGCCTAAGGGCATATTTTCCATGTGTAGTCCTGACTCTTATGTTAGAAGTGAGCACAGGAGCCCTGGCTGGGCTGCTCAGTTGATTAGAGCATTATCCTGATATGCCAAGGTTGTGGGTTCAATTCCTGGTCAGGGCACATATAAGAATCAACCAATGGCCTGACCTGTGGTGGCGCAGTGGATAAAGTGTCGACCTGGAATGCTGAGGTCGCCGGTTCAAAACCCTGGGCTTGCCTGGTCAAGGCACATATGGGAGTTGATGCTTCCTGCTCCTCCCCCTGTTCTCTCTCTATCTCTCCCTCTCTCTCTCTCCCCTCTCTCTCTAATAAAAATGAATAAATAAAAAAAAAATCTAAAAAAGTAAATAAGTAAAAAAAAAAAATTAAAAAAAAAAAAAAAGAATCAACCAATGTATGCATAAATAAGTGGAACAAATCAATGTTTGTCTCTCTCTTAAAAACAAAAATGAGCAGAGGATTTTCCAGGATCAACAACAGGATATGGTGCTGTCCCATTGCTCTTCTTCTTTTTTTTCTCTTCTTCTTCTTTCCCAAGTGAGAGGAGGGAAGATAGACAGACTCCCACATGCATCCTGACTGGGATCCACTTGGCAACCCCCATCTGTGGCCGATGCTCTGCCCATCTGGGGCCGTGCACACAATTAAGCCATTTTCAGTGCTCAGGGCCAATGTGCTTGGACCAATTGAGCCATGGCTGTGAGAGAGGAAAAGAAAGAGGAAGGAGAAGGAGAAGGAGAAAGAGAAGGAGAAAGAGAAGGAGAAAGAGAAGAAGAAGAAGAAGAAGAAGAAGAAGGAGGAGGAGGAGGAGGAGGAAGAGGAGGAGGAGGAAGAGGAGGAGGAGGAAGAGGAGGAAGAGAGAGAGAAAAAAAAGAGGGAGGAGTTCCTTTTTCTTTATTTTGCATTCATTATTTTCCTTACTGTAAGTATGTAGCAACAGTCTATTCAGCCTTGGGGTCACAACTCTAGAGGGACTCACATATAAACTGTAAACACCTGTTGGGAGGCAGAGGCAGATTAAGGTTGGTTGAGGCCCTGGGTGCAGAAGAAAAATATTGGGCCCTTTATCATTAGAAAAAAGTGTCAAGTTGGGGTTTTACAGGGCCTTTCACAAGTTGGGGTCCAGGGCATGCACCTGGTGCGCCCTCTGTTAAATCTGCCTCTGTTGTGAGGGATTTCTCTGTGAACATCCATTCTGTGACAAGAACTGCAGGAAGCTGTGCATATCAGTTTCTGATTCCATACTGCCTGGGATAGCTGGTTTGAATTTCCCAACCACTACTTAATGGGAAACAGGTGAAAGTTTACTTCTGCCAGTGACCACGTGGTTTAAAAGATGAGACCTGAAGTTTGACCTTGGAAATCAGGATTCAGTTATAAACCTTAAAAATTTTTCACAGATGCTACAAATATATATATAAACATACCTCATTTGTACAAATAAGGTAAGACCCTCCACCAGCAAAAAGATTTTAACTTGCCCTTCTGTGATACGTTATTGTGGTAGTCTGAAAGTGAACCCTCAACATCTCAGGTATGTCTGTGATAAGGTGGTTGTTTTTTTTTTCCTTTTTCTGTTGAACCAATGCAGTCAATTAGAGGTATACCAAGCAAAATCAATTATGATTTGGCTTGTCTAAGGGATCACAGTCATTAAATATATAGTTAGGACACTTCTACATGCCACATTAAGGATAAAAGATAACTACATAGCTTTAGTTTGGTCTGTGCTTATTGTTCAAAATGACTTCTCATCCGAGATGCCAGGTATCAAGGCTGAACATTCAGTGCTAATCTATGACCAAGGAACACAAGTTTTCAAAGTTATTGAGGTCTTGCTGGAAATAAAGCACTAGCATACTGCTCTGACAATTTGCATCTTGATTATTCCTCTGTGGAATACTTCATAAAAATGCTCTGGTACCTTCTCTCCATCCAGAATAAACAGTGGAAATACTTGTTTTTTATAAGGATGGAAAGGAGTTTGCTTCTCCTGAATTCAGAAGAGCATATAATTAATTCTCTGCAAGACCCAGAAGAAAAGTTGAACAATAGGTTACAGTGGTTGGCAAACTCATTAGTTAACAGAGCCAAATATCAACAGTACAACAATTGAAATTTCTTTTGAGAGCCAAATTTTTTAAACTTAAACTATATAGGTAGGTACATTTTTATTAACTTAATTAGGGTACTCCTAAGCTGGCCTTTGCTAAAAATGTCCTCAATCTGATTGAGCCACATGTGGCTCATGAGCCGCAGTTTGCCGACCACTGGAACCGTTAGTAGTAGTATGTCATATTTGACCATTTCTGAAGCTGAGCTTCTTGGGCAGAACTAAATTATAGATATGGAGAAGAGGAAAGTATTTATGGAGCACCCCATATTATCTTGTTCCATATCTGAAGGTGTTAAGTGTTTGAATATGAGCCAGTTTTCACTTAAGAGTGGCCAGAGTAGTTGTTTGTAGTCCGTGTAAGTCAGTGTGCCAGGTGATTGGTGCAAAGAGCTGAATTTATAAGGTTGGCTCTGGCAAAGTCAACTGTACTTTGTAGTGTGGTCCCAGCACGAGTCCATGCAAGCTTGTCAGGCTTGGCTCTCAAGCTTGTCAGGCTTGGCTCTTCTGACTGTTCTGGGAAGCCTGTGATTAGAGAAGGTAGAATGAATGTGTAAAATGCAAAGAAAAACACAAGTTGCAAACTCACTGGCCAGTGGCCCCTGCAATCCTTTCCACTAGGAAGTGAGGTGGGAAGTAGCCAGGGATTTGAGTTAGAGAGAGAAGCTGTGCAAGAACTTTCCAGTGTGATGGGCTGCTTGTCACAGGCTAGTCTAGCTCCTCCCTTCTCACTAAACGGGGGAACTCTGAAAGCTACGAAAAAAAAGTGGCCCTGGAGAGTGATGTGTGGGGTACTCATGCCAGTGTGAAGACAGAGAAATCTTTAACAAGGAAAGGAGGCTGACAACAAATAAGTACCGTATTTCCCCATGTATAAGACACACCTTAAATTTGAAATTTGAATAAAAATGTATTACATGAAGTTATTGAATTCAAGTTTTATTCATTATAAAATTTATACAACTCCTCATCACTTAGCCTCATCAAAACTACCATCCATTAGCTTGTCCTCATCTGTGTCTGATGATAAATCATTGTCTTCAACAATGAGTGCAAAAACAAGTATGAAAAAGTGGGAAATGCAAGTAAAAAATCTAAAACCACGGAATAAGACACACCCAGTTTTTAGATCACAAATTTTTTGAAAAATGGTGCATCTTATATATGGGGAAATATGGTATGTGCCTTTATGAATAAGAAAACCCTTACTATTGGCATATTGGAGCGTTGGTTTCCCGAAAGCATTCTTTTTTATTTTTAACAATTTTTCCAAAGTTAGAAGTGGAGAGGCAGACTCCTGCATGTGCTTGACAAGGATCCACCCAGCATGCCCACCAGGGGCAATGCTCTGCCCACCTGGGGCGTTGCTCCGTTGTGGCCAGAGCCATTTTAGCGTCTGAGGTGGAGGCCATAGAGCCGTCCTCAGTGCCCTGTCCAACTTTGCTCTAAAGGAGCCTTGACTGCATGAGGGAAAGAGAGAGACAGAGAGGAAGGAGAGGGGAAGGGGTGGAGAAGCAGATGGGCACCTCTCCTATGTGCCCTGACCGGGAATCGAACCCAGGACATACACACGCCAGGCCAATGCTCTACTGCTGAGCAAACCAGCCAGTGCCTGAAAGCATTCTTTACATGTGCATCTCCATCATCACCAATGGAACAACTGAGGTGAGTGGTCTTTAGGATGAATAAAGTATTCTGATTTTCCTGTGATAACTTAAGAGAAATGCACATTCAAATGAAAGGCATTGTGGTGAGGCAAAAAGAGCTGGATTTAAAATCAGACTAAATATGTGTTTACATCCTGACTTAATCATGCACTATCTCTGGGACCCTGAGCTTCTTTATCTATCTCTGTGCTTCAGCTTCTTTATTCTTAAGGAAGGATGCTATCACCTACCTTAAACTGTGATAGGGGTCTGTATACAGGGGTGATTAGAGTACCCACTCAGGAGTCAACAGACTCATGCCCCAGTTGGAGCTTTGTTAGTTACTAGTTGTTTTTTATTGTAAGTTACCTAACTGCCCTAATTCTTGGTTTTCTCATTTTATTTATTTAATTAAAAAAAATTCAGTGAGAGGAGAGGAGGCAGAGACAGACTCTCACATGTGCCCTGACCAGGAACCACCAGGCACCCACCAGGGGGCGATGCTCTGCCCATCTGGGGCATTGCTCTGTTGCTCAGCAACTGAGCTCTCCTCAGCGCCTGAGGCAGAGGCTATGGAGCCATTCTCAATGCCCGGGGCCAACTCTCTCCAATCAAGCCCTGGCTACAGGAGGGGAAGAAAGAGAGAAAGAGAGAGAGAAAGAGAGATAAAAAGAGAGAGAGAGATGAAAGGGGGTGGGGTGGAGAAGAAGATGGGTAGATGGGCACTTCTCCTATGTGCTCTGACTGGGAGTCAAACCCGGGACATCCACATGCTGGGTCAACACTCAGTGGAGCCAACTGAGCAGGGCTGGTTTTCTCATTTATGAAATGGAGATAATAATAGACCTTACTTTATAGGATTATGATGCAATACACACAGGATGCTTAGCATGGTGTATTGCACACAATAAGAACTCAGAAATCCTAATTTCCACTCTCCAGTTAAATTAAATGAATGTTGGAGACAGACAAATCAGCACCGAAAAAGGCAAACAGGTAAAGAAACTGATGTATATACAAGTACTTACATAGCATTCTTACTACCCATAGCAAACAGTAAGCACCCAAGATTTACCTGATCAGCCACTTACTACACTTCTTGCTTTTGGCTGCAGTCACAAGTATAGGCATAGGTTCTTGTGGTTCCAGCATCCCGAGCCATCTTGTATGTCTCCTAATTCTTCTCGTTGATATCCCAGAGAAAAGCTCAGCTCGAAGGCAGGTAAAATTGAAGGCCAAGAGCCTTCCAAGTCCACTCCCAGCACCTGTTATGAGTACAATTTCACCAGCAACAATCTCCCGTGGCTTTGACATTAAGGTAAAAATCATGGTCTCCAGAATGGTAGACCATGATTTTCTGAAGAAAACAAATAATTCCTCCGTGGAATTCATGTTGGGAACCATATTCTGACTGACACCTACATGGAAAGACAGTCTTGTATAAAGATGTAGGTGCCATTCCCTCTGAGTTTGCTTATTACATGAAGCTCATACTTTCTGAAATAGTGACAGAAACCGAGAAGTGATTTAAACATCTTTCCTGGTAGCAGAATCTGAACTTAGCAAGAGAAGACCCGCTGGGACTGTGTCTCAGCCAAATTTCACGCTTAGTAAGTACCAAGCTCAAGCGTGGCACATATCTATGTGCCTGGTAAGCACTGTAGGTGACACATATTCATTAACCAGGAACTCTAACTATGCCCAAATTCAACCCAAAGGGGATGGTCATTATTTCTCAGAGTTAACCTTTTTCCTAATAATCATGAGTCCTGTTGGCTGATTTATGTTCAAAGTCCTGACAATATCATGTTTATGACATAATTGCTATGTCTTTGGTTTTATTTCTGTTTCCCTTTAGGTTTGTGCTCTCATTTGCACTATTGTCCTTTAATTATGTGTCACTATTTAAAATCTGAGATTCAAGAGAAGAATGTAAGCTCCTATTGATGTCATATACTTTAAGAAATTAGATTTCCTAAACCTTTTCTGATGAAGTCTCTGTCAACTCTGGATACCACTTTCCCAACCTTGAATTCCTGTGCCAAATAACTTACCCCTCAGACCTATGATTTTAGGACACTAGTGAGAGACAGATCTGGATTCCTGTGCTGTCCCTGCCAAGCTGTGAAAACTGGGGCAGGCTCCATGGCCTCTCTGGGCCTAGGACCCCTCCTTATCTTTACTTACTGACCACCTACAGTAAGTGCTTTACAAACGTTACCATATGTCTCAGATGCATGGTGCTGCTCATTAACAAGGCACCTTATAGGTTTGTTGAAGAATAACAAATCTCCCCTTGACAAGCTCATTCTGGGCTCCATCCTATTATCAGTTACTCGTACTTCAGTAAGAATGAGTTTATAAGATGCTTTACTAACAACAAGGTGAGAAAAAAAGGGAAGGCCTTAATTCCTCCAGGATGAGAAGACATGTTTTAGCAGGGCACATATTGTGCAGGGGTGGGAGGTTTCCCTGAGTGGGGTATCCAATTGAGAAGCATAGAATAGGGAAGGTGAAGTTCATAAAGAACAACAGGTCCTCACTTTGCAGTTTGTTTGAGAACAGAAATGTTACTTCTATATTAATGACTGTGGGTGGATAGATTCATCTATAGGAGGGCTTGGAGCATAGTTGGATACTTCAGAAATTGTTGTGATCTAAACTGTTGTTTCTTGGGTAATTCTGCAGCTGAGGCCGAGGATCAGAGAGAATATGTATGCAATTTATCCAAGGTCCCTGCGCTTGCTAGTGCAGGGCCAGGTTTCATTTTTTTATGTTTATTGAGCACTGACGCTAGGCACTGGAGCTGAGGGGATGGGCAGCTTCCTATATTCTCTGGCTGGGTGAGATAGACATTTAATGATCATCAGAAGCCATAGTATTATAAAGTGCAGGGACCTATTGAGTGTCAAAAGGAGATATAAATTAGATTGTGGTCAAAGTAGGAAACATGAGAGATTTGTTGGGAATTGACATTTGAGTGGATATCTACATGATCAACGGGAAGAGGTAGACAGAGCTGGGAGTAGCTTGCCTGGCAGAGAGACAGAAGACTTCGAGCCTCCAGGTAGGTTTGACTTGTATGTCCAGGACTGTCCAGGAAATAAGAATACTGGCAGTGGGGGGCATAGATATTCTGGTTAAACAGGAGTGCTTTCTGCTTTGGAGCACTGAGTTTCACTATACTTTGGTTGAAATGTCCTTTAAACTCTCTGGCATCTTTGTTTGAATTAATTTATGTTCAGAGACTTGTTTGGATAATTGCTTGGGCATCACAGACCTTGGAGGACTTGGAAAGAAGGTGCCTTGAAGTGTGAACAATCATATTCATACTATTATTTTAAATAGTCATGGGGTACCTGAAGACCTGCAAGGATGGGGGTCAGACACCCCAGGCACTGCCAACACACCTTCCATGAGAAAGCTCACACCGGCCATCCATGCCTCTTTCAGGCATGCCACTACGTAAGGCCAAGCCAGGACAAAGGTCTACTTCTCTCCTCATGATGCAGGTGGCTAGGAGTCTTACCACTGATTTGGGTGACATCAGAGTTTTTAATGCCAGGGGTTTTAGGTTCCAGTGCACCACAGTATCAATTCAGGCCGGATGCAAGACCTAGAACAGGTCCATTGTTTATCCCTGTCCTGGCAGATACTTTCTAGTTTCTTAAGAGCATGGCACGCTGAGGTCTCCCCCATTTGGGTTTTAGGATGTCTGCTGCGGATGTGCACAGGTAATAAGATGTAGAGATTCAAGTTTGGGTTAGAATTCTGGATCTGTCACTCACCTCTGAATCTTGGTAAAAATTATTTCATCTCTTTTGCCTCAGTTTCCTCCTCTAAATAGGGGGATGCCACCAGAACATACCAATACTTTTGAAATAAGGGAGCTGTGGGAATTACATGAGTTAATGTGGTAAAATATTAATGAGTGTCTGTTATATGATTATACGGTCAACACTACCACATATAAAACTTCTAAGCAAACTGAAAACAAAACAAACAAACAAACAAACAAAACGGTCCCCATTGGCTGCTTGCCTAGCCTTCTCTACAACGCACAAGGTAGAGGTGGGGTGATACTGGATTTCAGGGCCGACCAGGTTACAGGTCTTGCTAGAACAGTGCTAGACACACAATGACAGCAAGAATAAATCAGGTAGGGCTGTGATTGGTGTTACTGTTAGCACACAAATTAACGTTCTGTGGCTATACCAATTAAAGATGGTTATAGTAAGTATACTTACAAACAAAAATAAATGTAAAGTTCCATTTTAGAGTAAAGCTTCTTCCTTACTTAGGGAGTGACTGCATATTACATTTAATCAGGCTAAAAACTTCTTTGGTGTCTCTATCCCATGTCCTCTAGCGTCCTCGTCCAAAAGCCGGAAGAACTAGCCTGGTGCAATGTATACAGGTGACTTCTGCTTCTCAATCCAGGGGGCAGCAGCCACTTGGCCCTGGTAAGGGAGTCAGGCAAGGGGCCGAGGGGATTTAGGGGGTTTGGGGGCGTTGAGGAGGGAGAGGTAGATGCATTCAGCAGCAGGGAGCAGGGCACCTAGGCAGAATGAAACAAAGAGGAGACCAGGGTCATCCGTGTTGGAGAAGGAGGCTGGCTAGCAGCTCACCTCTGCCGGCTCGGCAGCCTCCGCAGCATCCCGGGCCCCCGGACGCTGCCGCGTGGCGCTCTCCCCGATGCGCGGCGCTCTTCCAGGCTCTCCTCGCGCTCCCTCGGTGTCCCCAGCCCGCGCTAACATTCCCGGCGCTCGGGTCTCGCAAGATGGGGGCCGTTGCGGGCTGCCGGGCGGCGGACGCCACTCCTCCCAGAGGTTGGGCTCAGCCCCTGGGCCCGGACTTCGCCAACTGACCCGGGACACGCTGTCCTCGCTGTCCTGAGAAGCCAGTCTCCTCCTTCCTCCTCCGGCACCACGTCACTGGCTCGCAGCGGGACGAGCTCAGGGATGTATCCGTGCACCGCCCGAGACCACGTCAGAAGGTGGGGCGGCCCTGGGGCCCGATGCGCCACGTGGGCAGCGCTCCCCCCGCGCCCCCGCGGTCAGATTTAGAAGCTGAAAGTTAGGTCCCGAAGAGCAGATGCGCGCGCCAGGATTTCAAACATAAGAAACACCCCGGAACGATTAACAATTTCCACAACCAGGCTGCTCCCTGGATTATTAAATCAGAATCTCTAAATTGGAAGGAGTAGCACTTAAAATCTCCCCAGGTGTTTCCAAGCACAGCCCCGAGGCTGGGAACCCTTGTGTTAGAGAACAAAGAGGAGGCAGGTGCGGGAACCTATGCGGGAGAGAGCCGATCGCCCCGTGCAGCCTGCGCTCTGGGCACGGAAGCCGAACTCTCCGGCAGCATCTGACTCTTTAACGTGGGACCAAGGTTAACAGCTTCCTTGGCCCCGAGGTGGTAAGTCTTGTGGGCGTGGGAGAGCCTCCTGGCAAAGGGTGAGATGTGGGCGGGAGTGAGTGAGGCCCCAGCAGGAGGTGGAGGACAGGAGGGCGAAGAAAAAGTTTGTTCTAACAAGGTGAGGTTGAGAAAAAAGGGTAAAAGTCAACAGAGCACTCTGATCCAGTCAGTATTTATTGAACATCTCTGTGTACAAAGATCCAGAAAACAGCAGTGCCACACCTGCCAAGAAAAAAAAAGATAAAAATCACTTGACATTAGTTAATCATCTGATATAAGCATAACTTACCACTGAATGCTTATAATAGAGGGTGAAGTTTGATGAGTGGCATAAGGAGCTGAACTGGCAATACATTATGAGGTATTAAAGGAAAAACGGGGAGTCAGGACAAGATTGCGTTTGGAATTCACCCAGGGGTGGGTGGGATGCATACAAGTGAAAAGTGGTGACAGCTCAGAGGAGAGCTGTGTTAGCCAGCCTGTACCTGGGCCAGATGTGGGTGTGTGAGGACTGAATGTTTATTTATTTGGCTGTGAGAAGAAACAGGTAGATTTTCTAAACCTGGAAAGGTAGATGCAGAGGAGAACCTTGAATGTCATTTCAGTGTGTAGGGATCTACTTGTACTCTGTAGGCAGTGGTGAGCAGCGATGGGCTGTGGAAAGCGTTTGAGTAGCTGTGCTGTTGGAAGGTGAATGGAGCAGATGTGTCTGCTGGATTCAAGTCAATGATCATCATTTGGGGGTATGTGCTGGGCAGAGCTCTGTGCCTGGCTCTGGGGAACTACAGAGCTTTTTTTTTTTGGTGGTGGTGGTGGTGGGGTGACGCATTCATGAACTGCACTTGTGCAGATGATATACATGCACCTAGTTGCCCCTGTGCATGGAAGAGGGGCGCCTAACCAATCTGGATGAGGAGATGTGGCTAGGCTGGAAGGGCCTTCCAGACTTTGGAGACAGAATGGGCCAAAGTATGGAGGTGAGCAGCACCTGGGAGTGAGAGTGACCAAGGAACAGAAAAATTGAGTAGTGGACTCTGGGCTGTACAGCCTACCTGTAAGAGTTTGGATGGGTGAACATTGGAGAACCCCAGACTTATGTCATCTTCATGAGTATCCTGAGCAAAATCCTGGACTAACACTTTACTTTCTTGTCAGAAGTTTAGAGCAGACTTCAAGAAAGAAATCTCAAGCATAATCAGAAATCTCATTAAAACAAAATATGAGTGCAAAGCAGTGGGGTTTCACTGATGATGTATTTTAGGGAGCTAGAGCCCTGCTGTTTGGAGAAGGCTTCTCTTTCACTTACCATGGGGAAAATTCAGTGGATTGATCATAATCCTGAAAGCTAAGATAGTATTTTTAAAATGTCCTTTGTGGCCAAGGGTAGGAACATGCAATATATGATGGAAGATGCAAAATGGGCTAATGAATGTATGAAAAATATGCTCGAACTTCATTCTTAGAGAAAACATTTCTTGCCTTCCAAACTAATAAATGTTAAAAGAAAGAACGGCTTCATATGGAAGTGGTGTAAACGATACATTTCTAGAGAGCAAGTATTTATCAGAAGCTAGAAAGATATATGCCCACTCACCCAATTCTACCGGTGGAACTTTTATCTTTACAACATAATTAGGTATCATTTGTTGACTTCAGGAAGGGGAACTGGTCACCAGGAGTCAGAGGTTGAAAAGGAGACTTGACTGTATTGGAAATGTATTACAATTTTTTGGAAATAAGTGTATTAATAAAAAATAAATTGATTTTTAACTTCTAAGAAATATGTACATGTGGAGTACTCTACAAACATTTTTTAAATAAAACCATTTTTTCAAGGATATAGGAAAATACTCTGCACAAAATGTGACTTTAAAAAGCATAGTATAAAACTAATATGATCCTACATTTCCTTTACAATATTATTTATATGCACTAGAATGCTGAAAATGAATTTAACACCTTAGTATTTTTTATTCTTTTTTTTTTTTTTTGTATTTTTCTGAAGCTGGAAACAGGGAGGCAGTCAGACAGACTCCCGCATGCGCCCGACCGGGATCCACCCGGCATGCCCATCAGGGGGCGATGCTCTGCCCATCTGGGGCATCGCTCTGTCGCAACCAGAGCCACTCCAGCGCCTGGGGCAGAGGCCAAGGAGCCATTCCCAGCGCCCGGGCCATCTTTTGCTCCAATGGAGCCTCTGCTGCGGGAGGGGAAGAGAGAGACAGAGAGGAAGGAGAGGGGGAGGGGTGGAGAAGCAGATGGGCGCCTCTCCTGTGTGCCCTGGCCGGGAATTGAACCCGGGACTTCCGCATGCCAGGCCGACGCTCTACCACTGAGCCAACTGGCCAGGGCCAAGTATTTTTTATTCTTGAATAGTGGAATTTTGGTTGATTTTTTTGGTCTTTATGTATTTTTCAAATTTTCTATTTGCATATTTATATTTTATAATAAAAATATTTCTTGGAACATACAAAGAAATTTCTATTTAAGATAGAAGAGTAAGTATATGCATTTATATCCCATTTCTTCCAAAATTCCACTGAAATGAAAGGGAAGATATAAAAATGTGAATAGAAAAACAATAGTGCTAGAAAAAAAAGGGACTATGTAATGCCAGTGGCTGAGACCAGGCAGGTTCACACTGGATTCCAGCAGATGGCAGAGAAACTGTGGAGCCAGAAAGCTTTGGGCCATTCCTGTTTAATAGATTCTCACAATGGCATACGAGCAAACCAGCAGGGGAAAACCGCTTCTCAGTCAGCAGGCATACAAGCAGCAAAACTGCTCCTGACAGTGGCGGGCAGCAATCTGCAAATCCGCCCTGAGTAAAAACCACCCCATAGCCTTACATAGGCTGTGCACACATGGCTCTGCCACTTGCTCATGCCTTAAACATGCAAAGTGCAAAGGAGCAAGTGTAACACAGCTGTTTTCCCAGCAGACTACCAGTGAGGACTGACTAGAAGTTGGTAAGCAGATGGATCCCATTTTTAGAAACCACAGCAAAAGATACCTTAACCCAAAACACACTCCAGGAAGGCACTACAGAAATGATTCATTCTTCCCAACAAAAACCTGGAGTAACTCTAATTCAGTAAACAAACACAAAGAGTAGAAATAGGACATGAGGCATCCAGGTGGAATAAGGGTCTTGACATAAAAAGACAAAATAATGAAAGTATTGAAATAAAATGCGGGACAGTTATTTTGTAATTTGGGGCTAGGCAAGGACCCCCCCCCAGCAATTTTGACCACATAAAAAATGTCAACTTCTGTACAGAAAAAAACCCCCCAAAAAACAAGCAAAGTAAAATGACAAGCAGCAGACCAGTATAAAATATTTTCACATAAAGAATTGAAATTAATAATTAGCCACAAAGCCATAATTTATGGCATTTCTAGAAATCAATTTGACTAAGGCAGTAGGAAAAATTTTTAAAGAAATGTAGAGGCAATTCAAAGGCAAATAAATACAAAAGACTAAAAAGATGCTAAAGTTCACTGGTGTTCAAAAAAACACAAATTGAAAAGACATATATCTTTTTTTCATTCATTGATATCAACATACTAAAAAGTTAGATAGAAATCCAGGAGTGGTGAGGGCGTGGGAACACAGGCATTCTCAAGCATTGAGAGTGGGAGTGTAAGCTGGCGTATCCTCCACGGAACAGCTGGGCTATGGTTCTCATGCCTTTTGACTCTGCTCTTTCACTTCCAGGGTTTCATCATAGAAACACTGACATTTTGTACAGAAAGAATTCTCATTGGAGCTTTATTGCAATGCCAAAAAAAAAAAAAAAAAAAAAAAAGAAGAAGAAATAAAAACTACTTCAATGCACATATATTCCATTAATCATGGTGTAGTCATATAATAGAATTCTATGAAGCTGACAAAAAGAATGAATTTAGAATTATATTTACTGGTGGGGAAAGATCTCCAGGGTGTGTTAAGTGAAAAAGAAGTACAGAATTACTTCACTGAAGTTAAATTTGTGTTTATATTGTTCATGTGTGTGTGTGAAATAAAGAAGTGCATACAGGAATGGATCTGATGCGTGCACACCACACTGTCCGCAGTGGTGACTCCTGGAGGCGAACAGAATGGAGTGAGGCGCGTGAAGGGAGGCTTCCTGTGTTAAAATAGATGTTTCTGTATCATTAGACTTTTTACAGATGTCATGCATTATTTTATAATATTAAAAAACCAAAATAATGATTGAAATGTACATACTTTCTGTTTAAAAATACTTATTTTCAGAACATATTGTCTTTGGATATTACTTTGCAAAATAGTAAAAGTCTCGTCGTCAGATGACACACCCAAAATATATTAGTTTTACTGAAATGTATTATTTTGGACTACTGTTTTGATTTTGGTAGGAGATTATAAAATTCTAAGAGAGGAACAGAATCAGCTTAAAGCTACGTTAGTTTATTCCATGATGAGAGCAAAGCAGTGTTAGCTGCCACGGAAGAACACAAATACACTTGCCTCCTGTGATGACAGGAAGAACAATACACAAGAATAAATAATGCAAGAGTTAAAGGAGGCAGGCAACATTTGTGCTGCCACCTTGTTGGGGAAAGTAACCATATACAAAAGAAACTCGGAAGTTGCAGAAAGCGAAGACCCAGGGAAGACAGCGATAGCACTAGGCACATGACCGAATTCCGGTGTGCTGCGTTTCTCAGAGAGCCTGTTTCAGAGCCAAACCCTCCTCATTCACCCACTTGTGGAACAAAACCAAAGGATGTGTTAAGTTTGCTTTTGCTCCACACTTGATTCCAAGATTATTATCATCTATAACAAACTTTTTTTTTCTTTCTTTCTGAGTAATCATAGTGTGAGTAGTATGGTAATGAGATTATGTATTTGACCTGGTTTATTATGCCAAGGTTGCTTAAATCATGTTGGAAGAGGCCCTGGCCAGTTGGCTCAGTGGTAGAGTGTCGGCCTGGCGTGCAGAAGTCCCGGGTTCGATTCCCGGCCAGGGCACACAGGAGAGGCACCCATCTGCTTCTCCACCCCTCCCCCTCTCCTTCCTCTCTGTCTCTCTCTTCCCCTCCTGCAGCCGAGGCTCCATTGGAGCAAAAGATGGCTCGGGCGCTGGGGATGGCTCCTCGGCCTCTGCCTCAGGCGCTAGAGTGGCTCTGGTCGCAACAGAGCTACGCCCCGGAGGGGCAGAGCATCGCCCCCTGGTGGGCGTGCCGGGTGGATCCTGGTTGGGCACATGCGGGAGTCTGTCTGACTGTCTCTCCCTGTTTCCGGCTTCAGAAAAATACAGAAAAAAAATCATGTTGGAAGACAATTTAAACACAGCCAGTGTCTCATAGCACAGATTGTTTTCTCTTTTCATTTTGCCTTTCTCTCTGTGGATCTCTTTTTTCCTTTGATTCTTTGATCAGTGGAAATCCTATTAGTGAAGGTCATTAACTGTCTGTAGTACCTAGAGAAAAATTTTTTGGTGGATATGTGATGAGAGTGAGGAGTAAGTAAGACAGGCAATCTACTCATCCCCATCCTCGGAAGCTTTATTGAGGTGTAATTTACATGCTATAAAATTCACCCATTTTAAATGTACAGTTTGGGTTTATTTAATAAATTTACATAGTTGTGCCATTAGTTGTGCATTATTGGGGCACATGCCATCATCTCAATAAGTTCTGCTAGGAGATTTTTAAACCAACTATTTGGCTTGAATTTATTGGGAAGTAGAGGTAACAGAGGTGACATAAACTTCAGTCCCAAACACACTCTCTCTAGGGCACACTCCTCTCTCTCTAGTTGAACCCAGGCAGTGTAACCTTTCTTGGATTTTGGGTTCATGTGGATGTTTCCCAGTCCATCCTGTTGGCTTTATAGGCCTCATGGTTTTGTCTATTCTGCTTAGTATATAAACACTTAGGAGAGCCAGATTCATCTGTCCCCCGCCTTCTGAGGAACACCAGCACAAGATAGCTTTAACTCTCAGAACTTTTACTTTGTTACCTACCTCCTTTTCTGAACAATTCTGCTAGTTATTTTAAAATATTAAAAATGTTCTTTATTCATTATTCTTAGATCCACACTGAAAAACTTTCTCTTGACATCTAGTCCCTCATATAATCAGCAATAGAAGTAATATTTATTCTAAAAACATTTTTTTTTTTTTAGTTTTAGAATAATTCCGTAGTCCCACTTTATCCATGATTTTGTTTCCCATGCTTTCAGTTACCTGTGGTCAACTGCAGTTCAAAAACATTAAATGAACAATTCTAGAAATAAACAATTTATAAGTTTCAAATTGCCTGCCATTCTGAGTAACATGATGAAATCGTGAGTTACCTTGCTCCATTCTGCCGGGTGTAAATCATCCTTCTGTCTAGCATCTCCATGCTGTATATGATCCTCATCCACTAGTTGCTTAGTAGCCCTCTCAGTTATCAGGTACACTGTGGGGTATTGGAGTATTGTGTTCAAGTCACCCTTATTATACTTAATAATGGCTCCAAAGTCCAAGAGTTGTGATGCTAGCAACTTGCATATGCCAGAGAGGGAAAGTTTCTCAACTTAATACAGCATTGTATCATCTCACATCATCACAAGAAGGATGAGTACAGTACAGTTAGATTTTGAACCCTGGCCAGGTGGCTTGGTTGGTTAGAGAGTCGTCTGATATGCAGGGGTTGCCAGCCTGATATGCAAAGGTTGCTATTTGGATCCCCATTCAGACCATACAGAAACAGATCATGTTTCTGTCTGTCTCTCTCTATTCCCCATCCTCTCTCTCTTAAATCAATAAAAAAAGGGTTTTGATACCACACTCATATAACTTTCATTACAGTATATTATATTGTTGTAATTGTAATATTTTATTATAAGTTATTAATATCTTACCATGCCTAATTTATAAATTAAACTTTATCATAGGACTGTATATATAGGAAAAACATAGTATATCTAGGGTTTGTTAGTATTTGTGTGTTCAGGTGTCCACTGAGGGTCTTGAACAGATGCCCTGTGGGTAAGGGGGGACTACTGTATTCAGAATATTACAGGAGTTTTAAAAATTGGGTGTATAGGAAGACTTTTGAGTAAGTATGCAGAGTAGGACAATATGACCATATTTCCCCATGTATAAGATATACCTTAATTTTGGGGCTTGAAATTGTAAAAAAAAAAGTATTACATAAAGTTATTGAACTCAAGTTGTATTCATCATAGAATTCATACAATTCCTCATCACTGTCAAAACTCCTATCCATTAGCTTGTCCTCATCTGTGTCTGATGACAAATCACTTTCTTCAACAATGAGCCCAAAACAAGTGCGAAAAAGCAGGAAGTGCAAGTAAAAAAAATCTACAACCACTGTATAAGACGCACCCAGTTTTTAGACCCCAAATTTTCCCCCAAAAGGTGCGTCCTATATGTGGGGAAGTACAGTAAGTGAATTAGTTTCCAAGTTTTAAGCCCCATGTGTACTTTTCCCTAAGACTGCTTGAAAGCAGTCTATGGTCTACTGGTTCTTTTTCCTCATTATTCCTCATAATCATCCTTGTCCTATGGCACACATAGTGGGAGTATTTCTGATCCTTTCTGAAACTTACTTGTGTTTTGCTCTGGGATGCAAACCTTCTGGGTAACATCTGGATTATTCAAAGATGGCTAGCTCCTAAGCAAGAGATAGACCCCCATGGGCCCGTCGGAGTTATCCAGAGTGCATGGTAGAAGCAGGCTGCTCCTGTTTTGTCCAGGTGGTTAGGCTCAGGACCAGGCTTTATGCTGTTTCTATCTAGATTAGAACTAAAATTTAGAAATGAGATTTTTTGCACAGGTGTGTGTATTAACACTTTCATTTTCAAATCAAAGTCAGATATTTTTCTAATATTAAATAAGTGCAACTTTGCTTTGGCTCATTAGTTTGACATTGAGGACTGGCTCTGTCTTTTACATGGCAGGCCCCTGTCAATTGAGTGAGCTCAACATATAGCTTCAAGGTTATGCTGAAAAATGTACTTAAAATACATGAAATACACGTTATACAGGAAATTGTATTTATAATTATTTATATTTATGATTTTTTAAATTAAAAACATGAGGAGACATAGAATTTTGAAAGTTGTTTTTGTTGTTACTCAAATGAGTTTTAAGACCATTGACATATATCAATTTTTCTGTCTTTAATTTTTTTGTATTTTTCTGAAGTTAGAAGCAGGGAGGCAGTCAGACAGACTCCTGCATGCACCCAACTGGGATCCACCGGCTTGCCCACCAGGGGGTGATGCTCTGCCCATCTGGGGCATTGCTCTGCTGCAATTGGAGCCATCCTCAGCGCCTGGGCCAATTTTGCTCCAATGCTTGGCTGCCAGAGGGGAAGAGAGAGATAGAAAGGAAGGAGAGGGGGAGGGGTGGAGAAGCAAATGGGTGCTTTTCCTGTGTGCCCTCACTGGGAATCGAACCTCAGACATCCACATGTCAGGCAGATGCTCTACCGCTGAGCCAACCAGCCAGGGCCTGTCTTTAATATTTTTGTATTGCTTTAATAATTACCACCTTAGTATTTTATCATTTTAGTAATAAATTTTATAATAAATAGTTATTAATTTGTAAAACTTTTATTTATTTTTAATTTTTTATTGAATTTATTGGGGTGACATTGTTTCGCAAAACCATACAGGTTTCAGATGTTACAACCCAACACACCGTCATCTGTACACTGTGTTGTCTACCCATCTCCCTAGGCAGAGTTTCCTTTTGACTATTTGTGTTTGCATTAGATTAGGAAATCCTTTGTAGGGTGAGAGTACTACTTACAATATTATTCTATTGCAAAAGTGAATCTTTACTTCACCAAACTAACATGCCCATGAAGTGTTTTAAGTACAGTGAAGAGGTGGGGTGAGACTTCACATATGAAGTGGTATGTTAACTGATGGATGCTTTTTGAAAATCTGACATAAAAAAAAATAATAGACATGACCAAATTTTGGACACAAAATTTTAATTTTGTTGCTTTTATTAGACAGATTTCACGACTCTATGTGAAGATTTGGAACAGAGTTACATAGACAGCTATTATATATTCAAAGATACCCAAATAGGAAGAAAAAGAGCAGTGGCCACCAGGAATTCTATTTAGATGTAACTCAACATTCAGACTCAGGTGACAGCTATGGGCGGAGTCCACTCAGAGAGTGTGAGGAGCCGCAGGTGCCAGGAGGCAGTGCAGGCATTCCTCTGGCCTGTGTCCATGCAGCACTCAACAGACATATAGGGAACTCTCAGGTGCCATCTCTGGAGCAAGGAAATGCACATGGGAGAAGTGAAGGACCAGCCTATGCTTAGAACCCTCATACCCTCTAGTGCTCACAACTCCATGGGCATAGCCTCCAAGATCCCAGCTTCCAGGATCCCCTAGCGCAGGAAAGCCCAAAGTATGGCATTCCTCCCCATCGAATATTTATAATTTATTCAAAACTCTTCTCAATCTGATGCAAGTTACCACTCAGTGATTCTCTTTCTCATAAGCAGTGTTGCCTAGAAACATATTTGACATTTGACTCTCACCAGGTTACCAAGGGAACAGAGCTAGGAAGTTAACTTATGAGAAAATTCTTTCTTAGAAAAGCAAAAAGTTTTGTTAGCCCTTTATCCACAATGTGTATATAAATGAAAGATGACAGAGGAGCTATGCGGTCTCTAAATATTGTAAACCTAATAGGTGAGAAACCAGACTCCCAACAATATTAACCAGGTAATAGGCAATGACAAATCAAAGCCCTTATGTTGCTCATAACTGTCCCCAAAATTTTGGACCTTATTTAGTTATCATCTTATTCACTACTATATTTTTAGTGCCATATATAGAAGGCACTCAGGATAAATAGAGAATGAATAAAAAACTGTCCTTAGGTTAGACAATGGAAAAAACAGGTTTGCCCTCAGCTGAGTTGATTAGAGCGTGGTTCTGACACAACAAGGTTGCAGGTTCGATCCATAGTCAGGGAACATACAAGAATCAGCCAATGAAGGTATAAATATGTGGAACAACAAATTGATGTCTGTCTGTCTGTCTCTCCCTCTCTCCCCCTTTCCCTTCTCTCTAAAATCAGTCAGTAAAAAAAAAATTATAAGGACAAATGAGACAGGCTCACCCTGCTGGTAACAGGATATGTTCTTGGCCGAGTACAATGCTGACAGGTCTGATATCCTGGTGAAGGGGTGTGGACCAGTTTACTTAGAGGTAAATGACCCCTCAAAAGCTACTGCTGGTTTTTAACCCAGTTAGAGCAAAATATGCTAATGTCTCTGAGGCATTAAGAAAAATTTAAATAGTTCTTTGAATATTTGGTTTAAGAAGGCAAAAAGGTGTCAACATTTAATAAAGTTTGTACTAACAAACATATTAAAAGAAGTCATTTTCTAAAAAAAATATTTCATTTGGGAATGTTTTCTTCCTCTACCCAGAAAGTTTCCTCCAGTTTGTTTGTCTCAAGTGAAACTATGATTTCTTTGCAAAACTTAAAAATATCCTGTCTCAAATAGCAGGATAGATAAGTATATACTCTTTGGTTAATAAAATATATACTTCAATTTACTTGAAATTTCATTTTTTGGTTTTACAATTACTCACTAGCCCTTAAACCTGATAGAGGCAAAGTGAGAGTGATGTTTAGTGATTATAACTAAAGACTATTCCAAACCCAGACACTTAAGTATATTCCAAACCCAATGAATCATTGTTAGGAATGCTTGCCAAATGGCTGGCAATGTGCAGTGCATATTCAAATGAGTATACACCTTTTCATTTTATGTTTTAGAGAGACAGACAGACAGAAAGGGAGAGAGATGGGAAGCGTCAACTAGTAGTTGTGTCACTTTAGTTGTTCATTGATTGCTTCTTATATAAGCTTAGACTAGAGTGGTGGAGGGAGGGGCTACAGCCAAGCCAGTGACCCCTTGCTTAATCCAGTGACCTTTGGGCTCAAGCCAGTGACCATGGGGTCATGTCTATGATCCCATGCTCAAGCCAGAGACCCTGTGCTCAAGCTGGATGAGCTCATGCTCAAGTTGGCAACCTCAGGATTTTGAACTTGAGACCTTAGCATCTTAGGTTGAGGCTCTATCCATTGTGCCACCACTGATCAGGCCAAATGAGTATATACCTTTTTAAAAGAAGGAGTTTATATCATGGATTTAAGTACATCAGTATTAGGAACATTTTATTAACTTTTGAAAATAAGTTTCCTTCTCATACCTATAGTATATAGAAGTCTAATGTGTACTATTTTGTCTTAAGGAGTAAAGAAGTTATAAATTTTTGGGATTAATTAAGATGCAAACATACATGATTAACTAAGGATTTAGATTACTGACTAAGCAGATTCAATCCTGCTAAGGAACTTGATATGATCGTCCAACCCCAGTGGAAATAATGAGCAACACAAATAAACCATCACTTTGTGAGGAAAACATTATTTTTCTTAATTACAAAACTAACGTGTTTCTTTAAATCTGATGTTGAAATATTATCAACCTAAAACATTGATTTACAAGATCATTATTTACAATCACCCCTTTTCTAAAAGTATATTTATTGTCTTTAAAAATTAAATTAGGGTCAATTTGCATTGTGTTTTTATAAATACATTATATTTACTAAATTCATTGAAATGGCTGTGATGTCCTTATTTACCACATTAAAAAGTGATAGAAAAAAACTGCATTAAATCATTTGAATGGCTGGAAATATTGTCAATGTGTAAATCATGTCCTGGGTGTAAGGTTGGCACTTTTAAATGCCTTAGTAATCCTTGGCACGCTGGAGTGATTTAAGCATTAGGAGGAGTTCCACATGGTCTATCCTCATAAAACTTCATTTTATTACCACATCTGAGGCTTCATCTTTGGTGTTCCTTCTCAGTTTCAGTCTGAACTTCATTTGCTTTCTCTCTCCCTTTGAAAGAGGTCATGCAACTATCCACACCAACATACTCAGCGAGGGCAATCATCATCTTTAGAGGGAGTACTCTAGGGAAAGGCAGAAGAAAAAAAATCTCAATCCATTTTGAGTCAAAGAGACTTCTTCCCAATGATTACTTTAGAATTGCACAGAGTGTGGCATCCTGATTCATGCTGTGCACGAGTCACTGAACAAAAGGGATGAGCAAATGCTGTGTCACCTGTACTGAGTGCCGTCCTACATTGTGGGAGCTTGAGGAAATCCCAATGCTTAGGCCACAATTTATCCTTATATTATGCTCACTAAGTTCTTTTTGGTAAATATGTATCTCCTTATTTACTTGACTAACAAAAACATGAGAGGAAACCAGATGGAATAAAGCAGAATTTCTCCAAATAGGGCCCAGGCATCAGTTTTTAATGTTCCCCAGGTGATTTTCACATACACCTGAGTTTGAGAACTATTGATTGCTTTAGTTTCTTCGAAGACAAAGGAGCTGTACCTTCAGCTTAGTTCTTCTTAGACCAACTCAGTTCTGCTCAACGCAATTTAGCAAATATTTATTGCGTGCATATTCTGTGTTAGGCACTGCATTAAGCCTGGGGTATGGAACTGGCAACACTTCAGAAAATGTGTCCTGTTCTCAAGGAGCATGCAACCTAGGGAGGAGGACAGATGTTATACAAGCAACCATAGGTATGATGGTTGCCTACAAAAGGCAGGGACAGGTGTGATGGGATGGGATACCAGGGACTTTGACATAGCTGCTTAGTCAGGGCAGCAGGAGAGGAGTATATCCTGATGGGCAGAGTTTAAGATTTGTAACTGATTTAAAATTTTGGTTTGCAACTTTGTTCCAGCACTTAAGTGCTTTACTCTGCACAAATTATTTTCCTTAAGCCTCAGATTCCCTAAGTGTGATAAAATGCATGAAAAGCTGTCACATAGTCTGGTATATGTAGGCACCTGATGAATGTTAGATGTTGTTCTCTCTTCTCTCTAGAGAAGACAGTAGACCTGGACCAAATTCATCCACCGATACTCTGGAACTCACAACATTGCCTTACATAAAGTTGTAGGTGCTCTTTTGCTAAAGGAAACAATGAGCTTGCCAGACATCCTTAATTTTTTTTCTGGCAATATACTCAGGTTTTTGTTGTTGTTGCTCTTTGTTTTCAAAATAGAATTCTACATTAGTTGAACCAAAGGAATTAACAATAACAACAACAGTAATAATGATTTGGGTGCTATTTGTTTCTCTTGAAGTAAATAATTTGTACTCTAAAAGGCTTAATAGTTGCTAAATTTTCTCAGTGTCTGGAAAAACCAAAACATAGCTAGCAATAGTTCAATAAATAGTCCTTGTGCTGGAAATTTTTCCTTTTACCATTATTCAAAGATGGCAGGAATATAAAATTGCTTTCTGGCAAAAGAGGTAGCAATGATGACACTATTCATAAATAATCAAAATGGGTGCTGGCTGGTTAGCTCAGTCAGTAAAGGGCATCATCCCGAAAGGACAAGGTTGCAGGTTTGATCCCTGGTCAGGGAACACACGGGAAGCAAACAAAAAAATGCACGACTGAGTGGAACAACAAATGCTTCCCTTCCCCTGCCCCTCTCTCTTACTTCCTCCCTCTCTTTCTCTAAAAAAATCAATAAAAATTAGGTCCTGGCCAGATAACTCAGTTGGTTGGAGCATCATCCCAGTGTGAAGAGATTGCTAGTTCCATGCCTGGTCAAGGCACATATAGGAGCAGCTCCATGTTCCTGTCTCTCTCTCTCTCTCTCTCTGCCTCTCTCACAAACAAACAAACAGCAAATAACTCCCCCCAAACAAACAAACAAACAAACAAAAACCAAATGGTAGATAGGTCATTATAAACTTACTGTTTAAGGAGCAATGCGATGTACACAAATCTGGGTATAATTAAATAAAGTTGTTCCTCTAAAATAGCATTTATAACTTTTTGGGCCACATACTCCAGCTCTAGGATAGGCAACAGGAATGAGTACCTGGAATAAAAATAAAGAGTTATAAAATCAGAGTGTTATTTTGTTGTCCTTATCATGAGCACTAGTTATTACATTTCAGAAATGGAGTTATAACAATAGCTTTCTCTCATTACCGATATTTGGACCAGTGCTAATAAATTTGATTTCCTAGAGTGAAATCACTGCCTTTATTGATTTTTCTGCCATGTGATGGCCTGCACTTACAAAAGGAATTGTTTTTAGATTATTGTCATTTTTTTTTGTATTTTAGTCCCTCTTCTTCACCCCAAACAAGTAATTGCCTATTAACCCTTCGAGTAGTACGACTGTTCATATATGTCTTCATGCCTCCTGACCATCCAAACTATAATCTGTTTATTTTAAAAATGTGGAAGGCAACATTTAAAAAAAGGAAAATGTATGTTCTTGTTTCCATAAATTGGTTATCAAACAAACATGATTTTAAGTTAATAAAACTGTAGCTGGAACTAATTTCATTTTTTGGAAAACAAACAAACAAACTCCCGGGGGGACGGGAAGCATTAAAAAGCTCACTACTTAAAGTGTTAAGAAGTAAAATTACAAAAAAACTATTTTATCAAAAAAAATCTTGAGCACATATAATATGTCTATATTTTAGGCAGACCATTTTTATAAACATTAAGTGGAATTAGATGTTGGTGAAATCAATTAGAGTTGAAATGGGATGAGGATATGAATAAAGCTCTCAAAGGTATTACATTTTATACTTTTATATTATGTTCCTTTATTACTTGAACCACACCTCTTCAAGACATTCTGTTTATCTCAGCTGATTCTTGAAATCTGATGGATTCCCCATCATTGAATGTTGGTAATTAGTCTTTATATTTGTACTCCTTAAATTTCCCTAGAACTATACCCTAAAGGGCTTCACCACTTATTAAAAGACTGTTTTCCAAAGAAAATATACAAATGGACAACATGTCCATGAAAAGGTGCTCATCACTAATCATTAGGAAAATACAAATCAAAACCACAAGGGGATATCAACTTACATCTGTTAGAATAGCTGTTATAAAAAAGATGAGATAACAAGTACTGGCAAGGATGTGGAGAAAATGGAATCCTTGTACACTGCTGGTGAGATTGTAAATCGATTCACCTGCTATGGAAACTATATGGAGGTTCCTTAAAAAATTAAAAGTAGAACTACCATATGATCCAGCAATCCAGTTTCTGGGTATATATCCAAACGAATAGAAATAGGATTCTTTAGAGATATCTGCTGTCCATGTTCATTGCAGTACTATTTACACTAGTCAAGATATGGAAAGAGCCAACTGTCTATCAACTAATAAATATAAAAAAATACAATATAATGGAATATATTTATAATATGTATATAATATAATGGACTATATATAATATAATGGAATATATAATATAATTAAAGATATATAATATATTTAATATAATGGAATATATTTCAGCCATGAGAAAAAAGGAAATATGACTGTTTGTGATTGGATGAACCTTGATGGCACTATGCAAAGTGAAATAATAAGACAGAAAGACAAATGCTTTGTGATATCATTTATATGTGGAACTAAACAAACCAAAGTCAGAGAAACAGAAGTTGGGGTGTGGGAGAAATGAGAAAATGTTGACTAAAGGGTATAAATTTTCAGTTATCATCAAGTTCTGGGGATCTAATGTATCATGTGGTAATTATCACTAATAATACTCTATTTATATACTTGAATGTTGCCAAGAAAGTAGATCTTCAGTTGTCTCACCACAAAAAAGAAATTGTAATTAGGTATCAGCCAAAGCTATGGTGGTGATCAACCTGCAGTATATAAATGTATCAAATCAACACATTTGTACACTTGAAACTTACATAATGTTATATGTCAATTAAATCTCAATAAAGCTGGAAAAAATATAATCTATACATCATTTCTTATATCCCCTTCCACTTTAGGATCACTAAATTTTCTTTTCCTGAGATTTTGCTTTTTTTTTTTTTTTTTTTTTTTTTTTATATTTTTCTGAAGCTGGAAACAGGGAGAGACAGTCAGACAGACTCCCACATGCGCCCGACCGGGATCCACCCGGCACGCCCACCAGGGGCAATGCTCTGCCCACCAGGGGGCGATGCTCTGCCCCTCCGGGGCGTCGCTCTGCCGCCACCAGAGCCACTCTAGCGCCTGGGGCAGAGGCCAAGGATCCATCCCCAGCGCCCAGGCCATCTTTGCTCCAATGGAGCCTTGGCTGCAGGAGGGGAAGAGAGAGACAGAGAGGAAGGAGGGGGGGGTGGAGAAGCAAATGGGCGCTTCTCCTATGTGCCCTGGCCAGGAATCAAACCCAGGTCCCCCGCACGCCAGGCCGACGCTCCACCGCTGAGCCAATCGGCCAGGGCCGAGATTTTGCTTTTAATATGTATGTACAAAGAGACTCCAGATTTACAAAAGACATCATTTCACATCACTGCCTTCCTTGCTACCATGCTGCTTGTTCTTGGCTGGTCACATTCATCCTGCAGTCTTGACAATCCTTACATAGCAGAGGCTAATGTTATATGATATCAGATAATGTTTCTTATCAAATGTAACTATGCAGAAACTTCATTTCTTTAATATGATCTTTCCTCCTTTCTTTTCTTTTGGTTCAAACTGGCCTAATCCAGCATCCTGACTCATTTACATCTCTCTCCCTTGCATGTCCAGTCCTTTAATCATTAATCCCTCAGAACAATGAGGTTCTGGTCAGCCACCACTTGTGTTTTTGGGTACACTGATCTCAAAGTAAATGCTTGTTGCCTCTAATTTTGAAAGGCCCTTTTATGTTTAGATTAAATGGTTCCTCTGGAAAGAAAAACGCACATCTAGTTTCCAACTTCATCTGACTTGACTCTCTAGTTTGCTCACTTGTAGCCAAGCCCCTGGTGATTTTAATGCCCCTAGTATTTTTGGCAGCTAGATTTAAATAATTTAATTTCTAATTAGGCCTTTGTTCATGTGTTAACCTATCTTTCTGCTCAACTTTTTTTGTTGCTAATGTGGTATCTCTTATCAAGCAGGAGGATATGTGCAAGGTCCCCAGTAGAATTCATGAGTTTGTTTTGCAGGAATAAAGAATGTCTTCAGGGCAGCTTTAACAGCTGCTGACACCGTGAGTCTGATGTGAAAAAGTGTTATCTGTGACTGAAGAAACACACACTTTTCTCTCAGATCCCTGAAACCCCCCCTCCCTTACTCCCTAGCCACCTAAAAGGTACATACTTTTGCTTTCTGAGAGAGATGAATTTGAGGTATCTTACTCTTCCATCCTCGAACTTTGGCCAATTGGAATAAACCTGTCTCTGTCTTCATGCTTTGTGCATGAAGTACATAAACCTGAATTTTGGGAGGTGATTTGGTAACAATTCTACTCAGATGCAGTGGTTTTCTTTCAGGTTTTTCAGTATCTCAGGCTCTTTTTGATCCTTTGCTCATCCCATTTGCTCATCCCATTTGCTCTTCACCTGGTTAATTCCTACTTAGCCTTTGTCTCTCAGTTTCATGTAACTTCCTCTAGGAGCCTATCACTGACCATCCCACCCAATCCTAAATTATATGCACCTTATCTCCCTTAGAAGAGCTTTCATTTTATAAAAATTTATTATTATTATTATTATTTTTGTATTTTTCCAAAGTTAGAAGCAGGGAGGCAGTCAGACAAACTCCCACATGCACCCGATTGGGATCCACCCGGCATGCCCACCAGGGGGCAATACTCTGCCCCTCTGGGGTATTGCTCTGTTAAGGCTGGAGTCATTCTAGCACCTGTGGCTGAGGCCTTGGAGCTGTCCTCAGTGCCTGGGCCAACTTTGTCCCAATGGAACCCTGGCTGTGGGAGGGAAAGAGAGAGAGAAGAAGTAGAGGGGGAAGAGAGGGGGAAGAGTGGAAAAGCAGATGGGTGCTTCTCCTGTGTGCCCTGGCTGGGAATCAAACCCAGGACTTCCATACACCGGGCCAATGCTCTACTGCTGAGCCAACTGGCCAGGGCGAGCTTTCTTATTTTGTAGAACTTAATCATGTATTATCAAGTCTTATAAATATTGTTATGTTAATAATAATATTAGAAACAAAGAAGTAAAGAAAATTAAAGAGGGAATTTACTTCGATATAATAAAAGACATATGTAACAAGCCCACAGCTAACATCATACTCAATGGTAAAAAACTGAAAGCTTTTCTTCTAAGAGCAGGAACAGACAAGGATGCCCACTCTTACACTATTTACTCAACATAGTGATAGAACTTCTAGCCATAGCAATCAGACAAGAAAAAGAAATAAAAGGCATCCAAATTGGAAAGAAAGTAAATAAAACTGTCTCTATTTTCAGATGACATATTATATAGAGAAAACCTTAACACTCCATAAAAAAACAGAACTAATAAGTTCAGTAAAGTTGCAGAATACAAAGTCTAGGCACTAAATTTGGTTATATTCTAATTGTATTCTAACAACAAGCTATCACACATTAAGAAAAACATCCTATTTACAATTACATCAAAAAGAATAAAAAATATCCAGGAATCAATTTATCCAAGAAAGTACACTGAAAACTTTAAAACAGTAGTAAAAGAAATTGAAGACACAAATAAATGGGAAGATGTTCTGTGCTTATGAATTGGAAGAATTAATGTTGTTATAAGTCCATATTATCCAAAGCCAGTTAGCAATTCAGTGAAATCCCTATCAAAATTGCATTGGCACTTTTCACAGAACTAGAAAAAACAATCCTAAAGACCCTGAATAGCCAAAGCTATATTGAGAAAAAAGAGGAAAGCTGGAAGCACCACATTTCCTGATTTCAAACTATATTACAAAGCTATAGTAATCAAAACAGTATAGTGTTGCCTGACCGGGCAGTGGTGCAGTGGATAGAGCATTGGACTGGGATGTGGAGGACCCAGGTTTGAGACCCTGAAGTCGCCAGCTTGAATGAGGGCTCATCTGGTTTGAGCAAGGCTCACCAGGTTGAGCCCAAGGTGACTGGCTTAAGCAAGGGATCACTTGATCTGCTGTAGCCCCATGGTCAAGGCACATATGAGAAAGCAATCAATGAACAACTAAGAATTGATGTTTCTCATCTTTCTCCCTTCCTGTCTGTCTGTTCCTATCTGTCCCTCTCTCTGCTCTCTGTCTATGTCACAAACAAAACAAAACAAAAACAGTATAGTGCTGGCATAAAAATAGACACAGAAAAGAGTGGAACAAAATTAAAGACCCACAAATAAACCCATGAATATATGGTAAATTAATTTACAACAAAATTGCCAAAAATATACAATAGGTAAAAGACAATCTTTTCAATAAATGGTGCTGGGAAAATGGACACTATCATGTAAGAGAATGAAACTGAGCCCCTATCCTATACCATACACAAAAATTAACTCAAAATAAAAAAAAAATTGCCTGTAAGATCTGAAACCATAAAACTCCCAGAACAACAAATACAAGGCAGGCTTCTTGGCAATGATTTTTTTTTTTTTTTTTTTGGATTTGACATCAAAAGGCAACAAGAGCAAAAATCAACAAGTGGGACTACATCAACTTAAAAAGCTCTGCACAATAAAGGAAAACCACCAACAAAATGAAAAAGTAACCTATGGAATAGGAGAAAATTTTTTGCAAATCATATATCTGATAATGGTTTAATATCCAAAAAGATAAAGAAGTAATACAACTCAATAGCAAAAAGTCAACAAAGAATATTATTTAAAAATGGACAGAGGAACTGAATAGACATTTTTCCAAAGAAGACATACAAATGGCTAACAGGTATATATAAAGATGCTCAACACCACTAATCATCAGGGAAAGGCACAACCATTATTATTTCTGTTTGCTTTGGATTTAATGTGCTCTTTTTTATAGTTTATTAAGATGAAAGATTATTCATATAAGGTATTTCCTTTTCTTTCTTTTTTTTTTTTTTTGTATCTTTCTGAAGCTAGAAACGGGGAGAGACAGACAGACTCCCACATGCGCCTGACTGGGATCCACCCGGCACGCCCACCAGGGGGCGACGCTCTGCCCACCAGGGGGCGATGCTCTGCCCCTCTGGGGTGTCGCTCTGCCGCAACCAGAGCCACTCTAGCACCTGGAGCAGAGGCCAAGGAGCCACCCCAGCGCCTGGGCCATCTTTGCTCCAATGGAGCCTCGACTGTGGGAGGGGAAGAGAGAGACAGAGAGGAAGGAAAGGGGGAGGGGTGGAGAAACAGATGGGCGCTTCTCCTGTGTGCCCTGGCCGGGAATCGAACCCGGGACTTCTGCACGCCAGGCCGACACTCTACCACTGAGCCAACCGGCCAGGGCCTAAGGTATTTCTTATTTTTTAAATGTAGTCATTTATAGCTATAAATTTTCCTTTAAGCACAGATTTGGCTATATCCCATAAGTTTTGGTGTCTTTCTTGTCCACATATTTATAAATAGAAATTTCTTTTGGAATTGATTTCTAATTTTATCCCATTTTGGTCAGAAAACATACTTTGTATAATTTAATTCCTTTGAGTTTATTGACAGTTATTTCAAGGCCTGGCATTTTGTCTATTCTGGAGAATGGTATGTGTTTACATGAGAAGGTCAATTCTGCTATTGTTAGGTGGAGTGTTCCATAGATGTATATTAGGTATTCTTAGTGAATAATGGTCTGGTGTTCCATGCCCTTTTGATCATAGGGCATCCTTTAATGATTTTTTAATTATATAATTTTAGTTATTTTCTTAGAAGTTTTTATAGGGCCCATAGTGTGCATATTAACCTATCAGAATCTACTTCAGATTTATACTATTTTAATTCCAGAGAGATTCAGAAACTTTACTATACTTACTTTACCACTAGCTATATTATCTCTCCCATTTTATGCTACTGTTATACATATTATGCCAATATGTTATAAACTGAGTAATACATTGTTATAATTGTAAATTTTTGTGTTAAAGAAGCTGGGAGGAAAGAAAGTATATATAGAGAGAGTTTGTTATATCAGTCTTCTCCATTTTTAAATTTTTTCATTTCTTTCTGTGGATTTGAGTTACCATCTCATGTCATTTCTTTACTCCTCCTCTACAGCTTTGTCCCCTCTTACCTTCTTTGTAATCTTACTGTAACAAATATTACAACTTTATATGATATAGGCCCGACAATACTATTATGTTCACATTGTTTACACATTTTATTTTAAAGTCAGTTAAGATGTATTTGTATTGTCTTTTAAAAATTACCTACTCTAGAAATAAGTAAATCAGAAAAACCCAAGAACTACATGATTCCATACATTGGTGGGACATAAAACAATACTAAGAGACATGGACAAGAGTGTGGTAGTTACGGGGCGGGGGGGGGGGGAGGGAAGGAGGGAGAGGGGAAAGGGGAGGGGGAGGGGCACAAAGAAAACTAGATAGAAGGTGACAGAGGACAATCTGACTTTGGGTGATGGGTATGCAACATAATTGAATGACCAGATAACCTGGACATGTTTTCTTTGAATATATGTACCCTGACTTAATGATGTCACCCCATTAACATTAATAAAATTTTATTATAAAAAAGATTACTTTATTACTTTTACTAGCATTATTTCTTTTGCTCATGTCAATTCAAAAGATTCTTTGGTGTCACCTTTAGCCTAAAAAACTTCCTTTACTATTTTTTGTCAGGTGAAGTGTTAGCAACAAATTCTTTAGTTTTTGTTTTGCCTTAACTTTTTACTTCAGTTTTGCCTTCATGTTTTGAAACATAGTTTTGCTGGATATAAGATTCTTGACTAACAATTATTTTATTTTAGCACTTAGACTATATCATCTACTGCCTTCTGGCTTGAATTGTTTATTGTATTTGGGTTCCCTTGTGCATGATGTGTCATTTTCATTTTTTCTTCTTGCTCCTTTCAAAGTTTTCTTGTTTTCTTTTACAACATTTTGAGTATATGATATATCTGACTGAATAACTTCTTGTATTTATCCTACTTGGGATTTATTTATAAAATTATTTATTTTTAAATTACATTTGGGAAATTTACAGCCATTATTTCTTTGAATATTTTTCTCTGGTCCTTTCATTCTTTCTTTTTTTTTTGTGGCAGGGACAGAGAGAGTCAGAGAGAGGGACAGATAGGGACAGACAGACAGGAAGGGAGAGAGATGAGAAACATCAATTCTTTTTTGTGGTTCCTTAGTTGTTCATTGATTGATTTCTTATATGTGCTTTGACCGAGGGGCTACAGCAGACCAAGTGACCCCTTGCTCGAGCCAGCAACCTTGGGATCAAGCTGGTGAACCTTGCTCAAACCAGATGAGCCCACGCTCAAGCTGGCGACCTTAGGGTCTCAAACCTGGGCCGTCCACATCCCAATCTGATGCTCTATCCACTGTACCACCGCCTGGTCAGACTCATTTCTTTTACTTACTGTTCTGGTGATGTGATATGATTAATAGTGTTTCAGATTTTTCTGAGGATCTATTCATGTTTCTTCATTTTTTTTTTATTTTTTCATCCCATTGCATACTTTCTATCCACCTATCTTTAAGTTCATTTGTTCTTTCTTCTTCCAGCTACTTAGGAAGATGGAAGAGCCCTGGTTCAGTATTTCAGTTGGTTAGAGCATTGTCCTGATACACCAAAGTTGTGGGTTCTATCCCAGGTCAAGGCAATAAATACATAAATAACTGGAACAACAAATTGATGTTACACCCTCCCTCTCTCCCTCTCTTTCTCTCTCTAAAGTCAATAAAAAAAATAAGATGAGAGAAATGGAACTTGCCACTTGGATGCTAAGATTACTAGTGTGGCCCTCTAACGACCAAGAGCTGTTCTACAAAGAAGATTTACTCTCTTCACCAACAGTCTCTCTCCTGATCTTTCCTGCCTAGTGGGAATTGAGGAAAAAGAAACAAATATTATCTTTTTGATTCTATATACTCATTATAGGCCTCCCACAGAAAATGGGACCTTTTGATGTTCCCTTGCTTTCAAACTACTCAGAATAGTTATTTTTACCCTAGGGAGCTGGGAGAATTAGAAACTTCCACTTGGTTGCCAAGCCCATTTAAAGAATTATTCTCCAAGGCAAAATTTTAGGTGGATAGGTGTAGTCTGCAGCCCCAATGTTATGGCCTCTGAGTGGAGTTTTTGAATAAATACTTCTTCATTTGTTGCATACCCTTCGAACAACCTCCAAAGATTTTAAATGTCTCTGCTAACCTTGACCAGCTAAATAGACATGGCTTTGTGAGAGATTTCCCCTGTTTATATTCTGTCAAGTCTTCACCACTTGTTTTGGCATTGTCTATTTAATTTTATGGTTTACTAGACTATAAATAGCCTTACTGCTTTCTAGCCAGGCTTTTTTGTTTGCTATCTCTTTTTCTATAATTATACCTGATTCATGTCATTTGGATAATGTCTGTCTCCTTTTTAGCAACTGTAATGGCTAGACTCTCCCTCAATTATGCTTATACATTTTAATATACGTATTTTACTGATTGGCTTCTTTGTGGAAAAGCCCTCATATTTCATTTGCATCTTTGTTTGGAGTGTTCTATCAAATATAATCTTTATATTAAAATATACTCCCCAATACCTTCCCACATATATTAATTAATTTTATAAAATAATTTACCTTTTGGATTGTTTTTATTTTAATATACTTGTTAGAAAAGAACTTATTTCCTTAGCACTATAATGCTAAATATTTTAATAAATTCTCACTATCAATTTTTTTGTTATATTGTATTATTCTGATTAGCAATTTAGGTTTAAGCTTTCACCATACCATAAACTTTATGACCATATCACTATCTTTAAATTGAATGGATTCATTAACTTAATACATACCAAATTTTTTCTTTTCTTTCTTCTTTTTTTTATTTTTTGACATAGAGAGTCAGAGATAGGGACAGACAGACAGGAAGGGAGAGAGAAGAGAAGCTCTGCAAGGCCAAGAGCTACAAATTTGCTTGAAGAATAATCTAAAACAAAGTGAAGAGCTCTTGGTAATAAAATTTGACAAGTGAAATTTTAGAATTATTTTAATAATTGAAACTCTTTCTTTTTTAATGGTTTATACTTGGGGACAAAGCATTCTTTGTTGCAGCGCCTTAGTTATTCATTAATTGCTTTCTCAAATGTGCCTTGACTGGGGGCTACAGCAGAGTGAGTGACTCCTTGCTCAAGCCAGTGACCTTGGGCTGAAGCCAGCGACCTTTGGGCTCAAGCCAGAAACCATGGGGTCATGTCTATGATCCCATGCTCAAGCCAGTGACCCTGCGCTTAAGTTGGTAAACCCCTGCTCAAGCTGGATGAGCTCTCACTCAAGCTGGTGACCTTGGGGTTTTGAACCTGAGTCCTCCACATCCCAGTCTGACACTTTATTCACTGTGCCACTGCCTGGTAAGGCTTGATTTTTTTCTTTTACTAAATTAGGTATTAAAAGTATTTCTTTTGTTTTACTGTTCATATTTCAAAACTTCAAAATAGAAAAAATGATAATTAACATATGTTAGAAGATTATTATAAAAGCAAAAATTACTGTAAGTGTTCACTTACTTGGTTGTAGCACCATCAAACATTCCAGTTTTGATGAAAAATGGGCAAATAATGGTGGTTTTAAGGCTACTTTTCTTTATTAGTTTTAATTCAAAGAAGAGAGACTCTGCAAGGCCAAGAGCTGCAAATTTGCTTGAAGAATAATCTAAAACAAAGTGAAGAGCTCTTGGTAATAAAATTTGACAAGTGAAATTTTATAATTATTTTAATAATTGAAATTCTCTCTTTTATGGTTTATACTTGAGGACAAAGCATTATTGTTAAAGCAATTTTTGTGGCCACTCTACTGCTGTGTCTCTACACTATATACTCCAATACAAGATGCAAATTATTTCTGTTTCTCTTATCCCAAGAAGACTAATAAGCCAAGAGACACATTCTTCTCTTTGTTTTTGTTTTTTTTCAAAGAAGAAAATATCTCCATTTACCACTGCGATTTTAAATAGGAGAGTGGAAAGTAATGCTGGTGTTATAAGTACCAGAGATTTCCCCTTGGTACAAGAATAGTTTCTATACCTTGAAAGAGTCCTGATTCCTGGGTGCCATGGACTGGGTAACAAAGATATATGGTTAAGTGAAGTACTCACCTGTTAGTCCATTAATACCGATTACTCCTGCTGCACTTGAAATACAGACCAAGTGACCATGGTTGGCTTTTATCATGGCAGGAAGGAAGGCCTTACAAGTCTGGAAGATATAAATACATTGTTTCACTATTTTACTCATTTATTATTTTATTTGCTCAATAAGTATTTGATGAATTTACAGATTCATTTAATAAATATTTATTTAACACTTACGTTGTATTAAATCCCATGGCAGTACAAAATAGTCAGTGATACCATGTAGTTAGTCACTATTCTTAAGGATCTTAAAATTTACTGTATGTTTTCTATAAGAAATACTATTTTACTTGTTTTTGTTTTTAAGTTAATTATACCCTTCAAATTAAATCAACATTTTCAATTTATAGTTTGTTAAAAAAAAAACAACCCTTAAAACTTAGTTTTTATGATATGCTGAGCTCTGCCATGTAGTTTTCAGCAATTTGTATTAAAATTCAGTCACAGTCACCTTCGTGGCTTAGAATAACCAAGATTCATCCTCATACCAATGGATTGACAGAATGGGAAAAACTGCTCAAAGAAAGGTGAATTTCAAGGAAAGCACACTCTGGCAAATAAAGTCCTTTGCAATTGTTTACCATGACTTAGATATATTTTTGTATATTTTGCTAAAATTCACTGATTCATCCTCAACTAAGATATTAATTCAGTGTCCTAGACCCTTTGCCATGAAAAGCTTCCAGTTCTGTTACCCCTGTGCTCTTAGGTTCTCTCAGGGAACTTCTTGATTCTCTTTTTCTCTGATATTGGGATTTAAAAAATCTAACCTCTGTTCAGAAATAATAATACAGAAACTTGGAAGTAAGGGAAAAGGATGACTGTGTGACTTGCAATATACTAGAACATTTTCTAATAATCTTGCCTGAAGTTTATCTAATTCTCTTGGCAATGTAACTTGGACTAATTATCCTGTCAAATTAGAGGTTAACATATAGAAAACTAATAGCTGTAATTTTTTTGTCTAATAGAAAAGATAATCTCAGAGGTAAGAGTTTAGTGACCTCATTTTAGCATTCTTTTCATTGACTAGACAAATCCAAATTCCTCATATCATCAGTTTATCAACTGTATTATTCTGCTATTTCTCTCATAAATGAATTAAGTAAAACCTTGACAGACAATGCTGATCATGTATTTCTATGAGATATATGATTTTAATAGTGTCAAAATTTTGCGTTTAAGAGTTTTGTAGTCCGCTGGGATGTGCTTACCTTCAAGGACTCAGTAGAGCAGGTAGCAGCTACTGGCTCAAAGAATAACACCTTTGCTTTCAAGGTCTGTAGGTCTTGTTAATCTTATTCCAGAACTATTAAATTGGTGAGTTTCTGTTTAGATACAGACAGTTGGCCTCTTTTGACATTTCATGTTCAAGTGCAGTAGCATTTTATATGTCTGTCTCTCATGGTGATGACCCCTTTGTTTTCCAAAAATTGAAAATTCAAAAATATTATTGCATCAGTCATTAGTGCAGGCTAATTGGAAGCGGTAAGAGCTGGTTGTTGTCTTTCAGCACAAGTGTATAAAAAATTCATCCTGGGCTCCAGAAGTTACCTCCAGAGTGAATATCTAGTAGTCTTCACAGGATTTAGGTACTGGAGGTTCAGCTGCGGCACCATATGGGTGTCTGAACATTCTTAAACTTCAACACTGAGTAATAGCATTGAAAATGTGTGTCAGGGTTACTTTTTTTTTTTTTTTTTACAGAGACAGAGCGAGAATCAGAGAGAGGGATAGATAGGGACAGACAGACAGGAACGGAGAGAGATGAGAAGCATCAATCATCTGTTTTTCGTTGTGGCACCTTAGTTGTTCATTGATTGCTTTCTCATATGTGCTTTGACCATGGGGCTACAGCAGACCGAGTGACCCCTTGCTCAAGCTAGCGACCTTGGGTCCAAGCTGGTTGAGCTTTGCTCAAACCAAATGAGCCCACGCTCGAGCTGGCGACCTCGGGGTCTCAAACCTGGGTCCTCTGCATCCCAGTTTGACACTCTATCCACTGCGCCACCACCTGGTCAGGCTATCAGGGTTACTTTTGGCATGGAATTACATGAGTTCAGGCAATGACACTCCCTAGATGAAAGGGATAGAAAGTAGTGGTTTATAGCAGTCTGTCGTAATATATGGCTGAACACTGGTGATATTTTAAAGGATCAGGGTAAGCACTTATCTACTCATGGTCCAATCACTTGCAGGGGGCCAGTTTTGTTTGTTTTTCTCTACAAGATTCCCCCCCCCTCCAAATGTATCTATAGGTTTATTTGCTTTTCAGCTAAGGCTGAAGTTGCTATCGGTTTTTTGTGTCCAGCTGAGAAAAGTTTACTTCACAAAGAAAAAGTGACTAAGTATTTCAAGGGTCTGTTTGTATTTGTAGCCCTATGTGTCAGTGAGGGCATTTTAGGACATTCTAGAAGATGAATTTATTATAGAAACCATTATTTATTTTCACTGCATAGATATCCACCATTAATGGGAAGAAAAAGAAATTTATAAGTATTCAGTGAGCAATTAATAAAACTCATAAAATGCTTTTTTAACCAGGGACCTTAATAGAGAATTATATATCAACCCAAGTTTACACATTATTCATAATCAAGACAAATCTGTGAACTAATGAGACTTGTTAGATAAACAACTATATCTGTTTTCCCTGATTTTATCACATGTGGGATGTAATGCAAACAAGCATCAGATTTCCTTTATTTTATTTTATTGAATTGGATGTAAGACCTAGGTTTTCTCATTTAAAAGCATAATTAATGAATTGCCTAATTTTTTCCCATACTGCTAATTGTTTCCACAAAATATTTCAAGTTATGATGAAAGCAAATATGTGTTCAGTTAAATTTAATTACAGCAAGTGATAATTTTATTGTAAAAAAAAGGATTGATGTTTTTGAACTTCAGACTGTTCTGTCAATTGTTTGGGTTTATTTATTCTTCTTGTGCTGCCTTTTACAATTTTTCTATGTAATCTCTTTGGCAACGTTTTAGTATTTCCAATGACTGCTGCTCTGTAGTATCAACTTAAATGACTTGAAAACTTTAGGATAATAGCAATTGGGTAAATTTATGAGAAATCTTTGGTTATCCATAAAAGTTAAAAAAAAAATTTATAGAGCAAAGTATGCAGTCAGCTAGCACAGTGGTCCCCAACTGTTTTTGGGCCACAGACTGGTTTAATGTTAGAAAATATTTTTATGGACCAGCCTTTAAGGTGGGACGGATAAATGTATCACGTGACCGAGACGGATGTAACAAAGGAAATCTGGTCATTTTTTAAAAATAAAACATCGCTCAGACTTAAATATAAATAAAATGGAAATAATGTAAGTTATTTATTCTTTCTCTGCGGACTGGTACCAAATGGCCCACGGACTGATACCGGTCCATGGCCCGGGGTTTGAGGACTACTGAGCTAGCACACTTTTGACTTGTTTTTATAAAGCTTAAATTGAAAAGGTAAGTTTAATAGGTCATATACCACTATGACTTCTAATATGATAATAAAGTTAATCATATTTTAAAGATATGATTGAAAGCTAACCATGATTTTGTTATATAGTTCTCTCTATATTTTTATATTTAAGATCACATATATTAGTGCATATTAAATTTAATAAGCTAAATAAATGTATGTATTTATAAATATATTTTATGTAAATGGACTAAGCCAAGTAGACTCTAGTCTTGTACACAATATAAAGGTACATGTTCAGAGACAACATGAGGCCTACAGGATGAGAAGGAGCCACCACGTGAGAGTCAGGAGAAAGGACATTCTTGTCAGAGAGAATAGCTTGGCAAAGACCCTCATATAGGTGAGAACTTGGAGTATAGAGAGTGAGAGGAAAGTAGAGAAAGCGAGAGGTGGCTGACAGCTATAGGAGGACATCGCCACATCATGGTGGGCCTACAGGATATGATAGATAACTCTGTTTTATTCCAAGTGCATTTGGAATGTTCTGAACATTTTTGAGCAGGGGAGTAAAATGACTTGGTTAGAGATCACTTTTTTCCTATATCAAAATAGGTTAGAAAGCATAAGTGTTGAGGACAGAAGGCCCTGTTGAGCTGCCAGCGAGAGATAACAATGCCTTAGACCAGGGCTAGCAGCAGAGAAGGAGAGAAATGCGTGTACTTGAGTATTTTTTGTAGGGAGAGCCAAGGATGTTGGCATTAGGGCAATGGAGGAATCAAAGATGGCTTCTACATTTGTAATATGACTAGATATGGATGTCCCCTAGCTCCATTTGCCAAGATGATATTTCCCCTTCCCAAATAAATTATAGGTGGGGTGGGAAAGGGAAAGAAATCAGTGATTTCACACATATTTATGGAATGCCTGTTGTATATCAAGCACTGTGTTAAGTGCTCACTAAGTATTGGTTGAAAGAGGTTTGTTGGGCCTCAGTAGGCTTTCCAGTGACAAAAAAAAAAAAAAAAGATCAAGGAGATAGTTCTGAGGACCTTAGGGAGTGGGTATAGAAGCATTGTGTGGAAAGAAAGAGTAGCCTGAGACTCCTGAAGCAAACCGATTCTAAGACCTTATCCAGAGGATTGAGGCCCTGCCTCTCCCTCCCTTCCCAGTGACTCCTAAGGCCCAGTTCCAGCCACATGTTCCTCCTGTATGTCCCAATCCTGATGGTATCTGTTCACTTCCTCACAGCCTCAAGTGTAAGCCCTTTTTGTGGAAACACAGTCTCCTTTAGCCTCCTGCCCAATTTCCAGAGTCGTGTTGTCCAAGATGGTAGCCTATAGATATATGTGGCTATTTAAATATGCATTTAAATGATATAAAGTGAAGAGTTTAGTTTTCAGTCCCATCAATCATATTTCAAGTGATCAATACCTGTGAGTAACTAGTGGCTACCATAGTAGAATCACAGCAAAAGAACATTTCCATTATCACAGGTAGGTCTGAACAGCACTGGTTTAGACACTCTAGGCCTAAAGAAAGTTATGAGTTATAAATTTACTAATTCTCCTTCTATAAAGAATCTTTCTCTCCTTTCTTGCTTCTTTCTTCTATAAGTTTGGGCCATCACTTAGCAGTTGCAGGACCTTGGTAAGTATTTTAAACCCTTTGAGCTTAGCTTGTTTTCTTTGTTATGATACCCAGTCATACATATATATATATAAACTACTTTCTTATATGCTCCTCTTTCATTCATAAACAAATCAAATCTCTTTTGTATAATGGCTCATATTCTGTTTGTATTTTGGTAGGAAGATTTCTGAATATCCTAATAAATCGGGATTATACTGGAGAGGAAAGAAGGAAGGGTCTTACTTTAGTGTTTGGAATAGGGCAAGAACAGGAAATACTAAGCTGATTGTGTGGCAGCTGAAACCTGGATGAGAGGTAGTCTATGAATGGGAAATTCACAAAGGGTATATTTACAGATAAATGGTTGAACAGTTGTTTACAGAAATACATGGAATTTTTGTTCTTATCAACAAAAGAAAATGAAAAACAGAATGAAGACTTACCCAGAAATGTGATAAGACATTCACAAGAAATGATTTTTCTACCATGTGATCCGGAGTGTTGAGAAACAGCTTTCCTGACACAACTCCAGCATTGTTGATGAGGAGAGTCACATCACCAACTTCTTTTTTAACCTGGACAGAAGTTGGGCAAATATTAATTCATTTGAGGTGTTATATTTTCATATTTATTTTTCCAGGTCATCATTTTTTTCTTATTTTATTCAGGTCTTTTTTTTTTAAACTAAGTATTTGATCTTGCATGTAGAACATCAGCAATTTTAAAGTAAGCTTACAATCAGTTATGTTTTTAAAAAATCACTGTCATTTGTGAGTTTTGCTTAAAGAATCTTGATTTGTTTGTGTAGAGATGACTTAATATTGCGTTTTTTTCTACCTCCTCTTTTGTTATACTACTAACCTTTCCCTGCTGATTGCTATTGTTTGAGTGGTATCTGATTCTATTACCCTGCGTGCTTCCAAATGTCTTTCTTCAAGTGGCAGTTAGGTTTCCCCTGAGCATGATGTGTCTGAAAGTCTGATAGTTACTTCTGTACATGTCTTCTTTCTGACTCTTCTGTGAGTTGGGTGGCAGGAGCACATCCCATCCCCCTAGAGTCTGGCCAGTGTTTGGCACAAAGACATCATAAACATGGATGTGTTTGGTCCACAGCCCAGAGACTTGTGTGAGCATGTGCACTTCTGTCCAAAAGACTTCCCGAGATCTAATTCCTGTTTGTGGCTAATTTTTCCCTGGGGTCCACAGCTGTGCTATAGCATTTTCCTTCACACTTCCCCTCTGCATTGCCCACTGGGCCTGCTTGTATAATCCACAATATACCACCCACCCTACTCAGAGGCAAGCATGCTCCAGAAACCACACAGGGGCTGTTTTTCTTACGTTCACAGTTTTGTCTCAAATTATGGTTTTGTAGGTGACATCAATCAAGCTGATCCAGGGGCAAAGCATGATGCATGTTTAAACAGTCTATTGAAGAGTTTCTTTTTGTCTGAACTGGATCTTTTGCACTGATATAGTAATCTGCTTTCATTGCTTTTAAACAGGAAGCTTTGCCTGCCTTGACTTGATTTTTCTAATTCCTGGTCCATGCACTGCTTTTTGTTGAGCATTCCAGATAATATGATTGGGAAATAGTAGGCAAATATTGCTCCTGATGTAGTCAAGTTGAACAAGTTTTGAAAGAAGGGTTAATATTGCTTAGCTGGGCTAGGGTTGAGGGATTAGGCTGCTCTACTTTGGGGAGAGGGAAGACAGAGGAAGACATCCAGGAAAGCCTAACTTTTAGAGAAGAATATTCCATTGATTTGACAATGGGATCAGTGTGAACAAGTGCTCCATTTTAGACCAATTGTTGGGGAGGAACATGGGCCTGAGAGGATGGAATCTTTGATGTAAGACGTTCTAAGATATTTAAGAAAAACTGAATGGTCACTGTCATCCTGTCCAAGACCTAGAGAAGTCAGGTAACTTAGTAAAAATTGCATAACCAATGAGCAACAGGTGTAGGACCAGTCCTAGTTTCAGCTAACGCCTGATGGTAAATGAGTTGCTAAGAAAAGAGGTTGGGCAATAACTTAGCAGTCTCATTAAATTCCCACTTGCATTGTTTTATTCTGTGTTTCTTTGTGGAGGCTACAAAGTCAGATTCCTGACATGCAAGCTCAAGCAGGATGCATGTAGATATCTTGGGGAGAAGCTTATGACAACCTTTTCTCCTCCTTTCTTTGTAAAAGGAGATACTAGCAGCAATATTTTTCTTGGGTATAGAAGCTAAGAAGGATACCAATCAGCTTACCTGATCAGCAACTCTGTAGACCTCTTGCCTGTTGCTACAGTCACACTTATAGGCAAATACTTTCTCACCACCGTTTTCTTTGGCCAGTCTACATGTTTCCATATTTCCTTCTTCATTAATGTCCCAGAGAACTAAAATGGCTCCAAGCCTGGCAAATTTTATGGCCATTAGTCTCCCAAGTCCACTTCCAGCTCCTGTTATTAGTACAATCTCTCCAGCAACATTTTTTTTTCTCTTGGGAATTATTTTGTAAACTAAAGATTCTAAAAAATAATACAAAAATTTTCCCAAAAATATGGAGGTGTCCAAAATCACATTCATGTTGATTCAATGAAGAAGGGAATGTCCTAATAATAAACAAGATAAACTATAAATTCATTATATTATCACAATTGCATATACATGAAGTATTTAGTATAAGAGGATTTACTCTTAAGACATTAATTATACAAAATATGCATTTTAGCAACAAATACTAAAATTATTGAATTTTAAAATCATATAATTAATGAGTATAAAAATATTTTATGTTAACAAGAATCTTTCCAATTTACAGGGCACTTTCTTAAATATAATCTAATCTGACCTATAGAGAGATCACAGGTAACTAGAACAGCTTTATAGTTAAAGATGTAAAGTCTTTAAGTCTTGACTTACCCAACATTATGTGTCTAGAAACCCAAGATTTTGTATTCTCAGTCTAGCCATTTTTTTTTAACAGAGACAGAAAGAGAGTCAGAGAGAGGGATAGTCAAGGACAGACAGATAGGAACAGAAAGAGATGAGAAGCATCAATCATCAGTTTTTCGTTGCGCGTTGTGACACCTTAGTTGTTCATTGATTGCTTTCTCATATGTGCCTTGACCGTGGGCCTTCAGCAGACCAAGTAACCCCTTGCTCAAGCCAGCGAGCTTGGGTCCAAGCTGGTGAGCTTTTTTGCTTAAACCAGATGAGCCCATGCTCAAGCTGGTGACCTTGGGGTCTCGAACCTGGGTCCTTCCGCATCCCAGTCCTACGCTCTATCCACTGCGCCACCGCCTTATCAGGCAGTCTAGCCATTTTTTTATAATATGAATTCACCTGATGATCTTAAATCTAAAAGAAACTTGATTTTCATCAGGCAGTTGTTCAATAATGTAACATAACATCAGAACACAACAAAAGCCTTTATATGTTTTTACCTATTCCTTACACTATTCCTCTGAGAGAGTAAAGCAAGGTATACTTATTACTGTTTTATAGTGAGAGCATGAAACAAAAGAAAGATAGAGTAGTTTTATTTAAGGTTATATAGCTAGCTAATAAAATAGGCAACGTTAGGATCAAGGACAGAGGTCTCTTGAATTGTAGTCCAAGCTTTTACCTCTAGAATAGGTTTTTCTTGTAGCTAATGTTTACTCTTCCCAGATCCATCTCTAATAAAAACAATACAGCATGTTTTGTTTTTGGTGACACAGCCTTGATTTTTGATAATCATATTCTGTTATACTTGAACATTCTTATACAATCATTTCATGTAGAAATTAGATGTGGGCATCTATAGAACTAACATTAAAACAGACTACAGCTGCTTGAGGAAATATCCACTAGTGTAATAAATAATTGTATATAATAATAACAATGATGCAGCAGTACCTATGGAATCTTGCTACAAATCAGGCAAGTTCCAAGTGCTCTGCATGCATTTAACTTGCAAGGGTTGCCCTGTTTTATAGTTAAAAACAGAGTTACTAAGAGGTTAACCAAACTAGCCCATGGTCACACAGTTAATTATAGTGAGGATGCAATTTTAACCTATATGATGACTTTACTCTCCAAACTCTCAAATGCTAAGAGATATAACAACAACAACAACAACAAAAAAGGTCAAATTCTGAGTTTGTTAAAGAAAAGAATAATCTTTGCATTCTATTTATTTAATATAAGTCAGGAGTTAATTTTGAGGTGGTCTGAAGACCCAAGTGAGTATATCAAAGGACCTAGGCTGCCTTCCTCTTGCTGTTAGCCTTGCCCTGCCAGAAATTCCCACTGAGATAAGGCAGAAAAAGAGCGTCATTGCCAGAACACCATTGTAAATATTTATCTGGATTTCAGGAGGGAAGGAAAATCCTGGGGAAGACTGACTTCATGACAAAGCAAAGAAAAAGAGCATTACAGATCTATTTCATTGATATATTTGGGTTTATTAAGAATATTAACTATAACCCTAATGTTATTTTTCTTGGAGAATTTTAGGGACTTCCATTTATCTTAATGTTCACTAAGAGTTAATGTACATTTCAAGTTTATAATCAGGGAAGACATCAAGCTAGAGAAAATTCACTTTCTTTTCTAAGCTTATATAAACTTTTCTGGCTCAAGCACACTCCTGGCAACATGTGGTCTATTGTGATTATGAAAAGCCATATCATCTATTAAAAATAAATACAAGTGTGATAGAGAAGGCATTCTGGGCCACAGGATTTTTAGGTGGAGCACAAGAGAAGATTGTGACTTTTCTCATAGCTTTTTTTTTTTGTAGGAGAAAGTTTATTCCCAAAACAGATGATTTATCTTGAAAACAATTTAAGTAGCTTTCCATAAAAACTATTAAATTTAAGCAATATATTGTTACACTTTGTGGCCATTCTGAGAACAAGAATTTTGACTTGTCTTCAACCATTCATTGTTTAAATGGGCCCTGAATTCAGAGACCTCACTCTCAGGCTGCTGAAAACATTCAAGTTTGGAACAAAGGAGAAAGGGACATCTAAGCCCTGGATGTAGGAAGGGCTAGCCAGAAAGATGATTGATCCCTGTGGGTCCTTAAGTTGTCATGGCAACCAGACAGTTAGAAAACAATCATTAAGCATTAGGACAGGCAAACATTTATCAAGGACTCAACTGTGTTATGCGCTTTCCATGCCTTGTTTAATTTAATCCTTAAAATAACTTGATGGGATAAGTGTTTTTGGGATAACTTGATGGGATAATGCAGGTAGGTATATAATTCGCCAAGGGATGCACAGTACTTAACGTAGAAGTGGAATGAGAGCCCACACTAGGATTCCAGAATGCCTGCTCCTTTGACACTACACATTAAGAGCCCTAAATAAACTGGATTTTAAATCACAAGGACCTTGTTTCATTGATCAAGCATGTCCCGAGCACTTCAGGTTAACAAATGACTGGGAGAATGTTGTAAAAATATCTTGGCCTTCAGGAATGTTACAAATATAAAAACACCATATATGATAAAAGCATTTTGTAAATAGTAAAATGGTATGCAAATATTGATTTCTATCATTGGCACAAGAAACTCTGATAATGACACCGAGTTTGCAGCCAAACATCCAGAAAGATAACCATTGCAGAGTCCTAGAAGGCTTTTTTTCCCTACATTTTAGAGTTTGCCTCAACTGTGAAATTGCGGGGGTGTGGGGAGACTTGGGAAAGGTGTTGACAAAGGAGTTTGTCTGGGTCCCATTCTTCTCCTGAGCTGTTGGTAAACATAGATCCCTGTTGCAAGGCCAAATCCACGTATTTGTCTGCTCTCAACCCTTGTCTTTGCACCACCTCTTCCCCTCACCTACTAAAAGTCAGCAAAGTGGGCAAGAACAATTAGAAAAAAATAATAAAGAGACACTGGTGATAAAATATAATTACCTCATGTCCCTATTTGGGAACAGTGCTAAATGTGCCCAGAAAAACTGACTGTTAGGAACAGGCACCTACTAATTTCTCTGGAGCAGCCAGAGGACCTCAATCTTACCTGCAGAAATGTTGTACTCCGGAGAAACAAGAGTCCTCATAGGGGATGGAGCAAAAAGAGCCCGTGTCAGCGGCTAGAATGTGCCTCTTAAATGACTTCTGTTTGACATATCCTCCCACGCCTCTTTATCATTTCTGTGGGTGCCAGCTGAAAGGGTGTCAACCGTGAGAACTTACCTGGATTTAAATCCTGCTTACATTACTGCAACATTTGACATAAATTCTATAATTTCAACTACCACAGTGGTCTGGAGCAAAGGTATGACCTGTGAAGCACATTTTAAAAGTAATTTACAGGTGAAATGCTCATTATATCAGCCCTCCTGTGGGTGTACTGAAATCTATACTTCTATATTAAGAGAACAGAAATACTGTTCTTTTTTTTTTTTTTATAGCTCAGTTAGGAAAATGTGAAACTCAGTTACTGACTCACCTAAACATGCTGATCAGTATGCATTATTTTCCTCAAAGTTTTATTCTGAAAAATTTCTAACACAATAGAGCCTGAAGAAATAGTACACAGGTGTTCCAGGAACCTATGCTTAGACCAAACAAAATCGTTCACATTTTACCATAATTGATTTCTATCTCCTCCTTTTCTTTGGAGAACCATTTATAAGTAAGTTTGCAGACCTGTCACACTGCAGGTACCTAGCACTCATCTCTGAAAAAGGAAGAGATACATAACCAAAAGAAAAGTACTATATCTAATAAAATTACCATTTGTTCTATAATACCATCTAGTATTAATCCATATTTAAATTCCCCGTTTGGCTGAAACTTCCAGTCAAGTTTCAAGTATTGCATTTGTCTGTTACATTTCTTTAGAAATTTTCTGCCTAAAATAGCTCTGCTTATCTCACACCATTAAAAATTTATACACATCTCACTGACTTTTTGAAAAACCCAGGCCATGGGTCTTATATTCTGTATTTGTCTGACTGACTTTTCTCATGGTGTCATTTAACTGGACCTCACTCCCCTGTATCTTCTGCAAACTTCAAGTTAGATTCAGAACCTTGATTATAGTTTAATTAAACATTTTTTAGCAAGAAAATATCATGCATACTGTTGAACACTTCATTTATTTATTTATTTATTCATTTTAGAGAGGAGAGAGAGGGAGAGAGACAGAGAGAGAAGAGAGAGACAGGGGGGAGGAGCTGGAAGCATCAACTCCCACATGTGCCTTGACCAGGCAAGCCCAGGGTTTCGAACCGGCGACCTCAGCATTTCCAGGTCAACGCTTTATCCACTGCGCCACCACAGGTCAGGCTGTTGAACACTTCATATTGCAACCTGTCACAAGGTCTGGTGTAAGGCTGTTTCACTATAAAAATGCTAAATTTATTCCCTAGGAGAAGGCAGCAACCACAATCTTTCTCCTTTAGAGATAAAGTCACATTATCTTTATAAAGTTACTAGTAGTTTGTGGGTTAGCATCTAGGCACCATATGACTACACTGCTTCCCATAATCTTTCAACTAATTGTTAGAGTAGGTAGCTAATCAGAAATGAGTTGGATGAGGGAACAGAGAGGGAAGGGAAACATCAACCTTAAACAAAACCATGAGCTGATAACCAGATAGCTGACTGTGCTTTTAAGTCTCTGATATGGCCTAAAGCAGTTACACACCCAGGAAGAGCATATGCAGAGGAACTAATAAATAGGATGATGACCGCTATATGACCTTCCATAGGGGATGCTAGATGTAAAAAGGCAAAAATGATGAAATAAAGCATGTGCATGGCCTTAAAATATAAACAGTGCAGGCTTACCACTCACTGCCTACAGTGATCTGCCTCTGGGATGGACAGGAGCAAATCAGATTGGGTGAGGGAGTGGGGTTGCTAGGAGGCAGGGAGGAAGCCCAAGCAAACAGAAGAGACTGACTATGTAACCAGGTGGGGCACTGGATTTGATTTGAGTTGCCTGCTTGGAAATCTTCCAAGTGTACTTTCCCTTTGCCAACAAACCACTGCCTGTTTTGCTATCTGCGTCTCTCTTCTAAAATTCTTCTTTCAAGATCAAGAGATCCCAAAACACTACTGCAGAACTCGTGACATTTTTCGGTGCCATAACTCAGATAACTACTCTGCGAAGGCGGCTGCACTTGCCTTTTCCTTTTGCTAGCAGGGTGCCTTCTGTCTATATAGCACTTTCCCTTGTGTTGTTATGGATTCTTAACTGTTTCTGATCTTATGCCTAGCAGAGATGTGTCTCCAGAGTACTACATTTCTGCAGGTGAGATTGAGGCCCTATGGCCACTCAAAGGAAATTAGTAGGTGCCTCTCATGGTCAAATTGTTGACAGTGGTAATCTGCAAATCCAACTCACATGCATATGAATTTTTCTGGGGGACTTTCTCTCTCTCTCTCTCTTGACATTGAGGTACTTCATGGGCATGAGTAGATCTTTAAAAAGCCACTAGGATGCTCGCTTCCAGAGGACTCCCAAGAAATGATAAGCTGGTCATGGACTGGGGAAGAAAACATCAGGTACCCCACCAGCCACGAGAAGACATCCAAGCAATAAGGCACACTGTAAAATCCATCAGTCTCCCCTTCCTTGCAGTGTCTCCCCATAAGGTTAACAGTTGAGAGAGAGAGAGAGAGAGAGAGAGAGAGAGAGAGAGAGAGAATATGATCTCCTAAACTTAGATCCTTTTCTCTTTGTCAACTCCAGACCTATTCTCACTCTCAACCCCTCAGAACTTCTTATGTGTTTGGTGTCATGTCCTTTCTCCACTCCTTCCTTGTTGTCATGGGTTTTGTTGTGTCTGCTCTTCTGCTGGGAAAGACATACCAGGTATGCCTTTCCTGAGGTGTTGTTCACTTGTGACTATTATAATGAATCAAATTGTATGGCCAGTAGCCACAGCCACCATCACAGCCGCCTGGCCCATGCAGGTTCGCATTTGATTGGGACAGACGGTAATGAAACAATGGAGCCAAGAACTGGTGGGCCATTAGCTTTAATCCTAGCTTGCACCCAGTGGGCAAGAAATACACACAGTGGGAAAACACTTCTCTTTCCATTCAGGGCTCCCAAAGCCACTGACTTATCCTTGTTTCCTAGAATCAAAGGTTTCTAGCTCACCAGCCTTATTCACCTCTGTTCCCCATCTCTTTTTCTCTGCACAAACTGGCTTCTCTCTCAACATTCTGGAATCTTGGCTGCTTCTTCTCTCCTCCACATGGCCTTTCTCTGCTCTCCTTTCTAATGCTAATCTCAGAAACTGAAAGAGAGCAAGCTCCTGGCCTGCCCCATTTTATAGTGTAGAAATCAAAACCTTTAATCCAATATACAAACAAGTAAGTCCTGATACAAAGTCACTTAGGGTGGGAAAGGCTTAGTCTTAAAACTAAGCCTTAGGGTATACCTTTGGGTATAACAACCCTGCCTGCTTATAGCCTGTCCCCACACCCAATGCAAACTATAAGCGAGCAAACCTATATATCATATTTACAGATTTATTTGACCAACACAAATCATGTACAGCCCCTGGCTTGCCTGTTGTTCCGCTGCTGGTTGGGACCTTGGGCAGAACCCATTGTCAGGTACCTACTTCTTTTTTCTTATTATCATCTTTAACCCACAACTCAAGGAGACCATATTTTCAAGTAGGTTCTGAAACATTTTCACCTGACTAGTCACAGTATCTTATTGAACTCCAAGAAGATCCAACCCTTATCTCCTTTAGTTGGACAGTGGGAACCTGGCACCTACTTTATGTACCTTATATGGACCTTATGCCCAACATTTCAAGCATACATGTGGAACTGGCAGGTAGGCAATGCCCAGAGAGAGTGTGCTGTCTGTGTACTATCATAAATGACAGACACAACAGAGCACCAGTGCCACCCTGGCTTTTCACCCCAGAGGCCTCCCTTGTCCTATTAAGCATCACTTTCACATGCAGCCTAAGGACCCCAAAGAATAGGGGGGAAAAGGGTCATAGGAAAGGGAAATGGCAAGTCTTCCTCTCGTCAGCAAGTCATCTGTACTGGACTTACTAGTTTCGTAGGGAATTAAAAAAGCTAGCTAGGGAATGGGAAGAAATATCTCCTCTAAAATCAGTAATGGCCACCGCTTTTCTTAAACTGACATGCATGTCGCAGAGAATGAGAGTGGGAAGGGCATAACACCCATTGGCAGGTCAAACTAGTGGCTAGAGGCCAAAAGGCAAGAACTTCCTATCCCCGAGTTTATAGATGGTAGATGGTCCCAACAGGGATGAGACTGTAGGATGGGTTGCACCGTAAGGCATGCGTATTCCAGGAATCCCAGAAATGGAGCTTAGGATACCCTCTCTAGCCCTTTAATGTAGGAACAAGAAAAATGAGGACTTTTGTTTTCTTTCATGCTCTCCTCTATTTTCTTACAGATGGGGAATCAAAACTCAATACCTCAAGACTCGCGCCTTGGATGCATCCTTAAAAATTGGGATAAGTTTGACCCCTGAACCCTAAAAAGGAAAAGATTAGTCTTTTTTTGTAACAGTGCCTGGCTGCAATATAAACTAGAAGACAAGGAAGTCTGGCCAGAAAATGGCAGTCTACGTTATAACACAATTGAGCAACTCAAGATGGCAGCCACCACAGGTTGGGGAGTAAAAGTCCCTCACAGTCTTTGACTGTTAGAAGAACTCAAAGAAGTCCAGAAAGGAATAGCAGATCGCACATTTAGCAGAGTTGTATGACTAAGTTGCAAGCTAATGTACATCCTATTATTTTTTTAGTGAGAAGAGGGGAGATAGACTCCAGCATGCACCCTGACTGGGATCCATCTGGCAACACCTGTCTAGGGCCAGTGCTCAAATCAACTGAGCTATCCTCAGTTCTGAGGGCTGACACTCAAACCAACTGAGCCACTGGCTGCAAGAAGGGAAGAGAGAAAGAAGGGGAGATGAAGGGGAAGAGAAGTAATTGCTTGCTTCTCCTGTGTGCCTTGACTGGAGATCAAACCCAGGATGTCTGCACAGTGGGCTGACGCTCAATCCACTGAGTCAACCAGCCAGAGCCTGGAAATTTATTTTAAGATACTGTAAAGGATACTAAAATTTTTGTCCATCTAAACTATATATATAAGTTATGCTAGAACAACCAAAAATTACAATACTATCTTTCAATTAGCTCTTCTGCTACCAACAAGGCAAGTGGATTGAGGTTTCCTATGTGCAGGCATTTATATCTTTAAGAAATGATCCAGGATTGTAGCAGGGATGTAAAATAGATCCAGTAATTCTAGCAGTGATCACCCAAATGGCCTGACCCAAGATTGAGAGCTCAACCACGAGATCCATAGAGGCTGCCAGGGAGGAACCATCCAACCAGCGGCCTTCTTGGAAAAGCTAGGGAAAGCAGTTATAAAGTTTACTAACTTAGATCCAAACTCCCTGGAGGGAAAACTGATTAGGACAGACCGATGCTAACCTCACTAACCTTTTAAGAGTAGCTTCCCTGTTTTGTTATATAATCAAGGCCAGGAGGCGAAGGAGAGGACAAGGGAGAAGGAGAAGCATAAGGAGAAATGACAGGCCCAATTGTTGACTGCACTACAGGGCCACCAACTATTTCAGGGAAGGCCCAAAGGAAAGCCTCCTGGTAACTTTCACAAATATGGGAAGCCAGGACACTGGAAAAGGGAGTGTCCTGGGAAAGGACTCCCTCACAGCCATGCTTTTTGTGTTGTAATCCTGGCCATTGGAGACAAGACTGCCTGGGGACTCAGAAGGTCCCCAGGTTGGAATCCCCCTCTACAATAGCCCTACACTCCAGTTGGATCATGAAGTGACCATCAACATCAAAGGGAAGGAGCCTAGGGTGATTCTAGAAGTGTCAGGTACGTCCATTACTTTTCTTTTAAATATAGAAGCTGCCTATTCCATACTGATCTCTCATTCTGGACAACTGTCCTCAGAAACCAAACAAGTGATGGGGTACACAGAACTCCCATAGTCAGAAGTTTTATATCACTTTTAAACTGCTTCTGGGGGTCAGCCATATTTCCTTATAAATTCTTAATTTTGCTGGAGTGCCCCACGCTACTATCAAGAAGAGATATTTTAAGGTAAAGACTCAAGTGATTTTCTCCTCAAGCATTGAGAAACTCATTCTGATATGGATATATATATATATATATATATATATATATATATTACAATAGGATTAGTTAAAATAAACATTAATGCTAATCAAGACCTAAACCCACAAATTTGGACCATAAAATTTAGGGATTAGCACATAAGGCTATGCCAGTTACAATTAATTTAAAAATTCCAAATAACCCCCCCCCCAAAAAAAAGCAATATGTAATCAAGCCAAAAGCCCAGCAAGGATTACAGATCACAAAATCTAATTTCCTCAAACATGGGGTATGGATTTCTACAACTTGCCCTACAATATGCCTATCCTACTGGTCAAAAAAAACCCCCAAACAAAACAGATTTGTTCAGGACCTATAATCAATGAGGCCATAATACCCATATATCCCATGGTGCCTAAACCTTCTATAATACTTAAAATAATTCCTCCACAATCCCAGTGGTTCTCAGAGTTAAACCTAAAAGATACTTTCTTTTCCATCTCTTTAAAGCCTACTTGCCACCCTGGCCAGTTGGCTCAGTGGTAGAGCGTCGGCCTGGTGTGGAGAAGTCCCGGGTTCGATTCCCGGCCAGGGCACAAAGGAGAAGCGCCCATCTGCTTCTCCACCCCTCCCCCTCTCCTTCCTCTCTGTCTCTCTCTTCCCCTCCCGAAGCCGAGGCTCTATTGGAGCAAAGATGGCCCGGGCGCTGGGGATGGCTCCTTGGCCTCTGCCCCAGGCACTAGAGTGGCTCTGGTTGCAACAGAGCGATGCCCCGGAGGGGCAGAGCATTGCCTCTGGTGGGCATGCTGGGTGGATCCCGGTCGGGCGCATGCAGGAGTCTGTCTGACTGTCTCTCTCTTCCAGTTTCCAGCTTCAGAAAAATACAAAAAAAAAAAAAAAAAAAGCCTACTTGCCAATTACTATTTGCTTCAAATGAACAAATGTACAGGTATCCAAGCAGCAGCTCACCTGGACCATTCTCTCCCAGGGTTTCAGAGACAGCCCTCATCTCTTTGGGAAGGTAGTAGCTGAAGATTTGTTAGAGCTAACTTTTAAGGGGCATGGCTAAATTATATAATATGTAGATGACCTCTTCATTTGCTCCCCAACAGAGGAACTGAGCGGCCAGCATGCCATACAAACCCTAAATTTCTTGGCTGAATGGGGATACAGAATATTGAGAAAGAATGCATAAGTCTTCCAACAAAGGGTAGAATATTGACCCTGGGAGAAAAAACCTTATCCTCTGAAAGATTACAGGCTTGTCCAACTCCTATCACCCAGAGGTAGCTTTGGGCCTTCTTTGGATTAACAGGTTATTGTAGACTATAAATACTGAAATATGGAGAAATATCCAGCCTCCCTCCCATGAAACCCTCAAAAAAGGTAATAATGGGTAGAACACCCTGATCTGAAGATAAGAACAGCAAAGAACATTTGAGTGTCTAAAATATGCCCTAACACAGGCCCTGGCTCTACGTCTACCAGACCCTGAGAAACCTTTTCAGTTTTATGACACAAAAAAATGAGAGGTGGCTTTAAATATTCTAACTCAGGCTTTAAGAGCTGTTAAAAAAATTATTGGAAGTTTCTCAAAGAATCTAGATTTAGTGGCACAGGATTGGCCACATTGTCTCAAGGTAGTTGCATCCAGTGACCTACTCTTAGAGGAGGCCTTCAAAATACCCCTGGGGCAGAAAATTACTTTGTATACTTCCCATCAAATAGGCCCCCTCTTAAATGCCAAAGGATCTTATTGGCTTTCCAACAATAGATTATTAAGGTACCAACTCATCCTAATAGGAAACCTACAGATGAAAATAAAGCATTGCTCTATACTAAGCCCAACTACACTAATGCCAAAGACTGAGGCCCAAAGACTGAACATAGCTACTATGAGACAATAGATCAAGCCTATACTAATGGGCATGCTCTTAAAGATCAACCTCTTCCCAACCCAGATGAGTTTTGGTTCTCTGATAGTAGGAACTATGTTAGAGAAGGGATCAGATATTCTGTATACACCATAGTTTCCCGGCACCAAGTTGTGGAAGCAAGTCTTCTAACCAGGGACCCTAGCACAGCTTGCAAAATTGATTGTTTTAACCAAGGCCCTAAAGGTTGGCAAGGGCAAGAGATTAAATGTCTACAGAAACTTTAAATATGCATTTCTAGTAATACATAGTCATACAGCTATATAAAAAGAAAGAGGATTCCTAAATGCCAAAGAAACCCCCCCCAAAATATAATTCACACATCTTACAACTCCTCTGAACAGTCTACCTACCTAAAAAAATGTAACAATGAATAACTCTAGGAGACACCAAAAGGGAACAGATAAAATTACCCTGGAAAACAAATTTGCAGACCAAACTGCTAAAACCATTGATTGCTATTTGGGCACTAATTCCCTCAACAGACATCTGCTAATTAACATCCCAATATACCAAGAAAAAAATAGACTGGACAAAACAACATGAATTCATTAAAAATGGAAAAGAATAGCATCAACAAAACAACCTTATACATCTTCCCAGGCCATCTAATGGAAGGTTATCAAAGGTCCTCATGACTACTATCCCTTTGATAGAGATAATTTAGCGCCTATTTACTAGTAAGGGGTTAACAAAGACCATCAGACAGGTCAGCCAAAGCCATTTCCTCTGTGAAGTCAACATACCACAGGGACCAAAACCACCTTCTCCATTGGTTGAGCTGGTCCAGAGGTGAGGCTCTACCCAAATAAGGACTGGCAATTAGACTTCACCCAAATATCCTCATACAGGGAATACAAATACCTACTACTAGGGTTGACAGATACCTTCAACGGATGGCATTTCCCACCTGAATAGAACAAGCCCAGAAGAAGTAAAATGACTACTAAAGAAAATTATTCCAAGATTTGGGCTCTCAGGATCCCTACAAAGTGATAATGGGCCATCATTCACTTCTCACATTACTCATCAAATTAACAAACCTTTAGGAATAAACTGGTACCTTTGTTTAACTTGAAGACCTCAGTCATCAGAAAAACTAGAAAAAGCCTGACCAGGTGGTGTGCAGTGGATGGAGCATCAGACTGAGATAGATGCAGAGGACCCAGGTTTGAAACCCCGAGGTCGCCAGCTTGAGTGTGGGCTCATCTGGTTTGAGCAAGGCTCACCAGCTTGAACCCAAGGTCACTGGCTTGAGCAAGGGGTCCCTCAGTCTGCTGTAGCCCCCCAGTCAAGGCACATATGAGAAAGCAATCAATGAGCAACTAAGGTGCCACAACAAAGAACTGATGCTTCTCATCTTTCTCCCTTCCTATCTGTTCCTATCTGTTCCTCTCTCTGTCTCTGTCTCTCTCTGTCTCTCTCTGTCTCTCTCTCTGTTTCTCTCTCTCTCTCTCTCTCTCTCTCTCTCTCACACACACACACACACACACACACACACACACACACACACACACACAGAAAAAAACTAATCAAACCCTAAAGGGAATTATAACAAAACTGTCAGGAAACTCATCAAAACTGACTACAAATTCTACTTTTAGACTTTTACAAATTTGGGTAAGCCCAACTCCAATGTTAAAATTAAACCCATTTCAGACTTTATATAAAAGTTCTTTCTTTTACACAAATATAACTTCTATCAAACAATTCAAAAACTTGGATTAAAAAAATGCTCTGTCAACTATGATGCCCTGTTATATAAACCAAACCAAACTCACAGGGTTTTTTTTTTTTTTTTTTTTTTTTTTGATAGAGACAGGAGAGTCAGATAGGGACAGACAGACAGGAAGGGAGAGATGAGAAGCATCAATTCTTTGTTACAGCACCTTAGTTGTTCATTGATTGCTTTTTCATATGTACTTCGACCAGGGGGCTACAGCAGAGCAAGTGACACTTTGCTCAAGCCAGCAACCATGGGCTCAAGCCAACGACCTTGGGCTTTAAGCCAGTGACCTTTAGGCTTCAAGCCAGTGACCATGGGGTCATGTTTATGATCCCACGCTTGAGCCAGCGGCCCTGCCCTCAAGTTGGTGAGCCTGTACTCAAGCCAGATGAGCCTGCGCTCAAGTTGGTGACCTCGGGTTTCGAACCTGGATCCTCTGCTTCCCAGTCTGATGCTCTATCCACTGTGCTACTGCCTGGTCAGGCTCATATTCACAGGTCTTAATCAAAACATAAAAAGATGGGTCCCTGCTTCTAAGCTCATGCCCAATTGAATAGGACCATACACTGTCATACAGTTTACCCCTACAAGCTGTTAGTTCCCCAAAATAGCTAAATAATTACTCTATTTCAGGGTGAAGCCATGTGTAAACAAACAATACAAACACCAGGTTTGGCTGCTTGCTGCAGCAAAAGTCGAAGTCATGACAGGTGATAGTGCAAAAAGGAAAGAGGTTTATTCAGCTGCCATGACCTGGGAGAATGGTAGATTCCTATCGAAAAGACCATCTCCCCATCCTGCATGAGTCTACACTTCTTATAGGAATAGGGAGGGGAGGGCTTTTTTTCCTATCCAATTATTTTGCTAGCTTTTTTCCATGCTCAGGTCCTGTCCATTTATGTTTCTAGCTTTCAGCCCATTCAATGTAAGTACCTCCCCCTGCACCATCTTGGTCAATGGTGGGGACTTCTCAGTGCTACCTGAACTGGCTATGGTTACAATTACCCCCTTCAAAACTCTGGACCCTTGTAATCCTACAAAGGTAAATGGATGGAGGTCTCATTTTCTGTAGTTTCTTCCTGCTGCAAAGGGACATAGTGTTACCTATCTTTGCGCCCAGAGATTCTTGCTACTACTAAAGAAGAAGGGGTCAAGAATGGAGGGAAGCCTTTAAGCAAAGAATAAAAAATGATGTCTTCAGAAGGCAGCATGTGTGGTGTCTAGCGGATGGCACTGCTGAACAAACAAAGCTGGTAGACTGCCTCCTATTTCAAGGGATGGTGTGGCAGATGGGCTTCCAAAGTAAGACCTACTGTGCAGACAGACAACCAAGTATTTAGTGAGGAGTATGCCTAACAGTGCAGGGGGAATTATGGTGAAATCAGAAACTGAAGAGACTAAAGGGTCCCCATGATCTAATCCTGAGCAGGGCTTTGGGTGACACAACCAACAAGTTTGTGCCAAGGAGGTCACTGTCTAGGAGATGCAGAATAAAATAAAAAGTAACATTGTCACTTAGTTTTGGGTGACATGATCCTTTTCTGAAACAGGAGTTTTAAATCTCCTTCAGGAGTGCAGGTCCAGCTTTCCTGCGCAGCAGCAGCAGCAGCAGCAGCAGTGAGGTCTGAATCCTCCTCAGGTGGCATCCACTTTTCTGTGTGTGGTGGATTCATGGCCTGATTCTTGTGAGCTTTAGGGAAGAGTGTGTTGTCAGCAGGATGTCATAGGGACCATTGCTTGGCTACCTGTAGTTCAGGACCTTGAGTTTTCCAGGTCTTTGGTAAGACTCAGTCTCCTGGCTGGCACAGAGGTAAGGGCTCGTCAGACGGGTAGATTGACATGCAATGAGCAAACTTGTACAAAGTTGTTAGCATTTGCCCTAAATGTTGTACATATTGCTGGATTTTTGATTCATGTTCTAAATCTAAAGGGGTGTTTCTGAAACAGAAACTTGAAAGGGTCTCTCATAAGTTGTTTCAAAAGGGCTTAATTTAAACCTGCTTCAGGGTGCTACTCTAATCCGGAGCAAGGCAATGGGGATTGCCTGGTCCCATTTCAAATGTGTTTCCTGGCATATCTTCGCTAGGCTTTTCTTTATTGTGTGGTTCATTTTCTCAGTCTTTCCTGCAGATTGGGGTCTCCAAGGTGCATATAGTTTCCATTGAATCAGTAGTGCCTGTCTTATCTTCTGGGAGATTTCTGAAGTGAGTGACGATCCATTGTCACTTTAAATACTGTAAGAAGATCTAAACCTAGGGATTATTTCTTTGAGTAGAAATTTTGCTACCTCAGGCTGGCATTCCAGAGGTTGAAGGAATACGTGTTTTTATATTTTTCTAGTCATTTCAGTAATAGGCACCACAGCTAAACTTTTTCTGTTTAGTTTTGTATTTAGCACTAAATATGAGTTCCCATATCTATAAGGAGGTCAATTAGCTTGTTCCCTACTGTCAATTGTATCTAGGGTTCCTGGGGGAAAATAGTTTATAAGTCAGGAGGTATCTAGAGGTGCCTCATCATTCACCGTCAGATGAATGTTTGTCATTTCTTTCTAGCACTTTTTAGTGAGAGATTCTATCCTTTTTATTTTTCCTTTTGAGTTCTGGGCAGTCCTTTCTCTAATGACCCTCTTCTTTTTTAACAGGTGCGTTGATTGGTGCCTAATGGGTCTTTCCCTTTTCTTTTTGGGTCCTATCTCTCCTTCTGATTTCCCTGCACTGTTTCTCAGAAAATGGTGGACTGCTTTAATTTCCTTGATTCCTGGGCATGATAAACTTTAAAGCAGGGGTCCCCAAACTATGGCCTGCAGGCCGCATGCGGCCCCCTGAGGCCATTTATCCGGCCCCCGCCGCACTTCTGGAAGGGGCACCTCTTTCATTGGTGGTCAGTGAAAGGAGCATAATTCTCATTGAAATACTGGTCAGTTTGTTGATTTAAATTTACTAGTTCTTTATTTTAAATATTGTATTTGTTCCCATTTTGTTTTTTTACTTTAAAATAAGATATGTGCAGTGTGCATAGGGATTTGTTCATAGTTTTTTTTATAGTCTGGCCCTCCAATGGTCTGAGGGACAGTGAACTGGCCCCCTGTGTAAAAAGTTTGGGGACCCCTGCTTTAAAGGCTATATCCTGCAGCTGGGAGGAATTTATTCCCAATGCCCCATCTAAACATCAGGGCTTCCTTCTGATGTCTGGGGCACTTTGCTCAATAAAAGTTATATTTACAATCCAGACATTTTCTGGTGCCTATTGGTCAGCATCATTGTGCTTTCAATAGGTCTGATAGATTCTTTCTAAAAGCTCAGAAGGATCTTGATTTGGTTTCTGTTGAATGGCCTGTATCCTATTCAGAATCTTTTGTTTAGGCACCCCTTTCTTACGCCCTTCCAATATGCACCATTTGTAGTGTTCTATGAAGGCTAAGTTCCTGCTATTTAGGTTTCAGTTGGGCTCTTAAGGGAATTTCCCAAACTGGGTTGGGGGTCCCATTGGGATTCTCTTGATAAAAGTAATAAGCCTCTTTATTAGCCTTACCTAGAACTAGCCACCCTCTATTCGCCATTAGCAGGATGTTAAGGAGAGCCTGTATGTCTGCCGAGTTTGGTTGGTAAGTGACAAAAATGGAGGTGATAAGATCTGCCATTTTTCTGAGGATCCTCCCTATATTAGGGGTTGGAATTTTTCCAATTCAGTAAATCTGAAGTGGAAAATGAAATATGAGCCCAGTAGTGGCCTTCCTGGTTTATTCTACCTATAGGGTATTGACTCAAAGGGAATTGTCCTGCTCTGGATAAGGGTGGTCCCTGGACAAATTGGCTGCCCCACTGGGTTTTCATGGAGAGGACTATTCCTTCCTCATACAGGGGTGAGGCTGTGGACCCTCTGGGACTATTTCAGGGGTATCTAGCAGCAGGGGTGGTGGTGGGGGAAGTCCTCCTGCTGCCAATCCTGGGTCCCCTCCCCCCTTCCCCAGTTCAGGGCATTAAAGAAAACCATCTCATTTTCCTTTTCTTCCTATATTTTGCTATCAGGGAGGGGGTTTGAAGCTAAGTCCCTCCTCTGCATTATTAATTTATTATCAGTTATGTTTCTAGCTTCCATCATGCTCAGTATAAGAAACTCCCTCTGCATCATCTTGGTCAATAGTGCAAACTCCCCAGTGCTACCTGACTGTCATTGGTAACAATACCACTTGGAACAGGCTGACCATAAAGAAAAAAAAGAAGAAACCAAATGGACTAGTAGCCCCTAGAAAATCTCAATCTCCTCTTGAAGAAGAAAAAACATAACACAAAGAAATAATGTGGTAAATAAGACTTCAGTATAATTATTTTATTAATATTCCTAATAGTCTTATTATTTTACAAGTTTGTTCAACCTGCTCCCCCAGGCAAGGACTTCTGTCCTTATTAAATCTGACCCTATAGATTACTCAAGTCATTAAGAAAATGCATAAATACCTTATCTTTTTGCCCACTTTCACTTAATGATACCTTTAAATTGGCAAAACAACTCTCTTTTTCTAATAACCCAAGGAATACTAGTGCAGATGCAGAACACCAATTATTGAGTGTGCCATTATCAATCTACCCCAGGGTCCAGGAATTTCATATTAGGACAACCTATCAACCCCAATAATATAATCCTAAATTTCCCTTATTGGACCTCACTATACACTCCAAACTCGGTTATCCAACTCTCACCTATCACAATAAACCAAAGCCATGCTGGTGTTTTGAGGTCAAAACAGCCCTTCTCTATACCAACCTACATGTAGATTTTACTTGTGGTGAAGGTTTTGACTGCCTAAGAAGCCACATATTTGTTACTTGCAAAGGCCACATGACTTATACAAATGTCAACAAGGCCACATGCTATAGGAGAAGTAGAACATTTTCCAAAATTTGTAGTACCAGCCTTATTAATGCCAAATCAAAAACAAATAACTGTACTATTTCTGCTGTGGAACCCACTTTTATCATACATAATAATACCACACAATAAAGAGTAATAAAACAATAACACCAAATAATAAAATCTTTACACATTCTTAAAAATTCTTAAAAAATAATTATCCTAAATGCCATGCCTCCAAATTACCGAAAATATAACAATGGTTAAATCACAGCCGTCGAAACTCCACCAAACCCTCAAATAAAACAAAACATCTATGTTTTCCCAAGCAATCTGTGTTTTCAGGTAATGCCTCTCAGAGAGGAATTGCCCTAAAATGCCTAAATCCCCAAAAGGTCTCTGGGACTTGGACAATAGGATATGTTATTTCTTAATCAAAATCTATTGAAATTTTTTATTCCCATGCCCATAATGGACAAACACACACACACACTAGGACGTATGGTCGCAGAAATTGTGGCCCAAGTAGGCAGCACTGGAGGACTTATGGGAGGAATCACATATAATACATTAACAACTAAAAACATCACAGCTTCTATGGCTACTATAACACATGAGACAGGAAAGGACCTCAAACACCTCTCACAACTGCTTGACTCACTTGCTACGACGACGCTAGATAACCATGTAACATTAAATTATTTGCTTGTTTCACAAGGAGAAGTATATACCATCACTAATACCTTTTATTGATTTTTACAAAAATTCTACTGGCAAAATTTTAAAAAATGCAAAAAAATTGTTAGACCAGGCCTCTTGATTACATAAATTTAAGAAACCAAACATTGAATTCACTATCTGACAATGCATTATAAATATCTTGCCTAGGTTAACCTGGTTTCTTCCCCTACTGGATCCCTTAATCGCCATTCTTCTCTTATTATTATTTGGTCCATGGACATTTAATTGCTTTTTTCCCCATCTTCTTAAGGATTCAGGCTATACAGCTATAAAAAATGGTCATGCAGGTATTCCAACCAATTCCTCTGGTCAAAATACAACTTAATGCTATGAACCAAACGAAACAATACTTCTGCCTATCTGATCCCAACCTGGACAGAAAACAAGAGAAAGAAACTTAAAACATTATATTACCCCAATCTAGCAGGAAATAACTACAGAAGAATGACAATACCCTTATTCCTAAAAAATTGGGTCTCCATCTCTTGAGGAAGGGGTGGTAGAGTAGATGGCTAATCACACATGAGCCAGTGTGGGGACAGAAAGGGAAAGGAATGATCGACCTTAAACATATCATCAGCTGATAACCAAATGAGGATGTCAAGTTCCGGATATGAGCTAGGGCAGTTACACACCCTTTAGGAGCATGGGCAGAGGGACTAACAAACAGGGTAATAATCACTATATGACTTTCCACTAGGGGATGATAGATATAAAAGGGCAAAATGATGAAAAAAAGCATTGTGTGGCCTTAAAAGGTAAACAGCACAGGTATAGGACTGCCTACTATTGGCAGAAATGTGCACATGCAGTGGGCAGTAACAAACTGGCCAGAGAGGATGAGCCAGGAGGTGGGGGAGAAAGCCCAAATAAGCATAAAAATCTGACTAACCAAAAGTGGCACTCAATTTGGTCTGAGTTGCATGCTTGGAAATCTTCCAAGTGTACTTTCCATCTGCTAATAAACCATTTTCTGCCTTGCTAGCTGCATCTCATCTAAAATCGTTCATTTGAGTAAATGACAACCAAGAATCCCATAACACTACTGCTGCATTGGTGACACTAATGATTTAAAAAATTATATAGTCTTTATTTTTTAAAGCTGTTTTAGGTTCACTGCAAAATGAGGGAAATCACAGAAAGATCCTATGTACTTCCTCCCCTATCACACCCATAGTCTCCCCCACTTTCAACCTCTGCACTAGATGGTACATTTGTTACAGTTGATGAGCCTACACTGACACATCATGATTACCATAAGTCCATAGTTTATGTTATTTCAGCTCTCAAGTTTCTCTTTCACTGATGGCTGATAATTAATCTTACCGATTCAAAATGATTCCCTGTTTCTTCTAAATTTTTTTTTTATTTTATTTACTCATTTTTAGAGAGGAGAGAGAGAGAGAGAGAGAGGAGAGAGAGACAGAGAGAGAAGGGGGAGGAGCTGGAAGCATCAACTCCCATATGTGCCTTGACCAGGCAAGCCCAGGGTTTTGAACCGGCGACCTCAGCATTTCCAGGTCGACACTTTATCCACTGCGCCACCACAGGTCAGGCATCCCTGTTTCTTCTAGGTTAAAGCCTAGTCTTTCTGGGTTGATTAAAAAAAATAAATCTGAAGTGTCCTAAATTAAATTACAGCAGGCCAGAGGGTGGAAGGAAGAGACAGAGAGGCTAATCAGTTAACAACCACAGGGCACAGCCAACAAAGGACTGCTTAGGTTCCTGAGTGAATGTTGAAATTTTGGACTAAGTTCCAGGTGGCCGTTTCTGAGATGATCTAGACAGTCTAGTTGAATAGTCAATCTCCAGATGCCACAGGCCACCAGGTACCTCCACTTTCTGCTTAGCCATGAACTTTCTGAATTGTTGGCCACAACCAATCCTTTTCTTCTTTATAGACTCTGTATCTACTCCAGAACTTTCTCCTCTTCATCTTTTCCCATTCCCATTATCTACAGCCAGTATAAATTCTTATAAAACAACTACATCTTTCTTCTCCAAACTCACTATATGAGAAAGCAGATAGCCCCAGGATGGAGGACATGTTGGTCTTTCCCATCCAGCTCTGCTCCTGGTGGTTCAGACTGCATGCCCCAGGACCTGGTTCTTTTTCTGGATAGCATATGGCTCAATAAACCCTTTCTTTTAGAACAGCTTTCAGCTGTAGAAGTTTTGATGAACAGGATAGTCAATTCAGATACTGCAGCCTGTCCCACGTCTTTGGGGGACATCAGAGTACTGCAGAGGCGTGGGTCCTCTCGTGGGCGAATTTCTTCACAGTTTTTGCTATTGATGCAACTCCTCCTTTTATTCTTGTGAGCTTCACCCGCCTTGTTCTCCGGCTAGTTGTTCCACTTCCCAGTTTGCCAGGTCATGCTTGTCTGGCTCACTCTCCTGTCAGAGTTCCTGTAGGCCTTTCCTTTAAAAAGTAGCTGTCATGTTCTCCCCTGTCGTGGGCCCATCCTTGCATCATCCCAAGCTGCTTTTCCTATGCGAAGTCCTCCTGGCTCAATTTTGGGAAGCTCAAAAAAAAAAAAAGTTTTATTCCCTAAATTTATGTCTCAATCACAGCCATCAAAGGCCTATTTTGCAACTCAAAGCCTTGAATTGGATAAACTATTTGTTCTGGTGAAGTAATTTTTCTCCTCCTCTGCTTGGGCAATAAACCTGGAGGCAATGGAACCTTTCAGTTGGGAATGTACTTTGGGCAATGTGTCAGTTCTAGCTGCTGGGATCAGGCAGTGTCAGTGGACCAAGCAAGGTGACACTGACAGCTGCAGAGAAAATGTCTCTTAGATTTAACTGTTACCTTTTAGTTGTTACTGGAAAATGATGCTACAGAAGCAATTTCTTAGGAAGATAGATTACATACAAAGAAAACCCCAGGGGCAAAATGATCAAAGCCTCATTATGAGCATCTTGCACTAGTCCTGGATTAAGGATGCAGGACTAAACACCAAAGGGCAGAAAAGTTCTGCGAGGGGTCCAAACCCAGCTGAGCCTGTCCTCTGTATGAGAGGAGCCTGCATCCCTGAGAACTGCTGCTGTCTTTCCACCCCACACAGTGGGTTTTCAGTGTCTGGGTTAGAGTCCAGTGTCCTTGATCAGGGAGAGGTTAGAATCTGTATCTATAGCTATTTAAATTGTAATTGACATCAAATTAAATAAAAAATTAAAAGTTGAGTTCTCAGTTGTAGCAGCCACATTAAAAATGTTCATTCACTGCACGTGCTCATGGTACCACATGGGTAACGGAGATAGAACGGGTGTGGGGCCCTTTAAAACCTTGGATGACCTGCCTAATGGGAATAGGGCCGGCTGTTGGGGAAGATTATAATTGCCTTGAGAAAAGGCTGCTTCTGAAATTAAGCAATTTTAGCAACAACAAGGCTTCTTGGGATTATTTTCTTGGCATTATTTTCAGGTTTTAGTTTTGTTCTGTCCCCAGATTTGTTCTTTGACTGAAACTTAGTTTATTTGGACCCTAGCCCTATTTGTGACCAAGCATAATGTCTCAGTCTTGCCAGTAATCTTCGTTTCAATTAAAAAAATAAACTTCTTATGTAAACTACTTTTAAGAAAGCAGCTATTTGTTCATTTTGGATTAGCAAAAATAATAAAACAATTATATCCCCAACACCCAACATTTACCACTATTAACACTTCCATATATCAATATTATATGCGTAGATGTGTATATTAACTCTCTCTCCTCTTCTGTCTGACACACAAATACACACATAGATATTATACCATTAAATGTTTTGTAACTTGTTTTACAAGTTAATGGCCTCTAACTTTGTATGTCAAAAATTTTACACCCAGTCCATAATTGAATTTTTCTGGTTGACTCCCAAATATCTTTTCAGCAGTTTATCAAGATTGAGAGCCAATCCAGAAGCATGAAGCACATCTGTCGCTCAGTGCTCGAGTCCCTTTTAACCCTCTGAGTAGTACGAACGTTCAAGTACATCCTCACTCAAATGGTTAACAAAAAACTCACTACTCAAAGGGTTAGTTAGCACAGGTCCTGTATTGGTGAGCAATCATTAATGCCAGATATTGCAACTGACAAAACCTGACATTTCACTTGCTTAAATAAACAAAGATTGGCTGACCTTCTCCCACCTTACATTTAGTCATCTCTCTGGATCTGCATGGTGGCCTGCAAGAGAGAAATGGAGAAGGGCCCATGCCTTGGCCTAGGATTGATGCAAACTCTCAGGCCTTTTGCCAGAAGTGGCTGCATGGCTGCAAGGGAATTTGGAAAATATAGGGGAGCACTTGAGATTGTGTGATCATGTTCCTGGCCATGAACTCCTTTACTTTTTAAGCTCCTGACACTGGCACAACGAAGTGGCTCAGGTCCTATCCTCTAGGTTGTCACATCTTTGAATTTTTCCGGTTGCTTCTTCATGGTGCAATTTAGTTTGTTCTTTAAACTCCTATATTTCTTATAAACTAGAAGTTAGATATAAAAACTTAAGTATACATGGTCAACATATATATTTAGACAAATTATCATTAATGTGCAATCATGTTGTATCAAATCAGGAAATTTAAGTATTTGATTAATTTAGATTGTAATACTGAGATTGCTGGATTAGTGTGATGAGCATCTGGTTACTTCATTAGACAGTTACACTTTCCCATTTATGACTAGTAAACATATACCTAATACAATTAAGACTGACATAATCCTTGTATGAGTCAAAAATCTTATTAGGTCTCACTGCATGATGATTTTCTAATTTAATCATTCCTTCTACATCTGTAGCTAACTCTCTTCTGTAAAGATCTGTCTTCATTTGGTTTTCTTGATATACAGTGTGTGGGAGCTTAAAAATAATTTTCTTCCTACCTTGTTAGTTCTTCTAGCTGGTCTAATAATCAAATTAACAGAGACAGATTAACAGAAAAAATATACAAAGTTTATTATACAAATGCACATTCAGGGGTGCAAAAGAAAATAAGACCCAAAGACAGATTGGGCAGTCAAGGCATATATATGTCATTTTGGGGCTAAGGAGAAAGGGGGGTTGTAGTTTGGGACTTCAAAGTACAGGAAAGCAATTCACATGGAGATGGAAAAACAATTTTTTTGGGGGGGAGCACATAAATACAAACTGATATTGGGTCAAAACCTAAGACTGGAATTGCTGCACATCAAAGAGTGTATGTATATTGCACTTAGTAAATATTGCTGAAGAGTTTTACAAAGAAATTATACCACATTATACATGCGCCAGCAGTGTGTGAGAGTTCCAATTGCCTCACATCCTAACACTTGGTATTGTCTGCCTTAGATATTAGACAGCTGGTGTATATAATCAGTCTTATGATATGTGTGAATTTTAGCTACCACACTTTAGTTAAGTCACACCAATCCCCAAAAAGCATTGTTTCAGTTTCAGTTGCCATAGTATTAAGTGTAATTGCATAAAATACAAACTTTCCTGCTAGCTCTTCGATCTGAAAATCATTACATAAATAGCAGATGTGCATCACGATCTGTGACCTATCACGCCATTTCTTTCTAGTCTGTTGGTGATGGGTCACCATGTATCTATTATTCAGTTCATACACAAACAGCAATGTGTGTAGTTATGTTACCTCCTTTTCTCCCACTGATAAACCCATGGGCCATTTTATATAAATACATAATTGAAAGAGGAATTTGGCCAGAAAAGATAAAAGTGCAGCAAAGAAATGAAAACGTTAACATTGAAAGTAAATTAGATATGATTAAAAGATTTGAAAATGATGATAATAAAGTGAAGAGAGGATGAGATGTTGGCCTCCTTGGAGCTTGGTATAAACCATATTGAAATAGTTTATGAGCATAAAAACAAGACAAAGATGCTTTAACGTCTTTTACTTTAAATTACACCATGAGGCCCTGGCTGGTTGGTTCAGTGGTAGAGCGTCAGCCTGGCATGCAGGAGTCCCAGGTTCGATTCCCGAGCACACAGGAGAAGTGCCCATCTGCTTCTCCACCCCTTCCTCTCTCTTTCCTCTCTCTTTCCTCTCTGTCTCTCTCTCCCCCTCCTGCAGCCAGGGCTCCATTGGAGCAGTGATTCCCCGGGCGCTAAGGATGTCTCTGTGGCCTCTGCCTCAGGCGCTGGAATGGCTCTGATTGCAGCAGAGCGATGCCCCAAGATGGGCAGAGCATCACCCCCTGGTGGGCATGCCGGGTGGATCCCGTTCGGGCGCATGCGGGAGTCTGTCTGACTGCCTCCCCGTTTTCAACTTCAGAGAAGTACAAAAGAAAAAAAAAATTGCACCATGAATAGAAAGCTACTTATAGTTGAAATGGATTGTTTACTGCTAACTTGAAAGGCAGACTAAAAATAACCTCAGCCAATTTAGCTAGCTTGTGAGCCAAAGTCTTGAAGTTAGTGGCCACATTGGAGATAATAGTAATTGCAGGGGACTGAAGAAGAACTCTGAATGCCAGTATGGTCTGGTTTCATCATCTCAGCAGCTGGCGTGAATTAATAAATGTGAGGTAATCTGGTGACCCTGCTAGTACAAATAAGAAGCTCCTGTGAAATTTGTACCTGGATTCTAAGGGTGAGTTCAGGCAGGTAGTAATGATGATCATCACATATTTATTGCTGATCAGGCAAGTCTTTTTTGGAAGGTGTAGTGAGGTGAAAGGTGGTACCCCAAAATATATTTATGTCCAAACTCCTACAATCTTTGAATATTACTATGGCAAAGGATATGGTTAAGAAGAGGACACTGCTTGACCAGGTGATGGAGCAATGGGTAGAGCATCAGACTAGGATGCTGAAAACCCCTAGGTCACCAGCTTGAGTGCGGGCGGGCTCATCAGCTTGAGCGCGGGGTTGCTGGTTTGAGTGTGGGATCATAGACATGACCCCATGGTTGCTGGCTTGAGCCCAAGGTCGCTGGCTTGAGCAAGGGGTCACTTGCTCTGCTGTAGCCCCCTGGTCAAGGCACATACGAGAAAGCAGTCAATGAACAACTAAAGTGCCTCAACAAAAAAATTGATACTTCTCATCTCTCTCCCTTCCTGTTTGTCTGTCCTTATCTGTCCTTCTCTCTGTCTCTGTCACAAAAAAACACAAACAAACAAACAAAAAAGGATGCTGAGAGGAGGGGATTAATTTATATGGAACTGGATGGGCTCTAAGTGCAATCACAATGTACAGGCATACCTCAGAGATATTGTGGGTTCAGTTCCAGACCACAGCACTGAAGCCAATATTGCAATAAAGTGTGTCACACAAATTTTTGGTTTACCAGTGCACATAAAGTTATGTTTACAATATACTATAATTCATTAAGTGTACAATAACATTACATATTAAAAAACACTGTACACACCTTAACGAAAAAATACTTCATTGCTAAAAACTGCTAACCATCATCTGAAAAATGGCACCAGTAGACTTGCTTAATGCAGGGTTGTCACTAACCTTCAATTTGTAAAAATGATGGTAACAGTAAAGTGCCATAAAGTGAAGAGCAAAATGAAATTTGTTTTCCTGTAAGAGACAGGGAGAAGTTTTGAGACAGACACCCAGAGGAGGACAGATACACAGAGGAGAACAGGCTGAGCAAAGGATGAAGAAATGGGACCTCAGAGGTAGAACTTGGTGTAATGTGGCCACAAGCCAAGGACCAAGTGGAGCCACCAGATGCTGGAAAAGGCAAGGAATGAATTCTGCTCTAGAGCCCCAGGGTGGGAGTGTGGGCCTGCTGGCACCATGACTTCAGACTTCTGGCCTACAGACTGAGAGAATATACTTCTGTTGTGTCCGTAATAAATATCACTCAGTCTGTGATAATTGGCATGGTATCCCTAGAAAACTAAGGACTTAAGTATCTGAGGATTCTGGTATCCATGGGGTGTCTTGGAACAAATCCTCGATCAGCACAGAGGAGAGACTGTATACCTACACAAGCAATTTTTAGTATTTTGTTATTTCTTATTCTTGTGCTTGTTTTTACAAATACAAACATTTGTGTTTCTATGTGTGTATTTATATATTTATATTCTTAGTTCCCACTTAGTCCACATACTGAGATAACACTGTGTATATTGTTTAATGCTTTGATTTTATTCCCATAGAAATATAGGCTGGTGACATTTACATATTAGTACATAGAGACCGTGCTCTGTTTATACATCTGCACAGTATTCTATTGTGTGGATGGATTCTGAACTCTTGCTGTAAGCAATGCTGAAGCCAATACCTTTAAATAAATTTCAGTCTGTCCTTTTGCAGGCATACTTATTGGATAGATTAATAGGCTTAGGCTTGATGGTCAAAAGGTAAACACAAACACATTTTTTATCAGCAAATGCCTGCCTCTGGGCTTGGTATTTCTTTCGTTTTCATGTGTGAAGGGGCTGCTTTCTCAGTTTGGCCAACAGTCTGTGTTGTTAACTTTTTAGATTTTTAACAGTCTGAAGATTAAAAACCAGGGTCCAAGAGTAGTTTTAATTTTTCTTTCTCTAATTATGAGTTAGGTACCATTTCAAAATGTTTAAGGGCCATTTATAATTCTCTTTTGGTGAATTGTTATTTAGGCTCTTTACCTATTTTATATTGGTTTTATTTCTTGATCTCTACTAGCATTTTAACTGTGACAAGTATAGTAAATATTTTTTCTCAGTTTTTGTTTGTCCTTTGTTTGTGATTTTTTTGGACCATGCATAAAATATTTTAAAGTATTTTAATTTCAAGGTGTTCTTTCATGGGTTCTGAATTTTAAATCACAACTAGAAAGGCCTACCACCATGCAACTTTAAAAGTAAAGGAAATCACAAAAGTTTTCTTCTGATAATTGTATAGTTTTATTATTTTTTACTTTTAGGTCTTTGATCATTTAAATCAAGTGAAATAAACTATGTATCAGAGATCTCAGAGATATTGAATAATATAGAGATGTACTTGTCCTTTCACCCAACAGTCTATAATTCATATGTCTGTGGTGTCAAGTGTGGGTTCAATTTAACGTTTTTAAATGATTATCAGTTATACCAACATTATTTCTTTAAAAAGTCCATGTTGGGAGGTTAACTACTTAAATGTTAGACTCAAAACCATAAATATCCTAGAAGTAAACATAGGCAGTAAAACCTAAAACAGTTTTTCATAACAATATTTTCTTGACATATATCTTGGCAAGAAAAACAAACAAAAAATAAACAAATGGGACTACATTAAATTAAAAAACTATTTCACAGCAAAGGAAATCATCAACAAAATGAAAAGACAACCTACTGAATGGAAGAATATATTTGCCAATGATATGCTTGATAAGGGGTTAATATTCAAAATTGATAAAGAACTTAACTCAACACCAAAAGAACAAACAATGCAATTAAAAAATGGCAAAGGACCTGAATAGACTTCTTGAAAGAGGACATACAGATGGCCAATAGACATATGAAAGGATGCTCAACATCGCTAATCATCAGAAAAATACAAATTAAAACCACAATGGGATATCACCTCACATCCATTAGAATGACTATCATCAATAAATTAATACAAACAAGTGTTGGCAAGGATGTGGAGAACAAGGAACCCTTGTGCACTATTGGTGGGAATGCAGACTGGTGCAGCCACTCTGAAAAGCAGTATGGAGTCACTCAAAAAATTAAAAATGAAACTGCCTTGTAACCCAGCAATTCTACTTCTGAGACTATGTTGGGGGAAACCTGAAACATGAATCTGAATATATACAACCCTATGTTCATTGCAGCATTATTTGCAATAGCCAAGATATGGAAGCAACCCAAGTGCTCATTAATAGATAAGTCCATAAAAAAGTGGTGTTACATATACACAATGGAATATTACTTGGCTATAAAAGAGAATAAAATCTTACCATTAGTGACAACATAGATGGACCGAGAGGGTGTTCTGCTAAGTGAAATAAGTCAGAGAAAGAAAAAATAGCATGTGATTTCACTTATATATGGAAGCTAAAGAATAAACTAAACTGGCCTGACCTGTGGTGGCATAGTGGATAAAGCGTCGACCTGGAAATGCTGAGGTCGCCGGTTCGAAACCCTGGGCTTGCCTGGTCAAGGCACATATGGGAGTTGATGCTTCCTGCTCCTCCCTCCCTTCTCTCTCTGTCTCTCTCCTCTCTCTCTTTCCCTCTCTCTTTCCTTTCTAAAATGAATAAATAAAAAAAATTAAAAAAAAAGAATAAACTAAACTAACAAACAAAACAGAAACAGAGTTATAGATACAGAAAACAGACTTATAGCTGTCAGGAGGGAGGGAGAGTTGGGAAGCTGGGTGAAAAATGTGACAGGATTAAGCAAAGAACAAAAGTCTCATAGACATAGACAATAGTGTGGTGATTACCAGATGGAAAGGGGGTGGGGGAGGTTGTAGAGAGTAAATGGGGTACAAATGGTAATGAAAGGAGACTTGACTCAGGGTGGTGAACACACAATACAATATACACATGATATATTACAGAATTATATACCTGAAACCTATATAATTTAACTGATGTCACCCCAATAAGTTTAATATATATACTTTTAAAAGTCCATTTCTAACATACTGAGTCAAAATTATGTTTATCAATTCTCATGATTATTTGTGTCTATTTCTAGTTTTTTATTATGTTTCTTGGTTCATCCATACTGTTTTGAATATTGAGGGTTTATATTCTAGTTTAGTCTTATAGGCTCACTTTTTAATATTTGACTTTTCCCCATTAGTTTGTTATTGATATTTTTTTATGAAATTTAGAATCAACTTAATTAGTTCCAGAAAGATAACTGGTTGGTGTTTTTATTGGGATCAAATGTATACTTGAACATAGGAAGGACTGACCACTTCTTGTTAGACCATCTTATCTAGAAACCTAGTATTTCTTTTCTGATGTTTAGGTTTAATTTGGTGTCCCTCAGCAATATTTTTAAGTTTTCTAATATAGAGTCCTCACATTTTAATCCTTTTTTGAACCACTAATGTAAAAAGTTAGGCTGTGCTATGGTAAAAAGTAAAGCCCTAAAGCTCAGTCACAAAATAGAGAGGCTTGTCTCTCACTTACGCAGAGACTAGAGCAGGTCAGAGGACTCTCAGACTTGACTCGGCAGTCCAGGCCCTTTCCATGGTGTGATATCGCCTTCAGTAGGGTGACCTCACAGTTGACCTCCACTAAAATTATTCACATGAACTTGCCGGCCTGTTAGTTTTGCTGTGTGCCATAACAAGGAGGTGAGCAACAGATATAGGTGAGTACTCATTTCTCTTCTAACTATTAATTTTATACCTTATTAGTGAATTTTCTGACTGTAGTTTTTTTCAGTTGATATTCTTGCATTTATATTACCTATAAATAAGCAAAATTTTATCTCCTCCTTTTCAGTACTCACACTTCTGATTTCTCTTGTCAAATGCATTGACTAATGCCTCCAGGATGGTGTTAAATAGTGATGGTAATAGTGGGCATTATTTCTGCTTTGTTCCTGCCTTTTGTGCTTTCCTATTAGACTGAGTGCTTTACCAATAGTCCTTATGGAACAGAACACAGGTTCAGCTGCAAGTCAGGTGCTGATGCAAAAGAAAAGAGGTTTAGTCAGGTGCCATGACCTAGGAGAATGATGAATTCCCTTTCTAAGGACCATCTCCCCCTCCTTACTCAAGCCTGGGGTTCTTAAGGGATAGGGAGGGGAGATCCTCTCCATTTATCTTTCTAGCTTTTGGCTCATTCAGTGTAAGAACCTTCCCCTGCAGCCCTCCTGGTTAATGGGGGAGACTCCTGGTGCTCCCTGACTATCTATGGTAACACTTAACTGTGAAGGCATGTCTTTGATTTAATCAGGGATCAGTAGCAGCCGTTCTTCATCCCACACCATGATGGATATTGCTATCCAGGATCTACTAAAGCCTGACGTGCCTATCAACACTAATCACTCCTGGCAACTGGCGTGAAGTCTATGTGCCATCCCATACCTGAGCCAAAATCTATCTTTAAAAATTGCATTAATAAGTCATGTTTTTAACCTACAGGAAGGCACACTGAAGTATAATTTTGAGTATGACACATCTACTAGATTTATTTAAAACATATTAATTCATGGTGTCATTCAGGTGATGTGTTCCATAATGAGCATAATCTTCTTGGTGGATTTTTATGACTGAATATATACAAGACTCAATTATATGAGACCCAGGCCAGATTCTCTTTCTAATAACCACTTCCACCCTGCCCCACCCCATATCCTGGTCTCCTCTGTTCAGTCACAGCTCAGATTCCATCTCCTCTGTACAGTGCACACAACACTGTTACTGGAAAGGGAACTGGGCCCAGAGCAGGTCTGCCTTGGGCTCCCTAGTAGTACGTGAGTTCTTGACTTCCTGCAGGAAAGATTTCACAACATAAGTCCATGTGATTTTGAGAATACGTTCATTATAGCTGAGGACAGTGAAACAAGGAAGGGCTTAGGATAGAAGAGGCAACTGGAGAGAGCCTAGGCCGGGCTGCTTTGGCCCTTTAGAAATGATATATGGAAGAAATTAACCTAGGTGGGGATGCTGTTACCTCTTTGAAGAGTCAGAGAAAAGGGGGCCTTGGAGAGAGGTTCAGGGGCTTAACCCATGATTGAGCTATCACTGCTCATTGCTCCCCTGGCTGCAGGTCGGTAGGGGTCCTTTAGAGTTTAGGAGATGCATACTTACGGGAGAAGAAGAGAGAGAAGGGAAAGATATGGGCATGCTCCTGGGAGGGAGAGCAAGAGCTGGGTCCTTTGTTTTGAGGGATTTTAATGGCTAAGAAGGTAGGGGAGGTCTTAGGAGAGATCTCAATACAATATTCACCAGCTTTTTGATGTGTGCCTTTTCAGGGTTGTGGTCTCCCCCGATTGGTCCCTGCTGGCAGGAGGTCATTAGTCATTGCAGGTTTTCCTATGGTCCCCCATTGATTTTGCTGCTTTTCAGGGCCTGGATCTGAAATACAACGGAGGCTTAGATGCTATCTTTAGGGAGGTGAACTTCTATATCGGGCTGCAATTTGCTCTGCCAGTTTGTTCAGCTATCTGTCTCAGTTTCCCCATTCCACCTGCCAAGGAATTGACCTAGTTTCTCACTGTCCTGCCTCAGCACCACTTTATCTGAATTATGGTCTGACTCCATGATTTTCCCCTTGTACTGGTAAATAACTCTAAAAAAATGTGCATTGTTCTCTCTACTAATTTGTAAACTACTCATTTGTTTTCTTTTTTTTTTTTTTTTTTTTTTTAAATAATTTTATTTTTTTAATGGGGTGACATCAATAAATCAGGATACATATATTCAAAGATAACAAGTCCAGGTTATCTTGTCGTTCAATTATGTTGCATACCCACCACCCAAAGTCAGATTGTCCTCTGTCACCTTCTATCTTGTTTTCTTTGTGCCCCTCCCCACCCCCTATCCCTCTCCAATTCCCCCCTCCCCCCCGTAACCACCACACTCTTATCAATGTCTCTTAGTTTCACTATTATGTCCCACCTACGTATGGAATAATACAGTTCCTGTTTTTTTCTGATTTACTTATTTCGCTTCGTATCATGTTATCAAGATCCCACCATTTTGCTGTAAATGTTCCGATGTCATCATTTCTTATGGCTGAGTAGTATTCCATAGTGTATATGTGCCACATCTTCTTTATCCAGTCATCTATTGATGGGCTTTTTGGTTGTTTCCATGTCCTGGCCACTGTGAACAATGCTGCAATAAACATGGGGCTGCATGTGTCTTTACGTATCAATGTTTCTGAGTTTTTGGGATATATACCCAGTAGAGGGATTGCTGGGTCATAAGGTAGTTCTATTTTCAGTTTTTTGAGGAACCACCATACTTTCTTCCATAATGGTTGTACTACTTTACATTCCCACCAACAGTGTATGAGGGTTCCTTTTTCTCCACAGCCTCTCCAACATTTGCTATTACCTGACTTGCTAATAACAGCTAATCGAACAGGTGTGAGGTGGTATCTCATTGCCATTTTGATTTGCATTTCTCTAATAGCTAAAGAAGATGAGCATCTTTTCATATATCTGTTGGCCATTTGTATTTCTTCCTGGGAGAAGTGTCTATTCATATCCTCTTCCCATTTTTTTATTGGATTGTTTGTTTGTTTGTTGTTGAGTTTTATGAGTTCTTTGTATATTTTTGGATATTAGGCCCTTATCTGAGCTGTTGTTTGAAAAAATCATTTCCCATTTAGTTGGTTTTCTGTTTATTGTTATCAGTTTCTCTTGCTGAGCAAAAACTTCTTAGTCTGATGTAGTCCCATTCATTAATTTTTGCCTTCACTTCTCTTGCCATTGGAGTCAAATTCATAAAATGCTCTTTAAAACCCAGGTCCATGAGTTGAGTACCTATGTCTTCTTCTATGTACTTAATTGTTTCAGGTCTTATGTTTAGATCTTTGATCCATTTTGAGTTAATTTGTTTTCAAATACCTATTTTGTTGAGATCTAGGCTCCTAGCATATATCTATGACAAAGCACAAAGAATTTTTTTCTTAGAAGTTTAGTGAAAGACAAATAGAAGACAACTAATGGAGCAGAAATATTTAATTTAAAATTTCTGAAATGGAGAAAAAATTCAGTATAATAGGAGGATCTAAAATAGATGTTATCTATTAATAGTAAGATGCATGTACTTTGTTACTCTGCAGCATTTTTCAAAAGCTAATGGAATAGCTATTTATTAATTGATTAATGAGAAAATTAGTATTCTGTAATCTATAAAGCACATAAAACCAAATTCTTCTTTTCAAGCAAAAGAAATTTGACAAAAGACTTAAAAATAAATGCTTGGAAAGTTTCTTCTACTTAAAGCTTACTATATGTAGCAATGCGGTTTCCTTTTATCTTCTGGAATATACTGAAATATGTTCCATGATTCTGAAATAGAATTTTAGGACAGTGATGAATCTTTTGAAGTGATTTGTTTTTGTTTTTTTTTTATAAGTGTGTCAATCAGATTAAAGTTCAATAGACAGATAAAACCAAACATGAAGAAATAGCATTCTCTGTTATGGTGACATAGGAGACTTGATAGAATGATTCATATTTTTGGCTGTTGTGAAATTTTTGTAATATTTCAAATGGTTTTTGAAATTCCTACAACAAAATAAGTACAAGGTTAATTGTAACAAATGTATTTTGCTTGTTAGACTAAACTAATAGTGGTAGAAGAGAATTATATAAAACTCATTTTAAAGAAATATTTTTAATTGACAGTAGAAATGTACATCTGGCCCTCTTTAATAAAATTTACAAAGGATCTTTCCCTTGTCAGAATACTAAGCTTTGTGTTTACATAGTAGTCTATTTTATGCAGATCACAAAGAACTTGTAAAACTAAAGTCATTGGTTGTAAGAATGCTCAAAATGAGAATGATTGCTACCAGCGCTCCCTAGTTGACCAATAAATAATCCTGAGCTTGAGAGGTTATGTATAGGTGACATAGGTGGCTGCAAGCTGGACCCCATCCCCTCACTCACAGCCTGGTACTCTTTATATCACAACATATTGGAAAATTTTAGGCAATTAAATATTTATAAAATTAAAAGCATACCTATAGGTTAAAAACAGCTATAGAGCAAAATCTTTTCAAGAGAAACAAGGGGTTGTGGAATGTAATATTCTATAGCAATTCAGATCTGATCAATTTCAAAGAATTAAGGCACTGGAGAGTAATTTTTTATTAAAGTAATCCACTAAGATTACAGCATATGTGTTTTTATTTAGAAAATATGATCTTTTTTCCTGTAGTGGAGTATTCCTCCTTGTGAGCAGATTCAAATGTTGGTATAGTGCAGTCGGATGCCTCTACGAACAGAAGGGTAGACCCAGCATGGATGTCTGATGAGTGGCCTTGTTCACTCTAATCACAATGTATTTTGATATAGTCACAATTCTGGGTGTCTCAGAAATTTCCAGTCCCCTCTGACCCCACAGTGATATCACCAGTCTCATTTTTCTAGGTTCCTGACAAGAGTGACTATGCAAATAGCTAATCATCCAGAAGAATCTGGGCACTGCTTCTATGCTGTCTTTTCTTCTCCTTGAGTCTTAAGGGGTTTTTTTTCTTTCTTTCTTCCTTCTCCCAATATATTACTTCATTTTTATTTTATTTATTTTTGTATATTAGGGATTTCTATATTCTCATGATTGCATGTTGGGTACCAGCAACTGAATGGTTAGGGGTCCAGCAGAAAACACTCAGATTAAGATAATTCAAATGGATTGAATAAAAAGACTATTTACAGAGGCATGGGCAAGATTTGAGCAAACCATATGGGAGAGTGCAGTATCCAGTGGCTGGAAACAGCAGGTGGTTTTGCCAGCCAGGTCTAAGGAAGTAAAGAAGGGAGAATGACCAGACTGAAGTCAAAGAGGCAGCATGCAGAGGGCTGCCCTCTGGAATATGAGACCTTTAGTCTAGGGGTCCAGTTAGTCTGTGAACCCTGCAGGGAAGAAGCTGGAGGTACTCCCATCCTTTGTTCTTCTGCTCAGTGAAACTGAAAGGAAGCCAGAGAGCAGTGCATCCCATTGATGTTCTCTATTTAGGTGCCTAGTGGGGCATAGAGCAAAGTGGAGAAGATAGAGAGGGAAATGGAAAATATCCAACACAGAGGTTGTCAGACACTCAGCACAAGCTTGTACAAAACTGGCCATTAAGAGGCAAGTTGTAGGCCCTGGCCGGTTGGCTCAGCGGTAGAGCATCGGCCTAGCGTGCGGAGGACCCGGGTTCGATTCCCGGCCAGGGCACACAGGAGAAGCGCTCATTTGCTTCTCCACCCCTCCGCCGCGCTTTCCTCTCTGTCTCTCCCTTCCCCTCCCGCAGCCAAGGCTCCATTGGAGCAAAGATGGCCCGGGCGCTGGGGATGGCGCTGTGGCCTCTGCCTCAGGCGCTAGAGTGGCTCTGGTCGCAACATGGCGATGCCCAGGATGGGCAGAGCATCGCCCCCTGGTGGGCAGAGCATCGCCCCTGGTGGGCGTGCCGGGTGGATCCCGGTCGGGCGCATGCGGGAGTCTGTCTGACTGTCTCTCCCTGTTTCCAGCTTCAGAAAAATGAAAAAAAAAAAAAAAAAGAGGCAAGTTGTAGCCATCCGATCAGGGGAAGCTTGACTGATTCCTCAAAGTAGCTTCTGAACTCTGATATACTTTACTTTGTCTCAATTCCCAACACCTGGAGCTCTCTTGCCCTTTCTCCCCCAATGGTTGTTAAGCAAGCTTGATTTTGGTCTTGTGACCTAGTATTACCACTTTGAATACCTTTTCAAATAAGCGTGACTTAGAAGAATGGGCAATAAATACTATTTGTTTAAGAAATGCGTGGGCGTAACTAAATAGTTTGATCCCGTCTTCATGAATCTTCTGTTCAACTTGTCACTCTGGTTTGGTCAGCACTCTTTGTTCCCATAACCCAGATTCTTCATTGATTGATGGCTTTCAATGCTTTTCTTGAGTTACATGTTTTAATCCAACCCTATCCTGACTTGGTGGGAAGACAACTTCTGTGTGAGAAGCACCTAAGAAGACCAAAGTCCTAGAAATATGGACTTTTCTACCTTTTTTTTCCTATTATTTTAAGGAATTTTACCTCCTCCCCCAGATTCCTACTTTTGAAACATGTTTTCAGTGTAGCTAGTATGTTAATGAGTCTTTATGTGGCAGATGGTGTGGCTCATATGATAATATCAAACAAAGGATGTCAGAGCAAGGAATAAAGAGGGTTATTTCAAAATAAAGAGTAATCAGTTAATCAAGAGGATTTAAAAACTCTAAATGCTATATACCTAATAACAGCTCTTCAAAAATAAATAATATAAGACCCAAAGGAATTGCAAGGAGGAATAGACAAAGCCACAATGATATAAAAAATTCCATACCCTACTCTCACTAACTGATAGAACAAAGGAACATAGAATAACTACAATCATAGAAGACTTGACAACAGTATCAACAGATTTGATCTAAACTACATTTAGAGATACTGTATTCAAGTGCACAATACACAGAATATTTACCAAGGTAGAAAATATTTTGGGCTATAAAATAAGTCTTCAATAATATAAAATTTTCAAGTCATATAAAATATGCTCTCTGACCACAATAGAATTAATTTAGCAGTCAGTAACAAAATGATATCTGGAAAATCTCTAAGTATCTGCAAACTAAATAACATACCTAAAAAAAAGCAGGTCAAAGAAAAAACTAGAAGGGAAATTAGAAATAATTTTGAACTGAATAAAAATAACAACATAATATCAAAGTTTGAGATGCAGATAAAACAGTGCTTAGAAAGGAATGTAAATGATTTTGGCAAAATGAAACATCCATCCCACTTAAAAGCTTTCAGCAAATTAGGACTATAAGGAAACCTTTTCAATATGATTAAGTACAATTATGTAAAATCTAGAGCTAACATCATACTTAATGATAAAAAACTAAATATTTTCTCTCTAAGATATGGATTAAGGCAATGATATCCATTACCAGTTTTGGAGGTTTTAGCCTTTGCAATATAGCAAGAAAATAAAATAACATATATAGAGATTTGAAAAGAAGAGCCCAAAATATCTTTACTCACAGATAACATCATTGTTCATGTTAAAAATAAAAAAAACTCTATAAAAAAAATCTATTAGAATTGAAAGATGTAAGATAATATGAAAACTTTGGAAAATAGTTTTCAGAAATGTTTTATAAGATTATTAGAAAGTTAAATATACATCATTCATACCACCCAGCCATTTATCTCTTTGGTATTTATCCTAGAGAGATAAAATCAATGTTCATACAAAGAATTGTATATGAATGTCCATGATAGCTTTATTTACAATAGTCTCATACTATAGTAAAAATAAAATTTATACTAAGTGAATGGAGCTAGACAAAAATTACATTATGTATATTCTGGGCCTTGGCCAATTGGCTCAGTGGATAGAACACTGGCCCAGTATATGGATATCCTGGGTTTGATTCCTGATCAGGGCACACAAAAGAAGCGACATCTGATTCTCTCCCCCCTCCTCCTTCTTTTCCTCTTCCCCTCCCCTCGCACAGTTAGTGGCTCTGTTGGTTTGAATGTAGCCCCAGTTGCTGAGGATAGCTGGGTTTGTCTGAGCTCATCAGCCTCAGGTGCTAAAAGTAGTTCCATTGATTTGAGTATCTTCTCCAGATGGGGTTGCTGAGTCTATCTGGGTTGGGGCACATGCAGTAGTCTGTCTCACTATCTCTAGTCCTCTCACTTAAAAAAAAAGTATATTCTGTATTATTTTACTCATATAAAATTCTAGAAAATTTAAACTAGTATCTACTGAAAGAAACATAATGGATGGGGATAAGAAAGATTGTAAAGAAAAGAATTAATTACAAAGTGGCACTAGAAAGCTTTTTTGGGGTATGATAAAGTTTATTGTTTTGATTATGGTAATAGTTTCACAGCTGTATACATATGTCGAAAATCATCAAAATTTCCACCTTTCATATGCACACTTTACTGTATATCGATTATACACTAATAAAACTAATATAGATTTATGAGCTCTATAAAAAATTGAGTAGTTTGTTTTCTTCTTGCTAATTTTGAAAACAGAAACACAATACTATTTACCCACTGAATTTTCTGCTTCTCTTTGTCCTAGTAACTTTTATCTGAAATTTTTATTTCACTTTAAAAAAGATATAATTTACTTTTTACAATAGTCCATGCTAATTAATATTAACATTTTAGGAGCAAGGGAGAGATAAGTTTTAAAAGAGCCTCAATGTTAATTATATTTAAAAACATTTTGTTTACCTGTTTCTGTATTTATCTTCTTTTTTCCTTTTATGTTTTTTTTAATTTGCTATTCTTGTTGAAGTATGTACTTTAATATATCTTCCAGAGAGTTATAAATGTACCTAATATTTGTACTGTTCAAAATGTCTCAATTTTATAGTCAAATAGTAGTTACAGGAATTTGGCTTAAATCTCCCACACCTCCCCACTGTCCTTGGTTTTTAAAATGTATTTTCCAATGTTTTCTAGCATATATTATCTGATATAAAATCTTCAGTCTATTGCTTTTTTGTAGGTAGTTTGTCTTTTATCTTTCGCAGATTTTAATGTTTTAGATTTCCCTAAGGTGTGGCTAGATAGGGATTTACTTTTATCTAAGCTGCTTGGCACCCTTTTTATGATTTCTGACTTTGGGTTAAAGTCTTTCTTTAATGCCATTAAATTTTCAGCTTTTAAATTTGTAAAAATAACAGCTTTATTGGGATAAAATTGACATGCCATAAAATTCACTTTTAAAAAGTGTACAGTTTGATTGTGTTTAGTATGTTGACAAGTTGTGCAACCATCACTGCTATCTAATTCCAAACACTTTTATCACCTCCAAAAGAAACCTCCGAAACACTAGCAATCACTCCCCATTCTCCCTCTCTCCAGGCCCTGGCAAAAAATAATCTGCTTTCTGTCTCTATGGATTGATTTATTCTGGGTAATTGATATAAATATAATTTTACAATATGTGCCTCTTGTGTTTTGCTTTTTTCACTTTGCTTAAGGTTTTCTAGATTCTTCCATGTTGCAGCATGTATCTCTATCCCATTCCTTGTGGCTGAATAGTATCCCATTGTACAAATATAAATATAACAAACTTTATTTATTCATTCATCAACTGATGGATATTTGAATTGTTTTCAGTTTTTGGAATAGAAATGCTGAGTCATATGGTAATTATATGTTTAACTTTTTGAGGAATTGCCAAAGAGTTTTCCAGAAAATATGGGGGTTCCAACTTTTTCACATCCTTGAAAATATTTGTTATTGCCATCATTTAAAAAAATTGTTTTTAAAGTTGATTTCAGAGAGAGAAAGAGAGAGAGAGAGAGAGAGAGAGAGAGAGAGAAACATCGATTTGTTGTTCCAGTAAGTTATGCATTCATTGTTTGATCCTTGTATACACCCTGACTGGAGAGTGAACACGCAGCCTTGGCATATCAGGACAGTGCTCTAACCAGCTGAGCTACCTGGCCAGGGCCTGCTATCATTTATATTCTAGGCATTCTGGTGGGTGGAAGGGCTTCTATTTTTCTTCCTTTCATTTTTTTTTTGTTATTCAGTGAGAGAGGGGTGATAGTGAAACAGATTTCTGTATATGCCCTGACCAGGATCCACCCAGCAACTCCTGTCTGAGTCCCATGTTCGAGTATCGAGCTAGTTTTAGCACCTGAGGTTGATGAGCCCAGCCTGATGATCTCAGACTAACCCAGCAATCCTCAGCACCTGGGGCCACATTCAAACCAGTGGAGCTACTGACTGTGGGAGGGGAAGAAGGAGAGAAGGGGGAGAGAGAAGGGAAGAGAAGCAGATGATCACTTCTCTTGTGTGCCCTGAGTGGGAATGGAACCCAGGATGTCCATATTCCAGGCTGATGCTCTATCCAGGGAACCATCAGCCAGGGCCTCCCTTTTATTCTTTGTAGTCTCATATTTTGGAACTTCTAAAACAGCGGTTCTCAACCTGTGGGTTGCGACCCCGGCGGGGGTCCAACGACCAAAACACGGGGGTCGCCTAAAGCCATTAGGTTTAGGCGCCTAAAACCCCTGTTTTGGTGCTGGGTATGTTTTTTTTGTTTTGTTTTTTTTTTTTGTATTTTTCCAAAGCTGGAAACAGGGAGGCAGTCAGACAGACTCCCGCATGCGCCCAACAGGGATCCACCCGGCATGCCCACCAGGGGGCAATGCTCTGCCCATCTTGGGGCATCGCTCTGCCGCAATCAGAGCCATTCCAGCGTCTGAGGTAGAGGCCACAGAGCCATCCTCAGCGCCCAGGCAAACTTTGCTCCAGTGGAGCCTTGGCTGCGGGAGGGGAAGAGAGAGACAGAGAGGAAGGAGAGGGGAAGGGGTGGAGAAGCAGATGGGCGCTTCTCCTGTGTGCCCTGGCCAGGAATCGAACCTGGGACTCCCACATGCCAGGCCGATGCTCTACCACTGAACCAACCAGCCAGGGCCATGGATGGGTATGTTTAAGCTATGGCCGAGCTCTCTGCTGATGTGATTTTGGCATTTCCGCTCCCTGCAGAGCCATGTGTTCTCAGTCAATAATATAATTACATGGTTTTTCATTTTCTAAGCAGTGAGTGAGCATTTTAAGTTCTAATTTTTGCTGTAGAAATTGATTAAAAAGTTTATTCATTGCATTTTTATTATAAAACATCAGAATTTTATGTAAATTTTTTTTATTTGCAGGTAAACCAAGATGTTTTGAAGGATGCCAAATGATGACAGATACTTAATACATTCTTCTCTCAGAAGAATGAGTGAGGAAACTCGTTCTATATGGCAGACACTGAGGTTTACACATGGCAGCCTATCTTGTCACTGATCTGCTCTCAATCTCGAATCATTTTCTATCACGTTTAGATCTGAGCCTAAAGCCCTTTCCATGCCTACACAGGGTCATAACTCTTGTTCCTCCAGTTACCCACATGTTCCCCGTGTGGGCACTACACTCACTGTTCCTTCAGTCTGCAATGCTTTTCCACCAGATATCATGTAGCTGGCTCCATTATTTGTTGAATGAATGAATTGATTCATGTGAGGCACTTATGTACATTTCAAAGAAAACCCCCCACAAATATTCATAGTACTTAAAATTGTGCAATTCTCCTTCATCTTCTAAGAAGAAACTTTTGTAGCTCAAGGCTTAGATTCTTCATGCCCTTTTTTTTTTTTTTTTTTTACAGGGACAGAGAGAGAGTCAGATAGAGGGATAGATAGGGACAGACAGACAGGAACGGAGAGAGATGAGAAGCATCAATCATCAGTTTTTCGTTGCGACACCCTAGTTGTTCATTGATTGCTTTCTCCTATGTGCCATGACCGCGGGCCTTCAGCAGACTGAGTAACCCTCCCCCCCCTCCCCCGCTCGAGCCGGTGACCTTGGGTCCAAGCTGGTGAGCTTTGCTCAAACCAGATGAGCCCATGCTCAAGCTGGTGACCTTGGGGTCTTGAATCTGGGTCCTTCTGCATCCCAGTCCGACGCTCTATCCACTGCGCCACCACCTGGTCAGGCTCATGCTATTTTTTTAAATAACGTTTTTACTACATGGGTTTTACACATTCATAATAGAAAACTAAGAAAGTGAAGAAGAGTATTAATAGAAAACTGCTAATAGTTTCTCCCTCATGGGACACATTCAGTAGAAGAGGAAAGCTTCTTCTTGGATCCTATCAGGCTCTGACAAGGACTGAGGCCTCCAGATTGTATCTCGACCTCGGAAGACCTAGAGTAAGATAGCGTCTGGTTCCTGAGAGGCCCAGGGCAAAGTATGGTAGGTTGGGAAAAGATCAAGACCTACAGGTAGGAACTAGGACACTGAGCAATAGCTGCAGCTAACTCTGTAAGTGCTGATTGTATGCTAGCCCAGGCTGAAGCATCCTGTATATGTTACCATGTTTATTTACTACAACAACCTAATGAGGCACAGATGAGGAAAGTCTGGCAAGGAGAGCTTCAGATCACACAGCTAGCTGGGTTTTTAACTCAGGCAACCTGGCCCCAGAGTTCATACACAGAGTTCACAGAATATCAACTCTCAGAAGGAACCCGGAACAGGACTCAAGCTTGGAGGTGAAATTGGGGAGGCCCAAGTGAATGGAATTGAAGTGAGGAGGAAGCCCAAGGACTAAAACGGGTCCAGAATAGAGCAGCAGCACCCCCTGCAGTTAGGTTGATCTGAATTCCAATCAGCACACAGTTTTCTGGAGACACTTTCAAGTTAGCATGGGCTTTGAATTCATCTTACCTGAGACTTCAGCCCATCTAACCCTAAATCCTAATCTCAGTTCTAACTCCAGCCCTCCCATGTTTGTGGAACCCAGAGCACCTGTGCCAAGCACGCCCTGAGTATCATAGTCAGAGCTCAGTTATCTGCATTTAAAATAGCATTCTAGGTGACTCTTAAGCAAACGCCCCTCAGAATTTAAATAAGAAATTCTTGAAAACCAAAGTCTTTAGAGTGAAAGGTGTAAACATTCTAATGATGGAATTTCATACTGAAGGGTGGATAACATGGGAGACATTTGAGGAAACACGAAGACCTATAGAGCCCCGTAAGAGTCACATTTTGTGGACAACCACTGACACTGTTGCTAAGGTCTGCCTGACACTGAGGATTTGCTTCATTTGCTGTTTCCAGCAAGAGCAGGTAGCCTCATAATCACATGAAGGAGCCATCTATCTGGTCCAATCCTCCCTTTCCCTCTTCATGTCTGTTTCCCTGTCCCTCTCCTCTTTTCCTTCCCTCCCTAAACATTTGTGGCACATCCCTTGGTCTTCTTTGCTCCACCAGGGATTTGAGGGGCATCGGGGTTCTTAGCAGAAGTGACAGTCAAGTAGAGGGACAGATAATCGTCTGTGTTTTAGTCAGGTCTACACAGCTAACTCAAAATAGAAAACAAAGGGCTCCTACATAAAGAACTGTGCTTGATTTAAAAAATAATGTGCTCATTTGATTGTAAAATTGTGTTTTCTCACACATATTGTATGATGCTATGTATGTACAGGTATTTTATTATTATAAAATAATTTTATTATTAACTTATCAGAGAGGGACAGGATAATTTTCTCTTACTGTCTCCAGATGTAGGCTGAATTCCTGTTTTCAAGGTTTAAAAATCCTTTGTTCTAGGGGAGAGAATTAAGTGACAGTTTTTCTCAAAGATTAGCCCCAATATCTCTCAAATCTGATGTGCAGATGGGTTTTGTTTGGTCTATATGGTTTTATTTTTAGCATTTTACTTACTTATTTATTATTAAATTATTTTTAATTACAATTGAGATACAATATTATATTAATTTTAGGGTTTAGAATACTATGATTAGACATTTATATACCCGATGAAGTGATCACCCCAATAAGTGTAGTACCCATCTGGCACCATTTATAGTTATCACAATATAATTGACTGTATTCCCTATGCTGTACTTTACATCCCCATGACTGTTTTTCATTAAATGGAAATTAGTTCATCTCAATCTCTTTCACCTTTTCACTCATACACTTTTTTCTTAAAGGGAATCAATGACCAAGATTAAAAACTTGGGATATTCTTATGAATATTTAGGTTTCAGGTTTCTTTGGAAAAGTCTGGCAACATGGGGCCTGCATTTCCAAGAGAAACAATTGGCTAAGGCTGAATAGAGACCTCATATCTCTGATATGTTCCAGCCCCATCTCCTCAAGCTCCTGACGCTGATTTTCAAGGGCTAGCTGCTGGTTATCACTTTCTTCCTGGTCTGCTTCAAACAACTACATTGTATGAACCTATAATTCAAAAGGAAGAGGGCTTTGGCCTGGAAGAAAAGTTAGTTTGCTACAGATCAGGAGGATAGGTGGAGGTGAGGCTCTGTGAAGGTGGAGACCCTTGCACTGATTAGGAAGAGTTGAGTCTTTTAATAGCACATGGCCGTGTGGAGTCCTGGGAACTCTGTCAGGGTTGGACTGCCCGTGACCGTGGAGCTGCCTCTTCAGAATGGAGTGCGTGGGCTTGCAGTGCTGGATTCTAGATCAGAGGCACTTCCTCTGTTTTTTTCCGAGCTGCTAACTTCTGATTTTCTTGGGAAAGAACACAAAGGAGAGGATGGGTGAGGGTCCTGGATAAAAGATTTAGTGGTTAGCTTAGCTGTAGGTAGTTTCAATTAGAAAAAGGAAAGAAAATTATCTGTACCTGAATGTTCTCGTCTGTGATTTAATTTTTATGTGAAGAGATTTTTGCCTTATAAACATCCATCATACCTTTCCCATTGACCTGGTTACTAAATCTCATCATCCATTACTTTGCTCATTCATATATTCATTAATTAGATATTGGAACGCCCGCTGTGGTTGTGGTGTAAGGGTGTATAATACTGAACAATATATAGTCCCGAGTTCTCCCAATTCTTGGCGGTGACATGGATGAGAGAGAGGGAATCAGACTATGGGAAACATTGCTGGAGAGCAAGCAGTTTGGGTCTGAATTCTTTTACTATCCTTCAACTGCTGGGCAAGCTTGGGCCAACTACTTAACCTTTCTGGGGTTCACCTTTATTCAAATGGAGCTAAATTCTCTCTAATTTTTTATTAACTTCTCTAATACTTTGCTGAAGAAAAGAGACATATACATCTGGATATAAATGCACATTTTCTTATATGCAAGGGCATAGCTAGTTTCTTTATTAGGCTTTGGTTTCTTTCCTGTGTCTGATTTCCAGGAATCAGAGTGGAAATACATTTTATTTTGCTCTAATGTGTTTACCCACCTAAGATTTTATGTGTAAGAAATGAAATAAAAACTGTTTTTGCAGCCACACTCACAGGAGGAGGCCAGTGGTGACTCTGTCGAAAGCAGATGGTTTCAGTATCTTTGCATTCAGGATTTATTGTTGAAACCCAAAGGTCAATAAGGTCCTTGGAGAAGAAGAAACTTGCAAAAATGTTATGCAGTTGGGGTAATGAGTTTATTATAGCCATAAACAAGTAAGCATTTATTGGTATTTTGTCAAACATGAAGGACAAGGTGACAAAAGCTATTTTAGCCTGAAAACAAGACAGCTGCAATAGACCACTACTTAGCGTACAGACTCTCAAAAGATCACAGAACCTGAAGTGAGAACTTTCAGGTTGTATAGTTAGTTATTTAGACAATAAAGTCAACTATACAATGCAAGCAATATATGGCCAAAAAACAAAACAAAACAAAACCAAAACCCCCCCACGATTGGCGAGGCAGTCTCTCACTGGGGGATAGCAGAAGGCTTGCTGGGGACCTGGGATCACTGCTGGGAAAGGGGATTAAAACCTCATAAACCCTCCATATCTTTTCCCCATTTCGGGAACCTCTTTTGAGTAGCTTTCTCCATCTTCATTGGCGGGCAGAGAATCAGCAAAGCGCTTCAAGAAGCCTCCATACCTTTTCTGGTAGTCCATCCACCACTCTGGGCGACCCACTCGTCTCATGAAGCCCCCATATCGCTTCTGCAGCTCTTTGGCTTCATCTTCCAGTTGAGGGCTTCTCTTTAAGCCCCTCATGAAGCCCCCGTATCTCTTGCTCACTTCTTCATCACTGCCCTCTTGGTGGTGGCTGCTCTCTAGGGGGTCCCCTGTTCCTAGAAGCTTTTTCAGCGGGTCTGAGGAATTGCCCAGGGTGTCATCCTCATCTGCATCCTTCTTCATGAAGCCCCCATATCTCTTGGCAAGGATTTCACCTCCGTTTGCCCCTTCTTCTGGCTCCAGAGGATAAAGCTCATCCATTTTCTTCATGAAGCCTCCATACCTTTTCATGAAACCCCCATACTTCTTGGCCAGCAAATAGCTCTCCTCCTGTCTGTTGCTTTCTCTGAGGGCGCTGGTGCCATCTTGAGGAAGCTCCAGTTTGGGCAGCTGCAGTAGCTCCTTGCAGGCATCCCAGATTTTGAGAGAAGGCAGTTTCCCTTCACATTCCAGTGTGCAAACCTGGGAAAAGAAGTCAATTTAAGAATAAAAAGAGCATTTTTCTTCATTTTATTAAGTAAACTAATTTGTGCAGACCACAATATACTGGCTTTGATATGAAAACTCCCATATAATAATCTCCATTTTCTTATTACAACTTTTGTCATACTGAATAGGCAAATCAAAAGAAAATTGATTTAGCAAAAATGTGGAGAATTAATTGAAGCAAATTAGAATTTTTCTTTGAATTTTAACAGATTTGTATATTTGTGTCATTTCAATACTGTAAAGCATTTCTTCTACCCTATTCTAAGCTACACTGGCTGCTTAGAATTTCACTGGATAATTTTCCACTGCAGATTTCATTTTGCTTGAGCTTTTCCTAACCAAAAGCAAGAAATTTCTCTTTACCTAATTATGCACCTTACTCCCCAAATCCTTTTATTTTCTTGTCTTACAGATAAAAATCAATATTAATACTATAAGGTTTGTTTGTGTTAATATTTTACCTTCAATAATATTTAATATTCCTGCAAACATTTTCCAACTTAAAGAAAAAAACAATTTCTAAATAAGTTTTTAAAAAGACATTCTAAAATTCAATTTAAATTCTATGAATTATTTAAATTATGACATTGATTTGGTGAATGAAGATGTTTTGCTTTTCTTCCCTTAATTGATTAAAACATATTTAATCATCTTGAACCAAATGTTTATAATTTTGAGATCCAATATGAAATTATACATATGCTAATATTTAGATTATTCATGTTACTTTTTTAAAAATTAAGTTACTGATGTACAGATAAAGTCTTTGTCAGTGGAAATCATGTTATCTGACAAAATTGAAATGATCTATATACAATTCCTTTCTTTTTACTATATAACTAAATTCTAAGCATTATAATATTTAGGCTATATAGTCTAATAATCTTGTTAAGATTTTCTTTTATTCAACAAATCACTTGACTATGCTAAAAAGAGTACTAATATTACATGAAGATGTAATATTTCTGAGCATACAATCCATGTGATATTTTTGAGAATTTCAGGGGTTTTTATTGTCCCCTGAAATCTACGTGTATAACTCAGGTTAGTGACCCTTGATTTAGAAAAAAATGAGTTCTTTATTGGCATTTTAAAATATATTAGTATATTAAAAGATATAAAATACACATATATTATTTTCACAAACTAAGAAAGCATTTTAGTAATGCAACAGAATTCTTTAGGGTACATATTTAATCAACTCAATTATTATTTAAGTTTTGTCTTTAAGAAAATTAAATATATGCATATATGGAAACCTAAAGATGATCTAATTAAAGCAATACTGTTTAGTTTTGACATCTGATTAAGAAATCAAGATGTTATTGAAAACTTAAGGTGTTCAGGTGTCAACAATATTTTCATTCTAAAATATAATTTAAGTGACTTCTTTACCAAGTATAGATGTTGAATATTTTGTATACTATTACCAAAATGCTTTTTAATGTAAGGGTTTTGTCCAAAACAGATAATGACAAATAATTCAAATAACACATTCCTACTAAAAAAGTGATGTGAATTTATATGCTCTTATTTATGTTTAAGCATTTTTTTGTTGTGTTATGGTCAAGGTCACATTAGATGGTAAGCTCAGTTTGGACATCATTCAGAGCATGCCTATGTACCTTTGCATCAGCACCAACCAAGCACCACCGTCTTTCACGTGGTAGAAGGTCAATAAGTATTTGTTATACTGCTTTTACTACATAATTTTGGCTAGGCAACCTCATTTCTTATATATGTTTTTGCATCCAAGCTAAAATTCCAGAACTGCTGTAATTCTAACAACATAGTCATTAACAAAGCCTTTTGTCACAGAGAAAATAACAACCCAAAATGTAATCTCCCATACAAAACAAATCAGCTAAACAAAAAGCATGTTAGAAAGGAAAAAGGTGGATGAAGGCATTATTACCCGTATTTATGAGGCACATTTTTCTTGTACTATAGTTTAAACATAAAGCTCCACTATGTGACTTCTCTGTTAGGCCATGTTAGCACATGCACATATCAAATGAGTGAATCGGGTGATTCAAATGAAACAAACAAACTTTAACTTGATTTATGTGCCTTGAATTTTGTAGAATCCTTTCCTTAATTTTTGTCCCTATTTTATGAATCTACATAAGAAAGTTTCTTCAAAGGCTCCAGTGAGGTGCTTAGCTCCTCAGATAAATACACTATTCTCTGATGAGCTGTTGAAGTCATCACAGAATTTCAACAAATTGAGAAAAGCTCAAGTGGATCACAAGGGAGCTAGTTAAAATGAAGCTTCCCAGGTTCCAAATTCCGAGATTCTGATCAGTAGAGTATCAGTGGTGATTCAAGATCACAGACACTGCGATTAGAATAAGAGCTCTTCGGGCTCCCTTACCCCCCTCCCCCAAGAGCCAGTGGAATAGTTTATCCTTGCATTGTTGCTATCTCTTTGGATACTGGCCATCTCGCTTGTCCCTTTTTCACAGGCAAATCAAACTGTTGCCTTGGTAGGCTTTACAAAAAGCACATTCAAGACATGACAGAAGTTGAATGGCAGCGTCACCTGCCCTCAAGACGGGCGCTGATCTCGTTCTCTCTTGTCCACTGCGCCCTGCCTTTCTCTCCCTGCGTCCCTCCCTCCTCCATCACTTAGCTCTCTCAAGTGAGGATAAGAGCTCCAGGGACGCGAGGTTAAAAGGGCTCGAGAAATGCAATCCTGAAAAAGGCGACGAAATGTAACTAAAAAAATGACACCATTATCTGCGGGCACGGTGTGCGGATGGTTGTGTGTGGAAAGGTCCTTAGTGGGATGTTGGGAGTTAGGGTGACTTAGGACACGTGAGGCGACAGTCCAGTGCTCTCCAAGGTGCTAAAGAGAGCACGTCGCAGGGCATCTGTATCCCCGAGGTTAAAATAAACTTGGTTTGTGTGGGGACATGGCCATCCTTACCGGCCCCTAGGTAGTCCGAGTCCCGGAAGCTGAGAGCTAGGGCGGGACCTGGGTCGCCGTTTGGGGGAAAAGTCGAGGCAACTGAGTGACCCGAGTTTCGCGGCCCGATAGTGATCTGCAGACGCGCTGCCCCGCGGCCGCTGCGGGCGCACCCCGCGCGCTAACACTCACCAGCAGGTTGAGGTCGGTCGGGCGCGTCAGGCGGTAGCTGCACGCCGCGCAGTTCTGGCTGCACTCCGCTCGCACGGGCGCCAGGAGGCCGGGGCCGAGCACCAGCAGCCAGGTGCAGAGTCTCAGGAGCCGCGCCATGAGCTGCAGGGAGAGAGGGGCGCGCACTCCGACCCTGCCCGGGAGCCAGCGGGGCCCTCGGAGCGACTCTGGCCAGCACGGTCCCAGCGGGGAGTTTGTGGGACCAGGAGAGCCAGAGCTCCCAGGGGCGCGCCGGCCCGGGACGCCGCCCGCCGCCCGCCCGAGACCCGGGGGCAGCTCGGATCTCCTCGCGGTTCCCAGGTTGACACCGTCGCCCCGACCCCGGGGCTGCTCGGGACACTCGGCTCTCTTACGGGGCGTCTGCTGCTCCCGAAAGAATTCTAGAGGGAACAGCCAAGACCAAACGCTTGGAAGCGGGAGCCTGGAGAGGCGCTCCATTGACCCGGGTCACAGACGGGAAGAAAGTTGGAAGCCCCATGCAGAGAAATGCGGAGTGAAACGAAACAGGAGGGCGGCCCCGCAGGCGCGCAGTCAAGGCGGGTCCGGGCAGGTGCACTCACCTTGTCGCGGTTGGGATGGCGCAGCTTGGCCGGAGAAGCCGAGTCCCAGCCACGCCACTAGAAGGCGGAGGAGAAGAAGGCAGGTGTCAGGGGTCGTGGGCGCCGGGGAGAAGCGGCCAGGGGCTAGCGGGGCGCCCGCCTCACCGTCGCGGTTGCCAGTGTCGCCGCGGGGCCGCCGGCTGGACTGCAGGTCTCAGAGCGCCTGTCTTGTCTCGCTGGGCTGTCCCCGGGGTTGGCGGCGGCTCGAGCCACTTTATAATTAGCCCGCAGCCGAAGGAGGTGAGCGCGCCCCAATCGCCGGCGGGCTGCCGCTGACGCAGGCCCTGCGCCACCCCCGCCGACGCCGTCACGGGAGGGGTCAGTCCCGCAGGTGCGCGCGTGGCTCCCGGCCCCCGGGCGAGGGGGCGGCGTCTGTGGGGGCGCTTGTTGCTCTCTTCGTAGTCGGGTGACAAACCAAGGAAATTAGGAAATTTGGGGAGAGAGCGTGATGAGACCAAGTCCCCACAGTAAAGGCACCGAAACAGCGCTCCCTGGGGTATGGGCTGTAGGGAGAGAGTCAAGGTTGGCGTTAGAAAGGGCAGATGGACTGATTTAGATTTCTGGAGTGTACTGGAGACCCTCGGGGCTGGTGAACCGGCCCCTTCTTCGCCTCCTCTTGGGACGTCCTCGTGGGCGCGGTGGCCACTAAGCGCAGCCGTCCCCAAAGTCGTTATTTATCCACCTGTTTGTCCCAGCACTAGACTCCGAGTTCCCTATTGTACCGTCTGACAGCTCAGGCGCATAGTAGGCGCTCAATGGCTAAAGGAAGCAACGACGGAAACTTTACGAGAATCTTAGAATCTAGGAACTGAGCTTTCCTTTTCGCGTTAGTGAGACCGCTGGCCAAGCGTGGACGCAGTCAAGCCAAAGCTTCCGCAACGGTGTTCCTCAGGGAATTGCGTGAGGTTTCGCCACTGCGGGAGGGGACCTGCCTTTGCCCAGCTGCACAGGCAGTCCTCAAGTTGGAGACTGTCGCCTCAAGCGCGCCACTAAGGTGTCCCTGAGGGTGTTTGATGAGTAACAGAAGGTGCCAGGGCGGGCGTGGTGTCAGCACGCCAGGACTGTACTGGCCAGGGAGCGATGAGGGACTCGATACCCAGGGCGTCCGGGGTTTGGAGCGCGCACGTCCTCTTGGCAGGGAGGGGCCGAGAGCCAATGGAGGAGGCAGGGGCGTCGGTTGAGACCAGCTCGGTCACTTCCTAGCTCGACGGAAGATTGCCAAGAGGCAAGTTATTGGTTCCCCCATTTGAAAGATAAGGACAGAAGTAATGTGTCATTAATAAAGTCCCGGAAATACGCAAATAAAATAATGGACGAACACATTTAGCCTTGTGCCTGGTGCATAACAAGCCCGAAAAACGTGTTTCAAATAATCTGTCATCCATCTACTTTCCGATTTGTCTGTCATTTATCCGTTTGTGTATGCATCTTTGTATCTATCGCTCTCTCCCAGCTTTAGAGGGGAACCACAAACAGTCCCAGAGCCACACATAGAGAAAGGATCTCGGGGCTTTCCCAGCCATAAGCGACCTCTGCAAAGGACTGACCACGACTTCAACCTTCGCGGGGACCAGCAGTCATAGGGTTCTCCCCCAAATTCGGATCGCGTTGCATCTCCAATTTCGGTCGCTAGAGGGCAGCGCTCTCCTGTGTAGATTTGGGTTTCGTCTGGGAAGGGGGTCTCAGAGTGCCGCCTTTGGACATGCACCCAGGGTGGCTGCAGAGCCAGCCCCACTGGCACACGGCCTGCCTTCCTGCTAGGGCCAGCCTGGCAGCCTGGCTGGGAAAGTAGAGCACAGAGACTCAGGGGCAGAACGCCTGGCATATCCCTAGGACGACATTTTAAGCTCTTAGCATTAGGATGTTTTCTCCAGCTACTTAACCCCTGTGCCCGAAGGTAGGGAGAACTGCCATCTATACATGAGATTTCCCCCTGTTGCCCGGACTTTGTAAAGGGAGCTAACCTGAAGTACTCAGTAGAAAGGAGTGTACAAATACATCCTGCCTAAAATGAAAGAAAAGTCTCTCTATCTATCCGAGCACTGGTACACGCGGGGTCACCAGAGAAATTTAAACAGTCAATAATTAGGAGCAAGAGGCTGCGATGTGTGTGATGACTGCTTCCTTAGGGCACACAGTGCTGGACACAGAAAGGCTTCTTAGAATCCTGGAAAAGTAGAACCTTAACGCTGAAAGGGGCCAGGAATAATTTATTTCCCTTCTATTTCTGTGTATGGGCAAAGCCAAAGCTCAGAGCATCCAAGTGACATCCAAATGACCAGCCTAGATGGTGGCAGAACCAGGGGTCCCCTCTACCTCCTTTCTGGCACCCACCTCAGGCTTGGTTTATTTTTGTTGGAACAATTAAAATAGTGCTTGCTCTGAGTTAGTTTCTCTCGGTGAAACTGCATCTTCCTCTGAGGCTTTTTAAATGTCAAGACAGAAAGGAAAAGCTGTCCCCTAGGAGTAGTTCAAGGTGCTATATGCCCCAGCACCTGCTCAGTTAAGTGGGACATGGTGGGTGCTGAATAAATGTGTGTTGACTATTGGCTGAAGGAAAGAACGAGGGAGAGCTCGATCTTGTTTGCATACCTAACCAGTGAGGACGTCTTGCCATCACCTGCCCCCAGCCACCCTAAAGGCTAATGAGTGTACATTTTTGTGTTCATTTCTTTACACTTGAATGGTGACAAAGGGTTGCAAGGAATTTACCTTTTTATGATCCTATAAGTATTTACTGAGAACAAATAGATTTTGCAATTACCTTCTGGAAAAAAAGCCGCTCTAGAAATGAGATTCAAAAGAGGGAAGGAAACCATTTATTAAAGTAATTAACCCAGAAAATTCTGATTCACAGGTCAAGACCTCACCTTCTTCTGGTCCTCTGGTCTCAAACATTAGACAAAAAGGATTTATTTATTCCAGAGACCAAGAAATGTGACTTTTAAAGCCCCAATAATGAGTGGTGTTTCACTCAGTTTTTAGATTTTCTGCAAGCTGGTAGGAAAGATTTAAAATTCCTTTCAGTGTTGTCTTCCTTCATCTCTAGGTTAGAAGATGCCTAAATTAAATAATGTTTTCAAGGTGTCCATTCCTTTCCTCCGTCCTCTTTCTGCCACCCAAATATATACACTTTATTATAGAACCCGATTTTCCTCTGCCCCTCTCTCCCTAATATAGCAGTAGTGAGAACACGCCTTTCTGCACTCTGGGGATTGTGTAATGTTTCAGCATAAATGCACCATGTTCTAAAATTTCCAATGATGGAGTCACGCCAGAGGCAGGGCAAACTTGCCTGTTTTTAGTTACAATCTAAAGTACCCACTTTGCAAGTTAAGATTCTGTGAGCTGGGGATGTTACCATAAAGTATCATGTGATTCTTCATCTGACTGGCTTAGAGCTGCGTAGCAGAGACCAGAAGTTGGTTGGAAGGAGGTCTTTACGGTGTGATAAATCCCCTTTTAAGGAAAATGAGGGCTGCTATCTTTTCACTCTCAAAATCTAGGCAACAATATAAACCCTTTGGGAAAATAAAGTAACCCAATACAAAATTTCCTGAAACTGAGTTTAAATAATGAATATGTGTCAATGTGTGTGTGCGTGAGAGAGAGAGAGAGAGAGAGAGAGAGAGAGAGAAGAGAGAGAGGAGAGAGGAGAGAACAGCAGCAAAAGCAGCAGGAGCAAGAATGGGAAACCACACAAAGCATATCAAAGATAATGTTTATACACTGTAAACTTAGAGTTGAATAGGGTTCCTCAATGTGGCCTTCAGCTCTCGGGGAACAATCAATTTTAGTATTAAGCATAGATAATCAGAGTATAAATAGAACAAGTTATATTCTGACACATTAGATTGAAAAAAGATAAAACTGTGGATCCAACCAATATATGGATTGTTCAGCTGCTTGACTTTTTAAAAAATTTTTAAATATTTATTCATTTTAGAGAGAGGGAGAGAGAGCGAGAGAGAGAGAGAGAGAGAGAGAGAGAGAGAGGAGAGGAGCAGGAAATATCAAATCCCATATGTTCCTTGACCAGGCAAGCCCGGGGTTTTGAGCTGACAACCTCAGTGTTCCACGTAGATGTTTTACCTACTGTGCCACCACGGGCCAGGCACAGACAGCTGCTTGACTTTTAAAAATGACTTTTGGAATTGCCTTGAAAGAATTTAATAGCCACACATTAACCAGTCATGTTAAAAAATTGTATTGCCTCTTTGGACCTGAACCTTATATAATAACTTGATGTGTGTGTGTGTGTGTGTGTGTGTGTGTGACCACAATCAAATTCTGGATCCCACCTATAGGGCTTGCAGAAAAGGTAAAATATTAATTGAACGAATAAAATATTCATCAAGCCCTGGCCAGTTGGCTTAATGGATGGAGTGTTTGCCTGGAGTATGGACGTCCTAAGTTTGATTCCCAGTCAGGGGACACAAGAGAAGCAACCATCTACTTCTTCCCCTCTCTCTCTCTTCCCCTCTGCAGCCAGTGCTCCATTGGTTTGAGCCCAGACCCTGGGTTCTGAGAATAGCTCTGTTGATTGGAGCATCTGCCCTAGATGAGGGTGACTGGGTGAATCCTGTCAGGCACATGTGGGAACCTGTCTCTCTATCTCATCTCCTCTCACTTAAAAAAAAAAAAAGAAAAAAAAAGATTTGTTCAGAGTTGGGATGAGAAATTATTTTGTTCTTCATGTATAATGTGTTTGTATAAATATTTTTAACTTCATACTCTTCAGAGAAGATGGAGGACTAAAGCAGAATCTGAGTGTATTGGGAACATCTCTTATCATCTGCTCAGTCCCTCATCCTCCCCTAGAGGGGATACACACACTTTTATACACTAATTAACATTCACTGAGGCAAGTCCTCCTTCAGCTTCTTGCCATAGGACCCCCAAATGTATTTGCTTTTTCCAGTTTCATTGTCTTTAAAAATTTTGTGCTTGACATATTCCTTTCTCACTTTTATTGTTAGTTGTTGCCTTCGTTGGTTCTTAGTCCTCATATACCTTCATAAGTACAAAATTGTTTATTTTCCTTTCATTTTAAAAAAGAGCTTTCTTAACTCTGTAACTATTCTCCTCCATGCCCATCTTCTTAGTTGTATTTTTCAGAGTTCCGACTGCTGAAGGATGGTATTCTGTTGGCTGTTCTTTGTCTCCTGTGGACTCCTCCCGCTATTGCCATATTGCTTTTGTTCTTACCACTCCAGTGAAATCATGCTTGTTAGTCAGCAATATGTAATCTTTTTGATAGAGAATCCAAGAAGCTCTTTTCAGTCCTTATCTTACACTGCTCACACAAATTAGGTGATCAGGGAACGTGCAGATACTCCAGTACTCTCAGCCTTTCGTACAGTGCATTTTCACCAATGAAAGAAAAGTTGGTTTTGCATCTCATTTGCATAATTGAACAACTTTCTTTGACTTGTCATTTGCTTTTCTGATGTTCTTGTTTAATAAAAAAAAATCAAATGCTTCTTTTTTTTATCGCTTCATATTCATTTTGAAATACTCTGTAGTTTTTGTAAGCAGTATACTCGTTGGACACCATTGTCCATTGTCTGTTTCAAGGAGTTCTCAAAACTTTTTCTTTTACCTTTTGGTTGTTCCTTTTTACTCTTATTTCCAGACCTCTCCTTTCTCCATGTGTCCCTTAAATGGTGATGTTCCCTGTGGTTGTTTCCTGCACCTTATCTCAAGTTACACACTGCTTGGAAAAACTTATCCACTCCAGGACTTCCCCTCTCATTTACATGTCATTTATCCCTAAATCTCCATCTTCAGCTCAGGATCTTCCTGTGTTCTCCATAAGTAATTCAATGTGTATGTGCTCTAGGCATCTCAAACTTTTGTTTTGAACTACTTTAATCATCTTTAAAAAATCTGTCCAAGTTTCTGTATTTAATCTCACTAATGGCTGGGAACCATTCTTTTTTTTTAAATATAAACTTTGCCATTCTAATAGGTTAGTGACATTAATATTTTAGTTTTGCCCTGGCCGGTTGGCTCAGCGGTAGAGCGTCGGACTGGCGTGCGGGGGGACCCGGGTTCGATTCCTGGCCAGGGCACATAGGAGAAGCGCCCATTTGCTTCTCCACCCCCTCCCTCCTTCCTCTCTGTCTCTCTCTTCCCCTCCCGCAGCAGAGGCTCCATTGGAGCAAAGATGGCCCGGGCGCTGGGGATGGCTCCTTGGCCTCTGCCCCAGGCGCTAGAGTGGCTCTGGTCGCAGCAGAGCAACGCCCCGGAGGGGCAGAGCATCGCCCCTGGTGGGCGTGCCGGGTGGATCCCGGTCGGGCGCATGCGGGAGTCTGTCTGACTGTCTCTCCCCGTTTCCAGCTTCAGAAAAAAAAAAAAAAAAAAAAAAAAAAAAAAAAAAAAAAAAAAAAAAAAAATTTAGTTTGTATTTCCCTGATGTCAAATAATGTTGAGCTTTTTTTCATGTGCTTTTAAATCATTCCTATCTTTTATGATGTATCAATTCAAATATCTTGCCCCCCCTTTTTTTTTTTGTATTTTTCCGAAGCTAGAAACGGGGAGAGACAGTCAGACAGACTCCGGCATGCGCCCGACCGGGATCCACCCGGCACGCCCACCAGGGGGCGATGCTCTGACCACCAGGGGGCGATGCTCTGCCCCTCCAAGGCGTCGCTCTGTTGCGACCAGAGCCACTCTAGCGCCTGGGGCAGAGGCCAAGGAGCCATCCCCAGCGCCCGGGCCATCTTTGCTCCAATGGAGCCTCGGCTGCGGGAGGGGAAGAGAGAGACAGAGAGGAAGGAGAGGGGGAGGGGTGGAGAAGCAGATGGGCGCTTCTCCTGTGTGCCCTGGCCCGGAATCGAACCCCGGGACTTCTGCACGCCAGGCCGACACTCTACCACTGAGCCAACCGGCCAGGGCCTCTTGCCCATTTTTATTGGGTTATTTTTTATGATTGAGTTATCATCAGAGCTCTTCATATAGTCTGGCTACAGGTCTTCTGTCATAAATAGAAATAGAAAATATTATCATCCAGTGTCAAGCTTACCGTTGTATTTTCTTAACCATGTCTTTTGAAGAGCAGATTTGTGTCTTAGCTAAGAAATCTTTGCCTACCCCAGTTTGTGAAGACACTCTCCTGTTTTCTTCTAGAAGTTTTATACTTTTGGTTGTTATGTTTAGGTCTTCATTATATGTCAGGTTAATATTTGTATCTGTGATAGGGGTCAAAGTTCTTTGTTTTGTCAGAACAGATATCCAAAGTTCCAGCGCTATTTATTTATTATATTATATTTTATTTATTTAAAAGACTATTCTTTGCACATTGAATTATCCTGGAAACTTGGTCAAAAATCAATTGAACATCTATGTATGGATCTACCTTTAAAATTTTTATTAGATTCTCTGTCCTACAGCTCAATATTTATATCCTAATGCTAACATTCCACATTATCTTGATTATTGTAGCTTTACATTAAATCTTGAGATGGTTGATCCAAGATAGCAAAAGAGTAAGTAAATGTTACACTCACTTTTTTCCAGGACCAAACTAGAATGACAACTGAAATATAGAGCTATCAACCTGAATAACCAACTGAAGACTAGCTGAAGAGAAGTCTTATAACCAAGTATTTACAGAAGAAGCCACATTGAGATGGGAAGGGTAGAGACATGAAAATGGCTGGCCCTGCTCCCACAGGTGGTAGCTGAGGTTCCTGAGGGATATCTCAGCTGCAAAGGCTTCCCCTAAAGACCTAGAGTCTTAACCCCATGCGGGGTTCCCCTGTCCTGAGCACAGAGCTGAGAAAAGGCACTCACATAACATCTGGCTGTGAAAATTGGTAGGGAATCTGTCCTCCAGGGAGAGACAGAAGTCTGCTAGAGACACAGGTGCCTTCCTAAAGGACTAATGCTCAAAATATCATTTCCAGCCACTCTCCCTGGGCTTGGGCAGAGGGCAGGTGGGGTAGACTAGAGTGATACAAGGAGAAATTAGGGTTTGTGGTTCTGAGGAGAGAGCTGTCACAGTACCTCAGCTGAGTCACTCTTCCACACTGCAGATGCCATCTTTCTTGAGTGCCACTAGCCCCTCCTGTGGCATCAGCCTAGGGCAGTGGTCAGCAAACTCATTAGTCAGCAGAGCCAAATATCAACAGTACAATGATTGAAATTTCTTTTGAGAGCCAAACTTTTTAAACTTAAACTATATAGGTAGGTACATTCCTTATCAAGGTAGCGCCTGAACATGGTATTTTGTGGAAGAGCCACACTCAAGGGGCCAAGGAGCCGCATGTGGCTCACGAGCCACAGCTTGCCGACCAGAGGCCTAGGGGAAAGAGGTTGCCCCACATGGGAAGCTTGTGCCCTACAGAGTAGTTACCTGCCTGGGTTTGTGTGTAGAGGTCTGGGAAGATTCAGGAGGTGTCAGTGACTGAATTGTGTGGCTTTTGAATTGAGGCCATTGTTCCCATTTTCCTGAAAGCCTGACTGGTGCCTCCCCATTACTGGAGATCTGCTAGCTCCACTCTCTTGCTCCCCAGTACCCCCTCCCCCTTCTGACTCCTGGTGGATCTACCCTGCTGAGGTCTGGGCAAAATCTGGGACAGACTGAGTTGTATGGCGCTGTGTTGGGGACCATTCCTTTCATCTTCCTGCAAACCTGACCAACACCTGCCCCTCATAGGACATCAACTAGTCCCACCCTTCCAACACCTGGTGGCCCAACACTGTTGAGATCAGGCTCTGGTAGAATCTGGGACAGACTGAATTGTGTGGCTCTAATATGGAGGCCACTTTTCCCTTGCATTCCTGCGTGATGCAGATCGCTCCATTCATAAGGCTAAATCTTAGTCTGTTTGGGCCCAATAAACTCTCTTGCCTCACCCTGATGACTCCCTGAGATCCTGCCTCATCACAAGGATGTGTGAGCACCTGGGAGGGAGCATCTAGACTTGGTATTCCCTGAGACATTTGCTGAGTGTTCTGAGACTCAGCACTGTTACCAAGTATGAACCCACATCAATCTGATGAGCACCATTCAGCCTTATGTAGTCATTTACTGAGAACTCACCTCATAAAACTCGAATTTCTTTAGAGGTTCTTTCAGTGACTGAGCCTAACAGGTAAGGCGGCAGGTGAAGGCTGATCTTGAGGTGCCTTCACACTTTAGCTGAACTGTCCCTGCACCTGGGGCAGGTAAAAGCTGGCTTTGGTGTGCAGCTTGTTCCTTTTCGTGTACACCCAGACTCAACAGAAGATCTGCATTTTAGCTCTAAATAGGTTGCCCAGGGCTGTTCACAGGCAGCATCAGACATTGGCAAGATATATAAAGAATTGTAAGAAAATATTATGAACTAATATATGCTAACAAATTTGACAAACTGGAAGAAATAGATAAATTTCTAGAAACATACAATTTTCTAAAACTGAATCAGAAAGAATCAGAGAATCTGAACAGATTATAACTAATGACATTGAAGCAGTAATCAAAAAACTGTCAACATGTACAACTGAAATCTATAAAACTTTGTTAACCAGTGTCACCCTAATACATTCAATAAAAAAGAAAATCTCCTGACAAACAAAAGTCCTGAACCAGATGGCTTTACAGGTGAATTTTACCAAACATTCAAAGAAGAACTAACATATATCCTTCTCAAACTATTTAAAAAATTTAAGAAGGAAGACTCTCAAGCTCATTTTATAAAGCCAGGATTATCCTAATTACAAAACCAGATAAAAACAGTACAAAGGAAGAAAATTATAGGCCAATATCTCTGATGAACATAGATGCTAAAACCCTCAACAAAATTATTAGCAAGCTGGATTTAGCAATACATTAAAAAAGTCATACACCATGACCAAGTGGGATTTATTCCAGAGATGCAAGGTTGGTACAATATCTGCAAATCAATACATGATACACTACAGAAACAAAATAAAGGGTAAAAATTACACGATTTTGTCAATAGATACAGAAACAGCATTTGATAAAATCCAGCACTCATTTATGATAAAACTTTCAGCAAAGTGGCAATAGAGGGAACATATCTCAATATAATAAAGGTCATATATGACAAACCTACAGCCAACGTCATACTCAATGGGCAAAAACTAAGTGTTCCCCTTAAAAAGGAACAAGACAGAGATGTCCACTTTCACCACTTTAATTCAACATAGACCTGGAAGTCCTAGCCACAGCAATCAGACAAGAAGTAGAAATAAAAGGCATCCAAAAAAACCCCTAAACATTCCACCCCCCAAAAAAATGCTAGAACTAACACACGAATTCAGTGAAATAACAGGACACAAAATAAATATCCAGAAATCAGTTGCATTTTTTGCACCAACAATAAACTATCAGAAAGGGAACCAAAGAATACATTCCCATTCACAATTGCATTTAAAAAAATACCTAGGAATAATTTAACCAAGGATGTAAAAGATCTGTATTCAGAAAATTATGAGACACTGAAGAAAAAAATGGTAAGAATCATGCTACCTGATATCAAACTATACTATAAGGCTGTAGAAATCAAAACAGCATGGTACCATAATCAAAACAGACATATAGATCAATGGAACAGAATAGAGAGCCCAGAAATAAACCCATGCCTTTATGGTCAATTAATATTTGACAGAAGAGAAAAGAACATACAATGGAGTATAAAGATAGCCTATTTAATAAGTGGTGTTGGGAAAATTGTACAGATAAATACAAGAAATTAAAACTAGATCACCTTTTTATACTACATAGAAGAATAAATTCCACATGAATTAAAGAGTTATATTTAAAACCATAAATATCCTAGAAGTAAACATAGGCAGTAAAATTTCAAACATTTTTCTATAGCAATATTTTTTCTGATATATCTGTTTGGGTAAAAGAAAGAAAATATACATGAGACTACATCAAACTAAAAAGTTTTTGCACAGCAAAAGAAATCATCAACAAAATGAAAAGACAACTCACTGAAGGGCAGAGCATATTTGCCAATGATATGTGCATTAAGTGCTTATTATCCAAAATTTATGAAAAACTTATAAAACTCAACACCACCCCCCCCCAAATAATCCAAGTAGGAAGTGGGCAAATGTCTTGAATAGACACTTCTCTAAAAAAGACATACAATTGACCAACAGATGTATGAAAAGACACACAATGTTACTAATCATCAGAGAAATGCAAATTAAAACCACAGTGAAGTATTATGTCACACCTCTCAGAATGGCTATCATCAATAAATCAACAGACAAGTGTTGTTGAGGATGTGGGAAAAAGGGAACCCTTGTGCACTGCTGATGGGAATGCAGACTGGTGCAGCCGCTGTGGAAAGCAGTACAAAGTTACTTCAAAAAATTAAAAATGGAACTGCCTAAGACCCAGTGATTCCATTTCTGATAATACATCTGAAGACACCTGAAATGCTGATTTGAAAAAATATATGCACCCCCATTTTTTATTGCAGTGTTATTTATAATAGCCAAAAATTGGAATCAGCCCAAGTGCCCAGTGGTAGATGAGTGGATAAAAAAGCTGTGGCACATTTACACAATACAATATACTTGGCTGTAGAAAGAAGAAAACCTTATATTTTTTGACAGTATGTTGGACTTGGAGAGTATTATGCAAAGTGAAATAAGCTAGTCAGAAACAGATAAGTACCATGTAATTTCACTTATATGTGGTATCTAATGAACAAAATAAAGTAATAAACAAAATAGCCACACACTTATAGATACGGAGAACAGACTGACAGCTGTCAGAAGGTAGGGAGGTTTTGGAGCCTGGTGAAAAAATTGAAGGGATTAAGCAAAAAAACCGAACAAACTCATAGATACAGACAATGGTATGGCAATTATAAGAGGGAAGGGAGGGAGGTAGAATAAGGCAAAGGGGGGATAAATTGTAATGGGAGGAGACTTGATTTGGGATGGTAAACACACAATACAGTATACAGATGATGTATTATAGAATTGTACATCTGAAATCTATATAATTTTATTAGCCAATGTCACCCCAATAAACTCAATTAAAAAATAAATCTTGAAATTCTCCCACTTTGTCCTTTTCTGTAATTGTTTTGGCAATTACAGGTTTTTAACATTTCCATATAAATTTTACAATCAGTTTGCCAATTTATTCAGAAAATCCTGCTGGGATTTAGATTGAACTGAATTAAATTTGTAGATCAGTCTTGGGAGAATTAACATCTTAACAGTTGTGCCTCCCAATTCATGAATATTGTATATCTTTCTATTTATTCAGTCGTCTTTAATCTTTCTCAGCATTATTTTATAGTTTTAAGTGTATAGCTATTGCACATATTTTATTAATTTTATTACTAAGTATTTCATACATTTTGATCTCTTTCAAATAGTATGGATTAAAATTTTTTTCAATTATTTGTCATTAGTTCTGTTTTGTTTCTAATGCAGATGGACAAGTTCTTATGGGTACAAATGTTTGTTATTCTACTTTAGAGTATTAGTCAGTCATGCATTTCTCCTTTCTTAGCCTGTAGGTGGCTTCCTGTAGTCTTCATTGCCCGCATACAGGCACAAGTACTTGTATATAATAGGCATTCAGAAAGTTTTTGAATGGAGGTATCACTTTCAAGATCAAGTTCATTTTGGATTAATTCTCAAAGGACCATTACGAGGCACTCAGAATTTTAAAATCTGGAGATTCTCATATCTTGAGCTAAATCTGACAGACAGAGTGAAGTGATTTGACAATTATTTGACTGATTCAAAAAATGGGGACTTTTTTGCTGCACTTGACTGACATCCAAATTATTCATTGTTCTCTTAACAAGATAAATGTCAAATCACATCCTTACTTGTGTTATCTCAAGAGAGAAGCCTAAGGAGAAAAAAAAAGAAAAAGGAGAAGTAATGATTGATTCTAAAGTAACAATATTGCATTCCGATGTATCCTATAGGGAGCTGTTGCCACTCAGGGACCTTAGAGGCAGAGGGGATCCAGGAATTAGAGGATCAGATGAAAGTAGTTTCCTCTCTAACCTTGAGTTTTCATGGTCATTGGACTAGATTATAAATTTATCTTAGTTTTTAAAAAAAGCTGCAATCTAGAGAGAGAAGGAGTTTTTTATTTTGGTGAGTAGCACCATAATCTTATTTTGAAGGTTTGAAATTGGAGACTCCAGACATCGTCATGTGTCTTCCCCTCCCAAGTTCTATTTGATTGTTACTGTTTCTAAATTAAAAAAATATATATGTATTTTAAATTAAAAAGTAACAACTAATTAAAATAAACAAGTAATTATTCTGATATTAAATTCAGACTTTTGGTAGAAAAACAAGATTTCTGGGTTGTTTTGAAAACAGGAAGCTATAGAAGGCCTTGGCCTTTGTTTTGCAATGGCAGCAGCTGGTTAGAATGAGGAGGGGCTGCTCTCTAGTTTCTCTCTAGTTTTAGTGCCTTCTTTAGTTCTCCACAGTTTACACCATCCTGACCCCTGACCCTCTTTACTAATATTAACATATTTTATATGCTTATCCCTAGAGACATATGGCTTTGCAAGCTATGATGTCTGGGAATTCAGATAAAAAAACTTGCTTGTTACTTGTGACCCTGACACCTTCTTGAATCTTCTTATCCATCACTATGCCCTAGTGAATCTACCTTTACAATGCCTCCCAAATGTGTCATCTCCTCTCTTTCCCCTTCCTCAATGCCTTTTCCATCCTTCTTCTCAGGTCGACGACTCCCACGAGCTCACTGTGTTCCATGCTGTGGGAGCAATCATGAGGAAGAAGGAAGAGGTAGGGAGGAAGAAGAATTTCTGTCCCAAAGGAAATAGCAATATTTCTGCAGCAATACGGGGACAAGGTACAGTTTCCTGAGCTCTAGTCTTCTATCTCTGGGAATTCACCTCATCTGGGAAGCGAGTCATTACTGGAAGAAAAAGAAAATGAAGGTCCTTAGAGAGGCCTGTACTCTATTTTTAATCCTCTTTTTTTGGGTTTCCACTTTGATTCCCTTCAGTAGTTTATTTCTATCATTTCTGCAGGCTGTTTACCATAGGGAAGTTAGGATTTAGATAGTGTAACTTTTCAAATCACTTAAATGAATGTATTTGAGAGACGAGCATCAGAACTTTTGGTCTGAGACCTCTACCAACCACCTGCTGGAGAGACTGTTAGATCAAAAACATCCACATTCGGAAAGTCTTGATTGGCAACACTGCTGATAATTGTCTTAAAATTCCTGAGTCAAGATGGCCTGCATATGAAATAAAGGGATCTCAGCTGTATTAATTGTTGTAAATATTAGAAGCGACAGAGTTTGTCTTTAATTTGTGAGAAGAACTCCCTGGCTATTAGCAGCACACACTGCAGCTGATGTGGAATGGGAGCACCCAGAGTGGTGCTGCGGGATGAGAAATCTCAACTGAAGAAGCAAGGCCTCCCTCAGGAAAGGCCTCACGTGCTGTCAGACTGGAAATAAGTTTGGAAGCTGAGAACATAAAGGTGCCCTGCGCGCGCGCTTGTGTGCGTGTGTGTGTTTAGTGTGGGTGCACAGGGTAAGACCTCCCTCCTATTTATTTAGTGAATGCAGGAAAGTAAGAGAAACTTTGTCTATGCCTAAATTCTTTCCCCTCTTATATCTTGATTATAGATAATTGAAAAACTTAAACATGCATACGTAACCATAGCTTATGGCAGGAGTGCATTAATCCTAAGTGAAACAACTATTAAGTGAAAGTGCAGATTCCTAGGCCCATGGCCAGAGAGTCTGATGCTGGATGTCTCCAGGCATGTGTTAGATTCAGGGAGTACTGGGGCCGCCAAAGAGTGTAACTATGGAAGGAACAGTAAGTGCTGATATGGCTCCTGTGAGGCTGGGAACAAAGAAGGTCAGAGACCCTTATCAGAAGTTTAGGTTTGAAATTCGCCACTAAGCTAAAACCTGCCCCTGTTGCTATGCTGCATGCAACCTCCCTAGCCAATAGCTAAACTGCCACATTTGCTTCTGTATTATGCTTGCTCACTTAAGATATATAAGGGCCTGGCTGTAAGCTCCAGGCGCGGCTCCCATTTGCAGCTCCTTGTGAGCACGGTGTCTCCGGACATCTCGGGAGTTCGCCCCTGCGCAGGTTAAACTGACCAATAAAGTAACATCTTAACTCCTGAAAGTCTCCGACGTTTGTTCTCGTACCCGGTGGATGCTACAGCATGCACTCTGTAACAACAGCCCCAGGCGATCCTCCTGTGACCGTCAGATCATACAAACCTAGAGAAGTGTCTACGAGAAACCACAAATGGATGTGGACTGGGCTAATGCTCTAACCTCTGGACCTCAGATCTTGTAGCTGCATTGATTGTCCTGAAAGACATCTTGAAAGTCACACACACATATACCCCATACACATATACACACTACACACACCAAACAAACATACATCACACACTGGTATACACATAACATATACACACACTACATATACTACACCTAACACACACCACATACATATATACAACCCCCACACATGACACATAGATAAGTACTATACATTACATCAGTGGTTCTCAAAGTGTGTGCCAGGGTGCACTGGTGCACCCTAGAGGATTTCCATGTGTGCCCTATATTCCAGAGAAATGTGTGCCTGTTGGAGACCAGGAAACCAACGGGGTTTTTGAAGTTTAGATTTTCAGGGGACAGGTGTGGGGAATTGGCTGTAAGCTGACAGTTGGCCCAACCCCCACCTCACTTGCCTGATTAGGTTGCAAAAGGCTTTTAAGTTGTGGTGCTGGATTGTTTATACAACCCCCCATATTCCCTGGAAAGACTGGAGGCAAGTTTCTTCTATCCTTTGTTTGGTGTAAAGTTAAGATGATATGTATGGTTGTATGGTGAGGGTTTTCCGCACTCAACACAATTAAGAGTAAAAAGAGAGGAATTCTTCAATGTATTGACGAGGAAATGAGAGTTTGCCTTTCAAATATATGCCCAGACATTGAAGAAATTGTTAGGACACATCAGCCTCATGTTTCTCATAAACAAAAAAATGAAAAAATTTAACACATTTGCCCGAACCTGCTGAATTTACTAAATCTTACTAAGAATGTATCTATATATATAAAAGGATAACTTTTTGGTCTTTTTTAAAAATTTTTTAACCCTTCTTTTTTACAAACTCTAAAAAGTATAACAAAAAATGTAACATAAAAATGTTTTTTAAAGTCAGAATAAATTTAATTTTGTCATATTTATTTTGTTTAATTACCATAAAAGCATGCTTGGACTTTATATTTTTTCTTTCATATTTGATTTAATTATTATAACATATTTTTCAGAAATTTGTATATAGTGTGCCTACAATTACTTGTAGGATTTTAAATGCGCCCCAACTTCAAAAAGTGTGAGAACCACTGCATTACATACATGCACACATACCACAGACACATACAACACACGAGTACACACACATACACATACCACGTACATATACAAACAACACAGACACACACTTACTATACACATACACCACATAGATACACATACACCACAAATACACAAGCACATACGTGTGTCTGCATTTTGCTTTTTCATTTAAAATACAAGAAAAGCACCATTCAAAAGAACAAAGTCTTTTCCTTAAGTCCCTTGAAGTCCTTAAAGAGAAAATTCAAGTCACAGAAATGAACTCAATCATTATCCTTCTCAGAACCTAGTCGCTGCTGCAAGACGGACTCTATTGATATTACAATGAGAGGAGAAGGCAGACACAAAAGCTCTGTTTAAAATGTTTCTTTTAAAGATATCTCCAACAAATGCACAACCTTGTTTCATATTTAATCTGTTTTGGGTTAAGGAAACTAAATGATACTATGTAGTGAGTGAGTAAAAGAAGCAGGATAAAGTCATGTAACCAGGAGGTAGGAGAGTTGGTGATTGAGGGCACAGTTTTGGAAGTTGGGGCCAGAATCATCTGGATTCTAGTTAATTCTGGATTCTAGTCTAATCCTAGTTAACTGGATTCTAGTTAGTCCAGGTTCTGTTACTTGTGGCCTTGACTAAGCTCATAACCTCTTCATGCCCCATCTATAAAAGGCCATAATTATGGTACCTCATTCATAAGATTATTATAAGGAATAAAATGGAAAATGCATACAGGAGGGTGCAAAACATATTTCAGAGTAGACAAATGTTAATTTTTATGAATAAGCAGACTGACCCATGACTTTCTCTGCATTCCCTGCCCCTGTCAGTCTTCAACTCTACTTCTTAGTGACCAGAAGAAGAGAGAAGAGAGCTGATAGAATAAGGCTATAGGAGAGAATGGGGGGTGGGGAGGAAGGAAAAGGGTCATGGGGGCACATTGGGATCACTTGGTGTGGCTTGTTCTCTCCTCTTCCCACCACATCACTTACTAATAGACCTCAACAATCATCTTCTTATTGGATGGGCTGGGAGGCTGGCTTTATGATCTATACTCTCTAAAGATACAAATCGATCAGATTTACAACTTCTGCTTTTCATCCAAATAGACCTCGGCAGTGAACACTTAATTTCAGATCCCTCAAATATTAGAAGTAGTGTTGAGCATAACTTCTTTTCTTTTCCTGAATTCAGGAGCCATAAAAACCAGCCAGGAGGAGGTCCTCAGACCTAGTTCTTTATTGCAGATGTTACAAAATAGTGACCGGCAGTTGGAACTTGGCCTGCAGATGTGTTTTGTTTGGCTCATATGGTATGTTTTAAAATTTGGAATTGGTGTCTAGCGTTTCAGAATAAGAAAGCTTACATAAATGTACGAACATCCAGCCTATTTTCGAAATCAGATCTGGTTCTCATCCAGGCTCCCATTCACATTTGGACTTGCAGGTCAGAGCTGAGCGTGGCTGTCCTGGGAGGGACATGGGCCCTGCGGGTTTTGGGCCCTAGTGGGCTAGCTGTATACATTCTAATTTTCCTGGAGTTTTGAATTCTATTGCTGGCTTGACAAGCTTCCTTAGAGCCTGACCTGAAAGTCTAGAAAGGACCTAATCTCTCTGGCCTCACTTTACTCATTTGTAAAATAAGCTAAGATACTTCCAGTTCTAAAAATGATTGCTCATGGTATGAACCCTGCATTTGACATAGGTGGAGATGTCCATGTCGGGCCATATCTGTCAGTCCTTGTTTTCTTTCTTTTTCCCTGCCTGAGCTGTAAGGGCTGTGCTACGGATAAACATCCCCTCTTTGACCAGACTCCACTCAGGCTCCTCTGAGCCATCTTCTCAGCTAGGCCTCAGCCTTGGTTGAACAAAACTAACTGTTCCGAACAGCTCAAGGCTGCATCTCTGGGATGACCATAGCCTCTTTCAAGTATCTGCCTGACAAAACTCAAGGTTGCCAAAGAGTTTACTGTTTGTCCCAGCTGACACCTGAAGAGAGTGCCCCTGCGTCCCAGTCTCGGTGGGAGGGGCAGAGCTGAAGTTTGATAAATGCCAGTTAGCAAACCCAGTTGCTCCCACATGGACCAACCCCTGCCTCCCTCCCCACTCTCTGTAACTTTTCACTGCTCTGATTCTACAGAGCTCCTGCTCACCCCTTCTGCTTCCTCATTCTCCTTTTAAAGGCCAGTTACCTCTGTAACAAATTGAAGTTGAGGTCAGTTCATGCTGGACGTTCCTCCTATTGTAATAGTGAATTGCTGAACAATATCTGTCCTTAGCACTTTAACTAGTGTCTGGCTATTTTTTCTTTGACAATGCTCATATCTCGGCGGTTCAGAGCCAGCCAGTTTATGAAGCCCCTAGTTGAATCCCAACTGTCTCCTCCACTTTAATCATACTTCATCATATTTGGGTTGTAGTATTTAGTACTAAAGTCTATTTTAGCACTTGGGAGAGAGTGGGCCCTCAGTAAGCATTTGTCGAGTAAACAGGTGAATTGGTTACAAGGTTGGCATTCTGACTTGCTAGGCAGGGCATTTCAAGGAGTGAGAAACTGCAATCCTAAAGAGGAGACTTTTTTCACACACTAAAAACCAAAACAAAACCAGTTTATGCCAAATACTTAGGGAAGTGTAATGAACAAGCCCAGATGAGACTGCTTACCATTAAACTGAATTGCCAAAATAAGTGAGAAATTGCAGTTTACCATTGTAAACTACAGTTAGGCATCACTCTCTTAAGTGATGCGTAGAGTAAATTCTATTTTAGTAGTTTATGTTTGGTATAAATAAAGAATGTAAGTAAACAATGGAAAGATAGCTATGATAAGAAAGTGATTTTAATTTTTAAATATTGTAGCTGTTTCCTTATGAAATGAATAGGTTATTTAAAAGGTATGGAAATGAGATAGAAACCTGACCCCACGCATTGGCTCACGGGATAGTGATAGATTTCATTGCCTCTTTCATCCTCTCGTATCCAATGCCTTGGGTAGCATATACACTTACTCCCTTGATGCAATGTCCATAATAAATAATGCCATGTTTTCAATTTTAAGGTAATAAATAAATTGCTAAGAGGTAAATAATTTTTTTCTATTTCTCTTCTATATTGCTTCTTATCTCTGCTTCCAGAGCAAGTCACTTTTGAAATGTGTGCATATTCTTATCCATGTTTTTTATACTGTTATTTCATCTTTTTGGGTTAATAAAATAGATAGGATTGAGTCGTCTGTTCATAAGATCACATTTAAGATTATCAACTTCATATATACTTCTGACATTATTCATTATGTTTTTGAGATTTATCCATGTTAATACATATATTTCTAGTTTAATCATCTTACTTGCTTTGTGGAATAATTAAGCTACAATTTATGATTCATTACCTTATTATGAGCATTAATTTATTTTCATTACAAACAACGCTGTAGTGAATGCCTCTGAATGTACTTGTTGCTCACATGTTCCTGAGTCTTTCAAGAAATACACCTGCATTGGATTACCAAGGCCTTAGGTCAGGGGTCGGGAATCTTTTTGGCTGAGGGAGTCATGAACGCCACATATTTTAAAATGTAATTCTGTGAGAGCCATACAACGACCAGTGTATGTTACACATTATCCGATAAAAATTTGATGTTGTCCCAGAGGACAGCTGTGATTGGCTCCAGCCACCCACAACCATGAACTTGAGCAGTAGGAAATGAATGGATTGTAATACATGAAAATGTTTTATATTTTAACGTTATTATTTTTTTATTAAAGATTTGTCTGCGAGCCAGATGCAGCCATCAAAAGAGCCACATCTGGCTTGTGAGCCATAGGTTCCCGACCCCTGCCTTAGGGGATATGCCCCTTAACTATATCAGTTATTGGCAAATTGTGCTGTGAAGCAGTTGTACCAATTTACTCCCTAAAAAGCAGTATTGTAAATTCCTTTTTCTCTACATTTTCTCCTAAACTTGATAGATATTAAATTTTTTATCAATGCAATGTATGTGAAATAGTGTCTTAGTTGTTGTTTTACTTTACCCTGCCTGATAGTAGGTGAGATGAAGATTTTTTCTTGTATTCATTGATCATTTGGGCCTTCATTTCTCTCAACTACTTATTCATATCTTCTGGCTATTTCTGGTGTTTTTTTTTCTTGTTTTTTTTTTTTTGTTTTTTTTTTGTTTTTTGTTTTTTCCAGAGACAGAGAGAAAGTCAGAGAGGGATAGATAGGGACAGACAGACAGGAATGGAAAGAAATGAGAAGCATCAATCATTAGTTTTTTGTTGCGACACCTTAGTTGTTCATTAATTGCTTTCTCATATGTGCCTTGACCGTGGGGTTACAGCAGACCGAGTAATCCCTTGCTCAAGCCAGTGACCTTGGGTTCAAGCTGGTGAGCTTTGCTCAAACCAGATGAGCCCATGCTCAAGCTGGCGACCTCAGGGTCTTGAACCTGGGTCCTCTGCATCCCCATCCAACGCTCTATCCACTGCGCCACAGCCTGGTCAGGCTCTTCTGGCTATTTTCTATTGAGTGGTTTAACTTTTTATTTGTAGGAATTATGCACATGTTGCAGATCTTAATTCTTTGTTGATTAACTATGTGGCAAATAATTTCTCTCTGTTTAGGAAGACTTTTATTAAATTAATTTTCAAGTTATGAGAATGTCAAATTTACTGGCCCTTTCCTTAGAGCTTTTTTTTTTGTAGTGTAAGCAATCTTGCCAACACTTTACACATTATGATTTAAAAAAAAAAAGAAAAAGAAAACGGAATCACAAGTGTTTGTGAGGATGTGGAGGAACCTGGAACTCTTGTGCACTATTAGTAGAAATATAAAATTATGCAGCCACTATTGAAAACAGGATGAGGTTCTTGAAAAAAAATTTAAAATGGGACTAATTTATGATCCAGAAATTCCATTTCTTGGTATATATTCAAAAGCACTGAAAGTAGGATCTCAAAGAGGTATTTTTTATATCCCTGCTCACAGCACATTATTTACAATAACTAAGAGGTAGAAGTAAGTCAAATATTCATCTATGGGTGAATGGATAAACAGAATGTAGGAGATACATACAATGGAATATTATTCAGTCTTGAAAAGAAAGGAAATTCTGTCATAATGCACTATAACATGGATGAACCTTGAAGACATTATGCTGTATGAAATATACCAAACACAAAACAACAAATGCTATATTATTCAATTTATAGAAAGTATTTAAAATGGTTAAATTCACAGAGACAGAAAGCAGAATGGTTTTTGCTACGGGCCAGGGAAAGAGAGGGATAGGGGGTGATTGTTTTATTGGTATAGAATTTTAAGTTTTGCAAGAAGAAAAAATTCTGGAGATCTATTGCCCAACAATGTGAATGTATTTAACACTATTGAACTATATACTTTAAAATGGCTAAAATTCTAATTTTATGTTATGTGTGTTTTTTTAAAATCAATTTAAAATAAAAAAACTCAGAAAACCTTTAAAAAAACTTGAAAAACTTTCCCAAATTGAGATCATAAAGATGTTTTCCTATATCATCTTGTAAGTTTAATTTTTGACTTTTGTACCTACAGCTCTTATTTAGATAATTTCTTTGTGAATGTGGCATATTTGTTTCAATCCAATTTGTTGAACTGTACCTCCTTTTTCAGTTATTTATGGGTCTGTTTCTGGTCTTTTTACTTTCTGATTACTTTGTGAGTTCTGTGCCAGGGTCACACCTTCTTAATTGCTATTACCTTATAATCCTGATTTTTGATAAGGCGAATTCTTTTTCATCATTCTTTTTTTTTTTTTTAAAAAAAGATCCTGAGGATATCTTCTAGGAGAATTTTAGAAAGAGCTTATTAGTTTGAACACAAAGATCTTATTTGGATTTAGATTGGAATTCAATTTAACTGGAGTAAACTGAAGTGCTTATGGTACTGACTTTCTTATCTATGGGCATGATTTAGCTCTCCCTTTTACTTAAGATTTCTTTAATGATTTCTGTTAAATTTTGAAATGTTCTTTTTTTTGTTTACATTTATTTATTGATTTTTAGAGAGAGAGAAAGGGAGAAAGAGAGAGAGAGAGAGAAACATTGACCTGCTCCTGTATGTGTCCTGACCAGGGATTGAATGGGTAACATTTGTGTATCAGGATGATGCTTTAACCAACTGAGCTATCCCTGCCAGAGCTGAAAATTACTTCATATAGATCTGGAGCCTCTTTATTATATTTATTTTTATTCTTAATTATTTTGTTTCTAATCTTAATAATATAGCATTTTTAAAAATAATATTTTTAGCTAGTTGATTCAAGTTGACAGGAAAGCTATTGATTTTACAGAGAACAACTTACTGTATTTTATTTATTTATTTATTTATTTATGGACAGGAAGGGAGAGACAGTTATATGAGTTAGTTACAGCACAATATTTCATAAGAAAATATTTGTAAGTTACAACATATAGGTTTGAAGAATACCTTAATTATTCTTAAGATAGGAGACATCTCTAAGTAATATCATATTAAGATTTTCATCAGTTGGACATTGTCAAAGCAGATAGTAAAATGTTTAGAGTTTGAGTAATTCTCAAACTGTAGCAAAGTGATTTTCTGCTATTATGAAGAAAAAATATGAGAGCAAGATTTATGTTAACATAGTACTTAACAGGCATATAGGAAGCAGATAAAATAGTAAATGTGAAGAGTGTTTCCATCAAAAAAATTGTCATTACTTTTAATCTTTTTTCTCTAGTAGCCATTTGAATTTTCTTTAACTTCATATTCTGAAGTTTGTTTTATTTATCTTGTTCATGACTTGATGTGCTTCTTTAACCCGAAGAAATATATTTATTTAATTAAAAAAATCAGCTATTACATCTTTGAATCTGAGTGCTTCACACCCACTCTGTTCTTTTACTTCTGGAATTTTGTTGGAACTTATGGTTCTACAGAGTGTTTACAAAGTCAGAAAATAGTGGACACTCATTTTTTTTTTTAAAAAGAATTATATTCATTTAGGAATAATTTACATATAATAAAGTTTACCTTCTTTTGATGTTCTTTCTGATGAGTTTTGGTAATGTATGCAATCATTTAACTGCTACCACAATAAAGATGTAGAAAATTTCTATCACTCCAGTAAATTTTCTTATGTCCCTTTGCATTGAACCTTCTTTTCTGACTTTCAGCCCCTGGAAATGACTAATCTGATCTCTGTTCTTATACTTTTGCATTCCCTAGAAGCTCATATAAGTTAAATCATAGAGGATGTAGATTTTTGTATTTGGCTCTTTTATTTAGTATAATGCTTTTAAGGTTCATATAAGTTGTGGCATGCATCCATAGTTAGTTTATTTATATTGATGACTCATATTCCTTTATATGGGTGTATCACAGTTTGTTTATTCATTCATCAGAGACATTTCAGTTGTTCCTGGTTTTTGGCAAGCATGAATATGAGTAAAGCTGCTACAAACTTACATACAGGTGTTTTTATTTCTCTTGGGTAAATAGCTAGCAGCACAGTTGCTGGAATGTTATAGTAACACCTTAAGTGTGAGATTGCTAATGGATGTTATAAGAAACTGATAAGCTATTTTCCAAAGTAGTTACACCATTCTATATTCCTATCAACAATGCCCAAGAGTTTTATTTCCTATGCATCCTTGCTAACACTTTGTATAGGCAGTTAAAAAAATTAAAGAATTCTTTTTTGGTAAAGTGGCTGCTCAAATCTTTTGCCCACTTTAAAAATAAGTGGTTTGTATTTTTATTATTGAATTGGAAGCATTCTTTATATAATTTATATACCTGTCATTGACTAAATATTTTGCAAATGTTTTCTCTTAGTCTGTGACTTGGCTTTTACTTTCCTTCACAGTATCTTCTGAGGAACATAACTTTTTATTTTACGAAGTGTAATTTATTGTTTGTCTTTTAGGTTTTGTTTTTGTTTCTTAAGAAATCTTTGCCTAACCCAAACTTATTTTTAAACAGTATGTTAATTGCATCTTTAAAATTATATGATCAATATGTTTTTCTTCAACTTGTCCAGATACATTTTTAGGATAGAAAAATCTCTCAATTTAAGACATATGAGTCTGGTCGCTAATCAGAAAAAAGTGCAACATACACACCATTTTCTCTGTGTTTTCAGATTTTGGAGTAGTCAATAATGTATTTTTTTTCCAGATTAGCAATTGTACATACTACTTTATATTTAGAGATGCTTCACATAAATATATATATATGTTCTCCAAGGTTCATAAGTACAGCGGGTCTTTAATTAATGTCATTGATAGGTCCTGCAACTTTAAGCAAAATAATGTATATTGAAATCATTTTTATTATAAGCAAATTGAAATAAACATGAACTAAGTACTTATGGCATCTCATCAATGTGATAACAAAATCTTAAAATAAATAATGGTTTTGAGAATCTGCTGTCCTGTTTTATACTTGATCTCATTTTATCTCTTTGTGTTTTACTTGGATCATTTCCTTAGAGTCATCTGTTAGTATGCTCATGCTCTCTTTGTCCATTGCTGATCTGTTGTATTCTGTTCACTGGATTTTTTTTCATATTAAAGGTTATAAATTTTTTTTTTTAATTTGGAGAACTTTCTAAAGTACCCCTATTTATTTTTTTAAAGCTATCCTACCTTTTTTTTTTTTTTAATGATTCTGGTCATTCAATTTTATCTTTAGTCATTTAAAACATAATTATTTTGAAATCTTTTTAGGTTTTTCAAAGAATTTGAGTCCTTTTGGGGGCAAATTTGTACTTCATGAAACGACCTTCCTTTTTTGACTGATTTTCTCATGTGGTCTGCAGCTTTTTATTGTGAGTTGACCGTTTTACAGAGGTTTTAAATTATTTGTGTGTGTGAAGATGCATATTTGTATGTGTACACTGTGGGAGTACTCCAGGCTGAGACAGTGACATTACACACTGGCTTTGTGGTAGCTTGTTGATGGGTCTTGGGGCTACCAGTCGTCCTAGAGCAGTGCTTATAGTCTTATTGGCTTATTTTTGTTGTTTTGTCTATGAAGACAAGGAGCTCATTAGAGCTTCTCTTTTCACATAGTGCAGGCATAAGGCAATATTCCTCCCTGTGGGTGTCAGAGCTGCCATATCTGACTTTAAAGCCCCTCTTCTCTCCCCAGCCCCACCAGAAGCAGCAGATTCCCCTTACTGTTTCCACTCTGATTTCATTTTCGATATCTGACTACTGAAGAGTTCCTTATATTTTAAACTTTATTACATACTTAAAAATATTCTTAATACTTATTTTACCCATTATTTTGTGTTTTTGACAAGGAAAGGATTTCTTTACAGTAGTTGTCGACCACATTGCTAGAAATCCACTCTGTATTTCAGTTTAAAATTATTTTCCACTTAAGTAGTTTATGCACTTTAGGTTCACTGTTTTAACTTGACCTTTTTCTTCTTGTGGAAGCATTCCCCTGAGTTATCACAATCACTAAATTAGCACAGGTTTTGCCTTTTTGTTGCTTATATTTCCCTTCTTCCCTCATCATATAATCAGCGTGAAAACACTGCAATAGTCTGTATATTCATCCCATTATACATTTGGAGATTAGTGGAGAACAAAATGTTTTTATTTGAGTACAAGAAGTTGAATCTGGTTCAATTTTAGGTCTGACGTGTTATATGGGAAATATGTATCATGCCTTCTCCTACGAGGATTTTACTACCTGGTTGAAGAAGATAGAGATTTAAAAGAAAGAATTTTATAATAATGTGAGACAAAATGTAACCCAGTACTATACCTTTGAACTATAAGTACACAGAAATGGGACAACCTTGTAGAGGAGATGAGGTTGGGAAAGACCTTTCAGGAGCCTGAGTTAGACCCTAAAAGACACTGAGAATTTGGATTGACAAAAAAGAGAGCAGCTGTCCTAACAAGGAAAGAGCCTCAGAAAAATACAATATGTGCACAGAATATAAGGACTCAGTAAAGAGACCAAAATGTTCTCCCTTTAGCTACAGGAAGTAAACAATATGCAAGGAAATGATTTTGCTAACAAAATAATCCAGTAATTCTCTTGAGGGGTACATAAGGAGTACTTTTACAGAAGAATGAATTGGCAGCTATTCTTTGGTAAAACAAAAACCAATAGGCAAACATTTTATTTACTGATATTAACTAAGGAACAACTTCAACCATGACATTTTTATTTTTCCATACACATTCTAACACACAATGAAGTGGATTTTTCCTTTACAAAGGACTATAGAATGCACACTAGCAACTCTTCTCCCTCTGGAATAAAATCTAGTACTTGTTTGGGAAACAGAATGTGAGACGCATCCAGGTTCCTGAAACCAAAGAAGGGATGTGAGGACCGTATTCATCTGAGCCCTCTGTCATCCTGGCGTCTTCTGTCATCTGAGCTTCTCTTCTAAGAATGGCTCCTCTTTTACCAGTTTTTGGAAATTAATTTTCTCTCAAATAAAGTTAGTTATATTTGCATTCTTTAAGCAGTCTTATGTTGGCAAGAGGACATACATTTACTCTTTTCAGGCATGTTGATCAAAAAACAAACATGCTTCCCCACAAAGGATTATTCCCATGATTTTACTGCCTCTTCCTATGACCACCGTTTATATCTGTATTTCATGCTGAAGCCAATGGGAGTTTCACATTTTCCCCTGGACTCTGTATGGGTCTCATCATTCAAGGACAAAAATTGCTGGCAAGCTATAATACATGTGTTTATATTCACTGACATTTGCATTGCTACAACTAAAAGATGCATTCTTCCTAAACATATATATTGGGGATGGTTAGAAAAATCTGTTTTGAGTCAAGCATGCTCCCTTTGATATGGGTTTCCAGCTGCTAACTGAATGCTGCTTTCGTTTTGTTAGTAAGAAGCTGAACTGACACCAAGTAAAAGCAGCCTAATGTTTGGGCTGTGTTCCATACTTGGCTATCCTAGAGTCACCAATAGTCAGAGATCTAGGAAGAAGCCATCTGTCAGACTTAAGAAAACCCAGCAAGATGCTGCTACCATATTTTCTTCTGTGTACTTGTAGGTAGACCTAATTAATGGATAGAATGTACTTTTGCATGAGAATAGAAAAAGTCTTTATCACAAATATGGGGAACCAGTAGGAGCTAGGGCAACCAAATAGCAATTATATGCTAAACTAATGGCCTTTCCTGCTTATGCATGATTAACTTTAAGCAAACTTCCACAAGTGGGCTCAACTTTCCTATCTCTCTTTTAGTGTATCCTTCTTGTTCCCAAGTACCTCATTTTTTAAATTAATGTTTCTGTTCACATCTCTGGGCTCTTCTTTTTCATCTTCCTCCCTGTACACTCTTCCTGTCTGGACCACACATCCACCACTACTTTTTGGAGACTGCTTTCCTCACAGGTGTCCATCTCACCAGCCAGGACTTGGCCCTATGAATAAGACATCTCTTATGATCTCCTTCCTTATTATAGCTGAGACACACCCATCAGCATCTTCTGCATTGATTGCCAAATTTGTTCTTCCACATTTTCATTCTCCTTCTAATTTTATTTTTACAACTTGTTGGTGGGCTGTTCTTTACTGTCCTTTGTGAAGCATGGAGAAATTAACACATAATTAATTTATTTGGTATTGGTTTTCTTTTAGCCTTTTCTTAATAAATTATTTAGCATGGAAAAGTAGTTTTTCCAGCATTGTCATGTAGGCCTCCCTGTCATCTGAAAACAATGGGAAAAAAAAGGAAAAAAAGAAAAGAAAAATGACGAAACTAATTCCTGGAAGTTGTAGAGATTGAGAAAGAATTAAGGCCTCACTGGAATAGCTGGTTTTGCTCTGAAATTGGGATAGTAAGTCTCCAGAAGATTTTCTCTGAAGTCACTTGAGTTTTAAGGAGGTCAAAAATAATCAGGACACTGAAATTGATGCCATTGTCATAAATAAAAAATAGAAAGCATTTTTGGCTCTCATCATCAGCGAGTAGACAGATTAACCATTCTTTGTCATAAAGCTAAGAACCTTCCTACTTCTCATCCAAAAACCTTTTTCTTAATTATATTTTGTCTGAACTGTTTTGTAGCTATTTTTTCTATACTCAATATTATAAACTAAATAAAACTGTTTCAATCTCTCAATTAAGATTTATAGTAAAACAAAACTCTTTCTTATTAGTTTTTTCTTTGATTCATAGTTTGGAAAAATAACCTATATGGTGAGTCAATCTCCACACAGTCATTTGGAAAGGAGAATGGCAGAACACTGAACCATTATCAGAAAGAAGCCACGGTTTCTCTTTCTCCAACTTGACAACTTATTTTCAACTCCAAGGCAAGAGAAAAAAGAGTAAGGGATTTTTCCTCTCAACCCCTGTGCATGCCACCATTATTGTCCCCACTTTCTATACCACATATTGGAAAGGGAAGATAGATATAAAAGGTCGATGTCCTTAGTTTTATTTTTTCATTCACTCATTCATTCATTTATCCACTTATGATATGTCAATAAGTTAGATACCGTATGGGGCATCTTCACAAAGGGTTTACTCTCTTAAACGTTTGAAACAGCTGCAACAGGATGAGAGCTTGGATTCAGGGCAGGCTGACCCCTGAGAGCCATGCCATATAAAGTCCACTATAATCTTAGGACACTCTGAAGCCAGCATTGCTAGAAAGCATTTTTAGTTCAACCTCTTTATTATACAGATGAAGATATTGAGATGCAGAGAAGAACAATGACTAGCTTAGGTTCCAATGTTTAGTGGCCATTCAAGAATGGAAACTTAGTGGCCAGACTTCCAGCCTGATATTTTTTCCACATTGCATCTTTTCTGTGACTTGAAATCATTTTGGAGGCATGCAGCCCTAACAACAGAAATGATTGTATGTTGCATCCTTTACTCGGGTGCCACATTTTTTTGTGTAAAAACTGTCAGTCATATAAAAGTAAAGTGAATAAAAAAGCAAACCCCATCTGCAGAATGTCAGGTTGAACCATTACCAACATTTCAGTATTTTGGCTTTATTTGTTTGTTTAAATTGCTAAGTATTTTAAAACATATTCCAGACCATGTAATTTCTCCTACAAATACTTCTGTACTTCTAATATTTATGATACCATTATTATACTTAAAAAATTAATAACAATTTTTCAATTATTACCCAATACTTAGCTATATTCAATATTTCTCAGTTTTCTCAAAAATTAATTTTAACTTTTTTTTTATTTTTCAAATTAAAATCAAAATAAGGGTACTGCATTCTGTTTGGTTGGCTATGTAGTATAAAAATTATTTTAAACCTTTAATAATCTCCATCAATATTTTCTTGCTATTTATGAGTTTTAGAAAAGCAAGTAATTTTTCTGTAAAATTTGTTATATTGCAAACTCAGCCAATTGCATCTTTTTTTTTTTTTGTATTTTTTTGAAGTTGGAAACAAGGAAGCAGTCAGACAGACTCCCGCATGCGCCCGACCAGGATCCACCCAGCATACCCACCAGGGGGCGATACTCTGCCCATCTGGGGATTTGCTCTGTTGCAGCCATAACCATTCTAGCGCCTGAGGCAGAGGCCACAGAGCCATCCCCAGGCCAACTTTGCTCCAATGGAGCCTTGGCTGCAGGAGAGGAAGAGAGAGACAGAGAGGAAGAAGAGGGGGAGGGGTGGAGAAGCAGATGGGCGCTTCTCCTGTGTGCCCTGGCCGGGAATCGAACCTGGGACTCCTGCACGCCAGGCCGACGCTCTACCACTGAGCCAACTGGCCAGGGCCCAATTGCATTTTTGAAGTGTTTTTTTTTCTAATCTCTTTATTCTATATATTTTCTGTAAACTGGTAGATGTATCTATAGGTTCTATTTGATATAACTTTGTTTTTTTGAAAGAGAATATGTTGTCGATATGGTGTATATTTTCAAAGGCATTACATCAGGTGACACTAATGCCTAGTTATTCTACTCCTTATGATGTTCAAACTGACTGATGAATTTAGATATTGTAAGTCTGATTCATCCATTATAAAACTTCTAATTAGCCACTCACCTAAAGGTTTTAACAACCATTGCTTAAATTAATTATTTTATTAGATTGTAAAGTTGGTATTTCCAATTCTGTCATTTTTTCTACATTAATTAATTGGAACTCATATATAAAAACTTTTTCTCATCAACTATTTGTCTACTCTAAAATATAATGTATACAAGAAAGGCAAGATAGATGCCTTTATTATTAATTTTCAGAATAATAAATCAGTACCTTAGTAACAGTCTCCAATAAGGTATTATTTTGGAATGATAAGAACTCAGGGATTTTACATATTTGATGTGTTTCCAAATATGTATTAATATTTTTGGTATTCAAATGTCAATGGCAAGCAGAAATCCTGTGTTTAACACAACCAGCTGTAGCTTCCTTGCCTTCTGGCATAAGATGTCTCAAACTCATGTTGTACATATCCTACCCTAAACCTGAAGTTTGCCGTTTCTCCAAGGAGTCGTAATTAATTTTAGTAATAAATATTACTCAAAAATTATTATTTGGAAATTAAAGTCATTTTTGCCTCTAGACCAGGGATCCCCAAACTACGGCCACGGGCCGCATGTGGCCCCCAGAGGCCATTTATCCGGCTGCCGCACTTCCGGAAGGGGCACCTCTTTCATTGGTGTTCAGTGAGAGGAGCATAGTTCCCATTGAAATACTGGTCAGTTTGTTGATTTAAATTTACTTGTTCTTTATTTTAAATATTGTATTTGTTCCTGTTTTGTTTTTTTACTTTAAAATAAGATATGTGCAGTGTGCATAGGGATTTGTTCATAGTTTTTTTTTTAATAGTCCGGCCCTCCAACGGTCTGAGGGACAGTGAACTGACCCCCTATGTAAAAAGTTTGGGGACCCCTGCTCTAGATTTTATAATAAACATGAATTATATGCTATTATTAATTTATATAATAGATTACATTTTTTTTCACTTAACACGAGTTTACGTTTGTGTCTCTGCTTTATACACTGACAATCTGGATATCCAATGATTGCATAGTTCATTTACAGTCCCATACAGCACTTCCCACAGTGGAGATTAGGAACTCTCTGAGACTTCTGAGTAACCGTGACACATGCATCTCCTATTCTGGGTGCTTAATTTTATATTGTGCACAGAATAGGTACTCAATTCTTTGTTGAATTGAAATCCAAGTATTTTTTGAAAGCCACTGATTTTTGTGGCCCAGGGAGATAGAGGGCACAAAGTACAGGAATCCCAGTGTATCACCACTGAAAAGACCAAGGCCAAGTTGTCGAAGAATTGTGAATAGGACCAATAGAAAGAAAAATATGGAATCAAAGCCTAAAGCACATCTACACAATAAATGACTTTAGGGCTCTACAAATATGAATGCCACGAGATAGCTGTATTCAACTCTGTTAAGAGCTGCCTCTTTTATGTCTCATAGGGAAGAGGAAGGGAGGGAAAAGAAAGTAGTTTGTTTATGAGTCAGCTTTCTCTACCCAGAGCAGGGGTGAGGGGTAAGGGTTTGGTGGAAGGAGAGAAGTGGATGCTCAGATTTTGATAGGTGAAGTGCCTGCAGATTGTCTTTGTTTTGAGACAGCTTTGCTCTTCACTTCTCTAAATACTGAAAGCAGATTGCTCAGGGTGGATCAGAGAAGGGGAAGGTGGCAGTGGAGGCAGGGAGAGTTTGTTTTCTATGTCCTACAAGTCTCCAATGATTATCTGGAAAGCTGCCATTCAGGTAAACATCTGATTGAGTGACATGTATTTCTTATACACTCACAAGTTCAAAGGTTTCAGTTCATTTATTTCTAGTAACTGGTCCTCTGTTGACTGAAAAATGTAATATCTAAGGAAAAACTTTGTAGAAGTATGGCTATACATTTCTTTGCTTTTGTTCTTTAGAAAACAATATAATATTTAGTGAAGCATTACTGCTTGCATCTAAGCATTTATCCTTGGAATTATAATTAATTCAGCTTAATATAACTCAACAAATATTTATTGCCTATCCATCTGCAAGATGATTATAATGCCATAAATGTCCTGTGGTAAGAAGTTAGTAAGAATTTTAACCTGCAAATAAACAAATATGGTCAGGAGTATATCTAATGTGCTGCAAGAATAATTTGACTACCTGTATTTAGGAAATGATCTGATAAAAATGCACCTCGATATACTTCTATCTTTTGGACAATCACAGGCATTGCTACTTCAGTCTTAAATAATTTTCTGGGGAGCTGCAACATATCTTAGCAAATGGCAGTCTGTAAAACATTTGCTTGGATTTCAGCTTTGTCTTTGAAATAATAGCCTGACCAATGTTTCCAATGAACATGTGTGGAGTTAATGCCACTTTTCCTTTGTACTATGTATCTTTTAACACAAAGATAAAGCACTATTTTAAAATAAGAAAACATCTCTATAAGGAAACTACTAAACCAGCTATAGAAAGGAATGAGTTTGACATCTGCAAATAAGATCTCCATGCAGATCATTAAAAAAAAATCAAGTTGGAGATAAAGCTAAAAATATGCCCAAAGGCAGTTGGACTTTTCTTTCCTTGGAGCCTGCTTCTCTGATGCCTGGATATGATGGAATATCCACCCAGCTGGTGCCTTCTTCATCCTGAATCAGTAACACAGTCCAAATCCAGCACCTGTGTGTGTGTGTGTGTGTGTGTGTGTGTATGTGTGACAGAGACAGAGAGAGGAACAGATAGGGACAGACAGACAGGAAGGGAGAGAGATGAGAAGTATCAGTACTTTATTGTTTCACCTTAGTTGTTCATTGATTGCTTTCTCATATGTGCCTTGACCCAGGGGCTACAGCAAACCGAGTGATCCCTTGCTTAAGCCAGCGGTCTTGGGCTCAAGCTGGTGAGCTGTGCTCAAACCAGATGAGCTGGCGCTCAAGCTGGCAACCTCTGGATTTTGAACCTGGTTCCTCCGTGTCCCAGTCTGATGCTCTGTCCACTGCGCCACTGCCTGGTCAGGCCAGGCACCTCTTTATAGAACTGTTAAATTGCATATTTGTATACTTTCTATTCAGATCCGAATAGTACCATATCAACTTTTGCATAGCAGCCCCCTAAAGTACATCTCAGTTAAGCCTAGAATAATAAGTAGGTAAAAACAGAAAATAAAAGTCATAGATACTGCTTAAAAATGTACATTATCTGAAAGAAAAGCCCCGTTTCACTTTTATGGCAACTAACCCAGTTCCTTATAGGCAACAAATTCCTATGGGCAGCTGATGATGGCTGACAAAGGAGTGTGTCTCATATATGCCGTTCTAGGTGGCAAAGGAGGAATGAGGGGTAATTTTACCTTTCACCAGTGAAGTAATAGGGAATGGAGAAATTATGTTGATGATGCCGTGTAGCTTTGTGAACTACTTTGCTGCATTTTCCACCGAGTGTGACAACATTTTTAATGTCTTGCCTCTTCCTGCACAAAAGCCTTGGAAATAAATTTTTTATGGTTCACAATGACCCCTATGAGGAAATCAGAAAAAATGGTCAAAGTATGATATGAATAGTTCTTATAATACATCTTTGAAAATGTGTTTTAGAAGAAAGGTTTGTTTGGGCTTTCCATGCCACGGGTCTGTCTGGGTTTTTCCTCCCGAAGGGAAAAGCCCTGCTGTTTCCTTTCGCCCCCTCTTTTACTTCTGCTGCAGTCATCCTTCCAAGTCTGCAATATGCCCACAGTTTGCAATCACTGGTTTCTTTGTTACTGCCGCTGTGGGGTTAAGGCATATGATGGTATTTGGAAGAGAATAAACAACTCCTGTAATAGGCCAAGATGGCAAACTCTGCCTAGTGGAATCTATCAAAAGCAAACTTGGGTAATGATCAGTGAAGAAAATAAAGTCTTTATTCTTGGCTGGTAAGAACGATGCCATCCAGCAAGCTGTTCTCTCATTTCATTGTTTGGGTGAGTCTAAGTACACCTAACACCCAAGGCATAAACAGTTGAAAGACTTCATACTTGAGAACAGAAGAAGAATCTAAAGTTAAAAACATGTGTAGCTGGGAAACATCGGAGTATCCATGTTTCAGGGGATTTTATTTTCAGGTTCTCCTTTGGTTCACATAAAAGCCCTATTTCCTCTTTTTCTTTATTGGCTGAAGGACTGGGCTCTGGACAGGAGTTCTGTAAAAGCCTGTAGAGACCTCAGGAGCTCCCCAGTGTGGCGGAGGCAGCTGGTGTGCCCCTGGCGCTATGCCTGTCTGTTTAATCTCCTGCTCTGGCTAATGAGCACCACGTTGTCCAGTATGCGTTTCCTGGAACCGCCTTAATGGCTGTAAATAATATTTTGAAAGACCTAACACCTGATCTTCCATTAACAGACCTGGCTATTTTTGCTTTTAAATGTCCAAAAGTGCCAATTATCCTGAAAATCTCCAATTAAGTGTGCCAGATTGAATTATTGAAGTTAATATTTTAGGAATGTCCCCTGGGTTCCAGATCTGCCCAATTGAGATGGGATGTTCATGGTGAAAACGTTTCTTTTTGGCTTTTTGTACTTTGTCCCATTTCAGAGTACCTACTTTGCTGTTGCCCTCAGCAGGGGAGAGTAGGGATCCTATTTTGGCATTCAACCTCTAATTTGGAAATAAGCAACATCATCCCAATGTCTTTACCACACAGCAAAATGACACCTTTTTGCTTTCTATTTGATTGTACAGTGCCACTGGAATACAGACAAGACCTAATGTCAAAATTATTTCTGCTACAAACAGTGATTCATTTTGGGGGGGGGCAGGGTTTCCCATCCTTGATAAGAGACTTAAGCAGTGTGGTGATCAGCAGAGCTGGATGTTGTCATAAGAAGACTGGAAACTGTAAGACTAGCTCAAAATAAAAAGAAAATACAGTAATAATTTTAGTTGTGTAAGCTGAGGGAAAAAATAATCATTGAAAAATTTTAATAAGAGATTTTTTTCTAGCTTTTAAACCAATTTTAGGAACATCTGCTAATCAGCCAATGGGTAGGAGGTAAGGGAACTAGTTCACCCTGTGAATGGCCAGTTTCTGAATTGATCTGATTTAGGAATTGTTCTGGGATATAAAAATTTTAAATTATTTCCATAGATCCTTGTACCTGTTGTAACTACTGGTGGAACATTGAAGCGGCAAGGTGGTGGTAGGTATACAGTTAAATATTTGGATATTTTACCATCTGAGTGAAGAGTAGATTTTAATTTACATTTATTTTCTATGAGCAAGCATGAGCACCTCTTTATATATGTAAGGTCCATTTGTATTTCTTTTCCTAAGATTTCTTTATTCTTACCTCTTGTCCATCTTTTTCTCCATTTTTACAAGCTTGTTTTAGATTAACAATGTTATGTTTTTGTCTGTGTTCATGATATATGTTGCAAATGTATTTCCTCAGTTTGTCATTTATCTTGTACTTTGCTATAGCTAATGTGTTTTGATTTTATATACTTAAAATGACTAATATCTTCTCTTTATTTTGAATCATAATTAAGAAAGTTTTGTGCATTTTCAGGTAATAAAATAACTCGCTCCTCTTCTCATACTTGCGTGTTTTTATTTTCTACTTTAAATTTCTAACCTATTTTGAATTTTCATTGGGTCTATTTTAAGAAATTGATCCTATTTTATTATTTTCCATAATACCATTCAGTTATTCCAATAACACTTTATTAAGAAATCCATCCCATTTCCACTGATTTGAGATTCTGCTTTTCCCATATACAGTACTAAATTTCCACATGTAACTATGTCTATTTCTGAATTTCCTATTTTATTAGATTGCCTATGTATTCGTGAAACAATATCATGCCATTTTAATTATATAGGTCTTATCATTTATGCTATAACAATAATTTTAAATATTTCATTTATAGTAGAAATTGTTTTCCCACTCCACTTGAACCCCTGTACTCCTTTTTCAGAGTTTTTGTAGTTATTCTTGCTTGTTTTATATTTCTCTTTTTTTGAAGATTTTATTTATTGATTTTAGAAAGGAGAAGGTGAGGAGCATAAACTCATAGATGCTTCTCACATGGGCCTTTCCTCTGGCAAGCAGGGTTTTAGAACCGGCGACCTCAGCATTCCAGGTCAATGCTTTATCTACTGTGCCACCACAGGTCAGGCTTGGTTTTTCTTTCAAATGAACTTTATACCCACTTTGTTTATCTCCAGAAAAAGATACCTTATTTTATTGAGATGACAGTAAGCTTATAAATCAGTTGAGGAAAGATTGACATCTTTATAGCATTGAGATTTGCTACCAAGGTTTATTTCCTGTCTTTACACTTTTCAGGAAACTTTGTAGTTTTTAAGAGTGTTTTGTTTTTCCTCATATAGTTTTTAATATATTTCTTAATCTTTAGTTTATTTCCAATTAAAAAAATGTAAATGAGATCTTCTTTTCTATTATATTTTTTCACTGTGTTTCACGTGAGGGCCATGTTTCATGTGAGGTCCATGTTTCAAAATCATCAACTTAAATCTGTTGTGCTAAATTATCTTACTGTTTGCAAGGATTTCCATTGATTTATTTTTTAGGGGGTTAAAAATGTATGATTCTACCACATGCATATGTTCTTATATTTGAATTCTTATTTCACAATCTGCTTTTCCTTATTTTATTAGTTTGGCCCAAACTACTAACACAATGTTCAATAGTAGCTCCATTGCTATGTAGAGAGCTATTCACAAAAAATAAATTTGATTGCTTGGTGACGCTTTATTCTTTTTTTTTTTAATTCTTTTTTTTTTTTTTTTGTATTTTTCATAAGCTAGAAACGGGGAGAGACAGACAGACTCCCGCATGCACCCGACCGGGATCCACCCGGCACGCCCACCAGGGGGTGATGCTCTGCCTACCAGGGGGCGATGCTCTGCCCCTCTGGGGCATCGCTCTCTTGCGACCAGAGCCTCTCCAGCGCCTGGGGCAGAGGCCAAGGAGCCATCCCCAGCACCCGGGCCATCTTTGCTCCAGTGGAGCCTCGGCTGTGGGAGGGGAAGAGAGAGACAGAGAGTAAAGAGAAGGGGAGGGGTGGAGAAGCAGATGGGCGCCTCTCCTGTGTGCCCTGGCCGGGAATCGAACCCGGGACTTCTGCATGCCAGGCCAACGCTCTACCACTGAGCCAACCGGCCAGGGCCTGACGCTTTATTCTTTGTTTCACTTTTGCTCTCCTTCTAGTAGACATAGTAGGAAATAGTAGAATTCCCAATATTGAGCATGAACAACACAAAGGGAATTTAGGAAGCTGGACAATTTACAATTAGAAATTCAGACCTTTGAATATCTATGCTTCACATGAGAGGTATCCGTTTAATTGCTAACATTTAAATATTTCATTTATTTGGGAGCTTCTGAGATGAAAGCTCCCTAAATTATCAAAAAACTACATACTTACAAAAATTTTTTGTTATTTTCTTTTCAGCATTATCATTTATGAAATTGTATAGAATCAATTTGTAATTGTTTCCCCTCTGACAACAAATTTTCGCAAGGAATAAGATTTCACATGGGCTTATCATTATGCTCCAGAGAAATAAACCGAAAGTCAAGTTTTTGAAGTAACTCAAGACATCAAAAACAGCCGTTATGGTTACCATAAGTTTTATTCATTATTTAAGGACAAAAGAACATAGTTTATTTTATTGTGCATGTTTTTTAAATTTACCTTTTATATCTCTAATGTATCTTTTATTCAGTGTTCTCCTGACACTCCTTTTTATTGATTTTTTTTAAATTAGGATAAAATTGGTATTTTCCTCATGGGCATGTAAATTGATGCAGCCACAATGGAAAACAGTTTGAAGATCCCTCAAAAAACTAAGACTAGAACTACCATATGATCTAGTTTTTCCACTTCTGTGTAATTATTCAAGGAATATAAAAAGCTAATTTGAAAACATATGTGCACCCTTATGTTCATTTTGGCATTATTTACAATAACTAAGAAATGGAAAAACTCTTAAGTGTCTAGTGATAGATAGCACTGGGGAACAAAATTTTTGTTGCATCCGCAAAAACACTTGTTCTTACCTAATTTGAGTGTGCTGATCTCAAATCTGACATTAGTTTTTCTCTGTAAGCTACAGTTTAATTGCAATTCAGGATTTTAGGTTTTCATCTTATTGTAAAGTTTGCAACATTTAGTAGAATGTCTTCTTGGGCATCATCTTTGTGAAAATATAATAATTTATATAATGCAGTAAATATACTACTATACTAAAAGATATGATTGCATCAGAATTTGTCTACAATTTCGAAATAGAACATACTAAAACACTTATTTTAATCATAAAATTTGCGCAAAACTTATTTAAATTCTATTCAGGTAAAAATTTACATTCGTAGCTCTTGCATTTGTGTACTTGTTGAGGACAATCTCGTTTGATGCTCTAGCAGTTAGTTGTCTGCTCCTCATTAACAGCTCTAAGATTTTCGGGAAACTTATCAAGGTGACTGTTCAGGAAGTGAATCTTAATGCTCATGTTATATCCAATGTCACAGAAAGCCAACAGTATCCTTTGAACCAGAAGTTCATAAGTTTTTTGCTTTTTTGTTGCCAAGGAAGTTCTTTGTAACTGCCACAAAAGACTGCCATGCTTTCTCCTCCTTATTCATCTTCCTGGCAAGTTCTTCATTATATATGAGGGTTCAAATTTGAGGTCCATCGAATATACCTGCTTTTATCTTCTCGTAAGACAAGGCAGGAAAAGCAGAAATAATATATTGAAAGCATTCACTTTCTCTATTCAAAGTATGAACAAACTATTTTATTAAGCCAAGTTTGATGTGAAGTGGGAGAAAAATGATCCTATCTTGATGAACTACAGGTTCATTCACAATATTTTGCATCCCTACTTCCAGAGCTTCACGTTTCAGCCACTCCTTCTGAGTCCAGTGTTTCTCCTGAGCTCGGCTGTCCCACAAACACAGAAAGCAAGGATACTTCATGAAACCTTTCTGTTGTCCTAGCAGGAAATTTACCATTTTAAGATTCACACAAATGATCCAGTTAATGCTCTTCATACTTCAAAAAGTTGAGGACAATTTTTATGTCATTATAGTCTTCTCGCAGATGAGTTAAATAACCAATTTGAACCGCTGCATAAACATTATCATTGTGTAGGAGAACACATTTCAGACTCCATTTAGAGCTGTCAAGAAATAGCCACCATTCTGTTGGACTGTAAGTGGTAACACTTAGCTGGCTGAGAAGACTACTGATATCATGACAGTAAACAAAGTGTTTGTCTTCAGAAAAAAGTCCACAAAAAGTTGTTCATGCTTCCTGAAATGGAATACTTTAGCTGACCAGTGAAGTACATTCTTTTCTTGAAGCCCGGAGGCTAATAACTCAGCTGCTTTCTTTGATAGGCCCAAATCTCTTACTAAGTCATTCAGTTCAGGTTGGCTAAACTTGCTGAGGGGTTGATGACTGCTTGGCATCAGAAGAAGACCCTTCAGATTCTACAACCATTTCCTCATGCATCTTATTAAAATACACTTGATCACCATGTTCACTTTCTTTATCCTTAGTAGAAATAAAACCATTGAAAACTGGAACCGTGAGTGTCTCAGAGTGTGAGATAGGTCGTATTGCTGAAGGAATATTAGGATATGCGATCATATGCTGTTTTTTCTTGCCGATGCCCTTTGTATGGATCAGACAGAAATAACAGTCACTGTCGTGGTCCTTAGGTTCATGTCAAACCATGGGAATACCAAAAGGCATTCTTTTATGTTTTCCTTTGGTCCAGTCACAAAGCATTTTCTCACAATTATGACCCACAATATGAGGAGCCCAATTCTTATCTTGATTGCCAAGGGGATCTTGAAAATAGGCAATATATGCACATGTCACAAATGATGAAATATTACGCCTTTGATGTTGTGTGTAACAGCCACATATATAAGAGAAGGTGTCAGGACTATTCTTACATTTATCCCTACTCGAAGAAGCCATGATTCAATCTTAAAACAAAATAAGAGGGTGTTTTTATCAGATAATATTTTTTTTTTTACAGTTAAAAACAGCTACAATTGGCCCTGGCCGGTTGGCTCAGTGGTAGAGCGTCGGCCTGGTGTGCAGAAGTCCTGGGTTCGATTTCCGGCCAGGGCACACAGGAGAGGCGCCCATCTGCTTCTCCACCCCTCCCCCTCTCCTTCCTCTCTGTCTCTCTCTTCCCTTCCCGCAGCCGAGGCTCCATTGGAGCAAAGATGGCCCGGGCACTGGGGATGGCTCCTTGGCCTCTGCCCCAGGCGCTAGAGTGGCTCTGGTCGCAACAGAGCGACACCCCGGAGGGGCAGAGCATCGCCCCCTGGTGGGCAGAGTGTCGCCCCCTGGTGGGTGTGCCGGGTGGATCCCGGTTGGGCGCATGCGGGAGTCTGTCTGTCTCTCCCTGTTTCCAGCTTCAGAAAAATACAAAAAAAAAACCCAAAAAACCCAGCTACAATTATGTAAAAGTGATGTTTGTAAAACATTAGTTGCCTTGTGGTTATGTTAAATCCAAGAGTCATTGCCCTTTAACTCCAATTTAAAAACCAATGCATGCCATTAACTGTAACAAAACAAAATTAAAATTGCATAAAAACTAGAGCATGCACCAATAAACGAATTTCAGATTTGGAATCAGCAATGGAGAAATATATAGAAACAGTTCTAAATCATCATGCAACAGAAAATGAAAAAAATTTGTTCCTCAGTGTAATGAATAAAGAAGATATGGAATATTACTCATACAAAAGGCATACAAAAAGAATGAAATATTGTCCTTTGCAACAATATGGATGAAACTTGAGGGAATTAAATTAAGTGAAGTAAGTCAAATTGAAAAGATAAATATTGTATAATTTTACTCATATGTGGAATCTAAAAAAAAATAAAGCAAGTGAACGAGCAAACAACACAAAACAATCTTCTTATAGATACAGAGAACATATTGGTGGTTACCAGCGAATAAAGGGGTTGTAATGTGGACAAATGAGTGAAAAATAACAGTTGTATGGTGATGGATGGTAATGACCTTTGGAGGAGATCACTTTGTAGTATAAAGATGTCAAATTATAATGTTGTACACCTGAAATTTATATAATGTTACATACCAATCTTATAATGGTATTTAACGAGTTATTTCTTTTGCCAGCATGAGAGAAAGGATTAGTAAAGGACTTAACTTGGAGAAGAAAACCTTCTTTTACCTGTGTTAAGTAAGAGAGTCATTTTTTAAAAACTTTTCCTAACATTTACTTATGGCTTATTAGGTGCCAGGCCCATTATTAAGTGTTTTTTCCATTAGGATACTTATAACACATTAAACTGTGGTTGTAACTTGCTCGAAGTTATACAACTCATGAACAGTGGAGATGGGATTGGAATCCAGAACTGTTGGACTCAGACTGTCTCCTGGGTGGTCCAAGTACTCCAAAATGGTTCCTGGTTTGAATATAAAAATGCATTGAAAATGAATGTTTTTGAGCAAGGTCTTCTAGGGTGTGTAGGTTTCATGGCTGCTCTGAAAATAATTGCCAATTATCTCCAAGTGATCATTGACATTAGCATTATTAAATGTTTGATCAAGTTTAAGTAGCCATGTGGCCATGTGGCTTTGTCACATCTGCTAACCATAGAAAATGACTCAGCTTATTACCCAACAAATTGCATTTCAATCCCCTGAGGAAGATATTCAAATGAGAAAATTGTCCTCACTTTAAAAAAAATTACATTTTAATATTTTACTTTCTGATGTCCAGCTCAGTGCCTTGGCAAAGAAGGACATATAATAAACGCTTGTTTTTTATTTGAACACACCTACATAGTAAGCTTTGAGAGGGCATACCTTATCAACCAACATTTTCTATCAACTCTGGGGTAGAGATGATCCCTTAAGCTTTTGTCATTCATGCTACTAGTTAAGAATTGTCATGACAGCCTGACCTGTGGTGGCGCAGTGGATAATGCGTCGACCTGGAAATGCTGAGGTCGCCAGTTCGAAACCCTGGGCTTGCCTGGTCAAGGCACATATGGGAGTTGATGCTTCCAGCTCCTCCCCCCTTCTCTCTCTCTGTCTCTCTCTCTCCCTCTCTCTCTCCTCTCTAAAAAAAAAATAAATAAAGAAAAAAAAAAAAGAAAAAAAAAGATTAAAAAAAAAAGAATTGTCATGACAGCAGCAAATAAATATTACTGAGTACTCAGTGTGTGCTAGTGATATGCTAAGTTCCTCAGGAATATTATTTTATTTATCCTCATTAACTTTTTGACATATAAAGCACAAGCACTACCCTCATTATTCAGATGATAAAGTAAAGATTTGAATATAATATTCAAGGTTATTTAGCTAGGAAATTGCAGAGCCTGGGATTATCTGTCATCAAACTTTCTCCAACTAAGCACTGACTGTAAGTCCTCACTTTTAAAAAAAAATTATTTAATCATTTTATAGAGAAGAAAGACAGAGAGAGAGAGAGAAGGGGGGAGGAGCAGGAAGCATCAACTCCCACATGTGCCTTGACTGGGCAAGCCTGGGGTTTTGAACCAGCGACCTCAGCATTCCAGGTCGACGCTTGATCCATTGCGCCGCCACAGGTCAGGCCTGTAAGTCCTCACTTAAAAAAAAAAATTATTTAGAAAATTAAATTAAATGGAGTGACATTGATCAATAAGGGTATATCGATTCCAGGCAAATATTTTTATAGTATTTGAACTGTTGATTATGTTGTCTGTCCATCACCCAAAGCCAAATCATTTTCTGTCACCTTATATTTGGCGTTCTTTACTCCTCTCTTCCTTCCCCTCAATCCCCTTCCCTAGTAACCACTTCACTTTTATCTATGTTCATGAGTACCATTTTTATAGCCCACCTATGTATGAAATCATATCGTTTTTAGCTTTTTCTGATTTACTTGTTTCATTTAGTATAATGTTCTTAAGGTCCTTCCATGTTGTCATAAATGGCAATATATCATCATTTCTTATGGTTGAGTAGTATTCCATTGTATATATGTACCACATCTTCTTAATCCAATCCTCTATTGAAGGACACTTTGGTGATTTACCTGTCTTGGCCACTGTGAAAAATGCTGCAATAAACATGGGGTTGCACATGTCTTACCAATGTCTTCAAGTTTTTTGGTATATACCCAGTAGAGGGATTACTGGATCATATGGTAGTTCTATTCTTAATTTTTTTAAGGAAACACCATACTTTCTTCTATAATGGCTATGCCAATTTACGTTCTCACCAGCAGTGAATGAAGGTTCCTTTTTTTCCCCACAGCCTCTCCAACACTTGTTATACCTGTCTTGTTGATAGTAGCCAATCTAACAGGTGTGAGGTGGTATCTTGTTGCAGCTTTGATTTGTATTTCTCTAATAGCTAGTGAAGATGAACATCTTTTCATATATCTGTTGGCCATTTGTATGTCCTCTTGGGAGAAGTGTCTGTTCAGATTCTCTTCCCATTTTTTAATTGGATTGTTTGCTTGTTTGTTGCAGAGCTTTTTGAGTTTTTAATATATATAATTTTGTATATTAACCCCTAATCAGAGCTCTTGTTTGTAAATATCATCTCCCATTTGGTTGGCTGCCTTTTCATTTTGTTGTCGGTTTCTTTTGCTATGCAGAAGCTTTTAACTTTGATGTAATCCAAGTCCTCACTTATACTCTCATGTTACCTCTCTGGCTTTCCTGCAATTTGTTTCTTAAAGTTTCCAACAAAATAGCAACAATGGGATGTTTTAAGTCTTCTGTTTCTGCTTCCACTTAAATTATTTAGAGTAAAGCTTAGAAAATAAAAAGAAAAGATACAAAGAATGAGCTGCTGCCATTTTTAGAGAATAAACCTGATGTGCCTGTCATACTCTCTTTTTTATTAAATCAAGGTTATTTTTAATACTCTTATAAAAATGTTATGCGATTTCTTAAAAGTGTTATGCATAAAGACAATAAAAAAGTTTAAATAATTTTTTTTCATTAGCAAGTATTCAGCAATGTGTCAAACCCTGATATAACCTAATTTGTCTCCTTTCAACTATACTTTTGGTTTTCTGATTCTAATTTTTCTGAAGTTGACAGACATCATGTTATTGTCACTGATTTTTCCCACTCAGCTTTCAGAGTTTCATTGTTCTGAGGAAGAAATTGTCACTTCCCCTCTCTCCTCCAGTAGTTCAGTTTAAGAAAGTGAGGCAAATTATGGATCTTTTATATGTTCTCAGCACAGGCTGACATTTCATCCTCTAGTACCTTGAGCACTATTCTAGAAAGCTCCCCCACCTGCTCTTCAGTCCTCATCGCTTCTTTGTGGTAAAGTGGGAGGGGACAAAAGGGTGAGTTAGCTGTGCCCCAACAAAAAGAAGTTCATGAGTTGACATTTGGCTACTGGGGACACCCATTCTAGCTCATGTAGTTAAGTGAGAACTTTCAAAACCAACAGACAGGATTTGGCTATCTCCACAGAGCAGATCAGCAAACTCACTTTGATATTGGGCCATTTCCACATTTACCTAAAACTCCTATAACCTTCACTTTGAAGCTGAGGCTATAACTTTTTCTATAAACTACTGAGTCAGTAGCGAAGGCTAGGTGAAGCACATCCAGTTGGTGGCCTCTCCAATTTACTTGTCTAAGTTGGGTCCCACCATTGTAGTGGTCAGGCTGCTGAGTGCTCAGGCCATATATTTTGGTAATTGTGGCCTGAGAAAAATGGAACTTTAGAGGAGTAATGTTGGCATTTTGAAAAAGCTTCTGTTTCTCCATGGTATAATCCTAGTGTACATGCCTCGGAGCCTATGGCAGCCCCGTTGAAGAATCAGCTTAGTAAGCATAAATATGTATAGGTATTGTGAGGTTAGATGCTCATACAACTGTATGGAACTTCTTGAAGTAGAAGAGTATACAGGTTTTTTACTTTTTCTTATTTTACAAAATGTGGGATCATGTGAACCCAATACTGGGATCTTTGAAAGGGTCCTGATGCTTAAGCATCATAAGTTCTGGTCAAATCCACTTCCATCTGTAGGCAGCTCAGTCTGTTCTCTTTCCCCACTGGGATGTTTGCAGCAACTCATTTCATGATCTTAACTCATTCATTTCTCTCCTGTCATGTGATCTCTTTTTTCTTCCATAATTTTTTCTTACTTATACATATTTTGATGTGGCTTCCTTCACTTTTTACCCTCTTTATTGTTAGGTTATCCTATGACTGATGTGTTGAGACAGCTCAGTTTAGGTGATTGTGATGTAGTCATTAATAGTGCCTTTTTCACTATCAAAAATGGTCCAGTTTGGAAAAGGTTTGTCACTTCCTTATTTCTTTTAGTAACTTCATTATTATACTTTGTTATTATATTATATATTCCTCATATAAAATGGCTTCATTTACGGCCATATTTGTTTTTCTTCCTAACTTAATTTCGGTTCTACACCGTCCTCCTCAAATGTAGTTAGTATGTGAGTTAGTATTAATCTGGACCTGGGATCAAATGCTTTATCTGCTGGCCCTCCGGCAACTTTAGCAAAGGATCTGGACTTATTAGGAAGCCAGCAGTGCAGAACTTGAACACTCATCCACATAAATGTTGTTCTGCCTCAATACACCAAACATTTCCTTGAACCCCAAAACTGACCTTCTTCATAACCTTTCCTTTGTATTTATATTATCACATAATTATAACTATCCAAGCTAGGTGTTTCTGCATACTGAGACAATATGCACTTTGGAAAGAAAAATTGTAATTGTTTGTTCATTTTGGAGGTGAATGTTCATGGTCTGAGGTGAATGTTCATGGACTACCTGACATACACCTTGAAAAAAAGATTCACATAAATATGGTCTCAGTCTAAGCTTCTAGATGTATGCATATGATAGGTTAGCAATAAGGAGATCGCAAAGGAGTCATTGGAAACTACTAGTGCTCATTAAACTTGTTTGGTATTTGACCAATGGTATAGACTGAATAGGATGTGGCTACCACTCTCAGACAACCTAAATGTAGGGAAGTATGGGTTAGTGGTTGAAGTCAGGCTTTGGCATCCAACCTGGGTTTGAATTTGTTCTGTGCCTCATAAACTTATTAACTTGGTGGCCTTGAGTTAGTTAACATCTTTGAGTCTCAATGTTTTGACCTGTGTAATGATACCACCGACTTAATAAGATTGTTGTGAAAATAAAGTAAGACATTCTATGTAAAGTACTGAGCATGTTACATAGTTGTAGCTACTATCATCATCATAGTCTGTTTAATTATCTTGTACTCTATTAGGATTTTTGGCATCATTTTGGAAAAGTAGAATTGTGATTATGCAAAAGCTATGAGGGTGAACATTAAAATCAGCAGATTTTCATGGGAAAATGGAACCCAGAAGCAGGAAACTAGGTTGCTCATTAACTGAACCAAATAGAATAATACATATTGAATTATTTTTTAAATAAAAAGTATTATATGCAAATGTGATGGATTTTATTTTTGATTGTTATTGTTATGAAGGTTAAGGACCAAAGAGAGCTGTGGTGAAGGCTCTATCAACAGAAGCTACTTGAACATCATGGTTTGCATTTTACAGTGTTCCCCTTGTGTCTAATATTGGTAATTAACTTGGCCGTATCAATATCATAAGAAGACTTATTTTAAATGCATCGTGTGAAAGACACAGTGCCCTCCTTTACCCTGCCTTCTCTTCAGTTCTGAGGTCATGGAACATGGCTCCAACACCAGCAGTGCTTTATCTATATGTAGAACTTGGAGGAGGAGAGTTGAACTCCTAGACATTTGTTTTTATTTTCCCATTGAGGAGTTGACAGTAGATCTCCCAAAGCAATTCAATGACCACTCTGCTACTCATGTCCACCCTGGTCTAAGTGATCTCTCTCTTGCTTGGAGTGCTGCAAATCCTAATTGAGTTGTCTAATTTTGCTGCCTCACTAACCCTCCTCCATCCACATCTATTCCCACATCACAGGTCAGCCTTTCCAAAGGCCATTTCAGTATCTTCCAAATGCCTCCAGGATAAAGACAAACCCCTTTCTTAGGCCTGTAAGACTGTCCTGGTCTGGCCTACCTACCTCTTCATCTTACTTTGCCTTGTCCCTTCTCTCTAATCATACTAGCTTCTTTCTTTCTTTCTTTCTTTCTTTCTTTCTTTCTTTCTTTCTTTCTTTCTTTCTTTCTTTCTTTCTTTCTTTCTTTCTTTTGTATTTTTCTGAAGCTGGAAACGGGGAGAGACAGTCAGACAGACTCCGGGATGCACCCGACCGGGATCCACCCGGCATGCCCACCAGGGGGCGACGCTCTGCCCACCAGGGGGCGATGCTCTGCCCCTCCGGGCATCGCTCTGTCACGACCAGAGCCACTCTAGTGCCTGGGGCAGAGGCCAAGGATCCATCCCCAGCGCCCAGGCCATCTTTGCTCCAATGCAGCCTCGGCTGCGGGAGGGGAAGAGAGAGACAGAGAGGAAGGAGAGGGGGAGGGGTGGAGAAGCAGATGGGTGCTTCTCCTGTGTGCCCTGGCCGGGAATCGAACCCTGGACCTCTGCACGCCAGGCCGAGGTTGGCTCTACCACTGAGCCAACCGGCCAGGGTCTTACTAGCTTCTTTCTGACACACACACACACACACACCACTATTACTGCCTCTTTGCCTGGTCAACTTCTACCCACCATTTTGCCTCTAGTTCAAGTGTTCTTTCTTCCTGAAAGTTTTCCTGGATCTCCTGGCCTGAGCCCTTCTTCTTGACTGTCCCAGCACTGAACCTCTCCTTCACAGTACATGTCAGCATTGCAATTTTACATGAGCATGTGTGATTATTTTGTTCGTTCCTATCTCCTCCTTTGAACATAGCTCCTTGAGAACAGAAATCACGTTTATTTTTGTTCACTGCATATCTTCATATACCTGGCCTGTGTAGGTGCCAAATATGTACTTTTTAAATGAATACCAAAGTGAATGAAATATTCATTAATTATAAGGTAAATTTAAAGATTCCGTAAATTCCATTCTTTTAAATCCATCTATTTGGGCTATTTAATATACTTATTATACAGGATATTCTAATAAGGTCTCATTATTTGTAGACATCTAATTCTAGGAATTTAATAAATTAAGTGGACATAGTTACTTTGGAATTTTTTTAAGGATGTAAAATATGAAGCATTTAAATAAGAGAATCATTTCCAGAAGATTTCAGAGGGACTGATAAATAGCAGGAATTCTTCATGAATCTTCCTCTAGTCAAAGCTGCTCAAATTTTCTGCTGGGATGATACTAATGTCTATTAGTCATTTGTATAGTCTTTTTAAAGAAGTGTCTATTCAAATCCTCTCTTCCTTTTTTAATTGTATTTTTTTTGTATTGAGTTGTATAAGTTTTTAAATTAATTTTGAATATTAACTACTTATTGCATGTATCATTGGCAAATATCTTCTTCCATTTGGTAGTTTGTCTTTTTATTTTGTTGCTGGTTTTCTTTGCTATGTAAAATCTTTTTAGTTTAGTCCCATTTGTTTATTTTTTCTTTTGTTTCTCTTGCTCATGGAGATATAGCAGAAAAAAATACTACGCAAAATACAAGAGAGTTTACTGCCTATCACTTGTAGGAGTTTTATGGTTTTGAATTTTACATTTAATTGTTTACATTTAAGTGTTTAGTTTATTTTAAGTGTATTCTTGTAAATGGTGTAAGAATGAAGTTAAGTTTCCTTCTTTTTCTTTTTGCGTGTATCTGTCCAATTTTTCCAACACCATTTATTGAATTGACTGTCTTTACTCCATTGTATCTTCTTGTCTCTTTTGTCATATATTAGTGAACTATATAGGCATGGATTTGTTTCTTAGCTTTCTATTCTGTTTCATTGATGTATGTGTCTGTTTTTATGCTGTTTTAATTATGATAGGAATACAGTTTGATACCAGATAATGTGATACTTCCAAGTTTGTTTACCTTTCTCAAGATTGCTGTAGCTATTTTGGGTCTTTTGTGGTTCCATATAAGTTTTTGGATAGGATTCCCATTCTCTATTGCTAGTATTTCTCTGTTGCTATTTTTTCATCTTTGCTATGTGTTTTGGCGATGAAAACTGTTTCTGTTTTCGAGCCAAGGAGAGTGCACACATTTTTTCCCTACTATCCAGAGACATTTCAGCCTCACATCTGCTTGTCACATCATTCTGTCTCCACTCCATCCCTAAGTGGGAGCAGCATGTGAGTGTATGAAGATGTGGGAGGCCTGATTCTGTGCACTGAGATTGATGCACATTGCCTTGCACTGATAGTCAGCTAGCTCTCATGATCATGACAGTATAGCCAGAGGATTAGTGAGTTCATCAGTGAAACAATGAGTGGAGAGTTATGAGATTCATAACTAGATACAGTGTGATTCTGGTTATCAAACTGACTAGAGGCTTTTTAACTGTCTTTCTAACTATAAAATTATACATGCTTATGTAGAAAATTAGAAAATGTTAAAATAGAAAAAATAAAATAAAAATTAATTTAATGCAGAGATGATTTTAACAACATTTTATGTTTTGTGTATATTCTTCCAAAATGAAATATATGTTATTACAGATATCTATCACACAATTTATATGTGTTATATAATATTTTATGTACATATTAAGTAATATTTATATATTAATATGTATATTTAATATTGGAAAAATATACATAAAATATTGCTAGAGATATTTATATGTTATATATGTTTATATTATATATATACACAGAAAAGCATATGCATAAATTATTTTTAAAATTTGGAATAATAAAGTTTCCATTTTGCTCTTTTCATCTAACATTATATTGTGACATTTTCCCATGAAATTTAATATTCTTCAAATACACAATTTTAATTATGATCTATAATACTATGATCAAAATGAAATTATTTTTGGTCATTGTTATTACATATTTATTTTTATTTTTAAAATGTGCCAAAGAACAATCTTGAACTTACATTTTTGTCAGTAAGTCAAAACCAGGAAGGACTGTGTTCTTCGTGTCTAACTGGAATTGAGTCAAGAAAGATATCCAAAATGAACTCATTGAATCACTTTACAAACTTCTTGCTTACAGAGGAAGGAAAGAAGTCTGGCAAAGTGACCCTCATCCCCACCCTCACCCCCCAGGAAAATAACTCTCTTCTCGCTGTGTTCATTATGTATCCACAATTCAGTGGGAGCCCTTGCTAAGTCTAGCATTTGGAATAAGCGCAGCACTGTAGCTATCACAGCAGCTATTTCAATAAAGCTTTTCTGTGATGCATTCATATATCACAGAGGCTAAAACTTAACTCTCAGAGTATTTGATTCCATATAGTAAAAGTTTGCTGTGCTGGAGCTCAGGTAGAGAAACACATCATGGTGTTAAAAAAACAATTCATAGAACCTCACCAAACCTCATGCTTTGAAAGAGTTAGAGATTAGTAAAATTAATTAATGAGATATTAGAGTCACTGAAGAGATGAAATCATTAATATTCAATCTGTTTTTAGATGTGATAGATTAGAGTTTTAAAATTTCCAGCAACATCAGCCTTAGTTAAACCATGACATGAATGCAAAGTATGATATAATTTCCACCACCAGATTTTTAATAATGAGCCCAATAAAATTTGTTTTGGCATGGTAAAAAAACCCATAAATTTAGTTCCACGTTAATGTTGGTGAATGAGAATTTGAAGTAATGACTTAGAGTTTCTTTGAAAAAGGAAATTCAGTAGTGATGTTATGCAGATGAGTTAGGTGTTCAAGCGTTGTCTCTTGGTAGCTTATCTTGGAGAGATAGATGTGATACATGCCTCAGAGAGCTTATTTTGAAATCTTTATCATGGCCTTGGAGTGGAAGTCACTTTTTGCTTGAGTCAAGCCCGATTCATAGGCCCGGCATACCCCACAAGAGAGTGGACTTTTCTTCTGCTCTCTGTGCATGGCTGTTTGCTCTGCCTTGCTCCCCCTCACACCCCCCCTCCACCTACATCTCCCCACCAACTCCTGAATCCCTGGATCATCTTCCCTCCCTGATCTCCTGCAGGTGGCTCTGGCATGGCAGTCTGCTCCCTGCTTGTCCTCACTGCATCTTATTCTTGTTTTGTGGGTGTCATCATCAGGGGTCTGCCATCTCGGTGCTCATTCTCGGCTTTACACACTGTCTGTATGGCTTGAATGATATGCTCAGCCTCTTTGAGCTTCTATTTTTTTTTAATCTATAAATTGAGGCTAATAAGACCAATGCCATAAGGTTTTAAAGAATAAAGTGATATCTATCTGGCACACTGTCGGGATTAAGTGTTTACTATTATTCATACTATTAGAGTTTGGAAGTCAGTTGGAAGCTCTTCCTAAGTCAGGGAATTGGCTTCAAGTTCCCTATTTTATCCCTGTAGGACTCAGTGCAGTGTAGAACATCTGTTGAGGCTCAATGCTGACTTGTTATTTGACTCTTTTCCCTAGATTTTGGTGATACTCTATTAGCAATTTTTCTGGGAGATCCTCGGCAGAACTTTCTGATTGTGCCTGTGTGTGGTCTGGCCATGGGACTCCAAGGCTGCAGCCTCTTGCTCGTTTTATACATAAGCAGTGGTGTGTTTGTAAATGTTTACCAAACAGGTCTTTAAAAAACTCTAATTTGAATAATTTGTGGATTTTTGTGGTGTAAATAGTGTCACTATGGCCAATTTTGAGCTGCCACCATGATGTGAACTTGCTCACAAAAGTTCTGGAAGGTTGGCAATCGACTCTCTGAAGCTACTTGACATGTAGCAGTTCAACCTCTCTAAAAGTAGGAGCATAACTCTGATGTCAGAATGCACTGGGCTGCACTGGTGTCCCGTGTGCCATTTACCTTTCTTGACACCTTGAGTGAAATCCAGGTTCACATTTAAAATTCACCCTCCAAATTATACAGCACCACTTTGGGCTGTATTGTTGTGTCTTTCCCACTACAAATCTGGATGTCACAATGAGAAATGTCAAAATTCACCTGCTTTACAAGTTGACCATTTCATTAAAAAGAAAGCACTTGTTTTTTTATATTACATGTAAAAAGGATCTAATTAACTATAATAGCAACAGGTGCCTTGGAATTTTGGTCTGTTCCTGTAGAAGGATTTTTCTTTCTAAGCCAGCAGTCAGCTACAAAATGAAAAAAGACAGTGCCAGCAATAGCTGTGTCTTGGGGCTGTTTTCACAGGGCTGTCACAGAAGGTCCCACGATTTGTACACAGCATGGTTTCATTGGCTGCAATGTGAATGGAGCCCCCTGGAGTTGTGTGATACTGCTGCCCTTTCTATTTTTACTCATACGTTATTCCCTACTCTTTCTGGGAGAAGTTGACAACCAAATAGCTATTAAATCAGAGATGTCAGACTGTCCAAAGCAGTCTCTTCCTCTCAGCTCTATAGAAAAAGGGTCAGCATGTTAAATTTTATAGCAAATAAATAGTTCATATTCAATTTGTCAAAGATTTACTGAGTGGTTACTCCATATAAGTATTCTGTTAAATGCTATTATAACATGATAAAGTGTCCAGAGTGAATTTGCAGCTGCCAGTCACACTCAGTGGATTCTATTGAGTACCCTACTGGGTGCATTATGGGTAAAGAAGAGGCACCGAACATAGGGCACCTTCAGAGAGCTTCGTAACTTTTTGGGAGGACACATGTGCACAAATGACATTCTTTGGGAAGAAAAGAGTAAGTATACTCCTCAACAGTGATGTATTGACTTTGTTTAAAACCCAAACATATGGGAAGACATCTCTCCAGATGAATGCTGTCTACTCTAATTACTTTTGGGAACTGTATAATTATTTCAGTGTGGCTGCTATTGTCCCAATGGCATTTGCATTTTCTTTTTAGAAATTAAGAATCCATGACAAATTCTCTTGAATATCCACACTTAACACATTTTTTCCCCCTGAGGGTGGATTAGGGCTAATTCTTTGGTAAACTTAGAGGCTTATACACAGACTTTGAAGATGTGGCAGATGGTTTAGGTTGACTGCTCCCATACTCCTTCAGCCCCTGCCCCTCACCTTCCTTTATTACAGAGGCTGGGATGCTGTGCTCTTCTACCTTCTGGTTTTGTGTGTAGCTCAGGGCAATGAGAGGACAGCAATAATGTCCCTGCCAATAATTTATAGGTGGAAGTTCTTGAGAAGTGTTCTCTTCTTTATTGAAAAGACTTGAAAGGAGACAGTTTTTGGCTCCTTTGCCTTCTTTCATGCCTCTGTGTCGTCCCATGATACCAAGGGAAGTATCAACAAGGTATAAACATGAAGACACCTTGAGGACAAAAGTCAAATTCTAATGATGGTTGGCAGAATAACAGGAAGAAGGTGGGATCCTGAGGGTATCTCGGGTTGGCCATCCCAGCACTGGTTTTTGTGTCTCTGGATGTCCTGTTACGTGCAAAATATCTTTGATTATGAAACATCTGCTCATCTGGTTATCCATGACTTCAAGAGGAATGAATTCTTAACAAAGCACTGAAGACAATAGCATAAGATAAATCCTAAACATGTCTTGAACCCATACAGTAATTATTGACTAAGTGTTGCTTTTATCTGTTTGAAGATAGGATGGTTAGCATTTTGATAAATGGAGGCAAAGAGAAGAGCTGACATTTGCAGAGTGTCTCTTTGTGCCAGACACACTTCAAATGTTATTTCTTTTAATGAGGTCAATCAAATTAGAGTTGGTATCATTCTCACAGCCACTACATGGGAGAGCCGGAGTTCAACCTGAGGTCTCAATAACTTCCAAGCCTGAGATGTGAGTGGGATGAGGGTAGGGAGAGTTGGGTAGAAGAGGAACCAAAGGGCATTTGAGGTAAGGGCAATATCGACAAGAATAAGTATAAATAAGAAAAACAATAAGAAGCTTAGCCTGGCTGCAGTTTGGAATTCATTTTGAGAAGTACAAGAAGATATGTGTGGGCAGAAAAAACAGAGACAATGAATTTAATCCAGTAACTAGAGCCACTTGTTAGTAGGAAGCAATTGCATGTCCTTTAGGAGGAAGATGATATGCTGTGCTCTTGGAAAAGTTATCTGGTACTAGGTTTTACTATAGTTTAAAAGAAAATAGACTTAATCAAAACCAGATTAGATTACTTTTTAGGGGACCACTTTTTACCAATATGCTACGTCTGAGACTGTAAACCTCAAATAACAGCCATAATCAGCATCTTTTTTGATATAAAATTTCTTTGCTAGAATCTTTAGGCAGGTAATAACACTGAGACAGGTGTTCTTGGAATAAATGGAAGAGAAATTTGCACCTGACCTCAATGAAATTTTTAGCAATTTTTGCTTTCTACATGTTACTAGTTCTCAAGATTTGATAAAGAATAGATAAGCCTATTACATAGAGGATAGAAGTAGAGCATTAGAAAAATCTTTGATGATTTGAAATTATGCATGACACAGTTGTCTGGCAGGCTAGTTTGGTAATGCTAGATACCTTATGCTTAATATTTAGACACAGCCTCTTTCAGGTATAGTGATAGCCCAGTTAACAAAGCAATTCAAAGTTAGCTGATCAATATGACTCTAATGAAATAGATAACTTGATTTGATTTATTTTTTATTTAAGAGGCTTATTTAATTTAGGAATTCACCTTTCTGAGATTTTTGTCAGCTTCACCATAGCATGTATGACAATTTAACCATTGAAATTGTCTACTGAGACCAGAAAACTAAACTTGGAATTAAAGTCGATGCCATATGACTGTAATGAAATTTTTATACACAGATACCAATTACTATCTAATCTATCATTCTACCTTTTTATGATAATAACTGATACCCATTTTCTTTTTCTGCAAATATGTTGTCTGTGAAGTCTAGACTGTAGACCCTGGTATTACATAGAAAACATCACCCATAGATGTCTTCTTTATAATGACATATAAGTGCAGTGTATTAATTATTAAGGCATAATTGAGGCAGATGTTTAGTTTATTTCCCTTTAAACTAAATTAATAGAATATTTTAGTTAAGTTTTTAATACTTTATTTAAGACCTCGAATTATCAGAGATGTCTATATGTTGCTAGAATCTAAGCTACATTAAATCTCTATTTAGCCCTATAAGTTTTGACCACTTATTTTCTAGAACCATCCAATATGCTCTGAAGTCTGCCGAGAGTAGGAGAGAATTGTATTCCAGGGCCTGTGCTTGGTTTGAGCCCCTCTGTAGCGTTGGGGTGAGGTAGCACAAGTTTTTCTTAACCTAAAGAGATGTTAAATGTCCAGAAGGCAAGACATGTGACAGTTTTATTGTGGTTATTCTGTTGCAGTGGTGGCAATGCTGAAGCTGTTTGTTGCTTTTAGAGGGCATTTTAAATTTTCCTCAAACACCTATTGCTTTCCCAACAGGCACCTTGTCTTAGTCAGCTCTTGTTGCTGTAACAAAACAGCACAGACAATTATTTCTCTTAGTTCTGGAGGCTGGGTCATCCTAAATCAAGGTGTTAGTAGATTCAGTTCTTAGTGAGGTCTCTCTAGCTTGCAGAAGCTGCCATCTTGTGCACAGGAAGACAGAGAGAGCTCTAGTCTCTCTTCCTTTTTTTATAGGGACACAAATCTCATGATTTATAAAACCGTCATGACCTCATCTGAACCTAATTCCCTTTCAAAAACTCCTAACTCTGGAAGTTAAGGCTTCAACTTAAATATTGGAAGGACACAAACATTCAGTGCACCATGCCGCCATTACCACTTCTTCAGCCTGAAACCCTTTCTTTTTTTCTTTACTATTCTTGTTTATTTAATAAAGTAATGGAAAATTTTCTGAAATGGCTTGTATTTTTATAATCTTACTTTTTTTTTCTTATTTATGAATGGAAAAGGACTATTGTAAGAATTACGGTTGCAAATCAGCCAAGTTTTAGAGACTTTTAAGTCAACATTGTTGAACCATACAGTATTGGTTTGTCTCATAATTCGAAAATCACATTTTGCTTACATTATTTTTTATTAAGTTATTTTGAAAACTGACCCATGGAAATGGAACAATTAGTAGATTATAGATACAGTTAACACCAAATGTCCAATTATTTAGAATATAAAATGGGGAACTTTAGTCAGGTTTTGTTTTGGCAGTTGCTGGTAACAATAATCCTGGTCAAATAAAAAGATATCTCACAGTTAAGAAAACAAAAAACAAAACAACCAATTTTTGAGATAATATATACATGGTGGAAATCTCAGGTTACTTAAAAATTTTTTTTTCCAAAGGAATAGGCATCCTAAAAGCAGTAGATTTAAAATAGGGACACTGCTAATTGATGGGGGGTTAAAATACTTTGTAATTTATTTATTTATTTATTTATTTATTTATTTGGTTGTTTATTTATTTATTTATTTTTAGACAGAGAGAGAGAGAGAGAGACAGAGACAGAGACAGACAGCCAGGAAGGTAGAGAGATGAAAAGCATCAACTCATAGTTGTTGCACTTTAGTTGTTCAGTGATTGCTTTCTTATATGTGCCTTGACCAGGGTTCTCCAGCTGAGCCAGTGACCCCTTGCTCAAGCCAGTGACCTTGGGCTTAAACCAGCAACCTTGTGCTTCAAGCCAGCAATGTTTGGTCTCTAGTCAGTGACTATGGAATCATGTGTATGATCCCACGCTCATGCTGGAGATCCCGCCTCATGCTGGTAAACCCGCACTCAAGCCAGTGACCTTGAGGTTTTAAATCTGGGTCCTCAGCATCCTGGGATAATGCTCTATCCATTGTGCTACTGCCTGGCCAGGCTACTTTTTATTTTTAATAATAATTTTAGCTTTTTGTTTTAGTTCAGAAGTTCTGCAAATACCTGAAGGAATTTCAGCATTGCTTACTGCCTCATCTCTGTATCCTTGTCACACTATAAGGACACTATTGTTATCAGTTTTAATACTTGTGAAGACAGAGTGTAGGAAAGCTGTTCTTTTACTACCATGTTCAGCTAATTCTTCCTTTTTCTTCAGGGGAAGGATAACAATATTCATCTTGAATTTATGGTCCAATTTTGTTCCCTTTCTTTTAGAAAGTATTCACCAGATGTGCAAAATACCTGAAATAGAATAAAACTTCACTGGAAGAAATGGTCTTTCAGTGTGTGTGGGTGATGTGAGTTCTAAAGGTCTGACCTCTGTGAGGCTCAGATGAGGTGCATTGTGTTGCCTTGTATTGACATCTAAACGTGCATTTAGAAGAAATGATAATCTACTTGCAGAGTCCTTGAAGTAGTATTTATTTCATATAAACCCAGTATTGGTTCTAAAGTTCATGAGACTTGGGAACATGAAAGGCTGGGAATGTCATTAGCTGGGAGGGATGAATGCAGCTGTAGGGGAGGCTTCTAGGGGAAGCCCATTCTCTGAGCAGCTCTCTTTCTTTCCCAATGACATGGTGGGAATGTGCTGTGGACAGGGTTATGGTTCTACCTCTCTTTTTGGGAATGACTTTCTCTTCTTCTTCTAATCACTGGTCACTTTGTGGGAGACCTTAGCAGATGAAGCACAGGTTGAAGCTTTAACTCTCAAAGTTAAGTGTGTTTTGGAAGTAATTAGGTTTAGATATGGTCAGGAGACTAATAATAATGGGATTAGCCATCCTTCTAAGAAGAGGAAGAGAGAGTAGGCTAGAGAAACACTGCTGAGTGGGTCCTGCCTACAGAGTGAACATGGTATGGGCATATGCACATACAGGGTATGAAACTGAGCACGAGCACAGCAGACCCACCTTCTTGAAGAAAGGCACAGAGATGTTCTTTTCTGGGGTGACTGCAACCTTTAGTAGTGCCCAAAACTTTATTTTATTTATTTATTCATTTTTTTTTAGAGAGAGAGAAGGGGGGAGGAGCAGAAAGCATCAACTTCCATATGTGCCTTGACCAGACAAGCCCTGCATTTCGAACCAGCAACCTTAGTGTTCCAGGTTAACGTTTTATCCACTGTGCCACCACAGGTCAGGGTCCAAGACTTTATTAAATGTTTGCCCACTATATTCCAGTCCTTGCAAGTACAAAAGATCCTGGCTGACCTCACAATTTATTGAGGGAGATGACAAAATGCAAGGAAACAATGAAATAACAAGATAATTACGGAGAGTTACTAGAGCAATGGAGACAGTAAACAGGATTCCAGGAGAGAAGAATCTTATTTCAGACTCTTTGTGGGTCAAGTGCTTTGGGAAGGCCTCTCTGAGGAGGTGGATCTCATTGCAATGCCTGGGAAAGCCTGGCAGTGGGTAGAACCAGAGGGCAAGCATACAGACAGAGGGAAGAGGAGCTGCAAAGTCGCTAAGGCCCTTTTCACTCTGAAAGTAAACTGGTTTAGTTCATTCACTCTTCAAATGAGTACTTATATTTTAGGTAATTATTTTTCCTTAAGAGGCTTGCTTTTATGGGAAAGAATTGATTTTATCTGCTCTTGATTTTGACATTAATAGTAGATAACTAGAAGGGCTCAATTTCAAATATTATATCCCGAACTGGATAAAAAGAGTGTTAAGTTTTCTGTTGTGTTTTGTTGTTTGTTATTTTTACACATGGAGCTGCTATTCAAGCAGAAACAAAATATATATAATTTTAACGCTAAAATCTGGTGAATGAGAAAAACACACATGTGCATTATTTTCTCTTTGTTCTACCCAAGATCATGGATATAGGCTTATTTTAAAAGTAGGCGTGAAATATAAATATGTATGTCACTGAAAAACATGCACTTTTGAAGGGCTATAATCCTTCACTTGAAGAAACCTATCAAATAACTTTATTTTATAATAGAGAAGCTGTTTTCCTCTACTTTGCTGTTTTTCAGTAAGTTCTGAATAATTTTCAAAATAAGGTGGCATTTATTCTTTTTGATGAAGACAGCAATGTATTGCTTTGAGTTTCAAAGTATGACTGTATCATTACTCAGACTTTGTTCTCTTCTGAAATAACATAGTTCTTTTTCTAAACTATTCTGATTGAAATATGGAATTACTTTGACAGTAACAGTTAAAAATATTAAAGTTTTAAAAAAAATGTTACCTAATATGTTAAAGGAAAATTTGCATTTAAGTTAGAACAATCAGTCTGTGCTAAACTTATTATAGAATGTTACTATTATTTGTAATAAATGGATATTTACAATTTGGGGGATATGGGGGAGTATACTTTTCAAAAACAGCTACTATTATTAGCTGTCATAATAAATAACAAAGAGATGGAATACCGATTCCTGCTTGTGAAATAAGAGTGATAGGTCAGGTATTTCATCTTCAAAATGCTTCTCTGTCAGAAGCAGCTTTCCTTTTTTTAGGTCCAAAGGGTCTATTCTCTCAGTGCACAAGTAAAAGGAAATGTGCAAGAAGAAATATTCATCAGAATGAGTTTGTTTAAGTTGTTTTAGCTCAAGGGGACAGACGCTGGAACAGCTAAATAAAAGTGTCTGGGTGCAGGCCACAGCTGATGCAAAGAGCTGAAGCAGTTTCGCTTTTTATTCTGCTTTCTGAGAGATGTGGCTTACTTTTGCACTTCAGTACTGGGGAACTGCAGTAATTTCTTTGTGATTCTGCTTCAAAGCCCGAACTTCTAGAAGACGGGAAGCAGTAGGCAGGATGAGGGTTAGGGGTAGGAAGCCTGGTGCATAGGATCGTGGACTGTCAGCACCAACATCCTGCAGCAAGGGGTCACTGCAAATTTCTTCATGACTGTCTATAGTCTCCAAGCCTCATTCACTTGGTAACTGGTTACAATAATCCACAATTCAGAAACCCCTTCTGCTGAGGTTACCAATGCTCTAAGGCCATTCCTAGTTCACCTACTTGTGCACACTGTATCAGTCACCCTCTCTTCCCCTGTCCACTTTGGGAAGCTATCCCACCTTGCTTTCACTGACCTTTTATGTGCGTTATTCTGAGTCACATCCTCAACCATCTTTTCAAGTCCTATTAGGACATCTACTAAATTTGTACCAATTCCCTTTTCTCTCAGGTCTCAGGCTATGCTTTCCATCATCTACAAATTGGTTCCTCTGGGAGATTCTCAGACATCAAAATTAACTTGTCCAAAATTTAAGGTTTTTTTTCCCATCAGCTTAAAAGTTACCTGCCTTCCCTGTTCCCAGTCATGGTGAATGCCTGCCAGTTCCCCCCCCCCTTTTTTTATTTCTATAGTTAGCTTTGACTACAACTTCTTAATTCTCACTGAGTTACCAAACCCTACTGATGCTGTGGTATAAATATTCTAAATCTATTACGTCATTGAATCTCTGCCTTCCCTTCTGCCTCCAGTCCCTCACTTCTGTAGCTGTTCCTTGCCACTCCCAATACACAGAAACATCAGATTTTCTTTCCCATAAGACTGATGTGGTTCCTTTACCCTATTGTTGAAAGCCTTCAACAGAGTTCCCTAGTTGTGTATAGGATAAAGTCTAAACTTGGCATGCCATACAGTCCTCTGCAGTTGACCCCAATTACCGCTTACCTGAGTTTGAGTCAACAAATATTTATTGTGAACCTAATGTGTGCCAGACACAGAGAAAATAAAGATGGATAAGACACGCTCAGGAAGCTTACAGTCTGGAGGGACTCTAGACAGCTAAGCTAGTGATTCAAAAATATCGAGTCCTGTGACAGACAGACACCACTTTTTATATTCCAGTTACATTGAACTTTTGTTTCCAAAGCAGGGTGACTTCTCCTGTATTATATTCATTTTTTCTTCCTGAAATTTCTTTTCATTCTTTTCTACGTGACAAATTGGTGTTCAGCTGTTAGGAGCCCAGAGTTTCCTGGGTGAAGCTTCCCTTCCTTCTCCCAGGTGTGCTTCCTTGTTTCTAGGCCCTGAGTGTATGGGTACCATGCTGCCCTGATCTCGCTCACCTGAGGGCTGCATTGTCTTTCTTTTCTATTTATTCTTTGCCTTGTTGTGCCTGTTACTTGTAGATGCCAATGTTTGTTCAGTGAATAAATGAGTCATCTTGCTCAATGTCTCCCTTAGATCCAAGCATTCTGCCTTCAGGGGTAAACATCCCATCTCCCTAGAGGTACTTAGTCATGAGCACACTGAGGTAGCAGGTTACTTAGATGAACCTTTAGAAAGAAAGACTGAAGAAAGACCTTTTCTCTCTTCTCCTCTCCCTTCCTTGACTCCTTGTTTCATTCTTCCAGTAGAGACAGAGGACCTGGAAAACACTATAGTATATAAAGTTGGTGCATAGAAGGCTGCCTGAAGAAAAGTGCTGGAAGCAAGGAATGATGAGATTGTGAACTGAGTCAGGGCAGCCCCACCCCCAAGAGAAGCAGAGGCTCATCTCCAGGTGTGCTGCTCCATCACCGAGTTTCCCACATCATTGATGCTGAATATCTTTCCTCAGGATTACACTTCTACAATATGATTTATAATGGCTACATAGTCTTCTGTACATAGTTATCTTATAACTGACTTACCCGAGTCCCTATTATTGGGAATTCAGAAGTCTGCTCTTCTTGCATTTTTCAAAAAGTCACTTCTAAGAGTTGTGAACTCTTGGAGGAGGTTGGGACCCATGTTTGATGCCCTGTGCAGAACCTCCCTGTGCAAAACCAAATATCCACAGCTGTGCCCCTGGGTTTCTGCAAGGAAGGCTATATCTTATAGCCATTTTGTGCCACTCAGACTGTCCTCTGGTGTCATGCATGGTGAAATGGACATCCCATGTCCTAACGGTAGTTTTTTGGCTCTGTAACACATGTCAATATTTCAAAAGCCACTCTTGTCACTTTCTATTGGACTATGAAATATTTGGGGTTCACATTTGTCTTGAACATGGGTCCCCTGGCCAATTCAAGATGCCTTTCTCAGTTATTTTTGTTGGATGTTCCTGACTTATACTTTAGTTTGTAATCTGAATCCAAAGGAATTTTCAGTGGCAATGAGGGGAGACAGAAATTGTCTGAACTTGAGTCTGAACAGCGCCTATAAATCAAGTTAGATATGAACACTGTAGCTCCATTCCCACCCCAACTGTGGGTACCGCTATTCAATTTTGACACCAGCTACCTGGAATTAGCCTTAGACCCCACAGAGAGCCTTCTCTCCAGATGCCAGCTGGAAGTTCCATGGTCCTTAGAGCCTCAGGTTTCAAAATTCAGTACAGTGCTTCTCAGAACTCAGGAAGACACTATATCCATGATTATAGTTTTAGTATTAAATATAAACAAGGGTGAGGTCTAGGAGGGAATGTTAAACTTCCATGCCTTCATCTCATGGAAGCAGGGTGTGTTACCTTCTGGCCATATCCATGGGTCACCAACCAGAGAGCTCCCCTGAGCCTTGGTGTACAAAATTTTTCTTGTTTTTTTAGCAGATAGGTACAATTGATTAAACCATTAGACAGGTTATCAAATTACAACTCCATTTCTTGGAGGTAGGGGGCTGACAGCCCAATGTTTGATCTCTGGTGACCAGCCTCCATCATGAAGGGGCCCAGCAGGGGTCCCTCCATTAGCATAACAAAGACACTGTTATCACTCAGGAAATTCCAAGGTGGTTTGACTCTGTATCAAGAACCAAGGGATAAAGGCCAGATAAATATATTCTCTGTTTTGCTGTAATCCTGAATTAAATTACATAATGATTCCCCTGAACTGACTGAAATAAACTGGAGATGGGAAAATACAACTAGAAGTAGCCCTGTATATATTGGTACAGAGAAATAAAAAGAAAGTTCTTTTTAGCTATCAGCATTTGGCACCATTTGCAAATGGTAATGAGGTTATCATTTTAGAATGACTTAAGAAAATTGCCTCAGACTTCTGTAACTGGGTCAGGTTGTTGAGATTTCCATTACCTGGCAGAGGATAAAATTCTAAATATTTTAAGAAGATTATCGTTTTGTCCTTATATGGCCGGCATCATCGCCATCGTGGCCAGGCACATGCAGGTTCCCATTAGATTCGGACAGACTGTAAAGAAACTGTGAAGCCAAAAAATGTTGGGCCACCCCTTTATTCAATACTTGCACCAGCTGATGAGCAAACAAACACACAGGGCTCATAAAGCCACTGACACATTATCCGTTCCACAACCAGGAGAATCTTCTCTGGTTCTTCCTAGAATCAAAGGCCTCACTAGTCCCAAAGCCCCTCACCTCCGGTTCCCATCTGCCAACATGGCTTCTTACTCTGCAAAACTGGCTTCTCTTTCTTTCCCTGCCATCCTGGCTTCTTTCTTCTTCTCCTTCTCTCCTTTTAAAATTTTTCTGGCACCAAAACCTCTCCTCCAGCACTCAATAACATAACAATGGCCCTTCCTAAGCAGGAAAGTAATTAACAATTTCACAGATCACATACTTGGCACTGTCCAGTGCCATTTATAACAATAAAAGTGAGCAAACTCAAAAAGCACAAATTTTACAAACTCATTTACCCAACACTCCTCTACTACACATGCCTCATAGTTCTGCTTCCTCATTTGGCTTCTACTGTGCATGCACTCAGTGAAAGAAATTTCCCCCAATTTTCTCCCTTTTCTTGTTAATCCCATGAAACAGTGATGGTAATCCTCTGGAGTGGCTCTAAAACTATCTTTCCTGCCTAGTTGACTAGGCAGACTAGGCAGGATGTTGGTTATTTCTAGGGGCGACTAGAAAACTGCTGTTTCCCCACCTTAATCAAACTTAACCAGATGTCTGCTTCCTTCTCTTTCATTAATAACTAACTGCCGGCTGTTAACAGTTTCAGTGTTTTGAGCTGCATGATCTTGGGTAATTTTCACTACTTAGAGGATGTGCGATCTTCTTAACCTTTCTGTACCTCAATTATTTTCTCTGTAAAATGGAATAATAATACACACTTCATAGTGCTTTTATATGGAGTGATTCATGTAAAGTGCTTCTCACAATGGCTAGCACCATAAAGAACAGTCAGTGAATATTAATGTTTATGATGCTGACCTGGCAAGGAACCTCTTAAACTGAAAGAAACCTAAGTTTTCTCTTATTAGAGAATACATATCTATAATTAACATAAAAATATGGCAATTTCAAAAGACTATGACTAGGACAAGAAATGTTACTTAAAGTTGCACATTCCAAAATAAGCAAATTTAGTGACTGAGCACATTTTTCTGATTTTCGTTTCTCTGCTTTATTTTACCTAGCTAGAATAATTTTATTTTATAATTTTTCATTCATCAATGGAACATTAACTTTTTTACCTTTTATATCCTTTATGAGCCTTATCATCATAGCCACATAAGATGCTACTGAGTAAATTAAAACATATTTTATCTATAATAACATTAATAATAATAGCTATCATTTAAATATCAGGCTCTAGATATTTTATAGACTTTTCTACAAATATTTGAAAAATCTTAAACAGTTTTTCTGTGGTACTGTGGACAGAAAAGAGGCCACATGCTAATCCTGACAAGCTCAGGGGAAGCTTGCAAGGTGGACTTGCAAACTCAGAGACCTAAAGTAACCACACAGGATGGTCTGAATGAACATTTTCTAGCTAAAAGCAGTTCATGGTAGGTAGTCATGTCCTAGGTAATATTTTTCTCTAACAAAGGTCGATGCTTACCTCAATCGAGCCTGTCTGTTGTCTTTTGCATCTACAATAACATACCTGATAACATGCCTTTGAAATGTAAAGATGTGCTGTGCAGGAGGCACTGTACAGAGAATGCAATTACTTACAGATGGATTTTAGGGGGAAATTTATTATGATTAATAAAAAAAATAATCAAGACAAAATGTTATAGTAAAATAATGTTATAGTAATTAAATATATAGAAAGATAGAAAAATATAGAAGGTATATAGAAATAAATTAGGATATAATATTAAAAGCCATTAAAGCAAGTGGATAAGGCTATATGACCTCTGGGTAGGAACTAATCTAGTGTGTACTGATATGATAGGGAAGAATATGCCTTTTGTGCAGAGCCCAGTTAGTGTGTGTGTGAAATTATACAGATAAAAAAGAGCTCCCCGGGAGAAACTCCCTAAAAGTGGCTTGATGTGATAATCCTATAGATTAATACCTGTTAGAAGGCCTATACCTTAAAAGGGTACTAAAGCCAAGGGACCTCCAGCTGCAATTAGTCTTCCAGACACCAATGTTGAATGTGGACTGTCTCCACACCAGTCTGACCAAGGACAGCTGAGAGGAGCAGGACGACAGGGCCTCATTAAGCTGTACCCAGGCAAACCATAGGATTTGTGAGTAATAAACTGCTGGTATGATTCTTCCAACTAACTTGTGTGTCAATTGTGTCTTTCTTCCCGTGACAGTTGGTCTCGATACCAATAAGTAGAATCCTCATAGCCTCCTCAAGAGTAGTCTCAAAGAGGCTGCCAGCCCTGCTGTTAATTAAACAGGAGTCCCACTGCACAGGGAAGTCGAATTGGGGACATATGATTGATGCAGAGCTAAGGCTCTACTGGGACACAAAATCAAAAGGGATTTTGTCATAGTAACCCTCCAGAAGAATATGTTCCCAGCTGGTGAACAAGGGTTTATGATGTGTTAGGAGAATTCAGTTCAACAGAGACAGAGACAAAATGCAAGGTAAAAGGCACGTAGGCTTTAATTCACTCACAGTGCAGATGAGTGGTTGGCTCAGCCTAAGTTCAGCTTAGATGGGGCCCTGAATGACCTTGCTCAGTGAGATAAGATCTTCAAGCTTCTGTGATCTTCAGATGTTGGCAGGGAATAGCAATAGAAGAAGGAGAGAGAGAGTCTCAAAGCTTCATGCCCTTAGATATTTATATGAGCCAGCCACCATGCACATTTAAGTCTAGTTCAATAACAAGTTACAAGTTCAATAACATGTTTACATACATTTTTGGTTTTGCTTTTATCATTTTCAACCACCCACACTATCGGCTCACAACAGCCACACTTATCAACTCCTAGTCGAAGTATGTTTACATCTTCACTGCTGGTCAAAACATGTTTATATTTCTCTTTGGAACTTGTTCAATAACAAGTTTACTATAATAGGTTAGAATTTATGTAACCTAAAGTAGAATAAAGAAAAATCTTAATATAATCAACACAACAATAAGCTATACAACTTCACCAGACTAAGAAACATCAGCCTGGGTTCTATAGTAATAGCTACTTAAAGCAATAGACTATGAAAAAGAGAATTAAGAGTATGTAAAAATCTCACCAAACCATGAAAGAACACATCACCAGACCAAGAAGCCTCAGCGTGGGCTCCAAAGTCAGCCACCTGCCTTGCCCATCAAAGAGGAAGTTCTTTAGAGCTTCAAGGGCAGTCTGGGACTCTACCTATTTTATGGGGAAATTTTGGCTGGAGGCTATTACAAAAGGCCCTTCAAGTGCATACCCTCTAGGAACAAAGAAGGACCACCACATTTCATAATAATTAACTAGCCAGTTTTCCTGGCTTCAAGGGAAACTGCAGCAGGACGTCTTATCCCACCCTGAGTAAATGGCTCAGTCATTCCTGTAACCATTTTTTGAGGCCCTTATTGTTCATGCTCAATTGAGTTCAAAGTCATATTTTTTTAATACACCATTCCTCCACAAAGGTCATATTCTTTTCCTGCTCCCCTCAGAGCAAGCATCCTACCAGAGTAGAAACCAACAACCCCCCTCATTGTTATTGTGATCATGTTAATTAACTCAACTATCTTATGCCTGCTTATGTTAAAGAAGTTTCAGTATATACATTTTTACTTTCTACCCAGTCCCAGAGATCTCCCCACTTTGCATTCTCTGGCCTCCCTAATCTATTAGTTTCATGCAACCCCACCTAATGGTTTCCCTTTCAATTCTAATGTATAAAATAAGTGGTAAAACAGTCATTTTCCAGAGCATATTCTCAATCTGTTGAAACTTTTCTTTCCAGCAACTGTAGACAGTTTGGCTCAAATAAACTTCATAAAAATTCTTACAGGTTTGGAAGTTTCTTACTTCCAATTTACTAAAGTTGACAATACCCACTTAAGAGATGGACCTGACATTGCACAGTTCGCCAGAGCTGTGGCTAAACAAAAAGGTGTGATTCTGAACAGGGTGTTTGATTGTGAACCTTGTCAATTTCCCACTATATTGTGTCCTTCCAGTTTTAACTACTTGGAATAACAAGATGAAGTATATTTTTGTATTACAAATTTTATAACTCTTCTAAAGTTTTTTCTAAGATTATTTTGGTAGGTCTTTTTAAAACAACATTAACATAATCAGAAAAAAAGGTGAGGCAACTTAAGGTTTAAAAAAAGGGGACACAGAGAAAACTGAGGATCAGTGTGAAAGGCAGAAACTGCGGGTCAAACCAAAACCATGAGATTAGTGTGTTCAAAAAGGAAAGTTTATTTTAAAAATGCCTGGGTGCAGGCGGGCTGAGAGCAGCAAAGGTGTCAGCCGCAAGGGAGGGATGCAACAGGGGCTATATGAATTCATCAAAGGTCCTTGGGTAAAGGCAGCTGCAAGATAACTTCTGTTTGTGATCAGGTGTGATGCCACAGTTCCTCAAAATTGTCTGCACCCTAAACCAATAGTCCCTTTTTTGCATCCAGCTACAAGGGAGGTCTGAGCCAGATTACTGAGTAGGCAAGTCCTTTTTCCTCCTTCAGGCCTGCTTTGTTCTTAAGAAAGGTGGTGGCTGAGTAGCCATTTTATTTATCACAATGTATTTTTAGGTTCACTATGGAAATACAAATCCAACTCTAATTGGTATGTCTAAAAAATGTTCTCTCTCTTTTTCTTCTTCTCTTTTTCAGTGGGAAGAAGGGAGACAAAGAGACAGACTCTTGCATGTACCCTGACAAGATCCATTCAACAAGCTCCCAACCCAGCAATGCTCTGCTCATCAAGGGATGTTACTTAGCAACAGAACTATTTTTAGCACCTGAGGCAGAGGCTCCACCTAGCCGTCCTCAGTGCCCAGGCCAACTCCCTCTAATCAATTGAGCCATGGCTGTGGGAGGAGAAGAGAGAGAGTGAAAAAGAAAGTGGGGAGGAGAAGGGGTGGAGAAGCATATTGTCACTTTTCCTGTGTCCCTTGACTGGGAATCAAACCAGGGACATCCATTCAGGGGTCGTCAAACTTTTTATAAAAACCACCCACTTTTGCAGTGCTGGTAGACCTGGTCCCTACCGCCCACTAGTGGGCGTTCCAGCTTTCATGATGGGCCAATCGTGGCACTATTTGGTTGCACGGTAGGGACCAGGTTGACCAGCACTGCAAAAGTGGGCAGTTTTTATAAAAAGTTTGACGACCATGCTCTACCACTGAGTCAATTAGCTAGGGCCTTTTTTCTTCCCTTTGTGTTATTTATTAACCATTGCTGTTCTTATTATATTATTACTATTACAACAACCTCTTTCCTCAAGATATCTTCAGATCTTAATGTTGATGTCGTATCAAAATTTCTACCAGAAGTTACTATTTCCCTTTGTAAGTTATATATATTTTTTCATCCAAATCAGTCTATTGTGAGTTGGGTTCTGTAAACCAACTGTTCATTAGTCCCTGACACATTTCCAGTTGAATCAAGCTGGTGAACCAAACATTGGTGTCCACAGAGAAGATGGCTGGAAATTCACCCTCTTATAGCATGGCCAAGGACTTCCTATGGTATTCAAGTTGGGAGAAGGTAACAAAGTATATATCTACCTTTTGGGAAACTATAAAGTTGGTGACTGTGACACTACACACAGGAAACTGTGTCAAGTGCCAAAAGCAGGTACTTTTCCCCTGAAGAATAAAAGAGAGATAAAATTATTATAGACAATTTTCAAGACATTGTTCTCATTACCACTTTTATCTCTAGGGTTATGCTTTAGTTTCTAAGCCATATACTTTTTATCTTACTACTGTACAGGAAAAAATGACTAAGCTATGAGTCTATTATTGAGTTGGGAATTCAAATTATCCATGCCTAAAGAGAGGCAAGCCTGAATAAAGGAGGAGCTGCAGATAGAAGAGAAAAATTGTACCTTAAAAATTCCAGGAATGAACATTGAACTCTGTGTATAATTAAAAATTATACCACTTATAAAACCATTATAAAAACAAATTACACATGAATCTTTTGTGTCCAATTATGGAATTTAACACAGCAGGGTAAAAAAAATTACTGCTCATTTTTATCCATGTGTCTAGTATTAACTCCCAATGGTATTTTTAAAAGCCCATTTTTATTGTTTCAGAGAAATAGTCAAGGTTATTGTAATTAGTTTCCCTATGACTCAAAAACTCCGAGTAATGTGAGTACCTGCTGATATGTGAGACACAGTATAAAGTACAGTCTTTATAAATAATGCCAATTTAAAATAATTTGATAATTAGTGATAAATGAAAGGGCTTAGGAAGAAAATTTCTATAGTCACTGTGAAAAAAATGAAGTACAACTTGGGAATTGTTAAACTTTTGTTCATAGCTTTACTTGAAGTATGTTCATGATTCAAAGAGGCTAATACAGTAGACATATAAGGTTTAAGTACCTAATTCAATATTTAAAGCAACAGTACCTAGTTCTATTGGCTGAAATCTTGGAGAACCAAATGCAGCCTATATGTCCATTATAGTCATTAAGATAAAAACAAACTAATGGAATCAGAAACTCCAATAATTGGCAAGGCCTTGGAGGCCCTCTTTCCCAGTTCCTCTATGAAGCGGGTACCATATCTATGGCATTCCTATAATTTTCTTTGATAAAAAAACAAGCAAAACAAAGAAACAAACAAACAAAAAATAAAAACAGTTAATGACATACTAAATTTTGAACCAGGCTGAGTACATTGCCTTGTTTTATCAAAATGATTGTTAATTTTTTTAAAATTCATTTTAGAGAGATGAGGAGGGAGAGTGAGAGAAAAAGAGAGAGAAATAAAGAGAGAGACAAGAGCAGGGGGAGAAGCAGGAAGCATCAGCTCCCATACATGCCTTGACCAGGCAAGTCCAGCATTTTGAACCAGTGACCAGTTTCAAGTCAATGCTTTCTCCCCTGCACTGCCATAGGTCAGTCAAAATGATAGTTAATCCTTTTTCTTTTTCTTTTTTTTTTGTCAAAGAGGCAGAGAGAGAGAGACAGAGAGAGGAACAAATAGGAACAGACAGACAAGAAGAGACAAAGATGAGAAGCAACAATTCTTTATTGCACCTCCTCAGTTGTTCATTGATTGCTTTCTCATATGTGCCTTGACCAGAGGGGCTACAGCAGAGAAAGTGATCCCTTACTCAAGCCAGCGAACTTGGGCTTCAAGCCAGTTACCGTGGGGTCATGTCTATGATCTCATGCTCAAGCCAGCGAATTGCTCTCAAGCTGGTGAGCCCATACTCAAGCTGGATGAGCCTGCGCTCAAGCCGGAGACCTCATGGTTTTGAACGTGGGTCCTCTGCATCCCAGTTTGATGCTCTATCCACTGTATCACCACCTGGTCAGGTGTTAGTTAAATTTTTAAATTTGATTTTTCTCAGAGACAATATGCTAAAATTTAGGCTTTGTTTATAGTAAAAATTTTCAGTCAAATCAATAGGAGAAAAGAATATACTGGTTATAAGCCAGTCTCATCATTTGATGTGCACATTGTCTTAGGAAGAAGTTGGAGTCCTATAGGTTGACAATAAGATGTTTTTGAATAGAGTTACCAGGAAATAGATTTGAATTCTGTTTCAGTTCTGTTACTCATCTGTTTAGGAACTTTGGGTATCAACTGGCATTGTGTATACCTCATTTTTTATCCTTAAGGAATACAGTGATGCCCTAGTTGGATAAACATGGTTGGTTAGAGCATTGTCCTGAAATGCAAAGGTTGCTGGTTCAATTCTCAATCAGGACACATACAGGAACAGGTCAATGTTCCTGTTTCTTGCTTGCCCACCCTTCCTCTCTTGCTAAAATCAAATTTAAAAAATTTAAAAATAGAAAACAATTAAAAAAAGAACACAACAATGTTCGCTTTGGTGAATAATACTTATATTTGAATGACATTTATCATTATTTTTTAATGGTGCATGTTGAAACAAAATTTATGTGTTTTTTTATATCAACTAGTCTTATAATTCTTTTTTGCGTGACAGACAGAGACACAGAGAGGGACAGATAGGGACAGACTGACAGTAAGAGAGAACGATGTGAAGCATCAGTTCTAACTTGTGGCATCTTAGTTGTTTGTTGATTGCTTTCTCATATGTGCCTTGACTGGGGTGCTACAGCAGAATGAGTGACCCCTCATTCAAGCCAGCAACCTTGGGCTTTAAGCCAGCGACTTTTGGACTCATGCTAGCGACCATGGGGTCATGTCTATGATCCCAAGCTCAAGCCAGCGACCCCGTGCTCAAGCTGGTGAGCCTGAACTCAAACCAGATGAGCCTGTGCTCAAACCAATGACCTTGGGGTTTTGGACCTGGGTCTTCTGTGTTCCTGTCTGATGCTCTATCTACTGCGCCACTGCCTGGTCAAGCATGGTCTTGTAATTCTTATAGGCATACAGTTTACAGTGTGTTGTAGGATAAATATCTATAAGAGGTCTCTGAGATGCAAAGCAGTAAATGTGGAATGAGTTGCCTTAATAGAAAATAAACTCCCATATGGGAAGCTGAGAGACTTGCGACAAAGGCTCAGAAATCAGGCTGGTAATTGAATGTACTGATGTGTAAGATTGCTAGCAGAATTGAGGGTGTGTGGTTGGATCTTTGGACATTGCAAAATATGTACTAACTAAAACAGGGGTTAGGAATCTATGGCTCGTGAGCCAGATGTGGCTCTTTTGATGGCTGCATCTGGCTTGCAGAAAAATCTTTAATAAAAAAAAAACATTAAAAATATAAAACATTTTCATGTATTACAATTCATTCATTTCCTACCACTCATGTTCATAGTCGTGGGTGGCTGGAGCCAATCACAGCTGTCCTCCGGAACAACACCAAATTTTTATTGGATAATGTGTAATGTACATGGGTCATTGTGAGGTCAGGAAGTAAACTTCCCTCCTTTTAATCAAGTAGTCAGCTAGCTAGTTGCAGAAATCCTTTTGACAAAGAAGATGGCTAAAAGAAAAAAAGATGAGGAGTATCAACTTTTCAGCAGGATAGACAGAGGAATTTGCCTTTGTGGAGAGAGCAGGTTCTGCAGTGTGTCTAATATGCAATGATAAAATTGCATCAATGAAATGGTCAAATATAAAGCGGCACTTCAACACATGCCATACTACATTTGCATCGAAATATCCACCGGGGGACAGCAGGAAGAAAGCATGTCAAGAGCTACTGTGCAGAGTGCAAGGTAGTCAGCAGCAACTTTGTGTTTGGACCCAACAAGGTGACTGGAATTCGGCTAGCTTTGCTCGTGCTTTAGCAATTGTGAGAAACAGAACCACTCACAGATGGGGAGTATGCCAAAACATTAATGCTTGTTGTTGCCAATAAACTTTTTGATGACTTTTCGGATAAAGAGAAGATAATCAAATGAATAAAAGACATGCCTCTGTCGGCAAGAACTGTTCACTATTGTACCATCATGATGGCAAATCAAATTGAGACAACACAAGTGAAGGACATAAATGCAGCACCATTCTTTTCTCTTGCATTGGATAAGCCATTTATCCCAGTTCAGCGTGATTATAAGGTATGCTGTCAGTGACACACTCCATGAGGAAAGTCTTGCTGTTTTGCCTATGAAAAAAGACAACAAGAGGGGAGGATTTATTCATGTCATTCACTGAGTTAGCTAAAAAAAAAAAATCTACCAATGAAAAAACTTATTTCGGTGTGTACTGATGGTGCTCCGTGGATGGTGGGGAAAAACAGAGGATTCGCAGCGCTTCTTCCTAAACATGAAAAGAGACCCATCCTAAGTTTTCACTGCATCCTACATCAGGAGGCACTTTATGCTCAGATGTGTGGCAAGCAGCTTGGTGAGGTGATGTTGCTGGTCATTCGGGTGGTCAACTTTATTGTTGCCCAAGCTTTAATGATCACCAGTTTAAAACACTGCTGGATGAACTTGGGAATAATTATCCTGGTCTGCTTCTGCACAGCAATGTGCGTTGGTTGTCAAGAGGGAAGGTGCTCAGCTGTTTCGTGGCTTGTCTGAGCGAAATCCATACTTTTCTTGAAATGAAAAATGTCGAGCATCCTGAGTTAGCTAACACTGAGTGGCTCCTGAAGTTCTACCATCTCGTGGACATGACTGAACATCTGAACCAGCTCAATGTGAAAATGCAAGGCATTGGAAATACAGTCTTATCCCTTCAACAAGAAGTGTTTGTATTTGAAAACAAACTGGAACTCTTCATCGCTGACATTGAAACAGGTCGTTTACTACAGTTTGAAAAACTGGGAGAGTTTAAAGATGCATGCACAGCAAGTGACCCTGCTCAACATCTTGTTCTCCAGCAGCTAGCAGGCTTCACATCTAATCTCCTACAGTCATTCAAAGTGTGCTTTGGAGAATTAATTTCGTGAGCACACTCATCTTTTTAAGTTCATCACCCATCCACACGAGTGTACAGTGGACAGTGCTGACCTGAGTTATATCCCCGGTGTCTTCGTCAGAGATTTTGAACTACAAGCTGCTGACCTGAAGGCCTCAGACATGTGGGTAAATAATTCAAGTCACAGAATGAAGATTTGGAAAGACTTGCATAACAGCAAGCAGAGTTGGGGAGCAAACACAAGTGGGGAGAAATGAAAAAACTTCAAACTGAGGACCAGCTGATTGTCAAAACTTGGAACATGCTTCCTGTCACATACCACACACTGCAGTGTGTGAGTACTGCTGTACTGACAATGTCTGGCTCTACGCATGCATGTGAGCAGTCTTTCTCACATCTAAAGAACATTAAGACCAACCTACGATCATGTTAAAGGATGGAAGTCTCAATGCCTGCATGAAGGTTAACCTCACCACATATCAACCAGACTACATAGCCATCAGCAAAACCATGCAGCACCAGAAGTGGCATTAATGGTAAGAAGTACTTTATTCATCATTGGTTAGCAACAGCATAACAATGTAATTAAAAGGAATTCAGAGACTTATTGTACTTTAAAAATGTTGGTCTTACATAAAATGCACATATTTACTTGTATTTAGTGTTAAACATAATGTATGGCTCTCACGGAATTACATTTTAAAATATGTGGCGTTCATGGCTCTCTCAGCCATAAAGGTTCCCGATCCCTGATCTAAAAAATAATTGTTAAGAAAGACAAAGATTAAAATGTGATCTTCTAGGAAAAAAAAAGTGGCCCACAGAAATCCTGAAAAAGGAATTTATCCTTTTTTGTAATCCTTGAGAAAAACATTTTAACTGTTGGGTTTGGGAAATGTATACTGCTCACAAAAATTAGGGGATATTTCAAAATGAATATGAAGCTATAAAATATCCCCTAATTTTTGTGAGCAATATAGTTGCATCTTTTTCTGTGCATTACTTAACAGAGTTCACCTCCAGATCTCCCCTCCTCTCACTTGGAAAAGAAAAAAATAGAATAAACACAATCATTTCAATGTTTCCTTTCTTATACTTCATATACTATCTTACATGCTCTTCATTCTTATTTGTTTGACAACTTTTGGACATTGTGGTCATTTAGAGACAAACAGGCGACAGTCAGATCACCTTATGATTATCTTTGAAGATATGACCTTAGGCTATTTTCACTGGACTATTTCACAAAGAATAAAAAACAAAAAACACTAACTTTCTGCTATCTTACAAATAAAGCATTTATTATTTCTTTAAAATCTAGAGAATTAAATAAAAACTTTAGAAAAGCTATTTTTAATACAAGAATATGAAAGAGGATATGCATTTTACAAGTCACAAACAGAACTTAATCTCTCCATTTAGAGTGCTATTTCATGCAGAGCGTATGCTTGAGGAGGTGGATGATAGTCTGTGCTAAAGTTTGTAGAAGAATTAGTTATGGATCCATGCCATAAGGGAACCATATATTTGGTTTGGATGACCAGAGAAGAGAAAATCAGAAGCAGAAAGCCAAACTCTTTTGAAATGTTTGTTGAAAAGCCAGTATGTAGCAAATGCCCACTCTGTGCCAGGCACTGTGCCAGGTATTTTACAGGTATTGTCTTATTTGGCCCATACTGTAACAGTTATTATTCTCATACTGACAGAAAATTTTCAATGAAAGAGAGAATTGACAATTTGTACTACTCCAGGATGCAGTAGTAAGATTATTGGGTGAAATTTTATCATTTTATTCCCCATAAAAAACAAAGAATGGCCCGGATGCACCATCTCTCCCTCATAGCTCTCTAGGGTTAGGCTGCACCTAGATCATTGACCCCTCTTTGTGCTCTCTAACTCGAAGCTCTGTCCTCTATCAGTGACCAATGACTCCAGGAAAGAGGAGGACTCCTCAGTCAAAAACATCCAGTGGCATTTGTCCCTTGCTTGCTGTCCAGTTTAACCCACCATCAGTAGAAAGTTTGAAAAGTATTCTTCTCCCAACAGAAAATTTCCTTGGGATATAAATAATCTCTGTCACCAGCAATGTCACCATAGGCTGAATTATGACATTGGATGGAAAAATGGGACTAGGCAACTTTCCCTCTTTTATTCCCATCTCAGTATGTCTTGATTTTATGTTAGCTGAAAAGTGAACAGGCTTAGTAACTTTAGAAGTACCCCATTGTAAGAAGCTTCATTACTTTCTGAGATGCTATAGTTTGGTTCAAGCCTAATCATTTGCTAAGCCACAGTGGCTCAGAAATAAATCAAAATCACAATCAGAAAATATTTTCATACAACATAACTGAAATAAATTAGGAACAAGTCTTGTGCTATACAAATCACACAAAAAAAACCCCACAGTGAATATGTTGTATATCTACTTTCAAGGCCTTTTTAAAATTTATTTTCAGTTTTAGCTTTCAGTTAAAACCACACTTAATATTTTATCTTATAATAATTTAGATAAATAATTAAGCATTTATTGAGAACATATTCAGTGAGCTCGATGATCTAAAAATGCAGATATAGAAATAAATAAATTTTGCTTGTGAGGGCAGCAGTTGAGGGCTGGTGGACTGCTGACCTGTTTGGAACCATCCAAGCATTGACTCAGGTATTGGTCTCAGTGGGGCCAATTATAAGCATAGGCAATTTTTATGAGAAACAGGAAAGAACAGTGGAATTCAACTTTGCAGTCATAAGATAATGAGTTAAATACACAAGCCGAAGGTGCAAGGCCACAAATTCAGATTCAAGTAGAGATCAAACAAGAAGTTGATCAGAAGGGGAGGATATTTTGGAATTCACTCCAACATAACAAATCTCTTAATTTATCTGGTTCCCAGGAAATAGTTATTGGATGAATGAATGAATGTGTGGAGAATGATCACCTGAGAGATCTGCCTTTCAAGGTATTGATTATGATAATAAGGTGCACTGTTCCGGATTCAAGAATCATAGGAAGCACAGCAAGAAGCCGAGTAGAGAAATCTGATTCTTGCACCTAGATTTGTAAACATGGTACAAACAGTAACCACAGTGGAGGATTGTTGGAAAACTGGACATCAGGAAAGTGTTTATGGAGAGAGGTGGAGGCAGAAGGAGATTTCAAAGCATGGTTTGAGGGAAAACATCCCAAGGTGGAGAGGAAATAAAGAATAAAGATATAGCAGTAGACAAAGAAGGCACCAAAGAAGAGCTTAATGTCTCCAGAGCATGCAGTGTGTGGAGAAGCTAGAAAAGCACTGAGCCCAGAATGAGGAGGGCTTGAACTCCAGGGGAGGACTCTGAGCAGAATCACTCCATCTTATCAGAATAGATTTGAAACTGGGGAGAATATATGAGTAAATTCTTAAGAGTGTTTGGTGTGTGTTGTAGGTGAACAGAATATTCATAATTGATCATTTTTTCCCCAGAGGATGAAAATATTAAAACATTACCAAAATAAATAAAAGACTAAATGAAGGAAAAAGTTAATTACATACAAATTCTATAGATGTGTCTATTTTCTTTTTTAAGGATTATAATAAGTAAAACAGGACAGCACTGCAGAGAGATGCAAAGAAAGCTAGCAAAAATCTTTAATGGGGGAACTTGTGTCACCATTAAACAATATCTTGTAATTAGAGACCCCTTTTTTGCTGGAATCATTCTGGTTGAAAGTTATTTTTATTCTCATTTTCCTAGTTTCCTCTGCAGGTGTAAGAATTATAGGGAGCAGAAAAAGTAGAGAAAAGAAAGAGGAGCATTTTATCCTAAGTAATGATAATGAAGGAGTGAGCATTTAGTAAACCAGATGCCTTTGCTTTAATGAGTAGGCATGATTATTTTTTGGAGGGAAAAAGCAACAAAGTTGAAAATGGGTATTGTAAGAGCTAAGATCTTAGAGGTAGAGTGCATGGAGGGGGCTGGATGAGTCCAGCTGGTGCCCGTTGTGCATTCCTACAGATGCTTTCTTGGGAGAGATTTCTGTCTTAGCACAAACAGAAGCTTCTTGCCTGGGGCAGATGGTTGATTCAGTATGCTGTCTTCTAAATGGTGTGGGGTTTGACTAAACATCTTGCTTGAAATCCAGACTTTCCCATCTGTTTCTGCCTTTCTGTTATCCAACTTCTTGCTCATTTTTTTTTACCTCCTCCCTTATTTTTTTCCTGGAATTTGTGCTTTCTAGTTTCCAGATTGCTATTTTACTCTTCACTACTTCTCTGCTCTGATTTACACCATAGTGCCTAGTACATAATGAGGATTTTTAAAGGATTTGTTGAACAAATGGATCAGTATCACATTGATGTTTTCTTGATGTGCTTAATTGTCTGGAGACCTGAGGCTGCCGCAAAGCTCCCTAGGTTGTATATGTTCTTGGCTGGTGTGTTATGCTAAGTATGTAGTTGTACCTGGTCTTGATCTGATACTCTTTTTGTCTGTTTGTTTTGGTGTTCCTATCTACAGTTTGGCACTGGAAACAGTGTAGCAGATTATATTTGACTTTACCAGTGGTCAGGCACATTGGCTTTTGTCCTTACTCTCTCATTGGGACCGAGGACCGAAGATAAGTCATATAATCTTGCAGCATTTCAACTTTCTCTTTGACAAACTAGAAATGTCTCTGATGTTCTCTAGGATTATGGAACTTCTAGTTCTAACATTTTGTCATTATAAGAATTTCCTCTAAATCATTCTGTCCCATCATAGTGTTTGATTATTTAAGTTCAGTGACATTGAGATCAATGTCATGTTTCTTTTTTGCTTTGACAATGACTAATGACTTCATGGCATGTTATTTGTTAGAAAGCTTGAAGGCAGTATTGTGAGGATAATATTTTGGATATTATCTTATCTTCAAGCTGGTTTTTTATTCCCTTTTATCTCAGTCATGATGATTCCAGGAAAGAGGGTAGGACAGATGCTACTTTGGGATGGATGACATTATGACACAGAGTAAGTATCTTCTTGATAGTTTCCTTCTGGCCAGTGGACTGTGAGATGGAGAAGTAAGGCAGCCACTAAACCAGCACACAGCATCAAGCCCATACTAAGCTCACACTTTACAAACAAGGGGTGGTAATGGGTGGATGAGATACAAAAAAGCAGATTTTTGTCCCATTTACCCATTGGGATCTGGGGGACACCAAAAGCATCCTGCAGGCACAATGAGTCGATAAAATGGCAGTTGAGCATATTCAGGCCTGGTTTTAGAGACTATGTGTTTGTTTTGACCATGGGTGGCCTGGAAGGGTCTCACAGTTCTCATGTGCCCAGAGGAGAAACAGGATGGTTAATGTTGGAACCACCAAGTAAGCACCCAGGGGGCTTGCAGTAGGGGGCTGTATGGGACAAGTGAAATAGAATGCCCAATGCTTGTCAGAGCCAGTGAAGGGCCCTATCAACAGCTGAGAAGGATGTCATGTCTGATAGAGACAACTCCAGTCTTGAGATGCCCAGGAGCAGACATGAGCAGCATGAGCAAGAACCAGTCCCTACTCTTTCTTTCCACTCTTGTCTATGCAAGACAGCAGGGCACACATAGCAGCTCCAAACCTGCTGGCTCACAGGCCTCAGGCTCATGGGGTCTGTGTTACCAGGGACATGGTAAGCCATGCCTCTCCTACCGACCAGGTACCATAATGGCAGAACAAATGGGGGAGGGGCATGATCCTTAAATGACAGCTATAACAAGAAAGGAGGTAGTTGGAAGCCTTACAACACTGCTGTCTTGTGAACAGGCAATTTGAAAAGGCCTTTTCCCTGCTCACTATCCAGAAGTGTTTGTTGGGGTGAGAAACCAAGGGAAGAAAGAGCAACAGCAGAATAGCAAGGCAGACGTCCTTTGTTCACTCAGTAGCAGTAAGTACTGCTCCAAACAGTCATGAAAGGGCTTGCCTTTACATTTCCCAAACAGTAGGTGCATCTGCTGCTCATCTTTCTCTGCAACAATCTCTCTGGCAGGTGACCAGAGCCCCATCTTGGTCAGGGAAAGGAGAGAAATACAGGGAGTCCTCGGCTTATGACAGTCTCAACATATGACATTTCAAGTTTATGATACTCACTCCATGTGAGTGTTTTGGCTTACGCTGTTAGCATTGTACTTACAGACTACGTGGGCAAATTAGTTTGGAAGAGAAGAAGTCATCAACCTTCCAGTCTAGTCTGTAACAATTTTTTAGGAAGGTAAAGAGGTTGCAATATATCCTATACCCTCTACATCAGCTACTTCTCGAGATAAATCACCTGTAGTACAGGTAAAATCATCTCCAGCATTTCCTATATGTTCCTTAGGCAATCCTGGTTCACCTGACCCAGTATTTCCAGCACCTTCTGCAGGTTCTCCTGCCTCTCCAGCTTCCTTCTCCCAATAGGTCACTCTCTGCCACCTTGCAATGCCCTTTCCAGTGTGCAAGCCAACCACAGGAATAAAGGTAAGGAATTTTTTTACACTCATTTTTTTTCTATTACTATAGTACAGTATGTTTATGTCTTTTTCTTTTTTCTATGTCTTATTTGTGTTTTTATGTTCTAAATTACAACTGTTTTAGGGTAGGTAGGTGACTTAAGCTAGGCTAGGGTGTAATTTGACTTACACCAAAATTTGGGCTACATCACTGTCACAGGAACAAAACTGTGTCATGACCAGAGGACCCCCGGTACCATGTTTCCTCTAGAGACCAGTGCACAGAAGGGGTGGGGGAGGGGGCGATGAGTCAGGCAATGATGCTGTCTTCACTGTTATAGGTCTAGTTAAGGCATCTTGTCTACAGAAGTTGTTAAATGGTTGCATATAGAATGAGAACTAGCTCTGACACATACCTATGGCATTGTCTTTTGGACCAACAGAGGATCACTAAAATTCACACTTAGATTTTCCTGGGTAGAAATGGGAAAGGAAGATAGATACATAATTGATTTACTAAGGAACTGATCTGGTAGTAGAAATCTTGTATGATGAATTTGATGCTAAAACCTCTTAAAATTGAGATGAATTCATTTTGTTTTGTTTTGTTTTAAATCACCAAATATCATAAAACAGAAAGTGTCTTTTCATTCCTTGTTATATCTACTATGCCAAGAAATGGCGTTGGTAATCTCATGCTGAGAAAAGACATGCTACAACGAGAGGTGGGGTACTGAGTAAGGACAGAAGAGAGGTGAGGAGGGAAAAAAATGCGGCTTTAAAAATTACCCTGCACTGGAATAATTTACTTGTCATAGCCTAGTGTTTTCATAATATAAAGGATAACTATCATTCTGTTTTCCTCATGAGGCAAAACAGAATCTGTCTCTATGATGAGGCACTCACTGCTCAGCTGAGCAGCCACTTGTACAGCCAAACATCTCAATAGCAAACTAGTTCCTTGGCTTGATTTTCCTCTGTGCTAGGAAGATTGCACCCTGGGGCAGGTGGAGGTTGTGCTGGCTTCTGAGCAGCAGCAGTTAGGGCAGAAGTGTGCTTGGAGAAAGTAGGAGAAGAGAGAAAGAGAGGGGGAAAGAGAGAAAGGGAGACTGATTTTCCTCTCCACCACAAACTGACCTTATGCAATAGTAAAGAAGATGAGGGCATTTAGAATGTAGACTTAGCCTTGTGTTCTTGACTGAGAACAAAGAAGAGGGTCTGGCCTTCAATCATAAAAGGACAAATTGGATAAAAGGAAAAATGTGTCAATCCTCTTGGCCATTCCTGCTGAGGGACCAGAGGCTGCCTATGACCTGGGAATATACAAGCCTATCAGTCATGCTCACAAACTTCCAAAGGAAAGGATAAGTGTTCTGATCTCAGGAACTTAACACGCTGGTAGGTAAGAGGATGACATCTAAATAGTGCTTTTGAGCTCACAAAGCCTTTCCTTGTGTTCTACTGTATTTGTTACTTTTACTCATCCTGCGATGTTGCTCAGACAGGTGTTATTATCCTCCTAGTATTAAAGAGAAAATGGAGATTCTTAGAGTCAACTAACTTGCCCACTTATCCCATCTGTAAATGGCAAAGATAGAATTTAACTCAAGCCAGCTATCTCCAAATATTTCTACTACATCATGCTGTTGTTTACAACATAAATCCAGGGAGTATGACTCAATAGAAACCTTGTAGAATACGTAATCCTGGGCCTGCACAGAAACCTAGGAGACATGGTGTAGACGGAATGGGTTGGATTGAGGTCAATGTGCATTTTGCCTTCTCCAGAGAGCAGCTACTGTTTGGATGCTCCAAACACTGTCCTTTAGCCAAGTTTTATGATAATTGAACACTTCTGGGGAAAGTGGGTAATGGTGTAAAACAGTCTATTTTCTTGCAAAGTCCAGGTAAATGTTTGGCTAATATGTTTTGGTTTTGCCCGATTATCTACAACTGAAGACTTATCTGAAGTTATGTTCATAGCAATGCTTTCTCTGTAACAGAGAAGAAGCACATCAGCTCGCCTCCCTTTTGCTTTCTGAGGTCCAGTCATATTTCACGTAAGAAGGTAGATTTTAAAGAATTCAGATGTAAGTGAGCCAAAAACCAGGTGCCAAGAGCGCTAACATTCTCGTGATAATGAACTGTTTTCCACTGACTCTATGTATTGTTCTATGTGTTATGAGCATTTTTTATCTTAAAAGATTTCCACCTAACATTCCTAATTTATTCTTCATTCCATGGAGAACAAATATCAGTAAAAGAAAGAAAAATCAATACGGCACAAGTATTACACAACTAGCCAAGTATAGCTGGTCCCTGGAAATCTGTCCTTCCCCTTTGAAAGCAGGGTTGGCACCATGTATGAAGTAGGGGACGGTGTATTAACTGCTGTCAGCTTTCCTTTGCACAGACACTTCCCCATTTTCCCCTTCATTCCAAGCACCCCAGTATTAAAGACTTCTTCTTCGACTGGGGATTAGAAATTCACACTAAGAAGTTGAAGATCTGGTTTGACAGACCTCTCAGTGCTATTTAGTTCAGCAAGAGTACTGTAATGAGAGAGCAGTTCATAGACCTTGGATATAAGGACAGGGGAGAAGGTATGCAATCTCCTAGGGTTTGGAGTCAAGAAAGAGTCAGGCTGGAGGAGACTCCCATCTCTGAGGACCTGTTTTTCTGAGGATGGCATGAGGGATAGAAGATGCTTAACAAATGGGCTAATGCTGACTCCCAGGACATCTAAATGCTTCCAATAAAGTCCTAGGTGGATATGGACAAAATTATAAGGACTGAGAAATAGTCCCCAACACAGGGGAAAAGACTTCTTTTCTTTTCATGTAAGCCAGAACCATGATAGGAGACCTGGTCCAGAAAACACCATTGTTGTCTCCCTGCATTGAAGTCAACTACATAACTGCATGACTGCTAGAATAAGATTTCTCAACCTTAGCACTACTAATATGAGGAGTTGAGTAATTCCCTGTTGTGAAGGCTATCCTGTGCAATGCAGGATGTTTAGAAGTATCCCAATCCTCTACTCCCTAGATGCCAATAACACCTTCCTCACTCACTCCACTGGATGTTGTCTTTAGACATGAACAAATGTCCCCTGAGGAGCAAAATCTTCCTTGGTTGAGAGCCACAGCTAGAATCTCAGACAGGCTCAAACAACTTAGGAAAGTACTTAACCTTTCAGTTACTCAGTTTCGCCATCTCTGCAATATGAAAAAATAGGATTGTAGTGAAGGTTAAACAAACAATGGGTGTCAAGGGCTTCGTGCAGTACCAGGCACACAGGGCACACTCAGCGAAGGTTTGCTGGGATCCACAGCAGCAGAACATGTCTTTCAGGCCCTGTTAATATCTGTCTGCTAGGACAGGTTTATTTGTGCCACTGGAGAGAGGAAACGTGAAAGCCATGAACATGAGGCATGTGAACTCCACAAAGTTCAGAACCTTTTCCTGAGGCCAGGGGCGGTGAATCTGCTGGGAGCATTCCTCACACCTCTGCACATCCCAGCAGGAACACATGCTTCAGATAGCATCACCTGCCAGGATGTGTTTGGTTTCTAGACTGTTAGGCGAAACCTCAATTAACCAGAAAAAAAGAGAAGAAAATTTCCAGGAAACTTAGAGATCATAGCATGAGTCAGCAAATGTATTAACTGTGGAGGAAACTTTTTTTTCAGATGTTGAAATATTCATGCACTCCACACACAGAGCCCATATTTCCATTGTTGTAACGACTCATCTCTGAGCTTCATTCCTCTCATAAGAAGGCTGTCACACTGCAATACTTCAGGGATGTGCCGAATAGAGAAACCAAGCCTTTTATACCCTGTGTATGGTATCAAGTACCACAAAGAGATTAAGCCAGGTAACTGTCATGAAAACGGACTTGGGGCCAAGCAGTGTTCAGAGGACAGTTTATTATAGACTGGATAAACCTGAGGCTATCCAACCCTCTATGCACAATTGCAGCTGAGTAATAAGAATGCAAAATGAGAACAGAGAGATGCGCACAAAAGATAGAAGTGTATCTATGCAGAAAAAAAAGCCCAAGTTCAGCTTAGACCTGGTGTGGGAGACTAGGAACAGAAGAAATGTGGCCAGTCAAGGTTCTGGTCTGCTGGGGAAGGTGATAATGTAAACCACTCTTTAAAAAAGTGGTTTTGACATTACCAGCAAGCTTAGTGCCATTTCCATTTTTATCCTCAAAGGGAGACAGGAGACCCTCAATGGGACTGTTCTTGTGCTCTGTGAAAGGGGGCAACTGGGGTGGCAAATGCAGTGGTTGACAGATCTAACTGCAAAGTATTTGCTAGGCTTGATGGGGTCATTTATGAGTTATTCTGCATGTTTTCTTCATTTATTTTAGGTGTGCTAAGCATTCCTCCAGTGTTACCCATCGTGGCTGTTAGAGATAAGAGGCAACCAGGCCTTTAACCGGCAGGTTGGAAGTCACTTCCTAGCTTGCTCAGCTGGTGAACTGCTCTCCACAATTGGAGCAGTAAACATGCCCTAGTGTTCATGCTTTGATAAAATATTTATCCAAATCGATGACCTTCCCTTGTACGCTCTCGCATCAGGGATTTCCAAGTAGTTGTTTCTCTCACATGGAAAATTTTCTCCTTCCCTGTCTAGACACATTCTTCAAAGTCTAAACTGAGACCCAGCTTCTCCAGAAAGCCCTTGTTGGTAATTTCAGTCTATGATAACTTTTCTCCTCTAGATTGTCTATATGTTTTGAACCAATTTACCACCAATGTGCCTTTGCCATGGTTACCTTAGAATGATGTTTCTCTTGTTTTACATTTTCCTGTTTCAAGTGCAATCATTGTGCTTTGCACTTTGTTGGATGCCCCAGACAAGCATCTGGAAGGGGCTCAATGTCGGTTGCTTTGTAAAATGGCCTTTCTGAGATTTGGAAGGAACCTGACTTACAATGCATCATCTTTATGTGCCTGTGTGGGTCTCTGTGATTATGTCTGTATCTTTGTGTATGCATATGTCTTTTGTGTGTCTTTGTGTGTGTGTTATATGTGAGTCTTTGTGTGTATCTGTGTGTGTACACTTCATGTGTTTGCTTGCATATATGTTTTTGTGCGTGTATGAGTGGTGACAACCACTTCACGTTTCAAGTCTCAGAATGGAGGTTTAGACAACTGTGTGTTTAGGAAAATCTCCTAGAGTATCTACAGTGTTGACTTTAAATGGACCACAGTGGCCTAGAGTGGCAATTTTTATATGTCCCTATCTTTCTCCTACTAGACCGTGGGTACAAGGACAGGAACATTACTCAATTAACTCTGCATCCCTAGGACCCAGCTCTAAGCAAGTACATAGAAAGTATCAGGTAAATCCTAACCAGAATGAAATGGATACATTTGTAGGAAATGTGATTTTCTCTCCTTCCCATCATTCCTTGGCCCATAATAATAGGAAGTCCCGACCCTTCTGGAGTTTTAAAGGAAAGTAGTTCCCTCCTTTCCTTGCCCTGCGCTTGCTGTCCTCCAATGGGGCAGCAAGTCATCTCATTGTGAGACCAGTTGAAGCACCTGGAACTGGGTGGCTCTTGTCTTCAGGTTGGGTTCTTTTTCAGAGCAGCTTGTCCTGGGCCACACAGGTTTATCTTCCCTATGGAGAGGTCTGCTGTGGTCCAGCTCCATCTCACAAGGTAGGAGTGGGGGAATTTAATTCTAGGGGAAGATGTAGATGCTCTATTTTGTCCAAGGCACAGACGGCATTTTTCCAGTTCAGCTTCATTCCTACAAACTTGATATGTTTTTCTCTCCTTGTCTGCCTCTGAGTTTTTCTCAGTAAGTTCTGAACTCTGAGCAGGAAAAGGAGCCATTATGAATAATCACTCTCAATATCTCATTAGGGTAAGGAGGTAATAGTTTAAAAAGTAATTCAATTACTGTTCTTTCCCTCTCACTGCTTCCTTGTATGTGTGCCCTCCCAGGTCGGACTGGGATTCTCACATTACCTCAAGGAGACTTAGGGCTGCAGCGGCCAGGCTGAAGTGTAAGGGCTGATGCTTCTGGACTTCAGATAGAAGAAGAAAGCAACAAACTTTCCTGAGTATCCAGTTTTGCCTGAGTTGGCCTCCAGTTTCTCAGAGGCTGTATATTTGCAAAGGATCCTAAGTAACCATTTGAGAGTTCAGGTAAAGGTAGGTCAGAAAGAGTACAGTATGAATTTTTATATATATATATATACACACACACACACACACACACACACACATATGTATACATATATACATATACATATATATGTATAGATACACACATATATATGTATCTAGAGCAGGGGTCTCAAATTCACGGCCCGCAGGCTGCGGCCCGCTGAACAATTTTGTGCGGCCCGCAGACTAATCCACGAAGTTCAAAATATTTTGGATAAAATTAAGTAAGCCTAGGGGCCTACTTGTATTTTTCATTTCTCTAGCATCCTAGCTAGATATTAGCTTAGTTAACAGCAGTTGTGATGCGAACTACAGTTTCTGGTCGTTTTATGACACTGAGTAAACTGCATATATGATTGTGCTTGTTGTACTGATTTTTTTTTGTTTTCAACTGCAGTGAGAAAAGTGTTGCGTAACAATTGCCTTTTGTAGACCTAGTGCGGCCCACCCGAAAGGCTGTGATCTTGCTCTGCAGCCCACATGCTGAGTTGAGTTTGAGACCCCTGATCTAGAGTTTTAGAAGGAGAACTTATGTATTAACCATGTCTTTTTTTTTATACTATCATGCTTTGACATCACAGGATCTTGTGGACTTGGAGAGACTGCCCTTTTCAAGGTTACCTAATCTGCAAAGATAACGAACTCCCCTACAGGTTTTCCTTTCATAAGAAAACTACCAATCCAGAGCCCACACTCCCACCATATCTTCTATTAGCCTTTCACCCTAGGGCCAATATCCATCCACCCTATCACCCCAGCGCCAAGTAGAAGACAACTAGAGACACCCCTAGCCTCAGAGACCATTGACATTATTTAAACCAGCCAACCTTAAGCCTGCTTACTCTACCTCAGAAAAGAAGGCTTTGTCCTTGCTGCATCTGCCTCCTGCTGACCTGATTCTTCCCCAGGTGACCTCCTATGGGGAAGCATATCCCTCCTCTTTGGATCTACTGTAAGTATAACAAACTATCATCTCAACGGCAGTCAAATCCTGATCTTTTGGCCTTGCTATATCTAAATAATAAAACTTGTATTTTAAAAACAATTTAGAATTCCTGAACCAGGAAGAAACCTTAGAATGAAAAGATAATAATCTGGCTACCTCTCTGGAACCTCTCTGTTTGCCAGACACTGCTGTGAACATTTCACATGTGTCAGTTCATTCAAACTTCACACAACTTCTATGTTCATAGATGCATTTTTCAAATGAGGAAAATGACTGGGACCAGAGAAGTTAAATAAGTTCCTGAGGTTCCCCTTCCAGGAAGTGGAAGAGGAGGGGGAAGATGGTTCCCATTTTCTGAAAGGAAGGAGTGTGGTGGAAATGGCTGTGTGCTGACTTCAAAGATTTTTCTGTTTATAAGAATTGGAAATCACTGTAGCATTTTAATGTAGTTTCTACAGATAAGCCATCTGGTTCCTGCACAGTAAAGATCTCTGCCCCTGGTTTTTAATAAATAGTAATGAAAACTGATGGATTGGCTGCACTCTCGTCAAAAGTCTTTTGCTTATCAACCGAAGACAGGGCCACACTTTCACAAATCCCTGCCGATTTCAGACTCCTGTTCTCACACCTCAGACACCTCAGGGGATAACTGGAAGTATTGAATCACATCAAGGCCTTCCCTGAGCAAGTTTCTCATTGTCTTGCTGAGCTTCTATTGCTTAAAAGCTCCAGGGAGTGAGTTGTGAAAAATCCCAAATCCATTTTACAGTTGAAAGTCAACTGAAATACCTTCCTCCTCCGAAGGAAGCCAAGAAATAAGTTTCACGAAAAGTGAACTCCACAAACTTCAGTTTTGTATAAATCACGTCAAAATAAGGAGTTGAAAATTCAAGCTCAGTCGCTGCCCCCTACCTCCCTGCTTTTTCATTTTGCTCGAAGAGAACTTTGCAATCGGTGGTGCATTTGCTTTTTGGCTAGATTCCTTGTAATTTAAAACCAATTGACTTCAGTCTGATTAATATGTGTGGTGTGGACAGCCAAGGGTTTCTGAATCCATATGAGCAAATTTCCGTACTTCAAAAGATACCCCAGGACAGGAAGCGTTAGTGTCTCCAAATCCAGTGTGAGTTGATGGTTAAAATCACATGGCAGCTTCTACAAAAGTGACCTTGGCTAAGGGCCATTTGACCCAAACTTCTGGAACCAGTTGGGTTTGCCTGTTTCACTGATTAAATACTTCTTGTTTCAGGAAATCCTACTTTAGCTTTTGTTTACTTGAGAATTCCAGAGAAAATCTTTCCTTCCTAAAAACATGAGGCCTGCAGAGTCTGGACCAAGGATCTTTTTTTTTTGTATTTTTCTGAAGCTGGAAACAGGGAGAGACAGTCAGACAGACTCCCGCATGCGCCCGACCGGGATCCACCCGGCACGCCCACCAGGGGCTATGCTCTGCCCACCAGGGGGCGATGCTCTGCCCCTCCGGGGCGTTGCTCTGCCGCGACCAGAGCCACTCTAGCGCCTGGGGCAGAGGCCAAGGAGCCATCCCCAGCGCCCAGGCCATCCCTGCTCCAATGGAGCCTCAGCTGCAGGAGGGGAAGAGAGAGACAGAGAGGAAGGGGGGGCTGGAAAAGCAAATGGGTGCTTCTCCTATGTGCCCTGGCCAGGAATTGAACCCGGGTCCCCCGCACGCCAGGCCGACGCTCTATGGACAAAGGATCTTTTGCAAAAATCTTAAAATTTTCTCTACCATAAACCACTGAGTCAGGTTATGCGCATCCTCAAGATCTTCCAGAGAATTCAAACAATGGTGCATACAGCACTCAAGAAATGGATGTCTGCCAGTGTTGTCACTGAGGAAAAACCAACATCCCATAAATTAGGCCCTGGAGCAGCCATTTCTGGAGTTGACAATTACTAGATGGAGTTATGCAAATTTGCCACTTTGATAGTTTAAATATGTCAAATAACTGTTTCATATGGTTAGATGTTATTCTACAGCATCGTTGCCATATTACTATTACTATTATGTGGATGGTAGGGTGGCCAACCAACTGGTTTGCCTGGGACTGCCTTAGTTTTTGTTCTGAAAGGCCACATCCAAGAAAACTCTTCTGTCTAAGGAAAGCTAGGGTAGTTGTTCACTCTGCTGGGAGGTCAAGTTCAAGGTCTCTAGCTTGGTGTCGTTCTTATATCCCCTGCACTGTTATAGCTTCACTAATAAAGTTAAACATAATTATGGTCACTAGATGTCAAGCATTGCACTTGACTTCATCTAGTCCTCAAAAAGGCCCTTGACAGCTCAGAGGATTTGGGCGGCTCCCCAAGCTCTCCTGGTTGTTGGGGGTGGAGCTCTTCTCAACTCTGAACCTCAGCATCTGTCTTGCACCAGCCACTCCTCTAGGCCCTGGGATTGGAGTGGACATGAGACAGACCAGGCTTCTACCACCAGAAACAGAAAGATGTGTAGTGATTCCTGTTTAGTCTTCGGATAGAATTTCTTTAAATGCAAAGCCTTGAACTTTAATTTCTTTCTGGGTTTGTGGACACTAAAGCAGCTCAGAGGCACTGTGCTTCTGTGTGTTGTGTGTGTGGGCAGGGCGGGCGGAGTTAGACCCCACTTATAACACAACCCTCATGGTTGATTCTACTCTCACATGTAAAGGAACTTTGTGTGACTGAGGCTCTACTTACCATCTGGATTTCTTGTTGGGCAGGCACTGGCAGAGCCCAATATCACAGTCAAGTGAAACCTTTCGAGGTGAGATCCAAGCAGGAAAGTGGTGCACTGCTGAGCCCCATACCCAAATGTTCTGGACGGACATGTGCATTAAGCTTTCTTTAGGATTCTTCCCCTGTGGATTACTGCTCTTATGAACAGCATTCTTTGGGAGCTAGTGGTATATAATATTTTACTGAAAAAGAAAGCTTGTCAGAGCAAAGAACAATTCCTCCAAAGACAGACAGCGAACTTCTGACGTGATTAGCTGTCTTCCTCCCACTGGGCATGCTGTGCTTTCCCAGCCTAGACAGGAAGCCACAGCACAACAGGGAACATCTCTGTACAAAGTCCATTTTACTTGAAGATTTAAGGATTTTCTCAGATTTGTAAAAAGGTAGAGTGGAAAGTTCTTTTAAATGCTTCATATAAAACATGCAGAAATAATAATTTTCAAGTGACTTCAAGGTTTATTGCTGCACTGTCAGCATAAAGTTCAAGTTTGAAGAACACAGAACCAAACTAAAATAATCAGTCACAGGACCCTGCACTCACATGTCCTTCAATTATCTTCTGAACTGGTTTCATCTTAATATTCTCTGTAAAGCTTTTTTTTCCCTTGTCATGTGCGTCACCAAAAATGTGGAATCCATTTTGTAGAGACAAGCTACCTTTAATAAAAAATTTTGAGGAACTGTGAGAGGTCAAACATATGATTACAATTTTCTGAATAGATTTTGGATACCAGGTTTTGAAAGCATTTTTTAATGTCTACATCATAGAAGAAGCTTGAATTAAACTACTTTATACTCCATAATCATTGTAGTTTTGTCTCTAACATTATGTAAATGAACACTGAATAAAATTCTCCTTAAACAACTAGACTATGTGGTTGATTTCAAATGACTAATTATTGTTATAATTATTATGCTAGAGCATAAGATATGATCTGGCTTTAAAAAAAGCATGGCAAAGTTTCCTGTGGTTTGCAATTCAAATTGAATGGCTCAGAGTCATTAAAAAGCAGATGAGCAAAAGATACAAATCACTTTTAAGAAAAAGGGGCCATTTTTATTTCTATCTTGGCTTCACTTGGTAGAAAGAATTATTTAGGTCTGAGTGTTAGCAGTAAGTATCAAATAGGAGCTGGGCTCAATTTTGCTCTCCAGTGCAGTTAGTCAAGCCTTGCATTTTGAAGCTGCAGCCATCCCTCACGAGGACAATGTAATTTCTGTGTTTAAAATAATGGAGATGTTTCTGTGGTATTGAACAGACTCTGTGGAGGAGGGCAAACCAAGTCAGCAGGCTCCTGCCTCCTCACAGCTGCCTGATGCTCCAGAGGGTGTTCTTTGAATAGATTTATGCTTTTAAATGTCTTACATTGTTTTCATCAGGTAGACGTAACAAATAGGTTTATTTGCTTCTTTTCTCCCTTCTGTATAAAGGTTTTTACATTCTTTGAATCATCCTATGTTTTGCGATGATTGTCTTTGTCACGAGAGAGAAAGTTCATCAATAATATCTACCCTTAATATTTTCTCATCCTAAAGTGGTATTTTGTTGTATTTTTGTTTTGTATTGAGTTTTAAGTGACAGTGCTATTATGCACGTTACTAAGCATTTGCAATTATCAGGAACCAAGCTGATAACATCAAGTTCACCAAGACAGAATTATTATTTGAAATTCAAGTTATGGACATTTTTCTTTGATTTTTATGGATTTTGCATTTGCTAAAGAAGCAACATTTCAGAACTTATCTTCTCAGTAAGAGATGATAAAGCATATGAAACAGTTTTGCAGCTCAGAAGACTGTATTCCTCCCATTCCCATGGACAATATGGGTCAAATATAAAATCTATTTTGCATACCAACTAGGAAGGAATTAATAGGTAATACATTGGTATAAAGATGTGTATTTAAAATGAAAAAGTGTGGCCCTGGCCAGTTGGCTCAGCGGTAGAGCGTTGGCCTGGCGTGCGGGGACCCGGGCCAGGGAACATAGGAGAAGCACCCATTTGCTTCTCCACCCCCTCTCCTTCCTCTCTGTCTCTCTCTTCCCCTCCTGCAGCCAAGGCTCCATTGGAGCAAAGATGGCCCGGGCGCTGGGGATGGCTCTTTGGCCTTTGCCCCAGGCGCTAGAGTGGCTCTGGTCGCTGCAAAGCGACGCCCCGGAGGGGCAGAGCATCGCCCCCTGGTGGGCAGAGCATCGCCCCTGGTGGGCGTGCCGGGTGGATCCCGGTTGGGCGCATGCGAGAGTCTGTCTGACTGTCTCTCCCCGTTTCCAGCTTCAGAAAAATACAAATAAATAAATAAATAAATAAAAATAAAATAAAATGAAAAAGTGTGAAGAATTATTTCTAATTACAAAAGTTGCCACTTACCCACAAAAAAGAAATTAGTCATCCAAGATACATATTTGTAGCCTTGAGATTCTATTATTTTGTATATACAACACAGGGAATTAGACTTAATTAACAAATGAAAGAAGTGAACATTGGAAGTGGGAATGGAATTGGACATAGCTCCTATTGTGTTGGTGCAATAATGACTATGGCCCTAGACTTTCAACAGAAGCTGTCCTGATTCCTTGAATCATATCAAGAGAAGGGAAAACTGTCTTTAGTCTGAAAGAACCTCACCTTGAATCTAGGCTCTACTATGTGCACAGTATATCAACCTGAGCAAGTTAATTAATTTCTTTGAGGTCACTTACCTCATCTATAAAATGGGCTCTAACAATATGTACTTTGAAGATTTTTTTTTAATAATTTTATTTTTTTTAATGGGGTGACATCAATAAATCAGGATACATATATTCAAAGATAACAAGTCCAGGTTATCTTGTCGTTCAATTATGTTGCATACCCACCACCCAAAGTCAGATTGTCCTCTGTCACCTTCTATCTTGTTTTCTTTGTGCCCCTCCCCAACCCCTATCCCTCTCCCATTCCCCCCTCCCCCCCATAACCACCACACTCTTATCAATGTCTCTTAGTTTCACTATTATGTCCCACCTACGTATGGAATAATACAGTTCCTGTTTTTTTCTGATTTACTTATTTCGCTTCGTATCATGTTATCAAGATCCCACCATTTTGCTGTAAATGTTCCGATGTCATCATTTCTTATGGCTGAGTAGTATTCCATAGTGTATATGTGCCACATCTTCTTTATCCAGTCATCTATTGATGGGCTTTTTGGTTGTTTCCATGTCCTGGCCACTGTGAACAATGCTGCAATAAACATGGGGCTGCATGTGTCTACGTATCAATGTTTCTGAGTTTTTGGGATATATACCCAGTAGAGGGATTGCTGGGTCATAAGGTAGTTCTATTTGCAGTTTTTTGAGGAACCACCATACTTTCTTCCATAATGGTTGTACTACTTTACATTCTCACCAACAGTGTATGAGGGTTCCTTTTTCTCCACAGCCTCTCCAACATTTGCTATTACCTGACTTGCTAATAACAGCTAATCGAACAGGTGTGAGGTGGTATCTCATTGCCGTTTTGATTTGCATTTCTCTAATAGCTAAAGAAGATGAGCATCTTTTCATATATCTGTTGGCCATTTGTATTTCTTCCTGGGAGAAGTGTCTATTCATATCCTCTTCCCATTTTTTTATTGGATTGTTTGTTTGTTTGTTGTTGAGTTTTATGAGTTCTTTGTATATTTTGGATATTAGGCCCTTATCTGAGCTGTTGTTTGAAAATATCATTTCCCATTTAGTTGGCTTTCTGTTTATTTTGTTATCAGTTTCTCTTGCTGAGCAAAAACTTCTTAGTCTGATGTAGTCCCATTCATTAATTTTTGCCTTCACTTCTCTTGCCATTGGAGTCAAATTCATAAAATGCTCTTTAAAACCCAGGTCCATGAGTTGAGTACCTATGTCTTCTTCTATGTACTTAATTGTTTCAGGTCTTATGTTTAGATCTTTGATCCATTTTGAGTTAATTTTTGTACAGGGGGAGAAACTGTAGTCCAGTTTCATTCTTTTGCATGTGGCTTTCCAGTTTTCCCAGCACCATTTATTGAAGAGGCTTTCTTTTCTCCATTGTGTGTTGTTGGCCCCTTTATCAAAAATTATTTGACTATATATATGTGGTTTTATTTCTGGACTTTCTATTCTGTTCCATTGGTCTGAGTGTCTATTTTTCTGCCAATACCATGCTGTTTTGATTGTCGTGGCCCTATAATAGAGTTTGAAGTCAGGTATTGTAATGCCCCCAGCTTCATTCTTTTTCTTTAGGATTGCTTTGGCTATTCGGGGTTTTTTATAGTTCCATATAAATCTGATGATTTTTTGCTTCATTTCTTTAAAAAATGTCATTGGAAGTTTGATGGGAATTGCATTAAATTTGTATATTGCTTTGGGTAATATAGCCATCTTGATTATATTTATTCTTCCTAGCCAAGAACAAGGTATATTCTTCCATCTCATTATATCTTTTTCGATTTCCCTTAACAATGGTTTATAGTTTTCATTATATAAGTCCTTTACATTCTTTGTTATGTTTATTTCTAAGTATTTTATTTTTTTTGTTGCAATCGTGAAGGGGATTATTCTTTTGAGTTCCTTCTCAGTTGTTTCATTGTTGGCATATAGAAAGCCTATTGACTTCTGTATGTTAATTTTGTATCCTGTGACCTTACTGTATTGGCTTATTGTTCTAGTAGTCTTTTTGTGGATTCTTTGGGGTTTTCGATGTATAGGATCATATCATCTGCAAAAAGTGATACCTTTACTTCTTCTTTTCCAATATGGATGCCTTTTATTTCTTTGTCTTGTCTGATTGCTCTGGCTAGAACCTCTAGTACCACATTAAATAAGAGTGGAGAGAGTGGACCACCCTGTCTTGTTTCTGATTTAAGGGGGAAAGCCTTCAGTTTAGTGCCATTTAATATGATGTTAGCTGATGGTTTATCATATATGGCCTTTATCATGTTGAGATATTTTTCTTCTATACCCATTTTGTTGAGAGTCTTAAACATAAAATTGTGTTGTATTTTATCGAAAGCCTTTTCTGCGTCTATTGATAAGATCATGTGGTTTTTGTTCTTTGTTTTGTTGATATGGTGTATTATGTTAACCGTTTTACGTATGTTGAACCATCCTTAAGATTCTGGGATGAATCCCACTTGATCATGATGTATTATTTTTTTAATATGTTGTTGTATTCGATTTGCTAGTATTTTGTTTAGTATTTTAGCATCTGTATTCATTAGAGATATAGTTTGTATCTGTAGTTTTCTTTTTTTGTGCCATCCTTGCCTGGTTTTGGTATGAGGGTTATGTTGGCCTCATAAAATGTGTTTGGAAGTATTGCTTCTTCTTCAATTTTTTGGAAGACATTCAGTAGAATAGGAACCAAGTCTTCTTTGAATGTTTGATAAAATTCGCTGGTATAGCCGTCAGGGCCTGGACATTTATTTTTGGGGAGGTTTTTAATGTTTTTTTCTATTTCTTCTCTACTGATAGGTCTGTTTAGGCTTTCTGCTTCTTCTTGACTCAGTCTAGGAAGGTTGTATTGTTCTAGGAATTTATCCATTTCTTCTAGGTTGTTGAATTTAGTGGCATAAAGTTTTTCATAGTATTCTACAATAATTCTTTGTATATCTACAGTGTCCGTGGTGATTTCTCCTCTTTCATTTTGGATTTTGTTTATATGAGTTCTTTCTCTTTTTTCCTTGGTAAGTCTTGCCAAGGGTTTGTCAATTTTGTTGATCTTTTCAAAGAACCAGCTCCTTGTTCTATTAATTTTTTCTACAGTTTTTCTGTTCTCTAATTCATTTATTTCTGCTCTGATTTTTATTGTCTCCTTTCTTCGGCTGGTTTTGGGTTGTCTTTGTTCTTCTTTTTCTAGTTCCTTAAGGTGTGAAGTTAAGTGGTTCACTTGGGCTCTCTCTTGTTTGTTCATATATGCCTGAAGTGATATGAACTTCCCTCTTATCACTGCTTTTGCTGCATCCCATAGATTCTGATATGTCGTATTGTCATTTTCATTAGTCTGTATATATCTTTTGATCTCTGCACTTATTTCTTCTTTGACCCATTCATTTTTTAAAAGTATGTTGTTTAGTTTCCACATTTTTGTGGGATTTTTTTCCCTTTTTTTGCAGTTGATTCTAGTTTCAAGGTTTTATGATCAGAAAATATGCTTGGTACAACTTCAATTTTTCTGAATTTGCTGATGTTGTTTTTGTGGCCCAACATATGGTCAATTCTTGAGAATGATCCATGTACACTGGAGAAAAATGTATACTCAGTCACTTTGGGATGAAATGTCCTGTAGATGTCTATCATATCCAGGTGCTCTAGTGTTTTGTTTAAGGCCACTATGTCTTTGTTGATTCTCTGTTTGGATGACCGATCTAGAGCCGTCAGTGGTGTATTGAGGTCTCCAAGTATGATTGTATTTTTGTCAGTTTTTGTTTTAAGATCGAGAAGTAGCTGTCTTATATATTTTGGTGCTCCTTGGTTTGGTGCATATATATTAAGAATTGTTATGTCTTCTTAATTCAGTGTCCCCTTAGCCATTATGAAATGACCATTTTTGTCTCTGAGTACTTTTCCTGTCTTGTAGTCAGCATTATCCGATATGAGTATTGCTACACCTGCTTTTTTTTGGATGTTATTTGCTTGGAGTATTGTTTTCTAGCCTTTCACTTTGAATTTGTTTTTATCCTTGTTACTTAGATGAGTTTCCTGTAGGCAGCATACTGTTGGATTTTCTTTTTTAATCCATTCTTCTACTCTGTGCCTTTTTATTGGTGAGTTTAATCCGTTTACATTTAGTGTAATTATTGATACTTGTGAGTTCCCTATTGCCATTTTATATCTTGCTTTCTGTTAGTTTTGTGTCTTGTTTGATGCTTCTCTTTCGTTTTTCTATCTTTTGTTTTTATTTGGTTGTATTCCATACATCTTTCCTCTGTTGCTATCTTTTTCATCTCATGTGCTTCTGTGGTGGTTTTTTCAATGGTGGTTTCCTTTGAGTAATGAAAAGGGTCCCTACCCTGTTCATTGTAGCGAACTATTTTGTGAGTACTTTTGCACTCCATCGTCCTTTGCTACTGTTAATCTCCATCTTGTCCCCCTCTTTCTTTTTGTTGTTGTCACAGTTTAAATTTGGTTTTATTGTGTTCTTCTTGGAGCTTTTACTTGTGGCTCTGTTTTTTTTTGTTCTTTGTATCTGATTGGAGAACCCCCTTTAGTAATTCCTGGAGTGGGGGTTTTCTGATGATAAATTCCCTCATCTTTTCTGTATCTGTGAATGTTTTTATTTCTCCTTCATATTTGAAGGATAGCTTTGATGGGTATAGTATTCGTGGATGAAAGTTCCTCTCTTTCAGGATTTTAAATATTGGGGTCCACTCTCTTCTAGCTTGTAGAGTTTCTGCTGAGAAATCTGATGATAATCTAATGGGCCTTCCTTTATATGTTGTATTCTTCTTTTCCCTGGCTGCCTTGAGAATTTTTTCTTTGCTGTTTGTTTGTGTCAATTTCATTATGATATGCCTTGGAGTAGGTTTGTTGGGGTTAAGAAAACTTGGAGTTTTGTTTGCTTCTTGAACTTGATGCTTAAGTTCTTTCCACAGGCTTGGGAAGTTCTCATCTATTATTTGTTTGAGGATGTTCTCCATTCCATTTTCTCTCTCTTCTCCCTCTGATATACCTATTATTCTTATGTTATTCTTTTTGATGGAGTCAGATAATTCTTGTAGGGCTATCTCATTTTTTAAAATTTTTGAGTCTCTTTCTTCTTCTCTCTGTTGTGCCTCAAGTTGCTTGTCTTCTATTTCACTAATCCTCTCTTCTATCTGACCTGTTCTATTAGCTAAGCTTGTTACTTCGTTTTTCAGCTCGTGAATTGAGTTTTTCATCTCTGTTTGATTTGTTTTTATAGTTTCAATTTCCTTGGACATATATTCTTTGTGTTCATTGAGTTGTTTTCTGAGCTCCCTAAATTGCCTTCCTGTGTTTTCTTGTATATCTTGGAGGATTTTTAGGATTTCTCTCTTGAATTCTCTGTCATTTAGCTCCAAGGTTTCTAATATATTAAATTTTTTCTCCATAGATTTTTCCTCATCTAGCTGTGTTACCTCTCTTTCTTTTGTATCCATGATATTTGATTTTCTCTTCCTTAATGGCATCTGATGGTGGTTTTGTTGATAGTATTAATGAGATTTAATAAAGAATAAAAAGTTAAAAAAAAATAAAAAAATTAAAAATCGAAAAGAGTTGTTTTTTTAAAAAAAATTAATAATGAAATAAATAAAAATAAACTAAAATAAAAATTAAAAAAAAGGAAATTATTCCCCTCTTTCTTTTTTCCTCTCCTCTTCTCTCCCCTCTTTCTTGAGAAAATCTTGTGGTGGACTGTGAATTATAACAAACAATGCCTGTGATGGAGGGCCTGAATTGGGGAAAAGTAATAAAGGGGCAAAAAAAAAAAAAAAAAAAAGAAAAAAGAAAAAAAAAGAGCGTATGGACCCACAAAAAGCAAATAAGGAAAAAATTTGGGTCAAGAATAAAATGATTTGCTTTTAGGTGTTGGTTGTCTAAGAGTTATGAGAGGAATAATAGGAAAACGGAAAAATGGGGGGACAAATTAAAAAATTACTATTGTATTTAGTGGAACAAGAACTAGATAATATGGAGAGCCAGGGATGGGAGCACTGCTAGTGAGTTAAAAAGGTGAAGTAAAAAACCCCCAAAATGCCACAAACATAAGTTTGAGTCCCAGATAAGATAATTTGTTTGTTATTGAGGTTTGAATGAGAGGAGATGTAAAGGAGAAAGGAAGAAACTAATATAGAGGGAGAAAAGAAAGAGAGAGAGAGAAAAAAAGAGGGAACCACTAAAAGAAGAAAAAAGAAAGGAGAGAGAGAGAGAGAGAGTTAAGGGTTTTAGAGTGCAACCCTCATAGAGAGAAAGGAAGAGAAGAGAAAAGATAATGGGAGATGTAACACTTATGGGTAGTGTAGTTCAAGGAGAGGAGAGAGTAAGACCGGTAGAGAGTTTATCGGCCAAATTGGAGGAGGAGAAAAAAGTATCAAGAATGAAGATAAGAGAAACAAACGAACAAATATAATAAAATGGGATAGGTTATAAAGTCTGCAGATTATTCTTGATTTTGAGAGGTTATTTTCTTGCTTTTTCTTTTTTCTCCCTCTTCCTGGTCGGTGACTCTGTACCCCGGGTTCTGCCCCTTTGGCACGCTCAGGTAGAGGTTTGCAGCTGATAAGTCTCTATGGCAATGTCATGTATTGTGCTTTAGTCTCGTTGGCAGTCAAAGCTCATTAGCATTTATAGGCTCCGACAGTGAGAGAGTCCGTGTTCCTGGAGCCTTTCTCCTAGTCTTTCCTTCCTCAATTAGTAGCCTGATAATCCAGGTATGGGGTTGCTGCTGCCTCTGCCTGGATAGTAAGAGGCTCAAAGAGCTGGCAACTCCCCACTCTATTTCCACTCAGCTCAGGGCTCTGGGTAAGGCTCAGTCAGTCAGAGCTGCTAGCATAATCAGGCAGGCTTTCCGCCCACTCAAAGACCTCTGGCTCTGCCACTCTGTCCGGTAACACAAGCGGGCGCCCACTTCCGGGGCACTTGGAGGAAACTCTCACTCACTGTCTGCGACCAGGATATCCGGCCAGCAGTCTCACGCTGTGAGTGAAACCCCCAACCGCAGGGAAAAGTTGCAGCGTTGGAATTGAGTCTCGCTCCGTCCCCGTGTGCGGCTTTTGCAAGGCGCTGGGGCAGCCCGAGATTCCACTTTGGCCCACACAAAGGCCCCTGACTCTGCCCCTCTGTGTGATAACATGGGCGCGCACTGCCGAGGCACTCAGAGGAATCGCTCACTCCTTATCTGCGCGCGCAAACCAGGATATGAGGCCGACCGTGTTTCCCTCTGAGTTTAAAACCCTCCAGCACGGAAAATCTCCACCGTTGGAAGTAGTTCTCACTTTCTCCCGTGCGTGGCTTTCCCAGGGCGCTGGGGCTGCCCAGAGACTCTGCCCTCAGCCCACAGAAAGGCCTCTGACCCTGCCTCTCTGTGGGGCAACACAGGCACCCACTCTCGGTGCCTAGGAAGAAATTCTCGCCCACTAACTGCGCATCGACCAGGAGACCGGGTAAAATGGCCGCTCCGCTTGTCTTTCTTTGTTTGGGTTTGGCGCGAGTGTTAGCTTGTATTGCCTGGCTTGCCACAGGATCAGATTTTCCTTGGCTTGGATCTCTATGCCACAGCCTGGTTCGGCCGTTTGTGTCGCGGCCTGGATCTATTCACCCCCTTTGCCCGCCTCAGTTTCTATATTCACAGTTACCAGAGAAAGCTGCCCTGTTTAGGTTAGTGAGGAAGGCGGAGCATTTCTTACTCCCTATTTCCTTCGGGGTTTGGTTATATATTTAGCCAATTTTTCACTCAATCATACCTTTGGGTGTATTGCGAAGCATCTGGAAGCTCCAAGTATAGGTTTTTCTGTTTCTGGTTGAAGATCTTGTTGAGTTTTGGGGGAGATTTATCGGTATCGCTTCCTACCCTGCCATTACTCTGAAGATTTTTTTTTTGAGAGAATCAAATCAGATAAACTATGCATCACCCACACCCTGGTTTATGACCCGTGGTGGCCTTGCAGCCTCAGAGATGATTACTGCACAACTGCATTAACTCCTAAGGTGCAAACCCTGACACAGACCCACAGCAGCCCCTACAAAAAAAATGAGTCTCTTTACCTACAAATTCAAAAATTCTTATATTTTTCACTTTTAAATGTGGGGCCCTGCTCAGGGAAGCTGCTGAGTGCTGCCGGTCCCCATGCAGGAGCCTGCTAGAAGCAGGAAGGAAAGCATTCCTGACACATTCCTCCAGAGGTCTTACTGAGAAAGCTTAACATCAGATCAGCTGACAAAGCAAAAATGCTAAAGTGGCTCAAAAGCATGTGCACAGAGAATGCCAAAAGGGTGAGTTTGGAGCTGAGGGCAGGGCACCAGAAACACAGATGAAACACACACTGTAGAACTTATGACATGATTAAGTCTAATGATACACAGTGCTCACGGGCTTACTTCTCTCATCACAGAGCCCCTGGACTGCCTGGTGTTCACCATCTTGTGCATTTGTTCTCCTTACAATGGACTTGGGAGGTGAAGCCTGAATAGAGGGATATGATGAGAAACAACTCTATGGAATTTGCAAGATGGCTACAAAAATATTGTCAAGTCATTCATCCTGCTACATAGGGTATTCAAATAAGTAGTCTGTGTAGAACATTCTGGTTGCACTTCTCTTGAGTGGCAGTGGTATTTCCCTAAAAAAGTGATACCTGCCATACACGAATGCCTGAGGCAGCAGCAGAGGGGGTGGTGGGCTTGCCAACAGACCACACCTAGGGAGCACAGAGGCCACAGACACTGGACTCCAGTGGCCAAACCCTTCTTATACACAGACAAAATGGGATGGCAGAGAAATGCAAACTAATTAAATCAAGAGAAATCCCCAAAAAGGACTAATATGAGTCAGATATAACCAAATTATCAGATGCAGAGTTTAAAATAATGATTGTTAGGATGCTCAAAGATCTTAGACCAATAATAGAGGATCATAACAAACAACTAAATACGAATCAGTAAGTTAGAGGACAAGATAAACGAAGGCATGGAAGCAGAGCAATAAAAAGAAAAGAGACTCAAGAAGTCTGGGGAAACTCTAAGAGAGCTCTCTGACAACATGAACAGAAATAACATCCACATCATAGTTGTTCCTGAAGAGGAAGAGAAAAAGAAGGGATAGAGACTTCGTTCAATCAAATTCTAACTGAAAACTTACCTAAATTGATGCAGAAAAAGTCACACAAGTTCAGGAAGCACAGAGAATTCCATTAAAGAGAAACCCAAAGAAATATACACCAAGATACATCGTAATTAAAATACCAAAGCTAAGTGATAAAGAGAAAGTATTAAAAGCTGCTAGAGAAAAAAAAAACTATCATCTACAAAAAAGCCCCCATAAGGATGACATCTGACTTCTCAACAGAAACACTGAGGCCAGAAGAGGATGGCAAGAAATATTTAAGGTAATGCAGAACAAGAGCCTACAACCTTGACTACTTTATCCAGCAAGGCTATCCTTTAAAATTGAAGGAGAAATAAAAAGCTTCCCAGAAAAAAACAAAACAAAAACAAACAAACAAACAAACAAACAAGAAAAACAACTCAAGGAATTCATTACAATCATACCAATGCTACAAGAAATGTTAAAGAGCCTGTTGTAAACAGGTCAAAGGGGAAAAGAATATAGCAAATGAGAAATACAGCTTTAAAAAATAAAGTGGCAATAAACAACTACATATCAATAATAACCTTAAATGTAAATGCATTAAATGATCCAATCAAAAGACATAGGGTAGCTGCGTGGATAAGAAAACAGGACCCATACATATGCTGTCTATAAGAGACACACCTTAAAACAAAAGATGCACATAGACTGAAGGTAAAAGGATGGAAGAAAATATATCATGCAAGTGGAAATGAAAAAAAAAGCTGGGGTAGCAATACTTATATCAGACAAAAAAAACTTTAAAACAAAGGCTATATAGTAAGAAATAAAGAAAGTCACTACATAATGAAAAAGGGAGCAATCCAACAAGAAGATACAACCATTATAAATATCTACGCACCTAATATGGGAGCACCTAAATATATAAAGCAGACTTTGATGGATATAAAGGGCGAGATCAACAGCAATACTATAGTAGTAGAGGTTTTCAATACACCACTAACAGGGCTAGCTAGATACTCAAGAAAGAAAATTAACAAAAAAATAGCAGACTTAAAAGACACACTAAATCAACTGGATTTAATAGATATCTTCAGAACCCTTCACCTAAAGCAGCAGAATATACATTCTTTTCAAGTGTTCATGATATATTCTCTAGGATAGACCACATGTTAGGGCACAAAAGTGGTCTCAACAAATTTAAGAAGATTGAAATTATATCGAGCACTTTCTCTGATCACAATGGCATGAAACTAGAAATCAACCACAACACAAAAACTGAAAAACACTCAAACACTTGGAAACTAAATAGCATGTTATAAAATAACAAATGGGTTAATAATGAGATAAAAAAATAAATAAAAAATTTCTAAAAGTGAATGATAATGAGCATAAAACAACTCAAAATTTATGGAACACAGCAAAAATAGTACTGAAAGAGAAGATCATAGCATTACAGGCATACCTTAAGAAGCTAGAAAAAGCTCAAATAAACAACTTAACCCTGCATCTAAAAGAACTAGAAAAAGAACAGCAAGTAAAGCCCAGAGGTGGTAGAAGGAAAGAAAAATAATATCAGAGCAAAAGTAAATGACATAGAGGCTAAAGAAACAATACAGAGGATCAATGAAAAAAGGAGCTGGTTCTTTGAAAAGGTAAATAAGGTTGATGAACCTTTAACCAGATTCACCAAGAAAAAGAGAGAGAGGATTCAAATAAATAAAATTATAAATGAGTGGAGAAATAACAACTGACACAACAGAAATATAAAGAATTGTAAGAAAATATTATAAAGAACTGTATGCCAAAAAACAAGACAACCTAGATGAAATACAAATTTCTTGAAACATAATATTTTAAAAATCAATTGGGAAGAATCAGAAAACCTAAAAAGACCAATTACAACAAATGAGATAGAAACAATTATCAAAAAAATCCCAGCAAACAAAAGCCCAGGGCCCAATGGCTTCATAAGTGAATTCTACCAAATATTTAAAGAAGAACTAACTCCTATCATTCTCAAGCTATCTCAAAAAATTCAAGAGGAAGACTCCCACGCTCCTTTTTGAAGTGAGCATAATTCTGATTCCAAAACCAGGCAGACAACACACACACACAAAATTATAGGCCAATATCCCTGATGAACCTAGATGCTGAAATCCTCAACAAAATATTAGCCAACCAGATCCAGCAATATATAAAAAAAATTATACACTATGATCAAGTGGGATTTATTCTGGGGAGGCAAGGCTGGTACAATATTTGCAAATCAATCAATGTGATTCATCACATAAACAAAAGAAAGGAGAAAAACCACATGATAATTTCAATAGATGCAGGAAAAGCATGTGATAAAATCCAGCACCCATTCATGATCAAAACTCTCAGCAAAGTGGGAATACAGGGAACATACCTCAACATGATAAAGGCCATCTATGACAAACCCACAGCCAACATCATACTCAATGGGAAAAAATTAAAAGCAATCCCCTTAAGATCAGAAACAAGGCAGGGCTGCCCCCTTTCACCACTCTTATTCAACATAGTCCTGGAAGTCTTAGGCACAGTAATCAGACAAGAAGAAGAAATAAAAGGCATCCAAATTGGAAAAAAAGAAGTAAAATTATCATTATTTGCAGATGATATGATATTGTATATAGAAAACCCTGAAGTCTCAGTCAAAAAATTACTGGACCTGATAAATAAATTTAGCAAGGTGTCAGGATATAAAATTAATACTCAGAAATCAGAGGCATTTTTATACACAAACAATGAACTGTCAGAAAGAGAAATTAAGGAATCAATTCCCTTTACCATTGCAACCAAAAAAATAAAGTACCTAGGAATAAATTTAACCAGAGAGATTAAAGACTTGTACTCGGAAAATTATAAAACATGATAAAAGAAATCAGGGAAAATACAAACAAGTGGAGGCATATACCGTGCTCATGGTTAGGAAGAATAAACATCATTAAAATGTCTATATTACCCAAAGCAATTTATAAATTCAATGCAATACAGATTAAAATACCAATGACTTACTTCAAAGATATAGAACACATATTCCAAAAATTTATATGGAACCAAAAGAGAACATGAATAGCCTCAGCAATCTTGAAAGGGAAGAATAAAGTGGGAGGTATCACACTTCCTGATATCAAGTTATACTATAAGGCCAATGTACTCAAAACAGCATGGTACTGGCATAAGAATAGGCATATAGATCAATGGAACAGAACAGAGAATCCAAAAATAAACCTAAACCTTTATGGACAACTGATATTTGACAAAGGAGGGAAGTGTATACAATGGAGTAAAGACAGCCTCTTCAACAAATGGTGCTGGGAAAATTGGACATCTACCTGTAAAAAATGAAACTAGACCACCAACTTACACCATTCACAAAAATAAACTCAAAATGAATAAAAGACTTAAATGTAAGCCATGAAACCATACGTATCTTAGAAGAAAACATAGGCAGTAAGCTCTTCGACATCTCTCACAGCAATATATTTGCCAATTTATCTCCACGGGCAAGTGAAATAAAAGACAGGATAAACAAATGGAGCTATATCAAACTAAAAAGCTTTTGCACAGCTAAAGACAGTAAGAATAGAATAAAAAGGCAAACTACCCAATGGGAGAACATATTCGACCATACATCCAATAGGGGTTAATAACCAAAATTTATAAAGAACTTGTAAAACTCAACACCAGGAAGACAAACAATTCAATCAAAAAATGGGCAAAAGAAATGAATAGACATTTCTCTAAAGAGGATATACAGATGGCTAATAAGTATATGAAATAATGCTCAACATCACTAATCATTAGAGAAATGCAAATTAAAACCACAATGAGATATCACCTCACAGCAGTCAGAATGGTGCTCATCAACAAAATAACACAGAGTAAGTGCTGGCGAAGATGTGGAGAAAGGGGAACCCTCCTATATTGCTGATGGGAATGCAGACTGGTGCAGCCACTGTGGAAAACAGTATGAAGATTCCTCAAAAAATAAAAAATGGATCTGCCTTTTGACCTAGCTATCCTGCTTTTTGGAATATACCCCCAAAATACCATAGCACTGTTTCAAAAGGAGAAATGTACCTCCATGTTTTTGCCAATGTTGTTCACAATAGTGAAGATCTGGAAACAGCCCTAGTGTCTGCAATGGGCAAGTGGATTAAAAACTAGTGGTATATATATACAATGGAATACTATGGGTCTATGTAAAAGAAGGAAATCTTACCTTTTGCAACAACATGGATGGTCATGGGAACTGTTATGTTAAGTGAAATCAGCCAGGCAAAAAAGGAAAATATCATGTGACCTCACTCATTTGAGGAATCCAATGAATAATTTGAACTGAGGAACAGAATTGAGACAGAGAAGGTATCAAAGGGACCAGAGGAAAAGAGGACAGAAGGAAAGGGGATGTTAGGATGGGATAAAGCTGAAGAGAAGGGGGGAGGGTGCTTTGGGGAGGGAGGACAAGGGAAATGTTGAAGGGAACATGGGGGAGGGGGGATGCATTTGGGGCAGCACTAGAATGTCTGTAAACACAATAAATTAAAATCAATAAAAGATTGAAAAAAAAAGAAAACAGAAGCTGAAAGTTCTTGCAAGTATATGATGAGTCAGCGGTGCCTGAAGGGGATGACCTTTTGCTTTTTGATGGCTAAAATGGGAACCAGACAAACAAAGCACATGGTTATGTCAAGGTTTTGTTTAAAATACTGACACACAAATGAAAACACTGGTACCCACATACAAATTAAGTTCTTCAACCAAAGTTTGCTGAGTGCCTGCAAAATAAAGAAAAAAATAGAAAAAAACCCGTGATACCTGCCCCACCATTAGTGCTGGGTACACGTCATGACAGAGAATTGACTTGTGCAACTGATAAGATTTGGAGGAGGTTTGAAAGAAGAAATTTACCAAGGACGGAGATTTAGAAAGGAAACACAGAGATGAATACAAACATCAATAATATAAATATACTTCTCCTGATGGGACATAAATTTTGCCCTAATCTTTCTTTCCAGTAGTCTTGTGAATTAATTTGTGTTTGATTGACTGATTGAAAACAACTGGTTATTAATTAAGTTGAATTAACTGGGAACCAGTGCCTGGGTTGTTTGTTCAGGACTGTATCTGTACAGGAACCATGTGTATGAATTTAGTATGAGAAACTTCAAAAGAGATGAAAATTTCTAAAGTTACTTAGGCTTTATTCTTTTTTCTATTTTTTTCTTTATGTCTAATAATTGATTACTTAGTTAAAAAATGTTATTACATATCTGGGTAATTATATCATACTGAATAAATTCTACCTATCATAGAAAGCAAGAATTTTCATTGAAAGAGAGGGGAAATAAAAAAAAAAGACTATCTTTGTGCTTATGTTTGAGTTGTTGAAGTCTGATGAAGGAGACAAACATCTTACAGACATTGCACGACATTGAGTTTGTAGGTGCATTGTTTGATGTTTCTCTGATATTTACTATTTGCATTTTGTGGGGTTTTTTTCGTGGGCAGGAACTATGTATTCACTGCTTAAAACAAAAAACACCTTGTAAAAGTAGCTTGATAAGCTGTACTTACTATATACAGTGTGTCTGTAAAGTCATGGTGCACTTTTGACCGGTCACAGGAAAACAACAAAAGACGATAGAAATGTGAAATCTGCACCAAATAAAAGGAAAACTCTCCCAGTTTCTGTAGGATGATGTGGCAGCATGTGCGCATGTGCAGATGAGATGTAACACCGTGTATACAGCGTAGCAGCCCATGGCCATACCAGTCCAGATGTGGACGGTACAGAGGAAAGTTCAGTGTGTTCTGTGGCTCGCTAAATTCGAATCCATGACCGAAGTGCAACGTGAATATCGACACATTTATAACAAAGTGCCACCACATAGGAATAACATTACTTGGTGGGATAAGCAGTTGAAGGAAACTGGCAGTTTGGTGGAGAAACCCCGTTCTGGTAGGCCATCAGTCAGTGATGAGTCTGTAGAGGCTATACAGGATAGCTACCTAAGGAGCCCTAAAAAATCTGTGCATGAGCCCACATTGAACTGCACTGAATAGGTAGGAAACTAGGAGAGTTTTCCATTTATTTGGTGGAGATTTCACATTTCTATTGTCTTTTGTTGCTTTCCTGTGACTGGTCAAAAGTGCACCATGACTTTATGGACACACTGTATATAGCAGGGAGAGTTAACAAGAAAGTTTAGTATGGCAACATCTTGTTTATGTCAAAAAATCTCATAGAGTAACTAATAAAATACATGTTTCAGTAGCTACTTACTACTTCACTGTCACAAGCAATTTAGAGTTGTAGCGTTTGTTACATTTGCAGTAACACCTTTGCTTTTTATTTGATCTTTCTGATTACTTTTGTCAGATATTAAACAAATAGATTCCTTTTATTAAAAAAAATGTATGCCCTGGCTGGTTGGCTCAGTGGTAGAGCATCGGCCTGGCGTGCTGAAGTCCCGGGTTCGATTCCCGGCCAGGGCACACAAAAGAAGCTCCCATCTGCTTCTCCACCCCTTCCCCTCTCCTTCCTCTCTGTCTCTCTCTTCCCCTCCTGCAGCCGAGGCTCCATTGGAGCAAAGATGGCCCGGGCGCTGGGGATGGCTCCTTGGCCTTTGCCCCAGGCGCTAGAGTGGCTCTGGTCACGGCAGAGCGATGCCTTGGAGGGGCAGAGCATCGCCCCCTGGTGGGAAGAGCTTTGCCCCTTGGTGGGCGTGCCGGGAGGATCCCCGTCGGGCGCATGCGGGAGTCTGTCTGACTGTCTCTCCCCGTTTCTAGCTTCAGAAAAATACAAAAAATAAAAAAAGTACAACATAAGTCAAAAAATATTTTTCTAGATGCTTCAGTGGCTCATTCCCACATTCCCTTACTCATGGGATCTGGATACAGTTTCTTATTCAATGGATTTGTAGGAAGGACACTTGAAAACAATTGGAACCAGTATCTGTCAAATAAATATAAATTCCTAATTAGTCAGACTGAGAACCTCAAAATAGTTTAGTAGCATAACCATTCCCAAAGCAGTGTTGAGGGTCTATCACAAATTCTTATTTTGATTTATGTTCAACCTCAGTAGGCACACCGGCCCTCAGAGCCTGGGATGACTTTTTCTGATTGTATATTTAAATACGTGTATTTAAATTAAGAGACTAATAAAGAAAATGTCAATTAATTCTAAAAGAAATGATCATTTAAGCGGTCTGTTAGAAAAACTAAAGGAGCATTGTTCATCTCAAAGGAAAGGGCTGGAAAACTAATTAACATAAGTAGAATATCCACCCACTGCTGGAGGAAAGACAGGGCACGGTGATTTCTTTCTTTTTTTTTTTAAAGGACTGATTTTTTAAATTTATTTTTATTTTTATTTATTCATTTTAGAGAGGAGAGAGAGAGAGAGACAGAGAGGAGAGAGAGAGAGAGAGAGAGAGAGAGAAGGGGGGAGGAGCTGAAAGCATCAACTCCCATATGTGCCTTGACCAGGCAAGCCCAGGGTTTTGAACCGGCGACCTCAGCATTTCCAGGTTGATGCTTTATCCACTGTGCCACCACAGGTCAAGCCATGGGCACGGTGATTTCTACAATTCACAGAAGGAAAGGTCAGCACAGAGACCTAGACCCTTATTCACTGAGTGGTGAGATGACTACTGATGTTGATGAACAGCAGTTTAAGTTTCAGACAGTTTCAAAATATTTCTTAGGATTGTTCAAGGAATCAAAAAGTGACACAGTTCAAATTCCTTTTTGTATTTAACCTGGATGATAAAATTCACTTTGCTAACATAAGCCTAAATCAATATGCATGTTTTAATAAGCCCAATTCAAGGGCTCAATTTACCATAAATTATGTGTTAGTTGTTGTTGTCATTGTTAACAGCCACCTTTTCTATTCCAGGTTTCAGACTCAATTAAGAGAAATATAGGAGCTAGAGGGGTCATGAAAAAAAAACTCAGCTTTCTGATTTAGCAAAGCCAGATGGGAGGAGGGGGTTTGTGCAGGGGTCAAAGGGAACATTCGTTATTTCTCTATGAACAGATTCTGTTTCTAAAGTTGCTGGCCATTCCAGAGACAGAGCCTGTCGTGGGACAGAGAGTCAAATACAGAGGTCACCTCAGGAGTGAGGGCTCCCTGTGATGTCCCTGAGGGTGGATGGAGAGGGCGAAGGTCCCCTAGTGGAAGACCTTTGTGGATATAAGCGGCAACAGCAACAGGCCCTTTTGTGCCACCTGTGAATGAATACTTGTGTTTAATTTACACCCTGATTGACTCTAACAAATTCTTCATGTGTTGATGAAGAAATGAGAGTTTGTTCCTTTTAGATCTTTACTAAACTATTTTTCTCACCTCTGATTGAGCAAATTCCTTAATCCCTCAAAACTAAGACTCCTTGATCTCTAGGTTAAACTCATCCTTACTTGGCCAAAATAAGTTAAATAAGATAAAACAGGATATTAATTAAAATGTGATAAAAATAAGTTAAAAAATTTCTTGAGTATGACAGGCCTGGCCTCAATCTTTTCTTGGTCTGATTATAATAAAAATTGAGTGACTAGGTTATAGCAAAGCAAGAACAGAAGCAAGTCCTTCCATGTTCTCACCTAAATTTTTTCCCTTTTCAAAGCATTTGTCACCTTAAGACCTTAGCCAATAGGAGCCAAAGCTGAGCAGCTGGGAGCACAGACTCTGGAGGCAGATGGTTTTGATTTTGACTTTCAGTGCTGTTCTTATTAGTTCTGTGACCTATAGGGGGTTATTTACCTTCCATAGCCTCAGGTGCTTCCTGTGCAAAATGCAGGCCTCGATACCTCTCTTGCAGTATCTGAGTTTAATGAGATAATGCATTTAAAATGCACAGTGATTCTTGTCCTTTCCCATCTGACTTATTTCTTTTAGTATGATAGTCTCAAAATTCATGTTGTCACAAATAATATTTAATAATTTTTTATGGTTGCATATTATTTCATTCTATGTACTGCATCTTTTTTATCCAACCATTGTTCAAAGGACACTTTATATGTGAAATACAAAGCAGAAAGCAACAAATGAACAAACAAAACAAACTCACAGATAACAGGCAACAATGTGGTAGTTACCAGAGGGGAAGAGGGCTGGGCTAGGATGAAAAGGGGGTCAAATATACAGTGATGGAAGACTAGACTTTCAGTGGTAAGCACGCAATGGAATGGACAGGTGAAATATAAAATTGTACACATGAAATTTATATAATTTATTAATGCTACCCCAATAAATTTACTTTTAAAAATGTGTGGTGAAGTGCTAACATTACCCATCATTAAGCTGCACTTGTACAAAGAATGAATAAAAAGTAGAGTTTGATTTTATACAGATTGTAACTGAAAAAAGAATGATTATGTAAACCATTTGAAAAGATACAACAGTTGCACAGCTGTTTTCTAGCAGAGTATATCATCAGGAATGATCCATGTCTACTGTTTTTTGTTGTTTTTTTTACTGGCTGCTTTGGGCCAGTTTTTTTCTTATGTGGTTGCCCTGAGTTCACATGAAACCTCTTTGTCTCCTAGATCTTGTCTTCACTCTGCCCCACCATGACCATCTTTGCTTCTCCTCAGTGCCTGACATTATTTTAAGGGGATCAAGTTCTCCCTTCTATACATGACAGAAAGTGCCATTTTAAGAAACCCCAAATCTGGTTTTACTAACTCAGATTCTTTTGGCTCTATAATAATTTAAAGTTATCTCTTTTTTTCTTTCAGAAATATATTTTGCAAACATTAAGTAATACATCCTATGTGCCACATACTTGTCTAAGCACTTCATAAGTTCCAACTAATTACATCTCGATGAGTAGATTGTATATCGTATCTCATTTTGTGTAAAACAGAAATAAAGGGAGAGAGACTAAATGACTTACCCAAAGCTAGTAATTAGTAGAAATAGTTTTCCAGGGCAGGGATTTTGGCTTCAGCTTCTGTGCTTTTAACAATTCTTGACTACCCTCATCAACACATCTTCAAATCTGATACTGCCAAGGAGAGGAATCCTAGGCTTAATTAGATGAAGACTGAATAATTTAAGAATGGACATTTTAAGAAGATCTGCAAACAGTTGTGATGTCATTGTCCATTAACCAAAAAGGTGATCCAGGAGGCTGACATTTTGGAGGGTGGGTTTTGTTTTGTTTGTAGGACAGAAGAACTGAGAGAATTTTGAGCACAGAAAATGAGGGGGAGCCAGGAACAGGAGCTGTCAGAGCTGAAGTCACAGAGCACAAGAAGGAAAGCTGGTCAGGCTTATGGAATCACTGTGTGGTTTACCTTTATTACCCAAAGCAAAGCACAGTGAAAATCATTGGAGATGAGAACAAGGAGGGAGATGGAGGAATGAGAATCAGACAATCTGAACCTGGGAGAGGGCATTGGAAGCCATACTTTATTATCTGGGATTTGCTACCCCATTTCTGTTCGGATTTTTGCCTTTCTAAATTTGTTGGTGGTTGTGCCTCAGTTATACTTTTGGAAGCAGTTAAAACACACTAAAAATGAAATATTGCCACCGGAATTATAAATGATCCTGACCAAGATGATAACTAGAAAGAGTCTACAGCCTGAAGCAGCCACTTGGTAAACAGAGTTTACCACTGAGCTCAGGAATAAAATGGACATGTGTAATCATATCAAATATCCACCTACGGAAAGTGAGTATCACAAAGTGAAACAATTCTTAATAGTACTGTTAGAAACATAACACCCAAACCAACTGGGAAGTAATGTGTGGGGTTTTTTTTGTTGTTGTTGTTTTGTGACAGAGAGAGAGAGAGAGAGAGAGAGAGAGAGAGAGAGAGAGAGATAGGGATAGACAGACAAGAAGGGAGAAAGATGAGAAGCATCAATTCTTCGTTGCAACACCTTAGTTGTTCATTGACTGCTTTATCATATATGCCTTGACCAGGTAGGCTATAACAGACCGAGTGACCCCTTGCTCAAGCCAGTGACCTTGGGCTTAAGCCGGTGAGCCTTGCTCAAACCAGATGAGCCTGCACTAAAGCCAGCAACCTTGGGGTTTCGAACCTGGGTCCTCTGCATCCCAGTCTGATGCTCTATCCACTGCACCACTGCCTGGTCAGGCTAACATATGTTTTTGACACTTTCACTTAATACCTGTGGGACTTTGAGCAGATTAATTACGCTTTCTGTGCATTCATTACCTCATCAGAGAAATGAGGAAAATACACAAATGGTGTTGGTAGGAATGGCACTTGTTAAGTATCTAGTCTCTAAAACCTAGCACATAGTAGTTGCTTAAATATTAGCTGAATGACTATTGGGAACTAAAAAAATATTACTTCTTTACTGGAAAAAAAATTACAGATTCAAGAGGCCTTCCTTATATTGAAAGTTTGTAAAGGCACAGGAGAGAAGAGAATGGTATATATTTCCACTTTCCAGAATTGAGGATTACTACAAATTTGTCAGAGTGGCTTTGTTATCTGAATAGAAGAGAATAAATAAATTATGCCTTTCAACTTTATGTACAAGGAATGTAGAGTTCATTTTCTGGGAAAGGAGCATAGGCTGAAAGATCAGAGGGAGAGAACTTCACCTCTGTACCTTCATTTGGTTTCCATTGCTTTTTTGGCAAGTAGAAAGATATTTCAGAATGAGATAACAGAGAATCTGAAGTCCTCGTCCAGCAGTATTTTGTCTGCGGGGCGAAACAAGCATGGTTCCCTTGGGGCACCACTGTCCACAGGATGTTTGAGGAAATAGGGAGAAACAAAAAAGGATGAATGGGCTGCTGTTTCAAAGGAAGCCCTCCATGAACTAGTGATTGAAGAGCTACCCCAGGCAGTGCTGTGGGGCAGTTCCCAAATGAACTGTGGAGAAGAACCTGGAAGAGGAACAGCTGATTTCAAGAATTCAGCACATGATTACTCAGCAAAAATCTATTCAGAATAAACTTTTTTGTACTTAATTGCATATACTAAAATGGTTGAGCTGTGTTGAAGAGAAGGCTTGAAAATTCACCTTTGATATCTTTGTGGGTAAAATGAAATAGCAATGGGTTTACGATGCAGTTAGATAAAATCATAAGTAAGAGGTTGAAAAATATTTGTATGAAATGTTGAATAATGGTTGATGAGAGCATAGTAAGAAGGTATCTTTCTTCAGTGGCTCTTAACTGGTCATATTTAATAATGAAAGAACCTTACAGAGATGACATAAAGATTATTTATAGGCTTTCAAAATTAACATTTATACACCTCTACAGTCCCATGTTATTTTGGGGGAAGAAGACTATTCATTTAATCTAACAGAAGTCATTTAATAAATGTTAAAAGTCACTAAATGAAAAGAAATGATAGATCTCTAATATTTAGTAATGAAGCTTTTACTGTAACTATAACATAAAATTATGTTGAAAGTGAGCATGAAACTCTTTCAGACTGTTATTAAAGCTTCAACTATTCAAGGCTAATATTTTATCAATCTTTTATACTTTGATCACATTCTATTTCACTGCATGTTCCTGTTCAATGAAGTAAATTGCTAAAAGTGTAATTATGGGTATCTCTGATCGATAAATACATCCTTTTTGGTTGGTTGCAGTCCTTCATTCATTTAGCAAACATAAAGTCTCCTTTTGTTTAGGTAGTATGAGATGTCAGGGATTGAACTGTAAATGACACAGGGTAATCATAGTAACCCCCTTCTTTTGTCAATGATTGGCTTATGCATGTGCATGGGGCCCAGTTCTGGTCAATAAGCTCAAATGGGAATTCTGTTCTTGTTAGAAGAGATTGTAGGTCAAGGGGCAGCTCTTTTTTTGCTTCTTCTCTTCCTCCCTTTAGACACTGTTGTGTGAGACCCGATGTTTATAAGGCAACAAGTCCACGGACAAAAGTGCACGTGCTGAGGAACATAGAGTGAAAGGGTGAGGAGTGCTGAGTGCTTGGTAGGATGGTGGTGTGCTTGCCTGTCTCCAAATTGCTAGTAAGTAAATAATGCTTTACACTACTGTTTCATGGACTTGCTACTTACTACCAAACAGGTCTTAACTGATGCAGAGGTATTACTAAGTTTTGACAGTCCCCAGAATAATTTATTTTGGCTATTCTGATATAAGGTAAAAAAATCTTTAAATTCTGAAATAGTGTATTAGCCACATCCTACACCCCTCCAGAAGTTAATGCAGGCTGTGGTGTCCACCCAAGAAAGAAAACCTTGTTTAGCATTGAAAGATTGTTTTATTTATTGTGTTTGCTTGCACATGATATGAAAATTAAATTAATTTGAAAGCCCCCTTTTGAATGACTGATTTAGATATAATAAGATAAAAAAGACATATGTGTATTAAAAGAGTGAAATGAAAAATAAGTGGGATCTGATATCTGCTTTTAGTACATTTATCACTTTTATTCTTTATGCCAGTTGATTTATTAAGGCTTTCTGGCTGTGAGCTTATCATATTTCAATCATTCCCAGGAAAAAGCAATTTGAAGGTTCTTGTGGCTGAAGGCACATTGTGATGGCAGGAAATCAAATAAAACACACTGACTTTCATTTAAGATTGTCAATTTGATGAATAGAGTGTTGTTGACTTAAAACAGACAGGACCTGATAAAAACAATCTATTTTTAACAGGTGGAAGACATGTGGAATGATGGTTAAATAAAACACAGTAGTGTTTCAGAAATTATACATTTTTCACTACTTTTGAACATACAGATTTATTTATTTATTTATTTATTTATTTATTTATTTATTTATTTATTTATTTATTACTTAAGATTAGAGGAGATACAGAGACAGATACCTGCATGGTCCAGACCGGGATCTACCCCGCAACCTTGACTGAGGCCAATTGAGTATACAGCTATTTTTAGTGCCTAAGGTTGAGGTGCTCTGACCATTCGAGCTATCCTCAGTGCCCTGACTGATGCCTGAACCAATTCAGCCACTGTCTGGGGCAGGGGAAGAGGGAGAGAAGTGTGGGTGTTGGGGGTAGAACTGTATGGTCACTTCTCTTGTGTGCTCTGACCAGAAAATTGAACCCAGGACATCCATATGCTGGTATAATGCTCTTACTGGCCAGAGCCTGAACACATAGAATTAAAACAACTTAAGATCTAGAATTTTACAAACTAAATTCTCTTTAAATAATGGTTGTGTTGATAAATTTTGAAATTATATATATATATATATATATATATATATATATATAAAATTGTTTCTTTGGTAGAAATTTTAATTCTTTGGAAATTATTTTTACTTAATTTATTAAAAAATAAATGCCTTTTAAATAATTTTATTTTCTAATTTGTTATAAAATCCTAACCTTGTATAATTAACCTTGTACTTAATGATTTTTCTTTAATATTGTACTTATACAGGCACTGAGAATCATTTACACAAATTATTCTTCATAAATTTATGAACTGCCTACTCTATGCTCTTAGGGGGAAGAAAAACATATATCAAATAATCACACAAATAGATATACAATTAGAATTATGAGATTTTATTATATATGAGTGCTTTTGAAGGTACAGTCTGTAGATTCTGAGATTTTGAAGGTCAATGAAGTTTGAATTGAAATCTAAAAAACAGAATATATTATATGTGCCAATGTTACTTTTCTCTGATGGGTTTTCCCTTCAATAATTCAAAATTCAATCTTGAGTGTATTATGTTCAGATGATTCATCTCTGATGGAGAGCTGGTGTGCCATTCAGATGGGGGTGGGAGGAGAATGAGCGAAATTATAGGGAGGGTTAAAGATGACTACCTAAAATATTTTAGTAAGGGAGGATCCCATAGTGTCCCTGGACGAATCAAGAAGAGAGGGAGAAGCTCAAATGGCAGGGCCCGAGAAGGAACATAAATAGCTTGATTATGTGGTGGTGTACTCAAGAAAATAAAAATCAAGTTATTAATCTTACATGGGAGTATTCTTATCTTATTTTCATTTTATGTAATTCAAGCATTTAGCAACTATAGAGTCTCCAACAACAGTTTAAGTGCATTAATTTGAGGAAGAGTGGGGCCAGCACTGTACCTGAAATGGAGTTGATGTCTAGACCTGGAAGATGCTTCTTGTTGTCTCTTGCATCCATGGCTCTCTTCCTTGTCCCTGGAACAGGGCCAGGCATATAGTAAATGTGAAATTAATACCTCCTGAATGAATGAATAAATGAATAAATAAATGACTTTCAGCTAAAATGTGGAAGTGCATTTATATGGCTGAACATGTATTAAAAAGGCCATTTAAAAGTTTTAATTTTTTATTCTCTCTCCCATTCAGAGTCCCAACTCCCACATCAAAACAGAATTTTCACCATACTGTGAGATTCTGCAAAGTAAGAACTGTGTTTTACTCTTGTTATTACTGTCAGAACCTCATAATCCAGTGAGGGAAACTGTAGTTAATAAGTTTGAATGTACAAAGAATGAATTTTAACACTGCTTTGGGATCAATGCTAGTCTGGGCTCTGTGGGGCCCTCTGAATAGGTAAGATGCCCTATTCATGCTCTAATCACCTTTTATTCACCCTTTTCTCACAAGGTTCTTTGCAGAGGGGCCATGGTATATGTACCTATGTGCCTGCTTTTCTTCACAACTAGATCTAGAGAGGGTAGCATTACAGGAAGGCCGAGGTACTAAGTTCTAATATTTTCACAATATATGTGTATTTTTCATAGCTCTTGTCTTCTGGGATGAAGAATTTGTGAAAACATGTTATATATATATAAAACATTATTCAATGTTAAGGTATGAACTCTACAGACTTATAAGACATCACAAACAAGCACTACATTTGGTTGATATGTATCTTAACTCCCTTTTTACCTGCAGGGTTTTTTTTTTTTTTTTTTGATATTCTTGGTTTTCTGAAATTTATCTGTGAAAGAAGTTACATTGCTTATCCTGTAGCATTTCCAACATTGGAGACTTTGATGATAGTATACCCACGATGTCAATTAACATAGTCTTCTAAATTCTGATTTGATCTAGATGTCTGATCAGATTCAAGTTCATTTTTTTTCTTTAGCCATTAATACTTTAGAAGTAATGTTGTCTATATCCATGAGGAGACGTATCTTTTTTTTATAATATTAAGATTGATGAATGAGTTCATAGGCTATTGGCCTGATCCATTTCATTGTAATCTTCACATTAGCTTTTCACCTCATGGTTCTACTAACCACTGATCATTATTGTCTAAATCCTTTTTATAGGCCATAAAATGGCAATATTCTAATTCAAAGTAGATGGTAAATTTCACCAAGATTTTTTTTTTTCGTATTTTTCTGAAGCTGGAAATGGGGAGAGACAGTCAGACAGACTCCCACATGCGCCCGACTGGGATCCACCTGGCACGCCCACCAGGGGCGGACGCTCTGCCCACCAGGGGGCGATGCTCTGCCCCTCCGGGGCGTCGCTCTGCCGTGACCAGAGCCACTCTAGCGCCTGGGGCAGAGGCCAAGGAGCCATCCCCAGCGTCCGGGCCATCTTTTGCTCCAATGGAGCCTTGGCTGCAGGAGGGGAAGAGAGAGACAGAGAGGAAGGAGAGGGGGGTGGAGAAGCAAATGGGCGCTTCTCCTATGTGCCCTGGCCGGGAATCAAACCCGGGTCCCCCGCACGCCAGGCCGACGCTCTACCGTTGAGCCAACTGGCCAGGGCCAAATTTCACCAAGATTTAACTTGGATGACTGGGTTCAAAGTCCAGTGTGTAAAATGAATAATACTGAGTGATCTGAAAAACTGTCATTCCTCTTTTCAAATGTTATACCATGTCTGCTCCTTTCATTTCTGCTAAAACCAACTGGTCTTCCTTATCTGTAGTGCTCTGTTACATCATTAAGTTACAAGTCCATCTATACTATTTATATTATTTAACATTATTTATTATGTTTGAATTATAATGAAAGAGGAAGAAATGTTGCAAAAGCACTTTTTTAAGAATTTTCTCTTTACTTTGAATCTGGATAACTTCAAAATAAGTAGAATTGTAAACAGAGTGAAAGCATGCACTCCAATACCCTTTAACAATTCAGTACCTCCTGTGAGTAGCCCACTAAGGAACATCTGAAACATAATTCAACATCTGAGTTATCAGAGAAATGTGCTCCCATTGTTAGATGAGTTGGTCTTGTTCCTTCATTCATTCCTGCTGGCTTCTTCTTAAGTTTTATTTGTGTACTGGTTATGTATTATATTTATGTGTTTGTTTGCTTTTTAAAAAAAATTAATGTCCTTTTTTTTGGAATGGACACACCATTGAAGAGCATGCCAATAGCATCTCAATTTGGCAATATTGAGAAACCAGAACAGATATCATTCCAAGGCATCCCTTAGTGAATGATTGTGTTGGTGAAAATGGTCATTCCACAGTGATGCATCATCAACACTGCCTTGCTGGCCCACCCAAGTATTCAGAGGCTGTCATACATGGCTTTCACTGACATGTGCAAAACTCTGTAATCAGATTGGGCTTCTTGGATGCGTAACTTGTTCTTGGTTTAATGTTTTTGCTGCCACCATTTTGAAATTCTCAGTAATTTTATCGTAGAACTTGTGTTTTGTAAACAAAGTCCAATGGGACAATGCAAGTCACACATGCACAGAGGAGAAATGTTTCTTGGGTTCCTTGCTGCCCCATTTGGATATAGCATTTGTGACACACCATGAGCACAGAAATCCAGCGAACTCACAACCATGTGGGAGTTCATTGAAACATGACTGAGTGATCAGGGGCACTGATAGCCAGGAGAGCCACAATTGCCATTTGAACACAGAAGGAAAGCAAATGGTGTTCTAAGAAACATGAATGACTAAGGAACCCTGTCACGTCCTTTCTTACTCATGTTACTTCCTCATATCAGCCAAACACTTCTGCTGAAAATGATGGTATCAGGTGATGACACAGGTCCTTTTCCTTTCAGTCCTTTCTCCTCATTTATGAGCCTAAAGTAAAATACTGGTGGAGTTTGTGCATATCAAGGAGTGACATAAAATTAGTTGAGTTAGTTTTATGCAGGGCTCCCACTGTTCTGTTGAAAAGTAGTACATACATAAGTAGGAACTACAAAATGCAAATTGTGTAGTTTAGTAATTCTGCGTATGACTTAAATGCTTTTATATTGGTATTTAAAACTAACACCTCACAGTATAAAGGCTAGTAGAATTTGTGCTAACAATTAAAATTTTTATTTTTATTAGATTACAACTAAGCAAATAAAAAAACCCATAATAAGTCAAGAAATAAACCATAAAAGGATGGGGGAAAACCTTTTTATTTTAGTACATTTTAATGGCACTTTTTGTGCTGTGTTTGAACATGAGGCTTGACATTTTCATCTCGCACTGAGCAGTGCAGATGATATAGCCAGTTCTATCTGTAAAGACACCATGGAATTTTGTGTCACATTTTTCTTTTGATGTCATACTTGATTTTTCTCTTTTCTCTTGATTATTTTATTTATTTATTTTTTTGTCAAGCCATAGTCTCTGTGGACTTCAGCTCTCTTTTTTAAATTATTATTTTATTTTTTATTTATTCATTTTTAGAGAGGAGAGGGAGAGAGAGAGGAGAGAGAGACAGAGAGAGAGAGAGAAGGGGGAGGAGCTGGAAGCATCAACTCCCATATGTGCCTTGGCCAGGCAAGCCCAGGGTTTCGAACTGTCTCTTGATTATTTTGACATTATATAGTCCTGCAAAAGCTGGTTCAGTGAAGTAGTTCTGTTATTTGACCTTTTGTTGCTTTGAAAATCTAAAATATGAGCTGTTTCAAACTCTGCTCAGTTGTAGAGACAAAAAGAACTGTGTTTAATTAGGTGAGGTGGTTTTGTTAATTAATTACCTGTTTTTGTCTGGTTTTACATTCAAAAGATTATATTTAAATAAGAAGACAGGACCGGGTTTCCATTTATAGGGAAAGAAGAAAATAGGAACAATTGTTTCTTAGTTATATTCTTGTCAAACCAGACCAAACCAACCCAACAAAAATCCTACTCACAAGGCCAGTGGCCAGCTGTTGAAATGCTCTGTTCTGGTAATAGAGTTGTTAAAAATCAGACGTTCTAGTGCTCAAATTATGCTGTTACATTTCTTGGAGAGCAAAGTTGAGCTATGAACAAAAATATAGCAATTTACTTAATTTTTTCATGCATTTTTATGGAAAGATAATTATCATAATTTTGAACTTTGCCCTTTCTTATGGGTAGCCATTTATCTCTGCAGCTTCCCCTACACCCTGTCCAGTTATCTTAGCTTTATTGAATAAAGGAGTCCCAGTATCTGCTAAAATGCTTCAAAACTAACCACAGCTTTTGCTGCAGAATGTGAACACATTAGGTGAAAAGAAATCACCACTTTGCTATCCCATTTTGTCCCCTCACAGAACACTAACCACTCTTAGAGATCAAGTGGTGTATTTATATTCAGAGAATTAATCACACATGATTTTTTTGTATGTAAAATTTGACTCACCTAATTTTTATTTCTATTTTTTATTCCTTTTAAGGTAATATTATTAGTTACTAGTTAGTGAACAATTTTAAATAATTTATTTCTCTTCCATTTCCGTATTATAAGGCTGCTTCTCTTTTACTACTTATAACATTCCCCTTGTTTTTTCTTTTCATTTCTAAGGTTCCTCTTCCACTTGTTGACATTTTCTATAGATCTGTAAATAACAGGTAGTTTCATATATTTATTCAAATATGCATGGATTAAAAAGAACAGGACAACCTGGACAAGAACTTTAAAGAAAAATTGTCAGAACCAAATGTTGGGAACCAGTGACTAATAAGGTTTTCCCCCAGAACAGCTTCCTCATAGGTGATGGTCAAACTTAGAATGTCTGCATTAACCAAGATTAATCTTCTTAAAATGCAAATTGGATCAGATCCCTGCTTAAAGACTGAATAGTTTTTTAGAGCCTTTCAGAGATTATACTGAGCAAGTATAGAGCCATATCCAGGGGAAAGAAATAAAAAACCCTGTAAAAATAAGAGAAAGAGAGCCCTGGAGAATGAGGAAGAGCTGGACAGCACAAAGCCCCCCACACAGGGAAAGATTTCAAGAAGGAAGCTATATGTGCAACAAGGTGTTGGCTAATACATTATACTTCCTGCTCCATGACCATTAATAACTCTAATAATAATTTATGTTTAATCCTGAAGGATATTTCTCATTAAATGGCACAGAGTAAATCCTCAGCCTGCAAAATTTCATCCATGTTGTAGATGAAGGCATGGGAAGCCAGTTGATCAAATTCTCATATTATAGAATAATTTGAGGGAATAACAGAGTCATTATTCAAACCATTGGTTTTGAAATTTTTTATTTTGGGTTTAATCTGTCAAAAATTTGTATAAGTATAAAAATAAATATAAATGAAATAAATATAAAGTTCTAAGAGGAAAAGAGATAGCTTTAGAAAATCTCCTGTTCAAGGTATTTAGCTGATTAAAAACAAAAAATCACGTGCATGGAGGTAAAGAACCTGCTGGTTCCTGTCTGCATGGAACAGGATACAACTCCCTAAATGCTTGTGCTCGTTCAGCTACAGCCCCCATCTCCTGCCACATTTGTCAACTTTCATTTCCCTGTGGGGCTTTGTAATTGCTGTTTCCTCTGAAACAGTGGCCTCCAGAGTGTTCTTTAGATACACATGTGGATCACTCCCTTACTTACTTTGCTCTCTGGCCATATAACCTCTCAGAAGCATCTTCGTTGATTCCTTTGTTCAGAACACTGCATCTTATACTTTCACCTTCCATCTGCTAGGTGGCTGCATGCCACTGTCCCTGACACTGCTCTCTATGCTCACTTGCTGATTTATTGTCCATTCTGCTTCCAGAAAGTAGTCTTTATGAGGGTCATTTGGTCTGTCGTATTTACCTCCGCATCTTGCTTCCAAAAGGCTTCAATGCTGGGATCATACGGAAAGGATTAAACATCAAATATTGAGTTGCTTAGACCTACATATTCCATTGCATTTTAAGAATTTGTCTGTTCTATGCAACTACACTTTTTATCACACTTACATAATAATGAAATTGTAATGAAGTATAACAAATTCCTCATACTTCAGAAAGTTGAGGACAATTTTTATGTCATTATAATCTTCTTGCAGATGAGTTGAATAACCAATTGGAACCACTACATAAACATTACTGTTGTGTAGGAGAACACATTTCAGACTCTGTTTAGAGCTGTCAAGAAATAGTTGCCATTCTTTCTGTTGGACTGTAAGTGGTAACACCTAGCTGGCTGAGAAGACTACTGATATCATGACAGTAAACAAAGTGTTTGTCTTCAGAAAAAAGTCCACAAAAATTTGTTCACGCTTTCTGAAATGGGATACTTTAGCTGACTGGTGAAGTACATTCTTTTCTTGAAACCTGGAGGCTAATAACTCAGCTGCTTTCTTTGAGAGGCCCAAATCTCTTACTAAGTCATTCAGTTCATATTGGCTAAACTGTCTGGCATCAGAAGAAGACCCTTCAGATTCTACAGCCATTTCCTCATGCATCTTATCAAAATACACTTGATCACCACGTTCACTTTCTTCGTCCTTAGAAGAAATAAAACCTTTGAAAACTGGAATCGGGAGTGTCTCAGAGTGTGGGATAGGTCGTATTGCTGAAGGAATATTAGGATATGTGATCATATGCCTTTTTTTTCTTGCCGATGCCCTTTGTATGGATCAGACAGAAATAACAGTCACTGTTGTGGTCCTTGGGTTCACGTCAAACCATGAGAATACCAAAAGGCATTCTTTTGTATTTTCCTTTTGTCCAGTTATGAAGCATTTCCTCACAATTATGACCCACAATATGAGGAGCCCAATTCTTGTCTTGATCGCCAATGGGAACTTGAAAATAGGCAATATATGCACATGTCACAAATGACGAAATATTGCGCCTTTGCTGTTGAAGTGTGTAACAGCCACATATATAACAGAAGGTGTCAGGACTATTCTTATATTTACGCCTACTTGAAGAAGCCATGACTCAATCTTAAAACAAAATAAGAGGGTGTTTTTTTCAGATAATAATTTTGTACATTTAAAAACAACTACAATTATGTAAAAGTGATGTTTGTAAAACATTCTATGCCTTGTGGTTATGTTCAACCCAAGAGTCATTGCCCTTTAACTCCAATTTAAAAACCAATGATGCCATTAACTGTAACAAAAAGAAATTAAAATTTCATAGAAACTACAGCATGCGCCAAAAAACAGATTTGGAATCAGTGGTGCAGAAATATATATAGAGAAACAGTTCTAAAACCTCATGCAACAGAAAATAAAAAAAATTTGTTCCTCAGTGTTATTGTTATTATTATATGGATATGTCAGAGAGATTGAGACTTGAAATCTTAAAGTAGCTCACCCATGAATACTGGTGGCATTGCCTAAATTGGAAATAGAATACTGCTCTCATTCAATTTTATTACCCTCCTCTGAAAGGTACAATATTATCTGGAGAGAGAGAAAAGAAATATTTATAAACTCAGTTTCTCCAGGCCCTGCCTCCCCATTCTAGTAAGATGCTAATTATGGCAAATTTGCCTGAAATCTGTGATGGAGATGCCTTAAAATGTTGGGGGAGGGGGTTTGGACATTTTCTTCCTGAAGGTTCTCACATTCTTCTAGAAGCTTTGTGGTTGACCTGATATGGAAGGTCCTGGCCAGCCCATGCTGAGAGAGCTCTGTGAAGCAAAGGCCAGGTTTGGTTACAATGACCTCAGAGGAGAGCGCCTGCACAAGATGTTCCGTGTTTGTGTTTGCCATCTCAGTAAGAGAGGGGAGGCTGTGGAGGCTTCATGAACTCTGAAACTTGACTTAAGAGTTGCAAGAGAAGCTGTGAGTTTTCCAAAGGTTATTTGGCCAGAAGACATCAGCACACAGAGGAAGAGACCACCACTGCTGGTGCTTCCAGTTCTAGGGGGACCACGAAGCACACAGAGTTGATGACAACTGCGACACAGAGAGTGAAGGTGCGTGCACCTCTCATCCTCGGTGCCCAGAAGGCTCTGCACAGGAAGAAAGAAAGGCTGTCCTTATAGCTATAGGGAAGATAAATTTGAATAAGTCCTTTAAGGACAATGCATTTGACTAGACCTACAGAAATGGAAGGAGGTTGGCTGGGAGATGCAGGGAGGGAGGAGTGGCAAGCCTTTGGCTGGATGAGATATGACAACATGAGGACTTTTCTTCTAATAGTTGAAGAGGAGTAAATTCTCCCATGACCTTGTCTGTGTCCACCAGACAAGAGAAGATAAATTACTCTGATACCAGGGATGATAGTGGTGGTTTCATCAAGAATATGTACAGAAGAGAAAGGCAGAGAGTGTGTGTTGAGGAATATAAACTAAGATACAGCTGAGACTAATAGAATAAGGCTTTTGCTTTTATGGCCACAGCAAAAGCAGATGTGCTGTTGATGTGTTTGTGTGTGTGTGTGTGTGTGTGTGTGTGTGTGTGTGTGTCTATGCGCGTGCAGGCACATGTGAATGTTTCTTACATAAATAATAAAAAGGGACTCATTAGAAAACACTTTTTTGGGAGATGGATTGTATGAAGGCAGATGGTGTAGTCTGAGTTCTGATTACCCTTTCAGGCTTAACTCGTGTTGAGTTTGAGTCTTTCTTTTTTGTAATTTTATCCCCCCACCTCCCCTCGATATTATATCCCCATGACTTATTTTTTCTGGTAACTAAGAACAATCTGATTGTAGCTTAGAGAGCGCCTCAAAATCATGGTGCACTCTGGCAGACACACTTCCTCCTTCTCCATCTGGTTCAGGAAGACTCAGAGTGGCCATGAGAAAACCCTTCAGCAGACTTCTCCATGTGAACAATCCAGTCATCTCTTTCCTTTCCTGTGAGCTTCCAGAGAAGACCTGAAGATTATCCTGCCATTTTCCATATGACACTGGGAAGCAGGAATGGCTTCTTGGCACATGCATGCCTTCTGCTTCATATTATGACTTCTAATTAGTATCCCTGCATTTGACCTCATCAGAGTACCTGTGGACCCCCTGACAAGGTCATCTGTCTGCATTTCCTAAGGTCTTTCAGGACTCCTTGTCTATTGGGATCCTTTGCCTTTTCTGTCACAGAAGGATGTGAATGAAATAGAACTTATAGTCCTTGTCCCTAAGAAACTTGAATAGAATTGGAGAAAAAGGCAAAAGAAGACATGAGTCGATCATGAAGATAATATAAACAATTTCTTGGTGATTTAAAATGTTTATTTTCTCTTTCAACTACAGTATTGGATTGTGGTTGGTTGTCTTTTGCAATGAATGTGACTAGATCCAATTTTGATGGAGTTAATCACTTTAAAGTTATGGATAGATTGTGATTAGTTTATAGAATACATAAAGTGAGTTCATATGATAATAGTCATCTCTGCTTTACAAAATGCCAAGAAAAATAGACATTAAAAACCACATTTTGTTTTTAAAATATAGCCTTATAAAATTTCACCACTGGAACTTTCCAAGATGTTGGAAGTGTTTTAAAGAATTCTTAATTGTATTAGCTTTCTACTGGAATGATTTGTCTGTTTCAAACTATGATGTTGCATTTTGACAAATGTCCCATATAAATTTATTTCTATTCCTCTCTACTTGGTAGTCACAGGCTCAGAATTCTTCCCAAGGATTTTTACAACTTTCTAAAATATCTACTGTCAAAAAACATAATACACATGTAGTTAACCATCATTAAACAATGAATCTTTGAGTAGGTAATCAGGACAGAGGTCACACACACATCCTTTGCTTTTACAGAGGGAGATTTCCTTCTTAAGAAAAGTACATAACTGAGGAAAGGTAAAATTTGTGGGGTGTTTTTAGAGTACTCCTCTTTATTCCTTTATATTTTTACAAATAATATTTATTGTTTTGGGGGAAGATACAAAAGCTTTAAGAAAGGTTTTAAGTAAAAATTCCCTAGGGTTTGAGTGGGGGCATGACAAGCTCCTAGCCATTACAAACTTAGTATAAATTAAGATCATATTTGAGCTGAAAGCAACTTGGAGACCTTTGACTACATATTCTTTACTTAACAGATGAGAAAACCTGAAACCCAGAAGGTATAAATAATGATGCCGATGACATAAGAGAAAAGAAAAGGGGACTCTGAGAGGATAGTGAACATAGACCAGAGTTTTGTTTATGCTTACTTTCTTTATACATATTTTCCATGTGAATTATAGAATGCCTGCTTCCTTCACTGTTACAGAAGCAAATTCTTATTTACACCAGACTTTCTAGGATTCTTTAAAGACCACAAGAATGCCTCTCTCTGTTCCTAAACTCAACAATGAATAGGAAGTGAATGCTTTACTGTGAAGAAATTAATACATCTTTGAGGATGAGCAATTTATCTCTTTTCCTTGGTGAAAACAACCTCTTGGAGCAACTGTGGCATCCAGGACACCAGGGAGCCAGTTTGTTTATTTTGCTTATTGGTTGTATTTGCTAAATTCCTGTCTCTAATGAGCTAATAGACCTTGGATGCACATAAAGTTGATTTATTTCCTTTGATAGGTTTACATATTTATAGTGAAACAAAGCACTCCAAGCACTGAAAGAACAGTCATGCAGTTGCTTAAAATCTTTTAATTATGATAGTAACAACTCTCTTTTAGTTTTAAATCAATGAAACAAAGTTAAGTGGAAAACTGAAAGCTCAGTCTGACAAACATATTTTCCTAAACAGATGGAATAATTTGGATCTCAAACACTGTTTTACTAGTATTTTTATTTTAACTCATAGACATTGAAAAAATCCTGACCCAAATATATTTTTTAGCAGCATCTGCTTTACATAACTTGAGTTTTAAATAAAAATGAGAGGTTTTTAAAGTTAAAAATGACTACTTAGGAATTATAAACAAAAGCTTAAGCTCCTAATTGTAGGACACAAGGAAAGATATTCAATCAGAAAAGTAAATTTGTTTCAACAATACAGTGTGTCCGTAAAGTCATGGTGCACTTTTCACCGGTCACAGGAAAGCAACAAAAGACTATAGAAATGTGAAATCTGCACCAAATAAAAGGAAAACCCTCCCAGTTTCTGTAGGATGATGTGGCAGCATGTGCGCATGCGCAGATGATGATGTAACACTGTGTATACAGTGGAGCAGCCCACGGCCATTCCAGTGGAGATGTGGACAGTACAGAGGAAAGTTCAGTGTGTTCTGTGGCTCACTAAATTCGAATCCGTGACCAAAGTGCACTGTGAATATCGGCGAGTTTATAACAAAGCACCACCATGTAGGAATAACATTACTCAGTGGGATAAGCAGTTGAAGAAAACTGGCAGTTTGGTGGAGAAACCCCATTCTGGTAGGCCATCAGTCAGTGACAAGTCTGTAGAGGCTATATGGGATAGCTACCAAAGGAGCCCTAAAAAATCTGTGCATGAGCCCACATCGAACTGCACTGAATAGGTATGAAACTGGGAGAGTTTTCTTTTTCTTTGGCGCAGTTTCACCTTTCTATCGTCTTTTGTTGCTTTCCTGTGACCGGTCAAAAGTGCACCATGACTTTACGGACACACTGTATAAATTGTAGTTTCATTCCCAAGTTAGTTTATATAAGTAGTCTTCTGTTAGAAAATACCATACTTTAGTTGGATTACACTCAGACTCTGTTTTGGTTGTTAAAAGATTTTAAATTAGGTAAGAAAATAATTTTAATTTTATTTTCTCATGATTCATAGAGGATTTGTTTGAAGTGCTATATAGGTCTTACTAAGTGAATTTAATTATTTTAAGTTCCCAACTTTATAATTGAAATGTGTTAATTAGATTCCCCAATGTTGCTCCATGTTAACTTGGATAAAAATCACAAGGGTAGCTAATACTTCAAAAGAAAAATCTGTCCAGAATGTGTCCAGGACACTGTCTGCTAAGTATGATAATAGGATCATGAGATTCTCTAACCTTTGCTGTTCCTTTTTATTCTCTTGGGCTTATTTATATCCTGGGAGCTGAAGTATACTGCTTCAGGAGAGAAAAATCAGACTATCCTCTATAAAGTATTCAGAGTTACTTTATCTTTTCTCTTTTTTTTCTGAAGGGAGAAGCAGGGAGGCTGAGAGACACCCGACTGGATTCCACCTGGCAAACCCACTAGGGGGCGATGCTTTGCCCATCTAGGGTGTTGCTCCATTGCAACAGGAGCCATTCTAGTGCCTGAGGCAGAGGCTGAGGCCATGGAGCTATTCTCAGTGCCAGGGCCAACTTTGCTCCAATGAGGCCTTGGCTGCAGAGGGGAAGAAAGAGATAGAGAGAAAAGAGAGGGGGAAGGGCGGAGAAGCAGATGAGTGCTTATCCTGTGTGCCCTGACAGGGAACCAAACCCAAGATATTCACACTCCAGGCTGATGCACTACCACTGAGCCAACGGCCAGGGCCTGAAGTTATTTTTTCAAATAAAAAGGAAAAAGACATGTTCTTTTTTAAAAACCTGGCTTCTGAAATACTAATAAATAAATAAATAAAAGAAATCAAAGAAAATATTTAGTTTCAAAATTCTCATGTTTTTTACTTAAGGAGTAAAAAAGGAGTGATTGCCATGTATATTACTTTATTTTCTATATAGTGAAATCAATTTTAGAAAGCAGCCAACATTTTGGGTGCACCTAAAGTCTTTTCTTTCTAATTTTGCAAAAACACAGAACTCAACCCTGAAGGGCACTTAAAGATTTAATTTTTTTTTCATTTAAATTCATGGCATCTTGATATGTAGCATAAAGTATATTTGACACTAGATCAAATGATATAATTACTTGATGTATTTAAATTTTACATATTCTTCCAAATGACTACAGTGAGATAGTGCATACCTATAAGCCCAGTTGCAATTGTGATAATACAGGAGTATTTGTTTCTATTCACTCTGTACCTACCGAAGGGGCAGATTGTAAACTGAGCTCACCTCTGATTCAGTGAGCTCATGGGTTTCTTATTCATTAAGTACATTCCACTAAGACTCTTTGACTGCCTTTTATGTGTCAAGCATTATGTTAGGCACTGGGAACACCTTGATGAAAAAACACAAACACCCCAGGGACAGGTGGTGTGGGGAGTGGAAGGCACTGAGAAATTTACCGTTGTTACCTGAGGCAGAGGACAAGAAATTTGTTACTTGTTTTGAGGATATAAGGCAGTCCTCATGAATTCTGCACACATATGGCCAATTCTATAGTTGTAGAACTATAGAAAAAAAGAATCAGGACTTGAATTTTATCTTGTAAGAGCTGTTGCTCAACCTTTAGGGAATAAGAAACAGATTCTTCCATGAGAAACAAAGAAAGGGACAGTGTACTGGCTCCTAATCTGTCTCCTGAGTCTAAGTGAACATGAACATGAGTACCCATGGGAGCCACTTGAGTAGCTCTCCAAGGATGACAGGAGATCAAGGTCCTGGCTTGTGGATTTCTGTTCAAAGAAACCTCTACCACCTGCTTGAAGAAGCATAAAGGAAACAGACAGCTAATGAATAAAATCATAGAATTCCTATTGGCTGAATCATACCTAGGCACTCATGACCAGAAACTCCTGAGCATTTGAAGAGGTGAGTCTACACAGAATTATTTACTACTTCAATTTAGAAAATATTTTTCCTTCCTGGTAGAGGGTGTGTCCTCTAGAAGGTGATTAACAAATATTCACTGATTGAATAAGTACCAAGTTCCTCTAATACTAGTCACTTTGGTAAATGATATAGAAGAAGAAAAAGAAAAACTCCTTTATTTATTCATTAAAAAATTAGTGGGATCAGAATGATAAACTTTTAGGAATTAAGAAATAATTTTTGCCTTAAAAAAAAAGGAAAAACTATTTATTTGCTCCCTGGCCTGTTTCCTTTCTCTTTAAACTGGCTGGCTCAAACTGATTCTTGGGAGCATCAATGGGCATAAAACAAGTGTGCTTTAATCTATGTCAGTACCCCCTCCTTAGGATTTCTCTCCTACTCCTTGCTCACTACCAAGTCAAATAACTGTGGAGAAAAGGGCTCAAAATAGAATTCTAGGAGTCTTACTCTATCTAAAAATATTTTTTTTATTTATTTTTTAAATTTTATTAATTAATTTATTTTTTACAGAGACAGAGAGTGAGTTAGAGAGAGGGAAAGACAGGGACAGACAGACAGGAACGGAGAGAGATGAGAAGCATCAATCATCAGTTTTCCATTGCGCGTTGCAACACCTTAGTTGTTCATTGATTGCTTTCTCATATGTGCCTTGACCGCGGGCCTTCAGCAGACTAAGTAACCCCTTGCTGGAGCCAGCGACCTTGGGTTCAAGCTGATGGGCTTTTGCTCAAACCAGATGAGCCTGCGCTCAAGCTGGCAACCTCAGGGTCCCGAACCTGGGTCCTCTGCATTCCAGTCTAATGCTCTATCCACTGCACCACCGCCTGGTTAGCTATCTAGCAATAAAGGAGAATAAATCCTTGGCTTGGTTTTATGGCTTTCCAGATATTTTACAGAACAGATCCTTCATGACCTCTTTCCAAGCTAAAGAGTTAATTTTCATTTTGTAAAATTCTGAAATATACCTGCATCTGATTGTAATTCTAATCACTACACATCTGTGTGATTCTAGACTAAAAAAATAGTTTTCTATTTTGAAAAATTTCTACTATATAAACAAATAAAGACAGTAGTACAATGAATTTGGAATGCCAGCTTTCAGTGTCTACAACTGTCAACCTATGGTCCACCTTTTTAATCTGTAGGTCCATCCACTCCCCCATGACAAGGATTATTTTTAAGTATATCTGATGTATCATGTTTCATCTCTACATATTTTGGTACATTTCCCAGAAGAGGGGCACTCTTTTATAAAATCATACTATCATTATTACATCTAAAAATTAATAATTCAGGCCTTGGCCGGTTGGCTCAGTGGTAGAGCGTCGGCCTGGCATGCAGGGGTCCCGGGTTCGATTCCTGGCCAGGGCACACAGGAGAAGCGCCCATCTGCTTCTCCACCCCTCCCCCTCTCCTTCCTCTCTGTCTCTCTCTTCCCCTCCCGCAGCCGAGGCTCCATTGGAGCAAAGATGGCCCAGGCGCTGGGGATGGCTCCTTGGCCTCTGCCCCAGGCGCTAGAGTGGCTCTGGTCGCAGCAGAGCGAGGCCCTGGAGGGGCAGAGCATCGCCCCCTGGTGGGCAGAGCGTCGCCCCTGGTGGGCGTGCCGGGTGGATCCCGGTCGGGCGCATGCAGGAGTCTGTCTGACTGTCTCTCCCCGTTTCCAGCTTCAGAAAAATACAAAAAAAAATTAATAATTCATATACATTTTCAAATATCTACTTAATATTCACATTTTTCCAATTGTATTTTTAGATATTTTTGAACAGGATATTAGTAAGATCTATACATTAATATCGGTTATATATCTCAATTTCTGTATAATTTCTTTATAATCTGTAGGTTTTCCTTTTAGTGTCTGTTTACTTGCAATTGTTTATTACATTGAGGTAATGAGGTCATTTGTCTTATAGAGTTCCTCCAAGACTTTTGTTTGTGAGTTACGTACTTCGGTGGCAGGAAACATGTTCCTTGGCCCCTTGTATTTTCTATGTATTGGTAGTTATGTCTGGAAGCTTGATCAGACTCAGATTTTATCTATGAATTTTTAAAACGAGACCTCCTCCTTAGTGGTTATGTTCATCCTCATCAGGAGATATGCAATCTGGGTAGTTTCTTTTCTTGTCAGGCTACCAGCTATTGATGACTACTGCTTAGATCTATTACTTTCTTAGAAAATGCAAAATAGTAAAACGATAATTTTTCATTTGCTCTTTATTTATTAGCTAGAGGACTTCAATATAGAAAACCTTCCCCTTGTTGATTGTTAAGTTTCCCCAAACTATGAATTGTATAGAAAATCCAGGATATTTTTCCCTTTAACTTATCAGTTTTCACAATATTGAGTGGTTTCTTCTAACTTTCCAAAAATAACCAGTACATTTTTAAGTGTAATTATGAATTTATGAGTTTAATTTTACTATATTTAGTTTTAATCCATTGAAATTATTGACTCATTGATACTCAAATCAATTTATTTATGCATAGTGGGTGCTTTTGATACAACCCTAGGAATATATGATAGCTTCCTTGTTTTTTATTTTGTCCAGGAAGTAACTATTTTAGGCTTAGCAAGCCATAAAAATCTCTGTTGCAATCATCATGAACTATATGTAAATGCATAAGAGTGGCTACATTCTTTGTTTATAAAAATCATGCCCACAGGACACTGTTTGTGGACTCTCTACATACGTTTAATCCTTACTCTCTTGATCTCTTCACCCTACCAAAGTATTTTTCTTTCTAATAGTCTGAAAAAGAAAAGAAGCAGGCATGGCAAAGCAGAGTTAGACTAAATAGTAGGGGACAATGGAATTGCTTTGATGAGATAATATTGCTAACTTTATTGTAGTTAAAGCATATTTAAATATGTTTTATATACTATTTATATGTATATCTATATGTATATATGCATGTACATACATAGAGATTTTCTTTATATATATTGTATATAAATGTTTTGGGTTGCTTGGTAGGATGCTAACTAGTTTTATAACTATAGGGCAATATTTAATCTGGTCATGTTAAAAGCTCACTAGAAAGACTTCCTTGGGGATTTTCTTATGTCACTGTTAGACTCCAGGAATATCAGGATTGGATGACTTCTCAGATTATCTACTATAGCTCTTTCTATTGTGTGCCTTCCTCTATAAATTATTAAGCAGCCAGTCATAAAACCCTGTTTGGTTACTTCTGCCCATTCCTAGAATAAATCTTGAAATGATTTTTATTGTATCAAGCCCACATCTGTATCTGATCCATCATTTCTATAAGAACGTCATTCTCAACTGCCTACATTGGTCAAATTTCTCTATTACATGCTTCACTATGACCTGCACCTCATCTGTGTAAAATTTGTCACCTCTGTTTCTGTGGGTGTTTTGTTAGGTTCTATTCCTAATTAGACTGTAAGTTTTATGAGGGCAGGGGTTACATGTATTTTTGTTTATGTTGTATACAAAATATCTAGTATGTAGCAGATGCTCAAGAAATATTTTTCAGATGGATAAATAGCTTCTTATTTTCCCTTTATATAGAACACCTTTAAAATACCGTACTCTCCTTAAATACTATTTTTTCTAAGATAAACATTAAAGTCTTCTAAAAAATTCCTCCTGTTACATAGCTTTTGATTTGTTTGTTGTTATGGTTGCTCTTTCTTGAGCAGATTCCAGTGGGAATTACTCAAAATTGACCAACAGTCCATGCACCCTGACCAGGTTAAGGTTGAAATGGGACCATCATGTCCACTGGCATTTGGTAATAGCATTCTGTGATGTTGATTTATACGATGTATTAAAAATATTTTGACTTTTTACTTTTATATTTCTGTTTACTAAATCTGTTGGCAGTTGACACTATCAGAGTATTTTATTTAAATTCACTGTGTTCTCAGGTTCCCAGTTTTCCCATGGGTAGTATTGATTTAAATAAATGTCTTACTTATCATATATTTTATATTAAAAGCCTATGTGTGATCCCTGAGTAGCACAACTGTTCTTCATCAAACAACCTTAAAACAAAGAAAGTTCCTCTGTAATTATTGCTGGGAAATAAATAATTTAAGTCTCATTGAACTCATTCTAATAACAAAACAACACTGCAGTTAATTAGAAGTTGATCTTTGTGTAGTACATTCATTTAGGAGCTCACTTTCAATATATTTTGGCTACTAAGTATTTACCAACCTATCATTTATGACCCATTCCTGGATTTGGACAGGATTTCAGAGGACAGCAGCACTTCATCAATTTCCAGATAAATACCATTCTCCACTCCAGCAAAACACTCCTTTCTGTAAGATTCCCTGTGTAATTGGATATCTGGATTAGGCATCTGCTCTCATGAATTTCTTCCTTGGAGTACATTCAGCAACTGTCTAACCTCAGCTTTCTCACAAACAACACAAGCCTGGAACATTGTGATCTTGCTTATTAATTAAAGGGACAAGGAGCTTGTGACCTGCCGCTCTGAGGGATTCCAGACCAGAAAGGGCTCTGGCGAATAGCTGACCCAGGCATAAACGTGGCCAGCCCTTTCGCTTCTAGGGTGTGGATTCATCAGATTTCCATTCATGTAAGGAGGACAAAATGTACCGTATTATAGATTTCCTCTCTGCCCTTATCATAATATTTCACCAGGTACTGCAGTTGTGAGTGTAAACATACATGATAGAAAATCTTAAGCGATGTAGGATATTTTGTTGTTGTTCAAGCTTGGACTGTGGAGAAAAGTTTAGTGCCCCTAGTCTCTTTTTTGTATATTCTTTCTGATCATTTCAGATGTTTCTATAATGTCTACTGACTATTTGTTCTGTGGATTCTTAAATGTTTCTTTCCCAAGCTTTGGTCCAGGAATTTCATTACTAGTTGAACTTGGACTTTTGAATGTTTTCTCAAACTGAACATATTCAAAATGAAAGCCACAAACTTTTCTTCATAGTGTTTCAAAATTCCATCTTTCTGTTATACTTTTGTCTAGTCCCTCAGGCTCAACGCCTCCATCACACTTGCCACCTCCTCTTCATTCTCACGTGTCCGTACAACCTGTAGTCTACAATCTGAAATTTCTTGTTTCCTTAACTCAGACCTTTTAAATATTATGAAAACTATGAAGCTTTTTCCTGGAAAACGCATATATAAAAATACATACAAGTTTTACTTACAATAACAGTGGGCTCAGAGGTGAGCTTAATACACTTTTGTTTACTGGGCTGGTGGGTATTGGATCAAGTTTCTCCTGGGCCATCCTGCCTTGCACTTGGAACTGTGGTGCTATGTCCAGTCAGTGCTCCCTTTCATTCTCAAAACTGTTCTTATTTGGATGATAAACTATAATATTAATCAAGGGTTCGCCTGCCTTCTAACTTCACATGGAGCTTCTGGGGATGCATAGGCCCACTTCAGGATCTCAGTGCCTTTGCTCACGGTGGTTCTTTACCAGCAATGCCACTCTCACTCATTCTCACCCTCCAAGCTCCACTCCCTCCATCAAAGAACTACATCAAGGCACACCTGTTCTGAAAAGCACTTGTTTCTACCACTTTTATCTTTTGGGCATCTTTACTTTCTTCTTCTAAATTCCTCCCATATATTTATTCCTTTGTTTAAACATGGTATTTGCTTTATGTGGTTTTTTAATCATTTCATGGGCCAGTCTTATTTCTACTGTTAGATAATGGCAATGTGATGAAGGAGAAAGTGCATGGACCACTTAACAGCTGCACAAACTTGCACAAATTACATAACGTTTCTGAGACTTGGTTTCCCCCTTTGTAGAGTTGTTGAGAGAAGTACTGGAAAACAGTAGAGTACTTGCCACATAGAAATGATTCACAGTATTGCCTGATTAGTGCTGGTGCAGTGGATATAGCATTGACCTGGGACACTGAAACCTTGAGGTTGCTGGCTTGCATGTGGGATCATCAACCTGAGCACAAGGTCCCTGGCTAGAAACCCCCCAGTCAAGGCACACACGAGAAGGAAACAATAAACAGCTAAAGTGATGCAAGTCATCTCTTTCCCTTCCTGTCTCTCCCCCTTTCTTTCTTTTTCTCAAAAAGAAGAAATGATTTATATTATTAATAGTCAAATTCATTTATATTACTCTCCTTCCCCTTACAATGCTGAATATTATTTCGTGAACAGTAACTTTGTCAGAAGAAGAGGCTAAAGATACAGCCTTTGGTTACTGATGAAATAGAAGCAGCGGCTTTGGGCACAGAAGCTACAAAACCAAATTAACTTCCTGGGCTTTTGTAGTAATTACTAGTGATTTTTTTTTCAATGAAAATTGCCAATTGATGTTTATTTACTTTTTTGTTTATATTATACACTATATCTCAAGGAAGACTCATATTGTCACAATAGGGTAAAATGTGCTCATTTATAAATAGAAAACTATAAGCTTTGTCATCTTGGTAATTTCATGATACCTTGAATGTTTTCTTCCTTTTTATTTGATTTAGATAGTCTACATCCTGAGCAAGCCAACATACTCCACCTACCTCATACAAATCACTTGTTTAAGATTCTCTCTATCTTTATTATGGAAGTACTTTTCTGTAGCTATTCACAAAGTCCAGTTTCTATCTTTTTTTTTTTAAGGTTTTATTTATTGATTTTACAGGAGGAAGGGACAAGAAGTAGTTGCTTCACTTTAGCTGTTCATTGGTTGGTTGTCATATGTGCCTTGACAGGGCATGCCCAGAGCTTTGAACCGGTGATCTCAGCATTTCAGGTCAGCGCTCTACCCACTGTGCCACCGCCAGCCCAGGCAAAGTTCAGTTTGTCTTTGCTTTTGCTTAAGAGGAACTCAAATGTACTTTTTCCCTTCCTTCCTTCCTTCCTTCCTTCCTTCCTTCCTTCCTTCCTTCCTTCCTTCCTTCCTTCCTTCCTTCCTTCCTTCCTTCCTCTCTCTCTCTCTTTCTTTCTTTTCTTTTTATAATTACAAAATGTCCCACATATACCTTTTTAATTTTTGCCACTTGTCTTTGCTAGCCAGAAGTTCTTATTCTAACTTCAATTCCTTTTCCTCTACAGCTGGCTAAGAAGTAATAGCCAAGTATAAGACATGTAGCTCTAATCTTAGCTTTATAACTCTATTGAAACCTTAGGAAGAGAAACATGCAGTTGTTTTAATGTCAGTTTTATTTCAAAACAAACACAATTATCATATATTAGAAAAATAACTTTCCCACGTTCAAGTTGATGCAACTGAACTTATGCTCAGGAGATATATATGTGTTTATTCAACTTTACCGTGTTCTGCCTCAAACACTGCCAAGCAGGCAGCTCATCGCATCTAGCATTCCCCGTGTGTATTGGTCTCGCACAGGAGTGTGTGTGTGTGCCTCCCTAAAGTTTCCTTTGAATTTTTATGAGAGTTGGAACTTTGGAAATCTCTCTTGCCCAGTTTAACTATGCAAAAACAATTTGATTTTAGCTTTAGCTTCATTATTTATGTGCCTTTGAATCATTTTGGTGGCAACTTTCCTTTCAATGACATTCTCAAGAATAGAATTCTCTTTATGTGAAAAATCTCCAGCTACCATTATTAAAAATACCAATTACAAGTGGTCACACATACGTTCCCTGAGTGTGATTTGGAAAAAAAGAAGAAAAACAAAACAAAAAAAGCAGAGAAAAGACCAAGATTTCTACAGCTCATGTTGAAAGGCATAAACAAACTCTGTGCATGATTCTCCATGCTTTTGGTGCTGCTGGAAGAGCCGTGTGTCAAGTAGTACCTCTGTGCTGGGCCAAGCTCACAGAGCACCAGAACGTCACAGTGTGCTCTTTCTTGTCATGAGAGACAAATGCTCTGGCCCTGAGGCCATATGTCTTGGCTTTCAGTGTTGATCCCGACACATGCAGTGAACGCTTTTGTTTCAATTATTTTCAATTTGCTTAAAGGCTTGGATTAAAGAAACAAATATAGACATGTTAATTGAGTTCCAAAATCTTTGCAGAGATCTTTATTCAACATATATAGAAACTGTTAAACCTAATCCGGAGAGACCTGAAACATTGAAGACACGAAGATAGTCTGTCGACTACACATCAAAGCTTTATTGTCTAGCTTGGCCAAGCAGCGGCAACTCAGACAAAGGTCTGAGGGAGAGCGCGCTGGCCCTTTGTTCTACTTAGTTTTTATTGTTTTGTAAGTGGGAAGTACAGAAGCAAAAATTGTAATTAGGAGCTCCTTACCACTATTCGTTATAGTCGTATGTTCTTTAACATGATAGGACCATGTTCAATTTGCAAGCCATACATTATTTTGGAGAAAACAAAATTTACAAGTCAACACAATGGCAGAAAGATGTCTCTTTACATATTAAAAGGCATTCCTATATTATCTAGTGTTTATCTGCCATCTCTTTGTCCAGAGTAACAAGTGTTAACCACACGCATTTACATAGGAGAGGTAGTTTCTGTGGGGACAAATGCCCGCAAATGGCTCATTGCTATAAGAAAAGGTTTATTTTGGCTTTTCTCTCCCTGTACCTGGCTAGCCATTCACCCCTTTGCATTTACAATACAATGCCAAGGGCCATCCTGGTCATGCCAATCACACAGTACAGAGACTATTTCTCACAATTTCTCTGCAAATTAATAAAATGTTCTTCAAACCTCCCAAAATATTAATATTAATTCTGTAGCTTTTGGTACTTTATAACACCTGCGGGGGGGGTGGTGCAGTGGCTCCTCAGAAACAGAGTTAGAGATAGAGATAGAGATACAGATTTAGAGATGGAGATGGAGATAGAGATAGAAATGGGGCGCAAACACGCAGGTGAGAGAAAGCTGACTTGCTGAGGGCACTTAGTTTATTGGAGGAATGAGCTGTGTCTTTGCTTTTCTGCCATTTCCGGACTTATCCAAATTAGGCCTGTGGACTCAAAGGTGCTCTGTGGGGCTCCATCATGGATGCAGAGCCAGAAAGCAAAGTAGCTAGGACTGGAACTCGCTCTGCTTTTCTTTGTATCTTTCTTAACAGCATCTATACTGCCAAGTGCAAGTTAGTTTTATCTGGGACCCAGGACTAAATCTTGACAAAATTGAACTAGAAATGTAAACAGTATGTTTATCTCACCTTTCCTTGGTTACTGCCACACTCTTTAAATAACTAGGGTTTTTTTATTTTTATCCTCCAGTTTTATTTAAAAATGTCTGATATATATCACTGTGTAAGTTTAAGGTGTGCAGCTCAAGATGGCTTGATATACATATATTGTGAAATGCTTACAGAAGGTTTAACTAACATACATCTTATCATGTAGATACAAAAAGAAAAGAAAAAAAGGAAAAAAAATTTCCTTGTGTTGGGAATTCTTAGAATTCACTATCTTAACAATACAGTATTATTAGCTATAATCATCATGCTGTACATTATCTTTAATAGTTATTTATCTTATAGCTAGAAATTTTTATCTTTGGTTACATACCTCTAATCCCCCACCCTCACTGTCTGCCTGTGGTAACCACAGTCTGATCTCTTTTCTTATATATATATTATTATAGATTCCAGATATAAGTGATAGCTTACAGTGTTTTTGCCTGTCTGATGTATTTCATTTAACATAATGCTCTAAGTTTCATCTATGTTGTCACAAATGGTAGGATACTTTATATTTTATGGCTGAATAGATTAGAGTGTTTTCATGTCTTGGCTATTGTGTGAACCCTGAAAAAGAAGATACTTACCAAGGATGACTCCTGGTGGCTAACTGGGCTCAAATGTAAAAATCAAAGCCTAGCATCTATTTCTACATAGGGACTTCTCAAATAAACTGCACTTTGGGGAGAAGCCTGCCCCAAACTGTCTGCTTGCACTGTGTTCCTGACATCTAAACTAACTCTTATAAAGGAATTCTGGGAATTATATTTCAACCAATAGGACTGAGGCTTTCCCTGTCCAATAGGAGCTGCACAGCTATATTTCCATCAGTGTCTTCATTGATGAATCACAGCAACTCTATTTGACTAATCAGGAGAGCACCATTTGGACCAATCAAAATGAAGGTTTGGAGTCCTCCTTTCCATGAAGACAAACCAACCAGTCCATAGTGACTGCACCAATTTATGTTTCTACTAACATTACACAAGGGTTTCCTTTTCTCTACATTCACACAAGCATCTATCTCTTGTTTTTTTTGGGCCATTCTAACAGGCATGGGCTTTTAATTTGCATTTCCCTAATTACCAGTTATGTTGAGCATATTTTCAAGTACTTATTGAGTTTTCATAGATAGTCTTTAGAGAAATGTCTGTGCAGGCCTTTTGCTCATTTTTAAATTGGTTATTATTTCTATTGCTATTGAGTTGTATGAGTTCTTTATTTATTTTGGATATTAACCCCTTCTCAAATATTTGGTTCTCAAATTTATTTTTCCCATTCTGTAGGTTGTCTTGTTACTTTGGTGATGATTTCTTCTGCTGTGCAGAATGTTTTTAGTTTCATGTAGTTCACTCATATTTTTTTATTCTGTTGCTTTTGCTTTAGGTGTCCTATCCAAAATACTATGGCCAAGTCCAATAGAAACTTTATTTCTATGTTGTCGGCCAGAAATTTCATGGTTTTAGGTCTTACATTTAAGTTTTTAGTCCATTTTAAATTGTTTTTTAAGTGGTATACTATATGAGTCTAGTTTCATCCATTTATCCATGAATATCCAATCATCCCACCTCCCTTTATTAACATACCATTTATTCTCCATCGAATAGTTTTAGTTTCTTTGCCAAATATGGTTGACCATATATGCTTGGGATTATTTCTGGATCCTCAATTCTGTTCTATTGGTCTATTTGGCTATTTTTATGCAATGCCATACTATTATGATAAATATAGCTTATAGTATAGCTTGAAATCAGGAAGTGTGATATCTCCTGTTTTGTTCATCTTTCTGAGGATTCATTTGCTATTTGGGGCCTTTTGTGATTTCATATATATTTTAAGATTATTTTTCTACTTATGCAAAAATGCTATTGGAAATTTGATAGATGTTACATCAAATCTATAGATGGTATTTGGTAATATTGACATTTTGACAATACTGACTCTTCCAATCTATGAACATGAACCACCTTACCATTTATATGAATCTCCTTTGATTTCTTTTATCAGTGTTTTGTAGCTTTTGGTATAGGGATATTTCACTTTGCTAGTTAAATATATTCCTAAGTATGTTATTGCTTCTGATGCGATTGTGAGATTTACTTATTTTTCAGAAATTTTATTATTAGTGTATAGAAATTCTACTTAATTTTGTATCCTTCAAGTTTGCTGAATTTATTTATTAGATCTAACAATTTTTGGTTTATTGTTTAGCATTTTTATATATAAAATTATGTCAATTGCAAATGGAGACAATTTTTCCTCTTCCTTTCCAATTCTTATGCCTTTTACTTCTTTCTTTTTTTTTTTTGCCAGATTGCTCCTTCTAAGACTTCCAGTACTGTTTTGGATACAAGTGGTAAGAGTGGGCAGCCTTGTCTTACTCCTGATCTTAGGAGAAAAGCTTTCAACCTGTTACCATTGACTATGATGGCCTTTATTATGTTGAGATATGTTCCTTCCATGCCTAATTTAAGTGTTTTTATGATTAATAGACGTTGAATTTTGTCAATTTTTTTGTACCTATTGACATGATCATATGTTTCTTTTTATTTTATTTTATTAATATAATATATCAAATTAGTTGATTTGTATATGTTGAATCATCCTTGCATCCAGGAATAAATCTTATTTGATCATAGTAAATGACCCTTTTAATGGGCTGCTGAATTCAGTTTTCTAGTTCTTTACTGAGAAATTTTTATCTCTATATATTAGGAATATTTTACTGTAGTTTTCTTTTCTAGTAGTGTCCTTTAATGGTTTTGGTATCAGAATAATGCTGGCCTCATAAAATGAGTTTTGGAATGTTTCTTCCTGTTTGATTGTTTGGAAAGAGTTTGAGAAGAATTGTTATTAATTTTTTTAAATATTTAATAAAATTCTCTAGTGAAGCCATCTGATCTGGTCCTGGATGTTTCTTCACTGGGAGATTTTTGATTACTAATTCAATTTTCTTATTAATAATTGTTCTATTCAGATTGCCTATTTCTTTTTTTATTCACTCTTGGTATTCTGTATGTTTCTAAAAAAATTTTTCACTTCTAAGTTGTTAAGATTGTTGGTATATAGAGTTCATCCTAGCCTCTTATAATTTGTTGAATTTTTTGTTGTGTTAGCTGTAATTTCTCTTTTTTATTCAGAATTTTATTGATTTAGGTCCTCCCCATCCTTTTTTTCCTTGATTAGTCTAGCTAAAGTTTTGTCAATTTTGTTTACCCTTTTCTAAGAAGCAACTTTTAATTTGGTTAATCTTTTCTATTTTTTTGTTATTGTTTTCTATTTTTATTTATGTTTCTATGTTTATTTCTCCTTTACTCTTCATTATATTCTTTCTTCTGATAACTTTAAGTTCAGGTTTTTTATGGTTATATAAGTCATAGAGTTAAGTTGTTTATATGGGATTTTTCTTGTTTTTTAATATAGGCATTTATTGCTATGAATTTTCCTTTTAGAACTGCTTTTGTTGCACCCCAAACTATCTTTACCCCTTATTTTTTATTTGATCCATTAGTTGTTCAGAAAAGTGTTATGTAGTTTTATGTGTTCATGAATTTTTTAGTTTTCCTCCTGTTCCTGATTTCTAGTTTCATACCATTGTGGTCAAAGAAGATACTTGATATAATTTCAATCTACTTAAATTTGCTAAATCTTGTTTTGGGGAAAAGCATATTGTCTATTCTAGAAGTTGTCCCATGTACACTTAAACAGAATGTGTAATCTGCTGTTGTCAGATATGACTGTATAGTCCATTTAGACTATAGTGTTCTTTAAATCTGCTATTTCCTTATTCATTTTTTTGTCTAAATATTCTAGCCACTATTTAAAATGGGTATTAATGTCCCTAACAATTGTTGTTATACTGTTTATTTTTCTATTTACACCATTACTTTTTGCTTTATGTATTTAGGTGCTCCAATATTTAATATTTATAATTGTTATAGCTTCTTGGTATAGTCACACATTTATCATTATATAATAAGCTTTTCTTTCTCTTTTTACCATTTTCAGTTTAAAGTCTATTTAATATGATATAAATATAGCTACTCCTGCTTTTTTTTTGGTTACCATTTGCTAGAAATGTCTTTTACATCCCTTCATTCTCAGTCTTTATGTGTGTTTAAAGCTAAAGTGGCTCTCTTGTCAGCAACCTATTGTTAAATTTTTTTTTTGTCCATTTGGCTATTCTATGCCTTTTGATTGTAGACTTTTAGATGCTAGTTCTCTTCTCTAATAACACCAAGGGACATTTATGACTACTTAGCATTGTCAGAAACACTATCAAAGTTACTTAAATTATAATCTATATTTTAATTCTTACAGCAAACCTATGAGGGAAATACTATCTTATTCTTATCCTATACTTAATAAAACTGAGTTACAGGAAGGTAAAAAAATTGCTCAAATGAGTAGAAAGGCTAGAATTTGAATCCAGATAATGTGGTTTCAGAAACTGTTATTCATCTCATAATGCCTCCTCCTATCTCATCTCTTCATCTACTCTTTCTCATCCACTACTTTTCACCCTTCTTGTGACCATCTCATCTGTAGCCTTGCCTTTGGCCTGCCCTCTCCAATAGAATTCCACACCCAGTTGCGTGAATCTGTTAAGTTCCTTCAGGTTCTCAAGTGTCTGGGACTGATCTGATTTACTATTCTATAATAATGCAGCTAAAGACAGTTAGTAGGAAATTATGGAAGAATTTTGAAAGAAAGGCATTGAGGTATTTATTTATTAGTCACAACAATTTTATTGAATTTTCACTGGGTACAAAACATTGTTCTAGCCAGATGTTAGAGGGGAGCACAAAGTTATTTACAAAGTCCCAGCCTTTAGGAAAGATGGGATCCTGTAGGAATAATAAGTCATGAAGACATATTTTGCAATAATAAGAGTTAAAGTTATTCAAGAAAAAGAGAGCATTTGTAATTAGCATAAACCACTGGAAAAAGTTAGGATAAATTAGAATTTGACTAAAAAGTATTATCACATGTTCATATCTATCCATATCTCAGTGATGGCAAGGCAGGGCAGAAGGAGAGGAAGTCCCAGTTACTTTGTTCCCAGTAACACTACTGAGCTCCTGTGGGTTGCACATGATTGCACAGAGCACATTCTTCAAATGTGGTCAGTGATTCCTCAATTTGAGAAAGTATCCAAAGGGATGAGGAAATAAGCTTCTAAACCAAGACATTTAGAAATGAGATCACATTTCCAGTGCTATTTGAATCAGACTCTAAAACTTTTGTAAAAGTTGAAAGAAATTCTACAATTTTTTTTCTGACATTAGTCATTACAATCCAATGGATTGTGATTATGACTATTGTTAGTCACAATTTTGAGTACACTTAAAAATAATATTTAACAGCAGGAGGCAAAAGAAGTCAGTGTAAAAATAAAATTAAGGTTAAAGATGAAGTTTATCTGGCCTAATTTTCAAGAGCACTCTGGAAAATTTTGAATATTTGTTAAATTTTTTGCTAAATCTGAGTAATTTGTGTCTTTTTATTCATTTCTCTCATTAAATAAAAACAAAACCTTGTTTCTCTGAGAAATGGTTATTTTAGGAGATTTAAATTATTTTTATTTATTTATTCATTTTAGAGAAGAAAAACAGAGAGAAGGGGAGAAGGAGCAGGAAACATCAAATCCCATTTGTGCCTTAAGCAGGCAAGCCCAGGATGTTGAACTGGCAACCTCAGCGTTCCAGTTCGATGCTTTATCCACTGTATCACCACAGGTCAGGCCTATTTTTAGAAGATTTAAAAATGTCTTTTCAAATCATCTGGTCAAGTTTCTGAACATCTTTGAGATGACTCAGAAGTTGTGATGTCAATTGTGACTTATCAGATATCTCCTTCTTTATACTTCCATGTGACTTCATTTGGTTGAAATATTATTTCTACCTGGTCTCAAGGTCATACATAAAAAATGAAGCCATTTCTGGCTTTACTTTTAATGGGAACATGTGATACAAATATGCAGTTTTATTAGCTTGCATATATTCCTATCTCATTTTATCATTTCTGGTGTTTTATTTTAAGTGTAATGACATTTTGTTCACTCTGCCTTCTGTTCAGAACTCTAGAAAATAGAGCAAATGGCTTATTCTTTCTTGGCATTTGTCTCAGCTCTGAAACTTTTTTTTAGATAAGATCTCTAACCTATGTTATTAATTTGGTTCCTTCTGCACAGCATTAGATCCTGGGTCAGTATCCAAGGATTTATGAATGTTGGTATCAGGTGTGTGGAAATGGAACTTTCTTTTTATAAAAGCGCAAGCTGTTGTACCATGAACAGAGTTCATAATATTTTACTTATATATTAGAAAAATGTTATCATTTAGAGTAAAAAAAAATTGTACATAAAATTAAACAGTGATCATCACAAGGTTAAAGAGGGAGTTTATCATCTCCATTTCAATGTGCTTAATGACATGTATTGACATTTCCAACAATGGGTAGAACTTTTTATCTTTTTTATTTAAAAAATTAAATTTAATGGGGAGACATTGATCAATAAGAGTACATAGGTTTCAGGTAAATATATCTATAGCATTTGAACTGTTGATTATGTTGTATGCCCATCAGCCAAAGTCAAATCATTTTCTGTCACCGTATATTTGTCCCTCTTTACACCCCCCTAGAACCCCCTTCCACTTGTAATCACTTCACTTTTATCTATGTCCATGAGTCTCAGTTTTATATCCCACCTATGTGTGAAATCATACAGTTCTTAGCTTTTTCTGATTTACTTATTTCACTCAGTATAAGGTTCTCAAGGTCCATCCATATTGTAAATGGCATGATGTCATCATTTCTTATGGCTGAGTAGTATTCCATTGTATATATGTTCCACATCTTCTTTATCCAATTCTCTATAAAAGACACTGGTTGTTTCCATGTCTTGGCCACTGTGAATAATGTTGCAATAAACATGGGGGTGCATGTGTCTTTATGTACCAATGTTTTCAAGTTTTTTTGGGTAGATACCCAGTAGAGGGATTGCTGAGTCATATGGTAATTCTAGTCTTAATATTTTGAGGAACCACCATAGTTTCATCCATAATGATTGTATTAATTTGCATTCCTACTAGCAGTGAATGAGTGTTTCTTTTTCTCTACAGCCTCTCCAACACTTGTTATTATCTGTCTTATTAATAATAACCAGTCTAATAGGTGTGAGGTGATATCTTGTTGCAGCTTTGATTTGCTTTTCTCTAAATCAGAGAAATCTGCTTTTCTCTTTGATTTGCTTTTTTCTCATCTTTTCATATATTAGTTGGTCATTTGTATGCTTTCTTAGTATATGTGTCTCTTCAGGTCATGTCCCCATTTTTTAATTGAGTTGTTTTATTTGTTACTGAATTTTGTGAGTTACTTATATATTTTGTATATTAACCTCTTATTGGAGCTGTTGTTTTATAAATATCATCTCTCATTTGGTTGGCTGCCTTTTTGTTTTGTTAATTTATTTTGCTGTGCAAAAGCTTTTTAGTTTGATATAGTCCCATTCATCTATTGTTGCCTTTACTTCCCTTGCCTTTAGGGTTAAATTCATACATTGTTCTCTATGGCCAAGGTCCATGAGTTTAGTACCTATGCTATGCTTTCTTCTATGTAATTTATTGTTTCAAATCTTTTTTTTTTTTTAATAAATTTTTATTAATGGTAATGGGATGACATTAATAAATCAGGGTACATATATTCAAAGAAAACATGTCTAGGTTATTTTGTCATCAAATTATGTTGCAAACCCCTCGCCCAAAGTCAGATTGTCCTCCGTCACCCTCTATCTAGTTCTCTGTGCCCCTCCCCCTCCCCCTAACTCTCTCCCTCCCTCCCTCCCATGTCCTCCCTCCCCCCCCACCCTTGGTAACCACCACACTCTTGTCCATGTCTCTTAGTCTCATTTTTATGTTCCACCAATGTATGGAATCATGTAGTTCTTGTTTTTTTCTGATTTGCTTATTTCACTCCTTATAATGTTATCAAGATCCCACCATTTTGCTGTAAATGATCTGATGTCATCATTAATTATGGCTGAGTAGTATTCCATAGTGTATATGTGCCACATCTTCTTTATCCAGTCTTCTATTGAAGGGCTTTTTGGTTGTTTCCATGTCTTGGCCACTGTGAACAGTGCTGCAATGAACATGGGGCTACATGTGTCTTTACGTATCAATGTTTCTGAGGTTTTGGGTTGTATACCCAGTAGAGGGATTGCTGGGTCATAAGGTAGTTCTATTTGCAGTTTTTTGAGGAACCACCATACTTCCCTCCATAATGGTTGTACTACTTTACAGTCCCACCAACAGTGAATGAGGGTTCCTTTTTCTCCACAGCCTCTCCAACATTTGCTATTACCCGTCTTGTTGATAATAGCTAATCTAACAGGAGTGAGGTGGTATCTCATTGTAGTTTTGATTTGCATTTCTCTAATAACTAATGAAGCTGAGCATCTTTTCATATATCTGTTGGCCATTTGTATCTCTTCCTGGGAGAAGTGTCTGTTCATGTCCTCTTCCCATTTTTTTATTGGATTGTTTATTTGTTTGTTGTTGAGTTTTATGAGTTCTTTGTAAATTTTGGATATTAGGCCCTTATCTGAGCTGTCGTTTGAAAATATCAGTTCCCATATAGTTGGCTGTCTGTTTATTTTGATATCAGTTTCTCTTGCTGAGCAAAAACTTTTAATTCTGATGTAGTCCCATTCATTTATCTTTGCCTTCACTTCTCTTGCCATTGGAGTCAAGTTCATAAAATGCTCTTTAAAACCCAGGTCCATGATTTTAGTCCCTATGTCTTCTTCTATGTACTTTATTGTTTCAGGTCTTATATTTAGGTCTTTGATCCATTTTGAATTAATTTTAGTACACGGGGACAGGCTGTAGTCGAGTTTCATTCTTTTGCATGTGGCTTTCCAGTTTTCCCAACACCATTTGTTGAAGAGGCTTTCTTTTCTCCATTGTGTGTTGTTGGCCCCTTTATCAAAGATTATTTGACCATATATATGTGGTTTTATTTCTGGGCTTTCTATTCTGTTCCATTGGTCTGAGTGTCTATTTTTTTGCCAATACCATGCTGTTTTGATTATCGTGGCCCTATAATATAGTTTAAAGTCAGGTATTGTAATGCCCCCAGCTTCATTCTTTTTCCTTAGGATTGTTTTGGCTATTCGGGGTTTTTTATAGTTCCATATAAATCTGATGATTTTTTGTTCCATTTCTTTAAAAAATCTCATAGGGATTTTGATGGGAATTGCATTAAATTTGTATATTGCTTTGGGTAATATGGCCATTTTGATTATATTTATTCTTCCTATCCAAGAACAAGGAATATTTTTCCATCTCATTGTATCTTTTTCGATTTCCCTTAACAATGCTTTGTAATTTTCATTATATAGGTCCTTTACGTTCTTTGTTATGTTTATTCCTAGGTATTTTATTTTTTTTGTTGCAATCGTGAAGGGGATTATTTTTTTGAGTTCGTTTTCTAATATTTCATTGTTGGCATATAGAAAGGCTATGGACTTTTGTATGTTAATTTTGTATCCTGCGACCTTACTGTATTGGTTTATTGTTTCTAATAATCTTTTTGTGGAGTCCTTCGGGTTTTCGATGTATAGGATCATATCATCAGCAAAAAGTGATAGCTTTACTTCTTCTTTTCCGATATGGATGCCTTTTATTTCTTTGTCTTGTCTGATTGCTCTGGCCAGAACTTCTAGCATCATGTTGAATAAGAGTGGAGAGAGTGGACAACCCTGTCTTGTTCCTGATTTAAGGTAGAAAGTCCTCAGTTTTATGCCATTTAATAGGATGTTGGCTGATGGTTTATCATATATGGCCTTTATCATGTTGAGATATTTTCCTTCTATACCCATTTTGTTGAGAGTCTTAAACATAAAATTGTGTTGTATTTTATCAAAAGCCTTTTCTGCATCTATTGATAAGATCATGTGGTTTTTGTTCTTTGTTTTGTTGATATGGTGTATTACGTTAACCGTTTTGCGTATGTTGAACCATCCTTGAGATTCTGGGATGAATCCCACTTGATCATGATGTATTATTTTTTTAATATGTTGTTGTATTCGGTTTGCCAGTATTTTGTTTAGTATTTTAGCATCTGTATTCATTAGAGATATTGGTCTGTAGTTTTCTTTCTTTGTGCCATCCTTGCCAGGTTTTGGTATGAGGGTTATGTTGGCCTCATAAAATGTGTTTGGAAGTATTGCTTCTTCTTCAATTTTTTTGAAGACTTTGAGTAGAATAGGAACCAAGTCTTCTTTGAATGTTTGATAGAATTCACTAGTATAACCGTCTGGGCCTGGACTTTTATTTTTGGGGAGATTTTTAATAGTTTTTTCTATTTCCTCCCTGCTGATTGGTCTGTTTAGGCTTTCTGCTTCTTCATGACTCAGTCTAGGAAGGTTGTATTGTTCTAGGAATTTATCCATTTCTTCTAGATTGTTGTATTTGGTGGCATATAATTTTTCATAGTATTCTACAATAATTCTTTGTATTTCTATGATGTCTGTGGTGATCTCTCTTCTTTCATTTTGGATTTTATTTATTTGAGTCCTGTGTCTTTTTTCCTTGGTGAGTCTTGCCAAGGGTTTGTCAATTTTGTTAGGTCTGTGATCCATTTTGAATTAATTTTTGTGCAGGACGACAAACTGAGAGAGTACAATAAGAATGTTATGGTTATGGAATGTTATGGTTAATGAATGTGATTCATGTGGCTATTGATTTACAGCAATGAGAAATGCCTATTCTTTATATTTAAACATAATGTTTTTTAAACTTTACTGTATTTTCTTCCTTCCTTTCTTACTTTCTTTTTCTTTCCTATTTTTTTCATTCCTCCTTCTTTACTTCCCTCTCTTCCCTTTCTCCTTCTTTTCTCTATCTCTCCTTACCTTTATTCCTTACTGAGGCAATGAATGATTACTAAGATAACAGCAATGAATCTATAAAACATGTTGCGCATTCTATTCTTTGCTCTCCTAGGAGCAACAGCATTTAGTAGTTCATTAATGAAATCAAGCTGAAATAGTAGTTTGGATTAGATGATAATAAAAATGCTTAGTTTTCTTAAAAAGACATTTAACAAGAAAACAACATGGAGGTAAGGTGTTTTTGTATTAAAATATTCAAAAGTTTTTTCAGTAAACATTTTTGGCCCTGAGTTTTTCATGGGGTATCTCTTAGCAGAGGTGCCCTGAGTCTCTCTGGCCAAGACATAAGGGAATGGAGTTGAATCTAATTGAATAATAATAAAATACTAATTTTCTTCAAAACTATCTGAGTACTGGGAAATCAATAAAGCAGAGCGTGTTACAGAATTTATTTCTTTGAGTATTATATTACAAGCACTGACAAAAGTAGATGTGGTATTCTGAGGAAAATTATTTATTTGCTACAAGGGTGAAAATTGGCCAGAGCGAAGAAAAAGATGGCTCTTTCTTTGTTTATTCTGTTTGTTTTTTTACTACTAGACAAGTGAGTGCAACAGACACTGATTGCAAAAGTAGGTAAGGACTATCTGGGAGGAGATTCTCAATGTTTTCACCATGTGTTTGTCATGAAAAGAGATCTTAACAACATGACTTTTCAGTTTTTAAAAAAATCTATCCAGCATAGATGACTGCAGTTATCTTAAGCTTTCTCATTGTGTTCCTGTAACTGAACAAATGGTTTTGGCTGCCTATCACAAGGAAAAACAAACTAATGAGACAAGTTCTGGTGCAAAAGAAAAGATATTTATTCAGATGCTGTGACCAGAAAAAATGGTGGACTCCATGTCAAAGACTATGTGCTTTCTTTGCTCAAGCCCATGGTTCTTTTAGGGATAGAGAAGGGAGGGAATTTTTATTTTCTAACCAATTATCTTGCTAGCTTTTTAGTGCTTGGGCCTTGTCCATTCATCTTTCTAGGTTTTGGTGTGCTCAGTGTAAATACTCCCCCTGAGGCATTGTAGCCAATGGTGGACTGTCTACACTAGTTCCCCTTGATCACAGAGATCTCTTATTTTACTCCCCTCTCCTGCTCCACTGACTTGGAAGGTGGCAGGGATTTGGTCATGCTGAAATTCCATCTGAGTAGTCCTGTACCCTGGGGTCTAAATGTCCAGTCTCTCATTCCTCCCTTCTCTCTCTCCATTCCTTTTGCTTTGTTTTGTTGTTTAAACATTATTTATTTATTTATTTTAGAGGAGAGAGAGAGAGAGAGAGAGAGAGAGAGAGAGAGAGAGAGAGAAAGAAAGGAGGGGGGAAGAACAGGAAGCATCAACTCCCATATGTGCCTTGACCAGGTAAGCCCAGGGTTTTGAACCAGCAACCTCAGTGTTCCAGGTTGATGCTTTATCCACTGCGCCACCACAGGCTCCATTCCTTTTTTTTAAACAAATATTTATGAGCATCTTGTATCTGCTGCACTACTATAAACATTAGATAAGAAAGTTACAGTTGATGGCTTTCAAAATCTTCTAGATTAGAAGTGTCTGAGATGGAGAAGTTAAAAAGTAATTACAGCACATCCTGGTAAGCTCCCCAGGCTGATACTTGTTGTCTTGTGAGTTCAGAAAGATTCTTGATGATGGTAGTGATTTGTGGGAGGTAGAAAGTGGAGAGAATACTCTAAAAATAATATCCCAAGATTTCATAGAGAAGTTGTTCCACACGGGGAAGACTAGACTAGTGAAGACCCTCCTTTCCTTGGAATGTTCTCTTCCTGGGTCCAAGAGTGGATTGACCTTGTCTTGGAGGACCACGACCTCTGGGTGATCTGGAGGAAATTGCCTGGACACGACATGTCCAGACTATATTCTTTCATATTGCTCCCCAAGGGTGATGGTTTACTTTTCAAACAACTTTTTGTCCCTTGTTTCTGCAGAAAGCAAAATCATTTCTTGTGCAGATGAAAGATGATAAAAATACTCAAACTTTTCGTGGGTTGCATTAGGTACTTCTAATGTATTAGTTTCTCTTTACACATACCTTTAAGTTAAAAATATTATTTTTCCCAATTGACAGATGGGTAACCAGAGGCTTAAAAATACTAAATAATTTATTCATTGTCTCAGAGGTATCAAGTAGTAAAGCCAGTATCAGAAGCTGAGCAATTTAACTCCAGAGCCCACACTTAAAAAATTATATTTTATGGTCTTAAATAAGAATGTAAAATAGAAGGTATGAGAGGGAAATAGCTGATCTGTTCTTTTGTAAATGCTGAGTATCACTCAACTAAATTGGGATAATAATTTACAGGTTACCAGTCTTGAGATGATAGATTTGATTGCCCAGGTAAATGATGGTACTTACCATCATGCCTCAGAATTCCCTTATAAAAATGAGGGGAGTTTGTAGTAGGTATTTAGACAAACATGAGCAGAGTGGGAACAATAGGTTGGATGCAGAGGGTTTCCAGGGAGTAGAGCCCCTAGTGCCTATAAATGGGCAAAACTACAAGTCTTTGCATAGCCACTCCCCTAAGCATTAACCCTTGGAAGATAACATCTAGGTTTCATCTGTGTCTCGGCTCCAGGCCCAGAGAAGCAGTAAAATCAGATGGAGTGAGGTCATGGCTGCCATTAGAACCAGTTGCATTGAGTAATCACCCCCTGGTGCCAACCAATAAGTGGAGAGCATGAGGGAGCACACCTGGAAAGGTGATGAATGTTTTATTGGGATTCTCCCCTATGATCTCCAAGTAAAAACCCTCCAGACAGAAGACCCCATGGGCTCTCTCTATGGAGCATGCTGGTAACTCTCCCTGCCCCTCTTTCCCCAGGAAGCTCTCTCTCACTCTCTTTCTCTCTCTCTTACCCCTCCCCCTTCCTCTCCCTCACCTTCTCCTCCTCCTTTTCTCCTCACCAACACACTCTCACATCTCTTTCTCTTTTATCTCACAAAGGGTATCTCTCTCTCTGTCTCTATCCTGTTACTTGTTTCCCAAACTCATATCTCATATCTTCTACAGCTCCTCTTCCACCTCTGTAATTTTCTAAATAAACTTCTTCTTACAATTTAAGTCTTGATTCTGAATTTAGAACTCAAGAATTGAGGTTGCTGAACCAAAGTTTAACACCTGGTGTTGTTTTTCTGCTGCTAACAGGTTGACTAGGTGAGCCATATCTTCCAGCTAAATAATAATTATACCCAGGCCTTCCTGAATGTGGGCAAAGCATTGTACATGTCAATACATTTTTGATTCTTTGAATCTAATAATCTAAGGTGACAAAATTGTTAAGAACTTTCTTGAAATGAGATGCATATGTAAGATGTGGAAGCTCTGCTTGCCCTTAGTGATTAGGCCCATGACCTGCTGCTGTGAGGGGACTTATATGGCATGGCAGGAAGCCTTAGCCTGTTCACACCAGGATTGGTAGAGATCAGGGAGGCTTTTGGGGACCAGAAGAAAACAAGCATTCAATGGCCAGTGACAAGAAGAATTATTAAAAATAAGACCATGCCTAAGGATAAGATGCTTTATGGATAAGATGCCTTCTGATTTACTCTCTAGATGGTCTATAAATAAGTGAGAAGAGAGTCCTATCACACAGAGATGGGCCATACTGATTAGGAGTTGATGGGATTGTCTGCTCACAGCAACAGTGACAAAGGTGCCTGCATGCGTGCCTGTCATTCAAATGTGCTTGTTTCCTGAATTTCTGTCATTCTTGTTTATTAACTCTGTTTTTATTGATGAAGATAATTAAATGATTAAATTAATGTAATGCCATTGGTCAAGGCCAGGCAGGTTCACACTGGGTTTGTGCAGACAGTAAAGGGACTGCAGAGCCAGAAAGCATTGAGCCATTCCCATTTAATAGATTCTTGCAACAGCGGACAAGCAAACAGGCAGGGAAAACTGCTTTTCAGGGCAGCAGGTGAACAAACAGCAAAAAAACAGACCCTCGTAGTGGTGGGCAGGCAATCTGCAATCTGTGCTGAGGACAAGCTCCCGTAGCCTTACATAGACTATTTAATGCTGGTGGCTGAGGCCAGGTAGGTTCACACTGGATTTGGGCAGACAACAGAAAAACTGTGGAACTTGAGAGGGTTGGGCCATTCCATTTAATAAAATCTTACAATGGTATACAAGCACACAGGCGGGGAAAACCACCTCTCAGGCAAACGAACAGCAAAATGGCTCCTCACAGTGGCAGGCAGGCGATCTGTACATCTGCAATCACTCATCTCTCAAGCTCAAGCACCCATAGCCTTATATAGGCCGTACACAGGTGGTGCTGCCACGTGCTTATGCACCCATCCGGCAGAATGCCTGCAGCTGGTAAACCAGTGAGCAAGCCTAACACAGCTGCCCCACAACTATACATGTGGCACTTCCCAATGCTCATGCAATAATCAGGCAAAATATAAGCAAACAAGCCTAACACAGCTGTTTTCCTAACAATCCACCTCTTTAGGGTTGCTTGCCTCACAATCTATGTAACAAGTACCTTCTGTGATGATCCCTGTGCCAGGAGTGAGGTATATTACATCACAGAAACAGTACAGACAATAGCAACAGAATTACAAAGGCACAAGCTATACCAAAAATGATAATAACAAAGGTGCCCTTCACAATGTCTCCGTGAACACTCTTCCCAGAGAGTTAACTAGAGGTGGGATAAGGCCCACCGGGGGTGAGGATGACGGAGACACAGAGACACGACTCTAGGGACCAGGTTCAGTGATGCAGATCCGCTTTATTCAGGAAGTAAGCTAGCTTATATACAAAGGTTCAGCCTATAGGGTGTTACAGCATGTTCTTCAAAGCCAATGGCTGAAAAGGTCAGGGAGCTGCCTGGTTAGTGCTGAGTCCCTTCTTTATAGTGGATGAGCACCCTCCTGGGTGTGTGTAGGAGGGTTTCAGGTGCTGGAGTATTCTCACAGCATTGCATCAGCCACAGCTGCTAGGAATGCGCTTTGCTCTCGACCTACAGAGGTCCACCTCTAGCCCCAACCCCATGTTGCCAACAAGTCCACCCATTGTAAGCGAGGAGCCTGTAATGTTCAGGGCCCTGTTTATTGAAAAATATTTATTGAAGAATATCCTTGGTGCATCTCTACAATTGGATGGGAGCTGCTCCCTGGTGCAGGAGGGCCTCCACAGGAGCCTTCCTCAAAGGTCTCTTGTAATACTGTCCACAAGTGGCATGTTCATCCAGCAAGGGAGACAGTGCCCCCTTTTGTTGCAGTCCCTGCTTCAAGTGTCCATTATGCCACTCAATTATTAGTCCACAATACATAACCCAGGTGTCTGGGCAAATCACGCAAGGTGAAGATCCATTACAGGCAATGAACCGTACAGCTCTTTATTAACAGACCTCAGAGCCTTTCATAAGGACTCTGTCTATTGCCATAAACCCTATTCAAACCCTCCAGCAAGCTCACAGGGCTTGGCCAGTTCAAACACAATCAAAGCTTGTGCCGCTTTGACATTTCTTTGCTGCAAAAGCACCTATTATCGTCTAAGGTCAACAGCTGCTGCACATTAGAAGGTACCAGTGGATTCCCAATTTCATGGCCCACCACTTATCCCAGTTAGACGGGTCTCTCAGCCTCCCCCATATTCAAACTGGAACAAGAGGTCTTGGGAATCCTCTTCTCCAACAGCTGTCTCCAACAGGTAATCTTGCAGCTCAGCAGCCCAAACACCAGATATTTTCTTGGCAGCTGCAGGGACCGCTTGCTGCCCCTGCTTTTTCAGCAGCTGGAACCTCTCTTCTGGGTTAAGCTGCTGCCAAAGCTCTAACAAGATCTATGAGACCTGCCATCTAGTTTCTCCCTATCTGCCCCAGCCTCAATTAAATCTACCCACATCTGTGTTCAGGTAACTCTTACAGACCTGTTTCTCTTGTTCTTTGTCAGGCAGCATGGGCAGCAGCCCACACAGCCTTATGGTTCTGGGCTGCCTGCACCTCCCCCAAATTTACTACCATCTGTGTAATCACTTTGATGGGATGCCCCACACAGTGGCTCAAGATGCTACTAGTGACCCAAAAAGTATTGACAGGGTACTACAAAGAAGAAGGTTCCTCATCCCTCCTGTAAACACTTCTTTATCTGGCCCATTGGACCTCAGGTTGAAAGCAGCATTCTTCATATATAGTTTTCAGAGGACCTGTTGCAGCTCAGTATATGACTGCCATTGACTCACTCCTCCTGACAAGTCTCCAGCATTCTGCCACACTGTATGAATGGCACAATCACCTATTCTAATAGGGTATGGTTTCCTGGGTTGTTATGGCAGTTCTGAAGACACCGCCTCAAGGAGGAGTGCATGATAATGGCGGCTAATTTCTCCATCTCTGTTCTGGAGAGCATGTTGCCATTCACCCCTATGTACCACAACCACAGCAATCAAGCTGCCAGGTACCCAGTGGGTTTCTGCCTGAATTTCACCCCTAACTTTATCAACTCTGTCTGGGTTCAGGGCTGGACCACAACATGTCCCACTACTTGTGGAGTGGGTTGTGCCTGCCCCTGAGGAACTCTTGGCTGCTGGGTTTTTACCTTCTGGGTGACCACTGGCTGGGCTTTAAGTCTGCAAATGGCAGTTTCAGTCTGAACCTCCTCCTCAGAAGAAGAGGAGTTGGAAACGCTTGCTCCCATAGACTCAGAATCACTCTGCTGGCATGAATGCAGCTCCTTCTTCAGAGACCACTTTGGCTCCTGTGGCTTCCAGCTCTTGACTGAAGCTGAAACTCAAGCTATTGAACCCACAGTTTTTTCTCTGTTGCTGCCAGCGTTCTGCTTCTAGGGCAGCGGTTCTCAACCTGTGGGTCGCGACCCCAGCAGGGTCGCCTAAAGCCATCGGAAAATACATAATGCATATCAGGTATTTACATTCCGAATCATAACTGTAGCAAAATTACAGTTATGAAGTAGCCACCAAAATTATTTTTTGGTTTGGGGTCACCGCAACATGAGGAACTGTATTGCGGGGTCACGGCATTAGAAAGGTTGAGAACCACTGCTCTAGGGCAAACTAAAGCTCATGAAACTGCAATTCCTTTTCAAGCAACCAGTCCAGTTCCAGGTGCCACTGATGTTCAGCCTGCATGTCAAATTGAAACTCTCAAAAACAGTCAGCCTCCTTCTCTAGCAACTGTTGCAGTCCATGCTTCTGTCAGCACTCAATTTGCAGCTCATCCTGACTTGGGCAGCCTCTCACACAGAGCTTTTGGTTTCTTCTCACAGGGCTGTAAAATCACCCAACCCAACAGAACAGCCACAGAGAACCATATGCTGGAGAACAACAACCGATCCTTTATCGCACCCCTCAAGGGTGTTGGCAGTTCCATACCTACCTGATCTGAATCCTGCGCATTATGCCTGTTGTAATGCCGGTGGCTGAGGCATTGAATTTGGGCGGATGGTAGAGAACTGCGGAGCTGGAAAGCATTGGGCCATTCCTGTTTAATAAAGTCCTGCCCTGGCCGGTTAGCTCAGTGGTAGAGCATCAGCCTGGTGTGCAGGAGTCCTGGGTTTGATTCCCAGCCAGGGCACACAGGAGAAGTGCCCATCTGCTTCTCCAACCCTCCCCCTCTCCTTCCTCTCTGTCTCTCTCTTCCCCTCCCGCAGCCAAGGCTCCATTGGAGCAAAGTTTGCCCAGGCACTGAGGATGGCTCTGTGGCCTCTGCCTCAGGTGCTAGAATGGTTCTGATTGTGGCAGAGCGACGCCCCAGATGGGCAGAGCATCGCCCCTTCATGGGCATGCCAGGTGGATCCCAGTCGGGCGCATGAGGGAGTCTGTCTGCCTCCCCGTTTCCAACTTCAGAAAAATACAAAAACAAACAAACAAACAAACAAATAAATAAAGTCCTGCAATGGTGGATGTGCAAACTGGTAGGGGAGAACTGCTTCTCATGGCAGCAGGTGAACAAACAGCAAAAAACAGCTTTTTGCAGTGGTAGGCAGGCAATCCGCAATCTACGCTAAGGGCAAGCACTCGTAGACTTACAGAGGCTATACATATGTGGTGCTGCCATGTGCTCACACACTAATCAGGCAAAGTACAAGTGAGCAAGCCTAAAACAGCTGTTTTACCAACAATTATAAATGTAATTTATTCATATATCTTTCCACAAGTTGGAAAAAACATCCTTTATCAGACATTGATTTTCTTTTTTTTATTTAAATAAATTTTTATTAATGTTAACGGGGTGACATTAATAAATCAGGGTACATATATTCAAAGAAAACATGTCTAGGTTATCTTGTCATTCAATTATGTTGCATACCCATCACCCAAAGTCAGATTGTCCTCCGTCACCTTCTATCTAGTTTTCTTTGTGCCCCTCCCCCTCCCCCTAACCTTCTCCCTCCTTCCCTCCTGCGTCCTCCCTGCCCCCACCCCTGGTAACCACCACACTCTTGTCCATGTCTTTTAGTCTTGTTTTTATGTTCCACCAATGTATGGAATCATGTAGTTCTTGTTTTTTCTGATTTACTTATTTCACTCCGTATAATGTTATCAAGATCCCACCATTTTGTTGTAAATGATCCGAAGTCATCATTTCTTATGGCCGAGTAGTATTCCATAGTGTATATGTGCCACATTTTCTTTATCCAGTCTTCTACTGAAGGGCTTTTTGTTTGTTTCATTGATTTTCAAGCTTGGTGCATAACATACAGTGAGTGACTTAAATGTGTCACTTGCTCCCAGGAAGCAGAGTGTCCTTGAGTTTTCATCAGGTATCTCCTAGCACAGGTGCCCTTGGTCTCTAGTTAAGACATGAGGGGATGAGGTTGAATATGACATATTTAAAACCTGTGCATATGCTGTGGTTGGCTTTTTTCCTGAACTTGTTATGTGTCCTTGTGTCCTTTTAGAAAGAAGAGCTCCTTGGTTTTCCCCAGGGCTGTTGGCAAAGCAAAATTTTAAGTGGCTGCAGCAGCCTCCGGCTCTCCAGCTGTGGGCAATTGGTCTCCCAGCCCTCCCCTCAAGAACCTTTTCCTGGCTTAATAAACTAAATGCGGGAGTAGTTGTCCCTCTGGTAGCTGGGATGTTAACCTGGGGAAGGGTGGCATGAATGCTCTGGAGGGAAGACATAAGCCCCAAAGATTCCCATACCATTTCAAAGCTGTGGACAGCTCAGCCCATTGACACATGCTTGGCCTTGTAACTAAGACCAAATTGTATGTTTCCAGTCAGACTCTGGCTAAAGAGAGATTTGGGAACAAGTGAAAATAGATCATTTTTAGTTAGTTTGTTTTTTTTAAGAGAGGAAAGATGCCTTACTGGCCTGTGTACCTATTTCTTATCTTAATAAAATATAAATGAGTATTGCTAACCTTCCGCTGTAATAGAGCCAGCACTACTGTGTAGACATGAACTTACCCAAGCCTCTGGAATACATCTCCTCACCAGGTCTTGGGGTTAAAGAAAGAGGAGGGTTGATAATCAGTTTTGCATTTTCATCTCATCTCTTGTATTTCAAATTAAATTTTAAAAATTTCATTGTGAGATGAGTACACAGTTATATAATGAAAAAGTTTTGTTTTCATTTAAAACTCCCAAAGCTGGTTTTACAATGAAGAACCATAGAAGTATTCCAGCTAAGAAATTAAGAAAAAATTATAGGATTAGAGTAACAGACATTATGTTCCTTCTTAAAACATAAAAAAGGAACACAGGCTCAAAATGGAGTCACTTGTGCTAAGCTCCACTTCAGCAAACCAAGACTTAATAACTAACCTAGTTTCAGTTTCAGCCTCTCCTAGAATGTGACCTTTAACCAGTCAATCTGGAATTACCTGGTTAGCACTAATAAGGTTATCTGTATGATAGACCTCTGAGTTTCCCGAGCAGACGTCCCCAAACTACGGCCCGCGGGCTGCATGTGGCCCCCTGAGGCACTCCCGGAAGGGGCACCTCTTTCATTGGTGGTCAGTGAGAGGAGCACTGTATGTGGCGGCCTTCCAATGGTCTGAGGGACAGTGAACTGGCCCCCTGTGTAAAAAGTTTGGGGACCTCTGCAAGGAAGGTGACCTTGCTTGAAACAATTCCCTCTTCACTGAAATAACTTCCTTGCCCTGCCCTCTTCTACTTATAAAAGTCTTCCATTTTTTACAGATCTTCAGAACTCCTTTAATTACTAGGTGGAATGCTCCCTGATTTATTGAATAAAGCCCATTAGATCTTCAAATTTACTCAATTGAATTTTGTTTTTTAACATTCCCTTGGAAGAAAGCTGTGTTTTTGTGGTGGAGAGATGGATTTTATAAAACCTATAGGTACTGCTTTTAATTTATAGAAAACAGAGGCATGTTAAACTATATTGGGGATGCAATCAGCAAGTCCAGACTATGAAACAATATACAAGACCCACAGTCTGGTTTCTCCAACAGACAAATAGCAAAGAAAAAAGAGAAATGGAGAGAGGAATTTTAGATAAAAGAAAAAACTTAAGAGGTATAACCAATTGCAATGTGTGAATATGACTTAGATTCTAATTCTAAATTAACTATAAAAATATGATATTTCTGAGATAATTAGAAACTTGAACAATAGATATTTGATGACATTAAGGAATAATAGTCACTTTTGTTTTCTGGGATGTTAAGAATATTGTGGTTATGTTAAAAATGAGTTATCTTTTTAAAAACTGTTGGGCAGATAAAATATATTATGCTCACTTTGTTAAAGATGGTGCTGCCCATGTGGAGGCTGTCACCCAGGTGATATTAATGTGTGTTGGGGGGGCTGTGGGCAGGCAGAATCCTTGTAGCCTGGGGCTTGGTTTTAGGACTAAGCCTTTCCCACCCTTTTTGATGTGGGGTGGTACAATCCAATCATGCCTCAGAGAAATGACTTTGTATTAGAAACTTCCCTGTTTTGTATATTGGATTAAGGGTTATGAATCTACACTATAAAATGGGGGCAGAGGCCCTGGCCGGTTGGCTCAGTGGTGGAGCGTCGGCCTGGCATGCAGAAGTCCCGGGTTCGATTCCCGGCCAGGGCACACAGGAGAAGCGCCCATCTGCTTCTCCACCCCTCCCCCTCTCCTTCCTCTGTGTCTCTCTATTCCCCTCCTGCAGCCAAGGCTCCATTGGAGCAAAGATGGCCTGGGCGCTGAGGATGGCTCTTTGGCCTCTGCCCCAGGCGCTAGAGTGGCTCTGGTCACAGCAGAGAGATGCCCTGGAGGGGCAGAGCATCGCCCCCTGGTGGGCAGAGCGTCACCCCTGGTGGGCATGCCGGGTGGATCCCGGTCGGGCGCATGCGGGAGTCTGTCTGACTGTCTCTCCCCATTTCCAGCTTCAGAAAAATACAAAAAAATAAATAAATAAATAAATAAAATGGGGGCAGAACAGGAGCTTGCGCTCTTGGTTCCTGAGATTAGCATTAGAGAGCAGAGAGCAGAGAAAGGCCACATGGAAGAGGCCAGGAGAAGCAGCCAAGATGGCGGAGTGTTGAGTGAGAAGCCAGTTAGTGCAGAGTTTGTGCATGGAGAAGGAAGGAGATGGGGAACAGAGGTGAATAAGTCTGGTGAGCTAGAAACCTTTGATTCTAGGAAACTCGGATAAGTCAGTAGCTTTGTGAGCACTGAATGTGAGTGGGTTTTGAAGCCCAGTGTGTGATTTTACTTGCCCGTTGGGTGCAAGCTAGGATTAAAGGTGATGGTCTTTGCCTGACCTGTGGTGGCGCAGTGGATAAAGCGTCGACCTGGAAATGCTGAGGTCGCCGGTTCGAAACCCTGGGCTTGCCTGGTCAAGGCACATATGGGAGTTGATGCTTCCAGCTCCTCCCCTCGTCTCTCTCTCTGTCTCTCTTTCTCTCTCCTCTCTAAAATGAATAAATAAAAATAAAAATAAAAAAAAATAAAAAAAAAAGAATGAAAAAAAAAAACTGGTTAAAAAAAAAAAAAAAGGTGATGGCCCATCAGTTCTTGGCTCCATTGTTTCTTTACCAACTGTCTGAATCCAATGCGAACCTGCACGGGCTGGGCTGCTGTGATGGCAATCCTGGCTACTGCCTTTACAAAAACCTAAGTTCAAATTCAACAGATCAAATGCATACTGAAAAAATTACAGGTAAAATTTTAATATGTATGAGATTTATTTTAAATAATATGGAAGGGAAGGAGTGAATGGACATGTAGTTGAACTAAGTAAGATTAGCTATCAGTTGATAATTATTGTAGTTCAATGATAGGTATATGGTTATTATACTATTTTTTATTTTTGTATGTTTTTGAGATTCTCTATTACAAAACAATTTTAAAAAATGAGGTTATTAATAAAATAAAATAAAGTGGATACCGGGTACAAGGATTAAGTAATTTTCCTTCCTAATGTTCAAAAAGAATCCTTATTTCAGGCACCTTCATGCCTTGACACAATTAGAGACTTGATGTTCTTTAACTTGGGAGAATATTATTCATTCCAAAAATTTGGAAGGCTTTGTTTATTAAACAGATTCATCAGTATCATCCCCAGACTGCTAGTTAGTACATCCCTGAAGTCACGGGTGTTATGCCTCTGTTAAAAAATCAGTAGAACACTAAACTGGTTCTTGCAGGGAAAAGGGAATTCCATAATCAAATACCAGCACAAACAACCACAGCCCACAATGTGTTCAAAACTCTAGAGTGGGTCACAATATCCTTATTTGATCAAAATTGCTTGTATCTATTTCAATCCCCAGGAATAGTCAATCCCTAGATTTAAAATGTATCAAACAACACCAAAAAAAAAAAAAAAATCTGTGACCTTGAAAGCAAGGGATAAAATAAGTATCCTGAGATTACTATTGGACCATATATTCATCTATTAATTTAAATCATTATTAACGTTCATTGAATTATTCTAAGATACGCTGCCCATAGCTTTCCTTATTTAGCACTTCTAAGAATGTGTGCTAAAGCTAACTAAAGGACGAGTTTACTTAGCATTTAATTGTTAAAAATTACTAAAACATTGCTGCTAATCTGTGCATACAATGAAATTGAATTTGAAGTACATAACTTCTTTGGGGTAAATTCTAGGCACAGTAGAATAAGTTTTAGAAAATTCTCATTATAGTTACAATCACCATAGATGCCTTTTAAAAATTTTCCAGTCACATGATAGAAGGTATTTTATGATGATCTATGTGCTTGTTATTTGTAACAAGTTAGTGGCTTGCCTTTGCTGTTATCCTAAGGCAGGGAACTGAATATCCTGCACGTGGCTTTCATGATAGTATTCAATAGTAATACTTTCAGAAAATTAGTACAGCCTCAGGTCTATAATGATATTTCCTTCTATTTTCTTTTTCAGGAAAACAATGATCTTGACATTTTGAGGCTATTAGATATCAATTAAAATGGATAGTATTCTTAAAACATTTCCTGTGTCAGATGGACACAGTCGAGAATGGTCTCTGTCCTCCTTCTGTTTGTTCATGTGAGACTACACATAAGTATGAACAACAGCTTAGTATAGAATCAAATACTAACATGCACTGGCCAGAAAATAATTGCTACTGGATGTCAGGTGTGGGAGACAGCCATGTTGTCTCAGGTCATCAGAGAAGATTTCTGGAGACGATGGGTTTGGGTTGGGTCTGATAGGATGTGCAATATTGATATAGGTGGAGAGGACCCGAGAGGGCCTTTCTAGCACTGGGAGGAAAGAGCATGATATGTGTTTTTTGACAGTATGTCTGTGAATCAGAATTTCCCCAGATACCTCCAGCCTGTAGGCACCAAGGAGCTCTCAATAATATTAATAATCTAAAGTTTTGCTAGTTTGTCCCCAAGTCCTACTAGCATAGGTCGTCAGCTCATCTCTTTTTCTCGGAATCCTATTGTCCTACAGGTATACAGGAATGAGTCCTTTAAGATTTCTCCTCCAGTCCTTAAGTTGATGTCAGCTGTGTGTAAGTCATCAGCTGTCCCTTTTGTGGTTTCCTTTATGGGATTAGTGGTCATTCCCAGGCATCAGATGGCTGAAAGACTGAACTGACTTCAAAGAAGGTGACAGTATCTATTTCAGGTGACTCATTTCAGGTGACTCAAATTCTACTGCCAAAGAATATTTAAATATATTCCCTTGAGCTTGAATACAGAATTAGGAAATTACTGATGTGGAACCTTGGCCAATCTTCTAGGCCTAATAAATTCATATAATCATCTACCTATGTGGGAAACGAACAAGCTAATCCGTAGGGTGCAAAGAAGACACCTGGTTGAATTCTGTGGTAGTTTAACCCTTTAGAGAATGTTAAATTAGATCAATTTCAAACTGTTTTTCGCAGATGACACCTCTTTTTGCAAGTATAATAGGAATAATGAGTGCATCAGTACTGACATTCAACCAGTATAAGTGCACTGTCTGGTAAAATGTCTAAATACTGTTCTAACTGTGGGCAATTGACCTCTGTCTGAGTTGTTTAAGTGACCCTTCACTGTCTGTTCCCCAGGCTCTTGCATAGGGCCCACCTTCACGTCCCCACATGTAATAAGGAATGTGACTGGCATGAGGGGAGAGGTCTGGGACCATGGGCAAAGGCTGGCATTGGGTCTTTGTGTCAGTGCCCATGCAGACTGGTACTAAAACACTTTTGTCTAATGTTCCCAATTCAACTTTTAAAAATTTTGATAAAATTTACCATCTTAATCATTTTTGAGTGTACACTTCAGTGCATTAAGTACATTTACGTTGTTGTCTCAAAGTGCTTTAAATATACTCTATTTAATTCTCACAACAGCTTTTATTTTAATTTACTTTTTTTCTTTTTTTGAAGATGGGAGATAGTGAAACAGACTCCCACACGTGCTCTGACTGGAATCCACCCAGCAATTTCCATCTGGGGCTGATGCTTGAATTAACCAAGACATTTTTAATGCCTGAAGCTGATGCTGGGACCAGCCGAGCTATCCTCAGTGCCTGGCAACCCTTGAATCAATCAAGCCACTGGCTGTGGGACGGGAAGAGGAAGAAAAGTGGGAGAGGAAAGGGGACAGAAGCAGATGGCTGCTTCTCATGTGTGCCCTGACAGAGAATTGAACCCGGGAAATCTATATGCCTGGCCGATGCTTTATCTATTGAGCCAACTGGCCAGGGCCTAATTCTCACAGCAGCTTTAAAAATCTTTGTTAAGAGCCATACAAAGAAAAAAGATGAATTTAAAGAGTACATCAATTATCTCATGAAAATTTAAGGCTACTAGTTTTTTCCTCTTTTTGGTTTATATTTTACATTTTTATCTAGGAATCAAGCCATTAAGTATGTTAATTAAATACTAAGTTCTTTTTCTAGAGAAAAATTGTTTTGTTAGACTTTCTTCTCAAAATCAGGATTTTTAAAGTCAATGAATTTAGTGCATTTCGGATTAACAAAAATGTTTTCATTTTACCATCTGATGACAAATCTATTTAGCTGAGTGTAACCAGGGCATCTCTGGTAGCAGGAGATTAAGTATAGTTTGGGTTATCAATGGACGTTTTGAAATTGCTTTGCTGGAAGACCTTTGTGAACAAAAGGAGATACCATATGTCTAGTGTGATTGATTTAGACCTTCAGCGCTGAGATTTTCAGCAAAGTGCAATCTAGTTTTTTACCAGAGGGAAGCTCTGATATGGACCCCTTGTATGATCTGTTCCTGGGAAGTGTCATAGAAAGTTAATACTGAATTTATACATTCAAAGGGACGCAGAGCAAAAATAAAAAACAATTCTACTGATCCAGAAGGTCATTCTTTTCTGCACTGAGTCAGATGGTCGACTTTGTATCAGCTCTGTCATCACTGGCCCTGTTCCAGACTGGGTCACTGCAATCTGTTCCCTTGTTATATAAGCAGTCCAATAAATATTGTATTTATGAGTTGGCTTTATTGAGAGAGAGAACTTAGTCCATAGTAATTGTAGCAATAAAAACTAGATTATTTAAGCCTCTGAAATGGTACTGTGTCCCACGAAATTTCATGACTGAGTTTTTTCAGAAGGACACTGGGAAGATCTTATTCAATTGTCCTTTGTTCATTTCATCACCAATTATGGACTCCATTTATGTGAGAGGTATTGGTTAGATCTGCAGGGGATATCATGGCAAGTGTAATAGACATAGAGGACTGGTCCTCGGCAGCCTGTGGGTCTTTCTCTCTGCGAGTCTTCCTGTACCTCTTACATCTTTTGGACTCTCTTGCATCTAAGGCTTTAGGTATCTAGTAATCATAGGTCATCACTGAGTACTGGGAGGCTGGAGTCAATCCACGCTGTGTCTTTGCTGCATCCTCTCTTTGGCTGGCAACTATGGTCTTGGAGATATCTGTACTTTTTATATTAGCAGACATCCCAATGGCCAGGTACCAGTTTCATGGAAGATGTGAGGCTGGTATGCTGCATTCAGTTTCTGCTCATTCTGGTCTAGCAGTATTGTTCTGGAGGGCAGTTTCCTGGTAAGAAGAGTTTTTATTTGTAAATTGTACATGTATAATTTGTTCCCTGTTTTACTTTCACACATATTTTTTTAGTTATTTGATGTAAAATATTTTCTCTTTAAGGAAAGGCTATTTTTTTTTGAATGTCCTTGTTTTTTATTTGACAAGGGATTGGTCCTGGATTGGTTGTTATAACTGAGCATTTCTTACCAACTTGGGCCCCTCATTCATGACCCACTCATGGAAACAATGTAAAGTCCACAAAATCACAAGATCTGCTGGATCCAGCTAGAAAAACAAACCATGCACTTTGAAGATAGAATACTTAAAACAGATTGTTACTGCAGGGACTGATTAGGAAATGCTGTTAGTTCTTTCCCTATAATTAAAAGAGCAAGGGAACTGTCATATAACATGAAGACTTAATTCTTTTAAAAAAATTATTTTTCAATTATACTTCATATTCAACATTTGTGTGTATTAGTCTCAGATGGACAGCAGAGTGGTTAAACAATCATATATTTTACAAAATGGTCCCCCCAATATTTCAAGTACCCGCCTGGCACCACACATAGTTATTAAAATATTATTGACTATATTCCCTATGCTGTATTTTAAATCCCTGGGACTATTTAGTGATTACCAATTTTTACTTTTTAATCTCTTCACTTTTTTCACCCACCCCTAAACCTTCCTCCCCTCTGGCAGCCATCAATCTGTTCTCTGTGTGTATAAGTCTGTTTCTATTTTGATGTTTATTTATTTTACTTTTTAGATTCCACATGTAAGTTAAATCATATGGTATTTAATTCTTCTGTTCATGTAGCCAAAGATTTATGCTTTTGAAATGTACAGTTAAAATAAAACAATAAGCCCTGGCCGGTTGGCTCAGTGGTAGAGCATCGGCCTGGCGTGCGGAAGTCCCGGGTTCGATTCCCGGCCAGGGCACACAGGACAAGCGCCCATCTGCTTCTCCACCCCTCCCCCTCTCCTTCCTCTCTGTCTGTCTCTTCCTCTCCCGCAGCGGAGGCTCCATTGGAGCAAAGACGGCCTGGGCGCTGGGGATGGCTCCTTGGCCTCTGCCCCAGGCGCTAGAGTGGCTCTGGTCGTGGCAGAGCGACGCCCCCGGAGGGGCAGAGCATCACCCCCTGGTGGGCGTGCGGGGTGGATCCCGGTCGGGCGCATGCGGGAATCTGTCTCTCCCCGTTTCTAGCTTCAGAAAAATACAAAATAAATAAATAAATAAAATAATAAAAATAAAACAATAGGCCCTGGCTGGTTGGCTCAGTGGTAGAGCATCGGCCTGGCATGCTGGAGTCCCGGGTTTGATTCTCGGCCAGGGCACACAGAAGAAGCACCCATCTGCTTCTCCACCCCTCCCCCTCTCCTTCCTCTCTGTCTCTCTCTTCCCCTCCCGCAGCCGAGGCTCCATTGGAGTGGAGATGTCCCGGGCGCTGGGGATGGCTCCTTGGCCTCTGCCCCAGGCGCTAGAGTGGCTCTGGTCGCGGCAGAGTGACGCCCCGATGAGCAGAGCATTGCCCCCCTGGTGGGCGTGCCGTATGTATCCCGGTCCGGCGCATGCGGGAGTCTGACTGCCTCACCATTTCCAGCTTCAGAAAAATACAAAAAGGAAAAAAAAATAAAATAAAACAATAAAATTTTTAATCAAAATAGCCTAAAGTAAATATGCACCATAGATGTCTCTCTAAGTGTCCTAGGTGCCTTGAAAAAATAGTTATAAAAACCAGTAAAGTTTTAAGAAAAATGGCTTAAAGTATCATTTTCCAGGGGGGTAGTAGGAGAGGGAAGAAAGAAGTGAAAGGTTACTGGTAGAATATCTGGACAACACACTGAATTAAAAAGGAGCATATGTTGTATATTAAAAAAATCTTTTTGAAAGTCAACCTTTATAGTCATATATTATATTCATATATTATATTCATAATCAAAACTAATGCTAGGCAAGACTGGATAGGTTTATTTAAAAAAAGAGGATGAAGTATCTTTACAAGATGAAAAAATAAGTTAAATGTTGACCAGCCACCCCCATTAATTCAGTTAGACTCTGTTATAAAATATTTTTGTGTGCTTACTTCTGTGCCTGACATTGTAATATAAACTTTACAAGCACTATCTTTATTAATCCTATTTAAATTCTGAGATATGTCCTATTATTATTGGCATGCTACAGGAGAGAAAACCAAGACTCAGTTAATTCACTTGCTCAAGGTTATTTAACAAGTACATGGCAAAACCGATACATTATAACTGAACTCTGAGATTCCAGCATCACACTATGAACCATGGTGTGAGACATTTCTTGGGCTTGAAGTCCCACTCAGAGCAGCTCTGTATTTTTCATAATAGGGAATCCTGTCATCAAGTTCACTTTTAGTGCCTTAACATTACCAAGTCCAGACAGACATTTAAGCATAGTCTGGAGAGGCGTGACACCTTTTTGTGAGGTGATATATTTGACTTGGTTTAAGAATGGACATAACAGGCTTGAAAGCCCATACCAACTTGCAACCTAAAATGCTTTCAGATTATTACATCAGAACAGGAATCCACAACATGATTTCTGTAGGGAAAATACTCTTGCCAAGATGGCTACTGTCATACCTTATATCATTCCGCATTTGTCTCAGTTACAACCATTCTCTCTATCAAGAAAAATTTCTATTCACTGCTTTTCTATTCAATAGTCATGAGGCTTCTGATTGGAGTCTCCATTTTATATTCTGATTCTAGAAAGAATGCTTCAAAGTAATTTCTCCATATTCACATCTACTTGTCTACTATTTCCAGTGAGATTTGTCATATATGGATCTTATAAAAGTTTCTACAAATTTTATTCATTCATATTTGATAATTTCTAGCTGTGCTTGAGCAAGCCAAACCCTGTGCTTCACGTCTACTCAGTCCTCAGCATATAAAATGAAAGACCTGAGAAATAATAAGAAATGCTGAAATCCTGTAATCATCTAGACCAGTTCTAGCAGTTGGTTCTTTTTTTTTTTTTTTTTTACAGAGACAGAGAGTGAATCAGAGAGACAGATAGATAGGGACAGACATACAGAAATGGGAGAGAGATGAGAAGCATCAATCATCAGTTTTTCGCTGTGATACCTTAGTTGTTCATTAATTGCTTTCTCATATGTGCCTTGACCACGGGTCTTCAGCAGACCGAGTAACCCCTTGCTGGAGCCAGCGACCTTGGGTCCAAGCTGGTGAGCTTTGCTCAAACCAGATGAGCCCACGCTCAAGCTGGCGACCTCGGGGCCTCGAACCTGGGTCCTCCGCATCCCAGTCCGACGCTCAATCCACTGCGCCACTGCCAGTTCAGGCTAGGAGTTGGTTCTTGAGAAAGGTTAGAGATAGAAAAGAAGGACTAGAACCTACCTCCCAAAGTAAAACAGATCCAATATCCATAACAGTTTTCTACCATGTGACTCAAGAATCTCTTGAGTCTGCAAAACCCAGAAAATTGTGCATGAGGAAGTTGCTGATCCTAAGCCTAGCCCTTTACACTCAGTAAATCTCCATGGCTTCAGCCACCCCTACTTATTATTTCCTCATATCCTTTATGCCACACCCTCTCATTTAATAGCTGCTGGTGGCACTGCAGTAATCCTTTTTGACTTGACAGGCATCATTTTCTTTCTTGGCTCATTTCAACACTAACATTGTGGCATTCTAAATATCTATGCCATCTCCAGAGAGGGACTCTTTTTCTCAAAACTTGACACCATAGAACTTTACTGTGTGAGTCCTCTAGTGCTGCTGCAAAAAAATACCATTGGTTGAGTGACTTAAAACACAGACATTTATTTCTTGCAGTCTGGTTGAGAAATCCAAGCTCAAGGTGCCAGCAAGATAGATTTTATTCTGATGGCTCTTGGCTCATAGGCAGCTGCCTTCTATGTATATTCAAATAAATTCTTCTTTGTGGGTGCTTGGAGAGAAAGAGAGAGAGTGAGAGAGTTATCTCTTTCTTTTCCTGTAAGGCCACCAATCCTATAGGATTAAGGCCCCACACTTATGACCTCATTTAATGTTCATTACTATAAAGGCCCAGTTTCCAAATACAGTCATATTTGGGGGTTCAAGTTTCAACATATGGATTTTTTGAGGGGAGACAAAATTTAGTCCCTAGCATTCACAGACTGGAATATCCCTCAATTATTACCCCTCCCCCAATCAAAGAAGGATATTTAGTATTTAAACATTATTTTTTCCAATCTTGTTCTTTTGTGAAAATGGAAATTTTATTGGAGGTAAATTAAGGAGAAAAAGTCAAAGGTTTTCTGCTTGGTTAAAACAGAAGACAGAAAAAATAAACCCCAGAAACCCTCAATTTCTGAATTTTTTCTTAAGAAGTTTTTGTTGAATAAATAAATTCTGAATTGTTAAAGATTTAACTTTTCTCTACCATTCTTTATTAAACACTTACTGTGGCAAAAAGGCAATTTTGTTATGAACAATTTCCTTTAAGATGCAACATACTGTTTTTTTTAAATCAATATATAGGGGATGGCTTTCTATTTTAGTAGGTCACACCAGTTTCTCTTAAAGAGGTCTCCAATATGTCACCGACCTGCTTCTGTCCTCAGGAGGAGAGAATCCCATAACCATCCCTAGATTCCTGGTGAGCTCAATTCTCTCATCTGTTGTTTGTTGTCCTTTGGTAAGCCATCACCCACTGATACTAGTTACAACTGTGAGGTGGTTGGAGCCCAGGTTTTCTGGTCCTTGTAGTAGTTTTTCCTCACAGAATAAAAGGGGGAAACTATGAAATTATTTATCTTCCAAAAATCTCAAGTTCAAGTTTTGTTTTTCAGAGGAAATGTTGAAATAGATCAGAAGTGGTATGAGTAAATAAAAGATCCACCCCCCCCCCCCAGTGGTTCATTGATGGTTGAATACACTGAGGAATTCCTTGAGTGAATACTTTCTCCATTTACCATAACTAGGCAGTTGAAGTTTGGATTGAATTCTTCAGCATCAATAAGTATGTTTTGATTTAGTTCAGAACAAATCCTCTTTTATGCCTAGGGGTTGTTTACACCTACATAGTAAAAATAAATAGGTAGAGTGTTAAAATATTTTTAAGGGCAGAGACTATACTTTATTCATCTTTGAACCCTCAATTTCTGAATTTTTTCTTAAGAAGTTTTTGTTGAATAAATAAATTCTGAATTGTTAAAGATTTAACTCTTCTCTACCATTCCTTATTAAGCACTTACTGTGGCAAAAAGGCAATTTTGTTACGAACAATTTCCTTCAAGATGCAACATACTGGTTTTTTTTAATCAAAAACATTGTATGAGAATAATTTGTGATTAATATTTCCAGAGGCAAAATATTGACATACTTTCTGGAAATGAAATCATGTAAGGACAATTAGGGAAACAAAATTATTTCATAGTATCTAGGATGGATCTCTGTCCACTAAAATGTGCAATTCAAACGTATAATAACAACTTGGTTGTTGTGTGAGACCATTCAGCATTTGATAATTATAGGTTCAAAAGAAATAAAAAGTGACTCATATTTTTTGGAGTTTCTTTAAGGGTTAGGCTATACAGACCAATGTCAATTAGATAACATTAGGTAGTTAGCATATTTTCCTTAACACTTGGATGCATACTCATTTAACTTAAAAAATAAAAACCTGTCTCTTTACATCCCCTGTCAAATCTTTCAAAAATATTTTTAAAGTATATTTCTCTTTTATTCCAATATTTTCCAATAAGTAATAATGCTAAGGAATGCTTGATTTCAGCTACATTATTCATAATTTAAATATATTAACACTGCTAGCACTCACATCTATGATGACCTGCAGCTTCACTTTAAAAATTATAGAGCCTGACCTGTGGTGGCGCAGTGGATGGGGCGTCGACCTGGAAATGCTGAGGTTGCCGGTTCGAGGCCCTGGGCTTGCCTGGTCAAGGCACATATGGGAGTTGATGCTTCCAGCTCCTCCCTCCTGTCTCTCTCTCTCTCTCTCTCCTCTCTAAAATGAATAAAAAAAAAATTAAAAATTATAGATTTATAGGGAGATGCTAAGGAAGATACTGGAAGGTCCAATGCACCCATTATCCAGCCTTCCCCATGGTAGCTTCTTACACAACTGTAGTAAACCATCAAAACAAGGAAGCTGATATTGGTATAATCCATATTTTCCTTCAGATCTCATCAGTGTACATGCACGTCCATGTGTGTCTGTTGGTGGGCATGGGTGTGTAGCTCTATGCAATTTTATCACTTGCGTAGCTTTGGGTAACTACCACCACATGCAAGATGCATAACTGTGTCATCACCACAAACTCCACTGATTTTATCCTTTATAGTCATACTTGGCCCCAAATTCTGGCAATCACTGATGTATTTTCCATCTTTATCATTATGTTATTTTCTGAGTTTATATAGGTGGAATCATGCAGTATGTATACGAGACTGTATTTTTTTAGTCAGTATAACTTCTTAGAGGTTTATCTACATCAGTGGTAGTCAACCTGGTCCCTACTGCCCACTAGTGGGCATTCCAGCTTTCATGGTGGGCGGTAGCAGAGCAACCAAAGTATAAATAAAAAGATTTAACTATAGTATGTTGTTTTATAAAGATTTATTCTGCCAAACTTAGCAAAAATACAATATACAGTACTTGGTAAGTAATTATTATTACATGCTTTAACTTGCTATAACTCTGCTTTATAAATTTTATAAAGCACAGTTACTTCCCTACTTTATAAATCACCATTACTGTGGAACCAGTGGGCGGTTAGAAAATTTTACTACTAATAGAGATACAAAAGTGGGCGGTAGGTATAAAAAGATTGACTACCCCTGATCTACATTGTTGGTTTCATCATTAGTTTGTTCATTTTTACAGCTGAGTAGCATTCCGTGCTATAACTATACCATGTTTTGTTTAATCATCATTCATGGAAGCATGTCTGCTATTGATAATTCTGCATAAATAATACATTTCTGTATAAAAATAAATTGTATTTCTCTGGGATATAGGCCCAACAGTGCAATTGTTAGGTTACATGAGTTTAATTTTAGGTTTTTTTAAAAAAACTTAGATATTCCAGAGTAACTATAATTTTAGAAGTGATCCAGTTTCTTCATATCCTTGCCAGCATTTGATTTTAACTACTAACCTAAAAAATTGTTGTTGATAGATATTTAGTGATACCTCAGTTTGGTTTTATTTTGTGTCTTACTAATGCTAATTATTTTAAACACCTTTTTATGTGTTTATTTGCCATCTGTAGATCTATTTTAGTGAAATATCTTCATGTCTTTTGCCCATATTTTCTTTTTTTTCTTCTTTTCTAAGTGAGAAAAAGGGAGATAGACAGTCTCCCACATGCACCCCAACAGGGATCCACCCAGCAACCCCAATGGGGCTACTGCTCTGCCCATCTGGGGCCATGCTACAACTGAGCTATTTTCAGCACCTGAGGCAGAAGCTCCAGGGAGCCATTCTCAGCACCTGGGCCAAAGTGCTCAAACCAACTGAGCCATGGCTGAGGGAGGGGAAGAGAGAGAGAGAGAAAAGGGGAAGGGTGTAGAAGCAGATGGTCGTTCCTCCTGTGTGCCCTGACTGGGAATCGAACCCAGGACATCCACATGTTGGGCCAATGCTCTACCGCTGAGCCAAATGGCCAGGCCTCCATTTTCTTATTGGATTGTTTGTTTTTCTAATTTTGAGCTTTGTAAGTTTTTTATATCTTTTAGGCACTAGCCTTTTGTTGAAAGTATGATTTGCAAATATTATCTCCCACTCTGTAATTCATGTTTTTAATATCTTAATATGTTTTTTTATAGAGAAAATGTTTTTAATTTTGATGAGATTCAATTTACCGAATTCTCCTTTTATAAATTGTATATTTGGTATCAGGGTACAAAATTATTTCCCTAAGTTTAGGTCTTAAAGATTTTCTCTTATGTTTTTTAGAAGTTTTATAGTTCTGTCTTTTACATTTGAATCTATAATCCTTTTGAGTTATTTTGTTTTTAAGATGTGAGATTTAGGTAAATTTATTTATTATTTATTTACTTATTTATTTATGCCTATAAATGTCCTATTGCTTAGTACCATTTATTGTAAAGGCTGTGCTTCTTCAATGAATTGCTTTTGCTCCATTGTCAAAAATTACTTGGTTATATTTGCATGGATCTATTTCTGGGTTTTCTATTCTGTTCTACCGACTTTTGTGTCTGACTCTTCAACAGTATCACACTGTTTTGATTACTGCAGCTATATAATGAGTCTTAACACCAGGAAGAGTTAGTCCTTTCATTTTATTTTTCTTTTCTAAACAACCTTTGGTTGATATAAGGCCTAATCCTTCCCATATAAATTTAGAATATGCTTGTCTATGTCTGTAAAATATCTTAGTGATTTTTAATAGGAATTGCATTAAACCTATAGATCAATTTGAGGAGACACCATTTTTATAATATTGAGCTTTCCAAATATTTAGAGCTTTTTTAATTTTTTTAGTTAACATTTTATGATTTTCAGCATACAGATCCTATACATGTTTCATTAGACTTATGCTTAAGTATTTTATTTCTTTTAAAGAAATTATAAATATTATGTATTTTTGTTTCTGTTTCCAGTTGTGTATTATATGTAGAAATAGAATTGATATTTTTTTCTTAAGTCAGAAGCAGGGAGGCAGAGAGACAGACTTTCAAATGTACTTCAACCAGGATTCACCCGGCAAGCCCTCTACATGGCGATGCTCTGCCCATCTGGGGCTGTTGCTCCATTGCTTGGCAACTGAGGTCTTTTAGTGCCTGGAGAAAGGCCATGGAGACATCCTTAGTGGCTGGTTACAACTTACTCCAACAGGGCCATGACTTCAGGAGAAGAGAGAGCTAGAAGGAAGGGAGAGGGGGAAGGGTGGAGAAGTAGATGGCTGCCTCTTTTTTTGTGCCCTGACTGGGAATCAAACCTGGCTGACACTCTACCACTGACCCAACCAGCCAAGGCCAGAATTGATTTTTGTGTACTGTTTTGTATTTAATCACATTACTGAATTTCTTTATCCCATGAGTTATTTTGTAGAGTGCTTGGGATTTTCTGTGTAGCCAATTATGTCACACACACACACACACAGAGTTTTTTCTTTTCCAACCTGTGTACTTTTCATTTCTTTTCCTTGCTTTAATGTAGTTGCTAGAACATCCAGTACTATGTCAGGTAAGAGTGGTGAAAGGAGACATTCTTGCCTTGTTCCACATCTTAGAGAAAAAGAATGCAGTCTTTAACTACTATGATGCTAGTTGTAGTTTTTTATTTGTTTGTTTGTTTTTAAATATTCTTTATGAGGTTGAGGAATTTCCTTTCTCTGAAAAAAGAAAGTTTTTTTCATGAATGGATATTAAATCTTGTCAATTTTTCTGTGTCTATTGATATGCTGATTTTTCTTCTTGAACATCTTAATATGGTGAATTATATTGATTAATTTTTGAATATTGAATTAGCTCTGATACCTAGAATAAAACCTTCTAATCATGGATAATTCTTTTAAGTATTGTAGCATTATATTTGCTAAAATTTTGTTCAAGATTATTGGATCTAAGTTTATGAGAGATATTGGTCTGTAGTTTTCTTCCTCCCTTCCCCTCTCTTCCCCTCCCCTCCCCTCCTCTCCCCGCCTCCTTCCTGCCTTCCTTCCTTTTTTTCTTTCTTTTCTTCTCTTTTCCTCATTGTTTTTGTTTTTTTTTCCTATTATTGTTTGTGATTCTTGGCTTCAGGACTGTCTGGCACCAAGTCTGGACAGTATATGAGAGAACAAGAAAAACCTCAGGAAACCCACCAAATTGTAGATCCTAGCCAAACTGCTTTCTTCTTTCCAGCTTCCCGAGTCCTTTTATTATTGTCCATTGAATAGTTTCCAGGGCATTTATATTTAGAGGAGAGGAGCAGTGCAAGTGACTTACACTGGTTGCAGCTTTCTTTGACATATGCTAGAGGACCATGTACTGAATCAATCAATAGAAATTCATTGATATACACCTTTTTTGAGGCATTGCATTTGTCAGAATACACACTGAAAGGTGACGGGGCAACACTGGGAACCACAGTTAAAGCAGAGGGAGTTAGGAGAGGAATATGATTTTAAAATACTAATGATAATAACAATAGCTAACGTCTACTGAATGCTTACTCTGTGTTAAGCACTCTGTTATACACTTTAGTGGGGTTATTTTATTAATCCTTTGAAGTGGATACTATTATTTTCATTTGACATATAGAGGAAATGTTATTTAACGAGTATTGTAACTGGCCTGGGTCTAGGATTTGAACCCAGATCTGAGTGTATAACTCACTGTTTACTAGTGGCCATGGCATCAGGCATCAATCTTTGCAGTCCTGTCAGGCAGGGTGTGGAAAAGCTTCATATACTTGGGCAATTTATAAACTTTGTACACCTGTTTTCTCAACAATAAAATGAGATTAATATCAATTCATAGCAACGTTGTGAAACTTTAAAAATCACAAATAGGATGTAGTTTGTAGTCAGTAAGGTGGGTGGGAAAGACTGTGGGTCCACAGGGACGCCACTGGAGGGGCTGGCCACGGGCAGGTTAGGAGGTGGGGTCTCGGAATGTGTGCATAGGAGTAGATGTTTCTCCCGTGGCTCTCAAGGATCTTCAGTGGTGTGAGCTCAGGGACAACCTGACAGGCATGAAACGTGTGACTACAAGGTAACAAATTTCAGGGCAATCGAGCAGCTGCAATAGGGACCTAACCAAGAGGGCTGCACTCACCAGGCCCATTGTGATCCTCTGAGGGGCAGGCACCAGCCTCTGGGTGGAGCATCAGGAGGCCCAGGTAAGGGGTGGAGGCTGCTGAGACAGCAGTGGGGCCAGTCTGGGCACAATCTGTCTGTTTTCTGGGGAAATGCATGAAGCCAAAGATGTGATCCTTGTTCTGGGGATGAGTATTAAAGTTGGACAGACTGGACACAATGTAAGAAGATTCTGTAATTACTGGGTGGTGTATTGGAAGCTTTATTTTACTTTCCTTTTACCTGCTTCTGGCTGGTCTCCCATGTCAATCTTACTTTCCATGTCTTGATTATAAGATTTTTTCTGATTCTGTTGTTTTATGAGGGTTCTTTGTTTTGTCTCTTTTGAGAAAAAATAATGTCCTGAATGGAATTTCTGATGGCCCCATGCTGATCTGACTGCTCATTTCAGGCCCAGGGATCCTTCCTCTCTCTTTCCACATCCCCTGTCCTGTGGCACGGGTCTCCTACACCCTTGTTTTGTCAGGGCCCTGGGGCTCCAGAAAGCCCCTTTTGTGTTAAGCAAACACAGCAACTGTTTTTCACTGACTTGTTTTTTTATCAACTGATTAACCTGGAAAACTTAGCTTCTCAGATGTTCGGCTTTGTGACTCTGCCTGGGGCCTACAGGTGCACACTGTCTGGCTGGGGGTCTCATGCTGTCTTCTCTACACCCTATCCACTTACAACGTGCTCTGCAGAAGAGACATTTTTATACCCACATAATATAATTTATATATCTATATACTATTTCTATGTCCATATGATATAATAGATTTTTTTCAACAGAAGGATCATTTTGTCCTTGGAGCTCAGAGAGTCCTGACATATTCCCTTAGAAGCAGAAATCAAGGGCATTACAATTTTTAATCTGGTACATGGGATCCATTGATATTAATTCCCTAACTCAACCAATGTACAGGGTACCCTCTGTGTGTCAGGCATGGCCTCCGGGCCTGGGAGGCAGCACTGACCATGATGGAGGAGCCGTGGCTTTTTGAGTCGGAAAATGACAAGTAAAAAGAATCTTATAAAACAATGTCTAGGAGAGATGAAAATTAGAGCAATTATACCTCCATAAAAAAAAAGATGAATGAAGGGATAAAATGTACCTAGAAACAATTACATCAATTCTTCCCAGTATCTATAAACTATAATTCTAATGAAGAAGATACGTGCATGAAGATTATATAGCAGGGGGAAAGGTGGGCAGGAGAGGACTCTCAGGAGGGCACGTTGCCCAGGGACCTGAACCCAGTGAGGAGCAGACACTGCCCCTGCTGGAGCACTGGGCTCTGCCTCTCCTCAACTTGGCTTCACCAGTAGCTGTGCGGAGAAGCCCCCAGAACCTGGCAGTCTCATCTTAAGCATCAGAAGCATCTGTTTTCTTTTCTTCTCGGGTTTTGCGGACAGCTGTGGGAACCCAGCCCAGCAGGGTATGCAGTGTGTTTGTTTATTCTCTTGAATGGAGTATGTGTGTAAGCTGGTGGATAAGTACGCAGCCTTCCTTCTTTTTTTTTTTTTTTTTTTTTTTTTGTATTTTTCTGAAGCTGGAAACGGGGAGAGACAGACAGACTCCCGCATGCGCCCGACCGGGATCCACCTGGCACGCCCACCAGGGGGCGATGCTCTGCCCATCAGGGGGCGATGCTCTGCCCCTCCGGGGCGGGGCGTCGCTCTGTTGCGACCAGAGACACTCTAGCGCCTGGGGCAGAGGCCAAGGAGCCATCCCCAGAGCCTGGGCCATCTCCGCTCCAATGGAGCCTCGGCTGCTGGAGGGGAAGAGAGAGACAGAGAGGAAGGAGAGGGGGAGGGGTGGAGAAGCAGATGGGCGCTTCTCCTGTGTGCCCTGGCCGGGAATCGAACCCGGGACCTCTGCACGCCAGGCCGACGCTCTACCACTGAGCCAACCAGCCAGGGCTCAGCCTTCCTTCTTTTGAAGAGACAGTTGTAAGGTGCATTTCGGATTTCTGAGGTTCTCCAGCAAGGCTGAGCCCTTGGTGCTCAAGGCATGGCCTGCTTCTGAATCCTCTCCTGGCTTTTCCTCCTTGCTTCCCTAACTCTGTTCCCAGTGCCCTGATCTCCTTCTAAATAAACTACTAGCACCAAGTCTTCATCTCAGGATCTGTATCCAAAGGAAGCCAAACCTAGCTGTATGCAAATTGGTTTCTTGTATTTTTTTCCTGTTCTAAAGGAAATCCATTTTTAATTTTTACGACTCCTAAATTATTCTTATCTTATTAGACAATGCTCTTTAGGATATTTCCTCAATTATCTCCTATTCATCTCCATTATCTAATAATCTTTTTCCATTCTCCCTCCTTCCCCCCCCTTCTCCTTAACAAGCATCGATAAGGATACGGACCATAATTACTAGAACCAGAGGGATTTTTCTCAGACTTTAAAAAAATAGTGTAATGGTTTATTTGAATATTCAGTAGCATTTTAAATGACATTCTGTAATATTTAAACATAATAGTGAAACATTGTTACGTATAAGAAGAAACACAGCCTGCTCAGGTATAGGCCCAATACCATGAGTTACTATTCATTGACTACTAAGTGCATAAAATAAGTGCTATTTTATAGACCAGCAAAGAGTGAATACAATTTTGTGGAAAGAAGGACAGTGTTTAGAGAGCCAAGCTGCAGTCCAGGTGGCACAGGGCTGGACAAGCAAAGAGCGTGTAATCACAATCTGAATTTGCAACCGCCTGTGGAAATGGGAGGACACGCAGCGAGCAAGGGAAAGAACAAATCTTATCATATATTTCACAGTGTGTCACGGAGGAACTTGCATCGTGAGAAGTGAACATCTTCCACTTCTCTGTGAGTGCTGGTAAGTCAAGAGGAAAGTTTCAAAATCAATATAAATAAGAGCATAGGTGAAGGATTTTACAGCAACAGTGTGACTCTCCTGGTTTAATAATAGGTCTTGGGAAATGAAAACACAGAGCGGAACACTTTATGACAAGGTACGTTGCTTAAGTTGAGTTGCAACCAAGAGAACAGTAGATGAATAACCATATCACATTCTGTCATATGCAGCCACTAAATTGTTAAATAGCTCCACAAAATAAGCAGTTTCCTAATTTTTATTGTGTATTTTGTTGCTAAAAATTTTCTGTGATAATAAGATCTGCTTGTTTTTGTAGCTTTAAGAAGAGCACCATGTGTTATGGTGGTTATTAAGATGATGAGAGTTAAATGATGGGACATGGGCCGGAGGAGAGGTGTCACACAGTGTCTTACTAAACATCAGAGTATACCCTGAGTTCAGGGGAGTCAGGCGGCCTGGCCACAGCCCAGTGTGTTCAAGCAGAGTCAACTTGTCGTTTAAAAACAAAAATGAAACCCTCCACACTGTGGACCTTGTGAAACTGTGATGGAAACTGTGACAACTGAGGTGACTGCTTGTGCCTTGAACAAGTGACCCATGAAGAGTAGATATGAGGAGTAGCTGGCGGAAGAGACTTCACAGAAATTGCAGGGGAAGAAGCATAGAGAAAGAAGAACAGACCATAAACCACTTTTTTGTAACAGGAGGTGGTTCAGTCAGCACTGAGGACGCAGCCAGAGTCCAAAGCTGAGATGGAACCCACTGAGGTCTGTGCTAGGCACCAGCCTTCAAGTCTATTCCTCAGTTTGCCCCTTTTAGCAGATATGAAGCTTAGAGGTTCTGCTGTACTAAAAACCAAATGCCTGCTAGTTCACAGGATCTTGTGTGATTTCATCATCATCACAGTGCCCCTAACACTTTGGTAGCTAGGAGTGAATGTCCCCCACCCAGCCCCAAATGGAACAACATGAACAAATACTGAAAAAAAAAAAATCCCTTTCCCTTCTCATCTCTCTGCTAGCTGCCAGCTGCACTTTCCACTTGGCGACAGATACCAGACCCGGGAGGTGCCCTACTTTCTCCCTTTTCCTTGGGGAGCTTCTGGCTTCTAAGGAACTCAACTTGACATCTTGGCCTTAGGTCATTTCCCATGTTTGGTAGTAAGATCTCAGAAAGTGCAAATTGATGAAAGAATTCAGAGTCTGGTATTCCCTCTCTATATTATTTCTCCTCAGGAGCTATAATGGCCCCAAGCACAGGTCCTGAATGGAAATCTCATGTGAACAGTGCATTTAACATCAGGAAGAAAATGTTCTTGGATTTGGCACTGAGCAAGCAAAGGGGAGGCAGGAGTAAGCTGTACTTTGAAGTTAAGCACAGTTGTCACACCTAATCCACAGGGGATATGACCCAAGGCCCCCAGTGGACACCTTGAAACCCCAGACAGTTCCGAACCCTATGATTTTCTTATATTTATACATATATATATATATATATATATATATATATGATAAGGTTGAATTTATAAATTAGGCACAGTAAGGGATTAACACCAGTAACTAATAATAAAATAGAAAAATCATGACAATATATTCTAATAAAAGTTACGTGAATGTGGTATAAAGTAAAATAAGGGTTTCTGGAACACAGGCACTATGATAATGTGATAGTCAATCCAATAACCAAGATCACTGCTAAGTGACTATGGGTGGGTAGTGTATACCATGTGGATCTGCTGGGCAAAGGGTGATCCACGTCCAAGGTGAAATGGAGAGGTTTGGCAAAAGCTTTCATCCCACTGCTTAGAATGGCTCACAATTTAAAATTTCTGAATTGTTTATTTCTGAAATTTTCTACTTAATATTTTCAGACTGCAGCTGACTGCAAATAACTGAAAATGAGCCAAGTGAAACCACAGGTAAAGGGACACTTGTATCCAGCACGTGTCACTGAGTTCCTACAGAGGAGGAATGTCTGCCGAAGGATGAGGAAACATTTTGTGTTGAAGCCAATGGAGGGGTGAGTGGAGCACAAGGTAGCTGTGACCTGTCAGCACCCCACACAGCTGGTGTGTGTGGACATGTGGGACAGTGGAACAAAGAGGGAAAGGCTGGTAAGAGGCACTTGACCAGGGTAGAGTCCTGGGCGTCAGGTGTGGGCACTCACTTGTGGAGAGTTGTTTTTTATCTTGCTCCTTGGTTATTCTCTTGCTAGACTAGCAACGCAGAAGACACTGGACAATTTAGCCTGATGAGAGATAGCATGCTTATTTTCATTAGTTTGTGCTTTTATTTTTCTTACCTCTCAGGAAGAATTATATATATTTATATATATTTAAAAAGTCTAGTAACTTTTTAACATAAATATAGGGTTGGAATAAAAATTAGAGCAATTAAGCAATACTGAAAAGGATACTAGATTTTAACTATGTATCATCTTTTCAAAATCACATGTAATAATATGCTTTATGTATATGACACTTAATTATTTTAATGAATGCAAAAGTTATCAGAGTCTTGGAGAACTCTCCCACAGAAAGTTAGACTAAAACACTAAACTCCCTCTGCTAGCAGGACACTAAAGACTTTGGTGAAGTGTTCAAAAGGTATAACCCCATGAGCGCTGTGAAGTGTAAAGCTAATCATATAAAATGAGAATAAAACCACAGGGAGAAAGATAGTGAATGCAACAGAACCTCAGTTAAATAACCAAGTGAAATCTTGTTTTTGTGTTGAAGTTCTCAGAAGTTGTATGGAGCTGAGAGAAAATCTGTCAAAGGCATGCAGAGATTTGAAATTTCAATAAAGCTGAGCTACCCAGGGTGCCTTAATTTTACTTTTAAATTCACTTTTGAGCTTCATTATTCTTATCAAAGATACTTTTTACTAGCCACATGGCTAGGGTCAGGGTCTTGTTCCTACAGAGACAGAGGAGAGTCAGAAAGAGGGATAGATAGGGACAGAAAGACAGGAACAGAGAGAGATGAGAAGCATCAATCATTAGTTTTTTGTTGTGACACCTTAGTTGTTCATTGATTGCTTTCTCACATATGCCTTGACCATGGGGCTACAGCAGACCGAGTAACCCCTTGCTCAAGCCAGCGACCTTGAGTCCAAGCTGGTGAGCTTTGCTCAAACCAACTGAGCCCGCGCTCAAGCCGGCAACCTCGGGATCTTGAACCTGAGTCCTCCACATCCCAGTCCGACGCTCTATCCACTGCACCACTGCCTGATCAGGCTAACAAAGATTACTTACCACACAAAAATTCCTGGTGATTTAAAGTTCATTGGGAAAAACAAAATTTTAAATACAGAGGAGACTTGCATTTAATCAAAGTTCATTCAAGAAAGCTTAGTTTTAAATACAGGAGAGATCATATCTAAATAACAAAATCTTCATGCCAGTGACCAATAATTAAGGTAGGAATGATAGTGAGAAGGTAGAAGCCCAGCACTGTGGTACTGGCTTCCATATACTAAGGTTTGTGCTAGATAGTTTCATAGGTGAACTAATATGGTCCCAAATTGTGCCATTGTTATGGGTGAGAAAAACAAAGTCATGAGGGTGACTTATCTTGAACTGCATACCCAATAAATACTGTAGCTGGGATTTAAACCATGACCCATTTGACACCAAAGTTCATGGTATTTCTACTATACTGGGTGAAAATGAGGGGAGGCCAGGGACTAGTAAATTAAGGTTAGGGAAACTGCCATGATTGACAGCACTTTTATGTGTGTGCATCTTGCTTTCTAACTTTTCAAATCAGTCTGTACTTCATGAAGATTTGTACGACCTTTTCTGACATGATGAAGAGTCTGCATGGGAAGACCTCCTACCTCTCTCTCCAGACGCTTGGATAAAGGTGCAGCAGTTGATGAGAAATGGTGGCTTCCATCTTTTCTCTCAGTGACAACTGCATTCAGAGGCATCGAGGTATCATTGTGCTCTCCATGGGTCTTTTTGTGCAGGGCAACCTTTGTTTAGTACTGATAGATGACTCTTCTCCCCATGCAAGGTAACCATGAAGACTAACTGATGCCTAGTGGTGGACAGGGACCACCTTTTTTTTTTTCCTCTTAAAATATTTTTGAAAAATTAATACAGTTTTCTTCTCTGTGGTGCCTGATGCCAACTGCCAACCTATCCTTAATGCTTGGGCATTCCTTTTCCTTGCTCAAGCTTCTGTCTTGGTGCCGTAGTATGTAAATTTCTGTGTGCTCTGCTGCAGCAGTCACACGGAGCCTCACCAGTAAGTAGTCCCTTCACATTATATTCATTCTCCCTGAAGGGATTTGGGTTTAAAGATGCAGAATGGACCATCCTGAACTGTTTTAAAACTATATCTGAGGAAAAGAGAATATTAAAAACTATAAGTTAGTATGTAGACATTGTGAAGCTAGTTACTTTCATATGCGGAAAGTACTTATAGGCTCGAGTTATTTTCAATGTAAATCATATTTAGATTTATTTAGCTTGTAAATGGTTACGATCCAAAACTGAAAGTGCTAGTAGGTCTCTGCCATCACCTGCCCTTTATGTAAAGTTTATCTTATTTGTTCCATAAATTTGTAAATAAATTAAAAATGAAGGCTATTTTTTATTCTTTCTATCTGAAACAAAGTTCTTGGACAAATTAACTTACATACTATCACAAAAGGAACATGAACTAGTTTTATAGGGAGGAAAACCATATCCATTATTTCAAGCAACATCTTTTCTATACTAATTAGTAAGGGATCATTTTACCCTTCATAACGTGGCTTTGGCTTTACTGTCCCTTCTGCCCCGCCCTGCCCTCCGGAACCTTCCTTGTCACCTTCCCTCTCAAGTATTGAATTTACTGAGTTGGTTACTTAGTCCCAAGATAGAGAAACATTAATTAGTGCATTACGTAGTGTTACTACAGGGTGATGGTGGTCTCCTGGCTTCTAAAGGGAAGAAAATTTATTATTTTCTTATGAAAACAACATTTTAAAATAATTAGTGTTAATTTGACACACATGTTAAATAGAAATATTAACGTGCTGTACAATTGTACTTCTAAGTTACAAATCAACAGATTTTATATTTAGAAATTCCCCACCTGTGTTTATTTGCTGTTCCTATTTGAAGAAATTTTTTAAATTGCAAAAACCACATGACACAGAGGCAATATGTTACTGAGAGCAGCTGAGTAATTATCAAGAAACAATAGCCTTTTCCACACAGATTGTCTTTTTGGATTTGAAAAAAGAATGGGACTTCAGTGAGTGGCTGATCCAAAAAAGTACCATAAATAGCAAATGTTATGAATATATTCTCAATCATCTGCATAGGTTATAATTAGAGTTAAAGGAAATGTTGTGAATAAAATTGCCTCTTTAAGACTACAAATTAAGTTGGAAAATTATACCTGATTTATTTAAAATATGAGCAAAGTTTTACATAAAGTCTATATGCAGCATCACTAGCTTATTTTAATGCCTTATTTTAAGTGAGGTCACAAGGATATTTGAAAACTGTAACTGAATATTAGCAAAATGATGATTTTTCCTCTAATGCAAACTAAGGTTAGTTCTCCAACTCTTTGAATTTTCTGTATGACAACACATTCTTAACTAAGATAAGGCCACAGATTCACCGAGTCTCTAGAACTAATGGGGAAATTAGAATTTTTTCCTATCCTCTCATTTTGAGGAACAAAATCAGGGGTTAGGGCTCATCCAAGGTATCCCTGGTAGACCCGTAGACTCAAATCCCAGCAAGCAGGAGCAAACCTCAACTTTTTTTTATTATGTCTGTACTCCATAATGCTGAAGAGAGTTACCTATGTACTTTTCCCTTCTTTTCACTTGCCTCTGTCCTCTTTAAGTCTTTATCATTTGATTTTGGATATAGTTTGTATTTAGTTCTTTATATTATGTGACCCTATGACAAGAGCACAATAAAAATTGTATTGATTTGTTTCCAAAAATAACAATTTTATTTCTATTCTTTTTAAAAAGAAAAACCACTTTGTGATATATTTGAACAGGTAGTCCACAATTGTTTGTTGAGTTAAGAAATCAATTTATCATATTTCAGACTGCAGTTCAACTGCCACCGATTTAAAAAAAAACCGCAGAATATCTATTGTTTGCAAACTTTTGGGGCTATTACGTTATTTTTTGAGAGTCTTTGAATTTTTAGCTGAATGAATATTAGAATTTAGTTCCTTCTAAAGTTAATGTGAAAAAATAAAACAAAGCAAATGAACCAACAAATAAACAATTAGAGTTAAAACAGAAACATAAACTTGAATTTATGTCTAGACCTGAGAGAGGTTTAGCATATATTTAAAAAAAATATTCTCACAAAGAAATATTTTTTAAAAAATTTTAATTTGGTCATATTACTGTTTCTTTCTTTAGTATAGAGTTTTCTTGGCAGTATAAAATCTGATTGGCTTTTTATTAGATTTCCTACATAATTCTATACAGCTGAGAAATACTCTTTGATCCTTAATCATTATGTCCTTCAGTTTAATATATAGTTGGGTAATATGATATGAATACTCATTTCCTTCTGTTGACTGTATGAATAGACTTTCTCAGATTACTCCAAGTCTAATGGAAAATAAAAGATATTATTTTCCCTCTCTTCATGACACTGCCCATTTTTAGCTTCATCTTTTCATAGATTATGAGGTTGAACTCAATGAACTTCATTTCTAAGGTTTTCATAGTGGAAGGTGCTTAAAAATATACAGACATATAGATAATTGATGAGACGTCCAAATCCTCTGACCTAAACTATGAACAAAAGCCTCTCCCCAAACCTATTACTTGTTTAATGCCCCAGTGAACATTTCCATTGTCCCATAACATAAGTTGAAGAGGTCCATTAAAACAATGCTTCTCATTTCTTTTGCCCAGTTTTTGATTGGATTGTTTATCTTTCTGGTGTTGAGTTTTACAAGTTCTTTATAAATTTTGGTTATTAACCCCTTATCAGATGTATTATTGAATATGTTTTCCCATTGTATAGTTTGTCTTTTTATTCTGTTCTTACTGTCTTTAGCTGTGCAAAAGCTTTTTAGTTCGATACAGTCCCATTTGTTTATCCTGTCTTTTATTTCTCTTGCCTATGGAGATAAACCAGCAAATATATTGCTGATAGAGATGTTGGAGAGCTTACTGCCTATGTTTTCTTCTAAGATGCTTATGGTTTCACGGCTTACATTTAAGTTTTTTATCCATTTTGAGTTTATTTTTGTGAATAGTGTAAGTTGGTGGTCTAGTTTCATTTTTATTCAGATAGTTGTCCAATTTTCCCAGCCCCATTTGTCAAAGAGGCTGTCTTTACTCCATTGTATGCTGTTACCTCCTTTGTCAAATATCAGTTGTCCATAAAGGTGTGGGTTTATTTCTGGGTTCTCCGTTCTGTTCCATTGATTTATATGCCTGTTCTTATGCCAGTGCCAAGCTGTTTTGAGTACAATGGCCTTGTAGTATAACTTGATATCAGGAAGTGTAATACCTCCCACTTTATTCTTCCTTTTCAAGATTGTTGAGGCTATTCGTGTTCTTTTTTTGGTTCCATATAAATTTTTGGAATATGTGTTCTATATGTTTGAAGTATGCCATTGGTATTTTAATTGGTATTACATTGAATTTATAAATTTCTTTGGGTAATATAGACATTTTAATGATGGCCAATAGGCATATGAAAAAATGCTCAACATCACTAATCATTAGAGAAATGCAAATTAAATCCACAATGAGATATCACTTCACACCAATTAGAATGGCTCTCATCAACAAAACAACACAGAATAAGTGCTGGCGAGGATGTGGAGAAAAAGGAACCCTCCTACACTGCTGGTGGAAATGCAGACTGGTGCAGCCACTGTGGAAAACAAAATGGAGATTCCTCAAAAAATTAAAAATCAAACTGCCTTTTGACCCAGCTATTCCACTTTTAAGAATATACCCCAAGAACACCATAGCATTGTTTCAAAAGAGAAATGCACCCCCATGTTTATAGCAGCATTGTTCATAATTGCAAAGATCTGGAAACAGCCCAAGTGTCCATCAGTGGACAAGTGGATTAAAAACTAGTGGTACATATATACAATGAAATACTATGGGGCCATGAAAAAGAAGGAAATCTTACCTTTTGCAACAACATGGATGGACATGGAAACTATTATGTTAAGTGAAATAAGCCAGGCAGAAAAATGAAAATATCATATGACCTCACTTATTTGAGGAATTCAATGAACAATGCGATCGAGGAACGGAATTGAGACAGAGGAGAGATCAAAGGAACCAGTGGAAAGAAGACAGAGGGAAAAGGGGTGATAGGATGGGATAAACCTGAAGGGAAGGGGGAAGGGCACTATGCGGAAGGAGGCAAGAGAGATGTTGAAGGGAATACGGGGGAGGGGGAATGCATTCAGGGCAACACTAGAATCTATGTAAACACAATAAAGTAAAATCAATAAAAAATTTAAAAAACAGTGCTTCTAACATCATCTCTCTATTTTTGTTATCAAATTATACACTTATGGGATATGTCTTCTTTTTTTTCCTAGATATATGTATTATGCCAGAAACATAAGAAATATGCCTGATAAAATACATACTTTAATAAAATAAAAAGAGCTTTCTCTACTTTCTAGCAAAATAGAAATTAAATGTATCTCTATGAAATTAATCAAAAATACCCTGTTAAGCCATTACACATATTCCATGAAATAAGGCCAGCTAAATAAGCTGTTGATCTAATTAAAATCTAAATTTCTCTGGTAGGTCACCTAGATATCATTCTGAATTTCTTCTTTGTCCATCTCTCTCTCTCTCTCTATCTTTTTTTTTTTATAACTCTGGACCTTGGTTCTGGGGAAAACCCAATATTTATGGGCCTAACTATTGGTATTTTCTAGGGGGTATGATGATAACTGACCCCAATGAGTATGTTTTTGTTTCCAGTTGGTCTCAATTTAAACAGAGTCACTTTTCATACACTATTTCCCACATCCATGTCTTTACCACAGTTCATTATAGAAGAGGCTAAATTTTCTTTTCCCAAGATTCTACAAACCAGACTAAATTTTTGATTGCTTCTAGGTTGAAGTTGATCACCTGCAGCCTTGGGAGGCTTGGCTACCATTCTGAAAATGACCACGATCCTGGGCTACAGATGCATGAATCTCCCTAACTCTGTAAGCTATAACTTTGATTTGGCTTAGTGATAGTCATTTATATGCCTTTCTGGCTCCAGTTGTACTCTGAGCTAATCTGGCAGAATTATCTTCCAGTCAGATTTTGCATTACTTGTGCATTAGAAATTGTTTTTCAATATCGACCAAATAGATTGTGTTTAACATGAAATCCAGAAGTAACTCAGTTTTAGAATAAATAATTTTGCAGGATGGAAGAGAGTGGAAAGACTATAAATATTAATAAAATATATTATCTCAGCTACATTAGCTGTTCTCATTCTTAGGGATAGTTCCTCTGAATTTCTAATTCAACATTAATTATAGGATTTGGGGGATCATAAAGAATTCAAGTAATTTGAGCAAAGTTTATTTCCAGTTTTCTCTATAGAAAAGCAATATCCTTAGAAAACACAATGAGAAAACATGTGCTGCTTTGTTTGTAAAAGAAATAGAAAATTATTCCCTTTCATTCTTCAAAGGCATCTGAATTCTCAACACAAATGACCAAAATTTATTATTTTATTGGAAAAATAAGTGTAATTTCTTTACTTATTAAAATTATAATTTAATAGAATCCTCGATACATATTTAGCAATAAAGTTAGAAAATATAGTATTCACACATTGTTCACACATTCATTTTCAAAATGAATTCATTCTAACACAACAAATGATCAGTTATGACTGTTGTATAAATAACATTCAAGTAATATAATTTCATGAGATATATCTTTCTAATAAACTAATAAAAGTTAAATAGCAAAATTAATCTGAGATAAATAATAAAAATTTATTTTAAAAGTACTGTAGTAATTACCTGTAATCATTTGACTGAAATTGCTATGCTTTTCTCAAGTTAGAAGTTATTAGCATAGATAAGTGAGTTTGTAGCTGAATTGCATATGAATAAATTACAAATGACAAGCTTTTAATTTGTATCACTTAATTCATAGCTTCAAACTTTTGCAAAAGAACAAAATGAAAATCCACATTAGTAAAATGAGTATCACTCTTATTTTTGTTTGTCATACAAGTCTTCCTTTTATTGCAAGAATCATTCCTCCAATTTAAAGTGAAATTATATAAGGGCCACCTGTTTATAATTGAACACAATCATTTTAGAGTTTTATGTACTTCCAATTAAACATTTTTACATAACTGAGAAATAAATGTAAACAGTGATTTTGCTTCCATTTTCAAAGTTTCTAATGGTCTGGATGAGAAGGTAAAATTTGGGGGCATTCAGGAAAAAATATGAGAATTGATATTTGAATTTCTCCATCCCCTGCTTTTCATTAATATCTTTATCCAAACCCACTGCATGTATAAAACCAAAAATGAACCTTAAGGTAAGCCATGGACTTCAGTTAAGTTTATCAGTTGTAAGAAATATACTATTCTGGTGGGGAATGTTGATAATAGGGGTGGTTGTACGTGTTTGGGGGCAGGGAGTATATGGGAAATTTCTACATTTCATTTAACTTTTAAAAATACTTTATTCATTTTAGAAAGTATATATATATATATATATATATATATATATATATATATGGAGAGAGAGAGAGAGAGAGAGAGAGAGAGACAGAGAGAGAGAGAGAAGGATGCATCAACTTCCATATGTACCTTGACCAGGTAAGCCTGGGGTTTCAAACCAGCAACATCAGCATTCCAGGTCAACACTTAATCCACTATGCCACCACAGGTCAGGTCCATTTCATTTAATTTTGAATAAACCTAAAAAAGCTCTAAAATATGAAATTTACTAAAATAAATAAGAGTAACGTTCTAGGTTTTGGTGCTGCTCTGGACTGTTGTAGAATGCTAGCAGATGTAACATTTGAGGTTTTCCTTGTATTGATGACACTCTAACATCATTAATAGAATTTGCTAATCATACACTCGGAAAGTGTGTATCCTTTATAAACCTTAATTCTAAGAAGAAAATTAAAAAACATTTTTTAGGGTTTTATTGTTTCTTTTCCATTTGGCTGAACATTTCTTAAAGGCACAGATTATACCTTATATTTACAATGTGCATTGGACTTATACACCTGAACAGAATCTTCATGGCAAGAATTTGCATTGGATAAAGGTAGCTATTAAGTTGGTCAGAGTAAGAAATGTCCAGAAATCTGTGTCTTGTGAATTAACATAAATGTATGATACAGATTAAACAAACATAATAAAGAAGTTTTAGTAAATTTAAAGTGAAATAACATGAAAGAAGGATAAACAGACTATTCAATGAGCTCAGATATCTATAGACAAATGTACAAAGTGCAGGCAATAAACATATATAATTCAAACTTAAGTTAGTTATTGACACTTAGCTATGATATTTGAGTAAAATCTAGAAATACATAATAAGGAAAAAACAGTGGTAGGTTATGCTAATAAAACTTTTTATATTAAATATTGTTTACACATATTATTATTACATTTCCTCTTTAATAGTTGTTGGAGGAAATCAAGAAACATCATTAAAAAACCATTATTAAAAACAAGAGAAGTGAAGATGAGAGGAGTTTAAGTTTTATAGGTCACACAACTGGTAAGTTTCAGAGTCTAATAGCCTTGATCTGTTCCCATATAAGAATCCAGAAGGCACATCCCTGATGAAAATCTGTGCTTCTCAAGATGAAATCATAGTGTCTGGCATTTAAGTAAGCCTTACAGAAGAAACAGTGTTATTGAGAGAGGCTTAGAAAGAACACTGTAATTCTTTTTTCTCACAGCAGGGTGCTTCTGCTTTCTTAATATTAGATATGAAATTGGCAGAGAAAAAATAAACCAGTACTATACTAGGAAATTCCACTCAGATATCATCTTGAAGTAGCAGAATATCTGGTAAATTCTTGGTTATTTTCTTAACACTCTTATATCCTTAATTTTTTAAGGATAAAAAAATTTTAAGGATAATAAAATTATGATCAGAATTATTACTATGATCATGATTGTGGCCATCAGGTAACCTTGAAGAGAATGACATAAAGATCACAATGACTGGGCTAGAATAAATTGTACATGGAAAGGTAGACATTTTAGATTAAAACATGTTCAAAGAAGAAACATAAGACTATATTCTTGGAGCTCTACAAAATTTGGGATTCGATTTGTATAGTATAAACTCAATTAATATATTTGATAGAATAACTGAATGACACAGTGTTACTGCTTCACAAAATTCTCTTTATTTACAAACTACTAGTCAAAATATATCTTAAAATTTTTTTTATTAATTTTAATTTATTGTGTTAACATGGACTCAAGTGTCTCACCAAATATAACTCCCTCACCCCACCCGTATCCCCCTTATACCTCTCTTGTCCTCCTCCCCTCAACACTCTCCCCACTTCCCGCTAGGATTTGCTGTCCTGCTATCTATATCTCTGTGTTACGTATATATAATTTCATGAATCCCTTCAACTTCTGTGATTGCATTCCCTCATCCCCCTTCCCTCTGAATGCTGTTCCTCTGGTCCCTGTAATCCCGCCTCTGCCTCTATTCTGTTCCTCAGTTCACTTTGTTTATTAGAGTCCACATATAAGTGAGATCATATGATGTTTGTCTTTCTCTGCCTGGCTTATTTCATTTAGCATAATAGTCTCCAGATCCATTCATGCCGTCACAAAAGGTATTTCCTTCTTTTTCATGGCCGTATACTATTCCATTGTGTGTATGTACCACTGCTTTTTAATCCACTCATCCACTGATGGATACTTGGACTATTTCCAGATCTTGGCTATTGTAAACAATGCTGTAATAAACATAGGGGGTGCATATCTTCTTTTGAATCAGTGATTTGGCATTCTTAGAATATATTCCTAATAGTGGGATAGCTCGGTCAAAAGGTATTTCCATTTTTAATTTTTTGAGGAAACCCCATATACTTCTCCACAATGGCTACATAAGTCTGCATTCCCAATCAGCAGTTCATGAGGGTTCCCTTTCTCCACATCCTCACCAGCACTTATTGTGTGTTGTTTTGTTAATGAGCGCCATTCTGACAGATACGAGGTGATATCTTATTGTGGTTTTAATTTGCATTTCTCAAATGATTAGTCATGTTGAATATTTTTTTCATATGCTTATTGGCCATCTGTATGTCCTCTTTGGAGAAGTGTCTGTTCAGTTCTTTTTCTCATTTTTTAATTGGATTGTTTACCTCCTTAGTGTTGAGTTTTAAAAGTTCTTCATAAAGTTTGGTTATTAACTCCTTAACCCCTTATCAGACGTATTGTCAAATATGTTCTCCCATTGTGTGGGTTGTCTTTTTATTTTGTTCATATTGTCTTTTGCTGCGCAAAAGCATTTTTGTTTTATATAGTCCCATTTGTTCATCCTGTTCTTTATTTCACTTACCCATGGAGATAAATCAGCAAAAATATTGCTGTGAGAGATATCGAAGAGTTTACTGCCTATGTTTTCTTCCAAGATGATTATGGTTTCACGACTTACATTTAAGTCTTTTATTCATTTTGAGTTTATTTTTCTGTATGGTGTAAGTTGGTGGTCTAGTTTCATTTTTTTTTTTTTTTGTATTACCTGTCCTATTTTCCCAACATCATTTGTTGAAGAGGCTGTCTTTACTCCATTGTAAGCTGTTACCTCCTTTGTCAAATAGCAATTGGCCATAAAGGTGTGGGTTTATTTCTGGGTTCTCTGTTCTGTTTCATGGATCTGTACACCTGTTCTTATGCCAGTACCAGGCTGTTTTGAGTACAATGGCCTTGTAGTATAACTTGATATCAGGAAGTGTGATACCTCCCACTTTATTCTTCATTTCCAAGATTGCTGAAGCTATTCATGTTCCTTTTATGGTTTCATATAAATTTTTGGAACATTTGTTCTATGTCTTTGAAGTATGCCATTGGTATTTTAATAAGTATTGCATTGAATTTATAGATTGCTGTGGTTAATATAGACATTTTAATGATATTTATTCTTTCTACCCATAAACTTGGTATATACTTCCACTTTTTGAATCTTTCTTGATTTCTTTTACCAATGTTTTATACTATTCCAAGTACAAGTCCTTTATCTCTTTGGTAAAATTTACTCCTAGGTACTTTATTTTTATTTTTTTGATGCAATAGGAAGGGGATTGTTTTCTTAATTTCTCTTTCGGACAGTTTATTGTTGGTGTATAAAATGTCTCTGATTTATGAATATTAATTTTATATCTTGCTACCTTGCTGAATTCATTTATCAGGTCTAGTAGTTTTTTGACAAAGACTTTAGGGTTTCCTATGTACATCCACAAAAACACTTATTACCTAATTCGAGTGTGCTGATCTCAAATCTGACATTCATTTTTCTCTGTAAGCTACAGTTTTTTTGCAATTCAAGGTTTTAGGTTTTAATCTTATTGTAAAATTTTCAACATTTAGTTTAACATAATAAAGTAGAATGTCTTCTTGGGCATCATCTTTGTGAAAATATAATAATTTATATAATGCAGTAAATACACTAATACACTAAAAGATATGATTGCATTAGAATTTGCCTACAATTTCAAAATAGAACATATTAAAACACTTATTTTAATCATAAAATTTGCACAAAACTTATTTAAATTCTATTCAGGCAAAAACTTGCGTTTGTAGCTCTTGCATTTGTGTATTGTTGAAAACAATCTCATCTGATCCTCCAGTAGTTATCTGCTCTTCACTAAGAGCTTCAAGACTTTTGGAAAACTTATCAGGGTGACTGTTCAGGAAGTGAATCTTAACACTCATGTTACATCTAATTTCATGGAAAGCCAACAGCATCCATTGAACCAGAAGTTCATGGTTTTCTGCTTTTTTGTTGCCAAGGAAGTTCTTTGTTACTGCCACAAAAGACTGCCATTCTGCTTTCTCCTCCTTATTCATGTTCCTGGCAAATTTTTTGTTATGTATGAGGGTTCGAATTTGAGGCCCATCAAATACACTTTTATCTTCTCGAAAAGTAGAAATAATATATTGAAAGCATTCACTTTCTCTATTCAAAGCCTGAACAAACTACTTTATTCAGCCAAGTTTGATGTGAGGTGGGAAAAAAATGATCCTGTCTGGATCAACTACAGGTTTATTCACAATATTTTGCATTCTTACTTCCAGAGCTTCACGTTTTGGCCACTCCTTCTGTGTCCAGTGTTTCTTCTGAGCTTGCTGTCCCACAAACACAGAAAGCAAGGATACTTCATGAAACCTCTCTATTGTCCTAGCAGGAAATTTACCATTTTAAGATCCACACAAATGATCCAGTTATGCTCCTCATACTTCAGAAAGTCAAGGACAATTTTTATGTCATTCTTACTAAGTTATTCATTTCAGGTTGGCCAAACTGCTGAGGGGTTAATGACTGCTTGGCATCAGAAGAAAACCCTTCAGATTCTACAACCATTTCCTCATGCATCTTATCAAAATACACTTCATCATCATGTTCACTTTCTTCATCCTTAGAAGAAATAAAACCATTGATAACTGGAACCGCAAGTGTCTCAAAGTGTGGGATAGATCATATTGCTAAAGGAATATTAGAATATGCGATCATATGCCTTTTTTTCTTGCTGATTCCCTTTGTATGGATCAGACAGAAATAACAGTCAGTGTTGTGGTCCTTAGGTTCATGCCAAACCATGGGAATACCAAAAGGCATTCTTTATGTTTTCCTTTTTACAGTCACAAGGCATTTCCTCACAATCATGACACACAATATGAGGAGCCCAAACTTTTGGAGAGATGACGTCAGAGTAATGACGCGGTAGGAAGTGATACCGATAAATCTCCCCCAAAACTCAACAAGATCTTCAACCAGAAACAGAAAAACCTATCCTTGGAGCCTCCAGATGTTTCGCAATACACCCGAAGGTATGGTTGAGTGAAAAATTGGCTAAATATATAATCAAACCCTGAAGGAAATAGGGAGTAAGAAATGCTCCACCTTCCTCACTAACCTAAATAGGGCTGCTTTCACTGGGAACTGAGAATATAGAATCTAAGGTGGGCAAAGGGGGTGAATAGATCCAGGCCACAGCAAAAACGGCCGAACCAGGCTGTGGCACGGAGATCCAAGCCAAGGAAAAACTGTTCCTGTGGCAACCTGGGCAATACAAGCTAACACTCATGCCAAACCCAGACAAAGAAAGACAAGTGGGGCAGCCATTTTCCCCGATCCCCTGGTTGGCATGCGCAGATAGTGGGCAAGAGATTCCTTCCAAAGCCCTGAGAGTGGGCGCCTGTGTTATCCCACAGAGAGGCAGAGTCAGAGGCCTTTGTGTGGGCCGAAAGCAGAATCTCCGGGCTGCCCCAGCACCCTGAAAAAGCCATGCACAGGGAGGGAGTGAGAACTAATTCCAATGCTGGAACTTTTCCGTGCGGGTGGGGGTTTCACTCAGAGGGTGAGGCGGCTGGCCTGATATCCTGGTCTGCGTGCGCAGATAGTGACCGAGAGATTCCTCCGAGTGCCTCCGCAGTGTGCGCCTGTGTTATCCCACAGAGGGGCAGAGTCAGGGGCCTTTGTGTAGGCCAAAAGCGGAATCTCGGGCCACCCCAGCACCATGAAAAAGCTGCGCACAGGGACGGAGCAAGAGCCAATTCCAATGCTAGAACTTTTCCGTGCGGGTGGGGGTTTCACTCAGAGTGTGAGACTGCCAGCCTGATATCTGGGTCTGCGCATGAGGATAGTGAGTGAGAGTTTCCTCCAAGTGCCCTGGGAGTGGGTGCCTGCCCATGTTACCGGACAGAGTGGCAGAGCCAGAGGTCTTTGAGTGGGCGGAAGCCCCGCCTGATTATGCTAGCAGCTCTGACTGACTGAGCCTTACCCAGAGCCCTGTGCTGAGTGGGAATAGAGTGGGGAGTTGCCAGCTCTTTGAGCCTCTTACTATCCAGGCAGAGGCAGCAGCAACCCCATAGCTGGATTATCAGGCTACTAATTGAGGAAGGAAAGACTAGGAGAAAGGCTCCAGGAACACGGACTCTTTCACTGGCAGAGCCTATAAATGCTAATGAGCCTCGACTGCCAATGAGACTGAAGCCCAAAACATGACATTGCCATAGAGACTTATTAACTGCAAACCTATACCTGAGCGTGCCAAAGGGGCAGAACCCGGGGTACAGAGTCACCGACCAGGAAGAAGGAGAGAAAAGAAAAAGCAAGAAGATAACCTCTCAAAATAAAGAATAATCCGCAGACTTTATAAACTATCCCATTTTGTTATATTTGTTCATTTGTTTCTCTTATCTTCATTCTTGATTTTTTTTTTCCTCCTCCAATTTGGTCATTTAACTCTCTGCCGGTCTTACTCTCTCCTCTCCTTGAACTACACTACCCATAAGTGTTATATCTCCCATTATCTTTTCTTTCCTCTTCCTTTCTCTCTATGAGGGTTGCACTCCAAAACCCTTATCTCTCTCTCTCTCTCTCTCCTCTTTTTTCTTTTTTCTTCTTTTAGTGGTACCCTCTTTTCTCTCTCTCTCTCTCTCTCTTTCTTTTCTCCCTCTATATTAGTTTCTTCCTTTCTCCTTTATATCTCCTCTCATTCAATCCTCAATAATGAACAAATTATCTTATCTGGGACTCAAACTTATGTTTGTGGCATTTTTTGGGGGGGGGTTTACTTCACCTTTTTAACTCACTAGCAGTGCTCTCATCCCTGGCTCTCCATTTTATCTAGTTCTTGTTCCACTAAATACAGTAGTAATTTTTAAATTTGTTCCCCCATTTTCCTGTTTCCCTCTTATTCCTCTCATCATAACTCTTAGTCAACCAACACCTAAAAGCAAATCATTTCATTCTTGACCCAAATTTTTTCCTTATTTGCTTTTTGTGGGTCCATACCCCCTTTTCTTTCTTATTTTTTCCCCTTTATTACTTCTCCCCAATTAAGGCCCTCCATTACAGGCATTGTTTGTTCTATTTAGTACAATATAATTCACAGTTCACCACAAGATTTTCTCAAGAAAGAGGGGAAAGGAGAGGAGAGGAAAAAAGGAGGGGGGGAATAATTTCCTTTTTTAAATTTTAATTTAATTTAATTTTTCTTTATTTCATTATTAATTTTTTTAAAAAACATCTCTTCAATTTTTTATTTTTTTAACTTTTTATTCTTTATTAAATCTCATTAATACTATCAACAATACCACCCTCAGATGCTATTAAGGAAGAGAAAATCAAATATCATGGATACAAAAGAAAGAGAAGTAACACAGCTAGATGGGGAAAAATCTATGGAGAAACTGATAACAAAATAAACAGACAGCCAACTAAATGGGAAATGATATTTTCAAACAATAGCTCAGATAAGGGCCTAATATCCAAAATGTACAAAGAACTCATAAAACTCAACAACAAACAAACAATCCAATAAAAAAATGGGAAGAGGACATGAACAGACACTTCTCCCAGGAAAAAATACAAATGGCCAACAGATATATGAAAAGATGCTCATCTTCTTTAGTTATTAGAGAAATTCAAATCAAAACTGCAATGAGATACCACCTCACACCTGTTAGATTAGCTATTATTAACAAGACAGGTAATAGCAAATGTTGGAGAGGCTGTGGAGAAAAAGGAACCCTCATACACTGTTGGTGGGAATGTAAAGTAGTACAACCATTATGGAAGAAAGTATGGTGGTTTCTCAAAAAAAACTGAAAATAGAACTACCTTATGACCCAGCAATCTCTCTATTGGGTATATACCCACAAAACTCAGAAACATTGATACATAAAGACACATGCAGCCCCATGTTCATTGCAGCATTGTTCACAGTGGCCAGGACATGGAAACAACCAAAAAGCCCGTCAATAGATGACTGGATAAAGAAGATATGGCACATATACACTATGGAATACTACTCAGCCATAAGAAATGATGACATCGGATCATTTAGAAGCAAAATGGTGGGATCTTGATAACATTATACAAAGTGAAATAAGTAAATCAGAAAAAACCAGGAACTGCATTATTCTATACATAGGTGGGACATAAAAGTGAAACTAAGAGACATTGATAAGAGTGTGGTGGTTACAGGGGGAGGGGGAAGAGGGAGAGGGAAAGGGGGAGGGGGAGAGCACAAAGAAAAATAGATAGAAGGTGACAGAGGACAATCTGACTTTGGGTGATGGATGTGCAAAATAATTGAACGACAAGATAACCTGGACATTTTATTTTTGAATATATGTATCCTGATTTATTGATGTTGCCCCATTAAAAAAATAAAATTATTTTAAAAAAAATGAGGAGCCCAATTCTTGTCTTGATCACCAAGGGGAACTTGAAAATAGGCAATATATGCATGTGTCTCAAATGATGAAATATTGCGTCACAATATTTAACAGAAGGTGTCAGGACTATTTTTATATTTATGCCTACTCAAAGAAGCCATGATTCGATCTTAAAACAAAATATGAGGGTGTTTTTATTAGATAATAATTTTTTACATTTAAAAACAACTGTAAGCCTGACCTGTGGTGGCGCAGTGGATAAAGTGTCGACCTGGAAATGCTGAGGTCGCCAGTTCAAAACCCTGGGCTTGCCTGGTCAAGGCACATACGGGAGTTGATGCTTCCAGCTCCTCCCCCCTACTCTCTCTCTGTCTCTCCTCTCTGTCTCTCCTCTCTGTCTCTCCCTCTCCTCTCTAAAATGAATAAATAAAAAATAAAAATAAATTAAAAAAAAAAACAACTGTAATTATGTAAAAGTGATATTTGTAAAATATTATATGCCTTGTGGTTATGTTCAATTCAAGAGTCGTTGCTGTTTAACTCAAATTTAAAAATCAATGAGTGCCATTAACTGTAACAAAAAGAAATTAAAATTGTATAAAAACTTGAGCATGCACTAAAAAGCGGATTTCAGATTTCGAATTAGTGATGCAGAAATATATAGAAACAGTTCTAAAACCTCACTCCACAGAAAATGAAAAAAAAAATTGTTCCCCAGTGTAATGATAGTTTTTTCTTTCCTTTTCTAATTTGGATGCCTTTTATTTCTTCTTGTCTGATTGCTGTGGCTAAGACTTCCAGAACTATGTTGAATAAGAGTGGTAAAAGGGGGTACCCCTTCCTTGTTCCTGATTTTAAGGGGATTGCTTTTAATTTTTGCCCATTGAGTATAATGTTGGCTGTGTTTTTGTCATAAATGGACTTGATCATATTGAGGTATATTCCCTGCATTCCCACTTTGCTGAGAGTTTTGAACATAAATGGGTGGTAAATTTTATCAAATGTTTTTTCTGCATCTATTGATATTATCATATGATTTTTATCCTTGCTTTTGTTTATGTGATGAATCAATCACATTGATTGATTTGCAAATATTGTATCAGCCTTGCCTCCCCAGAATATATCCCACTTGATCATGATGTATGATTTTTTTCATGTATTGTTGGATCTGGTTTGCTAATATTTTGTTGAGAATTTTAGCATCTAAGTCATCAGGGATATTGGCCTATAGTTTTCTTTCTTTGTAGTGTCTTTACCTGGTTTTGGAATGAGGATTGTTCTTACCTCATAAAAGGAGCTTGGAAGTCTTCCCTCCTCTTGAATTTTTTGAAATAGGTTGAGAAGGAAAGGTTTTAGTTCTTCTTTGAATATTTGGTAAAATTCATCTGTGTAGCCATCTGGTCCAGGACTTTTGTTTGCTAGGAGTTTTTTAATAACTATTTCAATTTCATTTGTTGTAATTGGTCTGTTTAGGTTTTCTGACTCTTCCACTTTGAGTTTTGGAAGATTATATGTTACTAGGATTTTATCTATTTTGTCTAGGTTGTCCAATGTTTTGGCATACAGATCTTCATAGTATTTTATTTCAATCCTTTGTATTTCTGTGGTGTCAGTTGTTTCTTCTACACTTTCATTTCTAATTTTATTTATTTGAGTAGTCTCTTTTTTTCTTGATGAATCTGGTTAAAGATTGATCAATCTTGTTTACCTTTCTAAAAATAACCAGCTCTTGGTATCATTGATCTTCTGTATTTTTTTTTAGCACTATGTCATTTATTTCTACTTTGATCTTTATTATTTCCTTCCTCTGGGCTTTATTTATTCTTCTTTTTCCTCTGAGCTTTATTTCTTCTTTTTTTAATTTATTCTTCTTTTTCTAGTTCTTTTAAATGCAGGGTTAAATTGTTTATTTGAGCTTTTTTTTGGTTCCTAAGGTATGCCTGTAATGCTATGAACTTTCCTCTCAGGACTGCTTTTGCTGTGTCCCATAAATTTTGTCGATGTATGCTCATTATTGTTTGTTTCTAGTAATTTTTTAATTTCTTCTTTGATCTCATTGTTTACCCATTTGTTATTTAATAACATGCTATTTAGCTTCCACATGTTTGAATGTTTTTCAGTTTTTCTATTGTAGTTGGTTTCTAGTTTTGTGCCATTGTGATCAGAGAAGATGCTTGATATAATTTCAATTTTCTTAAATTTACCAAGACTCATTTTGTGTCTTAACATGTGGTCTATCCTGGAGAATGTACCATGAGCACTTGAAAAGAATGTATATTCTGATGCTTTAGGATGAAAGGTTCTGAAGATATATATTAAATCCAGTTAATCTAGTGTGTCATTTAAGGCTGTTGTACTTTTGTTAATTTTCTTTCTTGAGGATCTATCCATTGATATTAGTGGGGTATTGGAATCTCCTATTATAGTACTGCTGTTGTTCTTACTTTTTATGTTGATCAAAATCTGCTTTATATATTTAGGTGCTCCTATATTAGGTGCATAGATATTTATAATGGTTATATCCTCCTGTTGCATTGCTCCTTTTATCATTATGTAGTGACCTTATTTAACCCTTACTATAGCCTTTGTATTAAAGTCTATTTTGTCAGATATAAGCATTCCTACCCCAGCTTTTTTTTCATTTCCATTTGTGTAAAATACTTTTTTCTGTGCCTTCATTTTCAGTCTATGTGTACCTTTTTTTCTGAGGTGTATCTCTTGTAGAAAGCATATGTAATGGTCCTGTTTTCTTATCCATGCAGCTACCCTATGTCTTTTGATTAGAGCATTTAATCCATTTACATTTAAGGTTATTATTGATATTTAGTTGTTTATTGCCATTTTATTCTTTAAATCTATAATCCTCTTTTTCTCGATTTTTTTTCTTTTCTCTTTTTACAACAGGCCCCTTAACATTTTTTGCAGTACTATTTTGGTTTTAATGAGTTCCTTGTGGTTTTTTTGTTGTTGTTGTATGAAAAGCTTTATATTTCTCCTTTAATTTGAACAATTGGCTTGGTGGATAAAGAAGTTTTGGTTGTGGGTTCTTGCTTTGCATCACTTTGAATGTTTATTCCCAATCCATTCCGGCCTCAAGTGTTTCTGTTGGGAAGTCAGATGTCATCCTTATGGGGGTTCCCTTCTTTTTCTTTCTTTCTTTCTTTTTTTTTTTTTAAGGTTCAGAAGCTTCCATTACACAATCTTTTCAGTGGTTGTCAGGGCAGCCCCCGTATGACTTGGTCTTCCAAAGCCTGCACCAAGGACTTGTATGAGGGCAGCACCCTAATCTCCAGCCATCCTCCTACAGTCAGGTATTACATGTTTTTAAAATTCTTGTGAGACACAAGTATACCTGCCACAGCATACCAGTTGATAATCACTGCTCTATATCAATTTATACTGTCACAAATGGTAAGATTTTATCCGTTTTTTTGAATTTTGAAGGGTTTTATTAAAAGGAGGAGATTTATTAAATATGGTGGCTGCATATGGCTGACACGGGGCATTGCAGACCCAAATCTTGTGCATCAAATACATTTCAGAGGTTGCTTATATACCCTTGATCACTATAAAGCCAGTAGCAATGGCCACCAGCACAGCCACCTGGCCCATGCAGGTTGGCATTAGTTTCAAACAGAGAGTAATGAAACAACAGAGCCAAGAACTAGTGTAGCATTAGCTTCAATCCTAGCTTGCACCCGGTGAGCAAGAAATACACACAGTGAGAAAACATGTCCCTTTTGATTCAAAGCCACTGACGTATCTGAGTTTCCTAGAATCAAAGGTTTCTAGCTCACAAGCCTTATTCACCTCTGTTCCCCATCTGCTTCTCTTTGCTCTAACTCTGCACAAGCTGGATTCTCCTCTCCTATCCTCCACGTGGCCTTTCTGTGCTCTCCTCTCTAATGCTAATCTCAGAAACCGAGAGAGCAAGCTCCCAGTCTGCCCCATTTTAAAAAAATTAATTTTAATGGGTGACATTGATAAATCAAGGTACATATGATCAGAGAAAACATCTCCAGGTTATTTTGACATTTAATTATGCTGCATTCCCATCACCCAAAGTCGAATTGTCTTTCATCACCTTCTAACTGGTTTTCTTTGTGCCCCTGCCCTCCCCCAACCCCCTCCCTCTCCTCTGCTCCCCGTAACCACCACACCCTTGTCTACGTCTCTGAGTCTCATTTTTATGTCCCACCTATGTATGGGATCATATAGTTCTTAGTTTTTTCTGATCTACTTATTTCACTCAGTATAATGTTATCAAGGTCCATCCATGTTGTTGCAAATGATCCTATGTCATCATTTCTTATGGCTGAGTAGTATTCCATATTATATATGTACCAAAGCTTTTTAATCCACTCATCCACTGACGGACACTTGGGCTGTTCTAGATCTTTGTTATTGTGAACAATGCTGCCATAAACATGGGGGTGCATTTCTTCTTTTGAAACAGTGCTATGATGTTCTTGGGGTATAATGCTAACAGTGAGTTAGCTGGGTCAAAAGGCAGTTCAATTTTTAATTTTTTTTTAATTTTTATTTATTTTTTATTTATTCATTTTTAGAGAGGAGAGAGAGAGGGAGAGAGAGAGACAGAGAGGGAGAGAGAAGAGAGAGAGAAGGGGAGGAGCTGGAAGCATCAACTCCCATATGTGCCTTGACCAGGCAAGCCCAGGGTTTCGAACCGGCAACCTCAGCATTTCCAGGTCGACGCTTTTCCACTGCGCCACCACAGGTCAGGCAATTTTTAATTTTTTGAGGAATCTCCATACTGTTTTCCATGGTGGCTGCACCAGTCTGCATTCTCACCAGCAGTGCAGGAGGGTTCCCTTTTCTCCACATCCTCACCAGCACTTACTCTGTGTTGTTTTGTTGATGAGCGCCATTCTGACTGGTGTGAGGTGATATCTCATTGTGGTTTTAATTTTTATTTCTCTAATGATTAGTGATGTTGAGCATTTTTTCATATGCCTATTGGCCATCTGTATGTCCTCTTTGGAGAAGTGTCTATTCATTTCTTTTGCCCATTTTTGGATTGGATTTTTTGTCTTCATGGTATTGAGTTTTACAAGTTCTTTATAAATTTTGGTTATTAACTCTTTATCAGACGTATTGTCAAATATGTTCTCCCATTGTGTAGTTTGTCTTTTTATTCTATTCTTATTGTCTTTAGCTGCACTAAAGCTTTTTAGTTTGATATAGTCTCATTTGTTTATCATGTCTTTTACTTCACTTGCCTATGGAGATACATCAGCAAATATATTGCTGCGATAAATGTCAGAGAGCTTATTGCTTATGTTTTCTTCTAAGATGCTTATGGTTTTACAGCTTACATTTAAGTCTTTTATCCATTTTGAGTTTAATTTTGTGAATGGTATAAGTTGGTGGTCTAGTTTCATTTTTTTTCAAGTAGCTGTCCAATTTTCCCAAACCCATTTGTTTTTTTTCTTTTTTTTCTTTTTCTTTTTTTTTCTTCTTTATTCATTTTTTAGAGAGGAGAGAGAGAGGGAGAGAGAGAGAGACAGAGAGAGAGAAGGGGGGAGGAGCCGGAAGCATCAAATACCATATGTGCCTTGACCAGGCAAGCCCAGGGTTTCGAACCGGTGACCTCAGCATTTCCAGGTCAATGCATTATCCACTGCGCCACCACAGGTCAGGCCCAAACCCATTTGTTGAAGAGGCTGTCTTTACTCCGTTGTACCTCTTACCTCCTTTGTCAAATATCAGTTGTCCATAAAAGTGTGGGTTTATTTCTGGGTTCTCTGTTCTGTTCCATTGATCTATATGCCTATTCTCATGCCAGTACCAGGCTGTTTTGAGTACAATGGCCTTGTAGTATAACTTGGTATTTGGAAGTGTGATACCTCCCACTTTATTCTTCCTTTTCAAGATTGCTTAGGCTATTAGTGTTCTCTTTTGGTTTCATATAAATTTTTGGAATATTTGTTCTATATCTTTGAAGTATATCATTGGTATTTTGATTGGTATTGCATTTAATTTATAAATTGATTTGCATAATATAGACATTTTAATGATGTTTATTCTTTCTAACCATGAGCATGGTATATGCTTTTACTTGTTTGTATCTTCCTTGATTTCTTTTATCAATGTTTTATAATTTTTTGAGTACAAGTTTTTTTGTTGTTGTTGTTTATTTTTTTATTTTTATTTATTTATTTTTTTTTACAGACACAGAGAGAGAGAGTCAGAGAGAGAGATAGGGACAGACAGACAGGAATGGAGAAATGAGGAGCATCAATCATTAGTTTTTGTTGCGCGTTATGACACCTTAGTTGTTCATTGATTGCTTTCTCATATGTGCCTTGACTGTGGGCTTTCAGCAGACTGAGTAACCCCTTGCTCAAGCCAGTGACCTTGGGTCCAAGCTGGTGAGCTTTTTTGCTCAAACCACATGATCCCACACTCAAGCTGGCAACCTCGAGGTCTCGAACCTGTCCAATTTTCCCAAACCCATTTGTTTTTTTTCTTTTTTTTCTTTTTCTTTTTTTTTTCTTCTTTATTCATTTTTTAGAGAGGAGAGAGAGAGAGGGAGAGAGAGAGAGACAGAGAGAGAGAAGGGGGGAGGAGCCGGAAGCATCAAATACCATATGTGCCTTGACCAGGCAAGCCCAGGGTTTCGAACCGGTGACCTCAGCATTTCCAGGTCAACGCTGAAATTTATTTCTCTAATGAAGTGTCCTCAGCATCGCAGTCTGATGCCCTATCCACTGCGCCACCACTTGGTCAGGCTCGAGTACAAGTTTTAATCTTCTTTTATCTTCAGTTTATATGCATCTTTTGTTTTAAGGTGTGTCTCTTTTTTTAATTTATTTATTAAATTTAATGCAGTGACATTGATAAATCAGGGTACATATGTTGAGAGAAAACATCTCTAGATTATTTTGACATTTGATTGTGCTGTATACCCCTCCCCCAAAGTTAAATTGTCTTCTGTCAACTTCTATCTGGTTTTCTTTGTGCCCCTCCCCTCCTCCAACCCCTCTCTCCTTCTTCACCCCATCCCCCCTCCCCCCACCCCCCACCCCGGTTGCCATCACATCCTTGTTCATGTCTCTGAGTCTCATTTTTATGTCCCTTCTATGTATGGATTCATGTAGTTCTTAGTTTTTTTTCTGATTTACTTATTTCACTCCGTATAATGTTATCAAGGTCCATCCATGTTATTGTAAAGGATCCGATGTCATCATTTCTTATGGCTGAGTAGTACTCCATAGTATATATGTACCAAAGCTTTTTAATCCACTCGTCCTCTGACGGACACTTGAGTTGTTTCCAGATCTTCGCTATTGTGAACAATGCTGCCACAAACATGGGGGTGCATTTCTCCTTTTTGAGCCATTCTATGGTGTCCTTGGGGTATATTCCTAAAAGTGGGATAGCTGGGTCAAAAGGCAGTTTGATTTTCAGTTTTTTGAGGAATCTCCATACTGTTTTCCACAGAGGCTGCACCAGTCTGCATTCCCACCAGGAGTGCAGGAGGGTTCCCTTTTCTCCACATCCTCGCCAGCACTTATTCTGTGTTGTTTTGTTGATGAGCGCCATTCTGACTGGTGTGAGGTGATATCTCATTGTGGTTTTAATTTTTATTTCTCTAATGATTAGTGATGTTGAGCATTTTTTCATATGCCTGTTGGCCATCTGTATGTCCTCTTTGGAGAAGTGTCTATTCATCTCTTTTTCCCATTTTTGGATTGGATTGTTTGTCTTCCTGGTGTTGAGATTTACAAGTTCTTTATAAATTTTGGTTATTAACCCCTTATCAGACATATTGTCAAATATGTTCTCCCATTTTGTAGTTTGTCTTTTTATTCTGTTCTTGTTGTCTTTAGCTGTGCAAAAGCTTTTTAGTTTGATATAGTCCCATTTGTTTATCCTGTCTTTTATTTCACTTCCCCATGGAGATAAATCATCAAATATATTGCTCCGAGAGATGTCGGAGATCTTACTGCCTATGTTTTCTTCTAAGATGCTTATGGTTTCACGGCCTACATTTAAGTCTTTTATCCATTTTGAGTTTATTTTTGTGAGTGGTGTAAGCTGGTGATCTAGTTTCATTTTTTTGCAGGTAGCTGTCCAATTTTCCCAACACCATTTGTTAAAGAGGCTGTCTTTACTCCATTGTATTTCCTTGCCTCCTTTGTCAAATATCAGTTGTCCATAGAACTGTGGGTTTATTTCTGGGTTCTCTGTTCTGTTCCATTGATCTATATGCCTGTTCTTATGCCAGTACCAGGCTGTTTTGAGTACAATGGCCTTGTAGTATAACTTGATATCAGGAAGTGTGATACCTCCCACTTTATTCTTCTTTTTTAAGATTGCTGAGGCTATTCGTGTTCTCTTTTGGTTCCATATAAATTTTTGGAATATGTGTTCTATATCTTTGAAGTATGTCATTGGTATTTTAATTGGTATTGCATTGAATTTATAGATTGCTTTGGGTAATATAGACATTTTAATGATGTTTATTCTTTCTAACCATGAGCGTGGTATATGCTTCCACTTGTTTGTATCTTCCTTGATTTCTTTTATCAATGCTTTGTAATTTTCCAAGTACAAGTCTTTAGTCTCCTTGGTTAAGTTTATTCCTAGGTACTTTATTTTTTTGGTTGTAATTGTGAAGGGGATTGTTTCCTTAATTTCTCTTTCTGACTGTTCATTGTTGGTGTATAAAAATGCCTCTGATTTCTGAGTATTGATTTTATATCCTGCCACTTTGCTGAATTTATTTATCAGGTCCAGTAGTTTTTTGACTGAGACTTTAGGGTTTTCTATATACAATATCATATCATCTGCAAATAATGATAGTTTTACTTCTTCTTTTCCCACTTGAATTCCTTTTATTTCTTCTTCTTGTCTGATAGCTGTGGCTAGGACTTCCAGGACCATGTTAAATAAGAGTGGTGAAAGGGGGCACTCCTGCCTTGTTCCTGATCTTAAGGGTATTGCTTTTAATTTTTGCCCATTGAGTATGATGTTGGCTGTGGGTTTCTCATAGATGGCTTTTATCATGTTGAGGTATGTTCCCTGTATTCCCACTTTGCTGAGAGTTTTGATCATGAATGGGTGCTGGATTTTATCAAATGCTTTTTCTGCATCTATTGAAATTATCATATGGTTTTTCTCCTTTCTTTTTATGTGGTGAATCACATTGATTGATTTACGAATATTACAGCCTTGCCTCCCCAGAATAAATCCCACTTGATCATGGTGTATGATTTTTTCCATATATTGTTGGATCCGGTTTGCTAATATTTTGTTGAAGATTTTGGCATCTATATTCATCAGAGATATTGGCCTATAAATTTCTTTCTTTGTGTTGTCTTTGCCTGGTTTTGGAATCAGAATTATGCTCGCCTCATAAAAGGAGCTTGGAAGTCTTCCTTCCTCTTGAATTTTTTGAAATAGTTTGAGAAGGATAGGAGTTAGTTCTTCTTTGAATATTTGGTAGAATTCTGTTGTGAAGCCATCAGGCCCTGGACTTTTCTTTGTTGGGAGTTTTTTGATAACTGTTTCGATCTCCTTTGTTGTAATTGGTCTGTTTAGGTTTTCTGATTCTTCCAGATTGATTTTTGGAAGATTGTATGTTTCAAGGAATTTGTCCATTTCATCTAGGTTGTCTAGTTTTTTGGCATACAGTTCTTCATAGTATTTTCTTATAATATTTTGTATTTCTGTTATGTCAGTTGTTATTTCTCCTCTCTCATTTCTAATTTTATTTATTTGAGTCCTCTCTCTCTTTTTCTTGGTGAGTCTAGTTAAAGGTTCATCAATCTTGTTTACCTTTTCAAAGAACCAGCTCCTAGTTTCATTGATCTTCTGTATTGTTTCTTTAGCCTCTATGTCATTTATTTCTGCTCTGATCTTTATTATTTCCTTCCTTCTACTACATTTGGGCTTTACTTGCTGTTCTTTTTCTAATTCTTTTAGATGCAGGGTTAAGTTGTTTATTTGAGCTTTTTCTAGCTTCTGAAAGTGTGCCTGTAGTGCTATGAACTTCCCTCTCAGCACTGCTTTCGCTGTGTCCCATAAATTTTGAGTTGTTGTATGCTCATTGTCATTTGTTTCTAGGAATTTTTTTATTTCTTCTTTGATCTCATTCTTAATCCATTCATTATTTAACAACCTGTTATTTAGTTTCCATGTGTTTGAGAATTTTTGAGCTTTTCTGTTGTGATTCATTTCTAGTTTCTTGCCGTTGTGATCGGAGAAAGTGCTTGATACGATTTCAGTCTTCTTAAATTTGTTGAGAGCACTTTTGTGCCCTAACATGTGGTCTATCCTAGAGAATGTATCATGAGCACTTGAAAAGAATGTATATTCTGCTGCTTTAGGGTGATAGGTTCTGAAGATATCTATTAAATCGAGTTGATCTAGTGGTTCTAATAAGTCTGCTGTTTCTTTGTTGATTTTCTTTCTTGAGGATCTATCTAGTGATGTTAGTGGGGTATTGAAATCCCCTACTATTATAGTATTGCTGTTGATCTCACCCTTTAAATCCATCAAAGTCTGCTTTATATATTTAGGTGCTCCTATATTAGGTGCATAGATATTTATAATAGTTATATCTTCCTGTTGGATTACTCCCTTTATCATTATGTAGTGGCCTTCTTTATCTCTTACTATATCCTTTGTTTTAAAGTCCAATTTGTCTGATATAAGTATTGCTACCCCAGTTTTTTTTTTCATTTCCATTTGCATGAAACGTTTTTTCCATCCTTTTACCTTCAATCTATGTGTGTCTTTTGTTCTAAGGTGTGTCTCTTGTAGACAACATATGTATGGGTCCTGTTTTCTTATCCATGCAGCTACCCTATGTCTTTTGATTGGATCATTTAATCCATTTACATTTAAGGTTATTATTGATATGTAGTTATTGCCATTTTCTTCTTTAAAGGTGTATTCCTTTTTTTTTTTCTGTATTCTTTTCCCACTTTGATCTGTTTATACCAGGCCCCTTAATATTTCCTGCAGCATTGGTTTGGTTGTAATGAATTCCTTGAGTTGTTTTTTGTCTGGGAAGCTTTTTATTTCTCCTTCGATTTTAAACGATAGCCTTGCTGGATAAAGTAGTCTTGGTTGTAGGTTCTTGTTCTGCATTACTTTGAATATTTCTTGCCATTTCCTTCTGGCCTCAAGTGTTTCTGTTGAGAAGTCAGATGTCATCCTTATGGGGGCTCCTTTGTAGGTGATAACTTTTTTTTCTCTTGCAGCTTTTAATATTTTCTCCTTATCGCTTAGCTTTGGTATTTTAATTATGATGTGTCTTGGTGTAGGTTTCTTTGGGTTTCTCTTTAATGGAGTCCTCTGTGCTTCTTGAATTTGTGAGAGTTTCTCTTGCATTAATTTAGGGAAGTTTTCAGCTATGATATGATTGAACAAAGTCTCTATCCCTTGTTCTTTTTCTTCTTCTTCAGGAACCCCTATGATGTGGATGTTATTTCTCTTCATGTTGTCACAGAGCTCTCTAAGAGTTTCCTTTGACTTTTTGAGTCTTTTTTCTCTTTTCTTCTCTGCTTTCATGCCTTCATTCCAGTTGTCCTCTAACTCGCTGATTCGATCCTCTGCTCTATCTATCCTGTTTTTAATTCCTTCCATTATGGTCTTTATTTCTGATATTGTATTTGTTGTCTCCAACTGATTCTTTTTTATACTTGCTATTTCTTTATTTAGGTTTTCAAACTGCCTCTCCATTGTTGTTCTAAGATCCCTAAGCATCCTTACAATCATTATTTTGAACTCCGCATCTGGAAGTTTGATTATTTCCATATCACTCAGTTCATCTCTCGAAGGTGTCTCTTGTGGTTTTATTTGGATTGCACTCCTTTGTCTTCTCATCCTCTTTTTTGTTTGTTTGTTTTATTTGTAGAGTTGGTTGAGTCTAGGCTTGGTGTTGTCTGCCTCCAGTTTTCAGTTGTGTTATTTCTAGGTCTTCTTGGGTTGGTATCAGCTGTTATCTGTAATCCACTTTCGGATTTGGGCAGCTTTGAAGTCTTGATTTGTTTGTTTTCTTAACAGGTGATAGTCTTGTTAACTGATCTCAGCAGGGGGCTTCCTTGAAACTGTATCCAGGAATGCGGTGGGTGTAACCTGAGACTCTGAAGGTCTCTTTAGCCAGCTAGACTCACTGGGGGCAGGGTGTTTTCTCAGCTTCAATAGGGGGAGGTGTATCTCAGATCTCCATGGAGACCTGAGTTACTGCCCCTCCTCCCCACTTCTTGTTTTCAGCTGTGTCTTGTTGCGCTGATTGGAGCTGGAGAGATGTCCGGAGGTCTCTGATCCAGAAGCACTTCAGCTCTGTTTTGTGAAAGGTTCAGTCCCTCCCCCAGCTATGGCCGCCTCCAGCATGGATGAGTCAGCCCTTTTAGCTCCTCTCCTGCATTCCTTATCCCCTCACAGTCTGTCCCTCTCCCTGTCCTCTCCACCTGGGAGATAAGCTGGTCTTTTCAACACACCTCGCTCCCTGGTCACCAAGCAAGTGGCTGTGAGCAGTAGTTTCTGCTCCCCTCCCTCCGAGATCCTCTCTGGGCTCTCAGCCCCCCCCTCCATTCCGGCAAGCAGAGGAGGTTCAGGGGCTCCCTACCAGGACTTCTGTGATTTCCTCTTTGTTCCTTGGTTTTTGAGAGACGTTCTTGCAGTTCAGAGTTGGTTTTTCATGCTGATTTTTTCTAAATTGATTTGTATTCCATTTTGGTGGTGAGAGCTGGGTGTCTGTGCATCCGCCTACTCCGCTGCCATCTTTTTTCTCTTCTCTAAGGTGTGTCTCTTATAGACAGCATATGTATGGGTCCTGTTTTCTTATTTATGCAGCTACCCTATGTCTTTTGATTGTATCATTTAATCCATTTACATTTAAGGCTATTATTGATTTGTAATTGTTTATTGTCATTTTATTCTTTAAAACTGTATTCCTCTTTTACTATATTCTTTTTCCCCTTTGATCTGTTTATAACTGGCCCCTTAGCATTTCTTGAGGCATTGGTTTGGTTGTAGAGAATTCCTTGAGGTTTTTTTTGTCTGGAAAGCTTTTTATTTCTCCTTCAATTTTAAATTATAGCCTTGCTGGATAAAGTAGTCTTGGTTGTAGGCTCTTGTTCTGCATTACTTTGAATATTTCTTGCCATTCCCTTCTGGCCTCAAGTGTTTCTATATGAGAAGTCAGAAGTCATACTTATGGGGGCTCCTTTGTAGGTGATAGCCTTTTTTTCTCTAGCAGCTTTTAATATTTTCTCTTTATCACTTAGCTTTGGTATTTTAATTATGATGTGTCTTGGTGTGGGTTTCTTTGGGTTTCTCTTTAATGGAGTTCTCTGTGCTTCTTGAATTTGTGAGACGTTTTCCTGCCTTAATTTAGGAAAGTTTTCAGCTATGATATGTTTGAAGAAAGTCTCGATTCCTTGTTTTCTCTCTTCTTCAGGAACCCCTATGATACATATGTTATTTCTCTTCATGTTGTCACAAAGCTCTCTTAGAGTTTCCTCAGACTTTTTGAGTCTCTTTTCTTTTTTCTGCTCTGCTTCCATGCCTTCATCTATCTTGTCCACTAACTCGCTGATTCAATTCTCAGCTTCATCCATCCTGCTTTTAATTCCTTCCATTGTGGTCTTCAGTTCTGATATTGTATTTGTCATTTCTGACTGATTCTTTTTTATTATTTTAATGTCCTTTTTTATATTTGGTATCTCTTTATTTAGGTGTAAATAATGACCATCTATTGTTTTCTAAGATCTTTGGCCCTGGCCGGTTGGCTCAATGGTAGAGCGTCGGCCTGGCGTGCAGAAGTCCTGGGTTTGATTCCCTGCCAGCGCACACAGGAGAAGCACCCATCTGCTTCTCCACCCCTCACCCTCTCCTTCCTCTCTGTCTCTCTCTTTCCCTCCCACAGCCAAGGCTCCATTGGAGCAAAGATGGCCCAGGTGCTGGGGATGGCTCTATGGCCTCTGCCTCAGGTGCTAGAGTGGCTCTGGTTGCTACAGAGAGATGCCCTGGATGGGCAGAGCCACGCCCCCGGTGAGTGTGCTGGGTGGATCCCGGTTGGGTGCATGTGGGAGTCTGTCTGACTGCCTCTCCATTTCCAGCTTCAGAAAAATACAAAAAAAAAAATCTTTGAGCATCGTAACAATCATTATTTTAAACTCTGGTTCTGGTGATTTGGTTATATCTGACTCATTCAGTTCCTTTTCTGGGGATTTCTCTTAATTTATTTGTGTTGCATTTCATTGCCTTCTCATTTTGTCTGTGTAAAAGAAGGTTTTGGTCACTGGGGTCCAGTGGGTGTGGCCTCTGTGTTCCCTAGGTATGTTCTGTCTGCAGGCCCACCACCCCTTCTGCTGCTGCTGCCTAGGGCATTCGGTTATGGGCCGGGGTTCCTCTGTAATAATTAACAGCTTTTCTCTTGCAGCTTTTAGTATTCTTTCTTTGTCTCTTAATTTTGACACTTTAATTATGATGTGTCTTTCTGTAGGCCTACTAGTTTTCTTCTTTAATAGAACTATCTGTGCTTCTTGAACTTGTTTGACTTTTTGCTTCATCAATGTAGGGAAATTATCAGCTATGATTTCTTCAAACAGATTCTCTATTTCTTATTCATTCACTTCTCCTTCGCAAACTCCTATGATGCGGGTGTTGTTTCTCTTCATGTTGTCACAGAGCTCTTTTAGAGTTTTCTCAGACTTTTGGAACTGCTTCTTTTTTGCTGCTCTGCTTCCGTCATTTCATTTATCTTGTCCTCTAAATTGCTTATTTAAACCTCTGCTTCATCCAGCCTGTTATTAATTCCTTCTAGTGCAGTCTTTATTTCTGATATTGTATTTGTCATTTCTGACTGGTTCATTTTTTATAACTTCAATGTCTTTTTTAATGCTTGTTATCTCTTTATTTAGGTGCTCATTATGTCCATCCATTGTTGCTCTAAGTTTTTGAGCATCCTAAAAATCATTGTTTTAAACTCTGCATCTGGTATTTTGGTTACTTTCATCTCATTCAGTTCTTTTTCTGGGGATTTTTCTTGTTGATTCATTTGGGTTGCATTTCACTGTCTGCCCATTTTGTCTGTGTATTAGGTAGTGCTGTCTGACTTTAAAATTTTTGTGTGGTCTTTATGAAGAAGATGGGCTTGGTGGTACTGTCCTCCATGCAACTTGTTTTCCTTGTTCTAGGAATGCTTCTTGAGGGTACTATTTTCCCTCTTGTTTGTTGTAATAGATGCAGCTGGTCTTTTTGTGGGTACATTTATCCCTTCAGGCTAGCTGGCTCTAAGGGTCAACCTTGATTATGTATATTACAGACTGTGTGCTGTCTGTCCTGTTGAATGTATTTATTTTCCACAGTGTCTGGTGCCTGCTAGACTCCACCTTTGGGTGTGCTGCTTGTATAGGTAGTTCAGTCTAGGGTTGGTGCTGTCTGCCACCCACTATCAGTAGTGTTGGCTCTAGTTCTTCTTGGGTTGGCATCAGCTATTGTTTGTAACCCGCTGTTGGTTACCAGTTTGCAGCTACTGCACTTTTCGCTGTTTGTGTCTCCATTTTCTGTGCCTGAGTAGTGTTGGAGGGGCCAATCTTTGTATGAGGATAAGCTTCCTCCCTCTTATAGATGACAAGAGCTCTGTAAAAGCCCCAAGCTCTGTAAGATTTGTCTCCACTTTTCAGCTGCTCCTCCTCCTCTGACAGCTGCCTGCTCTTTTCAGAGCCTTCTGTAGTAAGACTGCAGTGTGGGCTCAGACTGGCCCCACCCAACCTACCCCTCTACAGATTACATGCTTGGTGGTTTAGGGCAGCTGAGGTTGTGAATACAATGTTTGTGGGGCCCCCTACTTCAGGAATCTCTTGGTCAGAGTCTCAGTACTGGGCATTTAGCCCCTATTCCAGAGCTTGATCCCTCAGCCACTGTTGGATACTCAAATTTTATTTCTCCCCAACAAGGTGAGCAGCAGGTTAGACTGAGTGTGGCTGACAGTCTTCTCTGCAGAAGGTCTTTCAGCTATTAAGACTTCAGTCTCAGGGAAGAAGACGGAGAGAGTCCTCTCCTGGGGCTGACTGTGCCCCTCCCAAAGGTGGCTAAGGCCCTTGACCAGATCCAACAATAAACTCACAGGGACCCACACTTTAAATGTCCATGTTCCAAGCCTCTCTCCCTTCCCCCTGTGGAATATAGCCTATTAGGACAGAATATCCAGCACCCAGGCCAGCTGACTGTGAAGCTCTACCCTATCCAATGCACTTGAGCTGCTGTGCAGATGCTGATCAGGGAGAGTGGAACTTGCTTCAGTGGGGGCTGGTGTGAGGAGTTTTCCCTTAGGATACCACTCTAATAAGCGTTGTTAGGTCCTGAACCAATGCTTTCCATAGCTGGCCCCTGAAGCTCTGGGCCTCCCTGGCAAGTACCTGGTGCAGACCAGTGGGGGACACTACTCATGACTGACCATCAGCAACCTTCTTGGAGCTACAAGCAATTCAGGGTTTGTGGCTGACTCTGCTGGGCCCAGATGTACATGGAAATACCAAGCAGTACTCTTAGGCTTGCTTTTTCCCACTCTGGTTTAGGAAAAAGTTTGCTCAAACAGCTAAGTTTACCTGAGTCTCACCTCCTATAGCTTGTCTGCTGGCCTGGGTGCCACCATGAGAGTCCCTGCAGGCCATTGCTCACTCTTGGGACAGGGCAGCACTTTCTGTCTCTCCGACCTTCCTACCAGTCTTGGTTTGGCTTCTTTGGTGATCCTTGGTTATAGATTCCTCTTAGTTTAGTCCGAAGTTGGTTTTTCAAGATGATTGTACTTTTTTTTTTAAATAAATTTTTATTAATGGTAATGGGATGACATTAATAAATCAGGGTACATATATTCAAAGAAAACATGTCTAGGTTATTTTGTCATTAAATTATGTTGCATACTCCTCACCCAAAGTCAGATTGTCCTCCGCCACCCTCTATCTAGTTCTCTGTGCCCCTCCCCCTCCCCCTAACTCCCTCCCTCCCTCCCATGTCCTCCCTCCCCCCATACCTGGTAACCACCACACTCTTGTCCATGTCTCTTAGTCTCATTTTTATGTTCCACCAATGTATGGAATCATATAGTTCTTGTATTTTTCTGATTTACTTATTTCACTCCGTATAATGTTATCAAGTTCCCACCATTTTGCTGTAAATGATCTGATGTCATCATTTCTTATGGCTGAGTAGTATTCCATAGTGTATATGTGCCCCATCTTCTTTATCCAGTCTTCTATTGAAGGGCTTTTTGGTTGTTTCCATGTCTTGGCCACTGTGAACAGTGCTGCAATGAACATGAGGCTACATGTGTCTTCATGTATCAATGTTTCTGAGGTTTTAGGGTATATACCCAGTAGAGGGATTGCTGGGTCATTCTATTTGCAGTATTTTGAGGAACCACCATACTTTCCTCCATAATGGTTGTACTACTTTACAGTCCCACCAACAGTGTATGAGGGTTCTTTTTTCTCCACAGCCTCTCCAACATTTGCTATTACCCGTCTTGTTGATAATAGCTAAGCTAACAGGGGTGAGGTGGTATCTCATTGTAGTTTTGATTTGCATTTCTCTAATAACTAATGAAGCTGAGCATCTTTTCATATATCTGTTGGCCATTTGTATCTCTTCCTGGGAGAAGTGTCTGTTCATGTCCTCTTCCCATTTTTTTATTGGATTGTTTGTTTGTTTGTTGTTGAGTTTTATGAGTTCTTTGTAAATTTTGGATATAAACAGCCCTTATCTGAGCTGTTGTTTGAAAATATCATTTCCCATTTAGTTGGCTGTCTGTTTATTTTGATATCAGTTTCTCTTGCTGAACAAAACCTTTTTATTCTGATGTAGTCCCATTCATTTATCTTTGCCTTCACTTCTCTTGCCATTGGAGTCAAGTTCATAAAATGTTCTTTAAAACCCAGGTCCATGATTTTAGTACCTATGTCTTCTTCTATGTACTTTATTGTTTCAGGTCTTATATTTAGGTCTTTGATCCATTTTGAATTAATTTTAGTACACGGGGACAGGCTGTAGTCGAGTTTCATTCTTTTGCATGTTGCTTTCCAGTTTTCCCAACACCATTTGTTGAAGAGGCTTTCTTTTCTCCATTGTGTGTTGTTGGTCCCTTTATCAAAGATTATTTGACCATATATATGTGGTTTTATTTCTGGGCTTTCTATTCTGTTCCATTGGTCTGAGTGTCTGGTTTTCTGCCAATACCATGCTGTTTTGATTATCGTGGCCCTATAATATAGTTTAAAGTCAGGTATTATAATGCCCCCAGCTTCATTCTTTTTCCTTAGGATTGTTTTGGCTATTCGGGGATTTTTATAGTTCCATATAAATCTGATGATTTTTTGTTCCATTTCTTTAAAAAATCTCATAGGGATTTTGATGGGAATTGCATTAAATTTGTATATTGCTTTGGGTAATATGGCCATTTTGATTATATTTATTCTTCCTATCCAAGAACAAGGAATATTTTTCCATCTCATTGTATCTTTTTCGATTTCCCTTAACAATGCTTTGTAATTTTCATTATATAGGTCCTTTACATTCTTTGTTATGTTTATTCCTAGGTATTTTATTTTTTTTGTTGCAATCGTGAAGGGGATTATTTTTTTGAGTTCGTTTTCTAATATTTCATTGTTGGCATATAGAAAGGCTATGGACTTTTGTATGTTAATTTTGTATCCTGCGACCTTACTGTATTGGTTTATTGTTTCTAATAATCTTTTTGTGGAGTCCTTCGGGTTTTCGATGTATAGGATCATATCATCAGCAAAAAGTGATACCTTTACTTCTTCTTTTCCAATATGGATGCCTTTTATTTCTTTGTCTTGTCTGATTGCTCTGGCCAGAACTTCTAGCACCACGTTAATTAAGAGTGGAGAGAGTGGACAACCTTGTCTTGTTCCTGATTTAAGGTAGAAAGTCCTCAGTTTTATGCCGTTTAATATGATGTTGGCTGATGGTTTATCATATATGGCCTTTATCATGTTGAGATATTTTCCTTCTATACCCATTTTGTTGAGAGTCTTAAACATAAAATTGTGTTGTATTTTATCAAAAGCCTTTTCTGCATCTATTGATAAAATCATGTGGTTTTTGTTCTTTGTTTTGTTGATATGGTGTATTACATTAACCGTTTTGCGTATGTTGAACTATCCTTGAGATTCTGGGATGAATCCCACTTGATCATGATGTATTATTTTTTTAATATGTTGTTGTATTCGGTTTGCCAGTATTTTGTTTAATATTTTAGCATCTGTATTCATTAGAGATATTGGTCTGTAGTTTTCTTTCTTTGTGCCATCCTTGCCAGGTTTTGGTATGAGGGTTATGTTGGCCTCATAAAATGTGTTTGGAAGTATTGCTTCTTCTTCAATTTTTTGGAAGACTTTGAGTAGAATAGGAACCAAGTCTTCTTTGAATGTTTGATAGAATTCACTAGTATAACCATCTGGGCCTGGACTTTTATTTTTGGGGAGGTTTTTAATAGTTTTTTCTATTTCCTCCCTGCTGATTGGTCTGTTTAGACTTTCTGCTTCTTCATGACTCAGTCTAGGAAGGTTGTATTGTTCTAGGAATTTATCCATTTCTTCTAGATTGTTGTATTTGGTGGCATATAATTTTTCATAGTATTCTACAATAATTCTTTGTATATCTATGATGTCTGTGGTGATCTCTCCTCTTTCATTTTGGATTTTATTTATTTGAGTCCTGTGTCTTTTTTCCTTGGTGAGTCTTGCCAAGGGTTTGTCAATTTTGTTGATCTTTTCAAAGAACCAGCTCCTTGTTCTATTAATTTTTTCTATAGTTTTTCTGTTCTCTATTTCATTTATTTCTGCTCTGATTTTTATTATCTCCTTTCTTCGGCTGGTTTTGGGTTGTCTTTGTTCTTCTTTTTCTAGTTCCTTAAGGTGTGAAGTTAAGTGGTTTACTTCAGCTCTCTCTTGTTTGTTCATATAGGCCTGAAGTGATATGAACTTTCCTCTTATTACTGCTTTTGCTGCATCCCAGAGATTCTGATATGTCGTATTTTCATTTTCATTTGTCTGTATATATCTTTTGATCTCTGCGCTTATTTCTTCTTTGACCCATTCATTTTTTAGAAGTATGTTGTTTAGTTTCCACATTTTTGTGGGTTTTTCCCCCTCTTTTTTGCAGTTGAATTCTAGTTTCAAGGCTTTATGATCAGAAAATATGCTTGGTACAATTTCAATTTTTCTAAATTTGCTGATATTGTCTTTGTGGCCCAACATATGGTCAATTCTTGAGAATGTTCCATGTACACTAGAGAAAAATGTATACTCTGTCGCTTTGGGATGAAGTGTCCTGTAGATGTCTATCATATCCAGGTGTTCTAGTATTTCATTTAAGGCCACTATATCTTTATTGATTCTCTGTTTGGATGACTGATCTAGAGCCATCAGCAGTGTATTGAGGTCTCCAAGTATGATTGTATTTTTATTAGTTTTTGTTTTAAGGTCAATAAGTAGCTGTCTTATATATTTTGGTGTTCCTTGGTTTGGTGCATATATATTAAGGATTGTTATGTCTTCTTGATTCAACTTCCCCTTAATCATTATGAAATGACCATTTTTGTCTCTGAGTACTTTTTCTGTCTTGTAATCAGCATTATTAGATATGAGTATTGCTACACCTGCTTTTTTTTGGGTGTTGTTTGCTTGGAGTATTGTTTTCCAGCCTTTCACTTTGAATTTGTTTTTATCCTTGTTGCTTAGATGTGTTTCTTGTAGGCAGCATATAGTTGGATTTTCTTTTTTAATCCATTCTGCTACTCTGTGTCTTTTTATTGGTAAGTTTAATCCATTTACATTTAGTGTAGTTATTGACACTTGTAGGTTCCCTACTGCCATTTTATAAATTGCTTTCTGTTAGTTTTGTATCTTGTTTGATTCTTCTCTTTTGTTTTTCTATCATTTGTTTTTGTTTGTTTGTGTTCCATACTTCTTTCCTCTGTTGCTACCTTTTTTAAGTCCAGTGTTTTTGTGTTGGTTTTTTCAAGGGTGGTTACCATTAAGTAATGAAAAGGGTACCTACCATATTCATAGTAGTACCCTCTCTTATGAGTATTTCTGCACTTCATCGTCCTTTGCTACTGTTAATCTCCAACCTCTCCCCCCTTTTTTTCTTTTGTTGTCACAGTTTAAGTTTGGTTTTATTGTGTTCTTGGTGGAGCTGTTACTTGTGGTGTTGTTTTCTTTTGTTCTTTGAATCCGGTTGGAAAACCCCCTTTAGTATTTCCTGGAGTGGGGGCTTTCTGCTGATAAATTCTCTCATCTTTTCTGTATTTGTGAATGTTTTTATATCTCCTTCGTACTTGAAGGATAGCTTTGATGGATATAGTATTCTTGGCTGAAAGTTCCTCTCTTTCAGGGCTTTAAATACTGGGGTCCACTCTCTTCTAGCTTGTAGAGTTTCTGCTGAGAAATCTAATGATAATCTAATAGGCCTTCCTTTATATGTTGTACTCTTCTTTTCCCTGGCTGCTTTGAGAATTTTTTCTTTGTCATTGGTTTGTGCCATCTTTATTATGATGTGCCTTGGAGTGGGTTTGTTAGGGTTAAGAAAACTCGGTGTTCTGTTTGCTTCTTGAATTTGAGGCTTTAGTTCTTTCCACAGGCTTGGGAAGTTCTTGTCTATTATTTGTTTGAGTATATTCTCCATTCCATTTTCTTTCTCTTCTCCCTCTGATATACCTATTATTCTTATGTTATTCTTTCTGATGGATTCAGACAATTCCTGTAGGGCTTTCTCGTTTTTTATTATTTTTAAGTCTCTTTCTTCTTCTCTCTGTTGTGCCTCAAGTTGTTTGTCTTCTATTTCACTAATCCTATCTTCAATCTGGGCTGTTCTGTTAGCTAAGCTTGTTACCTCGTTTTTCAGCTCGTGAATTGAGTTTTTCATTTCTGTTTGATTTGTTTTTATAGTTCCAATTTCCTTGGTAATATATTCTTTGTGTTCATTGAGTTGTTTTCTGATCTCCCTAAATTGCTTTTCTGTGTTTTCTTGTATATCTCTGAGTATTTTTAAGATTTCTATTTTAAATTCTCTGTCATTTAGCTCCAAGGCTTCCAATATATTAAGTCTTTTCTCCATAGATTTTTCCACATCTATTTGTGTTACCTCTCTTTCTTTTGTATCCATAATATTCGATTTCCTCTTTCTTATTGGCATCTGAGGGTGGTTTTGTTGATAGCACTAATTAGAATTAATAAAGAGTAAAAAGTAAAAAGTAAAAAAAAAAAAAAAAGTAAAACACCCCACAAAAAAAACCAATAATAATTTATTATTTCCCCCTTTTTTCTTTCTTCTCTTTCCCTCCTCTCCCCTCCTCAAGGAAATATCGTGATGACCTGTGAATTATATTATGCTAAATGGAACAAAAACTGCCTATAATGGAGGGCCTGATTTGGGGTGAAGATTTCAAGGGGCACAAAAAGGGAGTAGGGACCTACTAAATGCAAAAAAAAAAAAAAGGAAGAAAATCTTAGACAAGCATAAGATGCTTTGCTTGTAAGTGATGGTCGACTAATAGATATAATGAGAGGGATAAGAGGGAACCAGAAAAAAGGAGGAAAAAAAAGAATACTAAAGAAGAAAAAAATAAAAATAATAAGTAAAAATCTGTTGTATTAAGTGGAGTGAAGACTAAATTCAATGGAGACCTTGGGTTGGGAGGAATGGTAGTGAGTTAAAAAGCAACGTAAAAAGTACCCAAAATGCCACAAAAATAAACAAACAAGAAAAAAACAAAAACAAAAGCGAAAAAGAAAAATAAAGCCAAAAAAAACCCTTGAGTTCCAAATTAACTAATTTGTTCGTGATTGAGGATTAAATGGGAGGAAAGTAAAACGTGAAAAGAAAAAACAAATAGAAAGGAAAAAATAAGAAAAAGAGAAAAATGAAGGAAGAAAAAAAAAGGAAGAGAAAAAAACAAAATAAAGCAAAACAAAACAAAAAAAAATAAAAGAGGAGAGAGTGAGAGTTAAGTGTTTTGGAGTATAACCTTAAAGGAGGGTGAGGATGAAGAAGAGAAATAAAATGTAACACTCATGGGTAGTGTAGTTCAAGAAAAGGGAAGCATAAGATGTGCAGAGAATAGAAGGACCAAGGTGGAGGAAATAGAAATAATAATAATAAAGGCAATAAGATAGAAGAAACAAACAACAACAACAACAAAAATTAGTGGAACAAGTTGTAATGTCTGTGGATTTTTCTTGATTTTGAGAGGTTAACTTCTTCCTTTTTCTTTTCTCTTCCTCTTTCTGGTCAGTGACTCTGTACCCCAGGCTCTGCCCCTGTGTCACACTTAGGTAGGGATTTGCAGTTGATGGGATTCTATGGCAATGTCATATAATTGGCTTTAGTCTTGCTGGTAGTCAAGGCTTGTTGGCGTTTGCAGGGTCCAATGATGAGAGAGTTTGCTTTCCTTAAGTCTCTCTCCTAGTCCCCCCTTCCTGATTTAGCAGCCTGGTGATCCAGCTATAAGGCTGCAACTGCTTCTGCCTGGGGAATAAGAGGCTCAAAGAGCTGGGAAATCCCCACTCTATCCCCACTCAGCGTAAGGCTTTGGGAAAGGCTCTGGCAGTCAGAGCATCCAGTGTAATCAGGCAGGGGTCAGAGTCAATTGTTTTCAAGGTGACTGTTTAGCGCCTAGCATTCAGTTGGACCACTCAACCCAGGCTTTCCACACTTTGTAGCCTGTTTTGGCTGGGAAGAAGAGGCACTAGTCTCTGCTTGTGACTAGTGTAGTATAGATCTTATTATCTGCCAAGTCCCTCTTGTTAGCGTTTATCCCTGAATATGAAGGCTCTATCAATCAGAAGTTGCCCCCGCCCCTTTAGCGAGAGGCACTAAAAAATATCACGCCTCTTGTCTTGGATCGCTGAACTGAGAGAGATCTTATCAACTAGAACCTGTGGGTGCGCAGATTTCATGGGTTAAGCTAATTTCAGTGATTGGGTCCCGAAGGTATTTCAGGCTGCCTGAGCGCCCCTCCCCCAACGCTTGATTGTTAGCTTGAATGGCTGGGTGAGGTGCCCCGCCCACAGAGAGAATCTCCCAAGTAGGGAAGACCACCTTGGCACCTCTCCCGCTCACCCCTCTGCTGGCGGCTGGGGCGCACCGGGCACAGGATAATGGGGCACCCTGGGTGTGCGGGCCAGTAGGGCACTCTGGGCGCGTGGATTGCCCAGGGCACGTGCACGAATGGGGTGCTCTGGGCACCGGTGGCTGGGGTCTGTCACTCGCAGTGCGCAGGCCGCTGGGAACATTAGCGGTGCTCGCTCTGCAACCGGACCGGGCGCGCGCCGGCGGCTGCTCGCCGCTCCCGAGTGTGGGCCGACTCACCGCAGGTGCACTCCCTTTGGGGCTCCCGAGTGTGGGCGGTACTCGCTCTGCAACCGGACCGGGCGCGCTCCAGTGGCTGCTCGCCGCTCCCGAGCGTGGGCTGACTCACCACTGGCGCACTCCCTCCACGGCTTGAATGAATGTCCCTGCGGTAGCTTCCTTTACACCCTCGTTTCTCATATTCAAGTGGTAACAGTCCTTTCGCTTTCAGTTTGTGTGGAACTCCGGAATGCTCCGAGGATAAATTTTTCTGTTTCTAGTTGATAAATTTGTTGTGATTTGGGGGAGATCTGTCAGACGCGCTGCTCACGGCGCCATTTCCGTGACGTCACAAGATGATTGTTCTTAAATTAAGTTGTAATCCAATTTGGTCCTGGGAGGTGGCAGTTGGAATGTCCACCTTCTCCATTGCCATCTTTCTTCAAATTTATGGTGTGCTGGGTACAGCTTTAACAGGGCCCTGTCGTCATGCTCCTCTCAGCTGTCCTTGATCAGAATGGCATGGAGACAGCCCGTGTTCAATTTTGGAGTCTGGATTTTACATTTGTTTGTTTTTTTCTTAGAAGTTTTAGCAGTCCTTAATAATTCTCATGGAGGCCCTGGCTGATTGGCTCAGTGGTGGAGCGTCGGCCTGGCGTGCAGAAGTCCCAGGTTCGATTCCCGGCCAGGGCACACAGGAGAAATGCCCATCTGCTTCTCCACCCCTCCCCCTCTCCTTTCTCTCTGTCTCTCTCTTCCCCTCCCGCAGCCGAGGCTCCATTGGAGCAAAGATGGCCCGGGAGCTGGGATGGTTCCTTGGCCTCTGCCCCAGGCACTAGAGTGGCTCTGGTCGCGGCAGAGCGATGCCCCAGAGGGGCAGAGCATTGACCCCTGGTGGGCAGAGCGTTGCCCCTGGTGGGCGTGCTGGGTGGATCCCAGTCGGGCGCATGCGGGAGTCTGTCTGACTGTCTCTCCCCGTTTCCAGCTTCAGAAAAAAAATACAAAAAATAATAATAATAATAATTCTCATGGATTATTTTCAAAATATTTTTTAAAGCCCAGATCCAATTCCTGAGTCCCTGAATCATCGTCTTGACTCTCCACATCTCAGGGTTCCATCATCAAATTTAATATGTCTAAATTTAAATTAGCCCCCTTCCTCACTATCAGCTTTGCTTTTGTACTTCCATATTTTACTCTCTCTCTCTCTCTCTCTCTCTCTCTCTCTCTCTCTGTTGTCTTGTTTCTCAGGGTGAGCATTCTTCATATCTTGCCAGTATTCCTTAACAATGTCTCTCCAGCCTATCGCTTTCCCAGTGTAGTTTACTGCTTTTGTTTCTTTTCAATATCTCATTACTTCATCCCTGAAGTATTTCAGAAATGAGCTGGTTGTCATGCTTCCATTCTGTACATTCTTTGCACTATGCTACATGATCCTACCAAGTGAATCTGTACAGGTGGCCAAACTGACCCATGTGTGGGTACTCTGCCCCAGTGTTCCCACCATCCACTGAGAGGTGCAGCTGGGTGCCCTTGGTCCCAGACACTGTGAGAAAAGAAATTGATATCATTAATGACACCGGGACATAACTTGATTGGGATTCTGGTATGTGTCCAGTGCCGTGGACTGGGTGGGCTGAAATTATGGGAAAGTGATTTGGACTGTATTCCCCCAGAGAGGAATCCATAACATAAGACCATCCTCTGAGAGCTGGGTTCTGTTAAGTTCCACTTGAGAAGCTGGTCTTCAAGAGGATGGAGCCTTAAGTATTCATAGAAATCACTGAGGGAACTTTTCAAAAATACATATGTGCCAGAGATTCTGAAATGAAAACATTTGGAATGGATCTAGGATCTCTGCATTTTTAAAAGTTCTGTGGGTGATTCTGGATTTAAAGCTGTTATTTAGTGTTTAGCTCCCCCTTTGGCCAGGAGATTGATTCCCATGGAACTATACTGGTTTCCCAAGGCAGTGATGAAGCTCTTTGGGGGTTATCAGGCAGAATCTTTGGGGAAATGGTTAAGGGGCAGTTAGTGTTGCAAAATCTCACAAAGACTGTTTCTAGTACAACTCAGTCTCCAGAGCCTACAGTTCATAGCCTTCAGCTAAGTGAGAGAGTGCTTTTCACCTTGGAAAATAAGACATGAAAGAACCCTGAGCATCTGGGTGAACATCCATCACTATAGGATTGATCGAGTGCCAGAGCTATGTTGCTCTCACTGCATATTGACACAGTGCTCTGACTGAAATTCAAGAGAAAGGATCTTTGAAGAGTAAAATCTCATAGGCTAGAGAAAAATTTCTTCCAGTATTCCTTATGTACTTGGTTTTTGGGAGGAGCTAGTTGGGAAATGTGGAGTAGTTTGGAATGTTATGGGTTGAATTATACCCCTTTACAAAAGACTTAGTCTTTGCAGATATAATTTGGATAAAATGAGGTCATTAGAGTGGGTCTTAAGCCAATATGACTGGTGTCCTTCTAATAAGAAAAGAAGACAGATACACAAGGAGAAGATGGCCACATGATTGGCAGAGGCAGAGCCCAGAGTGATATATCTACAAGCCAAATGATGCCCAGGACTACCGACAAACACCAAAAGTTCAAAGAGGCAAAAAAGGAGTCCCCCCCTATGATTTCAGAGGAAGTGTGGTCTGCTGACACCTAGGTTTTGTATTTCTAGCCTTAAGAACTGTTGGAGAAAATATTCTGTTATTTTAAGCCACCCAGATTGCAATATTTTGTGACAGCAGCCCTAGGAAACTAATCCAAGGCACGTTAAGTCTGTTCCCATTACATGAGTAAAACAAATTTAGTGAACTAGTTGGTCTTCCCCTGTAGAGTCCCCATTCTGGTCAGGAATTTTGTTAATGCAATAAGCAGAGGAACTTGTGGACATAGAGAAAGGAGCCACATCAGATAATTGACCTCTAAACTCTCAATTAAAGAATCAGAAGAAAAAAATTTCTTCAGTGTATTTTACTTTTAATCACTCCCCCCCCCTAAAATTATAACAAAATTCAGAATTGGACTATTTTTCAATCAAACTGTTGTTTTTCTTTTCTCTTTAAATATGTGATCATATACTTTCCTTTTTACTTTACACACCGCATGCGTGATTTACCAATTGCTATGAAGTTGCTGTCACCAAACCTAACAGATTATAATGATACCTATGAGACTAATGCTCCCTGACAAATACTTATAAAGAGATCTTCATCAAATGAACAACGATTTGCAACTTGCTATTTTTTTTGTACATGCCATTTTGCCATATGTAATTCTTATGCTTTTCTAATTGCTCTCATATACATCTTCTTACTTGTCACCAAAAGAACTAAACAAGTTTTGTGAGGGGCATAACGTCAATTTCTGTTTTTCATGCTGGCTGGGGAAGAAAGGGTCACAGTGACTACACTGGAACTGAATGTAACAATCGTGCAGTTTATGGTACCCTTGAGGCCCATTTAACATCTGTCATCCATCTGTTCTCAGTGATAATCCATACTATAGTACTAACTGCCTTTTGTAAGATATCAAAAATAAAATTTTGTTATTAATTACTTATCAATACAAATTTATCAATAGCTCCCTGAAAGTAGTAGCTGTTCCCTGAAAGATATTTGCTACAAAAGCTATGGGAGTAAAGATTAATAATAGCAATATTAATAATAAGAGCATCTAACTGATACAGAATGATTGCTATAGTACTAAGTGTTTTATATTCATCAATTTGTTTCATTCTCATAATAGAAATTGTTATTACCTTTATTATACAGAGACTGAGGCTTGGAAATGTTAAATAAGTTGTTCTAACTACTGCTTATTGGTGTCAGAGCCTGTAGGTTCTGAACCACTTCTCTGGATGGCCACTGGATGTCCATAGAAGGCATGCTGATCCATGGTTTTAGAGTTAAGATTCTATCGTTTGACTAGTACTTGGAATACTGTTTCATCATTTTGTTGAATCAGTAGATTTTAGCAAAGTAGCTAGATATTCATTCTTTAGGTTGTAACCTAATCTACTCTATTAGTTTGCTGTCACTATGGTAACAAATTACCCCAGCTGGGTGGCTTATAAAACAGAAATTTATTCTCTGACAGTTCTGGAAACCTGAGTCTAAAGTCAGTTCTACTGAGCCAAAATGAAAGTGTAAACAGGACCGTACTCCCTTTCTGGACTCTAGGGAGAACGCCTTCTTTGTCTCTACTAGTTCTGGTGACTGTCAGGGTTCCCTGGCTTGTGGCTGTGTCTCTCCATTCCATCTACATATTGCCTTCTTTGTCTCCATGTCTGCTTTTCAAGATGCATGTGATTGCATTTGGGACCCACCTGGATAATCATAGCTCACCTTTTCCTCTTATATCTTTGTCTTAATCACATCCTTAAGGATAAGCTTGTTGGTTTTTCTTGTGTGGGCCTAGCACAGGACGTGGCCCCCAGTAAACACTCCCTAAATGTTAATCTTTATCAAATTGAATCCATCTTTATTGTGGGGAGAAACATGATGGGATCCTTTCTATTGGCCATGCATTCTGTTTAAACTAATTCTGTGGGAAATTCTAGTGTTCGCTTGGGTATTTCCTCTTAATCTGAATATTACTGATGAACATGCTGTGTAAAACTAGTTATTTAGGACTGAATAGTTCATTGTTCTAATTCTTTGATCTGTTATTCTTTGCTTTTCATATGGGTTGCCCCAGCTACTTGCTATATTGTAACTCTTTCCAAAAAAAAGACACAGTGTGTATATGTGTGTATGTGGTTGGTGTGTGTGCACATGAGTTTGTGTGTACATATGGTTGTGTGTGTGTTTATGTGGTATGTGTACACAGAGTGTGTGTTTGTGCAAATGAGGTACAGCAAATACATTTGAATTCATAAAAGGCCTCTTAACAAAATTCTATCTTTAATGAGCTTTCAATTTCTTTCTGATATAAAGAAGCATTCATGGTTGAGTTCTATTAATCACATTCAGTAGGGAAGCCATGACACTACCAATGTGAGTTTTTCAAATTGTATTAATTACAGGAGACACTACAATGTTACAGCACAGTGCTTGAGAACTCTGTTATCATATCTCCAACACAAATGCAAATGCAGCCCCATCTGATGCTTTTGCAGAACTACCTAATTAGACCATGTGACATGGCAGAATGTTGGGAAGTTGATCACTGAGAAGAACTCTAAAATAATTTACTTTTGTCCAACAAATATTAATATTATTCACTCATCTAGAAACATAAATGTCATGGTAGAGATAGAATCAATGATAAAAGTGATCATTCTTTTAGATCTTTTATAATGAAATCAGTTTTATTTGTTAAATTTGTGAATAGCATAGAAATGCAGGCTGAGGGGAGAAACAGAGTCAATGATTTTAGTAGGTTGATTTTCTTTTAAACATACTTAAGTGTTTTAAGTAAATAAAGTTAATAAATAGGTAAAACATCTTGATAAATTTTCAGAGAGAGAGAATACCCATCTAATTACCACCCATGTAATAAACTGAACATAACCAGCATCCCAGAACTGTCCCCTTGGGCTCTGTTCCCGTCACTGTCCTCCATACCCCTGTCTCCATAAGCACTCTTTTGACTTCTAACCTCATAAATTTATTTGAGACTGGCATGATTTGGGAGAGTAGGCAAAATGTTGGCAAAGTAAAAATATGCAGTAAGCTGTCACAGAGTTTAGGACACAAAATCCCCTAAAAAAGCAAAAATATTTTGAGGATTGTGAGCTGGTTTTGATTTTGACAAAGTGGGATGAACAAAAATCATTGGCAAAGTAGAAAAGAAGTCTGTGTAGTAGCAGTATAAAAATTACTTTTTATAGAAAAGATGTAAACATTTGTGTTTTGTTAGTTTGAAAGTCTTTTCATAAGTACACGTGTGGCCCTCTTGATAAACTATAAGTATGTTAAATGCTAGAAACTGTTCATGGCAGGTCTTCCAAACAGCTTTGAGGGAAGTGCTAATATTTCATTTGAAATAACAGAATGGTAGGTTAAATAAGGCCAGGGAGAAAACATTTAGGGCTAAAGAGACAAAATGTGCTAGTCCAATGCTGAGGTAGTTGACCCTTGGATATGGATGACATCAATCCTCAAACACAGCACTTGAACAGAGTGCACCTGGGCCCCAGGTGGTGAGTGGGGGAGATAGGCTGGTGGGAATTTCCACAGGAGAGAATAAAGAAGTTTCAGAGAGAGGAAAGTGACTCATGCAACTCTGAATCCTGGAATCTGAGGTTTAACTATTTTGAGAAGTTAGCAGTGATAAATAGTAAAACATTTAGAATGGGGGGGGGTTCAAAAAGGATTTGAAAATTAGTGTCCTTGACAGATGAAGTTTCTGTGGAATGGGGGTGGATGGAAGTAGCAAGGAGAAGCTTGGCCAAGAAGACACACCCACAGCAGGTGTATGCGGACCATGTGAGCTTCCTTGGACACATAAAGCTATATAAAGCAATTCATGTTGGTGACATATTGCATATGCTCACATCCTTTTCTTGTTCACATAAAGACACATCCCATTGTACTTTTCCTTTAAAAAAATAAACTCAAAACTTCAAAAATTTTCTTTTATTTTAGTGAAGAATCATTAACATAAGTGGCAAATATATTAAATAGTGGATATATTAAATAGTAACACCCAGAGCATTTTTGTTATTAAATGCTCATTTGAAACATTTTTCCATTTATTTTAATAGAGTTTATCTAAACCTTTGAGAGGAGCCATGTCAATTAATGCTGTTCTTAAAACTATAATACACAGTCCTCTGAAACTGCCCTTGTGGTACAAACAAAACAAAACAAAACAAAAAACAAAAACCATATCTATGGATGCTTTAGCAAAAACCCAGTGTTTTCTGATGACTGCATTCTGGGTGTCTGAAATAGGGTTGAGAGGTGATGTCTTCCTGGGAAAAAGTTGTTGACAGGAGACAGGCTTAATGTGATTCTTAAACATGTATCAGACTTGCTTGAGATTTCCACCCCAGTGGTATTTACAGATCAGTCTTCAAACTGAAACAAATAGCCTTTGCCATTATCTTATTCCCTTCTACTTTTTTATTTCTCACTTGCTTATCATACAGTATGATGATTATTTGTTCAGTGTCTTCCTTCATCCACTAGAGTTTAATCTCCTTGAGAGCAGGAATTGGGTCTTAAAAAGAACTATACACATTGTCAACCTGTTAGCCTGGCACATAGGAAACTCTCAGTAAGTTTCTTGAACAAATAATGATTAGTTTTACATATATGTGTATATATACGTAGATACAAATACATGTATAAAGACACACATATCTATTATATTTATATAGATATAATATAAAATATATATCTTATTTATATTTTTATTGTTTTATGTAACTGTTTCTACGAGACTTTTATCTTTATGTAATATGCTTTTTTTCTTACTGAAGATGCTAATTTTACTATTTATTAGTAAAGGTAATTAATTTTGTAGTATCATTTTTCAAGAGAAAATTAATCTTCTTTTTTCTGTAGTGTATACCTCCAATGCTTATTTGAATAAGCTTGAAATTTTTTATGGACTGTTCTCCCCCCTCCTTCAAGGATAGCAGAGTAACTTTTTATCCTTATATTTTTCTGATACTTTGACATTAGCATAAACTTGAACTGTCATGAAATCAAAAGACATTGACAATCTTGGAGTCATAATTGAATGAAAACGATTGAACAAAGATAGATCTAATTCATTTGTCTTTGGTTCTTGACTTGTCAAATGATATTTCAGAATAAATTATTTATTTAACTGTTCAAATTAAAAGTCCAGTCATGAGAAATTTTAATGGCTATTATCATACTATATTCTCCCCAAAACAAAAATACTTCATAGCTTTTTTGAAGTCAAAGGATCTTCTAAAAAAAAAAAACCTAATAGCTGTCAAAAATGAATATGTCTTACAAAACAGCTGTTATTTTTAAAAGCCAAAGAGAGTTGTCTCATTTCTTTTTTGAGTTATTTCAAAATACCAGGAACGAAAGATAACAGACAAAGTGACAAAGAACACAATTAAAATCCTAACCTGTTCCAGCTGGTTAACTCCAATAAAAGACACTATTTTCTTTTTTATCTGCATCTAAAAAAGCTTCTGTCACCTTAAATTACTTTAGTGATTCCTTTGTCTGATTATGATTGAATGAAGGATTTTGCTTCACAAAATTATTTTGAAATCCTGGATTAGACTTTATGATGTTGTACTCTCTATATAAAATACATATGACAATTTATCAGGGGACTCAAACCCTTTTAAAGGAAAGCTAAAATATCACAACTACAATATAAGTAATTAAAGTAGATACTATATATGCAATCAATCAGCACTAAAACAGATTTTTTAAGCTGCATTAATACCCTTTCCCAATATACCTGTTTTCGACACTCATGGCCAATAGACTATTTGATATTTACTGTTTTACAAATGTATTAGACTAAGTGTGACTTTGAAGTTCTTTATCACCCTTATCCATTCCTCTGAAGTTGGCTGCTTTCTTATCAGCAAATGGCAACACCATCTGTCATATTTGTCCAGCCAGAAATCTCAGTGTCGCTTTGATTCCTCTTGCCATCCTCCTTGCTGTACCACCCCCACCATGAACTGGGCTGTGTGGCTACCTCCTAATCCCAGCTCCATGGCTGCTCAACTGGCTGCTTACTGTTGCCTGCTACTCCCTTTCTTACTTCCCTGACACCATCTTTTATTTTTTTCTTTGTCTGAAATTGCAAACACTTCTTTTTTAAAGTAAATCAGATCATGTTGTTCTTCCATTTAAAACTTTTTAGTGGATTTTCATTGCTCTTGGAAAATATCCAAACATTTTACTGGTCTGTAATGCCTTGGCTTTTACTTACTTGGCTCTTACAATTTGGCTCTTACTTATCTGTTCATTTTCTCTCACACCCTTTCTCACAATGCCCTCTAATTAGCTTCACAAATAAACAACCTTTTTTACCCTTGAGGCCTCTGCATTTGTTGTTGTTTTTGCCTAGAATACCCTTCCTAGAATCTTTGTACCAGGCTGGTCCTTCTTCTTACTTGTATGTTAGATTTAACAGGAGGTCAAGATTAACAGTCGGAAGGACTAGGAAGCAATGGCTGTTTCTCCACTATATTAGGCACTTTGAGGATATCTATTTACATCTATGTTTATGTCTATATCTATCTATATCTATAATCTATCATTTATAACTGTATATTACCATACTATATTACTTCATATTCTCTTAAATAATGCAGAAATAAAGATCAATATACCTAGTGTAAAAATATTTTTTAGATCACATTTAAAACAAATATTTTCTTGTAAAATTGATTAAACCAAATACTCACTTGACTATGAAAATGTGTTCTTACTAACTAATTGAAATTTTGCTACATAAAGTACAGGAGGTTGTATCTTGATGATTTGAAAGTCCAAAGTAGACTAAGAGTTATGGAAAAATAGTTTGTTCCTTCATTCTCTCAACAGATACAGCTTATACATTTACAATAATATCTAATGCTATGTATATGATTAGTACACTATTTTATACATAAAAATTCTCAATAATCTAGGCATGTTTAATTAGTTTTCAAACTTATATTTTTGAGGATTTTAAAATAAAAGCATCTGTGCATAAATGTTGAATATTAATGCAAAATAAGTTTTAAACATTTTAAAATAAAATGCAGGCTATTATGTAACTGTTAAATGGAGTGAAAATAGTTGATTTTGAAAGTCAAGTTTATGGTTTCAAATAATCTGTAAACCTATATATCTCCATGTAGTGAATTTTAAACATTTAATCATCACTTTTAGATAAATTTCATATAAATTATTCTAGTATATTATTAAATTAACTTAATAAACATTGGCCAGATGTGCATAAATTGCTTCAGGAAATCTTAATTTGATGTATTCCTGTAAATGGTTTCTAAATAAGATTGTGGAACACTGTTTATCAAATTATATTCATTATCAAATTATATCATTTTAGAGGAAAAAGATTATTTTCCTGATGTGAATTTTCAAACAATAATTAGAAGAAACTTTTTTATGAACTTAATAAATGTTAAATTATGCATTATTTTAGAATAAAGTTTAAGGATAGCTCCAGAAATCTTTTCTTCCCAAGGATATAAGCAGCTATTCTATTGACGATGATGGAATGAAGATCTCTGCACCTATTATCCATGAAAGCAAAGCTAGGTTAGTGAGAATCACTACCAAGTGTGGAGGAAGTTAAAACAGGAAGGTGTGACTGAGAGGCAGGACTGGTAGCAAGCAGAGCCCTCTGAAGTAGGTGGCTACACTGTGTAGTGAAACAAATCATCCTTGTTTGTAATATGACTATCAGAGAGCATTCTGTGGTTATGGATCATTCCTAATCTGGCAAAAGATCAGGGTCTACCAAGGAAGATGAATGAATTCGCTATGTTTCTCCCCAAAAGTAGCTTTCTGTGTGAGAGAAGAATGCCAAGAAGTGTTAATGCAAAAAATCAAGTAGCTTCAGATCTTGTCAACTACCAAAAGGCTCTGTTTCCTTTTACAGACACACATGTGTGCATGTTGGCACATTCTAAATGTTCAGGAAAACTAATTTCACGTAAAAATAATCAACAGAAAATTTCAAGGTTGTATCCTATACAAAATCAAAAATAAATAAATAAGGAGCAGAATAATTCCTTATAGTCAAAAACATGTCAGGAAGTCTGTGCCTACAAAACAATTCATTTTGGAAACCTATTATTCCAAAATGATCTAAAAGATGTTAAGAAATGTTGCAAGATAGTGCTCCTTTATTCGACGGTCAGAGGATTATTGCTCATGCAAATCCTACTTTGACTCAGTCAATTCCACACAACTGACTGTCTCTTGAAATACCTTCACCCTAGCACCAACTCTGCTTTTTCTCAAGACATTCAGTGGCACATGACAGAAATACCACTCATATGTAATTTCTTTAAGAAAAAGTGAATATCTTGACTCAGATAATGGAAACAAAAGGGGATAGATATTATGGTTTCAGTTAGGGTTTGAATCAGAAGCTCAACTGAATCTTGTCAAGACAACAGTTTTTCTGTCTTTTGTTCCTACAACCACCAGGCTAGGTGTTATATAAAGCCAGCCGTCAATAGCTACAGTATTAGTATTTGCTATCTGTTAAATAAACCCCAGATAAATGTGTGCATCTTTTCCCTGATGGCTCTAGTCAAGATCTGGAGACTCCGATAATTCTAGCTTAGGTAACATAACTCCATCTGATTCAATTACTACTGGCCAACTGCATGTATATGTTGTCAGTTTAAACAAGATTACTTAAACCAAAAACAAATACGGTTTAGCTTTTAAAATAATACAAAATTTTATTCCAAGAAGAAGAAAGAAAAGATGCTGGGGAAAAGGGCCAACAAAAATTCCTCTACTAGGCCCTGGATGGTTAGGATAGTTGGATAGAGCATCATCCTGAAACAACAAGGTTGCGGGTTCAATCCCCAGTCAGGGAACACATAAGAAACAACCAATGAACACATGATTGAATGGAACAAAAAATGATTGCTTTCCTTCTTTTCTATCTCTTCCTCTGTCTCTCTAAAATCAATCTGTCTCTCTAAAAATCAATCAATAAATTAAAAAAAAAATCCTAGCCAGATAATTTAGTTGGTTGGAATGTCATCCTGAAGTGCAAAGATTGCTGGTTTGATCTTAGGTCAGGGCGCCTACAGGAATAGCTCAATATTTCTGTCTCTCTGTTTCTTTCTCCCTGCCACTGTCTCTCTAAATTAAGTAAATAAATTAATAAAGGGAAGTACAGAAAAAGAAAAACATTTCTTCTACAGAGTACCACAATAAAAAGTGCATAAGCATATTTTCAGAAATATTTACAAGCTTATCATTTTGTACTTTGGAGAACTCAAATGAGATTTTTGCTTTCATAAAGATGAGCAACAACATCAACAAAAAACTGTGATGAAGAGAAACATATGACAAGATGTCAGCCTGCATACTAGTTAGTCCTGTTTTTTTTTTGTTTGTTTGTTTGTTTTTTGTATTTTTCTGAAGTTGGAAACAGGGAGGCAGTCAGACAGACTCCCGCCTGTGCCCGACTGGGATCCACCCGGCATGCCCACCAGGGGGCGATGCTCTACCCATCTGGGGCATTGCTCTGTTGCAACCAGAGCCATTCTAGCGCCTGAGGCAGAGGCCATCGAGCCATCCTCAGTGCCTGGGCCAACTTTGCTCCAATGGAGCCTTGGCTGCAGGAGGGGAAGAGAGAGACAGAGAGGAAGGAGAGAGGGAGGGGTGGAGAAGCAGATGGGCGCTTCTCCTGTGTGCCCTGGCTGAGAATTGAACCCGGGACTCCTGCACACCAGGCTCTACCACTGAGCCAGCCGGCCAGGGCCTAGTCTTGTTTTTATCAGCACTCTTTTTTTTTTCAATTTAGAGCTTCTAAATTCAAATTAATTTATTCATTTTTATAAATGTATATATTTATTCCAATGCCATATGAAACATACATTAGGCAGTCATGTGGTAAATTTGATCAGTTTAGACACATATTATATTAATAAAAATATTACTTTTTTTTAAAGCTAGTGTTCACTTATAAGTATTATTTTTCCAAATTTCCAATTAATTGCCTCGTTTTCACTTCTTGCTCTATACAGGCCATTCTCTACCAGCATTAGGGATGGCTTCTAGACATTTCAGGAAACTTGGAGCTGAGTAGAAAGGGCATAAGCAGGAACTTATCTTGAAGGCTTATGTTTCTCTTCTATGGTCTTTGAGAGAATGCAGTTTATCTTTTAGGCATTTTAATTATAATGACCAAGTTTCTCAGCCTGATAATTTAATTCTCAGGCATATTTCTCTTGAAACATATTTATTTAAAAAACAAACAACAAATAAAGAGGATATTTTAAGTGTTAGAAAGACAATTATTATAGTAATTTATCTTTTTTGAAATGAATAACTTGAAATCGAATCTATGGTTGAGTTATGGTTAGCTCCCAAAAGTGAAGTGTTTACCAGGAAGAGGGGGGCGTGGGGAGGGGAAGTAAAGAGGGACAAATATAGTGATAGAAAGTGATTTGACTTTGGGTGATGGGCACACAACACAATCAACAGTTCAAATGCTATAGAAATGTTTACCTGAAACCTATGTACTCTTATTGATCAATGTTATCCTATTAAATTTTATTTTCTAAATAAAAAAAGGAAAATTACAGTTATTTATAGACATTTCTGAAATACTTTAATCCCTGCTGGAAGTGTGAGATTAGAATTAGAAATATACTAAGATAAAACTGCTGGACATCCTTAAGATATCTAATAAAAATCATAGGGTCATTCTGTAGTACTCCAGCCCACTGGGAACTACCAGGGTCGCATGGAGTAAACCTACTCAAGACACAAATTTATGTCAAGAGGAAGAGAGGGAGACCTACCAAGTGAGGCAAAGAAGACTTCCTGAATCTCCTTCTCCCTTAGGTTTTATTGATCAGAAGCAGAACAGAGGTAACAGGATTACAAGGGAGGGAGACCGGGTGGAAAGGGGAAAGCATGACTAATAGCCATTTTGCTGACATGGAGAAAGGGCTAATTTGGGTCAGTACATTTATTTCTTTTGCTAATTAACAAGCACAAAGGAAGGGGCAATGTAGAACATCTAGGCTAATTATCTAAGGCCTGTTCACATGCATTTCTATGTGTCTACACAAAGGTCACTCATTCACATTGCTTCTTGGTGTTTGCATCCAAGAGATATTCACTCAGGGCTTTTAACTGAAGTTCCCCAATCCAAGTCATAGAGGATTCAAGATTAGATGGGTGATTCTCTACATCATTCAAAGATAGTCATTAAAGTCATTGAAGCCTAAAATAAGTTGTGAAAAGAGCTGTGCTGTGAAAGTTAACAGAAGGGATTTTGGGTCAGAGTTAGGAAGCCAGGGTGTGTAGGCTCAGATTTACAATATTTCTTGCTCAAAGTTTAATGTTTCTTTTCATCAACTTGCACATCTAATATGCAGGGTTAATAAATATTAACTGTCATTAAGTTCCTTCTAGTGAAGATAAAAGAGATACTACATAAATACACCACTATGTACAAAAGCTCCAAAGAGGAGAGAAAGCACGTAACCCAAAGTTAGACAAGTTAAACAAATAGCATGTGAATTAAGAGATTTGCTTTTATTCAAAAAATTTTTAAGATTTTATTTATAGATTTTAGAGAGATGAGGGAGAGAGGGAGAAGGGGGGAGAAGTGAGAGCTTCTTATATGTGCCTAGACAGGGCAGAATGGAGTTTCAAACTGGTGACCTCAGCATTCCAGGTTGACATTTATCTACTGTGCCACCACAGGTCAGGCTCAAGGTTTTATTTAATGATAAACAAAGAGGATCTAGTACAGAGTTTTCTTTTCTTTTTCCTTCTTTCTTTCCTTTTTTTACAAAAAGCCCAGAAAAGTCATCTCACTAAAAAGGGCATAATGTTTCTTTGTACTCCTCCTAAGCAGCTAGCTACTTGCCTATGTAATTCATCCTTTACTTACTGGTAAAGACAGAAAATAATAAATATTCCTAATTAGTAGAGAGATTTCTTTATACCTCAAGTTAATAATTTCATATCTGTATTAGAGGGTATTGCTTACATATCTGTATTTTTGTAACCCAAAGAAGCAGAGAACCTTTACTTCCTATTTCTCAATCATCTATCTATAACACTAGTTAGAAGAAAAATGTTCTGGACTGGAAAGGCCAGCTCTGGCTTTGCTCCCATACTCCCCTAGTCCAATCCTATTCTATTTCCTTTAGACTTAGGATTTATGATAAGCATAATTTGATGATAATGATGATGATTATCATCGTTACACCCAGATCTTATATGTATTTAATGTTACGGAAACATTGACTAAATTGAATTTGTGGATTCTGAGTTTCCCACCCATCTCTTACAATTATTTTTTGTTGTGAAAGGAAATGAATTTCAGATCTGAGATAACTATTCCACAAAATAATAGATTAGAATGGACTGCTCAGTCATGGGCCTTATATGCCAAATATTTTTTTAAATTGCTAGAGGTATGGTCCATTTGACAAATCCAATACACAAACTTAACTTGTGGCACATATACAAGACATTACACCTAACAATATAAGAATATATGCTCTTCTGAAGAATACACAAATATTTATTAAAACAAACAACATAAGTCCACAAAATAAATTACAACAGATGTTTTAAAAAATTAGTGCCACTCATTTATTATTTTTCTATAAAAATTTAAATTATTAATTACAAACCAAAAGATAAGTGAAAAATATCATGCATTTCAAAATTAAAATCACACACCAATATAACTGTAATTGAAAAAAGAAATTCTAATTAATGTTAAAAAATACTCAGGACTAACCCACAAAGACAATACTTTATAAAGGTGTGGAATGCAGCAACTATATACTTAAAGGGAAATCTGTAAGCTTGAATTTTATATTAGAATAAAAGAATGGGGGAAAAAATCTAATAAATGCAAAAAAAGTAGAAGGAAAAAATAAGCATTTAATAGTAAGAACTCACAGGACCACAAGTTGGTACTTTGTAATTTTAAATAAATAAACAAACACTGGTTATGTTAATTAAGAAAATAAGAAGAAAGGAGGTGTAAATAACATTCAGAATAAAAAGGGAAATGAATATACAAATATATAGCCAATTTTTAAAATTAAAAATGAACATTGCTAATAAATTTGAAAACTTATACCAGTATTTATTCCTGTTGATAGTTGAATTAAATAATTGTTTGGTGTGTGTGTGTGAGTGAGAGAGAGAGAAAGAGAGAAGAGGTGCCCTTTGCTTTGCAAGATATGGTTAAGCAACATGATTTGTCTTTAAGCTAGTAGCAGCCTGACCCCACCCACAGTTGTGACAGCTGAAATTGTCTACAGATATTGTCAAATGTCTTTTGGGGAACATAACTGCCCATAAATCACTGACTTAGGCAAAACAAAAAAATTATCAGAAAAATATAAATAAACAAAATAAAAAATCTGAACATCACACTCCAATGGCTATTATAGAATCTGAGTCAATAGTTAGAAATCTTTTCAGGAGGAAAATGCTCTAACTGGGTTTTAATTTTTAATTTTAAAAAATATAGAAACAATTTCAGAATACAGATAAGAAGAAATATTTTCCTACTATTACTATGAAGCTAGTATAGCATGAGAAAAATAGTTTAAGACAGAAAAATTATAAGTGAATTATTCTCATAAACAATAATTTAAAAATCTTTAATTAGGCCCTGGCTGGTTGGCTCAGTAGTAGAGAATTAGCCTGGGGTGTGAATGTTCTGGGTTCAATTCCCTGTCAGGGCACACAGGAGAAGTGCCCTTCTTCTTCTCCACCCCTTCCCCTCTTGCTTCTCTCTCTCTCTCTCTTCTCTTCCCCTCCTACAGCCATGGCTCAATTGGAGTGAGTTGGCCTTGGGCCCTGAGGATGGCTTCATGGCATGCCTCTGTCTCAGGTGCTAAAAAATGGCTCCAGTTGCAATGGAATAATGACCCTGGATGGGCAGAGCATCTCCCTCTAATGGGCTTGCCAGGTTGACTCTGGTTGGGGAGCATGTGGGAATCTGTCTCTGTTTCCCCTCCTCTTACTAAAAAAACCCCACAACTTTAATTATTAGCAAATTAAATCAGTTTGTTAACATAATGCATTTTGAACAAATTCAGTTTATTCTCGGATTTCAAAAACTATGTAACATTATATAATCTCTATGACATTTTTCCCATGAACGGATAGTAAGAAAAATGCTATTTGATTACTCAATAGTTGTTTAAAAATTTTAATAACATTCATAAATTGTAAACAAAATATAAAGAGAAGGGATTTTTTTCTTAACCAGAAAAGAACATCTATTAAAAACTTAAGAGTAAACTTCATTCTTGATAATAAAATGTTAAAAATAGTGTCTTCAAGCATGAACTCCAGAAAACCATGCTCACTACTTTCACCCCTATTTATTAATGTATTAGGGACTTTAGTCTCCAGGGTAAGGCACCAAAAGAGAAATACAATATATTTATACAGAAAAGAATGAATAAATGTCACATTTGCAGAGCACTTAACTATCTACCTAGAACCCCAGTATAATCTGTTAATAAAATTTTATAAATAATAAGATGAGTTAACTCTCTGGTTACAAAATAAAATTACATAAGTTAATTACATATGTATATATCAGTAAAAAATCAATTAGGTGATATGTTAATAGTAAAAGATAGCAGCAGAAAATGTAAATAACACTGAAATAATATATAACTAAATTTGTGTTTGACCCACCTAAAGAAAATTATCAAAGTTTATTAGAAGATATTAACAATGCCATAATTAGATATACCATGTTACTACTATGAAGACTCAGTAGTATCAAGATATCAAATCTTCTCAAATTTTATACATTTAAAACAATTTCTATTACAATCTCAATAGAATTGATTTTAAAACTCACAAGAAAGAGTAAATGGCCTACAAAGAACCATGAAGCATTTGCTAAAGAAAAAGGTGAGGCAGTTTTCCTGTCTGTTAACAAAATACAAAATAATATTGAATGGAAACTATAATTTTAATAAATTAAAAAATTGTTATAAAATTACCACAGGAAATTTTATACAGTATATGTGAGGAAAACATATACTGGCACCAGGATCAACAGATTGAAAATGTATCAGAATAGATGACCTACCAGTACACCCATGTATATATGGAAATGTGATCTATTGTATTTCCCCATTTATAAGATGTACCCCTTTACAAAAAATTTTGGGTCTAAAAACTGGGTGCATCTTATACAGTGGTTGTAGATTTTTTTACTTGCATTTTCTGCTCTCTTTTTTTGCGCGGATGAGGAGTTGTATGAATTTTATGATAAATAAAACTTGAGTTCAGTAACTTTATGTAATACATTTTTTTTTCAAATTTTAGGCCCCCAAATTAAGGTGCATTTTATACATGGGAACATCTTATATAAATACATGGGGAAATACAGTATGTCTCAGGTGGGTGTTACTGCCAATTCATACGGGAAAAATAAATTTGGTGATGCCTCACACCCTGTTTTAATGACTTAAGCTTACATAGCAAAACTTTAAGAATTTTAGAATTTAAAGAGAATGATCTTTTATAACATAGAGTTGAAAATATTTTTAAAGTAAGACAAGGTTTGCTAACCATAAAAGAAAAGATGGCCATATCTGATTGCATTATAATTAAGGACTTTTGTCTGTCAAAAGTAAAAAATAAGCTACACACATTGGAAGATATTTTCAACATAAAACCAGTAGAGAATATATAAAGAACAAGCGCAAATCAATAATTAAAAACACCAATAACCCTATAGAAAAAAAGAGCAAAACACGTAAGCAGGCATTTTATGGAAAGAAAAATATTAGTGGTCAAAAGCACAGGAAGAAATGCCGTGACTTGTTAGTAATTTAGAAAATAAAATGAAAGCAACAATGAGATACTTTTATACACTAATGGATTGCTTAAAATAAAGAATTTCAATAAATCATGAGTTGTTAATAATATATATCAATAGAGTCTTATGTAATATTTGTGGGAGTGCAAATTGGTACACCACTTTGTAAAACAATTTGACATTATCTTGTGGAGATAAGCATTCATTCCACTCCTAAATGACCACCATAAGGAAAGTCTTGCACTTATGCATGCCAGGAAACACAAATAGAATGAATATAGGAGCATTGTTCACATTAACAAAAACCTGAAAACAGTCCAAAATAACCATAGCCAGGAGAAAGAACAAATTGTTATATATTTACAAAATGTAACAATCTATCGAAATTAAAATGAATGACCTATTGCTCCTTACAAAAACTTTGATGATTTCTAGAAACATGATGAAATAAAATGTTGCAGGAATACACATACAGTGTGAGATCTTTTTAATAAAGCTAAAAATTAAACAAGCACTAGTTAGCATTCTTTAGGCATGCAAAGGTGCCTAATATATATATATATATATATATATATATATATATATATATATATATATATATATATATATATATATAACAGGGCATCATTAACACTGAAACTAAGATGGTGGGATTCTTTTTTGGCAGAAAGCAAGGGGATTAGATAGGAAAGAACACCAGTAGAAGTACAGGGTTTGAAGTATTCTAGTTTATAAACTGAGATGTGGGTTCATGGGTGTTTATTATTATGTTCCATAGTTGATGAATATATTACAAATAGTTTTGTATATATCATATATTATTTAATGTTTATTTATTTATATTAAATGAGAGGCAGCGAGGCAGAAAGACGATTTCTGCATGCGCCCCGACCAGGAACCATCCAGCAAGCCTCCTATAGGGCGATGCTCTGTTCATCTGGGGAAGCTGCTGGGTTGCTCTGGTTGCTCGGTAACCTAGTTATTTCAGCGCCTGAAGTGAGGCCATGGAGTCACCTCAGCACCTGGGGCTAACTTGCTCAAACCATTCGAACCATGGCTGTGAGAGAAGAAGAGAGAGAGAGGAAGGAAGAGCGTGGGAGGAATGAAGAAGCAGATGGTTGCTTCTCCTGTGTATCCTGACCAGGAAACAAATCTGGAACTTCCACATGCCAGGTCAACGCTCTATGGCTGAGCCAACCCACCAGGGCTAATAATTTTTAAAGTAACTAAAATTATGAGTTTGCAAACCCAGCATGGCTCTCTGTTTCAGAGAAAAAGCATAGCAGTTGATTGAGTATTGCTCAAGTCATAAAATCTCCAGCTTGAGACTAATTTGGGAAAAAGAGGAAAGGAAATGAGTGATTTCTAAAGAAAGTACTCCTCCTTCCCCTCCTCCCCTCTTCCTTCTCCTCCCCCTCCTTCTCCTCCTCCTCCTCTTCCTACTAATAAATAGAGCCACTATAAAATAGAGCCAGAGCAACCATCCTAGAGGAACTGCCTGCTATGTCTTATACCTCAAACCTTTCAAATGTTAAAACAAGGCAAAATAGCCTTTTGACTGAGCATAAAACACCCTGTGCCCCAAAAAGTGTTTTCAAGGGTGAAAGAAAGGAGATATGACTACCAGCCTGATGATACCATTCTGAAAATTAAAAGTATTCTTGGGAATACACATTACTATGTTATCTGCACCAATAGAAATGCCTTCCTTTTATTAATATAATGTCCGCCTTCCTTTTCTCATTATTACCTTTACCTTTGTTTCTTTTTTTATTTATGATTTTAATTTGTGTTTACATAGATGCAAGTGTCCCTCCGAATATATCTCCCCCTACCCCCTTATTCCCCTCGGCCCCACCATGCCCCCTCCCCCCAATGCTTTCCCCCTTTCCCTCCAGGATTTGCTGTCCTGTTCTCTATAATGCTGTGTTATGCATATATAATTTCATTAATTTCTTTCCCTTCTCTGATCCCATCTTCTCTTCTACTTTCCCTCTGACCTCTTTCCCTCTGGTCCCTTTGATCCCGCCTCTCCCTCTGTTCTGTTCCTCAGTTCACATTGTTCATTGGATTCCTCAAATGAGTGAGGTCATATGATATTTTTCTTTCTTTATCTGGCTCATTTTACTTAGCATGATAGTTTCCAAGTCCATCCATGTTGTCGAGAAAGGTAAGACTTCCTTCTTCCTCAGGGCCTTGTAGTATTCCATTGTGTATATGTGCCACAGCTTTTTAATCCACTCATCCACTGATGGACACTTGGGCTGTTTCCAGATCTTGGCTATTGTAAACAATGCTGCAATAAACATGGGGGTGCATTTCTTCTTTTGAATCAGTGATTTGGTATTCATAAGCTATATTTCTAAAAGTGGGATAACTGGGTCAAAGGGCAGATCTATTTTAAATTTTTTGAGGAATTTCCATACAGTTTTCCACAGTGGCTGTACCAGTCTGCATTGTGACCAGCAGTGCAGGAGGGTTCCCTTTTCTCCACACCCTCGCCAGCACTTATTGTGTGTTGATTTGTTAATGAGCTCCATTCTGACAAGTGTGAGGTGGTATCTCACTGTGGTTTTAATTTGCATTTCTCTGATGATTAGTGATGTTGAACATTTTTCATAGGTCATCTGTATGTCCTCTTTGGAGAAGTGTCTATTTATTTAGCCCATTTTTTGATTGGATTGTTTACCTTCCTGGTATTGAGTTGTACAAGTTCATTATAAATTTTGGTTATTAACTCCTTATCAGACTTATTGGCGAATATATTCTCCCATTATGTAGGTTGTCTTTTTATTTGGTTAATGGTGTCTTTTGCTGTGCAAAAGCTTTTTAGTTTCATATAGTCCCATTTGTTCATCCTGTCCTTTATTTCACTTGCCTGTGGAGATAAATCAACAAAAATATTGCTATGAGAGATAATGGAGAGTTTACTGCCTATGTTTTCTTCCAAGATGTTTATGGTTTCATGACTTATGTTTCAGTATTTTAGCCATTTTGAGTTTATTTTTGTGAGTGGTCTAATTTGGTGATCCAGTTCTATTTTTTTTTGCAAGTACCTGTCCAATTTTCCCAACACCATTTATTAAAGAGACTGTCTTTACTCCATTGTATGCTCTTACCTCCTTTGTCATATCAATTGTCCATATAGGTGTGGGTTTATTTCTGGGTTCTCTGTTCTGTTCCATTGATCTGTAGGCCTGTTCCTATGCCAGTACCAAGATGTTTTGAGTACAATGGCCTTGTAGTATAACTTGATATCAGGAAGTGTGATACCACCCACTTTATTGTTCTTTTTCAGGATTGCTGAGGCTATTTGTGTTCTTTTTTGGTTCCATATAAATTTTTGGAATATTTGTTCTATATCTTTGAAGTATGTCATTGGTATTTTAATAGGAACTACATTGAATTTTTAGATTGCTTTGGGTAATATAGACATTTTAATGATGTTTATTCTTCCTAACCATGAACACGATATATGCTTCCACTTGTTTGTATCTTCCTTGATTTCCTTTATTGATGTTTTATAATTTTCCAAGTACAAATCTTTAACCTCTTTTGTTAAATTTACCCCTAGGTACTTTATTTCTTTTGTTGCAATAGTGAAGGAGATTATTTCCTTAATTTCTCTTTCAGACAGTTTACTGTTTTTGTATATAAATGCCACTGATTTCTGAATATTGATTTTATATTCTGTCATCTTGCTGAATTTATTTATCAGGTCCAGTAGTTTTTTGACTGAAACTTCAAGGTTTTCTATATACAGTATCATATCACCAGCAAATAATGTTAGTTTTACTTCTTCTTTTCCAATTTGGATGCCTTTTATCTCTTCTTCTTGTCTGATTGCTGTGGCTAGGACTTCCAGAACTATGTTGAATAAGAATGGTGAAAGGGGGCACCCCTGCCTTGTTCCTGATCTTAAGGGAATTGCTTTTAATTTTTGTCTATTGATTATGATGTTGGCTTTGTCTATTGATTATGTTGTCATAAATGGCCTTTATCATGTTGAGGTATAACCTCTGTATCCCCACTTTGCTGAGAGTTTGGATCATAAATGGGTGCTGGATTTTATCACATGCTTTTTCTTCATCTATTGATATTATCATGTGACTTTTATTCTTTCTTTTGTTTATGTGTTAAATCACATTGATTGATTTGCAGATATTGTACCAGCCTTGTCTCCCTAGAATAAATCCCACCTGATTATGTTGTATGATTTTTTTTCATGTGTTGCTGGATCCAGTTTGTTAATATTTTGTTGAGAATTTTAGCATCTAAGTTCATCAGGGATATTGGCCTATAGTTTTCTTTCTTTGTAGTGTCTTTGCCTGGTTTTGGAATCTGTATTATGCTTGCTTAATAAAAGGAGTTTGGAAGTCTTCCCTCCTCTTGAATTTTTTGAAATAGGCTTGAGAATAGGCTTGAGAACTAGGAGTTAGTTCTTTGAATATTTGGTAAAATTTGCCTGTGAAGCCATCTGGCCCAGGGCTTTTGTTTTTTGGGAGATTTTTGATAACTGTTTCAATTTCATTTGATGAAATCAATCTGTTTAGATTTTCTGATTGTTCTATATTGATTTTTGAAAGATTATATGTTTCGGGGAATTTGTCCATTTCACCTAGGTTGTCTAATTTTATGGCATACAGTTCTTCATAGTATTTTCTTACAATCCTTTGTATTTTTGCTGTGTCAGTTGTTACTTCTCCTTTCTCATTTCTAATTTTATTTATTTGAGTCCTCTCTCTTTTTGTCTTGGTGAATCTGGTTCAAGGTTCATCTATCTTGTTTACCTTTTCAGAGAACCAGCTCTTGGTTTCATTGATCCTCTGTATTGTTTTTTTTAGCCTCTATGTCATTTATTTCTGCTCTGATCTTTATTATTTCCTTCCTTCTACTTCTTCTGAATTTTACTTGCTGTTCTTTTTTTAGTTCTTTTAGATGTAGGGATAAATTGTTTATTTGAGCTTTTTCTATCTTCTTAAGGTATGCCTGTGTTGTTATGAACTTCCCTCTCAGAACTGCTTTTTCTGTGTCTCATAAATTTTGAGTTGTTAATTGTTTGTTTTCATTTGTTTCAAGAAAAAATTTTATTTCTTCCTTGATCTCATTTTTAACCCATTTCTTATTTAATAACATGCTATTTAGTTTCCAAGTGTTTGAGTGTTTTTCAGTTTTTCTATTGTATTTGATTTCTAGTTTCATGCCATTATGATCTGAGAAAATGCTTGATATGATTTTAGTCTTCTTAAATTTGTTGAGACTCATTTTGTGTTCTAGCATGTGGTCTATCCTAGAGAATGTACCATGAGCACTTGAAAAGAATGTATCGTATATAATCTGCTGCTTTAGTGTGAAAGGTTCTAAAGATATCTATTATCATAGATATCTATGATCTAGTGTGTCCTTTAAGTCTGTTGTTTCTTTGTTAATTTTCATTCTTGAGGATCTATCCAGTGATTTTAGTGGGGTATTAAAATCTCCTACTATTATAGTATTGTTGATCTCACCCTTTATGCCCATCAAAATCTGCTTTATATATTTAGGTGCTCCTATATTAGGTGCATGGATATTTATAATGGTTATATCTTCTTGTTGGATTGCTCCCTTTAGCATTATGTAGTGACTTTCTTTATCTCTTACTATAGCCTTTGTTTTAAAGTCTATTTTTTCTGATATAAGTATTGCTACCTTAGCTTTTCTTCATTTCCTTTTGCATGAAATATTTTTTTTCCATTCTTTCACTTTCAGTCTATGTGTATCTTTCATTTGAAATGTGTCTTTTGTAAACAGCATATGTATGGGACCTGCTTTTTTATCCATGCAGCTACCCGATGTCTTTTTTTTTTAATTTTTTTATTTTATTTATTTATTTTTTTATTTTATTTATTCATTTTAGAGAGGAGAGAGAGGGGGGGAGAGAGAGAGACAGAGAGAGAGAGACAGGGGGGAGGAGCTGGAAGCATCAACTCCCATATGTGCCTTGACCAGGCAAGCCCAGGGTTTTTTGAACCGGCGACCTCAGCATTTCCAGGTCGATGCTTTATCCACTGCGCCACCACAGGTCAGGCCGATGTCTTTTGATTACAGCATTTAGTCCATTTACACTTAAGGTTATTATTGATATGTAGTTGTTTATTGCCATCTTATTCTTTAAATCTACATCCCTCTTTTACTCTGTCCCCCCCCCTTAGTTCTGTTTACAGCATACCTCTTAACATTTCTTGTAGTATTGGTTTGGTTGTAATAAATTATTTGAGTTAATTTTTTTTTGTCTGGAAAGCTTTTATTTCTTCTTCAGTTTTAAATGATAGCCTTGCTGGATAGAGAAGTCTTGGTTGTAGGCTCTTGTTTTGCATTACGTTGAATACTTCTTGCCATTTTCTTCTGGCCTCTATATTTCTGTTGAGAAGTCAGATGTCTTCCTTATGGGAGCTCCTCTTTAGGTAATAGACTGCTTTTCTCTTACAGCTTTTAGGCTTTTTTCTTTATCTCTTAATTTTTGTATTTTAATTATAATGTGTCTTGGTGTTGGCCTCTTTGGGTTTATCCTTAATGGAACTCTCTGTGCTTTTTGAACTTGTGTGACTTTTTTCTTCATCAATTTAGGAAAGTTTGCAGCTATGATTTTTTCAGTCAGATCCTCTATCCCTTGTTCTTTCTCTGTCTCCTTTAGGAATCCCTATGATACAGATATTATTTCTCTTCATGTTGTCACAGAGCTCTCTTAGAGTTTCCTCAGACTCTTTGAGCCTCTTTTCTTTTTGCTGCTCTGCTTCTGTGCTTTCAATTATCTTGTCCTCTAACACGCTGATTCTATCCTCTGCTTCATCCATCCTGCTTTTAATTCTTTCTAGTGTAGTCTTCATTTCTAATATTCTATTTGTCATTTCTGACTGATTCTTTTTTATGATTTTAATGTCTTTTTTTATACCTGCTGTCTCTTTATTTAGGTGCTCAGTATGTCCATCCATTGTTGCTGTAATATCCTTGAGCATTCTAATAATCATTATTTTAAACTCAGTATCTGGGAATTTGGTTATTTTCATCTCATTCAGATTTTTCTCTGGGGATTTCTCTTGTTGATTCATTTGGGTTGCATTTCTCTGCCTTCCCATTTTGTATGTGTATAAGAAGGCTCTGGCCACAGGAGTCCAATGGGTGTGGCCTTGTGTTCCTTAGGTGTGGTCTGTCTGCAGGCCTGCCACCCCCTCTGATGCCACCTCAGGCGTTCAGGCATGGGCATTAATGGTGCCAACCCACTGCAGCTGTTGCTGCAGCTTCCTCTTCACCTTCATGGGTGGGACTATTTTTGTGTGCCTGGGCTACAAGCCCTGGTCAGTCTGGCCTTCTCCCTGCCCCAGCTGGTGGGACTGCAGTTACTGTGTCCAGGCTGCAAGGCTTGGCTAGTCTTTGCCCTGCCTATGCAGGCGAGACTGTGCTCACACACCAAGGCCATAAGTTTCACCTGGTTCCCTAGTGGGTGGGGCTACGCTCCTACACCCAGCCACAAGTCTCAGCCTGTTCCTCGGCTTTTGCCTTGCCCCTGCTGTTACTGCAGGCAGGCCCACTCTCCTGTGCAGCCTTGGGTTGGACCACTTTTGTGCATCCCCTCCACAGCTGCATCTGGCTACCAGCCTCCATTCCTCCCAGGTGGGACTGCGCTCATGCTGGGGCCTTATTTGCGGCTGGCCTTGGCTTCTGCCCCCGAGGGAGGGACTGTGCTCATGCACCGACCTCAGCTGTGATCAGCCCCTGGCTTCTGCACCCACAAACAGGACCGTGGTCCCATGTCCTGCCACTGTCCAACCTCTGAAGAGCATTCATCAGTGTGGGGGTGGCGATGCAGCTCAGACCTTAGCACTCAAAACTGTATCCCCGATGGCTCCCTGCTTCTGAGCAATTTTTTGCTCTGACTGCAGCAGGAGAGCTTCTGTTTGGCTGGTGACCTGCTTCCCTTTGATGGTATTGCTGGTTTCATGAAAAATATTCACTTTAGATTTGGTGAGTGACTCAGCCCAGGGGTTACAGTGGCTGTCCCTCAAAGTATTTCTCCTTGTGCTTCCTAGACTACACTCTCTTCCTGCTACTCTGGTCCTCTCAGCTCTCCCTGTCTCCCAGATCCCCAGGTGAATGGTTGTGAAAGAGGTTTTCTGTGAGGACCCTTTAAGATGCATCCTGGGTCTGAGAAATCTGTCTCTCATGAACAGTATCCTGGCTTGTTTTGCAGCTAAATACTGCCTGTACACCTCTTCTTGGCTCTGGGGCTGTAGACTGGGGCTTCTTTCCTGGGGCCCAGGACCCTCCCCTCTTTGCTAAACTCCTCTTCCACCATGCAAGTCCCTCTGGGCTGCCACTCGCTCCTGGGAGCTAGGCAACCCTCTCTGCATTTCTGCTTTTCCTACCAGTCTCAGTGTGGCTTCTTCAGTGATCCTTGGTTAAAGAGTCCTCTTAGTTTAGTCCAAAGTTGGTTTTTCTAGGTGATTGTTCTTAAAATTAAGTTGTAATCCACTTCTGGGAGGTGGAAGCTCATACATCTGCCTACTCCATTGCTATCTTGCCCTACCTTTGTTTCTTAATTGGAGCATTATTTAGGTTTCTGTCTGAATCAATGCTTCTGGAATAGCTATTCTTATTGATCTCAAATAAATACCTCTTGCCTCTCATTTTGAAAGGCCTTTTTTATTTAGGTTAACACTGGGAGGCCAATTCTAATAGCTTGAATGGTTAGCAGTCTAGTAAAGTATATCCAAACAGAAGTTTGAGAATTTGTTAAGAGATTTTTTATTACTTAAAACCAGCCTTTCCCTGTAGGTGTGAGGCTGATAAATGAGACCATATCTGAAAATTAAAACAAATTTTTTTTCTATCAAACAATTGATTGGAAAGCAACTGTTGTATGACTAAGTTGCAAGCTAATGTATCTATTTTTTAAAAAAAATGAGAGATTGAGTGATAGAGAGACAGACTCCCACAGAAGCCCCAACTAGTGTTCACCTGGAAAACTTCGTCTGGCTATGCTTCAATCAACTGAGCTATCCTCATTGCCCAGGCCCACTCTTGAGCTAATTGAGCCACTGGCTGCAATGCAAGAGGGGAGGAGGGAGAGAAGAGGAAGAGAGAGAAAAAAAGAAGCTGATGGGTGCTTCTCATGTGTGCCCTGACTGGGATCAAACTAGGACATCTGCACACTAGCCAGTGCTCTATTCATTGAGCCAACATCTAGGGGTGCATCTTATTTTGACTCAGTCAATTTCACACAACAGAGTCTGTCTTTCAAAATATTCTAGCCCTCATACCAATTTTGTTTTTTGTCAAGAAATTCACTGGCAAGTAACAGACATACCATTTAAATAAAAAAAAATTTTTGAGAAAAAGGGAATTTCTTGACTCAGATAATGGAACCTGGAGCATTTTACCATACCCACAACAGAAACTAAAAATGCCTCCTTGCTGTAGCAAAAAATAAGATTCCTTCTTTTTTTTACAGCACAGTATTATTCCACTATGTAAATGCACCACGGCTCTTTTATTTACTCATTTACGGATGGGCACTTGGGCTGCCTCCAAGTCTTGGCTATTGTAAGGAAAGCTGCAATAGAGGGAAAGGGGGGTGAGGAGTAGGTGAAGGTGGACAAAGTCGGGATAAATGGGGATGGAAAAAGACTTTGCTTTGGGTGATGGGTGCACGATGCATTGTGCAGATGATATTTTTCTGAGTTGTTCACTTGAAACCTGTATAGTTTTGTGAGCTAATGTCACCGCAATAAATTCAATAAAAATATAAATGAAAAAAAATGCTTCCAGCCCTGCTAATGTCAAAATATCTTTCTGTGAATGAACAATGGTAATGGCAAACAGCACGTGGAAGAATAGAGAAGTACATGTGAGTATGTATGACAGAGAATAAAAGGGGAGGAGGGGGAGAGAGAAAAATGGAGAGAGAGAGATTTTTCTAGGTTTGAAACTGGTCCCTTGTTCCAAGATTTGTTTCCTAAGTTTTCTCATTTGTAGAAATATTTGTTGCTTATTATTTGATACTGGAACATATAAAATTCATTCACCTGTTTGCCATCTTCTATGACTTCATTCTCTGGATAAAGAGAACAGTCTTTTGGATTTTGACTTTGTCACTTCCCAGTTGTGTGTTCTTTCAGAAATGTTTGCTCCTCAGAAATAGTCACTGCTTTTTGTGAGGATTCAATTAGTTGCTACTTGCTTGGCTAAGAGTTTGGCATACCACTGGCATTTGACAAATGCACATCCCTCATCTCATCAGTCTTTTAAAAAATCTTAAGTACTGTCTAGAGATCTGATCACAGCCTAGGAGGTGTGCAAGTCACATTTGTGATTACGTGTAACATGCATCCTCACTTTAACACGCAGAACTAAAGATACCCAGAACATCAATGCTTTGCTGCAGAAAATTCAGCCAGGAGAAGGCAGACAGTACTAAAACCCAACATACTTCTCCCTACTATCTGCAAAACACTTCCTGTGTCTCAGAACAAGTTACCAAGTACTTGTATTTACTTGTTTCATGTTCATGTAATATCAGAATTCTGCTCAATGATCAGTAATTAACATAGCTATAGCTTTTATTTTTATTTTTTATTTTTTTTTTGGTTTAGATTCATTTTATTTTATATTTTATTTTATTTTTTTATTTATTCATTTTAGAGAGGAGAGGGGGAGAGAGAGAGAGAGAGAGAGAGAGAGAGAGAAGGGGGGAGGAGCTGGAAGCATCAACTCCCATATGTGCCTTGACCAGGCAAGCCCAGGGTTTCGAACTGGCGACCTCAGCATTTCCAGGTTGACGCTTTATCCACTGCACCACCACAGGTCAGGCAACATAGCTATAGCTTTTAAAGAAACCCTTCTGCACTCTGGTCATTTTTCTTGTACAATGTTTCAGTTCATTTTGGGGGAACCATTAGCAGCTATCTGATTGATAGCTTTAATCTGAGAGCTAAATTCAATTTTTTTTCCTTTAAGAAATACTTACACTTTATAATTTGTCACTATAGAATTAATTTCAGCTGACTTCAAAATTTTGACAATGACTGTATTTCTCTCCATTTGTGTATTCTGTATAACTCAGATTGAACTCTTTTTAAAGTGAATGAGAAAGTTTTTTTTAAAGGTTAAATTTATTCAAGTTTTTGAAAAAAATATTAAAAGAGAGCTGTCTTTTACTGTCCTATTTTCCCAAAGAATTTAGGAAATAGACATTTGTCAGTATTTCAGGATTCTAGAATTTATACATGGAAATAGATTTTCAAAGTAAAGTATTTCTCCTGGAGGAAATTTGAAGCAATGATTACCTACATAAAATACAAGTGTTTTTCTAATGTGCTCCCCTAAAAGAAAATAGCTTAGAATAATAGAAATAAAAAAATTTAGGAGGATTAAACACAAAAAGAAGACACTTCATCCACCTTTTAACATGCTGATCATATTATTATTTTAATTGATAGTGGAGAGCAATGAGCATGAAATAATCATACAGAAATCCCATGCTCAAGCTCCCAGGTAAGGCAGCACTTTTTCAAAGTTATTAAAGACACAAACACTTGGGGATATATTTTTCAGTGTACAATTTTGACCCATTTTTAAGACTTAGTTCAGAGCCTGAAGATAGTACAAATCATTGTTTCAGAGGTTCCATAGAGAAACCTCATAGAACTTAGCAACAATAAGATGTGACTTGAACATATTTGTTTTAAGGGATGCTAAAAGGGTTCTTTTACAGAAATTTAAAGAATAGTTATCTGAGACAATATAGGTGCAATAATGTAAAATGTAAGAAACTGTGTTTGATGGTATTATTATTTTTACTGTTACATATTTCTGTTGATTAAGATGTTACCTTTAGATAACATCACTATTTGAGTATAGCTTAAAAGTAATTTACCCTTGCAGATGGCAAATATCAATGACTTTTATTTCTACCTAGCACAGAAGACCTGCTATGATGATTTTATGGCAGAGTGAAAAAACATGGAAATCTTTCTCATATTTGAGTGGAGTTTGTCTGTGATTACAGAATCATTAGTTGGAGAATACAGCCTGTGCAGCATTAATTTCCGACCTTTGTGGTTTCTTGGTACAAGGAGGGGATAATAGAGTTATTACTTGGGCATGGTTTATAAATCACCTATATTTTTCCACCTAACTACTCTGCATTTAGCATTCTTGTTTACTTAGAAGGCAGACAAATATAGTGTCTGCTTGTAAATATCAATAACATTTTCTTCTAAAATAAATTGAAATTCAAGAAATTAAAGTCTGTGGGCCAGAAAGTTGAGGGAAGTCCTGGTGACTAGTAGATAGGATTCACAGAATTTTCATTTGGTTGGATATGGATGCTCACCAACAGAATGAACAAGATTTCTGTCTTGAGCTTTGGCTTATCACTGAGGAGTACTTTGTAATATTAAAAGTGTAAACATTTTCTGTAAAATTTAACAATAATTTAATTAAAATTTGACTTATCCTGCCTAAATTGCCAGATGTTGATAATTTCATTTCATACATAATGAATCATCAGTATTATTATTACTAGAAAACTGCTAATATTAAAATCCCACACATGAAAAGTAGTTTTTAGATAATTGTATTACAGGTGCTTTTGTTATTTATTTGTCTATTTTTAGTAAATATCAATATTTCCACTTGAATATCACTATTCATGTTTTGTTACCTCCCATTTACACTATTAATTAATTTTTATTTATAGGTTTTAAGTCTCAAAAATTCTAATAATTTGAAAAAAAAATGACATTACTTAATTTTGGGTTAGTCCATATAAAAATTATCTGATGTCTCAGAATCAAGCCACTTTTATTTGTTAAAATGTCACTTATTGTATTCAATAAAATAAAAAATAATAATTTTGCATTCTAAAAATGAATATATGGCCCTGGTCGGTGGCTCAGTGGAAAGAGTGTAGGCCCAGTGCATGGATCTCCTGAGTTCAATTCCTGGTTAGGGTACACAAGAGAAGCAACTATCTGCTTCTCCCCCCATTCTCCTGTTCTCTCCGTCTTCTCATCCTACAGCCTGTGGCTTGATTGGCTCAAGCATCAGCCCTGGATGCTAAGGATAGCTCAGTTGGTCTGAGCATCTGCCCCAGGCAAGTTTGTTGTTCAGTGGATCCCAGTCAGAGCTCATGTGGGAGTCTGTCTCACTAACTCCTCTCCTCTCGCTTAAAAATTAATTAATTAATTAATTAAAATAAAGGAATAGAACTTTCTCATCTAAATACATTTATTTCTGCTTTTGTCTAGTAATAGCCACTTTGAGGGCATAAAATTTCTGGTGTTTCATTATTCTACCCTCACTGTGTCTAGAAAGCATGTTGGTATATTCAGAAAGATCAAACCAAACAGCCTGGACCATACATAGCCTTGTCATTTTTCTAATCCAAGGTGACCTATACAGTCACTGTTCCAGAAGTCCCAGTGTGCACAGGCTCAATTTGATCCATTTAAATATGGGTCAGACTTTCTCCTTGTGGGCACATATCCCTCTCCAGGCCTTACCCCAAGGGACTTGGTGTCCTACCTTCACTTTACTGTTTACCTCATTTACATGTCACTTATATTCCTCTTTTTAATATTTTTATCACAAATTAGTTATCTGTTGAAACTCCAAATGTATACTTGGACACTTTTGTGACAAAAAACATATTAATATTCATTCACCTTCTAACTTTGCCTTTTTCCCAAAGTCTTGTTGATATATATACATTTCATTAATTTATTAATAATTCATCTTATTTCTGCTGTATATATTAATATCTTTTCCTCCACCTAATCAATAGTCCCCTCCTCTGAATTCTGTATTTTCACTGCCCTCTGGAAGTCATGAATGTTTCTCTGTAGTTAGAGAACCATTTCCAAGTGACTCATGATACCACACATTCTATTTTAAGGTAGGGTGGGTTGGGCCATGTAGGGATAGGGCTGGGGTAGGCTGTTGAAGGAAGAAAAGTGTTCTGGTTGCTAAGCAACCACAGCATACTTAGAGTTCTCAGATGCCATCCTGTGTAACATATGAACAGAGACTAAAAGTGTAGTTAAACATAATGACAATGATTTATTACCCAACAAAACAACTATAATGCTTTTGGTAAGAAATAGCATGTTCTTTCCTCTATTCCCTTCTCAGAAACACACAGTTATCATCAAAGAGAAGAGAACTAAAAACTTACATCTTCAGTGAAATCAAGGATTAGCTAGAACTCTAAAGTACAGTTTAAGAAGAACAGAGCCAAATTTGGGGAAACCTTGGGCCAAATGGAGAGAAAACACTGAGAGCCAGTGTGCACACTTCCAGATTTTCACTAGATTGCAGCAACTACCATTTGGAAAAGGCAGGCCGGCCACAGGAGAGGCTAGGAACATCCTTGGGGAGCCGGGTGCAGTAGGCAAAGCTCCGTACTGCAGAAAAGCAGAGGAGGCAGTTTGAAGGGGAAATGGCATATTTTTGGAACTTTCTGCAAACTAACTTCCTTATAAGAAGTTTGGAGATAAAGTAGGTGGAGGACGGAGAAAAAATCCTAAAATTTGCTTTCTCTTTCTATATATATCATCACTGGGAACCACATAGATTTCTTTAGGTGAGATACTTACCCCAAAATGGGCAACATAACATTCTTGAAGACAGACATAACTAGTTAGAGGATGGAACAGATACGGTCCATTTAGGTAAACACATGCACACACATGCAAATTAAATTTTCAGATCCTCTGCTCACTCTATCTCCCCTCCAATTAACACTCCACTCCATTCCTCCACCTCTCACCATCTCAGGCTTGCCTGAATAGCAAGTCTAGATAAAATGGTCTTAGTTTAAAAATTAAAGTACAAAGGATCACATGAAAGTTCTGCTTGGAAACTATGTATAAAAAATAATTAGAATGGAATCCATTAATAAAAAATTATGCACATTAGAAGAATTAATCCAGGAAACAAAAACAAAAATTCAGGAAAAAGACTTTCTGAATACTAGCAAAAATTTTTAAAGAAATAATAACTGCAAAAACAATTAGTTAAAGTTAATATATGAGATAAATTAAAATGAGAAAAGCCCATGTAAAAGAGTTGAAATGTAAGCTGGCAGACTTTAAGAAAGAACTGCAGTGTAGTAATAAAACTACCACAGAAATAACAGTTGCAATCCAAAAGGGAAAGACAAAAATAGGGCGTGGCTCAAAGCAGAATCGGATGCAGCAGAGACTTCAAAGTACTACACAAAATAAGATGGAAAAGGCAAAAACAGTAAGTTTTCAGGGAAAAGATGAAACGTAGAAAACAAAGAAATCTCCATAAAGAGATCCACATTCCTAGAAATGAGAAAAGATACTGTGAGTAGAAAACATTCAGCAATAGAACTGAGGAAAACATTCTAAAATAAAAAACTAAATCTGTACATTGAAAGCTATTTCTGAAAAACCTGTGTGGGAAAAATTCTTGTAACGTTAGTGAACGTCAGCAACAGCACCACAAAAAAAAAGCACCACAACAAAAAAATTCCTGGGGATGTAATGGTAGAAAAAATCACCTCCAATGGGCTAAACCTTGACAACCACTAAATTTTCCATAGCAGCAGTCCTTTCCAGAAGATAGGACAGCATGAATAGAAACGAGGCCAAAGAATTGTGGGGCTTACATTACTAAGTTAATGTTATATAATGTTATGGAATATGAAAAAAATTATTTGGGGCATTAGAACTACTTTTTGCTTACAATAAGAAATGAAAGTGCCCTCACATCCTCAGTTTTGTAGTTGAGAGCAAGTAAATGCTAAAATTAACAAATTATCACAGAGAGATTTAAGTAAAATACCTAACATTATCTTTTAATTAATAAAAAGACAATGTATTCATATAAGGCCACTATTAAAGAAAGAAATACATATAAAACCAAAAATAATTATAAGCCTTCCAAATTATAATAATGAAAAAATTCACACAGAAATACACAAAGCAAAACAAAAGAACATACTGAATATACTGTAGGGTCAGTGGAAAAAAAGAAATAATATAATAAGAGTTTATATTATAAAATATTTACAGTTACAGCCAAACTATTATACTATAAATGTAAATAAAACACCTATAAAAATAGACTTGACTCTCAGGATGGCTTTAAAAGATACAAACTACTGACTCTATCTGGGGACTAAATGAATAGAGAGAGAGCCCTGTGCACTGAGGTCGTGGGTTCAATCTACAGTGAGGGCTCATGTAACAGGCAGCCAATGAGTGAAATAACCAGTTTCTGCTTCTCTCTCTCTCCCTCTCTCTGCCTTCTTTTCTTTCTCTCTCGCCCCCTCCCTGTCTCTCTCACTGGCAAATCAATAGGAAAAAAGTTATGAACTACAAGCTATCTAATGAGATACACTTGAAACAAAATGTCACAGAAAGGTTAAAAGGGTAAAAATATCACACAGAAGCAAACAAAATAAAGAGCAGGGATCATAAGCAGACATTTAGATAAGATAAAGTTAAAATAAAATTCTTCTAAACAAGAATGCTTAAAATAACATATGCAAACCCAAATAAGAAGCTAGTATTTGTTTATTTTCTTCCTACTAAATAACAAAGCATTTAAAAGTGCAAATGGCAGAAAATATACAAAGGGCTTAATGTAGAAAATATAGTAGTTAGAATATTTAATTTTTATTTTATCCCATAAAACTCAAGTAATGGAAAAATAAATAAGGGTATGAATTGGAAGTTAACTTTTAAGGTGGACCACACACACACATACATCCAACTTTATGCACTAAAATTAGAGAATTAATTTTCTTTTCAAGTGCTATTTAATTTTAGAAAAACAAAGACATATAGGCCTCAGAAGAAGCTAAGTAAATTACAAAGAGGAAAAAGAAAACATCCAGGCAAGTATTTTGAATCACTGATGAGAATTTAAAATTGAGATGCTAATCCAAGGCTGATTACCTATGGTGTAACATTCCATAAAAAGAATTTGTCTTCTGCAAATATTTGAAAACAGGTTTTAGCCCAGGGCCTAGACAATCAATTCTGGATAGTACGGATTTGGATCCATGTCTTCAAGCATGTGTGGAGAGAGGCTGGTGTTTTCCTAATATGAATGCTGATGTACTGATTCTTGCACATTCAGCTGCAAACCAGAGACTTAGACTCCAACCTGTAATCATGCCATGAACAAGATTAGTGATTCCTCTGGAAAAAATGCTGAGCTGGTAGGCAAAGTTGGAACCAAGATTCAGCCACTTTGTATTGCTAATGTGCCCTGGCACTTGGCCACACTAACAGAGAGGCCTGTACTTCCCTGCCCATGCAATTTGAAAACTCTAAAGCCAAGGGTTGGGGTCATGTGTCCAGAGTCAAAATTCAGTCTTTCTCAATCCCAGTGGGATGCTCTGGGTTTCAGTGGGCAAGGGAACCCCTGTACACCTGTCTCCGTGTGCTCTCTCTAATAAATTTACCCCTGCTGGGTGATTTGTGTGTTTTCTGCCTACTTGCCCTAATTTGTATGGCAGTAATGACAGAAAAACATTATTTTAAAAGCGGAAATGTTACCATTCTCTCATAACTCTAATTAAAAGGAAAACTTTTAAAATCTATAATCAAAGACTATTAGATAAACACATGTTATAAAAACCGAAGAGGATAGAGCTAACACTGAGCTCAGAGGAGTAAGTATATTATATTAGATAAACATAATATGTATGATATATTATAAAACACTTATGTGGCCTAAAAAAAGGATGACAATAAATAAATTATTTCTTAATCTCAAGATTGAGGAAACACAGACCTAAAGAAAGAAAAAAAATAGAAAGAAATGCATTAGAAGACAAATAAAATGAATTAAAGAATAAAATCAAGAGTTAGTTCTCTAAGGAAATGAGTAATAAGATGATGAAACTCCTAGCTTGTTCTTTCAAAAATAAAAATACATGTTTAAAAGAAATTAAAAAGGAGAATGGGAAATTAAAAAGTATTTATTCTACAAATATTTATTGAATTCCTATTATATACCAGACACATTTCCAGGTAGGTTCTGAGTATACAACAGTTAATAAGACAAGCAAATATAAAATATACTGACCTCATGAAATCTGCATTCTCATGACAGAAAATAATTATGACAAAAAGTAAAATGTATAGCATATTAAACAGTGATGTTATAATAGAGAAATCACAAAGGGAAGTGAGCAATGCAGTGTGGTTATATTCGGGGAAACAGCAATATTTGGTAGGGTAGCTTGGGAAGTCACATTTGAGAAATTACTTGAGTTTGGTGAGAGAGTGAAGTCAGAGTCTGTCTGGAGGAAGTGATACAACCCAGGGAAAAAGCAAGTACGGAGTCTTGAGGCAGGAGCACGTTGGCCATTGGAAGGCTCTATACAGAGAAGGGACATTATCAGACTTGCTCTATTAGATGATCAGTTTGGTTGCTGGTTCAGAATACAACTAAAAAGGGGGAAAAGATAACATAAAAATCAGTTTATTGAAAAATATTATTACTAAATAAATAGGTTTTATTTATACAAAACAAGAAATTTGCAGTTCACTCACTCCTTTATATAAAGTGAAGATCGGAGGAGTTGCAAGCCAGAGAAAGAAAGAAGCAATGACCCAGACTATTTCTCCTACAAATGGGATAATGACTGACCTCTTGGCAAAAAGCTAAGACATTTGTGCTAAAGACTGACTGGCCTTATCTTTGGAGAGCTTTAACCAGGATGTACCCTATTTCTGACATGGCTTGTGATAAACAGACTTGGGATTCATAGATTTATGAGGTATAACCCTCCCTGGAGTAAGTCATGTATGACCTTTCTCATGATCAATTTGATTCCATTTGTGTAAATCAGGTTACTGTGGTCCCCACTTAAAACCTTACCAGCTACAGTGGCCTCGAGTGCTTTTGAGCAACAAGGAAGGGCTGAAGAATTCAGATGAGAGTACTGGGTTTCTCTGTTTCATCTCATGGTTAATTATACTCTTGAAATTATTATTATTAATATGGCTTGGTACTGAGTGATACTTTTGATTTGTAGGCCTTTTTGATAATTTGATTCTTTGTGTCATTTAAGCAATCATTCAAAAGAGAGATGATAATGGCTTGGTTCAGGGTAATGGCAGGAAAGGTGGTGAAAAGTGACTGAATTTTGTATATATTCAAAAATACAGCTAACAGAATTTCAAGAATTAAATAAAGGGTTTTGAAAGAAAGCAAAAAATTGAGTGATTGATTCAATGGTGTTTGATCTGGACAACTAACAATTTGGGGAAATTATAGGAGAGCAGATTTGGGGGTGGAATTAAGAATTTAATGTAGACATGTTAAGTCTGAGAGGCTCAAAAAGTACACAAGTAGAGTTGTGCAAACAATTGGTTATAAGGGTCTGCGGTTCAAGAAAGACCTTTGGGACAATCATAAAAATTAGGAAGCTCAGCATATGGTGGTATTTAAAGTCATACAACTAGAATGAGGTCCATGAGTATGGACAGAAAACAGAAGATATTCAAGGAGAGAGCTCTATGCTTCTCAGTGTTTAGGGGTTCAAAAGACAGTGAGAGGCCAACGAAACACTGAGAAATGGCCAGTGCAGTAAGAGAACATCCAAAAGAGTGACAAAGGTGTTAAGAAAGAAGTTATCAACTGTGTCAAATACTCTGAGGTCTGAGAAGGGCTGAAAATTAACCATCAGTGATCTTAACCAGAGTTGTTTAGCTTAGGTGGTAGGAGCGAAACCTTACCAGAGTAGGTTAAAAGAATATAGGAGGGCATAAATCAAAGAAAGCAAGCATGTTTAACTCTTCTGAGTTTTTCTGTAAAAGGGAGCAGATAAATTGGAGTTTCACCAGGAGAGTGAAATAGGATGAAAAAGATTCATTTTTCAGCTGGGAGAAACAATAGCATATTTGTAGAGTGGTGGGAAGTAGAACATAAGAAGAGAGAGAAATTGCTGATGCAGCAGAAGGATCTGCTAGAGCCATGTCCATGTGTGAGCAAAGGGATGAGGAGATGGCCTTAGACTGGAACACAGGCAGGCACCCTGTGCAACAAGAGAGAAGGCAGAATATGTGAGCACTGAAGCAGGAGGGTGGTGGAGCATTATGGAAGAAATGATCTCTGTGAGACAAGAAGCAGAATTCACTAGTTGAGAGACATAACCTCTTGCAAAGAGAAGAAATTATGAAATAAAATAAGATAAGGGTGAACTAAAATGGGTAACTACATTTGCCAGGCAGCCATAAAGATTCACAATTATTAGTGGTCCTGAGTTGGAAATGAAACCCACAGCATGCCTATGTTTTATCTCTAGTCGCATCCAACTGCAGGGAGGGTGGATCTGTGGAGTTGACAGATCATGGCTTAGTATAGAGAATATGACTAAATGGGAGAAGGGCTGGGAGATGAAGGGGTATGCCAGGGAATGATTTTGTTATTTGACCATGGATGGATTCTTAGGTGGGCAAGAAGAGCTTTAAGGACAGGGGGAAGATAATTATACTTCCTGATATCCAAATCTTGTGTCCTCTGTGTAATGCTAGTATCTTATCAGTTCTAATACAGTTAGACTTTTTGTGTATTTTTCATATGTAATTAACTGATAGGGTATCCAGATTTCCTTAGCCTGCCTTGTAAGGCTTGACATAATTGGTGCTAAGACACCAGAGAAGTATAAGAATCCATCCTCTTTGAGGGTATTTCAAAGGGAAAGAGTCCTCATAGCCTCTTATTGTAAGTATTTAGCTCTAGGTGGTAAAACAGTAACATCTATCCATACAGCTTCTTCTGTCTCTTTCATGAGCAAGAAATACTGCTTTTTGCTCCTGTGGCTGATAATTTTTTTCTTTAGCTTTATTCTTAGGAGAGATTTAACTTCTCCTTAAAACTGAGTTATAATTTTGTTAATATTATTTAGTATGATATGATTCTACTTTCTAAAAATAACAAAGGCTTCAGAATTGTCATTAGAATTAACATTTGTTATGACAAAGCTATGGGGACTCTATCAGTACTTGAAGATTAGATTATAAAATTTTCAAGCTGGAAAACGCTAGTAAGTCTGCTAGTAGACTACATGTCTTTTAAACTTGTTTTATTTTGCCATTAAAGCATATTTCAAATTATATCATAGTTGACATATCCATTTATAAAAGTAAAACAAATGGAAGTTCTAAAACAAAATCAAACTTATTCTTAACTTCTTTATTTTTACATTTTAAAAAAATTTTAACATTTTTTTATGAGTCAACAAACTTACTTTTATAATAATGTTTACATAAATGCTATTTTGAGTTGTCTAATGTTTATTTTATTAAGGGAAAGGTTTGGTGCTAAAATTAAGCAATGTTCTGGATGAGTCCGGAATGCTGGATTCATGATATCAGTTATTGAGTCATTATTTCAAGTAAATGTCTTTCATTTTATTGAAACATATGACTCTTTTCATTTTTTTAAAAATTATTATTGTTAAGTGAGAGGTGGAGAAGCAGAGAGACAGACTCCCGCATGCGCCTGACTAGGATCCATTGGCAAGCCCCCTATGAAGCGATGCTCTACCCATCTGGGGCCTTTGCTGGGCAACCGGGCTATTTTAGAACCTGAGGTGAGGCCATGGTGCCATCCTCAGTTCCCGAGGCCAACTTGCTTGAATGAGCCATGGCTGTGGGAGGAGAAGAGAGAGAGAAATAGAGAGAGATAGGAGAAGAGGAAGGGTGGAGAAGCAGATGGTCGCTTCTCCTGTGTGCCCTAACTGTGAATCGAACCTGGGATTTCCACACGCCTGGTCAACATTCTACCACTGAGCAAACTGGGCCAAGGCCAACATGACTCTTTTCATTTTTAAACAAATGTTGATGAGTGAATTGACTACGGAAGTATGTAGACACAATTTATTAATTTACATGCTGCATTGCATAGAGACGATACAAATATAAACAAACCTAAGACTTCATTCACCCTTGAATCTGGGAGACAAACACAAATTCTTTTAACTAGAAAACAATGGTCTGACCTGTGGTGGTGCAGTGAATAAAGCATTGACCTGGAATGCTGAGGTTGCCAGTACAAAACCCTAGGTTTGCTCAATCAAGGAACATACAAGAAGCAACTACTACCAGTTGATGTTTCCTGCTCCTTACTCCCCTCTCTCTCTCTCTCTCTTTCTCTCTCCTCTATCTAAAATCAATAAACAAAATCTTAAAAAAAAGAAAACAATGTAATAAATGATTTTTAAAGAACTACAATGCAAATAAATTACTGCTTGGAAATGTGGTTTGATGTCACAGAATATCAACCACAATTTTTTTTTGTATAATTGCATTTTTTTTAAATTCAACAAAGCATTTAGAAAACATAAGGTAACAATATTTTGGAAGCAATTGTGCCTTGCAAATATAATTTTACTGATAATAATCTCTTTTGGAAGATGACACACATGTGAAAATCAATCTAGTATAATCTAGAAATATAATGTTAAAAAAATTAACATAGAAGAATAAGTGTGGGAAGTTAAGTCAGGAATTAGTTGGTAAACTAGGCTCTGCATTAAAATGATACTATTTAAAGTAAATGAAGAAAATAGACTCTTAGAAGCTAATTTATCTCCAGATATTAGACCTTAAACAATTGTGAATACTGCTATCATGGTCTCTTCAGATGTTCTTCTTGGCCTGACCAGGCAGTGGTGCAGTGGATAGAGTGTCTGACTGGGATGCAGAAAGATCCAGGTTCGAGACCCCGAGGTCACCAGTTTGAGCGCGGGCTCATCTGGTTTGAGCAAAAACTCACCAGCGTGGACCCAAGATCACTGGCTTGAGCAAGGGGTTACTCGGTCTGCTGAAGGCCCATGGTCAAGGCACATATGAGAAAGCAATCAATGAATAACTAAGGTGTTGCAAAAAAAACCCCTGATGATTGATGCTTCTCATTGCCCTCCCTTCCTGTCTGTCTGTCCCTATCTACCCCTTTCTCTGACTCTCTCTGTCTCTGTAAAAAAAAAAAAAAAAAAAAAAGCCCTGGCTGGTTGGCTCAGTGGTAGAGCATTGGCCTGGCGTGCAGGAGTCCTAGGTTCGATTCCCAGCCAGGGCACACAGGAGAAGCACCCATCTGCTTCTCCACCCCTCCCCCTCTCCTTCCTCCCTCTCTCTCTCTTCCCCTCCCGCAACCAAGGCTCCATTGGAGCAAAGTTGGCCCAGGCACTGAGGATGGCTCTGGGCCTCTGCCTCAGGCCCTAGAATGGCTCTGTTTGCAACAGAGCGACATCCCAGATGGGCAGAGCATCACCCCCTGGTGGGCGTGCCAGTTGGATCCCGGTGGGGCGCATGCGGAAGTCTGTCTGACTGCCTCCCCATTTCCAACTTCAGAAAAATACAAAAAAAAAAAAAAAGATGTTCTTCTTGAAGTATGCCAATAAATAAAAAAGAATTTGAAAAGATTTGAAAACATGGTTTTGTGGTAGGTTTTATCTAATTCTCAAGGTACAGATAATTCCTATTCCAAAATCTGAGAGATAAAATATTAAAAAATAAAAACTATAGGCTACTTTTACTTATAATATGGAAATATTCTAAATAAAATATTTTCAAACAAAATCCAGCAATCTATTAAAATCTATTATAAAACATTTTAGTTTTCAAGAAAGTTTTACCATTAACAGTAAAATCCTTATATTAACAAATTATTTGAAAATATATAATTATTAAAACGTTTTATCGTAACAGCTTTTGATAAAATTTCAGAATTATTTCTGATTAAGAAGGAAAATTTTCTAAAGTAAATTAGAAAAGGAAAAGAAATTTTAAACATAACTAAACCCAATATGACTTAAACCTAACCTTAACTAACATATTAAACTGAGTAACATCATAGACTTCTCCATCATAGTGAGAAATGAAAAAGACTCCTACTAATAATATCATTATTCAACAATGTTTTGGTAGTTTTCACTAATAGGACAAGACAAGAAAGAAAAATAAGTGATTTAAATATTGAAAAAGACAATTTTTAATTATTTGAAGATAAGTTGATTGAACACTGAGAAAGAAGAAACTCAATTTAAAAATATATTAGTCTTGATTAGAGTTTTAGTATGATAGATGGATAATGGAATTAATTATAACAAATATATACATATATAACTGTATGTATATACATATATGTATTTATTCTATATGGTGTTATATAAATGTCAAATAGCTTAAATAAACTTTAATTAGAAAAATAGACTGTTATAATAAGAATAATGCTCCAATCTCAGAATTTTGTGAGCCTTTCAAAATCAAGAAAATAAATTTTATTTTATAGAATATTAAAGGAGAAAGTAGAGCAGAGCAGAATTTTTGGAGGAAAAGCTGGACAAGCAAGGGAAATGATCTGTGGGGTCAAGAAGAGGGTCTCACTGTAGTCATCTGCTTCCCAAAGTAAAGCTGATAAATGGCCATATTCAATGTTTTTTGTGCTTTATTTGGCTTAAGTGTAAAAAGAGTTCAAGGTCCTATAGGAGAGAGAGAGAGAGAGAGAGAGAGAGAGAAACCTGACTAAATATGAGAAAGATAAAAAAGAGGGTAAGAAATGGGTAATTGTGAACTTGATCATATATTGGATATAAATTTTAAATATCTTATATTCTCAATACAACAACATATAAATTAGTGTGTGAATAATTTTAATGAAGGTATAAGACTATATAATGAAAAGTATAAAATTGGTAATTAAGGGCATAAAGCCAGAGTAGTACATACCATGTTTCTGCATGGACATCCTTAATGTCATAATAAATATATATATAAAATAACTTTTTATATATAATATATTTATATATTTATAAATATATATATTTATCACATTGGCATAAATAATGAATTCAATTAGAATCCCCATATTTTTGCAAATAAATTGATAATAAATTTAATATAAATATATATGTAGGATTATAATTTAAAAATCTGAAGAACAAAGTTGATGGATTTATTTTACCAATTATTAAAATGTTTATTGACAAAACAGTACATTACACCCAGCTAACATCATGTCTAATGGTGAAAGACTAAACAGTATCTACCTAAGTTCAAAAACAATACAAGAATGTTCACTTCTGTCACTCTAATTAAGAATTGTACTAGATGTTCTTGTAAGATCAACTATGCAAGAAAAGTAGAAGACATCCATATTTGAAAGAAAGGCATATATTATTTTTATTCACAGATAATATGTACATCTACAGGGTCAGATAAAAGCAGGTTTACAGTTATTCATGTGGAAAATAATACAATAAAAAATTAGATAGGACAAGCAATGTTTTGTATACTCACAGCTGTAAACCTACTTTTTCCACACTTTGAATATAAAACATCCTAAGGACTTCACACACACACACACACACACACACACACACACACAGACACACATACACACACTTTAGCAAGGTTTCAGACTACATGATCACCATACAAAAATCAACTGTATTTCTAAATACTTTTTTAAAAATCCAAAAATAAATTAAGAAAATTTCATTTACAATGGCATAAAAATAGTTAAGAATAAATTTAAGAAAAGAAGTGCAACCTTGTACAGTTGAAACTGTAAAACATCATTGCTGGAGAGAAGTGGCATTATGATCATAGTAGAATAAAAGTTTTCTACAATATTCTCCTCAAAGAACACTGATTTTCATAATCACCCACAGACAATAGTGCCTTTGTGGAAGTTTGAAAGCCCAACACACACTTGGAGCAAAACATATCTGAGATTGGATGCACTGAAGAGAGCAAGAACAGTTTTCCTTTATAATCATCACCTCTCTCCCAAGGTAGTGTAACTCAGTGCCAAGAAAACCCTTCTTGACCAATAATTTTTCCCATGGCACAAAGTGTGAGAATATATGTGATCAGCTGTCTTCCCAAGCTGTGTAGGATGCTGCAGAAAAAAGCCACTTTATTTATGCCCTATCCAGAATACTGAGATGTGAACTGCATAACTGGAGGGAGGGGGCAATGAGCAGCTATGAAAACAGCAACCAGGGCTCAGAATAGAATGCATCAAATAGACATGGGTCTTACTAACTACTTTGCAGACTCCCTTAGGAGGCTCTTCATATGTTGCTGGAGAAGCATGGACTACAGATCCCCCTTCTGGCTTATGGACACCCCCAATGCTCTTGTGCCTCACCCACGTACCCTTTCACTTTATGTCTGGCTCCCAGTGCATTGCCCTGATGATGATGAGAATGAGCCTTTGCAGATGGTTAATAAGCACACACAAAAAGTTCCCCTGACTCTCCAGGACTGGGAGGAAAGACACAAATCTGAGCTTTCTGCACCAGCCTAGGAAAAAAAGAGAAAATGGGAGACTGTCAGTACCCAGTATGACTTTGTAAGATTGAGAAAAGGCTCACAATATTAGAATCATCACACAAGAAGGAAGATATGGAGCAGGCATATCCACAGAAAAGATCCAAGGAAGCCTGAGAATCCCCAATAAGACTAAAGAAAGTATTTCTATTTTGAAGCCAGTCAGTAAAGACTGGAGGAGGTCCTGCATCTTCAAATGCACAGACAGCAATGAACAACATTGAGGAACATGAAAAATTAAGGCAACAGCAAAGAATTACAACATTTTTAATAATCAACCCCAAAGAAATAAAAACTGTGATTTACATGAAAAATAATTTAAAATAGTTGTTTTAAAGAAGCTTAGTGACCTAAAAGGAACCATGGCAAAACAATTGTATAAAATCAGAAAAATAATACACAAAAATTGAAAAGTTTAACAGCCTGTCCAGGTGGTGATACAGTGAATACAGTGGCAAACTAATATGCTGAAGACTGAGCTTTGAAACCCAGAAGTCACTGGTTTGTGTGAGATCATAGACATGAATACGTGGTCACTGCCTTGAGTCCAAAGGTCTCTGACTTGAAGCCCACGTTTGCTCGCTTGAGCAAGGGGTCACTGGTTGGCTGGAGCCACCTAGTCAAGGCATGTATGAGAAGCAATCAATGAACAACAAAGGTGCCACAACAATGGGTATATGGTTTTCATCTCTCTACCTTCCTGTCTGTCTCTGTCTTTCTTTGTATCTGTTTCTCTGACTTTCTCACTAAAAATAAATAAATAAATAAATAAATAAATAAATAAATAAATGTATGTTTAACAGAGGTAGAAATCATTAAAAATGACCAAAGAGAAATTCTAGAACTGAAGTATACAGTGAATTAATGAGAAATGCATTATAAGCATCAACATCTGATTGGATACACCAAAGGAAAGAATCTGTAAAACAGAATACAGAGATCATTTGAAACTACTCAGCTGCAAAAGGACAATGAGAAAGAGATAAAATCCTCCATGAACCATTAAGTGAAACAATCTACACATTCTATGAGTTCCAGAAAGATAAAGGAGTATGGGACAGAAATCTTATTTACAAAATAATAGCTAAGAACTTTCTAAATCTGGGAAAAGATTTGAACATCTAAGTTCATGAAAATGATAGATATTCCTTAACTTTTTTTTTCTTTTTTTACAGAGACAGAGAGAGAGTCAGAGAGAGGGATAGATAGGGACAGACAGACAGGAATGGAGAGAGATGAGAAGCATCAATCATCAGTTTTTCGTTGTGACACCTTAGCTGTTCATTGATTGCTTTCTCATATGTGCCTTGACCATGAGCCTTCAGCAGACCGAGTAACCCCTTCTTCAAGCCAGTGACCTTGGGTCCCAGCTGGTGAGCTTTTGCTCAAACCATATGAGCCTGCGCTCAAGCTGGTGAGCTCGGAGTCTCGAACCTGGGTCCTCTGCATCCCAGTCTGATGCTCTATCCACTGCGCCACCGCCTGGTCAAGCGATATTCCTTAACTTTTAACACAAAATAATCTTCTCCAAGACATATTATAATAAACAGTTGAGAATTAAAGACAAAAAAAGAATTTAAAAAGCAGCAAGGAAAAAAAAAGTGTCTTCACATACAAATGAATCCTCATAAGTAGAAAACTTGCAGGCCAGGAGAGAGTAGGATTGTGTATTCAAAGTTCTGAAAGAAAAAAGCTGGCAACCAAGAATACTGTAACTTACAAAGTTCTTCAGAAATAAAGAAGAGATAAAGACTTTCTCAAACAACCATAACTTGAAAGAATTCATCAACAGTAGACTTGCCTCACAAAAAATGTGAAAAAAAGTTCTTCAAGCTGAAATGAAAGGATATTAATAACATGAAAACATATGGAAATATAAGACACTAATGAAAGTAGTTATATAGTCACATTCAGACTACTTTAATACTGTAATATGTTAATGTGTTAACCACTTAACTCTGGAAAAAGTAAAAGGACAAAATTATTTAAACTACCCATAGCTACAATAATTTGTTAATAAGTATACAATATAAAAGAGGTAAACTGAGATGTCAAAACTTAAATATGGGGAAAGTGAAAAGTTAGACTTTTGTTTGTGATTGACACTAAGTTGTTATCAGCTATAAGATATTTTATGTAAAGCTTATCTTAACTGCAAAGAAAAAAATCTATGGGTGATATACAAAACTATAGAAGAAAATCAAGGCACATGTTACTATGGAAAATTGTTAATTCACAAAGAAATATAACAAAAGAGAAAGGAACAAGGTAACTATGGAGCAGCCAGACACATATAATTAAATAACATTAGTTAGTCCTAGCTATGAGTAATAACTGCAAATGTAAATGGTTAAGTCTTCAAATCAAAAGGCATGGAGTGGCTAAATGGTCAAAAACAACAAGACTCAACCATATGCTGTTTCAAGAGATTGATTTCAGGTTCAAGTACACACAAAAACTCAAAGTAAAGGGATGGAAAAAGATATTTTATGAAAATGGAAAACAAATGAGGGCAAGGGTAGCCATACTTATATTAGTCTGAAGAAACTTAAAGTAACAAACTATAAAAAGAGACAATGGTCATAGTAAAATAATATAAGTCAATTTATTAACAGGGTATAACAGTTATAACTATAAGTATATAAATATATGCACCTAAAATTGGAGCACCTTAATATATTAAGGAAATACTAACAGATCTGAGCAAGAGATAGACAACAATACAATAAGAGTAAGATACTTCAATACCCCACTTTCAACAGTAAATTAATCATTCAGACATAAAATCAATAAAAAATGTTGGACTTGAACATTACTTTAAACCAGAGGAACTAACAGATCTATAAAGAGCATTTCATTCAATAGCAGCAGAATATACATTCTTCACAAGATCACATAGGACTGGACCTATGGTGGCACAGTGGATAAAGTGCTGACCTGGAACGCTGAGGTCTCCAGTTTGAAACCCTAGGTTTGTCTGGTCAAGGCACAAATGGGAGTTGATGCTTTCTGCCCCTCCTCCCTTCTCTCTGTCTCTCTAAAATAAATAAAATATATTTTTTAAAAAGATTATCTTTTAAAAAATAAATGCCTGACCTCTGGTGGCACAGTGGATAAAACATTGACCCTGAATGCTGAGGTTGCCAGTTCAAATCCCTGACCTTGCCTGGTCAAGAAACATACATGAAGCAACTACTATGAGTAGATGCTTCCTGCTTCTCCCTGCTCTTTCTCACTCTCCATTTCATTTCTTTTCTCTCTTTCCTCTCTCCAAAAATCAATAAGTAAAATTTTTAAAAAAAGGCATATGGGACATTCTCCAGAATAGATTACTTAATAGGTCACAAAACAAGTCTTAGCTAAGTAAGGAGATTGAAATTATAACAGGTGTCTTTTATGACTACAATAAAATTAAGCTAGAAATGAGAAAACCTGGAGACAGAATATAAAGGTAGATATTTTCAGGTATAAGACGTATAAGTTTTAGGGATACAATGTACAGCATGATGCAAATAGTTAACAAAACTTCATAATATACTTGAAAGTTGCTCAGAGAGTAGATCTGAAATGTCCTCCCCAGTCACACACACACACAAAATGATAGTAATTATGTGAGGTAATGGAGATATTTATTAGCCTATTTTTGTAATATCTCACAATATTTACATGTATTAAATCTTCCATTGCACATCTCAAACTTACACAGTGGAATATATCAAATATATCTCCATAAAACTGGAAGAAAATAATTGCTAGAAACTAAAAAAGTGTGAATAAATGGAAATAAAACTAATTTTCATAGATTGGAAGACTTAATGTTCTATAGATGGCAATGCTCCCTGAATTAATCTACAGATTCAACTCAATATTTATAAAAAATTCAGCTGCAGAAAATAACAATTGATTTTAAAATTCATATGGAAATTCAAGAAACTTAGCATAGCCAAAACAATCTTGAAAAATAAAATAGAGGTCTCATGTTTTCCAATTAAAACAATACAAAGAGTGACATCACGGAAATGGCGCCGTGAGAAGCGCGTCCGACAGCTCTCCCCTAAATCACAACAAATTTATCAACTAGAAACAGAAAAATTTATCCTCGGAGCATTCCGGAGTTCCACACAAACTGAAAGCAAAAGGACTCTTATCACTTGAATCTGAGAGACGAGGGTGTGGAGGAAGCTACCGCAGCGACGCTCATTCAAGCCGCGAGGGAGTGCGCCTGCGGTGAGTCAGCCCATATACTTGGGAACCGCGAGCCGCCGCGAACCGCCGCTGCCAGCGGCCGCCACGAGCCACCACCGCGAGCCGCCGCAAGCAGCTGCACGCGCGCCCGGTCCGGTTGAGCATCGCTGACGTTCCCAGCGGACCGCACACTGCGACTGGGGGTCGCCGGCCACCGGTGCCGGGAGCGCCCCATTCGCGCACGTGCCCTGGGCATTCCATGCGCCCAGGGCGCCCTGCTGGCCCACACACCCAGGGGGCTCCATTATCCTGCGCCTGGTGCGGTCCAGCCGCCAGCGGCAGGGCGAGCGGGAGAGGCTTGGGAGATTCTCTCCGTGGGCGGGGCACCTCACCCAGCCATTCAAGCTAACAATCAAGCGTTGGGGGAGGGGCGTGCGCAGGCAGCCTAAAATACCTTCGGAAGCACAGCTGCGACCCAATCACTGAAATTAGCTTAACCCATAAAATCTGCGCACCCTCGGTTCTAATTGATAAGATCTCTCTCAGTTCAGCGATCCAAGACAAGAGGCGTGATATTTTTAGTGCCTCTCGCTAAAGGGGCGGGGGCAACTTCTGATTGATAGAGCCTCCATATTCAGGGATAAACGCTAACAAGAAGGACTTGGCAGATAATAAGGTCTATACTACACTAGTCGTAAGCAGAGACTAGTGCCTCTTCTTCCCTGCAAAAACAGGCTACAAAGTGTGGAAAGCCTGGGTTGAGAGGTCCAACTAAATGATAGGCGCTGAACAGTCACCTTGACAACAATTGACTCCCACCCCCGCCTGATTACACTGGAGGCCCTGACTGTCAGAGCCTTTCCCAAAGCCTTGCACTGAGTGGGGATAGAGTGGGGATTTCCCAGCTCTTTGAGCCTCTTACTCCCCAGGCAGAAGCAGTTGCAGCCTTATAGCTGGATCACCAGGCTGCTAATTCAGAAAGGGGGGACTAGGAGAGAGAATCCAGGAAAGCAAACTTTCTCATTGTTGGACCCTGCAAACGCCAACAAGCCTTTACTTCCAGCAAGACTAAAGCCAATTATATGACATTGCCATAGAATCCCATCAACTGCAAATCCCTACCTAAGAGTGACACAGGGGCAGAGCCTGGGGTACAGAGTCACCGACCAGGAAGAGGGAGAGAAAAGAAAAAGGAAGAAGTTAACCTCTCAAAATCAAGAAAAACCCACAGACTTTACAACTTGATCCACTAATTTTTTTTTTGTTGTTGTTGTTGTTTGTTTCTTCTATCTTTTTGCCTTTATTTCCTCCACCTCGGTCCTTCTATTCTCTGCCCATCTTATGCTTCCCCTTTCTTGAACTACACTACCCATGAGTGTTGCATTTTATTTTTCTTCTTCATCCTCACCCTCCTTTAAGGTTATACTCCAAAACACTTAACTCTCACTCTCTCCTTTTTTTTTTTTTTTTGTTTTTTTTTGTCTTGCTTTATTTTGTTTTTTTCTCTTCCTATTTTATTTCTTCCTTCGTTTTTCTCTTTTTCTTATTTTTTCCTTTTTATTCGTTTTTTCTTTTCTCATTTTACTTTCCTCCCATATAATCCTCAATCACGAACAATTTAGTTAATTTGGGACTCAAGGCTTTTTTTTGGCTTTATTTCTCTTTTTTGCTTTTGTTTTTATTTTTTTTCTCTTGTTTGTTTATTTTTGTAGCATTTTGGGTCCTCCCAACCCAAGGTCTCCATTGTATTTAGTCTTCGCTCCACTTAATACAACAGATTTTTACTTATTATTTTTATTTTTTCTTCTTTATTATTCTTTTTTGGTCCTTTTTTCTGATTCCCTCTTATCCCTCTCATTATATTTCTTAGTTGACCATCACTTACAAGCAAATCATCTTATGCTTGTCTAAGATTTTCTTCCTTTTTTTTTTTTTTTTTTTTGCATTTAGTAGGTCCCTACTCCCTTTTTTTTTGCCCCTTGAACTCTTCACCCCAAATCAGGCCCTCCATTATAGGCACGATATTTCCCTGAGGAGGGGAGAGGAGGGAAAGAGAAGAGAGAAAAAAAGGGGGAAATAATAAATTATTACTGTTTTTTTTTGTGGGGTGTTTTACCTTTTTTTTTTTTTCTTTTTACTCTTTATTAATTCTAATTAGTGCTATCAATAAGACCACCCTCAGATGCCGATAAGAAAGAGGAAATAGAATATTATGGATACAAAAGAAAGAGAGGTAACACAAATAGATGTGGAAAAATCTATGGAGAAAAGACTTAACATATTGGAAGCCTTGGAGCTAAATGACAGAGAATTTAAACTAGAAATCTTAAAAATACTCAGAGATATACAAGAAAACACAGAAAGGCAATATAGGGAGATCAGAAAACAACTCAATGAACACAAAGAATATATTACCAAGGAAATTGAAACTATAAAAACAAATCAAACAGAAATGAAAAACTCAATTCACGAGCTGAAAAATGAGGTAACAAGCTTAGCTAACAGAACAGCCCAGATTGAAGATAGGATTAGTGATAGAAGACAAACAACTTGAGGCACAACAGAGAGAAGAAGAAAGAGACTCAAAAATAATAAAAAATGAGAAAGCCCTACAGGAATTGTCTGACTCCATCAGAAACAATAACATAAGAAAAATAGGTATATCAGAGGGAGAAGAGAAAGAAAATGGAATGGAGAATATACTCAAACAAATAATAGACAAGAACTTCCCAAGCGTGTGGAAGGAACTAAAGCCCCAAATTCAAGAAGCAAACAGAACACCAAGTTTTCTTAACCCCAACAAACCCACTCCAAGGCACATCATAATAAAGATGACACAAACCAATGACAAAGAAAAAATTCTCAAGGCAGCCAGGGAAAAGAAGAGTACAACATATAAAGGAAGGCCTATTAGATTATCATCAGATTTCTCAGCAGAAACTCTACAAGCTAGAAGAGAGTGGACCCCAATATTTAAAGCCCTGAAAGAGAGGAACTTTCAGCCAAGAATACTATACCCATCAAAGCTATCCTTCAAGTATGAAGGAGATATAAAAACATTCACAAATACAGAAAAGATGAGAGAATTTATCAACAGAAAGCCCCCACTCCAGGAAATACTAAGGGGGGTTTTCCAACCAGATTCAAAGAACAAAAGAAAACAACACCAGAAGTAACAGCTCCACCAAGAACACAATAAAACCAAACTTAAACTGTGACAACAAAGGAAAAAAAGGGGGGAGAGGATGGAGATTAACAGTAGCAAAGGATGATGAAGTGCAGAAATACTTATAAGATAGGGTACTACAATGAATATGGTAGGTACCCTTTTCATTACTTAATGGTAACCACCCTTAAAAAAACCACCACAAAAACACTTGACTTAAAAAAGGTAGCAACAGAGGAAAGAAGTATGGAACACAAACAAACAAAAACAAATGATAGAAAAACAAAAGAGAAGAATCAAACTAGATACAAAACTAACAGAAAGCAATTTATAAAATGGCAGTAGGGAACCCACAAGTGTAAATAATTACACTAAATGTAAATGGATTAAACTTACCAATAAAAAGACACAGAGTAGCAGAATGGATTAAAAAAGAAAATCCAACTATATGCTGCCTACAAGAAACACATCTAAGCAACAAGGATAAAAACAAATTCAAAGTGAAAGGCTGGAAAACAATACTCCAAGCAAACAACACCCAAAAAAAAGCAGGCGTAGCAATACTCATATCTAATAATGCTGACTACAAGACAGAAAAAGTACTCAGAGACAAAAATGGTCATTTCATAATGATTAAGGGGAAGTTGAATCAAGAAGACATAACAATCCTTAATATATATGCACCAAACCAAGGAGCACCAAAATATATAAGACAGCTACTTATTGACCTTAAAACAAAAACTAACAAAAATACAATCATACTTGGAGACCTCAATACACCGCTGAAGGCTCTAGATCGGTCATCCAAACAGAGAATCAATAAAGATATAGTGGCCTTAAACGAAATACTAGAACACCTGGATATGATAGACATCTACAGGACACTTCATCCCAAAGCGACAGAGTATACATTTTTCTCTAGTGTACATGGAACATTCTCAAGAATTGACCATATGTTGGGCCACAAAGACAATATCAGCAAATTTAGAAAAATTGAAATTGTACCAAGCATATTTTCTGATCATAAAGCCTTGAAACTAGAATTCAACTGCAAAAAAGAGGGGGAAAAACCCACAAAAATGTGGAAACTAAACAACATACTTCTAAAAAATGAATGGGTCAAAGAAGAAATAAGCGCAGAAATCAAAAGATATATACAGACAAATGAAAATGAAAATACGACATATCAGAATCTCTGGGATGCAGCAAAAGCAGTAATAAGAGGAAAGTTCATATCACTTCAGGCCTATATGAACAAACAAGAGAGAGCCAAAGTAAACCACTTAACTTCACACCTTAAGGAACTAGAAAAAGAAGAACAAAGACAACCCAAAACCAGCCGAAGAAAGGAGATAATAAAAATCAGAGCAGAAATAAATGAAACAGAGAACAGAAAAACTATAGAAAAAATCAATAAAACAAGGAGCTGGTTCTTTGAAAAGATCAACAAAATTGACAAACCCTTGGCAAGACTCACCAAGGAAAAAAGACACAGGACTCAAATAAATAAAATCCAAAATGAAAGAGGAGAGATCACCACAGACATCATAGAAATACAAAGAATTATTGTAGAATACTATGAAAAATTATATGCCACCAAATACAACAATCTAGAAGAAATGGATAAATTCCTAGAACAATACAACCTTCCTAGACTGAGTCATGAAGAAGCAGAAAGTCTAAACAGACCAATCAGCAGGGAGGAAATAGAAAAAACTATTAAAAACCTCCCCAAAAATAAAAGTCCAGGCCCAGACGGTTATACTAGTGAATTCTATCAAACATTCAAAGAAGACTTGGTTCCTATTCTACTCAAAGTCTTCCAAAAAATTGAAGAAGAAGCAATACTTCCAAACACATTTTATGAGGCCAACATAACCCTCATACCAAAACCTGGCAAGGATGGCACAAAGAAAGAAAACTACAGACCAATATCTCTAATGAATACAGATGCTAAAATACTAAACAAAATACTGGCAAACCAAATACAACAACATATTAAAAAAATAATACATCATGATCAAGTGGGATTCATCCCAGAATCTCAAGGATGGTTCAACATACGCAAAACGGTTAACGTAATACACCATATCAACAAAACAAAGAACAAAAACCACATGATCTTATCAATAGATGCAGAAAAGGCTTTTGATAAAATACAACACAATTTTATGTTTAAGACTCTCAACAAAATGTGTATAGAAGGAAAATATCTCAACATGATAAAGGCCATATATGATAAACCATCAGCCAACATCCTATTAAACGGCATAAAACTGAGGACTTTCTACCTTAAATCAGGAACAAGACAGGGTTGTCCACTCTCTCCACTCTTATTCAACGTGGTGCTAGAAGTTCTGGCCAGAGCAATCAGACAAGACAAAGAAATAAAAGGCATCCATATCGGAAAAGAAGAAGTAAAGCTATCACTTTTTGCTGATGATATGATCCTATACATCGAAAACCCGAAGGACTCCACAAAAAGATTATTAGAAACAATAAACCAATACAGTAAGGTCGCAGGATACAAAATTAACATACAAAAGTCCATAGCCTTTCTATATGCCAACAATGAAATATTAGAAAACGAACTCAAAAAAATAATCCCCTTCACGATTGCAACAAAAAAAATAAAATACCTAGGAATAAACATAACAAAGAACGTAAAGGACCTATATAATGAAAATTACAAAGCATTGTTAAGGGAAATCGAAAAAGATACAATGAGATGGAAAAATATTCCTTGTTCTTGGATAGGAAGAATAAATATAATCAAAATGGCCATATTACCCAAAGCAATATACAAATTTAATGCAATTCCCATCAAAATCCCTATGAGATTTTTTAAAGAAATGGAACAAAAAATCATCAGATTTATATGGAACTATAAAAATCCCCGAATAGCCAAAACAATCCTAAGGAAAAAGAATGAAGCTGGGGGCATTACAATACCTGACTTTAAACTATATTATAGGGCCACGATAATCAAAACAGCATGGCATTGGCAAAAAAAATAGACACTCAGACCAATGGAACAGAATAGAAAGCCCAGAAATAAAACCACATATATATAGTCAAATAATCTTTGATAAAGGGGCCAACAACACACAATGGAGAAAAGAAAGCCTCTTCAACAAATGGTGTTGGGAAAACTGGAAAGCCACATGCAAAAGAATGAAACTCGACTACAGCCTGTCCCCGTGTACTAAAATTAATTCAAAATGGATCAAAGACCTAAATATAAGACCTGAAACAATAAAGTACATAGAAGAAGACATAGGTACTAAAATCACGGACCTGGGTTTTAAAGAACATTTTATGAACTTGACTCCAATGGCAAGAGAAGTGAAGGCAAAGATAAATGAATGGGACTACATCAGAATTAAAAGTTTTTGCTCAGCAAGAGAAACTGATATCAAAATAAACAGACAGCCAACTATATGGGAACTGATATTTTCAAACGACAGCTCAGATAAGGGCCTAATATCCAAAATTTACAAAGAACTCATAAAACTCAACAACAAACAAACAAACAATCCAATAAAAAAATGGGAAGAGGACATGAACAGACACTTCTCCCAGGAAGAGATACAAATGGCCAACAGATATATGAAAAGATGCTCAGCTTCATTAGTTATTAGAGAAATGCAAATCAAAACTACAATGAGATACCACCTCACTCCTGTTAGATTAGCTATTATCAACAAGACGGGTAATAGCAAATGTTGGAGAGGCTGTGGAGAAAAAGAAACCCTCATTCACTGTTGGTGGGACTGTAAAGTAGTACAACCACTATGGAGGAAAGTATGGTGGTTCCTCAAAAAACTGCAAATAGAACTACCTTATGACCCAGCAATCCCTCTACTGGGTATATACCCCAAAACCTCAGAAACATTGATACGTGAAGACACATGTAGCCTCATGTTCATTGCAGCACTGTTCACAGTGGCCAAGACATGGAAACAACCAAAAAGCCCTTCAATAGAAGACTGGATAAAGAAGATGGGGCACATATACACTATGGAATACTACTCAGCCATAAGAAATGATGACATCAGATCATTTACAGCAAAATGGTGGGATCTTGATAACATTATAAGGAGTGAAATAAGTAAATCAGAAAAAAACAAGAACTACATGATTCCATACATTGGTGGAACATAAAAATGAGACTAAGAGACATGGACAAGAGTGGTGTTTACCAAGGGTGGGGGGGAGGGAGGACATGGGAGGGAGGGAGGGAGGGAGGGAGAGAGTTAGGGGGAGGGGGAGGGGCACAGAGAACTAGACAGAGGGTGACGGAGGACAATCTGACTTTGGGCAAGGGGTTTGCAACATAATTTGATGACAAAATAACCTAGATATGTTTTCTTTGAATATATGTACCCTGATTTATTAATGTCATCCCATTACCATTAATAAAAATTTATTAAAAAAATAAAAAATAAAAATAAAACAATACAAAACTACAGTAATCAATATTGTGTAGTACAGATATATACATAATTAAGAATAGAATAGAAAATAGAGGTAGAATACAATTGAAAATCCAGAAACAAACTCTTTTTTGGACAATTGATTTTTAACAATGGTTTCAAGAATAATATTTTCAACAAATGGACAACTAAATATATATACATATGCAAAAATGAAGTTAGTGCCTATGTCACACCATATATAAAATTAAAAATGTGTAAAATATATAAATGTATGTGCAAAAATTATAAACTTTTAGAAAAAAACTAAATTAGTAAATCTTTGTGATCTTAGATTAGGCAAGGTTTTCTTAGAATGTGATCTTTAAAGCACAAGACACTAAACAAAATAGATAAAATAGAGTTTATCAAATTTAACACAGCTTTGTGTTCCAAAGGATACTGTAAAGAAAGTAATAAATACAATCTATAATATAGAAGCAAATATTTGAAAATTATTTAACGTAAGGGCTTAGTGTACTGAATAAATGAAGATCACTTACAACTCAACAAAATAGCAACTCAATTTCAAAAATGTTCAAAGGGTATAAATGTATATTTGCTTAAAGAAGATATAAAAATAGCAAATAAGCATATACAAAGATGGTCAACATCATTAATTAAATATGCAAATCAATAGCACAATGAGATACCATTTTATATACATTAAGATGTATATTAATAAAAATGATGAACAATAACAAATGTTAATGAAAATGTGAAAAAATTAGGACTCTCATATATTGTTTGTTATACATTGTTGGTGGGGATTAAAATTTTGTACTTACTTTGAAAACAGTTTTGAATTTTCTCAAAAAATTAAACAGAGTTTCTGCTGCCTAGGACCCAGAAAGTCCACTAATAAAAGTGTAAGCAAGAGAATTGTAAACAGATAGTCACTCAAAAACTTGAACATGAATGTTCATAGCAACATTTTTCTTGAAGCCAAAAGGTAGAAACAACATAGATTTCTATCAACTGGTGAATGAATATACAAAATATGGTATATTCATACTACAGAAGAGCAATTTTCAGTCAGTGTGCCACAATAATTTTTAAGACATGCAATACCTGATAATTTAGTCAGGGGCTCTGACCTCTTTTCTTTTAGATTGACAAATAAAAAAATAATAACAGATAACACAAAAGCCATCTGTTGTGAATGAGTCAAAATGATTCCTATTTTTTTGGTCAGATCAGCAAAAAAATATATTTTCTGATACAAATGCTGCTGAAGAATTTTAGTAATTAGTTTTATGTGTGCCAGGAAGTGAAAAGGGTTGAAAATCTCTGCCATAGACTATTTATTTATCCATAAAGAATAATAAAGTACTGATACATGCTACAACACGGACGGATCTTGAAAATATTTTGTTAAGTGAAAGAAGGCAGATACAAAGGCCACACATATTGTGTGATTTAATTTCCATAAAACATCTATAATAGGGAAATCCACAGAGACAAAAATAGAATATTGGCTGTCAGGGGTGGGCAAAAGGAGAAATGAGAAATGACCACCAGTGGATGTACGGTTTCTTTTTTGGGGTGATGAATGTATTCTGGAATTAATATTTACAGTTACATAACTTTGTGAATCCACTAAAAACAATAAATTGTACTTTAAAAGATTAAAATTTATGGAATGTAAATTATATCTCAATTTTAAAAGAGGAAAAAATAATGCTGATAAAGTTTTAAAATGTATGGAACCAACAGAACAATAAATAATAGATCATACTAGAAAGAGATACCTTTTTTAAAAGGTACATTATAAATTATGGAGAAAGAAAATTCTTCAATAACTTATGTTCAAAGAGGTGACTTTTTATTTGGAAAAAAATATAAAGTTAGAATCCTACTTTTCAATGTATAAATCAAGTCCACTGGAATTTCAATATAAAAAAATAAAACTAGAAAGTACTAGAATAAAGTTTATGAAAATATTTGTATAGTTTGAATGCAGAATAATGTTCTTAATTGAAAAAGTTTAAAACTACAGAAAAAAATAATTGTCAAATTTCAAACACACACTTAAAAAGTTAATGACAATAATCATCATACACAAGATCAAGAGAAAATATCTATAGATAGCATAGCAAAGTATTGTTATCCCTAATACAAAGTTGATGAAAAATAAAGAGAAAAAAATACATGAAAAACTATTTATAAAGTAGAATTTGCAAATGACTAACACAGCTGGGTGTTGGAAACGCAATTTTGTAGCCTGGAAAAGTTATTGTATTTGTGTAAAGAAACGTTTCTGCCGTCTTTCATCATACACTGTTGTTTTTATGAGTCTGCCTATAGTCATGTATCTCTAAGTATATCTTTCCCACTGCATTCTCTTGCAAGTGATCTTACTTTACAGCCAGCTCTGTTCAGGGCATTGTAGCTTCATCATAATGGAAACCTTCTCACTTTGCCTGTCTGGCTAACAAAGTTAATTTACATATGACCTTCCTTGCTGGGGCTTAGTGAAATAAGGGAAAAGGAGCTAGGCATGAGTTTCTATTAATCAGCCTGTATATAGACTGCAAAATCTCTCTGAAATTAGGGTTAATTTTCTTCCATCTTCTTTCATAGAAAAGGGTATAATTTTCACTTCATGTGTCTTATTATATGGGCCAGTAACTAAGTGCAAAAAAAATCTAGCTGTTTAAATCACATCATATTATCTAAAATTTAGAATACTTCAGATTTCAGCTAAGTCAGTGAATCTTTGTTGCATGATATCTCTTGTTTTTTAGCCCTCTCTGAAGCAGTTGCATTTGTGGTGTCCATTCCAACAGTTTGGATTTGTATTCAGTAGACACTTAAAGAAAGGTTGTCTGCTTCAACGTAGAACACTGCTTCATATACCACCAGGTGCAGAAACACCTTCAGGGTCATTATTCCACTATAAGGGTTTAATGAATACACAGCACTACAACTACTTCACTCTGTTAATTCACTCTGGAGAACTTTTTTGTTTGTCTTTTTTATTTTTCCCTCAAATCTCAAGAATATTTTGGCTTTGGCTTTAATAAGGAAGGTTTGTATACTCACATGTTAGTTTCATTTCTCTGAAAATTTCAGGTTTGCATTTACTCTCTCTTCTATATTGCCACAAAAAGAGCTGAACAACTGAGACAACTCCAAAGGAGAGTCTGGGTGGTTCTTATCCTTAATGTCTGAGTGTGGAAATTGCCTGGCTCCTAGATCAATGAGGGACGTTTGAGAGAAAGATCAAGGGAAAGACTTTGATCACAGATTGTACAAGAAGCAGCTAAGGTGTCATCTCCTAAAACTTAATTCAGGAGAAATTATTTTTATTTCAAATGAGAAGGGAAAAGATGTCATATTCAGTTTATTGCTTTCTCTAAAATAATTGTTATAATCTGGATCTTTATATCTACAAAGTTTAAAAAAATAAACATTAGCCAACTAACTTAGCATCACTTGTTCTATGTACAAAATAAAACTGCAGCTTTAAGAACCATTTTGAATTATATATATTCCATTTCCTAAATCTATGCAGTTTAAATGTAAAGAACAGCTCAATGTATCTTTAAAGGAAAGAAAAACATGAGTATAAAATGGCACTATATAGAAAGTCCTACATTTCAAGGCAGTCTCTTTGATGTAGCCTAAATATCTCAGTCCTAGTGGCTCCACTAATCTAATGCAAGAAGATACCAGTAGTTTAATTAAAATGTAAAGATTTATAAGAGTCATTACTCTCTTATGTAACATACACAGAAATATTATATAGAGTTTCTCTTCCTCTCTCTACTAGATCTCTGCTATGAGTTGCTCTAGTTGAGAAGATTGTACCTAACAAGGAAAAACAACCAGGCTGTCAGCTAATGTTTCTATGTCATTTATCTCTGAAGGTCAATTATTGTAATATCTTTCAGAAAAGAATGACTAGGCCTTCTGCCAGCTTTGATAGAGTAGCTTATTATCTGTCATATCAAACAACCTTGGGAACCTCATCACTAAAAAACCAAAAACTATAAATTATGAATAAAATATAAATTAAAAAACAGTTGTTTGAAGTCATCATGGGCCAATCAAAGAAATCAGGCCTTGTGGGGCAATGTTGAAAAAGAACATAGAGGTGATACTTTGCTCTACTTTTTCTTTTAAGACAATTACTGATTCCTAAGCAGCATAGATCACAATGATTGAGCAGAAAGTGGCTATATTTTAGCAAATTCAGAGGCCTCGGAGGAAAATAATGGGAATTGAGAGTTTATAAAGGCAGTCAGAACTTGCAGCGCCAAGATCCTGAACCAAATTGAATTAGAGGGAAGCTGTTTTTTCCTTGAACAATTTACCACTTTCTAGACTGCATAAGACAGAAGGGCGAAAGTAAAGAAAAAAATAGAGCTTTCAGTAGTCTCATGGGGCTAAAACCCAAAAGTCTGAGTTTATGTGTTGCTATGAAGGAGGCTTTCTAATAATGACTTCAGGCTTTCATTAGATGCCCTTGAGAAGATACACCCAGAGTTTAATCAAAATGAACCAACCAAACAAACACAAAAATGGACTATCTTGAGTCAACTTAGTCCATAGATCAGTTCATGCCCTCTTTTTCCAACTGCCTAACAAAAGACAAATCTGTTTAGCATTCAAGCAAAAATGACGATTTGTGTCAGGAGATGTCTAAATGACCACAAAACAGGAGGAAAAAACCACAAGGAACAGACCTATGAGTATTCTAGATATTAAACTTTTAGAAGCCAGAACTGATAATAATGATGACAAAAAATTTTCAAAAGATGAGTGACATGATGAAAACTTTAGCCAGAGGCCCTGGCCAGTTGGCTCAGTGGTAGAGCATCAGCCCGTGTGTGGATGTCCCGAATTTGATTCCTGGTCAGGGCACACAGAAGCACCTCTCTGCTCTCCACCCTTCCTCATCTCCTTTCTATCTCTCTCTTCCCCTCCACAGTCAAAGCACCATTGACCAGGGCACTGAGGATGGCTCCATGGCCTCTGCCTCAGGCACTGAAATGATTCTGGTTGCAATGGAGCAACACCCCAGACGGGCAGAGCATCGCCCTGTAGCGGGCATGCCGGGTGGATTCTGGTTGGGTGCATGTGGGAGTCTGTCTCTCTGCCTCCCCACTTTTCACTTTAGAAAAATACAAAAAAAAAAAAAAAAGAAAGAAAAAGAAAGAAAAACGAATTTAGCCAGAGAATATGAATCTTTATAAAAAAAAATTGAATGGTAATTCTAAGTTATCCTTCATGATGAGAAATACAAAAACATTCTTTATGCAGATAAAAAATACATTTAAAAATAAATATAAAAAATATATAAATATATCATAAATCTGAATGAATATTTACTATATAAAACAATAATAATGTTTTGTGAGGCTTAAAAATATTTATAATTAAAATACATATCAACAGCAAAAATATAGTAAGGGAAATAATAGAATTGAGGAGTAATATTTATCCTTGTACTGTCTGAGAAGAAGAAAAAATACTATATGAAGTGTGTGTGAATGTGTGTATACACAAATAAAAAGAAAAATGGAAAAATTTTTTACTTGATTGATCCAGGCAAGAAAAGGTGGGGGGGGGGGAAGAAAAAATAATTGATGGGACAAATGTAAATAAAATAGAAAGAAGAATCCCAGATATGTCTGAAATAACATTAACTAAAATTTAAATGAATTAATACTGATTGAAGATAAATATCACTGATTAGATAAAAAAAAACCCCAGATATATGCTGCTTATAACATAAATGTAAGAACACAGTACAGTTGAAAGTAAAAGGATAATGAAAATACTATCCAACAGAAAGCTGTCATTACTATAGTAATAGGCAAAGTAGACTTTTGTTAGGATAGGAAGAACTTCAGTGTGTTTTTCACTTGAACAGGGCAGCCTTCCCTATTTTACCCTTACTCTCTTTCACCTCTGCTTCTTCTTTTTTTTTTTTTTTCAGAGACAGGGAGAAAGTCAGAGAGAGGGATAGATAGGGACAGACAGACAGGAACGGAGAGAGGTGAGAAGTATCAATCATCAGTTTTTCATTGCGACACTTAGTTGTTCATTGATTGCTTTCTCATATGTGCCTTGACTGTGGGCCTTCAGCAGACTGAGTAATCCCTTGCTCAAGCCAGCAACTTTGGGTCCAAGCTGGTGAGTTTTGCTCAAACCAGATGAGCCCACGCTCAAGCTGGCGACCTCGGGGTCTCGAACCTGGGTTCTCCACATCCCAATCTGACACTCTATCCATTGCGCCACCACCTGGTCAGGCTATAATAGGCAATGTAGACTTTAATGAAAGAAATATTACTAGAGTTAACAAGGGCATTCCATAATGATAAAAGGGCAAATCTATTTGAAGTATATAGTTTTTCTCAATAGGGTTCTTAAAGCATAGTCTACATAGAAGAATCCAACAGAGCTAAAAGGAAAATTAAACAGCATCTACCATCATATTGGAAGGCTTTAACTTATCTGTCTCATTGCAAATAAAAAAGTAGATAGAATTGTTAAGAATATGGAGAATTTGAACAATGCAATTATTAAATCTGATTCAAATGACATGTATAGAGTTTTGTGCCTCAGATTTCTAAATACCTTATATTTCCAACTAAATATATAACCACTTACCAATAAATGCCAAATGCAAGTTTTAATGAACTCCATAGAATTAGAATTTGTGTTCTCTGGCCACATTAGATATGAGCTGGAATAATAAAAAGATATTTAGGAAATCCTTAAATACTTATATATCAAGTAATATTCCTATAAATAACCCATGACTTAAAATAGAAATTCAATAGAAATTAAAACATAGTTTGAACTAAACTTTAATAAAAATATGGCATATCAAATCCTATGGGATTCAGACATAGCTGTGGTTAAAGATTTAATTGTAGTCCTTAATTCTTATATTAAAAGAAAAACTGAAAATAATATAAGCATTTATTTTAAGAATTCAGAAAAACAGCAAATTAGTTTTGAAAAATGTAGAACAACAACAAAAAAAACAATACAAATATAGGAAACAATGAAACCAAAAATAATGTATAATAGAAATATTCAACAAAACTCAAAGCTGCTTTTTAAAAATATGAACAAAATTAATAAATTTAGTACAAAGATACGCATTAATGTTAGAAAAAAAGTAAAAAGATATCCATTAGCCCTGGCCGGTTAGCTCAGCGGTAGAGCGTCGGCCTGGCGTGCGGGGGACCCAGGTTCAATTCCCAGCCAGGGCACATAGAAGAAGCACCCATTTGCTTCTCCACCCCCAACCCCCCCCCCCTCCTTCCTCTCTGTCTCTCTCTTCCCCTCCTGCAGCCAAGGCTCCATTGGAGCAAAGATGGCCCGGGCGCTGGGGATGGCTCCTTGGCCTCTGTCCCAGGCACTAGAGTGGCTCTGGTCGCGGCAGAGCGATGCCCCGGAGGGGCAGAGCATCGCCCCCTGGTGGGCAGAGCATCGCCCCTGGTGGGTGTGCCGGGTGGATCCCGGTTGGGCGCATGCGGGAGTCTGTCTGACTGTCTCTCCCCCGTTTACAGCTTCAGAAAAGAAAAAAAAAAAAGATATGCATTAATGTTAGAAAAAAGTAAATATCACTATGGAGCCTACAGAAATTAAAAATAAGTAGAGAAGAAAACTATGAACAACTCTGTGCCAATACATTTAGAAATTTAGAAGAAATAAAAAATTATTAAAACAAACTTGTCAAAATAACATCAAGAGAAGTTTAAAGTCTAAACATACTATATTTACAAAAGAATTTAATTAGTAAGTTAAAGTCTCCCCACTAAAAACTCAAACAACAATAACAACAAAAATATACTAAGCCCAAATAGCTCTACAGTAAAATATTTTCAACATTTAAGAATGAAATAACATCATTTTATACATGTTGGGAAACCAGAAACATAGAAACTGCTTTGCAATTTGCTTTATGAAACCAGTCTTATTCTGACACAAAACCTAAGGACATTATAAGAAAATAAAATTATAGCTCAATCTCTTTCACAAACATAGATATAATAATTATAATCAAAATATATCAAATTTACTATATATACAGAAGATAATTCATCAGAAGCAAGTTGGAATGGAATGATTCCAGTTTCCAGTTACATTTCAGTTGATTCATGAAATACATTTAATAAGATTTAACATCTGTTCATAATGAATACTCTCAGCAATCAGCCACTAGACAAGAACTGCCTTAATGTGATAAAATGTTATAAAAATACATATTAAAATTTTTATATTTAACAGTTTTAGATTTAGAGCTTTTCCTTCAAGATCAAGACTAAGGTTTTAGCCAATGCAATAAAGTGGGAAAAAGTTGAATGTTATTAAGATTGTAAAGAAGGAAATAAAAGTGTTATTTTTCTCAGAAGGCATGATTATGTACATAGAAAATCTATAGATAATTGATATAATTAATAAGTAAATTAACATATAATGAATACTATTAGCTCAATACACAAGAATAAATAGTATTTCATTATAATAACATTTAGAAGATAAAAAATTTAATATATACTGTTTGTAGTAATATAAAAATAAAAATACTTGAGATAAATCTGGTAAGAGAGTAAATTGATCTAACAAGCTGGAGGACTGTTTGGTGCTATTTCCTAAAGTTCAGGTAATGTCCCTTAGACCCAGAATTCTACCTCTGTATAAATAGCCCATAGCGAATGTGCAGAAGAATGTATATCGTATTGCTATTTATAACAGACTTGTGAACTTCAACAAAATTTTTCCTAGATTGTACCAGAGTCAGAAAAAAATGCATTCTCATTCATATACAATTGACTTAAAATCTTAAAAAATTGGGTAATTGGGTTTGGGAGGGGTGAAGATATGTGAAAATTAGTAGTGTTTATTTCTCTATCCTTTAAGATGAATGTTATTTGCCCAGAAACAAGGAGAATAAATCTGGAATTCAGCTTCTATTCTGTGACACAGTAATCAACATCAAGAAAAAAAAAACCTATTGTTTAGTTTGCTATCTTTTGTATTTCATACTCTTTTTAATCTTCAAGCATTTGAACTCCAAGTCATTTGTTTAAGTAATATGCTTTTTTTATTCTTTTATTTTCTTTGTTGCTACAAATGTCAAGTTTAGACATAAAGATGCATGATATGTAGATTCTCTCTCAGTATGATTATAATGTAGAATAACTTTATGGAAATGTAGCAGAAATAAGATATGTAACAAATACTCTATTAAAAATAAAGAGAGGTAGTGTCCCGTTAAAAAAAATCACATAATTTCAAAGAAGAGTAAAATATAAAGGAAAAACATTTTGCACTTATTAGTAATTTCTCAGTATTTGCTAAGGTTATAACATTTCAAATTTTCATAGTTAAGCACAATTTCCTATTGCTGTGATTATAATTTTACTAATATAAATATTTTACTAATGAAACATGAATTGGGAAGCTTATTGTAAGGACATTATTAGTGTTGTTTCTCCTGCTGCTGATTTTATTATTATTATTTGTTTTTTAAGGACAAATCACGGTTTTCTGTGTCTCAGAGAGAAAGCGGTGACTGCACTCTGCTTGAATTCTTTTCCAGACAAGGAGAGAGAACATGATTAAGTAAGCACATCTAAGTCACATTATCTGAGTTACTCTATAATCCTATCCTGCTGACAGGAGGCACTTAGGCTGCTTTCATATGGGCTGAGGAGAGAGGAGAGGAGATAAAGATTTATTCCATTCCATCAGCCATAGACTCTTGATGGAAACACAGCCTTGGCCTGCAAAATGGGTTTCAGCTAATGAGATGTTATTTGTCTTGTTGACTAAACATGAGAAGAAACTGTTAGATATCAGCTTATTTAACTTTAGATATAAGCTTATCTGGATATTATTACTCAAAATTATAACATTAAAATGGTTTATATGTTTTCAGCTCATAATACATTTATGTACATGATCTCATTAGAGGCGAGATTCTTGAGGAAAAAGATCATATCTTGTACATCTTTGATTCCCTAATACATAATATGGTTCCTTTTCTTCCTAAGAATAAACAGCAACCTGGATTTCTAACACTATAGTTAGTTTTGCCTGTCTTATGATTCCATATTTGGAATCATGTATGTACTCATTTGGATCCAGTTTTTGTCATTCAGTATTATATTTTTGAGATTCAGCCATGCTATGTCATGTAACAAGAGCTTTTCCATTTTAGGAATGTATAGCCTTCTATTTACAAATGCATTACACTGATGTAGCACATTTTATTACCTATTAGCTATTGTGAATAGGATGCCATGAACATTTTTATACATGTCTCTTAATGAACATGTGGGCAAATTTTTGTTGGGTGTGTACTTAGGTAACAGAGATTGCTAGGTTACAAGTTACATTTCTGTTTAAATCTTAAAGATGATGCCATGTGTTTTCAAAGGTGGTGGACCAATTTATGCTCTCTGCAGCAGGGAACTAGAGTTTCCTTTGCTCCTTATCTTTGCTAAGTCTTGGTATATCAGACTTTTCAATTTGACCATATGAAATCAATGATTATTATTATCACCCTTGGTTTACAAATGGAGAAACTGATAGTCAAAGAAAAAACTGATTTGCTCAAGATTATGCAGCTGGCGAGAGGGAAAACCTAACTAACTTTAGAGTCTGTTGTCTTGTATTCTGTATGTCGTGCTGTCTCTGAAAACATTTAGGGCCCCAAACATGGTAGATAACAGGAAGGAATTCATAGGCATGTCACCAGTGTGGTCACTGAGGATCCAGTTCTCAGAAGGGAGCCCTTCTTGAGGTTTAATGCTGTGCAGTTATCACCATTTTGAAATGTTTTGTAATTTTATCTTTGGATTTGTGTTTTGTAAGTGAAGGTGATGGGATGATGCAGCCTGCTTCTCTGCCACCCGGGATGGGTTTTCCCGCACCTGCTCCCCTGGGCCTGCCCCATGAGGACTGCTGCCCCCTCTAGGTGGGGGAGAAGCAGACACATGGAAAAGGGATCAGCCCTTGTACTCTGAGTCATTGGCTGAGATCTTCACCTGTGAAGGTCTGTATCCACCTTGTAGTTTCCCCTGCCCAATCAACACGACATTAAATAGCAAAAAATAAAACCCCACCATGATAAGTAAGGAGACAGCACCAAAGAAGAGTCTCTTTTCTCTCTTGTTTTTTGAACAAGCGGCTTCACATTTTCATTTTCCCCTGGGCCTGTAAATTACATAACCAGACCGGGTAGATTTTACTTGGTGTATTGTTTGTTGAGATCACACTTCCATCTTCTTTACATTTATACCTTAAGCATCATTTAAATACACTTTTCTACCTAGGATTCAAAATCAACAATACTTTCTTAGTTTCTATATACAATCTGTAACTTTACTGTGACTGTTTTCATTACGGAGCACTGCTCATATATTGACTCATTTTTGTCTCTGCTTCTGAAAGGGCTATTGGGGAAATAAAATTCATCTTATGCAGAGAAGTAAGTGGGTGACTCGGGGTTTCACATCAAATCAGTAGCTAAACTGGGGCTTGAACATAGGTGTTCTAATTGCAAGAACAGTTTTGTTTCTAGTAAATCACAACTCACCTTTAAGAAGGAATCATTTTGGATGTCATAGAGGAAGGTTTTATGTCCAATGTTGGCTCTGGGATTTCCACGTTGCTTCTTTAGGATAGCTGCTTATTAGGCACAAGCTTGCCAGTTTTATAGCATTTGCAGCCACAAGGAAAGAAACAAGTAGCTGAAAGTGGGTAATTAGGATTGCACTGGGAGTATATTGAAAGTGGGTGGAATGTCCTTAAAATCGGAACATCTGATTGTTACATTGAGTGAGCAATAAATGATTAAAGTGTTGCTGACACCGGTTAGCAGAAATATGTTCCAAAGCTTTAGTTTATGTGATATTTGTTTTTAAAAGGACTGATGATAAAAATATAAAATCTCAAATGTGACTAATGTACACGAATTGCCTCCCCCTTGTCAATTCATCTTTCTTAGTATTCCATATAGCACTGAAATGTTTGCTTAGTGAAATGGTATTCGTGATCACTGCTGGGCCTACAGTCCCCTAGGGTGCATCCACAGATTCTTTCTCAGTAAATCACTTGTAAGTCTGTTGGACTGCCCACTGAGAACACAGTGATAGGATTGCTTTTTATGTGTGTGTGTGTGTGTGTGTGTGTGTGTTGCTTCTTTTTTTCTCACTATACATACTGGGGAACTCAATTGACATTACCTGTATGCACCGTTAACCAAAAATAAAGGCAAATTGTAATAATATTAATTTTATAGGAATAACAATGCTGAAGGTAAATAGTGGAGTAGTTTGATTCCAAAATTATTTTTTCTCCTGAATTTGCTATTTATCTCAGAGCACAAACAAAATCTGTTGGGTACTAGTTGTGCTGTTTTTTTTTTAAAGAAGGCAGTGAGAAATAGTATTCTGTATATGGAATAATTGCATAAAATCAAAGAGTTAGACTGTCACCAAAGCTATTGAATATCCCCTTCTTATTCAGAGGAATATTTGGAACACTGGATTTAAAAAAAAAAAAAGGTTTGATTTTGCCCCAAAAGGAGAGTGGAAAACACAAGTATGATAAAGAAAATTCCTTGGAATAGATAACAAAATGCTCAGAATTTGAATTAACTGATCTGTGGGGCACAGAGGAAAGTTTTAAGGTGGAATCATACTATATTATTGGGGATCTGGAGCTGGGAAAGTCAAGCAATGCTGGCCTGGTCTTATAGGATTCTAGACATCCAAATAGAAAAGCCAACATGTAGTAAAGTTTTGGGACTTGCCAGTGGTCTCAGCAAGTTTGATTTTGCTTGCCTTGTACTCCCCCTCCCCCTTTTATTTTATTATAGTTGAGAGATGCTAAAGGCTCACAGCAAACAGAGAGTTGGTGAAGGAAGAATCAAGATAAGTCTGATATTAGGATAAAGTTAGCCTGGCTGATGACAGAGGAGTACTTTGGACATTAGTTAAATGTCATTCTGTGGATGGAGGCTTTTTGGGGTCATGGCTGCCTATGAAGTTAAGAACAGCACCTCATCTGGCTTCTCATTTCCACTCACAGATGCACATTGTGCATGCATACTTTCATTAAAGCTTTATGGAAAAAGAATTTAGCAGAAAATTATATAGGCAGCCAAAGTGAACACAATATGTCTGAAAAGCCCTCAAGCTGCTCAACTTCTAGTCTTTTGCTCCTGATGTGTACAGAACAGTCTTCTCAGACTGTCCCAGCTCTGCCAGGCTGCCAGCTGTGCCTGCACACTGGCTCTCCCATTTCTATCAGGGTTTCTATGCGCTTCTGCCAGCAGGTCACCTTGCTATCCAAGCTCAATTGTGCTGCCACTGGCCATCTTTAGGTGAACACTTGTCTCTCTGATTGTATGAGAGATTCTGCTCATGTCTAGGACAAATGATAAGAAGGTGGTTTTCTTTAAGTTCCTTCTCTTTGAAAGTAGGCTGTCTTCTGCTTGTAATATGCAGTTTAATTTAGTCAGGTACGAGAATGCACTTCATTCTTCCAACTGATCTATTCTTGCTCTTGAGTCTTCTGTTCTTATTTTGAGGGTGGGACATGGGCTGGGTAGGGATTAAAGCTTGCCAATTAAAGGTAAGCCAGTTTTTTTGCAGTTGAAAGCAATCTCTTCAGTTCAAAATTAAACTCCCAGTCAGGGTTGTTTTCCCTCCCTCCTCCTTCCCAGGAACCATCTGGCTACCAGGGGCTTGCCTTGTCCATGTCTGTGGGAGAAGGACCCATGGGCCTCATACTTCCCTTGGAAATTCAATGTCTTCTGTGGAATGTAACCAGGTCACCAGCTGTCCTGCACTGATGTCTGATGAGGTATGATGGCATTGCCTGAATTTTAGGGACATCATGCCGGTCACCAGTGTAGGAGTTTGTGATTGCTGCCCAAGTGGTCTTCAGGGTTCCACAGCCTTGCTGTTCTGAGCTCGGCCCACCTGTAGGCCATTGGTTCCTTCAGCTCCTCTGACTCCTCCACGGGCTGTGTTCACACGTCTGTGCCTCCAACAGAAAATATCCCAGCCCTGGACTCCTGGGGCTAGTTAGCTTTGCACCCGAATGTACCAAAGCCGCTTTGCTCTGCATGCCAGGTGAGATTTCTCTGAGGGACTTTTGACCATCTCAGCTGGTACTGGGAAAGCAGGGGTTGGCTGCATTTTTTCAGAGTCCTGATAATCTATTGGATTTTGTGGACAAGTCCTGCCAGGGGTGAGGATGACTAAGATGCAAAGACCCAACTCTGCGGACCAGGTTCAGTGATGCAGATCCAATTTATTTAGGAAGTAAGCTAGTTTATATACATGGGTTCAGCCAATAGGATGTTACAGCATGTCCTTCATAGCCAATGGCTAAAAAGATCAGGGAGCTGCGTGGTTGGTGCTAAGTCACTTCCTTATAGAGGGCGAGCTTTTTTCCTGGGTTTGCCCAGGAGGGTTCTGGGAGCTGGAGTGTTCTCACAGCATTGCATCAGCCACAGCTGCTAGGAATGCACTCTGCACTCCACCCACAGCTCCCCCTTCTCTTTTAATTAAGGCTAATTGGACTTGATGAATGGCAGCTTGCTGTTGTTGTAGCTTCTGAATGCTATGCATATGTTTTTTATTCCTCATAGAACTTTTTCTCCAGAGAGGACAATCATCACTGACTCCAGGACACCCCACTCTCTCCCCATTTCATGTCCGACTGCAGCTGCTGTATGGCCTCAGCTCCCTTCCTTTCTTGTTGCACCTCCTAGTCTGGGGTCATAAAGGCAGAAGGAATTCAGGAGAAATACTTTAGGACTTGCTTTGAAAGTACATTTCTGTCCTATTGTTTTATTTTTATTTGCTGCTTTCCTGTTGAACAAATGGCCGAGTGAAAGTGCTGTTCATCCTTTGTTTACAAAGAAACTAGTGAAACCCTTCAGTCTCTCTCTCCCCCACCATCTCCCTGCCCTTTGTGCCCTATGCTTTCCCTTGTACCCAAGTCCCAATTATGGTTAACCTCTCTCTGAAATGACAGACCCAGGGAATCCTGACAAATAAATCCTAGTTGATAATTATCATATTACTCTGAGTTAAGAATACATACAATTATATAGGAATTTATTGTTTAATTTTTCTAGCAAAGTTAAATATAAAATTGGGGTAGTTTTTGAGGTTGTTTATGAAAAGAAGGGAGTGCTTCTGATCACTGCTAATTAAGCCCACACATGACTTTTCCCCCTCTTGTTTCTAAGCAGTAGATTTTAGGAGAAAAAACTCAAGCACAGTCTGGGAAGTGCCCTGTGGCCACTTGTCTTGATTCTGAGTCCACAGATGCTAAAGTAGCAACAGTTTGATGGAGAATAAACTGAAACCTTTCTTCAAAAAAGAATATTCTTCAGAGAAAGAACAGATTAATTGTGTAAATAAGTAAAGAATATACTGCTTAAATGCCCAAGAGAACAGGTTCGTATATACTATCTCTCAGAATCGACCTCTCATGTGCACATAATTGATGTGCCAGTTTCATTCCATGTTACTCTAGTCTAAAGCAGTCTACTAATGAGCTGTTCTAGGCAACATTATGGACCTATGCTCTTGTTCAGCTGAGCTGCTATAACAGAACATCATGGACTGGGTGATTTATAAACAACAGAAACAGTTCTGGAGGCCAAAGAAAGACTAAGGAGTCCATAACCAAGGCAAAGGCAGATCTGGTGTCTGGTGAGGATCTATTTCTCAGTTCATAGATTGCAGTTTTCCTGCAGGATTCCCACATGGGAAAAGAGAGGGAGAAGGTCTCTGGGGTCTCTTTTATAAGGACACAAATCCACTCATGAAGCCTCCACCCTCATGACTTAATCACCTCTCAAAAGCCTACCTCCGAATACCATCATGTTAAGGATTAGGTTAAAACATATGTATTTGAGAGGACACAGTCAGTCTATAGCATAGCTGTGGTGGAACATGCCTGAACCTTAGAACAGTAAAATTCTCAATTCTAATCTCTGTTTACCATGTGGTAGCTAGCTGTATGACCTTTTATATGTCTCTTAATTTCTCCATGCCTCAATTGTTTTCTTGTTTATTTTTTTTTCTTTTTTTTTTTATCAATTTTCTTTATTTATTTATTCATTTTAGAGAGAAGAGGGAGAGAGAGAGAGAGAGAGAGAGAGAGAAGGGGGAGGAGCTGGAAGCATCAACTCCCATATGTGCCTTGACCAGGCAAGCCCAGGGTTTCGAACCGGCGACCTCAGCACTTTCAGGTCAACGCTTTATCCCACTGCGCCACCACAGGTCAGACTCTTGTTTATTTTTATTGAAGTAAAAACACTTAACAGATTTTTAAGTGTACAAGACTTTTATTATAATCTATAGGCATATATATTGCTGTATAGTAGTTCTAATTTTATTTTTTTGAGGAACTTCCATAGTGCTTTCCATAGTAGCTGCACCACATATTGCATTCCTACCAACAGTGCATAAGGTTTCTGGTTTCTTAACATTCTGAACAATTGTTGCCTTTGATAATAGCCATCTTAATATGTGTGAGGTGCTAGCTCATTGTGATTTTAATTTGCATTTCTTTGGTGACTAGTGATTGTTGGGGACTGAAAGCCAACAGGGTCTTTGCAGTTTAGATTTTTGGGGACAGAGGTGTAGGGAACTGGCAGTAAGCTGACAGTCTGCCCAACCCCCCACCTCACTTGTTCTGTGAAGTCGCTAAAGGCTATTTTGCTATGGTGGTGGATTGTTTATCCTCATGCTACCTTCCATATCCTTCGGAAAGACTGGATGCAAGTTTCTTTTTATCCTTTGTTTTGTGAAATTAAGATGTTATGTATGGTGGGGGGTTTTCTGCAATTGGTAGAATTCTTGGGTTACCTTGGAAATGTGATCAGAGATCTCTTTGATTTGCTAATGGCTTCACTTTGCCCTATAAAGAAAACAAGAAGCAGGTGTGGAGGGCACCCTGTTCTTGCCATCAGCATTGTGGAGGCCTCCTATCCTATTCTTTTATCCTCTAGGCCTATTTTCTTAATTCTGTGCTCTTCTCACTCAGGACTTGAAATTACTAGCCGTGCTGGCTCAAGGCAAGTGATGTGCACATTTTCATATACATGTTGGATATTTGTGTATCTTCTTTGAAGAAAAGTTTATTCAAGTATTTAGTCCTTTTCTAAATCTGATGTTTAATATTTTTACTATTGAGTTGAGGAGTTTCTTAAATGTTTTGGAAATTAATCCATTATCAGATAATTTTTGCAAATATTTTTTCTCATTTTTGAGATTACCTTTTTACTCTGTTGTTTCCTTTGCTGAGTGGAAACTTTTTTGTTTGCTGTAGTCTTATTTGTTCATTTTTGTTTTTGTTGTCTATGCTTTGGTGTCATATTTATAAAATCATTGTTAAGACCAATGTCATGAAACTTTTATCCTATATTTTCTTCTACAGTTTTATAGTTTTAGGTGTTGCTCTGAAGCCAGTAGCCACAGCCACCATCACAGCCACTCGGCCCATGCAGGTTCGCATTGGATTCAGACAGTCGGTAAAGAAACAACAGAGCCAAAAACTGGTGGGCCATCATCTTTAATCCTAGCTTGCACCCAGCAGGCAAGTAAAACACACACTGGGCTTCAAAACCCACTCTTTGAATGTTCACAAAGCTACTGACTTATTCGAGTTTCCTAGAATCAAAGGTTTCTAACTCACCAGATTTATTCACCTCTGTTCCCCATCTCCTTCCTTCTCTCTGCTCAAACTCTGCACAAACTGGCTTCTCACTCAACACTCCGCCATCTTGGCTGCTTCTCCTGGCCTCCTCCACGCGGCCTCTTTCTGCTCTCTGCTCTGCTCTCTCTGCTCTAATGCTAATCTCAGGAACCAAGAGAGCAAGCTTCCATTCTGCCCCCACTTTATAGTGTAGATTCATAACCTTTAATCCTATATACAAAATAGTGGAAGTCTCTAAACAAAGACACTTCTCTGAGGAATGATGGGATTGCACCACCCCACATCCAAAAGGGTGGCAAAGGCTTAGTCCTAAAACCAAAGCCCCAGGTTACAAGCATCTTGCCTGCCCACAGCCTGCCCCCAACACATATTAATATCACCTGGGCGACTGGCTTCCATGTGGGCAGCACCATCTTTAATAAAGTGAGCATAATATATTTTATCTGCCCAACAGTTGCAATTAAGTTTTTAATCAGTATTGAGTTGATTTTTGTGTATGATGTAAGGTACAGGTTCCATTTCACTCTTTTAAATGTGAATATCCAGTTTTCCCAATACCATTTGTTGAAGAGACTATCCTTTTCCCATTATGTAGTCTTTGTACCCTTGTCAAAAACAATTAACTAGATATATGTGGATTCATTTCTGAGTTCTGTAATCTGTTGCATTGGTTTATATGTCTGTCTTTATGCCAGTATCATATTGTTTTAATTAGTGTAAATTTTCAATTTATTTTGAAATCAAGAAGTATAATACATCCGCTTTGTACTTCTCTTTCAAGACTGTTTTGGCTATTTGGGGTCTTTTGTAGTTCCATACAAATTTTAGAATTTTTTTTGGGGGGGGGAGAATATCATTTGAAATTTGTTAGAAATTGCATTGAATCTGCGGGTAACTTTGAGTAGCATAAACATTTAAACAATATTCAGTTTTCCAAGCCATGAATGTGGGATGTTTTTCATTTATTTGTGTCATCTTTAATTTCTTTTATTATGTGTTATAGTTTTCAGTATATAAATCCTTTACTTCCTTAGTTATGTTTATGTATAACTATTTTATTCTTTATAATGTTCTTATAAATGAGATCATTTTCTTAATTTTCTTTTCAGATAGTGTGGTATTAGTGCATAGAGATACACCTGATTTTTGCATGTTGATTTTGTATCCTAAAATTTTACTACATTCATTTATCAGTTCTAGTAGTTTCTTTTAAGACTTTAGAGTTTTCCACATATAAGGTAATATCATCTGCATATAGGCAGAACTTTACTTCTTTTCTGATTTGAAAGTGTTTTACCTCTTTCTCTTATCTAATTACTCTGGCTAGGACTTCCAGTACTATGTTGAATAGAAGTGGCAAGAGTGAGCATTCTTGCTTTGTTTCTGATCTTAGTAGAAAAGATTACAGTTTTTCACTGTTGAGTATGATGTTTGTTGTGGGCTTTTCATATATAGTCTTTATTGTGTTGAGGTAATTTTATTTTATTTTATTTATTATATTTTTGAAAGATTTTTTAAATCATGAAAGTGTGCTAAATTTTATTAATGCTTTTTCTGCTTCTATTGAGATGATTATGTGATTTTTTTCATTCTATAAATATGGTGTATCATATTAATTAATTTTTATATGTTGAGCCATTGTTGCATTCCAGAGATAAGTAATCTTGGTCATGGCTTATGATCCTTTAAGTGTACTATTAATTTCAGCTTGCTAGTATTTTGTTGAGGATTTTGCATATTCATCCAGGATATTGGCCTATAGTTTTATTTTCTTGTGGCGTCTTTGGCTTTGATATCAGCATAATGAGTTTGGAAGTGTTTTCTTCTCTTTAGTGTTTTTGGAGCAACTTGAAAAGGATGTGTGCCTCAATTTCTTATTCACTTTCCAGAAATCTGGTAAAGGCTAAATGGGATAAGGTGCAGAGAATATTTATCTCAATACACAGTAAATATAAATGCTCCGTAAATATTAATTTTTTCTTCCTACTTTCCTTCTTTTGAACTGCTTCATTTATCTAAAAATAATATATATTTTGTATTTTAAAGGAAATAGTTTAGGCTTTTCATTGATTTAGATTGGTATTCCTCTAATCAGGACTGAATGCTATAGGTTTAGCAAGCAACATTAATCTTACTTTTAACAGGATTATAAATTTGTTTTTAATTTGAACCCTGCCCCCAGAATTAAAACTTTAACATCAGGTCACCTGCAGAATGAAGCATTTGTCAATATATGCAATGTTTTTCTATATTTGTGTTCTGGAAACAGAGGTACCTGCAGTGTTTGGAAACACAATAAAGAACTTGTAGCAAGGTAGCTACTGTCTAACAAAGATTCATGTTTTTATGCCTAGGTACAGAACTGAGATTGAAAGTGGCTGCCTAGTCAGGGTCTATAATTCTCAGACTTCCTTCTATCTAGGAGAACTAGGTCATTTTCACTGATGATGTTAGAACAGAGTGCTCTCTGTAACTTCTATCTGAGGCTGTGGAAAATCGGGGGGCCTGCTCTGCACTTCCTTTCTTCTCTAATCTGACAGATGCTAATGCTCAGGATGACTTTGGAAACTATGTTTTGGCGATGGCACAGCTTCCATCATACCCAAAGATAAGTAGATTCTTTCTCACAACTCATTGGGGCTAGTTAGAAAACTGATTTCAGTCTCCATTCTCACCCCTGCAACTGTCTGAAGGAAAGAACTGACCTCGTCAGGGACTACTGGTGGGTAGCAGGATCTGGCTCCAGGGAAGTTGAGATTGACAACTGCTATGGGTTAAATGGTGGGGTGGAGGGTGGGAGGAGAGTGGGAGGAGCAATGCCACTGGACCATGGATGGACTATTCAATCTACTCAGTTTATTGTAAACCAGTTAGTTTATAAGCAAACAAAAACTTGACATTATCATTTTTTTACATTAGTTTGTAAGAGCTTGGGTAATGTGATTTTACTACTGATAAATTTACATTTTCTCAATGTGTTAAAACATCAGATTTCTGATTCCGCAGGTTGAGAGCCACACTTAAACAGTGATAACTGCCACAAAGACAGTGTGTTATATGTTACTTGAGAATCAGAGTTTAAAGTGAGTACTGTGAAAATAGTTCAGTTGTTGGTGTAAAACTTCAAGATTAAGCATAACTACAGAAGTAAATTAGGAGAAAATATGTCACACAATATCTAGGTATTCAAACCTTCATCCCCTTAAAATAGCTATCAATTAATTAGCAGCAAATAGGAGATGAATGGAGAATTCTAAAATACTCCATTGTTAGCAGACACTTTTTCATTTTCTTGTAATATTTGGTATTTGTATGGCCAATAGCTGCTGCTGTCATGGCCATACAGGTTCTTATTGGATTCAAGCAGATGGTAAAGAAACAGTGGAGCCAAAAAATGATGGGCCATTCCTTTATTAAGGTCTCATACCAGCTGACCAGCAAATAGGCAGGGAAAGCAGTTCCCTTTCATTTAGGGCTCCCAAAGCCCTGATGCATTCTCCGGTTCCACAACCAGGAGAATCTTCTTTGGTTCCTTCTAGAATCTAAGGCCTCACAAGTTTCAGTAGGGCTTCCAAAGCCCCTCAGCTCTAGTTTCTCATCTGCACACCTTCTCTCTCTCTGGATAAAACTGGCTTCTTCAGCACTCTGCATTCTCTCTGCTCTCCCTGCAAAACTGGCTGTACCCATAAAGCCCTTTCTCCAGCAAACATTAGCAAAACAATGGCCCTTCCCAAGCAGGAATGGAATATGTAATTTGTAATCAACTTCCTTGCTCTGAGAGCAAGCACACACGTGGCTGCCCAGAGCCATTTTTAACAATAAAGGTGAGCAAACTCAAAAAATAAAAATTTTACAAACTCATTTGCCCAACAGTATCTATAACTTTTGTTTGCATTAGTCAATAGGTTGATCCAGAAAAATAGAAGATGGAAAAGTTGCACCTAAAAGGCACTTTATAAATTGAATGTTCATGTGATACAACTCCATTGTAATAAACCTCTTCATCTGCTTTGAAAAACATGAGTTTTTACAGCGAGCCATTGAAAAGATGCATAGTTTAAAGCATTTTGTAAACTATAAAGCACTAAATAAATGTAAACTATTATTATGGCAAAGTAGGGTATTTTTTCTTATTATTCCATATATTTTTTATAACTGGAAAGTATAAGTGTAAAGCTATGGGCCTGTAAAGCCAGTAGCCACGTCCACCATCACAGCCACCTGGCCCACCCTGGCAGGTTCGCACTTGATTCGGACAAACGGTAATGAAACAACAGAGCCATGAACTAGTGGGCCATCATCTTTATTCCAGCTTGCACCTGGTGGGCAAGAAATACACACAGTGGGAAAACACTTCCCTTTCCATTCAGGGCTCCCAAAGCCACTGACTTATCCGAGTTTCCTGGAATAAAAGGTTTCTACCTCACCAGCCATATTCACCTCTGTTTCCCATCCCCTTCTCTCTGCACAAACTCTACACAAACTGGCTTTTCCTTCAGCACTTCGCTATCTTAGCTACTTCTCTCCTCCATGTGGCCTTTATCTCCTCTCCTTTTTCTGCTCTCTCCTCTAATGCTTATCTCAGGAACCGGGAGAGCAAGCTCCCGGTCTGCCCCAGTTTATAGTGTAGAAATCAAAACCTTTAATCCAATATACAAACAAGGAAGTCTCTGGTACAAAGTCACTTATCTGAGGCATAATGGGATTCCTCATGAGAGTGCACCACCCCACGTCATGCAATCAGTCATGGGTGTGGGGAAAAGCTTAGTCTTAAAACTAAGCCTTAGACTATAAACACCCTGCCTGCTTACAAGCCTGTCCCCCCACACCCAATGTGAACTATAAGCAAGCAAACATATATATTATATTTACAAACTTATTTGACCAACAGGGCCCATTATATCACAATACAAAAACTTTGCCTATTTTTAGTCTATTTTAATTGTGTACATTTATTTTCAGCTTAATATCCAAAACAATCCCTTATAACATGCACACACACACACACACACACACACACCTCTACACTTCAAATGGGCTAATTATGCTACTAAATATTAGAAGTCCAAAGTTATTATCTTCACAGCAAATAAGAGTGCATAGTTACCAATTTGTGAGGCCAAGGGCCACCGCCATTGTGGCCATTCACATGCAGGTTCTCATGGGATTTGGACAGATGGTAAAGAAACAGTGGAGCCAAAAAAGTGGTGGGCCATTTATTTATTAAAGTCTCACACCAGTCAATGAGCAAACACACAGGGTTTCCAAGCCACTGACACATTATTCAATTCCACAACCAGAAGAATCCTCTCAGATTTCTCCTAGAGTCAAAGGCCCCACCGGTCTCAGTGGAGCTCACAAAAGTCCCTCACCTCTGGTTCCCCACCTGCGCACCATTATTCACTCTGTTCTCACTGCAAAACATGGCTTCTCTCTCTGCCTTTTCTTCTCCTTCTTCCCTCTCTTTTTCAAAACTTTCTGTTGCGAAACCCTCGCCTCCAGCAAACATTAGTAAAACAATGGCTCTTCCCAAGCAGGAAGGTAATTTGCAGTTTCACAGACTCACATATACCTGGCTCTGCCTAGCCCCCAATGCAAACTATAAGTGAGCAAACATAAAAATTACGTTTTACAAACTTATTTGACCAACACAATTCTTTCCCAAAGTCACTTTAAAAAGCACTACATTTTTAATTTTCTGATGTACCCATGATGGTTGGCTGTTAGTAATAATCTGCAGATAAATCATGGTTTAGTTTCAATTCTAAATTTTGAAGAACTGAAAAAAAATAATTGAACATAAAATAAATGTTTTCGGTAGGAAAACCAAAAACACAGAGTGGAAGTAGCAGGTGCAGTGATTTCACACTTGACATTGGAGTTACCTTTTCCCAAGGGCAGCTATTGAGCTTACTGAAGCAGCACAGTCTGCTGCTCTGTCTACTTTCCAAGTTGACTGTAGGAGTAGCCAGATGTCATTATTATTGTTAAAAAACTGAAAGTATTTTTTTGTTTGTTTTGTTTTTGTATTTTTCTGAAGTTGGAAACGGGAGGCAGTCAGACTCCCGCATGTGCTCGACCGTGATCCACCTGGCATGCCCACCAGGGGGCGATTCTCTGCCCATCTGGGGCGTTGCTCTGTTGTAACCAGAGCCATTCTAGCACCTGAGGTAGAGGCCATAGAGCCATCCTCAGCGCCTGGGCCAACTTTGCTCCAATGGAGCCTTGGCTGCAGGAGGGGAAGAGAGAGACAGAGAGAAAGGAGAGGGGGAGGGGTGGAGAAGCAGATGGGCACCTCTCCTGTGTGCCCTGGGACTCTTGCATGCCAGGCCAACGCTCTACCACTGAGCCAACCGGCCAGGGCCAAAAAACTGAAAGTATTTTGAAATCATTTATCTTTTTTATTGAAACAAAATGTTCTTCTGTAGGTGGGGGACCAAATGCTATGCAGAAGGTATAGCTGGATAGGGCTGTTGATAGTGACTGACATTGTTATGGGGTGTATAGTTTAGTTCAGGCACATTTACACACATAAACTCTCTATTTTCATTTTAAATCGAAAGAAAATAGGTTTAAATTATTTATTTAAATGTCTGGTTTCTAAATCTTAACCCCTAAGAAAACATATACAAGGTTAGTTTTTACTTATTCAGTTAAGAGTTTTAAAATTGAGAAACACTCATATATTTTCTGGTAGTGTAAATCTGAATCTTAGTCAATACATAAGAAAAACCCGAGGAAAATAGGAACCCTTTTCTAGAAACCCAGCCCTGTCTCTTGTGCTGACTTTGAATCCTTAAGGAAAAATACTTTAATTTTTTTAAAAATTTGTTTGTTTGTTTGTTTTACAGAGAGAGAGTCAGAGAGAGGGATAGATAGGGACAGACAGACAGGAACGGAGAGAGATGAGAAGAATCAATCATCAGTTTTTTGTTGCGACACTTAGTTGTTCATTGCCTTCAGCAAACTGAGTAACCTCTTGCTCAAGCCAGTGACCTTGGGTCCAAGCTTGTGAGCCTTGCTCAAACCAGATGAGCCTGCGATCAAACTGGCAACCTCGGGGTCTCAAACCTAGGTCCTCCACATCCCAGTCCTACATTCTATCCACTGCACCACCGCCTGGTCAGGCAAATACGTTAAACTATACAATTTATATGTGCTTCAGAGAAGAAGCAAGCTAAGTACAGAAAAAGGTAAAACTAAATTACACCAAACAACAGCACAAACCTCAAGAAAGTATAAAGGTCTTACTTAGCGCCTGAGGAGAAAAAAGACATTTATCCAATTTATTATTTAATTTTGATAGTTATTAAAAAAATTATGTAGAAATTTACTTGGATTCTCATGGCAAGACAGGGAGCTGAAAAGAAAAAAAATAAAGTTCCGTAAGTAAATATTTTTTTCCTCGAAGCAAATAGAAATCTTGTTTTTATTCTAAACATTCTTGTCAAGTGTTTTAAAAAACTCAAGACTGCTGATTATGGGAATAGCACTCTATCTTTTGCAGTAAGCTTCAGCTTTCATTTAAATAAAATGGCTTACCATAATTTTTCATCATCTGATGAATCAGTTATGACCTGAATGAATGCTTGCTGAAAGTGAAAATGCATTGGACAGTAAATTAGAAGATGTGGTACACTTTCACGCAACTATGTTTATCCAATGAGAAAAGAGCTTTCAGGTTTTGCCTGCAAATATGTGAATTGACATGTAACAGAATCATATCTAGCAAACAAGTTAAGAGCCCCTAGAAATTGGGAAACCCTGAATTTCAGTCACCTGACAAAAGCCATTCATGGTGCTCTCTCTTCTCTCTGTCCCTCTCCTTCTCATTCTTCTTTTGTATGTTTCCTAATCTTATATCTTCCTACATCATCTTAGTTTTCTTTTATTTTAAAATTACTTGAATGAGTAGAAACTCATCTTTCTTCCTTCTGAAACAAGGGAGGAAAGTGGGGAGAAATGATCTTTCTTTAACTTCCTCTCTTTTCTTACCTTTTATCTTTTTCCCTCTTGTTTTCCCTAATTTTGTTGACATTGGGATAAAAGCAGAGAAGGGAGAAGAATACACAGGCAGAAATTTTGGGTATCATTGTCTCAGGGAGCACTGCTTTGAATGGCTGCCACATTTTCCTGTGCTAAAATATCACTAACAGGCACTCTTGATACTCTGCCCGTACACCTGGCCATCCTGAGTCTCCCTGAAGCTGCAGTGAATGGTACTGGCATGTCAACAGCTTCCCTCTTCAAGCTTAGAGGGTTTTTTCTCTGGCCAAGTGCTTCCTCCAACACCATCTCAAGCCACCAACCTGGATGGTGGTGATGATTGTCAAGAGAATGTGTAACACCCAGTGAGAGCCCTCCCCATTCTCTAGGGATCAGTATGAAGGATGTTCTGTAAGGTTTCCATTTGGTCTCCAGTAGACTGAGTCCCAGTTGCCCACAGTGGTAACTGGCTTGTTCAGATATACTATATTAAAATTTCTCTTTCTTTCGCATTTTACCTACTTTTTTTGTTGGGCTTCTTGAGGTCACCTCTTAAATATCTGTCCTCAAGTCCCTTAATAACGATTTACTCTAGGGGAACCTGTGTTGAGATGGTCTCTCTACCAGTTATCACTGAAGACTAAAAAATTTAGAAACATTCATTATGAAGAAAATTCCCATTGCACTGATACAATATTTTACTGTTTGTTTTTTAAAAAAATAATATGTCACAACTATAGTGCTTTGTAATTACAGTGGTAACTTGAGATATGAGCAGAACAACATACAATTTTTTGAAGATACAAGCTATGACTCGGTCCTTATTTTTGTTCGAGATCGGAGCAAAATTCCAAGATATGAGTCGTGATTCAGGAAGCTGCCGCTAGTTGGTGTGTTGGCGCACAGGTCCAGTATCAAAAACACAACACCAGCATCTCATTCTTTTTCACATGTTACCCACAGAATCAAGTCGAATCTCATGCGCTGTACTCATTTTTGCATTTTTTACAAATTTTTTTGTGTGCTATCATGGGGCCAAAGAAAGTGAGTGTAAAGAACAGTGGAGAGAAGAAGAAGAGAATGATGTAGATAGAAGTAAAGTAAGAAATAATTGAAAAACATGAGCATGGTGTAGGAGTGATTGAACTGGCAAGGCTGTACAACTGCAATACATCTACAATTTGTACCATCCTTAAACAAAAGGATGCCATCAAAAGTGCAAATCCAGTGAAAGGAACTACAATTCTGTCCCAATTAAGGACAAATATTCATGAAGAAATGGAGAAGCTTCTGCTGGTGTGGGTGAAAGAGAAAGAGCTGGCAGGAGATACGGTGACGGAGACTGTCATATGAGAAAAGGCACGTATTATTTATGGCGACTTGAAGAAGAAAGAACCATCAATCTCAAAAGGGGCAGCAGAAGATATGTTTAAAGCAAGTCATGGCTGGTTTGAAAATTTCAGGAAGAGATCTGGCATCCACTCAGTGGTGAGGCATGGTGAAGCTGCAAGTGCTAACGTTAAGGCAGCTGAGGAGTACATCGCACGTTTTGCTGCGCTTATCGCAAAGGAAGGCTACATCCCCCAACAAGTGTTCAACTGTAACAAAATAGGATTGTTTTGTAAAAAAATGCCCCAGAGGACTTTCATCGCTGCAGAGGAGAAGAAGCTGCCAGGCCATAAACCCATGAAGGACCATCACTATCTGACCCTTACATTGTGTGCAAATGCTAGTGGTGACTGTAAAGTAAAACCACTGCTAGTGTATCATTCCGAAAATCCTCGAGCCTTTAAGACTCACAAGATTCTTAAAGAAAAACTGCAGGTTATGTGGTGCACCAATGCTAGGGCATGGGTTACACGGCAGTTTTTTATTGAATGGGTAAATCTTGTCTTTGGTCCTGCAGTGAAGAAATATCTTCAAGAAAATATACTACCCATGAAAGCATTACTAATCCTTGAAAATGCTCCAGCCCACCCACCTGGTCTTGAAGATGACATTCTTGATGAGTTCAAATTTGTGAAAGTCCTCTACCTCCCACCCAACATGACTTTAGTCTTGCAAGTTATGGATCAGCAGGTCATTTTCAACTTTAAAAAGCTTTAAACAAAGCACTTATTTAGCCACTGCTTTGAGGTGACTGAGAATACAATTCTAACCCTTTGAGAGTTTTGGAAAGATTACTACAACATTGTGATATGTTTACACATTATTGACTTGGCATGGTAAGAGATTATAAGAAGAACTTTGAACTTGGCGTGAAAAAAGTTATGGCCTGATGTTGTTGCAGACAGGGACTTCGAAGGATTTGAACCAGAGACCAAGATCGAGGTAGAAGCGTTGGAGGAGATTGGGTCCCTCGGAAAGTCGATGGGTCTGGAGGTAGATGAAGATGACATAAATGAGCTCATCAAGGAACATGAGGAGGAACTCTCAACTGAGGAGTTGAAGGAGCTACAGATATGCAACATATGGAGCTTCTGCAAGAGATTAGTAGTGAAGAGGAGATAGAGTTGGAGGAAGTGATATCTACAAGTGAAATTAAAGATATGCCGGCAATGTGGGAGAAGCTTTCAAATTTCATTGAAAAGAAACACCCAGAAAATGTTTCAACTGGTTAGGTTTCAGCACTTTTTAATGACACTTGTTTGTCACATTTCCATAACATTTTAAAAGGCAGGCAAAAGCAAACCTCTTTGGATAGATTTTTATTAAAAAGTCCTGCAAGTGAAAATGCTAAAAGTGCAGCCAAAAAGGCAAAAACAGGTGATGATTGAATAAAAAACATGTAATGTTAAGCTTAGGTTAAATTTAAAGTTAAGAAAGTGCATTTTGGCCCTGGCTGGTTGGCTCAGCGGTAGAGCATCGGCCTGGCGTGCGGGGGACCCGGGTTCGATTCCCGGCCAGGGCACACAGGAGAGGTGCCCATTTGCTTCTCCACCCCGCCCCCTCCTTCCTCTCTGTCTCTCTCTTCCCCTCCCGCAGCCGCAGCCGGGGCCGAGATGGCCCGGGCGCTGGGGATGGCTCCTTGGCCTCTACCCCAGGCGCTGGAGTGGCTCTGGTCGAGGCAGAGCGAAGCCCCGGAGGGGCAGAGCATCGCCCCCTGGTGGGTAGAGTATCGCCCCCTGGTGGGCAGAGCATCGCCCCTGGTGGGCGTGCCAGGTGGATCCCGGTCGGGCGCATGCGGGAGTCTGACTGTCTCTCCCCGTTTCCAGCTTCGGAAAGATACAAAAAAAAAAAAAAAAAAAGAAAGTGCAGTTTTTTACAATTAAGTTTTTGTGGTTTCATTTTAAGTAAAGAAAGTGCAGTTTTAGTTTATGTGTCTACAGTGCCTGCATCCCTCCCTCCCTCCCTCCTCCTCCGTTAGCCCCACTCGTCTGTCTCCAATGTAAGAATACAGTACTAAATAACACTTTTTTCTTTTATTTCATATATTTTGTTATGTATTGGTAAAGTATACATGTGTGTTTCTTAATTAGAAACATAATTTTTTATAATTTAGGATGGTTTGGAGATGTTTCACAGGGCTGGGATAAATTAAATCTATTTCAGTTATTTTAAATGAGAGAAATTTGTTAGATATATGAGTTGACTAATTTATGAGCTTGGTTACAGAATGAATTAAACTTGTATCTCAAGGTACCACTGTGCTTATAGGCCTCCAAACATATTATTTTATTTGGTCATTAGAGGTTAGTAGTACATGTAATGATTATTTACATTTTACATATAAACAGACAGATTCAGAAAGGATAAATGACTTGCCTGAAGTCAGAGAGAAGATCTGGGAAAAAAATTTAAGTTTTTTTTTACTATGTATGTGTGAAGGGTTATTCTGTATTTAAGCCATTTGTGGGGGATTTTTTTGGGGTTTTTTTTGTCAAATTTTTGGAAAGAGAATTTTACTAATTTAAATTTAATTATGCCTACTGTCATTACATTGGCTCTTTAGTTTAGACCTTCAAAATATAATATATTTGTTTTCCTCCTTTTCCCAGTGGGGACTATAAATATGCCATTTAATTTTCTAAATTAACACTATGGATGTGCCTATTACATCCAGTGAGTGATATAATCCGAATGAGAGTGGTTTAATTCCTGGAAATATTGAGAAACTTGGTTACATAGTTGTGTGCTGACACTTGGCTCTCTTGTTCCCAAAGCAACCTTTTAGGAGAGATGAGATGGAGGCGGATGAGGTGGGAGTTGCAGTGAGAAGATATTTAGCAAAAAAGCAAATCTTGGGTGATTCATTTCAGATCGCCTATGAAGACTGTCATCTCACAAGAAAGCCAATTCTCATAAGCCTTTCCAACCCACTCTGCAGGATATTAAAGAAAGAAAAAACCCTTCGAAATAAACACTTTATCTTTGAATAAAGCATAGCACTTATCATAATGAAAAGACGAATTCATCAGGTCTGCAGTTTTTACTGCAGAAGCCTCAAGTTAACATCACAATGTAATTCTCAATGTTTTCCTAAATAATTAGGAAATAAAAATTCAGTGTACAGCTAGAAGTGCATGTTGATTGCATTCTGTAATGCTAATGCTTATTTAATGCTATACTTTATCCCTAGATTTAAATGTGTAAAGCTCAACTAAATTGCTTAAGTTTTCATAGTGCTCTCTATTTTAAAGAGATCTTTAGAAATCTCTGATAATAAATGGTCACTGTTGACAACATTTTCAAAATGAAGACAAGTTTTAGTCCTTACTCTTTAGCATATTTAACTTCCTGGTTTGATTTAAGTTGCAGTTTGTATTTTGTAGTGAGGAATTACAATGTAAACTGCAAGGAATCTAAAAGTAAATATAAAATTTGCTTCCAGAAAGAGCAAAAACAATTATTGTATATTAATCTCTTTATTATGGAGAATTTGTTTTATAACTGAAGTCTTCTAAATTTTTGTTGAAATCTTTCTAGGAATATTTGCTTTTCTTGTTTATGGGTCTTTGTGGTCTATTTGCACCATTTTTTTTAACACAAAAATATTTATTTATTTATTTATTACTTTTTAGATGTTTAAAAATTGAGCTAAAATTGATATATAACATTATTAGGTTCAGGTGTGATATTTAAATATATTGCAAAATGATCATCACACTAAATCTGGTTAACATTTGTTGCCACACACATAATTACAAAATATTTTTCTTGTGATGAGAAGTTTTAAAATCTCTCTTAACAACTTTAGAATATATAACACAGTATTATTAACTATAATCACCATGTAGTACATTAAATCCCCAGAACTAATTTATTTTATAATTGATATACCTATGCCTTTTGTCTCTTAATTCATATGTAATATTATAATCAAATCAGGAGTTCCTCCTCTGTTTTTCAGCATTTGTTTCTTATAGGATCTCACTTTATCTTCCAATAATGAATCTGTGAAAAATAATGAAAAACCACAGTTGTCACTTTCTAGCTCTGGCTGACTTTTGATATCAACTTATCCTAAAAAGGTGATGAATTGCTATAAGTACACAGATGATTAAAACACTTTCACTGACATAAGCAGGTACTTGAAGCAAGTATTTACTAATCCAGATAATTGCTTAATTTCTAAAATTAATTTTGCGGGACTAGAAGTAATCTCTTTGAAGGAAATGTAAACATTCTTTTTTAACTCTTGTATATGCTTCGGCTAAATGATGTATTATTTTTTCATGATCCACGTATAGGTTGTATAAATTTCATTACAAAGAAAGAGAATTCTAAAGCTGCTAGGTTGGGCATCAATTTCATTTTTACGCATCCAGTAATTTACTCTGAATTTTGGATGTGGTGATTTGGGGTCTGAACTGACATAAATTTTATCATTAATAGGGAGAAAAACACTTGGGTAATTTTATTTATTAAAGTTATTTAAATTTTTTTGTTGTTGCTTGAGATTTTTATTTCTGGAAAACATAAAAGAGAAAAGAACAATTAAATGGAATATTGCTAATCTCCTTTTTTTTTTTTTTAATCTACAGTCAGGAAACACTTCTAAAAATAGGATCAGAATTAACATGTATACTTGTGTAGAAGAAAGAACTGAACTAACCTTATACTAAAGACTTAATAAAAGTCAGTGTAAAATACACATTTTTCTACAGATAAAGGAAATGGGGCTTTTCATGCATATTAATAATTAACTAGCTCTGGCCGGTTGGTTCAATGGTTGAGCCTTGGCTCAGTGTGGATGTCCCGAGTTTGATTCCCAGTCAGGGCACACAGGGGAAGCACCTATCTACTTCTCAACACCCTCCTCATCTTGCTTCTCTCTCTCTCTCTCTCTCTCTCTCTCTCTCTTTTCCCTTCCTGTAGCCATGGCTCAATTGGAGCAAGTTGGCCTTGGGCGCTGAAGATAGCTCAATGGCTTCCACCTCAGGTGCTAAAAAGAAATTGGTCACTGAGCAATGGAGCAATGCCCCAAATGGGCAGAACATCGCCCCCTGGTGGGCTTGCCAGTGGATCCCAGGTGGGGCACATGCAAGAGTCTGTCTCCCTGCCTCCTCTCCTCTCACTGTAAAAAAAAATAATAATAAATAGATAACTAAAAAATTTAAGAAGTACAAATTACCAGTTATAAAATTAGTCACGGGGAGAAAATACACATTTTTTTTTCCTGGTTTTCTAGCATTCAGAAAGCCCAAATAAATCTTGTAGGGTTAAGCTTTTTTTCTTATATACAAAGGTAGAATTATTTTACATTTTAAGTTTTACAGGTTACATAAAGCTTAAAATTTGTCCCTGCGATTCCATTCTCTTAATACTTTTAGCTGTGAGACCTCAGATTAGCAATGTTTCATTCACTTGCAATATTAGAAATACTTTTATTTCTAATACTAACTCTTTATCCTAAGTTTTGGAAATATCTCACTTTTGAATTTTTAACAGATTATTATTATAAAGGAGAAATTTTTAATTTCATCTTCTGACAGGTAGAAAGTCTTGGAATGAAAGAATTAACATTGACTTGCCAGCTTAAATGCAAAACACTCCAAGGACTTCCTGTGTTGGGAAAATATATTTCAATCAATTTGACTATTTATTTATCCTTTACTATAGTCTGTATTTGATTATTTACACAAATGACTAGGGACAAGAAGCCACCATTTTATTTTTTTAATATTTGCATGATAATGATGGAACAACCTTTAGAATATTTTAAGACTATATTTCATTAGTTCAATTTTATCAGAGAGCAAGCTTTGCATTGCCTGATGTGTCTAAAGCAATTTTAGATTGGAAATACTGATCTGAACTTTGTGCCAATATTTCCACAGACTAGCCACGTCATACTGAGTAATAATTTAATTTTTCTGTATCTCCATTTCTTCATCTCTTACGCAATGGGGGCCGAGTTTTAATCTTTGTGGCACATCTCATCTCAATATCCTCTACTCTACAAAGACTTTTTCAAATTTGGAGAAGGCAGAACTTACACAGTCCATGGATATTGAGGTCAGGTCCTTTAGCATTTTTCAAATGAAAACCTTGAATTCTATATTGATATCAGATGTGAGAAATATTAGCAATGACTTAATAGACAGTATTTTTCCCCCTCTTACTGACTAATCCCTCATGAAAAGGAATGAACATAATAGAATCCAAATCATCCTGAATCTTAAATCCTAACTATAGCTTCAGATAAAATTGCAACAGTGGGAGCTGTTTGGAGGCAGCAACAAAGACCATGGAAACAATAGAAGCAAAGTAAAAATAGAGGAATTTCTTAAACAAGACACAGTCACAGGGAAAAGAATGATAATTGTTCTACATTAAAGTAAAATCTACTGTATGACAAAAGACATCAAAACACTTATGAGACCAAAGATAAATTGAAGATATTTGCAATTAATATGATAATTAATAGTATATGGATGTGCTCATATATAATGTACATATATTCCTATAGAAAAATGAGTAAAATATACTTAAAAAATAATTTTAAAATATAAGATAAAAAAGTAGTCAGTAGATATATTAAAAAATGTTGGTATCTAAATAATTGGAAATTTGTTTCAGAGAAAACATTTTTCACCTACTAGATTGACAGATTTTAGAAAAAATGCTATTATGTGGTTAAAAAAAACTCTTGGTAGGATTTGAAATTGACACAATGTTTTTTTTGCAGTCATTTAGGCAAATATACAATATTTAATACAGTAAATTATTTATGTACATTATCAAGTTTTAAAAAGTTATAGATCATAATACAGTGTGTGACAGAATATTTGCAAAAAAACAACTAAAAAAGAAAAGGTAGACATATTTATTTTCTAGAATTGATGAAAAAAAGACTGAAAGCCTGTAAGTCAGAATGAGGTAGGTGACCTCTATCTATCATTGGGTTTTTAAATTTTAATTATTTATATATTTTTTGTGTGTATCTATATTTTCTAACTATTTTATAATAAATTTATATATTTTTTGAAATGAATAAAAATAAAACACCCTTAAGATAAAAAATAAGGTTAATATTTTTACTATTTATCATAATAATTCTATTTCTAATATAAAAAATTACATTAGGCCCTGGCCAGTTTGCTCAGTGGTAGAGCGTCGGCCTGGCGTGTAGGAGTCCTGGGTTAGATTCCTGGCCAGGACACACAGGAAAAGTGCCCATCTGCTTCTCCACTCCTCCCCCTCTCCTTCCTCTCTGTCTCTCTCTTCCCCTCCTGCAGCCAAGGCTCCATTGGAGCAAAGTTGGCCCAGGCACTGAGGATGGCTCTATGGCCTCTGCCTCAGGAGCTAGAATGGCTCTGGTTGCAGCAGAGTGACGCCCCAGATGGGCAGAGCATTGCCCCCCTGGTGTGCGTGCCAGGTGGATCCCAGTTGGGCGCATGTGGGAGTCTGTCTGACTGCCTCCTCGTTTCCAACTTCAGAAAAATACAAAAAAGAAATTACATTAGATTATAAGAAATCTAATATATTAATAATATAATAAATTATATTAATTATAAGAAAATAATAGATATATGAAAAACATTTTATTTAATGATGTTCATCACAATGTTATTTAAAATGGATAAAATATGGGAAACGGAAATGTCCAGTGAGGAACAGTTAATAAATCATAGTACCTCTGTGCGATATAATCATTATTCTTATTAATATAAAAAATACTAATATTTCATGTAGTAAGTGCAATATACTAAGATCCCAATTATCAACAACAAAAACATTTACATACACATAAAGGGAAAGTAATAACTAGGTAAGCATACACACAGCATTCACAGTCTGTCTGTGTCTCACACACACACACCAGCACACATGCCCTTGCCTGTGCCATGTAAATATACACCACGCACACAGACCAACCAGATCATAGTGTTTATGTCTGCTTGGTGGTGATTATGGAGGGTTTTAATTTTCTTTTTTTATGTGTCTGTATTTCCTAAATTCTCCACATTGTATACTTATCACTATTTTAAAATACCCCAGACCACACTTAAATGTCCTTAATTCCTGACATAGATTTAATGGTGTTAAGCAAAAAAGTATTCCACTACATAAATTTATTGACATTATTGTATTTTTTTCCCCCACAACATTCACATTAAAAATAAGCTCTTCCGGCTCTGGCTGCTCCACTCTCATTACTTCCCTCCCTTCTTACACCCTCTCTTTCCTTCTCCCACTTAATTTTAGTACAAGCTACACTTTTTAAAAATTAGGTTTCAGATCTACTTAAATGGAGGATTAAAAAAATATTTCTCCAGGATTATCACCTCATAAAGACTATATTCACTGAAATGCCAAGTGAATAAGAAGTGTGGTGGCTAACTAGGAGTCCTAGAGTTCTCTGAGCATTTCTCAGAGGTCATAAGGACGAAAGGGTGGAAACTGCTATGTGGAGAGATTGAGTTAAAGGTTTTATTTCTTAGTTCATATTCTACTCTTTAAAATTGAAAATAGCTTTAATATCTTTCCAGGAACTGTTTTCTATAAATCTTGTGCAAATTTTCATGAGAGATCATTTTTTCTAATAACTCATTTGTAATATTACTACCATTCAGTCACCTCTTTTCCCTCGGATCTGGAGTAATGACATTATCTTTGCAAACAAAGTGCCTGGACCACAATTGAACAAAAACTCTATTTTAGCACCACCTAAATATGCAGTGTTATATATTTTTAAAACATTTTCTTGAAACACTGGTTATTATACAAATCAAATGTCCTTTTTAAACAAGTTTTATTTTCCAAAATATTATTTTGCTACAGTATACTTTTATTATACTGGAACCAAATGTCATCATTTCAAAATCGTATTAAATGAAAGATTTTCAACCACAGCTATCCAAAAAGCCAACAACTACAAAAATACATTTTAATTAAATAAATCATATACTAAACTGGAAAATGAAAAAAAAATTTATGCAGCTTCATCTTCCATTTGGTAACTGTTGGGCAGATAAAATATATTATGCTCACTTTGTTAAAGATGGCGCTGCCCACGGGGAAGCCTGTTGCCCAGGTGATATTAATGTGTGTTGGGGGTGGGCTGTGGGCAGGCAGGATCCTTGTAGCTTGGGCTTGGTTTTAGGACTGAGCCTTTCCAACCCTTTTTGATGTGGGTGGTGCAATCCCATCATGCCTCAGATAAGTGACTTTGTATTAGAGACTTTCCTATTTTGTATATTGGATTAAAGGTTTTGATTTCTACACTATAAAGTGGGGCAGACTGGGAGCTTGCTCTCTCTCAGTTCCTGAGACTAGCATTAGAGCAGAGAGTAGGTTGGAGAGCAAAGTAAGTCCACGTGAAGGAGAGGAGAGGCAGCCAAGTTGGCGGAGTGCTGGGTGAGAAGCCAGTTAGTGCAGTTTGTGTAGAGAGAAGGAGATGGGGAACAAAGGAGAATGAGCTGGTGAGGTAGACACCTTTGATTCTAGGAAACTCAGATAAGTCAGTAGCTTTGTGAGCACTGAATGAGTGGGTTTTGGAACCCAGTGTGTGTTTTTACTTGCCCACCGGGTGCAAGCTAGGATTAAAGGTAATGGCCCACCAGTTTGTGGCCCTGTTGTTTCTTTACCAACTGTCCGAATCCAATGCAAACTTTCATGGGCCAGTTGGCTGTGATGATGGCCATGGATACTGGCCTTACAGGAACAAATAAACATTAATGCATTTTCTTCTTTTTCAGACACAATTTCTTACTGCATTGGGATTTTTGTGATATTTTTAAAAGTAAAATTGTTTTACAAATTTAAAATATATATTGAGTTGTAGCATTTTATGTAAAATTTTGAATTGTTAGTACATGGTATAAGAAATGAATTCATACTTTCTAAAATTACAGCTCATTTTAACAAAGCAAGAACATTTCTAAATAGGCTAAATGAAGTAAGATTTTAAGCTCATATTAACTACTGGTTATTTATGATGCCTAAACTTGTGATGCTTTTTTTTATTAGGTATAAACTCAAAAAGACATGCACAAGCTTGATGTCACCTCAACCTTTTGCATCCAGGAACATGATGTGCCTTCAGAACTCTACTCCTGACTCATCAGAGAACTAGCAAGGACTTAGGTAAAGGCCACGTACAAAGAAAAGCAACTTTTCTTTTCTTACAGTTCTGGATGGCACTAGTAGAAATAGGAAGAGATGTTTGCCTTATGTTTAGTAATAAATGAGAGACACAGCACACATAATTGAATATATGTTAAACAATTATACCTCAATAGTGCATGTCTGCTCCCACTGTTAGACATATGGGTAATTTTTATCTTTCATTTTATATATTTTCCAAATTGTCTAAGTATGTTTTACTTTTATAATAGAAAAAAAAGACCATATTTTGTCTCTCTTGTTCCAAATTTCTTTGTTTGAGTTCAAGATAATTTCTACATTCCATAAGATGATTTTTGTTTTTTTAATTTGTCCTTTGAAATGTGTGTCTTTTCAATTCAGGTGTTCATTCTCTTTTTATTTTTATTATTAATTAGTTTTAATTTATTGTGTTAACATGGATTCAAGCATCTCACTGAATACAACACCTTCCTCTCTTCCCCCATGTCCTTATCTATACCTCCTTTGCCCCCCTACCCCCAAATCCCACCCTTCTTCCCTCTGGGACCTGCATCCTGTTATCTGTATCTCTGTGTTATGTATATATAATTATACTAATCCATTCACCTTCTCTGATTCTATCCCCTTATCCCCCTTCCCTATGACAGCTGCCCCACTGGTCCTGTGATCCTGCCTCTGCCTCTATTTTGTTATTCAGTTCATTTTGTTCCTTAGATTCCACATATAAGTGAGATCATATGATATTTGTCTTTCTCTGCCTGACTTTTTTCACTTAGCATAATAGTCTCCAGGTCAATCCATGCCATTGAAAAAGGTAAGATTTCCTTCTTTTTCATGGCCACATAGTATTCCATTGTGTGTATGCACCAGAGCTTTTTAATCCATTCATCCACTGACTGACAAGTGGGCTGTTTCCAGATCTTGGCTATTGTAAACAATGCTGCAATAAACATGGGAGTGCATTTCTTTTTGAATCAGTGATTTGGTATTCTTAGGATACATTACTAATAGTGGGATAACTGGGTCAAAAGGCAGTTCCATAATTAATTTTTTGAAAAACCACCATACTGTTTTCCACAGTGGCTGCACAAGTCTGCATTCCCACCAGCAGTGCAGGAAAAGGGTTCCCTTTTCTCCACACCCTAGCCAGCACTTATTGTGTGTTGTTTTGTTAATGAGCACTATTCTTATAGGTGTGAGGTGGTATCTCATTGTGGTTTTAATTTGCATTTCTCTGATGATTAGTAACATTGAACATTTTTTCATATGCCTGTTGGTCATCTGTATGTCCTCTTTGGAGAATTGTCTGTTCAGTTCTTTTTGCCATTTTTAAATTGGATTGTTTGCCTTCCTGGTGTTAAGTTTTAGAAACTCTTTATAAACTTTTGTTATTAACCCCTTATCAGACATATTGGTGAATATATTCTCCCATTGTAAGGGCTGTCTTTTTATTTTGTTCATGGTGTCTTTTCCTATGCAAAAGCATTTTAGTTTTATATAGTCCCATTTGTTCATCCTGTCCTTTATTTTACTTACCTGTGGAGGTAAATCAGCAAAAATATTGCTATGAGAGATATCAGAGAGTTTACTACCTATGTTTTCTTCCAAGATGTTTATAGTTTCATGACTTATGTTTCAGTATTTTAGACATTTTGAGTTTATTTTGAGAACAGTGTAAGTTGGTGGTCTAGTTTCCTTTTTTTTGCATGTACCTTTCCAATTTTTCTAACATTATTTATTAAAGAGACTGTCTTTACTCCATTGTATGCTCTTGCCTCCTTTGTCAAATATCAATTGACCATAAAGGCATGAGTTTATTTCTGGGTTCTCTGTTCTGTTCCATTGATCTATATGCCTGTTCTTATGCCAGTATCAACCTGTTTTGAGTACAATGGCCTTGTAGTATAACTTGATATCAGAAAGTGTGATACCATCCACTTTATTCTTCATTTTCAAGATTGCTGAGGCTATTCATGTTCTTTTTCTGGTTCCATATAAATTTTTAGAATATTTGTTCTATGTCTTTGAAGTATGCTATTGATATTTTAATAGGAATTCCATTGAATTTAGAGATAGCTTTGGGTAATATAGACATTTTAATGATGTTTATTCTTCCTATCCATGAACACCGTATATGCTTCCACTTGTTTGTATCTTCCTTGATTTCTTTTATCCATGTTTGATAATTTTCTGAGTACAAATCTTTTACCTTCTTGGCTAAACTTAAACCTGGGTACTTTCTTTTTTTGTTGTTGCAATAGTGAAGGTGATTGTTTTCTTAATTTCTCTTTAAGACAGTTTATTTTTGGTGTATAAAAATGCCACTGATTTCTGAGTATTAATTTTATATCCTGCCACCTTGCTGAATTCATTTATCAAGTCAAGTAGTTTTTTGACTGAGACTTTAGGATTTTCTTTGTACAGTATCATGTCATCAGCAAATAATGATAGTTTTAACTCTTGTTTTCCTATTTGGATGCCTTTTATTTCTTCTTCTTGTCTGATTGCTATGGCTAGGATTTCCAGAACTATGTTGAATAAGAGTGGTGAAAGGGGGCAGCCCTGCCTTGTTCCTGATCTTAAGGGGATTGCTTTTAATTTTTGCCCACTGAGTATGATGTTGGCCATGGGTTTGTTATAGATGGACTTTATCATGTGAGGTATGTTTCCTGTATTCCCACTTTGCTGAGAGTTCTGATCATAAGTGTGTGCTAAATTTTATCAAATGCTTTTTCTGCATCTATTGATATTATCATGTGGTTTTTATCCTTCCTTTTGTTTATGTGATGAATCACATTGATTGATTTGCAAATATATTACCAGTCTTACCTACTCAGAATAAATCCCAGTTGATCATGATGTATTATTTTTTTCATGTATTGCTGGATCCAGGTTGCTAATATTTTGTTGAGAATTTTAGCATCTAAGTTCATCAAGGATATTGGCCTATAGTTTTCTTTCTTTGTATTGTCTTTACCTGGTTTTGGAATGAGGATTATGCTTGTCTCATAAAAGGAGCTTGGAAGTCTTCCCTCCTCTTGAATTTTTTGAAATAGCATGAGAAGGATAGGAGTAAGTTCTTCCTTGAATTTTTGGTAGAATTTGCCTGTGAAACCATCTGGTCCAGGACTTTTGTTTGCTGGAAGTGTTTTGACAACTGTTTAAATTTCATTTGTTGTAATGGGTCTATTTAGGTTTTTTGATTCTTCCAGATTGAGTTTTGGAAGATTATGTGTTTATAGGAATTTTTCCATTTTGCCTAGGTAGTCCAATTTTTGGCATACAGATCTTCATAGTATTTTTTTATAATCCTTTGTATTTCTGCAGTGTCAGTTGTTACTTCTTTACTTTCATTTCTAATTGTATTTATTTGAGTCTTCTATTTTTTTCTTGATGAGTATGGTTAAAGACTCATCAATCTTGTTTACCTTTTTAAAAAACCAGCTCTGGGTGTTATTAATCTTCTGTATTGTTTTTTTAGCCTTTTTGTCATTTATTTCTTCTCTGACATTTATTATTTCCTTCCATCTACTTCCTCTGGGCTTTTTTTTACAGTGGTACCATGAGACACAAACAGACCAACATATGATTTTTTTTAAGATACAAGCTGCAACTCGGTTCGTATTTTTGTTTGAGATCCGAGCGAAATTTTGAGATACGAGTCGTGATTCGGAAAGCTGCCACTAGTTGGCGTGTTGGTGCATGGGTCCAGTATCAGCAGTTTGATATACAAGTTGGCTGACTTACAAGCTATTGAGACACTTTTTGTGTCCTAACATGTGGTCTATCCTAGAGAATGTACCATGAGCACTTGAAAAGAATGTATATTCTACTGCTTTGGGGTAAAAGGTTCTGAAGATATCTATTAAATCCAGTTGATCTAGTGAGTCATTTAAGGCCAATGTTTCTTTGTTAATTTTTTGTCTGGCGGATCTGTCCATTGATGTTAGTAGGGTACTGAAATTTTCTACTATTATAGTGTTGCTGTTGATCTCACCCTTTATGTCCATCAAAGTCTGCTTTATATATTTAGGTGCTCCTATATTAGATGCATAGATATTTACAATGGTTATATTCTCCTGTTGCATTGCTCCCTTTATCATTAAGTTGTGACCTTATGGCTATAATAATCCCTTATTATAGCCTTTGTTTTAAAGTCAATTTTGTCAGATATAAGTATTCCTACCCCAGCTGTTTTTTTGTTTGTTTGTTTTTTCATTTCCATTTGTGTGAGATACTTTTTCTTGTCCCTTCTCTTTCAGTCTATGTGTACCCTTTTTCTGAGGTGGGTCTCTTGTAGACAGTATATGTATGGTCCTGTTTTCTTATCCATGCAGCTACCCTATGTCTTTTTAACCATTTAAATTTAAATTTATTATTGATACATAGTTGTTTATTGCCATCTTATTCTTTAAATCTACAATCCTTTTCTTCTAGATATATTTTACTTTGCTCTTTTTACAGCAGGCCTCTTAACATTTCTTGCAGTACTGTTTTGGTTGTAATGAATTCCTTGTGTTTTGTTTTTTGTTTTTAATCTGGGAAGATTTTTATTTCTCCTTCAATTTTAAATGATAGCCTCAGTGGGTAAAAAAGTCTTGGTTGTAGGTTCTTGCTTTGCATCACTTTGAATATTTCTTGCCAATCCCTTCTGGCCTCAAGTGTTTCTGTTGAGAAGTTGGATGTCATCCTTATGGTGGCTCTTTCCTAGGCAAAGAACTACTTTCTCTTATAGCTTGTAGTATTCTTTCTTTCTCTCTTCATTTTGGCACTTTAATTATGATGTGTCTTGGTTTAGGCCTCCTTGAATTCTTCTTTAATAGACTCTATGTTTCTTGAAATTGTGTGACTTTTTCCATCATCAATTTAGGGAAGTTTTCAGCTATGATATCTTCAAACAGGTTCTCTATCCTTTGATCATTCTGTTGTCCTTCAGGAACCCCTACGATGCGGTTGTTGTTTCTCTTTATGTTGTCACTGAGCTGTCTTAGAGTTTCTTCAGACTTTTTGAGCTTCTTTTATTTTTGCTGCTCTGCTTCTGTGTTTTTATTTATCTTGTGTTCTAAATAATTGATTTGATCCTCTGCTTCATCCAGCCTTCTATTAATTCCTTCTAGTGCAGTCTTCATTTCTGATATTGCATTTATCATTTCTGACCAGTTATTTTTTATGATTTCAATGTCCTTTTTGATGCTTGCTATTTCTTTATTTAGGTGCTCATTGTGTTCATACATTTTTGCTCTAAGATCCTTGAGCATCCTAAAAATCATTGTTTTAAACTCTGCATCTGGGAGTTTGGTTACCTTCACCTCATTCAGTTTTTTTTCTGGGGATTTCTCTTATTGATTTATTTCAGTTACATTTCTTTGTCTACCCATTTTGTCTGTGTATAGGTCCTCCTCAGGGCATGCTGTTGTGTAGCTAGCTGAGTCTAGGGTTGGTGCTGTCTGCCACCAGCTGGCAGTTGTGTTGGCTCTAGATCTTCTTAGGTTGGCTTCAGCTGTTGTTTGTAATCTGCTGTTGGTTATTTGTCTACAGCTACTGCTCTTTTTGCTGTTTTTGTCTGTGCTTTCTGTGGGTAGTGTGGATGAGGCCAACCTGTCTAAGAATTAACCTTCTCTTGCTTAGAGCTGACAGCCATTTTATAAAAACCCCAACCTCCATAAGATTTGCTTCCACTTTTCAGCTGCTTCACCTCCCCTTGCAGCTGCCTGGTCTTCCCAGAGTCTTCTATATTTAGACTATAATGTGGGCCCAGACTGGCCTCATCCAACTAACCCCTCTACAGGTTGTTAGTTTGTTGGGATAGGGAAGCTGAGGTTGGGAATACAACATTAGTGGGACCCTGTACTTCAGGGTTCTCTTGAGCAATATCTTAGCACACAGATTGTGGCCCCTACCCCAGAGCCTAATTCCTTAGCCACTGCTGGATACTCAAATTTTATTTCTCCCCAAGGTGAACAGCAGTTTTAGATTGAGGGGGCCTGCAGTCCCCTCTGCAGAAATTATTACAGTTGATGAGACCCTGGTCTCAGGGAGGAAGACTGAGAGAGTCCACTCCTTGGTCTGACTGTGTCCCCCAGAAAGTAGCTACACCCCTCAACCAGATCCACAGGGACCCACATTTTGAATGTCCATGCTCCAAGCCTCTCTCTTTTCTTCTTTTGGAGTCTATCCCAGCAGGGTAGGATATCCAGCAATCAGGCCAGCTTATTGTGTAACTCCACCATGTCCAATGCACATGAGCCACTGTGCCAGTGCTGATCACAGAGCGCAGAACTCACCTCAGCTAGACCAGGTGTGAGGAGCCCTTCTTTAGGATACCATTCTAGCAAGGGTTGTTAGGTCTCTGCAGCTGGCCAATGGATGTGCGAGGCCTGTGCCTCCCTGGCAGGAACCTAGTACAGACCAATGGGATACACTACCCATGAATGGCCCTCAGCAACCTTCTTGGAGCTACAAGCAATCAGAGTTTGCGACTGACTCTGCTGGGCCCAGGTGCACATGGAAATACCAGCTGCACACCTCAGCTGACTTTTACTTACACTAGGCTTGGGGGAAAATCTGCTTAAAAGGCCAAGATTCCCTGAGTCCTTCCTTCTGCAGCATCTGTCTGCTTGTTGGTCTCTAGAATCTACAGCCTGCAGCAATTCAGGGATTAGGCAGGGTGGTGGGTGTGGCTCTGCCTCTCAGCCCTAGGCTTCAGTCTTTCCACAGTTTTTTCACAGACCTCAGTAGGGTGTAGCCCCAGGAGTCCAGTGGGTGTGACCTCTGAGTCACAGAGATGTGATCTGCCTGCCCACAGTTTCAACTGAGTTTCTTGTGAGGTAGAAACACCAGGCATAGACTCAGGAGAGTGTGGGGTGTAGCTCTGGCCTCAGCACCAGAAAACTGAGTTACAGATGTGCCCCTGCTTCCTGGCCTCTCATAATTACCCATTGCCCTGACTATAGCAGGAGAGACTCCCAAGGGTGGAGCAGTTGCTTTTCTACAGGCTGATGCTAATCTGAGGAGACCTCTGCCCAAGAAAGATGACAACTGCATTACTGGAGAATGACTCAGCCCAGGAGTTAGGGTGGCCATCCCCCACCCTATTTCTCCCTGGGCCTCCAACTTTATACTCTACTCATGCAACTCCCATCCTCTCAGCTCTCCCTCCCCTGAAGCCCCAGGTAAGTGGCTGTGAATGAGATTTTTTATGAGGGTCCTTTAAGACAGAGTCTGAGTCTCAGGAAGCTGTCTCTTTCTCACAGACAGAAACCCGGCTCTTTTCACCACCAAATTCTGTCTGAGAAACTCTTCTAGGCTCTGGGGCTCTAAGATGGGGCTCTGGGCCTGGGACTGAGCACCCATACCTTTTAGGGTGACCTTCCCACAGTGAAAGTCCCTCTGGTCCCTCTGCCACCCCTCACTCCTGGAAGTACGGTAGCTTTTTCTGTTTCTCTGCCCTTCCTACCAGTCTTGGTGTGGCTTCTTCTGTGATCCTTGGTTATAGAGTTCTCTTCGTTGAGTCCAAAGTTGGTTTTTCAAGATGATTGTTCTTAAATTAAGTTGTAATCCAATTTGGTCCTAGGAGGTGGCAGTTGAAATGTCTGCCTACTCAGTCGCTATTTTGAAATCACTCGGGTGTTCATGCTAATTGACTAATAATTCTCTGTAATACAGGATTGATTATTGTATCAATTGTGTATGTTTGTCATTATTAACACACAAGTATTTTTTTCTGATTTTGCCATTACTGAAGTAACTTTTAGGTATTAATCTGGGTACAATTTTCATCTTTCACAATTTCTTTTGATTTTTCCTTTCTTTTACTTCACTTACTGCTTTGAAAGGATCTGTGGCTTCATCATTCTGCTAAAATTATAGCCTAAGTACATAGACATTATCCCATAAACTCTCCATACTTTATTTGTGTCTTTGAAAGGTATTTAACTGATATTAAATCCTAATACAGACAATGTAAATTTCTCAGAAGATTTTAATATAATAATGTAAAGTTTTATGTAATTTAATATAGTAATATAAATAATGCATTTATATGAGTTAATAAGTGATTCCTGTGCCCTACTGGCCAATATACTGTCTTCTTCAGAACACACTGCTGATGCTGACAGCATCCTGCACCCTGGAGGGCCAATTATCCTTTGGTATTGCTGCTCCTGGCATTTTCACTGACCAGTTAACCTGTCCAGACATTCTGGGCAAGTATATGTCCACTGCCATGTACTTTTGAGGTCCTTAAAGTTGTATTTATCTCAGAACTTCTTTTTTGTAAACATTATACACACTTTTTGTCTGGACTGACTGATATTTCAGAGTGTTTGTTTCATCATCCCTTTGACTTATGGTGGACTGGTACTAAAGTGAGGTATTGATTCAAGGGCCATAATCAAGGTTTCACTTGACCTAGAAAAATTGTCCTCCTTTATTTTTTACCTCATTTTGAGAGATAGAGATGGCAGAAGCTACACAGTAACATAGACATAGACATTTCACAGCCCACGAGCCATTGTAAAATGTGTTAAGCATTTCATGGTCAGTATAGTTGACTAAAAAAAATTGTCATGGTTAGAGGTTTATGCTGTTTATTTAGCATTTCAGAGGTTTGGAACTCTTGGAGGAGAGAGAGAGTTACTATCAGTTAGTTAAGAATTGCAAAGGGAATTTATGCAGAGTCTACTGATCTCTGGAAATATGATCAAGCCTTGCATTTACATAGGGGCTTATGCTTCCCAAAATATTTTCATTTATGTCATTTTATTTTTACTTTCCTACCCACCTAATTGAGTAAAGATGGCTATTATCTGTAATGAACTAAAAATACTGAAGCAAGGAAGGTTTATTCTAAGTAAGTGAGGGGACTTTTCTTATTTTATTCATGTTTATTCCCAATACTTAGAGCAGCCATTGGCACGTGTTAAATTCCATAGATATCTGATGAATAAATGAATGTCAGGAAAAGTTAACCAGCATTCTCTGCCTCCACCCTCCCAGATATTAAGATTTCTGGTTCAGTTTCTTTTTTTATACCTTTAAACTTATTTGTTAGAATGATAAATAAACAAACAACTAAAAGTATTTAGAAAGAATATTCTGTATTCAAACTTTCATTGAAAAAAATATTTATTCTTGTATGTGTGGACTCAGCCATGTGTAGATATGTGGCTATTAATATTCCAAGTGCATATTTTATTAAATTATTTTGCTATCTATAGAGTCAGTAATGTCAAAGCAGGTTTAGAGAAACCAAAAGTGAAGTAAAAATTTGTTGGCTAAGAGACACAAAAAGCTAGTGATGAGCCCCTATCATCTTACCTTACTATCCCTGAAAATAAGTCAATAATCAAACAAACAGAAAGTTTGTAGAATCTAAACTGACTATTTAGCTCACATTCACCTGATTATTGCAAACTGATCACTTCATTTATACTCTAAGAAGTCATTAACACAATCTCATGAATGCAGTGAGTGTGCTTTTGCTTTGAGTGGCAATTATACTTTATTTTACGTCAAAAGAAACCAATAGGAAAAAAATTGAGAGATATTCTATGTGCAAAAGATTTGAACAAAAATTTTTAGCTCGGACTATGGCTGAAAAGTATATACTGAGGGAAATTGTATAAATGCTGAGACTGGGAAGTCCTGATAGTCTCACCCTATTAAATATATGCATCGATACAGAGGCATACTCTGATGTTAACCCAGACACACATACATCAATTGCTCTATTGTGTCAATTAAAGGAATGACAGAAACTTAAAAAAAAGTCATTAACAAATATATATGACTAATAAAATCTAATGATGTTATGTAGGACTACAAAATTTTGACAACCATAAAAAGTTTTATAACATAATATTTGAGGAATAGGTAAATAATACATTAGAAATAAATAAATGGCTTGACCTCTGGTGGTGCAGTGGATAAAGCATTCACTTGGAACACTGAGGTCACCAGTTCAAAACCCTTGACTAGCCTGGTCTAGGCACATATGGGAGTTGATGCTTCTTATGCTTCTTGCTCCTCTCCTAGCCTTTCTCTTTCTCTCTCTCTCTCTCTCTCTCTCTCTCTCTCTCCCTCCCTCCCCCTAACCACCTCTAAAAAAGAAAAAAAAAAGAAAGAAGGAAGAAAAAATAAGTAAATCAAAAATTGTTTTTCAAGTTGAAGTAACTAATCCTGTAGAACAGGGGTTGCGAAACTTTTTGGCTGAGAGAGCCATGAACGCCATATATTGTAAAATATAATTCCTTGAGAGCCATACAATATGTTTAACACTAAATACAAGTAAATGTGTGCATTTTATGTAATACCAACACTTTTAAAGTACAATATGTCTCTAAATTCTTTTTAATAATGTTGTTATGCTGTTGCTAACCAATGATGAATAAAGTACTTCTTACCATTAATGCCACTTCTGGTGCTGCATGGTTTTGCTGATGGCTTTGTAGTCTGGTTGATATGTGGTAAGGTTAAGCTTCATGTGGGCGTTGAGACTTCCATCTGTTAAACATGATCGTAGGTTGGTCTTAATGTTCTTTAGACGTGAGAAAGACTGCTCACATGCATACATAGAGCCAAACATTGTCAGTACAGCAATACTCACACACTGTAGTCTATGGTATGTGACAGGAAGCACGTTCCATGTTTTGACAATCAGCTGGTCCATGGGTTGAAGTTTGTTCATTTCTCCCCACTTGTGTTTGCTCGCCAACTCTGCTTGCTGTCATGCAAGTCTTCCCAAATCTTCATTCAGTGACTTAAACTTATTCACCCACATGTCTGACGCTTTCAGGTCAGCAGCTTGTAGCTCAAAATCTCTGACGGAGATACCGGAAATGTAACTCAGGTCGGCTCTGTCCACTGCACACTCGTGTGGATGGGTGATGAACTTAAAAAGATGAGTGTGCTCACAAAATTCTCCAAAGTGCGCTTTGAATGACTGCAGAAGATTAGATGTGAAGCCAGCTAGCTGCTGGAGATCAAGATGTTGAGCAGGGTCACTTGCTGTGCATGCATCTTTAAACTCTCCCAGTTTTTCAAAGTGTAGTAAACGACCTGTTTCAATGTCAGCAATGAAGAGTTACAGCTTGTTTTCAAATGCAATCACTGCTTGTTGAAGGGATAGGACTGTATATCCAATGCCTTGCATTTTCACATTGAACTGGTTCAGATGTTCAGTCATGTCCATGAGATAGTAGAACTTCAGGATCCACTCGTTAGCTAACTCAGGATGCTTGACGTTTTTCACTTCAAGAAAAGTCCGAATTTTGCTCTGACAAGCTGAAAAACGGCTGAGCACCTTCCCTCTTGACAACCAACGCACATTGCTGTGCAGAAGCAGACCAGAATAATTATTCCCAACTTCATCCAGCAGTGTGTTAAATTGGCGATCATTTAAAGCTCAGGCAACAATAAAGTTGACCACCCGAATGACCAACGACATCACCTCATCAAGCTGCTTGTCACACATCTGAGCACAAAGTGTCTCCTGATGTAGGATGCAGTGAAAACTTAGGATGGGTCTCTTTTCATGTTCACAAAGAAGCACTATGAATACTGTTTTTCCCCACCATGAATGGAGCACCATCAGTACACACTGAAATAAGTGTATCATTGGTAGATTTTTTTTTTTTAGTGAACTCAGTGAAAGACTTGAATAAATCCTCCCTCTTGTTGTCCCTTTCATAGGCAAAACAGCAAGAGTTTCCTCATGTAGTGTGTCACCGACAGCATACCTTGCAGTCACGCTGAACTGGGATAAATGGCTTACGTCTGTTGACTCATTCAAAGCGAGAGAAAGGAATGGTGCTGCATTTATGTCTTTCACTTGTGTTGCCTCAATGTGATTTGCCATCATGATGGTATGATCGTGAACAGTTCTTGCTACAGAGGCATGTCTTTTATTTGTTTGATTATCTTGTCTTTATCCGAAAAGTCGTCAAAAAGTTTATTGGCAACATCAAGAATGAATGTATTGGCATACTCTCCATCTGTGAATGGCTTTCCATTTCTCACAATTGCTAAAGCACCAGAAAAGCTAGCCGAATTTCAGTCACCTTGTTGAGTCCAAACATAGAGTTGCTGCTGACTAGCTTGTACTCTGCACAGTAACTCTTGACATGCTTTCTTCTGGATATTTCGATGCAAATGTAGTATGGCATGTGTTGAAGTGCCGCTTTATATTTGACTGTTTCATTGATGCAATTTTATCATTGCATATTAGACACACTGTAGAACCTGCTCTCTCCACAAAGGTGAATTCTTCTGTCCATTCCTGCTGAAAAGTACTATACTCCTCATCTTTTTTTCTTTTAGCCATCTACTTCGTCAAAAGGGTTTCTGCAATTAGCTAGCTGACTACTTGATTAAAAGAATGAAAGTTTACTTCCTGACCTCACAATGACATGTGTACATTATGTGTTATCCAGTAAAAATTTGGTGTTGTCCCAGAGGACAGCTGTGATTGGCTCCAGCCACCCGCAGTCATAAACATGAGCGGTAAGAAATGAATTGATTGTAATACATGAGAATGTTTTATATTCTTAAGGTTATTATTTTTTTCTATTATTATTAAAGATTTGTCTGTGAGCCTGGTGCAGCCATCAAAAGAGCCACATCTGGCTCTCGAGCCATAGGTCCCTGACCCCTGCTGTAGAATATCTGAGTTGAACAGACCTCATTATCAATGCAATTCACTTGAAGCCCCTTAAGGCTAAGCAGTACTCAGTGGGAAGTTAATGATTGAGCTATCATGCCAAAGACACAATTTGATGGTATCTGGAGACATTGACTAGCTCTTTTCTCTAAAGAAACCCATAAAGTATCCTTTAATTGCTCATTGCACACAAAAGAATTGGCAAAAATATTTGAGAAAAATAAGATAATAAATGTTGCAATAAAAATGAATAGATGTGGAACATTTATCTCTATTTCAGAGCCAACCGCTGTTCTAAATTATAAAAATTTATTGTTCCTGAAATGAAGGATGAGGGCTTCATGGTGCGCCTTCTTTTTACTCTTTCCATTGCCGCTTTGACAGTAGTATCCCCTGTACCCACTGTTTTGCTTTCTGTGCTTCCAGTTACCTGCAGTCCACTGCTGTTAGAAAATATTAAATGGAAAATTCTAGTAATAAGAAGTTCATAAGTTTTAAATTACATTTTATCCTGAGTAGCACAATGAAATCTCACACTGACTCTCTCCATCCTGCTGTGGATGTGGCTCATTCCTTTGTCCAGTGTCTCCACACTGTGTACGCTCAGCTCCCCACCTCTTAGTCACTTAGCAGCTGACGAGGTTATCAGATTGTCTAGGTCTCAAACAGCTTGTGTTCAAATAGCCCTTACTTTACTTAATAATGCCACATTTACATAACTTTTATTACAGTATTGTTGTAATTTTTAGTTTATTGTTAGTTATTATTGTTAGTATATTACTGTGCCTAATTGATAAACTAAACTTGACCATAGGTATGTGTAAATAGAACCGAAAGAATAGCAGGAAAAAAAAAGTATAAGATGTTGGGTACTATCATAGGTTTCGGCATCCACTGGGGCTTTGGGAATGTATCACCCTCAGATAAGGAGGGACTACTGTAGATCTTTTCATCATTCTGAAAAATATTAAATATGAAAGCTTTTTGTGACTTTTATAAATTTTTCTAAAATGCATGAAAAAATTTCATTTTCTGCTTGAAACAAGAGATAATTATGATGACAGTTTTTTTCATGTTTTTATAGGTATAAAATATTTTTTGAAATAAAAAAAACATTAAAATTAGTTTAACAAAAGTTTTTTTAAAGCAATGTTTTATTTTCTCTCTTCCCATTTCATTAGGAAGGAGTTTTTTAGAGTAGTATTAATAAAAGTTATCTTGTAAGGAAATATTTTTGCTATTCTTTCGGTTTACTTAGACATAAATTTAAACTAAGTTTGTTTTTTTTAATATTTTTCTGAAGCTGGAAACGGGGAGAGATAGTCAGACAGACTATAAGTTTGTTTTTTTTTAATATTTTTCTGAAGCTGGAAACGGGGAGAGACAGTCAGACAGACTCCCACATGCGCCCGACTGGGATCCGCCCGGCACGCCCACCAGGGGCGACGCTCTGCCCACCAGGGGGCGATGCTCTGCCGCAACCAGAGCCACTCTAGCGCCTGGGGCAGAGGCCAAGGAGCCATCCCCAGCGCCCGGGCCATCTTTGCTCCAATGGAGCCTTGGCTGCGGAGGGGAAGAGAGAGACAGAGAGGAAGGAAGGTGGGGGGGATGGAGAAGCAAATGGGTGCTTCTCCTATGTGCCCTGGCCGGGAATCGAACCCAGGTCCCCCGCATGCCAGGCCGACGCTCTACCACTGAGCCAACCAGCCAGGGCCTAAACTAAGTTTTAAGCAACTTAATTTTTAAAAAGGTGTTTATTCTCAATAATTACTTCAATTAATGACAGAGAGAAACTAGTTAGATTTTGGATATAACCCAGTGGGAGACACTACCTCCTGACTATACAAACGCCTTTACAAAGGCCTTTTAAAAATGCTATTTCTCTGATTTGACTTTGATAATGGGTATACAACACAATCAACAGTTTATTTTTTATTTATTTTTTTGTATTTTTCTGAAGCTGGAAACGGGGAGAGACAGACAGACTTCTGCATGCGCCCGACCCACCAGGATCCACCCGGCACGGCCACCAGGGGCAAAGCTCTGCCCACCAGGGGGCGATGCTCCGCCCCTCCGGGGCATCGCTCTGCCGCAACCAGAGCCACCCTAGCGCCTGGGGCAGAGGCCAAGGAGCCATCCCCAGCGCCCGGGCCATCTTTGCTCCAATGGAGTCTTGGCTGCGGGAGGGGAAGAGAGAGACAGAGAGGAAGGAGGGGGGTTGGAGAAGCAAATGGGCGCTTCTCCTATGTGCCCTGGCTGGGAATCAAACTCAGGTCCCCCGCACGCCAGGCCGACGCTCTACCGCTGAGCCAACCGACCAGGGCCCAACACAATCAACAGTTTAAATGCTATAGAAATGTTTATCTGAAATCTATGTACTCTTATTTGTTTATCCGAAATCTATGTCACTGTCAAGTTAATTTTTTAAATAAAATTTAAATATTTAAATAAATAAAATATTATTTTTCAGTGGAAAACACATATGATATGGCATTTAGGCCTAAATATTTTCTTTGCTGTAATACTTGAATCCTTTCACAAAATAGTATTCAAACTATGAATATGTAAACTGTATATATGTATGTATTCATAATTAAATGTGTATGAACAATATTTTAATATAAACTACTTTCTATACACTATTTTTCAGTTCTATTGCATCATCTTTTAAAAATATTTTATACCTGACCAGGCGGTGGCGCAGTGGATAGAGCGTCAGACTGGGATGCAGAAGACCCAGGTTCGAGACCTCGAGGTTGCCAGTTTGAGCGCAGGCTCATCTGGCTTGAGCAAAAAGCTCGCCAGCTTGGACTCAAGGTCTCTGGCTTGAGCAAGGGGTTATTCGGTCTGCTGAAGGCCCACGGTCAAGGCACATATGAGAAAAGCAATCAATGAACAACTAAAGTATTGCAATGCGCAACAAAAAACTAATGATTGATGCTTCTCATCTCTCAGTTCCTGTCTGTCTGTCCCTGTCTATCCCTCACTCTGACTCTCTCTCTGTCTCTGTGAAAAAAAAAAATTTATAACTTTATGCTAATTATTTTTCCATATCAATCCAATCTTTTTACTTCTCTTTAATATTATATATTCATCATTATTTCTGTCTTTCAAATTGCCCCCAAATTTAGTGGCTTAAAACAATAAACATTTTTTTTAAATGTCACACAGTTTCTTAGATTCAGAAATTTCAAAGCATCTTAGCTTAGCAGTACTGGCTCAAAGTGTTTCATGAAATTTCAGGTAACATGTTGGCCAAGGCTGCTGTCATCTGTCATGTGAACATTGACATTTGGAGCAGGAAATCTGTTTCCAAAAAGCTCATCCAGATAACTGTTGGCCAACAGCCTCAGTTTTTTGCTGATTGTTGGTTGGAAGCCTTAGTTTCTTGACACCAGGGTCTCCTCATAGGACTTCTCTTATAAAACATCTCACTTCCCTGAAAATGAGTGAAGACTTTTTTATTTATAAAAAGACTGTCACACTTTTTAAGATTCAACAACCCCACAGTTCAGGAGTTACTTTCACTAAACATCAGTCTTATGCTATGCTTTCTAAATAAAATTGCTGTGTTCTACAATATCAAACCAGAACCTGAAATTCACTATTGAAGATTAAATAAAGGAAATTGAGTATAGCTGTTTACCTCTTCTCCTATTCAAAACTTATTAAAGTTAAAAATACTAAATTTAAAAAAGAACACATTCATATGTTTAAAAAATAAGGAAGGTTTCATAAGTGAACCAATAATTAGGAGAAAAATTTGGAAACTAAAATGCAGATAGTATGACCTTTGAAGAGGTAAATAAAACATGACCCAATAGAGAGGGCAAGCTCTGGCTGGTTAGCTTAGTCAGTTAGAGCATGCTCTTAAAACATCAATATTGTGGTTTTCATCCTCTACAAGGGCACATACAAAAAGTGACCAATGAATGCAAAACTAAGTGGAACAACAAACAAATGCTTCCCCTGCCCTCAATCTCTCTCTTTTCCTCTCACTGTCTCTCTAAAATCAATCACTAATAGTTAAAAGAGGGGGGGCAGATACAACAACAAATCATTGTTAGTGTGCTTAACTGAGGAGAGGCCGTGTGGAGCAAAGAATCTGAACAACCCAAAGGAACACAAGTCATCACCTACACTAATTAATCTTACCTTCCAGTACTATAAAAAGACAATAAAATATTATAGGAAATAATAACTAATAGAAAACCATTATCATGATATATAAAAATAAATGTAAAAGAACAAATTTTGTTCTGGAGGAAAAGATAATTTAAGCAATTCTTTGAGAATTTTTTTAATGCATTTTATTCAGTATTACTAGCTTTGTAGTGAGGAGTCATTCAGAGTGTTCATTCCACTATCATATCCTACCAAAAATGAATGTCTAAAAAATTTGTAAGTATAAATCAAATCTAACCCATTCTCAAACTCACTATGAATTAATGATATCCATTGGAAGAGGACTAGACATATTTATATATATATTTAAAAATTATAGTAAGAAATGGTATGGTTAAGAATATAGTCAATAGTTAAAATTGGAAGATAGTGTTGTAAACAATCAAGTTATAAGATCCAAACTAGCCCTGGCCGGTTGGCTCAGTGGTAGAGCATCAGCCTGGCGTGCGAGGGACCCGGGTTCGATTCCCGGCCAGGGCACATAGGAGAAGCGCCCATTTGCTTCTCCACCCCCACCTCCTTCCTCTCTGTCTCTCTCTTCCCCTCCCGTAGCCAAGGCTCCATTGGAGCAAAGATGGCCCGAGCGCTGGGGTGGCTCCTTGGCCTCTGCCCCAGGTGCTAGAGTGGCTCTGGTCGCGGCAGAGCAACGCCCCGGAGGGGCAGAGCATCGCCCCTGGTGGGCGTGCCAGGTGGATCCCGGTCGGGTGCATGTGGGAGTCTGTCTGACTATCTCTCCCCGTTTCCAGCTTCAGAAAAATACAAAAAAAAAAAATAATAATAATAATAAATAAATAAAGATCTAAACTAAAACAAAAATTGAACCTACAGTTTGACTTTTCACTCAAGCTCTTGTTTTTTTATTTTATTTTTTATTTTTATTTTTTGTGACAGACAGAGAGACAGAGAGAGAAAGGAACAGATAGGGCAGACAGACAGGAAGGGAGAGAGATGAGAAGCATCAATTCTTTGTTGCCGCTCCTTAGTCTCCTTAGTTGTTCACTGATTGCTTTCTCATATGTGCCTTGACGGGGGGGGGGGGGGGGGAAGGCTACAGCAGAGCGAGTGACCCCTTGCTCAAGCCAGCGATCTTGGGGCTCAAGCCAGCGACCTTGGGCTTCAAGCCAGAGACCCCGTACTTAAGCTGGTGAGCTCCAGTTCAAGCCAGATGAGCTCACACTCAAGCTGGCTACCTCTGGGTTTCCAACCTGGGTCCTCTGTGTCCCAGTCCGATACTCTATTCATTGCTCCACTGCCTAGTCAGGTTCACTCAAACTCTTGTAGAATTCATAATCCATCTACTTGCCTGACTTTGTAAAGATGGCTTCGAGGGGTGAGCTCTTTTTGTTTAGCTTATCTAGGTAATCAAGCCTATTAGTGATTACTTAGACTTTATAATTAGGAATTTATAATTTCCTTACCCCTATCATTAAAGAAATCCTAAGAAGTAGTTCTCCAGTGTAACCAAATTGATATTATCTTTAATTTCAGAAGTAGAAGTATGAGTTTCTGTTTACAGAATGTTACATATGACAGCACCTGGACACAGACAGGTATTACCTTTCCTTTTTTTTTTACCTTTGGCTGGTCCAGTTAGAAGAAAATGTCAATTTTTTTCATCAGAAATTGACATGTGGAAGAGTAATGTTCTGTAGAAACATATTGCCCCAAATTTTGCTTTGAAAATTTCTTCCCTATTCCATATTCTACATGCCATGCTTACTGTTTATCATGCAGTAAGAAAAAATGCACTATTTCTTACTGCATGATAAACTAGATGAGCCTGGGAAAGTATAGTTGTAAATCTATAAAATTTCCATAATGATGTCTGACACTTCAAATTGAGGAACCAGAAAAAATACCATTATTGAAGGAAATGTTTAACTCATGTTCTTTTCTTTTTTTTTTTTTTTCTTTATTCATTTTTAGAGAGGAGAGAGAGACAGAGAGGAGAGAGAGACAGAGAGAGAGAAGGGAGAGGAGCTGGAAGCATCAACTCCCATATGTGCCTTGACCAGGCAAGCCCAGGGTTTCAAACTGGCGACCTCAGCATTTCCAGGTCGGCGCTTTATCCACTGCACCACCACAGGTCAGGCTCATGTTCTTTTCTTCAATTATCATATTGCCCCATGTATAAGATACACTTTTTTTTTTTCAAAAAATTTGGGGTCTAAAAACTGGGTGCATCTTATACTATGGTTGTAGATATTTTTACTTGCATTTTCCACTTTTTGTGCTTGCTTTTGTGCTCATTGTTGAAGACAGTGAATTGTCATCAGACACAGATGAGGACAAGATAATGGATAGGAGTTTTGACAGTGATGAGAAGTTGTATGAATTTTATGATGAATAAAACTTGAGTTCAATAAGTTTATGTAATACTTTTTATTTTAATTTTAAGCCCCCCAATTAAGGTGCATCTTATACATGGGAGCATCTTATACATGGGGAAACATGCTAATTCCCAACACCGTTCATTGGAATTCCTCCAACCAAGGAGTAAATTGAGAAATAGCTAACTTGTTTATCAATCCCCCAGCCCCCTTCATTCGGTCATCTGTTTTTTTTCTAACCATTCCTCACCTAGTTAATGATATTGCCATCTCTCCCTTCCCCCTTGGCACAGCCATTTAAACTAGCCAATTGAGAAAGAATAAGATTATACGGTCAACACTCCAATCAATGGAGCAAGGCCCAGCAGTCTAGGGCCTACGTTAGGAATAAAAACAGAATTTGCCCTCTGTCCTTATGCTTGCAGGTTGACTTTCAATTGTGGCAGCAAGCCATTCTACAGGAGTGACTCAAGTTGCCTTGCTGAGGTATTTTGTCTCCATGAGTCTTGCTTAATTCCACTTCTAACATTATGGCACTGAAAAATATCTACTCTGCTTGAAATCACACAGAAAATAACTCAGAGTGTGTATAATACCAGAAAAGGAAGGAAAGAGGAAGGAAGGAAGGAAGGAAGGAAGGAAGGAAGGAAGGAAGGAAGGAAGGAAGGAAGGAAGGAAGGAAGGAAGGGAGGGAGGGAAGAAGGAAGGGAAAAAAAGGAAAGAAGAAAGGAAAGAAAAGAAAGAAGAAAGAAAGAAAGAAAGAAAGAAAGAAAGAAAGAAAGAAAGAAAGAAAGAAAGAAAGAAAGAAAGAGAATGAAAGAAAAATGGGAAGGAAGGAGAAAACGAAGGAGGAAGAATATTAAATCTTTCTTAGACGTATAAAATGAAATAAAAAGAAGAATCAAACCTTTTAGCTAACAAGAAAAATGTTATAGCTCTATGGAGGTTATTATTACTTTTTCTTTGTTTAGGTTTTTTTCTTAATTTAACTTTTTAAAGCAGAAATTATTTAGATCATTAGGGATTGTTTCTAATAATTTATAAGGTAATAATACCACTCTTGGATAACTTTTGTGAACATAAAACAGAAATACATGCTTGGAATTGAAGCCATAAATATTTTTATGTATTTATCTTGCATTTTTTTTGTAAATATGTAACCTACTTCATCCTTTTTTTTTCCTTGCAAAATGTGAGTCAGCATTTTGAAGTAAAAGGAGTCTGAATTAAACAAAGTATTGTATCTATCTATTGTACATTATGGCCCTTCTTACAGAGATCAGACTGCATTAGAACATTGTGCTCAATTCTGCCTGCTATATTTTGAGGAGGAACTTGACAAACTAAAGGATATTTACAGACACTTTACAAGACATTGTGAAGGCTCTATATTTTATCGCATATGAAAAACAGATGAAAGAATCAGGGTTGCTCAGCCTAAAAGAGAATGAATGTATGAAAATTGTCTTCAGATATTTAAAATCTTGTATTTTTTTTTTTGGTATTTTTGTGAGTGCAGTTTTAGTATGTGAAATATATTTATGGAAAAGATTAGATTGGAATTAATGTGGATATCTCCAGAGGGATAAAGTGGGAACAAGAGAAAAGTTATGAAGTAGATTGAATTCAAGATATAAAAAAAAGTTATTTAATAACTGAAATAACATCACAATAGAAACTCCTTGGGCGCACTGGGTTCCCATCATTAGAATCAATGACAATGGTTATATCTTAGAAATTCTGTAGAAAGTGTTTTCTCAAAAAAGGAATTTGGGTAAAATGAGTCCATGTGATTATTAAAACCCACAGGACAATGAGGAGAGTTTAGTGCACCTTAGAAATGATTTAGTGGCTATAGAGAAAATACATAGAAGCACAACTTGGATGAGCAAAGACAAGTGTGGACTTCTTATAAAAACAAGCCCTAGCCTGGTAGCTCAGTTGGATAGTGTCCTCCAGATATGCCAAGGTCACAGGTTCTATCTCCAGTCAGGGCACATACAAGAATCAACCAATGTCAGCATGAATAAGAGGAACAAGTCATGTTTCTCTCTCTCGAAAATCAATCAATAAAAGAAATATACTGAAAATAATAGGACTCACTCTCATCTGTAAAGTTGAAGGTATTATTTAAAGTTAAAATATTGGAAAGTTTATTAACATTAATATTAAGAGAGATTTTGTAATACATGTAACCCTTTAATCTACATTTAAAAAAATAGAGGCAACATATAATTGTAGAAATAAAAACAAGAAAGGAATGACAACTATAATATTGTTGATATAGCTTTATAATAATAGGCTGAGAAGTGCTCCTAGCAAGCTTCCAGGCTGTCTCCATTCTAATTAACCATGCACACTTGTGGAAGATTAATTTTCCTAACTTTCCACTAAAACCCTACTGATGTCACTTCCCCATGCAGAATCTCTCCATGCTTTCTGAACTCTTATCAACAAAGTTAAAATTTAATGTAGCTCATGATCAACTATCTAACAACACCCATTTTCATCTCTTTAGGTACCAGTCAGCTGCCCAGTATTCTCCAAATTTCAGGCCTTGGCTTTAGATGTTCCCATGTATTGGCATAGCTGTCCTTCCCATATGCAAATGTCTAACTCCTACCACTCTTTAAGACCCAGCTCAAGGCCCTGGCCGGTTGGCTCAGCGGTAGAGCCTCGGCCTGGCATGCGGGGGACCTGGGTTCGATGCCCAGCCAGGGCACATAGGAGAAGCGCCCATTTGCTTCTCCACCCCCACCCCCTCCTTCCTCTCTGTCTCTCTCTTCCCCTCCCGCAGCCAAGGCTCCATTGGAGCAAAGATGGCCAGGGAGCTGGGGATGGCTCCTTGGCTTCTGCCCCAGGTGCTAGAGTGGCTCTGGTCGCGGCAGAGCGACGCCCTGGAGGGGCAGAGCATCGCCCCTGCTGGGCGTGCCGGGTGGATCCCGGTGGGGCGCATGCAGGAGTCTGACTGTCTCTCCCCGTTTCCAGCTTCAGAAAAAAAAAAAAAAAGACCCAGCTCAAATGCTAGCATCTTCACAGAGCCTCTCCTGGTCCTCTAAATTTAAATAATCTCCTTTTTGAACTCCAAAGCATTTTATAACTTTTTAATGTCACTTTAGTTCTTTATATTCAAGTCATATAAAGACGTCTTTAGTTCACTGTGGGAGTTCATGCCCTAAACTCCCGTAAGCAAGGCTCATCTTTTATGGTTCCCATAGGACCTTACTTTGCAAATGCCTGTTATAAATAAATATTTTCCCATACCCAATCAAACAAGAAATGTCATCATTCCAAGGACAGTCGAGCCTACTGTGTCATTCATACAAAGTTAACACTAGGGCTCCTAGCAAGGAAAGGCATCACCAGCCCTGAACCAATTAAAAGGCTGTTCAGAACAAGCCCCAATCCACCATGCAGATTGCTCTTTACCCCTTGCTTTTCTTTTCTTTTAAAATTAAATTTATTGGGGTATCATTGGTTAATGTGACTATATAGATTTCAAATTATATATTTCTATGATATATAAGTGTGACACTCACATAGCTGGTATTTTAATTTCAAGTCAGATGGGTTTGAAGACAAATTTGGGCATGTCTATAAAACTCCAACTCTTCCCATTAACTGGTACAAAAAGAAACATTTAGGTTTCACATAATCTACCTAACACAAAAGAGACAACAATAAAAAAAACACAACCTCATGCACAGTTATCTTTCAGACTATACTTAAATATTTTATAACTTTTCACAGCTCTGTTGCATGGGTAAACATAGAAGAATGTCTTTCTTTTAAAAGTGCAGCAAAATATAAATAATTCAACAGTAGTAGTTCTAACAGTGAGTTTATTCTGTATTTAATCAGCACTAAAGTCAGTAGCAGGTGGTGGAGTGTATAGCTGTACTTTCTTATAAATACTGTCCTAGGTAAAGCCAAAGAAGCATTACTGACAGTTGGATATAGTCAATATTCACTGAATTGCTATTTGGAATAGTGGAAGGCCTGAGATACAGGTGCACAAATCAGAGACTAGGGAATGGAGTCTCTGGTTATTGCTGTTGTTATTACTGAACAAGAGTCATGTTCTCAATCTAGCTTCCAGCAATGAATCTCTCTGAACCTTCGGTAAAGGACCATTGTAACGGTGCATATAACTTAGAAAAGATATAAACATTTCTGAGAATTGCATTTGGTTCTGAAGTAGATTTTGCATCTGATATAATGGTTAAGTTCTAGTATCTCATCTGTCATCAATGTTTATGACCCAAACAGGACTGTACCAATCAGTTATAGCTAAAAGATTACCAAGGTGAAAGAAGTGTTGTCAGTAATCTAGAATAGTGCCTGTCAAACTATAATATGCAGAGAAATCAGCTGAAGGGGTCTTGTTAAAATGCAGATTCTGACATAATAAGTCTGGGGTTGGGACCAAGAATTTGTGTTTCTGACAAGCTTTCAGTCAAGGTTGATCTCAGTTCTAGATAGTTGTATAAGATGAAGTCTAGCATATAAGATAGTATGCTATCTTGCATGTCAAATTAAGAAGTTTGGAAGCTATTTGTGGCGATGTAAAACTATAAAGCTTCATGTTGAAAAATAACATTAACAATTTAATATTTGGGAAGAAGAAAGTAAGTAAAGATGAGTCTGCACCAAGGAAAGCATGATGATTGATACAGTGGAAATAAAAAAAGTATTCTAAAATGTCTTTGTTCTACAAAGAGCATACAACCTTGTAAGTAACAAATGTCATTGAGCATCCATATTTTATTGTAAGTAAAATGTACAACCAGTCTATGGACTTAAATAACAACAGATAAATTTTCATGCTCAAATTTCATGGGCTGGGTTTCTTACCTACATACCTTTGGTATAACATAGGTTGCCTCCCCTGCCATTATTTCCAAGGATGTCCCATGTGTCATATATGATCAAGAACTGTTCCTTTGTGTGTTTGGTACTGGTTTCTTTATTGATTTAAGTCCAATGTCTCATCTTTTACTGTGTCCTTCATGGTCTTTTACACCTTGCAAGGATGGTTTCTGATAGTTTCAGACCTGCAGGATCTTAGATGCAAAGATTAGGATATGATATTGAAAGAAACCTTTGTTTCTTACTCCTAAGGGTTATTTTTTTAAATGAAGAGGAACTTCTATTAATTAATACACTCTCTTCTGCTCATCTATCCCTCCTTTCCAACTCACTCCTCCACCAGAGAAGAGTTGTGGGAGAAAAAAAATATGCAAGCTAGCTTCTTTTTTTCCCTTGTTTCTAAAAAAGTGATTCTTAAAGTGTTGACGTTGAGCCAGCACATCAGCACAACTTGGAACTTGTTATAAATGCAAATTATTGGGCCCACATCAGACCTACAGAACTAGAAACTCAGGATGAGAAGTGAGGTCTAGTGACCTGTGACTTAAACTCTGCTCTGGGTGGATCCCAGGGTAATAGTTCACAAGCATTCGAGTGCATCATACTCATTCCACAGTTTTTGATTCTGGAGAAAGAACTGTCTTCAGGAAATGGGAATTTTCCAGTTTCCTCAAGAAAAGGTTTTGCTTTCCTTAGACTTAAATTTATATAAGGGCAATTCTTATTAGTCTTGATATACTTTAGCAAACAGATATTTGTATAAGAAAAATTTAAATTTTTGAAGACTGACTTTATTGGTTTCAGAAGGCGGGGGGGGGGGAGGGAAGAACAGGAAGCATCAATTTGTAGTAGTTGTTTCTCATTTGTGCCTTGACCAGGCAAGCCTGAGGTTTTGAACCAGTGACCTCAGTGTCTCAGGTCAACACTTTATCCACTGTGCCACCACAAGTCAGGCAGAAAAATTAATTTTTATTTATTTTTACAGAGAGAGAGAGAGAGAGATGTCAGAGAGAGGGACAGATAGGGACAGACAGACAGGAACAGAGAGAGATGAGAAGCATCAATCATCAGTTTTTTGTTGTGGCACTTTAGTTGTTCAGTGATTGCTTTCTCATATGTGCCTTGACTGTGGGGCTACAGCAGACCAAGTGACCCCTTGCTCGAGCCAGCAACCTGGAGTCCAAGCTGATGAACTTTGCTCAAACCAGATGAGCCCCCACTCAAGCTGGCGACCTCGGGATCTCAAACCTGGGTCCTCTGCGTCCCAGTCTGACGCTCTATCCACTGCGCCACCGCCTGGTCAAGTAGAAAAGTTGAATTTTAAGCCAACATAATGCCACCTATAAACACCCACTCAGAAGAGTAACAAAACATAATTTTTTGTGATGAAAATTATATAGCGGCTGAGGAATAAGGTCCCATTTTCTGATCTAGTTGAGATATAACAAGGAAGGAATAAATTGCTTATTTTGAAAAATAACAGAACTTTGCACTTCTTTATGGAAAAGAATTTTTATGGGTAACATTAAACATAAGTGCATGGTCTTAAAGAGACTCTAATTTCTGAATTTCATCTGCTCTTCAATCAGCTGTGATCCTTTATTTATTGTAAAAGAATTTACATCCCAAACAGGGTCTGCTGGAGAGACAGTGAGGAAGAAACCTTGATCAATATATAACTGGTCTGGCCCATATTTCTGCAGTTTGTATAATTATCAATATATACAGCTCAGAGTATGTGAATCTTGGCACTTCTACAGAGAATGCACCTCCAGAGAATATTTAATTCATTTTTTTATTCACTGTTTTCATTAAATAACTCCAGAGACTTTCTTGAATACTTACTATACTCAAAGCTTTTGGGTTATTAACATAATTTATAAGAAATTTGGCTATATAAGTAAAAGAATTCCATCATTTTATTAACAATAACATATATAATTGACAAAATGCATTTACGCATACTATCTCATTCAACTTTCCCAAGAACCTGTGACACAGGAGTTGATCTAATTTTTATGGAGACATTGAACGAGGTTCTGGCACATTGTGGCCCTTGTGTAGTCTTTTAATCCCTTTCTCCCTCACCTCCCTAAAATAACATCTATCCTCCATAATCAGCTAATATAATTACAAACTCATTGTAGATGATAGCTAATAGATGACATTATTCCTGGATGTTTTTTAAGGCAACTGTAGTAGGTTGAATGGTGACACCTCCCAAAAGACTCACAGGTCTCCCCAGAATCTGTGAATGTGACCTTATTTGGAAAAGGGGGCTTGGCAAATGTAATTAAGTTAAGGGTTTCAGAGTGAGATCATCCTGGATTCTCCCTGTGGACTGACGCCAGCTTGCATGGGCCTTAATCCCAATCTTTCTCCCCAACACTACCAAAAATCACATCTTCCTCATGTACCCAGTGGAAAATCCTTCTTAAGCCTCTGTATTCAAAAACAGAAATCATTGGGGATTATTTTCTAATTTAACCATTGCCCCAGGCCTGTTGGGGGTATTTTTTTTAAAGAATGATTTTAGTTTATCCTAGAACTTGCTGTCCTGCCTGCCAAGGAAGGACATCGCAAATTAGGAGAAAGCTTACATCTCCTCTTGAATTTATCCCCAAAGAAACCAGTTTATACCTATAAATAAATGCATCTATTGAAAAAAAACCATACCTCTTGTCCCTGCAGGCCCTAAATCTAATAACAGGTGTCTTTATTTTTTTTAAGTGTCTTTATAAGAATAAGAAAAGACAGACAGAATAGGAGAAAATACAGAAAGAAAGACCATGTGAAGATGGAGGTAGCAATTAGAATGGTGCTGTCACAAGCCAGGGAGCACTTGAAACAGCCAGGGGTTGAAAAAAGCAGAAAGGGGCCCTGGCCGGTTGGCTCAGTGGTAGAGCATCGGCCTGGCGTGCAGGAGTCCCAGGTTCGATTCCCGGCCAGGGCACACAGGAGAAGCGCCCATCTGCTTCTCCACCCCTCCCCCTCTCCTTCCTCTCTGTCTCTCTCTTCTCCTCCCGCAGCCAAGGCTCCACTGGAGCAAAGTTTTCCCGGGCACTGAGGATGGATGGCTCTGTGGCCTCTGCCCCAGGCGCTAGAATGGCTCTGATTGCGGCAGAGCGACGCCCCAAGGTGGGCAGAGCATCGCCCCCTGGTGGGCATGCCGGGTGGATCCCGGTCGGTCGCATGCGGGAGTCTGTCTCACTGCCTCCCCGTTCCCAGCTTTGGAAAAATACAAAAAAGGAAAAAAAAAAAAAAAAAGCAGAAAAGGATTCTCCCCTGGAGGCTTCAGGGAGAGTTGGTCCTGCAACACCTCAATGTCAGACTTCTGGACTTCAGAGTTTCAAGAAAATAAATATATGTTGTTTTAAGCCAGGAAGTTTGTGGCAAATTGTAATAGCAGCACTAGAAAATTAATAGAGCAATTCATTTTCTTAAACTCCTTTACTCTCCTTGACAAGTCTAAACCACGCTCTATTATAACAAATGTGGATTTGTCATCTTTTGTTAATCTCCTGATAGTAAGCACTCCTGTTTCTCAAATTTGTGTGTCATCCTTGCATACGGCCCATGCAAATCTTCCCTTTATGGTTGACAGTTTTAGTATATGTGCTGCCGAAATGAGCACAAGGGCTCCTTTTTCAATTGGAACCTATTCTGTTAAAATCTTTGCCAGTGAAGCATCTTTGAAGGAGAAATAATGGAGGAAATTTGGAGATTCTTAATGGACATGCAATTATCCCCAGAAGATGAAGAAGAAAAAAGAGAGATGTGTGCATGAGAGTGAGAGAAAGACTTCTAATTAGTTGTTTAAAATTACTTTTGTAATTGATTTTTTTCTACAATTAACTTTTAAGGTAATTATATATTTAAATTAGTCATGCAGATTTCTTATGTAAGGAAAATGTATAAAAGCTTGCTGAAGAGTAAATTGCACGAACCAGCACGAGCCTCTCCCCGTGCTGTGGTAGCAGTGCCAGGAGGCCTTGAGCTGCTGGCATCACCCTGCTCCCAGCAACCCGTGCCTTTCCTGCAGCTATAACTGATCCTGTGTGTGCTTTCTAAGACTTTAATCAGGGTGTGTTTCCTTTCAGGCAAGGGTAGCTGAGACATACAGCTCTGCGCAAAGCTTCACCCGTGGATTTTTATAATTGTCTTTTATGCACTATAAAATAAAAAGAAAGAAAAATTGAGTGACTTTTTCTTTTTTTTTCTTTTTTTTATTTTTATTTTATTTTTTCTTTTTGTATTTTTCTGAAGCTGGAAACGGGGAGGCAGTCAGACAGACTCCCGCATGCCCCTGACCGGGATCCACCCAGCATGCCCATCAGGGGGCGATACTCTGCCCATCTGGGGCATTGCACTGTCGCGGCCAGAGCCAGTCTAGCGCCTGAGGCAGAGGCCATGGAGCCATCCCCAGTGCCTGGGCCATCTTTGCTCCAATGGAGCCTTGACTGCGGGAGGGGAAGAGAGAGACAGAGAGGAAGGAGAGGGGGAGGGGTGGAGAAGCAGATGGGCGCTTCTCCTGTGTGCCCTGGCCGGGAATCGAACCTGGGACTTCCGCACGCCAGGCTGATGCTCTACCACTGAGCCAACCCGCCAAGGCTGAGTGACTTTTTCTAAATACCTCATGCACAGTGTTCTAGACCAGTGGTCCCCAAACCTGGGGCCACAGACCGGTACCAGTCGTGGGCTATTTGGTACCGGTCCACAGAGAAAGAATAAATAACTTACATTATTTCTGTTTTATTTATATTTAAGTCTGAACAATGTTTTATTTTTTAAAAAATGACCAGATTTCCTGTTACATTCGTCTAAGACTCACTTTTGACGCTTATCTCGGTCACGTGATACATTTATCCGTCCCACCCTAAAGGCCGGTCCATGAAAATATTTTCTGACATTAAACTGGTCAGTGGCCCAAAAAAGGTTGGGGAGCACTGTTCTAGACTATATAATTAGAAACTTACCATAATAAATAGATGTAGGTTGATGTTTTTTCAGTGCATTTTTAGCCAGCCAACTCTGGAAATATGTATTAGAGATTTAGAACATAGAAAGAGTTGACAACCTTCCGCGCCTCTTGCTTCATGCCTCTTATCTATACAGGTGGCTGAACTTCTGAAATGGGTTTGCTGAGAAGGACACAAAAAAACTGATCCTCGCTCTCTACAGCAGAGGCTAATGGTGCATAAATGCTACAAGGCAGGCTCTACCATTACTTTTATTAAGAAGTTTTGAGAAATGAAACAAAAAAGTAAATGGACATCATATCCAGATATTTGTAAATAAAATGGCATATGGTCTGAAAGTCTGAGGGTGATTTTTGACAACTCATTTAGGTAAAGTTCTACTCAAAATAAAATTGGAGACTCTCCAGTTAGTATTTTCAAACAGTCCACGTAACTGGTGGAATTTCCTCAGGACATTAAATGAATGTTTATTTCTGAGGTGTTTCTGACAGTAATCTCACCTAATTTTTTCTAGCACTTTTAGGAAATTCAAAAGTTTCTTATATCTGGTTAAGCAAAAAACAGGGGGAAAAATGTTTGCTCCCTCATCTCTGCCTGAAACTTCTTCATCAGAGCCACTTGACTAGCCATAAATTCTGAGTGCCTTCCTTCATTAAGATGAACAAAGCTGTGCTGTTGCACCCAAGATGATAATGAATCATGATTTCTTTCTGTTATCCTGACTCAATCAGAGTCTTCTCAGTCAGTTCTCTGTTGAAGTGCCCTCTGATCCACTCCATAAAATTGTTCAGCACCACAGAATTTACACTGGTTATCTCTAAGGATGAGGTGGAGCCTTTTTGTCAGATGACAAGGTAGTGGGCTGTAGAAACCTACTTACATATTAGTCAGGGGCAGAAACCAATTCTAGGGCCTAAGATATAAAATCTAAATAAAATTTCTTTTCATATTTGAATATATCATCACTAACATTGAAGCTATCTGTGATGTAGAAAGACCATAAATAAAAACTAAATTCCATACTAATTTGTACTTGAAGACTATCTCTTGGGTCTTAGTTGGAATTTAGTTCAATTTGGTGTAATAAGCATTAAAAAGTAATTATGTTTTCAGGCACAGTCTGGTGGCACAGAAAGACCTTTTTAAAAACTAAATACCAGATGGAGTGTGACAGAGTTTTCACTGGAAAGACTGGGCGATAGGGGGCAGGATGGTAGCCAAGATTGATCCTAACAGGATGCTCAAGAACGACTTACAAAGAAGGTGATACTTGAGTTGTAGTACAGAAGAGTAGTTAATGAAACCAGAGAGAAAGGTAACATATGCAGACATGGAGGAACATTGTTATTCCTTTGTAACTTAAAGAAACACAAAATATACTCTATGCAGCCCCGATCCAAGGTCCCAGAGATACTCAAGTGTTACGAATTTTTTTATGGTTCGGACTTGAAAGGCAAAAGACACATCAGATGAAAGTAAATGGGCAGAGGGCTGAAACTCTTAGGCGAATCAGCCCCGAGAAACTGTGCCACTGCGTATTTATTGAGTTCCAAAAGCCACAGCTCAGCAGATAAAACTAGAAAGCTACAAAAGCCTTTTTTCCTATCTGTATCATCCCCAACCCTGCACGTCTACTGTTTCTTTCATGAATAAGGACACAAGAAGAGTCAGAGTCTCAGAGTTTATTAATCCTAAAGGACATCTGGTTCTTGGAGGCATTCTTCCAAGAATCCTGTGTACTTGCATTCAAGTAACCCAGGCCAGTCTCCTGTTATGGACAATATACTCCAAGATCTTTTGTTTCCAAGTAACCCCTGCTCTGAAGTTAACTGCCATTTATATTGGTGCAGGGTCATCTCCTACACTCAAGTGCTGTCTTCAAGTTCTCAGAGTCAATGGAACTGTACATTATTTGTATATCTGTTTCATGAGCTATGTTTTTGACCAAAGGGTTCTGTTGGCTCTTTACCTTTTAGGACTATTGAAGTTATAGTAATTTCCTTATAGTGAAGGGTTATTTGGTTCAACTCAAAAGACATTGCAAATAGCATGCTAAGGTGAGTCAAAAGTATCAGAGATGGCTAAGAAAAAAAGACTTTTCCAAATTTAAGAAATCATTTCAGAAGATAGTTAAAATTGCTACTTTAAAATATCTTTCTTATTTATTGTGATGAAGTTAATATCATTTTTATATTTCCAAAGATGAGCAAATTCTTCGAAAAGCCATATTATTTTACTTTCTTTTTATTTACTAAAATGTCATAAAGAATTTTATAATTTTTATGTTAAATTTATCTAAATAAGAAAATTTTTAGCTATTAAAATCTATAATTAAATAATTTTATTTCTTTCTTGGATCCATTTGGGAGGACACATTAACTTGAAAAGTATTTGGTCTCCTAAAAGAAACCTGAGGCAGGAAACAGAGTTTTTCCTACCTTGTTCCTACCTTTGTGTGACTTTAGGTAAAAATAGCACTTTCTTTTGCTTCAGTTTCTAACCATTCTTTTTATAAAAAAGGAAGATGTTAAGTAATATGTATTCCTACTTATCTCAAATGGGTGAAGTGAGAATAAAAGGAGGTAAATGGATAAGAATAATTTAGATAAAATATTTTGATTTTTGCAGCAACTCTTCAGTTGATCTTGTGAAGGATTCAGAAAGTTATACCGGGAAGTCTACTAGTAGATACACAATTTTTATCTTGATAATTAACATTTGTGTCTGATGTGATATAGATTTTTGATAAGTCGAAGAATGATAAGAAATTTGAGTAAAACTCTTATAATCACTCTAGCTAGAAATAAGGTTGTCTACAAATTTTAAAGGGGAAAATTTATTCAAGGCATTAAATAAAAGTCAGAAGCCAAATATAATACTCCAAATTAAAAAAAAGAATTGTGATTTAACCAATTGTGATAAATTTTCTTGCAGATTTGTTTGCATTCTTGTTTTCTGAGAAGTTTCATGTGCCATAATTTCTATTTATATGCCGTGTGCCTTTGGCACATCAGATAAATAACTTTTATTGTGGTATTCTCCTTCTGACATATGATTGACTATTCCTTTCTAGAGTTTTTTTTTCTTTTAATTTCTTTTGTCTGAACTATCTGTACTCTTCAAAAATACTCTCAGCACTTTAAAACTGTAATCTATGAGTCATTAAGGTACATAAATGAGACATTTTGGAAGTATATATTACCTGCTGTTGCCAGAGAAAATGGAGCTAAGTACAGGTTGTATAAAGAAATGTCAACCAGAAAACTTAGTTAAAACTCAAGGGCATTCTCACCTACTCTGAAGGATGTTCACACCTCCACCTTAACAGACATTGCCAGGTTTTTATTTGAGTAAGTGATCTGATAAACTTAAATTCTTTATATGATTTTGTATTAACACAAGATGATATTTAAATTTTATGGAAGAACTACATGTACAACTCTATGAAATAAAAGTAAAAACATCAATAGAGCATAATTTTTTTATTTTTCAATATATGAATAGTATTTTATTTTAAATCAAAATGTACCATGTATGTAAATAGAGTCTATTATTTAGTTGGTCATATAGTATATATTCAGTTCGACATGTTGATCCAGAGATAGACTTTATCCATTTAGCTCAGATTAGAGAAGGGTCGAAGCAACACAGTAACTGGGACAGATAAACACCCTATTTTGCAGTAACAGTCTGGTTACTCTAGGGTCAGGCTCAAGGTAGATGATGACTTAAAAGATTTTTATTTTTAATTTCCAAAAAACATGTTGATTAATCTTGCACATTTTTTCTCTTGCACATTTTTTCTATCTGTTAATTTACTATACAAATTCATACAAACTGGTCTATACATTAAGATACTACTCCACATTGCAAGTATGCATACCCTTTTAGTACTTCTCTTTGCAGGAAAGTTGTTTAACCTGTGACTCATGGACTCTGAGTGGCTCAGAAATGGCTTTTGGAAACTCTGTGTACTCCCTGGAATTGTGTGTAGCATATTGTGCATTTTTCTGCAGAGAGTAACTTTCATGAAACGATTTGTGTTTCTCCGAAACAAAGAACCTCTGCCTATTTAGGTTTTTCATTTAATCTTGAGGACACACAGATTTCTGCTCTCTGCAATAAGCACAGAACAGATTTCTATGAGAAAAATTAATGATGACACTGAGCTAAATCAAACAAATGTTAGTTTAAATGCCAACTTCATTTCAGGTGTCAGATATAATTGCAGAAAAATTCATACCTAAAGGTCCCAGTTGACCTTAAGTTCCTTGACGTGAGGGACTTTCTAATTTCATCACTGAACACCCAGTGACTTGCACACTGCCTAAAATGATAAAAGTAGGTAAAGCAAAAGGAAAATAAGAATTGGGGGGAGCAGTATTATGAGTATCTTAGACAAATGAAGACCACCAGCCCTGTCTCCTAGTAATGCTAAATACTTTGGGTGGCAGCTGTTCTTCAGAAGATGGACAGTGCTCTGTGTCTCTCTTGGCCCCATGTGAGTGCCTTGTCGAGCATGTAGGCTGCCTGGAGTCATTCCTAACTTGTTATTCTGTAACTCTGAAAGGGAGCCCATGTATCAAAACCCTGCAGAGTGCTAAGAAATTCACAACGTTTTATTACAAATATGGGAAGTGAGAACAGTGGCTCTGGCTTTGAAACCCATAATGACTCATTTTTGTGTACATGTGGAAAAACGCTACTCTTTTTCTATATTAAAGATATATCAAGCTTCTCTTTTTTAATTTTTTCCAGACCTTGCTATTTATTTTTTACAGCATTCCTACCTGATAGATGCAGTTATGTAAACGTGGAACAAATGTGGCAACAGAAGATTAGTGAATGCGTGTGACTTGTTTGAAGCAAGTTTGAAACCACAGTGGGCTGGCCGTGGAGCTGTGCCCCGAAGTTACACCACCTCCCGTATAGATAACTTTGGGTGTAGCTCTGCTCCAAAACCTCCATAGCTTTTAGGAGGTTTCTAACTCTGTCTGTCAAGTGAGGCTCCAGGCTCTGACTACCTCTCAGTCATAATCTTAGAGTCAGATGCAGAGGCAATGTTGTAAAAATGAGCTCCTAAAAAAAAGTTTAATGGAAAAAAAATGGAGTTTTACTACTAACTTTATCCTCTTAGGCAAGATTTGTGACCACAGTTTGTTTTTGCAAATTGAGGGAAATCTCTAGAAGCTCTTCCAGTTCTTACTTTATATGTTTACTGGTGACCAGAGTACTATGAGGGGAGTGTATTTTGTCCCCACTGTCCTAATCCTCCCTTGCTGTCCCTCACTGGGTTGTCTTGAGCTGCTTCCAGATCTATTCCTTAAACTACCATTTTATTGTACTTCCTATTATGTACATGACATCACATTCTATTAACTTCTATGGCCCCTTGTCACCAAATAGTTGATTGCCAGTTCTTGTGGGAACTTTGTGTCCTCAGGATACAGCAGACATTTACAAAGCAGAGGAAGATTCCTGGCTCTTGTTTCCCTCCATGCCTGGAAAGGTTAAGTTCTTCTGGGTGAAAGAGAGACATTTTATTCACCATTAAACAGTGGACTTTTCCCCTCATGGTTATGAATGGGCCACTTTAAGGTTGTAAAATTGGTTTTCCTGGCCAGGTAAGATAGGGTTAATGACAGTTCAAATGAGTGACTACTGTTTGCCAGAGGCAGGGATAAGAACTTTCTCTGTTTTATTTCCTTCAGTCTGCACAGCCGTGTCATGAGGTTTGTCCTGTCATCTTTCCCTGTTCATAGATGAGGGCACTGGACCAGCCTGTAGGGTAACAAAGCACCGCAGACTGGGCGGCCTCAATAACCCAAATGTGTCATCTCATTGCTCTGGAGGCTGACAGGGTTGGTTTCTTCTGAGGGCTGTGGCGGAAGGTCCGGTTTCAGGTCTCCCTCCTTGCCCTACACATGGCCACCTTCTCCCGGGTCTTTACGCGATTTTCCCTTTGAGTGTGTGCCCTAATCTTCCCTTCCTATAAAGCCATCAGTCGGGTTGGATTATATTGCCCACTCTAATGACCTCATTTTAATCCAATCACTTCCACAAACACCTCCTTTATAAATGTGATTACATTCTGAGGTACTAGAGGTTAGAACTTCAATATTTGAATTTTTGGGGGGGGAGGGTCACAGTTTAGTCCATAACAGGCCCTGATGGCTAAAGAGGTTTAATAGCCTCCCTAAAGTCATTCCCAGGATAAAATGGTACTGCTACAATGACTGTGTGTGATACTATTTCCTCAATCTGTTATCTTGTTTAACTGATAGAAAGTCTTCAGAGAGAAATACAAGAGTTGCCACAGAGTTTAATAATTATGGAGTGTCACTAGGAGTGTGTACAGAAGGAGGTTTGGTGCAAAGTGACCAATTTTGGAGCCTGTGCATGTTCAACTAAATGCTGGTCAGATTAATAGGGTCTCAGTTCATCAAGAACTGTCCAATACCTAGGCAGTATGCGAGGCCTTATTCAACTTCAATAAGCTTTCTGATTCTTTATTTCTCAAACATTTATTGTCCATCCACTCTGTTATATTAGATGGCAGAACCACAAGTGTATAAGATGACACTCCTGCCCTCATAGCCTTGCTTTCCAGTGGGCAGATGGCTGATACATACATTATATATCACAATACTATGTTCACTGGGCAGAGTGCTCTAAAGAGAAGATAAAACAGGTTAAGGAAATAGAAATGATGACAAATGTGAAGCTCTGAGGACAAGTGAAAACTCTGACCTCCGAAGGTGTGTGAGAGTTGTTTTTCATTGTGTGTGTGTGTGTGTGTGTGTGTGTGTGAAGGGAAGGTATATGACCCAATTTACTTTCAGAAAGGATCATTCTGGGAACTCTGCAGAGAATAAGGTGGGGGATAATGGAAGCAAGAGACTCAGTTAGGGTCACTCTTCACTGAAAAAATTGAAATGTATCACACTAGGTAAGGGGTCCCCAAACTATGGCCCGCGGGCCGCATGCGGCCCTCTGAGGTCATTTATCCGGCCCCCGCCGCACTTCCAAAAGGGGCACCTCTTTCATTGGTGGTCAGTGAGAGGAGCATAGTTCCCATTGAAATACTGGTCAGTTTGTTGATTTAAATTTACTTGTTCTTTATTTTAAATATTGTATTTGTTCCCGTTTTGTTTTTTTACTTTAAAATATGTGCAGTGTGCATAGGGATTTGTTCATAGTATTTTTTTATAGTCTGGCCTGCCAATGGTCTTAGGGACAGTGAACTGGCCCCCTGTGTAAAAGTTTGGGGACCCCTGTACTAAGACATATACATACAGGATACCCTGAAGTCTCAGATCTTGAGTTCTGTGGACTTATTTTATTTTTTATGACTATTGACTCCATTTTCTGAGGTCTTCAATCAGGCCCTTAAAATTCTCTACAGAGAATTTTAGTTCTCTACAGAGAATTCTCTACAGAGAACTAAACTTCATCAAATAATGAAAAAGCTGGGAGATTTTCTGCCTTTAGATTAGTGAGTTGTAGGTATTTGATACAATATGATATTCTGAGTATGGGGAAAATGTAGGGAGAGTCAGAATACTATTTGCTTCCAGCTGATAGAGCCAGCATGGTCGTTATATTCGCTCCAAAAGGTTACAGTGAGGTGGAGAGAAGCATTAATGCTGGAATAACTGACGCTCCAGCTAACATGCTTTCCCCACAAAAGCAGCCTTCCTGTCTGGCTGGGAGCCTGGAGACTAGGCCTCAGCTGACTGGGGCCAGCTGACTGCGTCCAGAGTTAGTGTAACCAACTCTGTTACACTAATCCCCTGGTATCCTGTCTGGCTACCAGGGTGGAAACTGCTTTCACTTTCCAGGCAGCCCCAGTGGCTGCTGTCCTTTGCAACCCAATTCTTTTAAAAGCTGAGGGCCAAGTTCCACAGAGTGGGAGCCAGAAAATACTGGCCACCTAAGCTTTTGAGAATCAAGGAGTCAAAGAACCTAACAATGTTGGCTTGTAGTAACTCTTCTGGATCTGAGCCTTCTTAAAAAGATTCCTGTAAATGGCCTGAGTATATATTTGGCTTCTCCCTGAAATAACATTCTAGGATATTGCCTCTGTTCACAGCTCTCTTAAGCAGGTGGTAATTATGGGCAGTGGAAGTAATCACTGTACTCGTACCTACCTCTGTAAATCTGTCTCTCATTGGTGGAGTTTATTTAACACCCACACAAGGAGAAGACATGCTTTTTTGGCATTACTATTAAACTGAGCCTTTAAGGAACTGTCACAGAATATGACTATGAACAATTGAGAATCGTGTGATAGAAAAGTCCAAAGTTTTCATGCAAGTAACTATATATTGACCCCTGGACATGAAATTATAGAAAGTTTCAGGTGCTATTTACCTTCCTGATATATTAAATCTAAATCATAATAAAATGAAAAACATTACTTACTTTAGAAATAAATTCTCTTATAAGAAAGAAACTATTGTATCTAGGGTCTCAGATTATTCAAAAAGGGGGAAATACCTTGCAGATAATTAATTACTATATCCAAGGGCAATATTTCCTTTCCAAAAATAAGAACATAATAAATTTTAAAAATTGCTCTGAAAGAGGAATATTTATAGTGGAAAAACTTTTAATTGTATTACATACCAACAAAATCAGTTATTTTTCTTCCTGTTTATTTTTTATAACAATTTTTATAAGTTTCTTATTTATAAACTATATTTTGTTTTCAAAGATTCTGCTCATTCTGAATCTGTCTTCTATGATTTGAAAAATCAATTGGTACAAATTTAAGTATGTATTATAATCAGAGAAATCAATACACCTCAGAAACCCAGGGGACTGCAACTTTCTTGTAGGCTTAAGAAGTAGAGGAAACAGTTCTAATGGGGCATGGGAGAGATGTTGTTAAAATGAACTCAGCTTTGAAAGTGCTGTGTAAGAAAGGAAAGAGAATATAAGTTAAATGTATTAAACACTATTTATTATTTATTATGAGTTTAGCATTAGGGGTGGAAGTGGACAGTCTAAATAGTTGAAATTGCAATGATAAATTAGATTGGTTTTGTAAAGTACCCCAAATTTAACCTCTCTCCTTATTGCACTGATATAGCTGGTATAGAAATGAATTTGTGTTCTCTGAACACACATCAATGTGCAGTGGGTATATAGCATGTTAGTGAGAACATAGAGTAGCCCAAGTCTAAAATCATTTGCAGAGTATTTTGTCCACATTGCACTTGAATTGTTTATGGATTTGATGCTGACCAATAAAACAAGTCCTTGCTCAGGGGATTCAGTTTCCAGGAAAATCATGAGTGTGGCAATGACATATATCCCATTTTATTCAGTAGCTTTTGTTTTTTTAGTGTGTTCACCAGACTGTTAGGTCTTTGTGATGGTGTAGATGTATGATTTAATATTGGGAAGGCAAACGCACACATATAGGAAAGACATTGCAACCTTTCTTCTGAGAAGACAGAGCTTCAGAATCATTCTCAGCACAGCACTCTAGGCAGATACTGCCAATTATTTAAAGCAGGCCTGTGCCTTCTTACCTCATTACTCTCCCTATTGTGATGTAGGTCTACCCATAAAGTTTCTACTGAAATCCTAATGAATAAGGTGAGTTTGCTATGAGCCAGTTGTTTGTGTGTGGATTGGGGCGGGAACTGGGACAAGGAGAACAGTTCAGAGGAGCCTTCATTTACAAAGCAGCTCTAAATGACTGTTTAATTCTTTTGGCTTTGGGAGTAAGTTTTTGGATTTAAAAGTAAGTTTATTATCAAATGCTAGAGGGCTCCATTCTTGTCTGACATTTTAATCACATAGTTGAGTATAAGCAAAGAAGGCATGCTGAATATCAATAAGAATGATAGCAAAAGTAATATTATATACTTCTTGTTTAGAGAACATTTACGTTGTAAAGGGCATGATAAACACTTTTGTATATATGAACTATGGTGTATTCATTAGCCCTGTAAGATGATTTCAGAGAAGATGAGAAATTAAGCAAGATCAAGCAGGTAGAGAGCAGGGGAGATAGTATGCAAACCTAGTTTTATGTGACCCCCCAACTGTATTCTCACATTTGCAAATAACACAGTGCTAGAAAGAGCAGTTGATATTTTAGATGACAGTCAAGGCACAAAATGATGTAGCAATTAAAATTATGATCCTGAGTTAAGGTTAAAGTAAACAACAATTTTAAAGTCATAGAACACAATATTCATCTATGGGATGAGGAAAATATGTGGTTTGACAATTTTTCAATTAAAAAGACTTGAAAATTTTAATTTATTAAGCTCGAAATGTGTCAATTACCCTGGGTTTCATTAAAGACAGAAGCTGTATAGAGCTTCAGAGGTGCTATTCCGGGAGGATTGGGGTGGAACCAGAGAGGACGCACAGGATGGAGGCCCTTCTCTTCTCGGGTTGATAGCGGAGCTTGTGGAACATCCTCTATCAGGGCAACTGAGTTCCATATTTCTGTTCAGAATTTATTTAGTGGTAAAGAAAAAAAAATTATTTACTAAAGATGTTTGTACTTTTTTTTTTTTTTTTTTGTATTTTTCTGGAGCTGGAAATAGGGAGAGACAGTTAGACAGACTCCCGCATGCGCCCGACTGGGATCCACCCGGCACGCCCACCAGGGGGCGATGCTCTGCCTCTCCGGGGCGTCGCTCTGTGACAACCAGAACCACTCTAGCGCCTGGGGCAGAGGCCAAGGAGCCATCCCCAGCGCCCAGGCCATCTTTGCTCCAATGGAGCCTTGGCTGCGGGAGGGGAAGAGAGAGACAGAGAGGAAGGAGAGGGGGAGGGGTGGAGAAGCAAATGGGCGCTTCTCCTGTGTGCCCTGGCCGGGAATCGAACCCGGGACCTCTGCACGCCAGGCCGACGCTCTACCACTGAGCCAACTGGCCAGGGCCTGTTTGTACTTCTTTATGTTCAAAATAGGTGATTTACACCTTGAATTGAACATTATATTATAATTTTATGTGAGATTTTCTTCCATTTCTGTTTTCTGTCACTAGAACTATGTGGTATCACTCACCCAAACACAAGGGATAACTTACATGGATGTTATTACAAAGTATTATTCGAAAGATATCTATTTCTCTTTTTGATCTTCCATATCTGCAAAATATTTTGTATTTCCTTTTTGGGGGGAGTCTCTTTTATAATTTTTCTGAGCTAAACAACTTTTTGGAAAGCTTATGCAAGGTGTTAGCTTTAAATGATTATTCTCAAGGTGATTTTGCAATTTAATATTTGACTTGAGAATGCTAATTCTATATTGGCCAATTTCAGGGGACTGTCAGGCAGCTGGTCTCAAAAATCTTGAGGGTACATGTTCTACGCAAGGAAATTTGGGCCTTATTGGTCCTGTTGTTAAACCATTCACTGTTTTGTTTTTTTTTCTATTCAAGTAGAAAAGTCTGGGACATACTACAGCTGTATAAGGAACCAAGATAGAAACCTAGTTAACTGGATCACCGTCATTTTATTCTTGTGATATTTTAATGTGTCTTTTAGATCGGTGCATCAATCAGCTGCTGACTAGCCTATGCTTAGTCCTCTTCGGAATTCAAAGAAGTCAAACTGCATTTTGGAATACTGATTATTGAAACCTTCCTCTTCATCAGTATTTTTAGATGAGGATTAGGAAGATGAGGACCTGGAAGATTAGGTGTCCTCAGAGACATCTGTCCCCCCCACCCCAGTTGCTAGAATGTCCTTTGAGATTGGCAGCTGGTTCAAGTTCTTGCTTTGTGTATTAAGCCTGTGGGTCAAGAGTTTTTGTGCAGCATTTCCACCTGCAGTATGGTCTTGAGGGCCATTGTGATTATATCAATAGTGTTCACTTTAACCAGTGTGGCACCCGGCTGGCCATTAGCAGTGATGACCTTACAGTGATGTTGGCAGTTGGGCACATCAGCAGTCACTACTGGACTTTGATATTGGTCGCAGAAATAATGTCTTTCACGTCAAGTTCCTTCCCAATTCTGGCAAATCCACCCTGGCCACATGTGCCGGTGATGGGCAGGTGCGAAAAATATAGTTATCTGCTTTGCTACACAGCAGAATTTCTAAGCATGTGACCCAACATAGGTGAGCCTGCCATAAGTTGGCTATGGACCCAGCTCCCCTTTTAAATTCCTAACTTCAGGTGAAGAAGATGCAGTTGTCTTTGCCATTAACTTCAGACGAGACCAGCCAGCTTCAAAACTGGTAGTAACAAAAAATAACAAGAGGAAAGTGGGACTGTATACAATCTTTGTGAATCCTGCCAATACCTAACAGTTTGCTGTGGATGGGAGAGACCAGTAGGTAAGAATTTATGACCAGAGGAAAACTGATGAGAATGAGAAATATGGAGTACTCAAGACATTCTGTCCTCATCACCTGGTCAACTGTGATTCCAAAGTAAGGATCACCTGGCTTTGGGTACAGCCATGATGACACAGGCCTCCTGGACAATTACAGTGATGAAGATATTTATCTCTTCCATTCCTCTCATTGTGATGGAGCCCAGTACATTAAAAGATATAAGGGGCATGGAACACATGCTGCAGTCAAAGACATTATTTTTTGCGGCCCCAGCCGTGAGTTTGTGGCGCAGTAGTGATGGCAGGCATATCTGCCTCTGGGGGAAATCACCCTGTCAGATCATTCAGTTCATGGAGGCGGACAGGGCAGGTACTGTAAACTGTCTTGAGACCACCATTACTTAACCTGTGATGCTATGACCATGATGCCAAGATCGGGGTACCTACAACTAAGCTGCCACTAAGCTTTTTGGGTTAAAGAATGTGATTAAGAGGAATAAGCAGGAACTAGATGGAGAGAGCTTGGGCTGCACTGACCTGTTGCACAGCCACATGTTTTTATTGCTCATGCATCACCTGGCAGAGAAGTCGTTGCCGTCACTACCGCTGCAGGGTAGCTCCTGGGGTTGGAGGCTGGATTCACTCAGATGAGTCTTCTGGTGCCTCAGATGTACCCAAGCAGGAAAAGCACCAAGACCATGAGCAGGGCCTGCCACCCCTAATGCCTGGTATATGCTCCAGCTAGAGGTCACCTCAGGAGGCTGAACTTTAAGTTTGAAATTTAACTAATAGATTTGCCTTTGTCTTTGATTTTCCACAGTAGAAACCACCTTTCACCTCTTCTCTATACTTTCTTTCCTTCCTCTCACACATTCTTCCTCCCTCATTCTTTTTTTCTCACTCGGCTTCTTTGTTCCTCTTTCTTTACAACTTACTTCTATGTGAATATATAAGCAATTTATTTATACCTCTTTTCCTTTTTTCTCTTATGACTGTCCTGTAAAGATTCCCAATTCTGATGAAAATATTAATGGGCTTATTGACTCTATCTTCTCATTTTTGACATTCTGAAAACTAACACCTTTTCTTATCTTTAGCAATATATTATGAAGTTCTTCAGTTGAGCTAAAAATTATAGAAATGCATTTATTCTTTAAAAGTAAGTAAAATGCACACACATACACACATGCACATACACACAGACTCTCACCTACACACGCACACACACATGCACAGAGATAAAATAATGGGGAGAAAAGTGGCTAGAGAAATTCCCAGTAAGATATATAATTTATTTGTCTAGAATCACTAACTTTGGGGGTTTTCCCACTTTATGAATTTTTATGTTAATGTTTCTTAATTTGAGTAGATGGGGCTAGTGAAAGTTAAGTTAAATCTCATGACATTGTTTACCTTATACGTTGAATTCCTGTGAAGTTTCGTGGCTGAGAACTCTCACAGGATGACCTACCACAAAGTTCTCAAGGGACAATCATCTCCTAGAAGGTACCAGCTAGGAATATAAGAATTCCAAATATTTAGAAAAAAGTATTTTATCTAACTTTAAGAATAACTTCATGATGCAATAGATTTATTTATACTTATAAAAAAAAGGAAAGAAAGAAACCTTCACTTTCATGATTTTAAACCCAGAACTCCTTCTCTTCTCATTATTCATAATTTGGAGTTAATTTGAAAAGGATGATATGAAAATTCAAATATAAGTGCTGCACATATAGCTTATATTATATATAGTATATGCAAAAATATGTAAAAATTGGGAACATCACCCAATATACCTCCCTTACCTGCCTCCCCCAGATGAAAGGGAAAGTCTTACAGAAAAAATGCTTTTATTGTATTTATAGGTATTTATTTTGTTTCCAGTACATGTCCTAGCTTCAGAACACATTTGACTTACAGTCTTTCATGGTACTGAGAAGCTGAATGTGCAGCTTTATAAACAATAGGATTTTCAAATGAGGCTTGCAGAGTCTAGGCAAAACCATTTGACTAATCTTGATGAGCTACACTGGGAAAATAGGGAAGAACAATGAAAAAGAAAGGTTCTTATAAGTAGTAACATAAATTTCAATAGGCATCATATGTATGTTTATAGTCGCTTGTTTTTCTTGTCATTTTTATTTAAAATTTCATACCTTCTAGGGTGTTAATATAAATTTGAAGGTTACATTTGTGCTTGTATTCAGAGAAGGCAATTTGCTGAACAGAATGCTCATAAAAATTAGGGGATCAGGGAACGTGCAAATACTCCAGTACTTGCAGCCTTTTGTATAGTGCATTTTCACCAATGAAATGAGTTGGTTTTGCATCTCATTTGCATAATTGAACAACTTTCTTTGACTTGTGGTTTTCTTTTCTGATATTCTTGTTTAATAAAAAAAATCAAATGCTTTATTTTATTGCTTCATATTCATTTTGAAATATCCCCTAATTTTTGTGAGCAATATATATGAGGATCTCTAATTAAAGTTTCTGATATGTGTGGAGAAGATATCTGCTTCTGACAAATTGTTAGGCTATGAGATTTGCTACAAAAGGAAAATGTGATGTGGACGGAGGAAAAGCACCGAATTTACAACTTTTAGCTCAAGACATTCAATGGGAGGAGACACAAGTGTGAGAGGCGAAAAATAAGCAGTGTGTCAGAACTCCTCTGACAGAGAAATAGGAGGCAGGGTCAAAGGGAACGGGAGGAACTGAGGCCCTGGGCCTGGGATTCTCAGAAGAGACTGCCCCTTATATTATCTGAGGTGGCCACTTCAGATCAGTAGATCAGTGTAGTGAGAGAGGCATGGAGGCTTGGTCAGAGTGACAGCCGGCATTTTGTTTTCCCAGTTACCCTTAGTTTCCAGGTGGAGTTAGGGCAGCTGGGTCACAGTGAGTACAAAGAGAGAGAGAGAGAGAGAGAGAGAGAGAGAGAGAGCAGGCTAGCAGCTGGCTAAAAGCAGAGGGCCTGCCACATGGGGTTGGCCATGGTGAGGCTGGGATAAACTGCAAGAGGGTCTGTGGGATGGAAGCCCTGGCCCGGGTCAGATGGAGATACAGCAGAGTGAGAGAGGTCTGTGACACCAGGAAGATGCTGAGTGAGAGAGATGAGACCACAGGAAGCATCAGCCTCCCACTTGAGCATCAAGTGCCAGCAAGATGCCCACAGTGGGTCCAGGGCACCTCAGCACTTAGTGCAGGGACTGACCCAGCCCATAGGCCAATAAAGAACTGCACTGGGATTTGAGACTCTGTTTTCTTCATTGTGTGGTGACATACACTACACATCTCTCCATGAACCCAGACTAGTATGGAGAGAGGTGAGTTGCATAGGGCAAGACATTTTACCTAAAGAAGTAATATTTGTTTAATAATACATCAAATTCTGGCTAAGGAGAAAGTTTGGGTTGATCATAGAGATATAAAGAAACTAATTTTTATTTGTTTGTTTTATAAATCTGACTCTTGTTTAACAAGCTTAGAAATATGTCTGTGTGTAGATATATATATATATTCATATAAAATACTATATTATGTTATGTGCAAGTAATGTATATACTATATATGACCTATTTATATAATGCATATTATATACACTATATTACATATACATCCATATATAAATAGAACAGACCAAAAGTCTGTCTTGTGCCTATTTTCCATTCTATTTTGAATTGATTTTGGGTCTTAAGATAAGATGAGTAGAAAGAGGGGTGCAAGTAAGCAGAAAGGGAGATATTTTATCGATAGGGACTCTTAACTGTGCAATTTGTGAGCCTGTGATAGTTCATGAATAAGTCTAGATAGTTTATAAAGCTATAGAGAAGACCTCTGAAATTTTATACTGCTTTTAAATCCATGCATTTTGTTGAGAGGGTCTTCAAATTATTAAGAGTCTCAAAGACAAACACAGTCAAGAACCATTGACCCTAGGAGGTCCTACTATGTGACAGTCTGAATTTCAACCAAGAACAAAAGGCTTGAATACTGGGAAGATGGAGTCATTTTTAGCTGGTCTGTAGACACATCCTGAGACCAAGATCTTTGGAATTATTCCAGATATCCAAGAAGCATATAAATTGTAGGTAGGTAGAATGCTTAATCTCAGCTTAAGTACACTGGCCAATACCAAGTTCGTATTGAACACTTGGAGTTGAACTCATGATTCCAGGATAATCTCAGAGATGCAAAAACTGGATAACTGACGAGAAATCTTTGTTCAAACTAGCCACTGCTCATTATTCTGGCCTTTATCTAGAGTTGCCTATTATGAATGTTATGGAGACTTAACAAAAGGTAATGAGATTATAGATTTGAATGTTTTAACTTAAAACACTGGCTTTCTTGCTCTACTAATAAATCACACTGAAACAAGCAGTTGAGAGCCACTGTGTAAGGTTGAGAGGAGTTTACACAATGTTTTGAGGCTGCTTTGTCTTCTACCAATTTTTCTACCTGTGTTTTCCAGGTTCTACCATTCCAAGAATAAAAATACAATAATCATTAAATAGTGGGATTTTGGTTCCATTAGTTTGAAAGTTGTAATACTCACCTCCAAATGTACCATGCCTCCTGGTATTTACATTCTGTGCAGTTTCTATCCTATGGTGAATCAAAGTGACCCTGTGGTTTATTTTAACCCATAGAATGTGGTGAAAGTGACACTGTGCCACTTTCAAATCTAAGCCTGAAGAGGCCAAAGCAACTTCTGCTTTTGCTTTTAGGAGACTCATGAGCTGAAGCATAAATCCAACTACATGCTGGAGTGGAGAGACCACTAGGAGGAGCTCCGTGGAGAGGGAGAGGTTGTGCGATTTAGACAAAGAAGACAAGAATTTCAACCATCTCATCTGAGCTCAGCTGTTCCTAAACCCAAGACATGTAAACCATCAAGGCTAATCCATTCCACCTGCTATCTGACTTCAGTGACATGGAACACCCCAAGCAAAACAAGCAGAACCACCACTTAATTGAGCCCGAATTCATCAGAGTTATGAGAAATAATAAGGCAAATGTGTTTTAGGCCACTGAGCTGTGTGTGGTTCGTTATTAGTAAATAGCTAAAATAGAACCATTTAGCTGAGTTTCAGGCAACTTATAGAATCATTAAAAAATAATAAGATGCTCTATGAGCCACTAAATTTTAAGATAGTTTTTTTTTTTTTTTTAATAACAGTTAAATTGAATGAAAATCCAAGGCGATTGTTTCCATTGTCTTCTTGCAACAAGGGCCTGGGGTTCTTTGGTTTGATATGCTTCTGCCTACATTGCCCTCTATTGCTGTGGACATAAGTGTCCATGGCAAAGGTGGCTGCTTTGAAGTGAGTGCCCTCTAAAGGCATTGTCTATGTCCTTGATGTTGATGGGCTGCTGAAGCATGATGGGCACCTCTGCCTAAGGCTCTGAAAGCACCACTATTGTTGACTTTTTCAATGCCACTGACTGCTCATGATGCCGCCACTGTTCATCCCAACACCGCTGCCAGCATTAGGGCTACCACAGGCAATGATATGGTAGATCCCTGGTGGTCTCAAATATGGTACAGAGCTTATGCAGACACAGCTCCTCCAGCTTTCACTTGATCTTAAGACAACCATCTATGGAGGTGGGCCAGGAGTGAAATAGCATCCAAGTCCTCAGAATCAATTCTGTCTTCAGACACTTGCCTACTGTTTGTCATTTAAACTAGTTAGTTCATTTTAACACTTTCTTAGTGTCAATTCTTCTCCCAGTTGGCTGGTTGCCAATCAATATAAATAGATTCCTGCCTGACCTGTGGTGGCACAGTGGATAAAGTGTCAACCTGGAAATGCTGAGGTCGCCAGTTCGAAACCCTGGGCTTGCCTGGTCAAGGCACATATGGGAGTTGATGCTTCCAGTTCCTCCCCCTTCTCTCTCTCTGTTTCTCTCTCTCCCTTTCTCTCTCCTCTCTAAAATATATATGTGTGTATATATATACATATATATATGTGTATATATGTATATATAAATAGATTCCTGGTGATTACACCTCACTGGTCCTCCAGTTATGCCCAGACATGCTTGAGTCTAGAGTGAAAACCATTTAAATTCTACGACAGGTCTCTGTTGCAGATAGGTTGATATCTTAAAGATTATTTTTAAAGGATAATTTTAAAAGAAATTCTTAGAGTCCAAATGATGAGGAGAGTTTTTGAAAGGTCCTAAATTCACATAATGCATCATCTGAAGTTTTTCTCTATTGGTGGCTGGTTGTTAAACAGCATGTTAAAAGTCAGCTGGCATTTTTCTCTGATGTTCCTATTGAGTGCCTATGAAGTCAAAGATGACAGATTTTTGGCCACCTTTAAGGAGACACTCACTGATGTTTAGACAGCAAGTGCCAGTTGACCTCAGAAGTTAGAGGTGACTCACATGGAGACATAACATTGGAATGGACTTTTTAAGCTTACAGTAAATTGGTCACACTAATCCTGTTCTTCAGATACATTTTTATAAGAAATTATACCAGCTCATGGAAATAACTCTATTACTTCTTTTTTTGGTGAGCCTGACTTATGCCAAATGCATTTGCATGGGAATCTTGGACCCTTAAAGAAAATTTCCCATCTTCTCTTTTATTCTTCCCAACTTGCAGGCTGTAGCAAATAAGTTTTTATTGAAGTGCCATTCTGACTGAGGCAAATGACAGAGTTAAATAATTTGAATTTCATAAGAAAACTGCTAGTAAGCTGAGATATAAAATTATAGCAATTGTCCCTACATTTTCTTTGATAGAAATACTAATATTTTCAGTTGGCTCAACAGTAGAGCGTTGGCCTGGCATATGAATGTCCTAGGTTTGATTCCTGGTCAGGGCACACAGGAGAAGGGACCATCTGCTTCTGCACCCCTCACCCTCTCCTCCTCTCTCTCTTTCTCTTTCTCTTCTCCTCCTGCAGCCATGGCTCAGATTAGAGAGAGTTGTCCCCCAGGCACTGAGGTTGGCTCAGTGGCCTCTGCTTCAGGTGCTAAAAATAGCTTGGTTTCCAAGCAACTGAGCAATGGCCCTAGATGGACACAGCATCGTCCCACAGGGGGCTTATGGTGTCTCCTGGTCCGTGAGCATACAGGAGTCTGTCTGTCTGCTTCCCCTCCTCTCACTTAATAAAAACAAATTAAAAATATTAATATTTTTCTATATTAAAAAATTCATTGCTTATATTTAAAATCTCTCAATCATATGCCTTCAAAACCAACCATATGTCAATGGATTTCCTCAACATTTTTAATAAGATAAAATTAAGTGGATAAAATGAATAAACCAGGATGGCATGCCTTTTATTTAATACTGGATATCTTACAAGGCTTAATGGGGAAAAACAAAAACAAAAAACTAAACAGAATACCTTTTTTTTTTTTGCCATTGCATATCATACTCAATAAAAATTCTACACACAAGAAGTTTGACAGGTTAGTCAACAGTAACAGAAAGAATATCTTTAAGATGTCTAAAGGGAATGAATAAACTATATTGCTTATTTGTGTTTATAGGAAACCAAGGAAATTTTTTCCCTCTCATTTTAGATAACATGATTCTTGCGGTTTCTGTTCTGTCTCTCTGTACTTCTGGTCCTCAAGAGCACTGGACAGTCTTTGAGAAATGGGTACCTGTCCACTCTGGTTCCCACATTATCCCTGATTGTATTTTTCTTTCACATGAAATGAAACTATTAGGAACCTGTCATTGTCTGTGTTTCCCTGTGGGTGGAAGATTTTCCTACAGTTCCCAGGTTGGCTCTCAAGTAGGGCTCAAGCATTTTTTTCCTGACCCTGAAATAAAAATCAACTACTTGAAGTGCGTGTGTATTGGGGGGAAAAATAACAACATTTTGCTGAGTCTGACTCATACATACGTATATGTACCTCACACAAGAATCAAACAAAGAAGAACAACCAAAACAATAATTTTTAAAGTAATTTTATTTCTTGGTGCTATTATGTAATTTATTTCATTCATTCTTATGGTATGTTTTTGTTTATGTTGCTGCATTATTTTTTATCTTATCAATCAACATTGCTGAATTTTTTTCTTTTTTCTTTTTTTATTTAGAAAATTAAATTTATCAGGGTAACATTGGTCAACAGACTTTATTTTCAAAATAGACAAAACAATTTGAAATTTTTTGTTAAAAAGATGTGGTCATGACCATAGGCATTCATTTTTCCCCAGAGACAATCTTTAGTTAGTACTCAAAACAGTGAATGGCTTTGCTTTGTGGTTTCATAGAAAAATGCTAAATGTTTCTGATGTGGGTTTTATATTCTGTCTAGATACTCTCAAAGTTTTTTTCCAGTACTTTTTACTAACTGCATAATTTATTTTCTCCCATCATTCTTCCCTCTCTCCTTCCTTTCCTTCCTCCTTAGTCTTTATTCCATAATAAATTCTAAATATCTATAAAAAATTATGAAAAATACTCAAAAAGTCACTCCTCATTCCCTCTTTCCCATAATAGAGCTGTTTAAAAGTATCCCCCCCAAAAAAATATGCCATCCATCCTCCAAAATTAATCTCTTATCATGTAATATTACATAAAAGTTAGTTTAGATTTTTCTTTAGAGTGAGGTTATGTCGACACTACTAATGGAGTAATTACACTAGCTTCTAAGTGTAAATGTAAAAATCCTTTTTCCCCAGAAGCCCTGTGTTACAAGTGGAACTCTCTAGTGAGCTGTAGGATATGGTAAATTAGACTTTTGGGAGTTCTTCCAGTTCCTTGGGCTACAGTGTCACATATTTTCAGACTGATCAAAACACAAAACAAATGGTTTTTATTGTTTCAAAACTATATTCAGATTCTTAAATAGCTCTTTTCAAAGAGTCTTTGAAAACATTTTTCTGACCATACATGTTGGAGCACTTTCACACGGGAGGGGAGGATTCCTTAACCATGTCATCATGGAGTCTATTCAGCTTCAGGCTTCTCCAGAGGAACTGGAGCCCAGGCCTGCTGCTTCCACCATGAGCTTTATTGCTTGAGAACCTGGAACCCCTGGCATTACTTATTTATATCTATTATTTTTAAATTGGATTTATTGGACTTCCATTGGCTTGCAAAACCATACAGGTTTTAAGTGTACAATAAATAAAACATCATCTACATACCACATCGTAGTCCCATCACCTCAAGCAGAAGTCTCTTTCCGTCTCCATCCCCCCACCCGTGCCTACCTCCCCCTATCCTCAGCCCCCTTTCCCTTTGGTTATCACCACACTGTTGTCTCTCTCCATGTGTTATGTATACATATATATATACTTTGTGTTATGTGTGTGTGTGTGTATAGAGAGTGTAATTTCTTCACCTTCCTTCATCCAGCCATTTAAATGCTTTAGCTCTTCAGTGTTATTATCAGCAATTAGTGTCACTGAATGGAAATCTCCTGAGCTGCAAAAATCATGATTTGGTAATCAGTTCAGTTTAAGAGAGAATAAAAACAAACAAAAAACTCTACCAGTCAGATATTAGCAAAGAAGTGGCAGAAAAATAAAGTTCATCTTTCTCATGGTTGCGAGAAAGCTTCCTGTGTCTGAGTTTAATCCCAGTGCAAGCTCAAACCTCCTCCTCTGAGAAGAGTCGCAGCGTGCAGCATGAAAACGCACACACGCACACGCTCACGCACGCGCTTAGACCGGGCTCTCTGAAATCCTGGTAAATGGTGTATTAATCACCCCTCCCAAAGCTAACGGGTGGGGGTGTAAAAGTGGAGTTCAAAGTTAATACACATACCAAAAACGACCATACAAGGGCACAGTTTGCCAGGAGTTCTTCAAATTTTAGTTAAAGGGAACTAAACTAAAGTTCATTTTAGTTAAAGAAAAAGAAAAATACAGCAGGGAGATTCAAATGGTTTTTATAAAACTCAAGTTTGAGATCTTACTGGTTTCCTAGGACTGCTGTAACAAAGTACCAGTAACTGGGTGGCTTAACACAACAGTAATTTACTGTCTCACAGTTCTGGGAGCCAAAAGCCTGATTATCAAAGCAGGATTTGTTTTTTCCTGGGGACTCTGAGGGAGAATCTGTTCCACCCTCTCTCCTAGCTCCTAGTGGTTTCTGGCAATCTTTGGTGTTCCTTGACTTACAGAGGCAGCACTCCAATATAGAGTCCAGTGTGAAGCCTTGGACTCCATATGGCATCCTCCTCCCTCTGTAAATTCCCCCTTTTTATAGAAACATCAGTCATATTTGATTCAGAGCTCGCATTACTCCAGTATGACCTCATCTTAACTTGATTACACTTGCAAAGGCTTTCTTTCCAAGTAAGGTTTTTTTCATAGGTTCTGGGTAGATGTGATTTTGGGAAGGACACAGTGTTCAACCCAATACAAGAACTGTTCTGTGTTGGAAAACATGGTAGCTGTGGTTAAGTTCCCCATCATCAGCAGGATATACTGTTGCTTAGGGGTCTATGTTGGATCCTTCATGGTAGCGTGTGCCCTACCTGGCCGGTGTCACATGCCACAGCTAAGGCATATTAGTCTTATGTTCATCTATGTCTTATTTTTTTAATTTTTAACACCTCTTTTTTTTTAATAAATAAATTTTTATTAATGTTAATGGGGTGACATCAATAAATCAGGGTACATATATTCAAAGAAAACATGTCCAGGTTATTTTGTCATTCAATTATGTTGCATACCCATATGTCTTATTTTTGAAAATATACACAATGCATAATCTTAAATGATTGCTTCCTCTTCGACTAATACTCTCGCCACTGCCCCCCACTGCAGGATTGGTTTGTCCTCTTTATGAAAGCAATTATTATGTGAATCAACCATACTCTCCTTTAAGTTTAATTAAAGAAGACATTTCAGATATTTATACCCACCACATTTTTTTTGCAACTAACTCTGGTTATGTTGACATTTTGTTAGTAGTTGAAACTGATAGTTATTTGATCTTCTTACAAATTTTAATTGATCTTGATCTGTGCATCAAGCCTGACCTTTGGACAAAAGCAGGAATTTAGTGAGAACTCTAATTCTTCCTTTATTTAATATATCACTACACAGTTGCTTTTGCATCTTGTTTCTGATGAATCACTATCTTGCTAATAACAATACTACTCTACTTACTTTCAATGGGAAAAATTCTTGGCATTGTACTATGATGTATCCAAAAGTGAACTCCTGCTGTCTGTCTTTAATAGATTTAATAAAATTAATTTAATAGATGGCTAGTTCTTGGTCAGCATTCCCAACGGGTTTTTCTCAGAACACTAGTGTCTTATGAGATGATATTTAATGTTCCATGATAAAAAGATGTCCTTGGTTAAACTAGTTTGGAAAATATTAGATTTTAAACACTTTTTAGAGATTCTTAGTGCACATTAGCATATCAGAGAATGGTGGTCGCAATAAAGATATCTAGAAATCTAAGTTGTTCTACCCAGTGTTTTTTTAAAAAAATTTAAAACTTCAAATCCTTTTTCTAACAGGGAAATAATTTGGAAAACATTGTTACATCTTTTAGATGGAAAGAGAGATACTTATGTAATAGGTATTGCTGGTACATGAGCTCACCTGAAAATTAGATGATTGATAGCTTCTCTTTAATTTCATTGTTTGATTCACTATTTTATCTGACTGCAGCTTCTCCAGAGGCATCAGGATGTCATGACAGAGAGACAAAAACAAACATATTTTTTTTACTTCAAGAAAAGACTTCATTCTCTATTTAAATAAACTTTATTTTCAGAGCAGTTTTAAGTTCACAGAAAAAAAAATGAGTGAGAAATACAGAGATTTCCCATTCACTCCCTGCCCCACGGTTAACTCAGCTTACCTCCACTATGAAAATCTGTACCAGAATGGCACGTTTGTTATAATCCATGAACCAACATTAATACATCATTATCATCTAGAGCAGCGGTTCTCAACCCAGGGGTCACGACTCTGGTGGGGGACCCCCGCCGGGGTCGCAACCCACAGGTTGAGAACCGCTGATCTAGAGTCTATAGTTTACGTAAGGTTCATTCACCCTTGGTGATATATCTTCTATGGATTTGGACAACTGTATAATGACATGTTTCCATCATTAAATTATCATAAATAATACTTTCCCTGCTCTCCAAAGGCCTCTGTGCTCAGCCTGTTCATCCCTCCTTCCCCACAACCTCTGGCAATTGCTGATTCATTCATTGTCTCCACAGTTTTGCCTTTTCCAGATGTCATGTAGTTGGAATTATATAGTATGTGTCTTTTTCAGATTGGCTTTTTTTGCTTAGTATTGGGTTTTAAGTTTCCTCCATGTCTTTTCATGGCTCAATACCTCTTCCTTTTTTATTTTCTTTTTTTAGCACCAAGTAATAAATTACATTACATTTTACATTACATCACATTACATTACATTACAATGCAATACATTTTATTTATCTATTTATTTATCTATTCACCTACTGAAGGACATCTAAGAGGTTACATCCAAGTTTTGGCAATTATCAATAAAGCTGTTATCAACATCCTTGTGCAGGTTTTTCTATAAACATAAGTTTTCAATTCATTTGAGTAAATACCAAAGAGTGCATGTGCTGGGTAGTATGATAAGAATATATATATTTAGCCTGACAGGCAGTGGCACAGTGGATAGAGCGTCGAACTGGGACGCGGAGAACCCAGGGTTCAAAACCCCGAGTTCGCCAGGTTGAGCATGGGCTCATCGGGTTTGAGCAAAGCTTACCAACTTGAGCCCAAGGTTACTGACTTGAGCAAAGGGTCACTTGGTCTGCTGTAGCTCTCTGGTCAAGGCACATATGAGAAATCAATCAATGAACAACTAAGGAACTGCAACAAAGAATTGATGTTTCTCATCTCCCTTCCCTATCTGCCCCTTTCTCTGACTCTCTCTGTCTCTGCCACACAAAAAAGAATATATTTAATTTTGTAAGAAACTGCCACACTATCTTCCAAAGTGACTATAACATTTTGTATTCCTACAACAATGTATAAGAGTTCCTGTTGCTCCACATTCTTGCCAGCAATTTGTGTTGACTGTGTTTTGCATTTTGACCATTCATTCTAACGGGTGTGTAATGACATCTCATTGTTTTAATTTCCCTGATGATATATGATATAAAGCAAAATTTCACATGCTTATTTACCATATTGTGATGTGTCCCAGTGTTTTGACTATTTTTTAAATTGTTCTGTTGCATAAGCCCTAATCATTTTGTTGTTGTTTTATTTTTCCTTTTTATAATGCAAGCACCTGACTTAGGCTTTGATTGCAGAAGCATCTACTTCATAGATGGCAATCTCTAATAAATGCATTACCAGGCCTCCCCACACTGAGCCTTCTTTGTTTTAGAGAACTTGGTTGATTTCAATAACTTGCTTTTGAGACACTGTCATTTTTTTCTCTTTAAATTTATGTTGTTGTGTTTTATATTTTTAATTTTAATTTTATTGATTTTAGAGAGGGAGAGAAAGGGAGAAAGAAAGAGAGAGCCACTGATTTGTTGTTCCACTTATTGATGCTTCATTGGTTGATTCTTATATGTGCCCTGATTTAGTAGTAAACCTGCAATCTTGGAGTATCGGGACATCACTTTAACAAACTGAACTACCCGGCCCACGCATTCCTGCTGTTCTGTTTTAAATTTACCAGTAAAGAGTGAGACCATGTAACCCTAAGCCCCTACCTTAGGCTTCAATAAATCAGACCCCCAGGCTCATGTACTTTCCTTCTTTTTCTCTCTCCCTGCAACCTTGCTGGCCCCAGGTGTGGTGTGTAATTTCCAGGTCCTGTGACTGATACAATTTTATTTTTTCAGTTTCCTGATAGCTACTGTTAAAGAACCGATCCAACCACGGCACTGGTTATAGACTGAGACTAGCACAAATCATATTTATTTTCTTATGCTTAAATTTTTAGTATTCTTTATATAGTTTGAACAGCAGTCTTTTTATCAGAAACATCATTTGCAAATATTTTCCCAGTCAGTGGCTTGTCTTATCATTCTCTTGACAGTATTTTTCACACCACACAAGTTTTTAATTAGTAAACCAGGTTATCATTTGTCTTTTATTCATGTATGGTGTCTTTGATGTTTTCTCCAAGTCATTGCCATATCCAAGGTCACTTAGAATTTCTTCTATGTTATTTTCTAGGAGTTTTATAGGTTTGCATTTTGCATTTAATTCTATGATTCATTTTGAGTTTATTTTTGTGAAGTATGTAAGGTCTATGTCTGGATGATGATGATGATAATGATGATGATTGGCTGTACATGTTTAGTTGATTCACCACTATTTGTTGCAGACATTCGTTAAAGACACTTTGCTCTGATTTATACATAGCCTTTGCTCCTTTGTTGAAGATCAAGTTATTATATTTATGTGGGTCTATTTCTGGAGCTTTCTATTCTATTCCATTGATCTACTTCTTTTTTTGCTAAAACCAAACTATCTTGATTATTCTGATTATTGTAGCCTCATATTAAGCCTTAAAGTTAAGTAATATCAGTTGTTTGATGAACATTTCCATATATGTTAAAATTGATTTGTTGATATCCACAAAATAACAAGGTGGAATTTACTTGGGATTGAATTTAATCTATAGATCAATTTTGGAAAAACTGACATCTTGAAAATGTTGATCCTTTCTACCCAAAACATTGGAATGTCCCTCCATTTACTCTTTTTTTTAGTTCTTTCATGAGAGCTTTGTAGTTTTCTCTTAGAGATTTCATGAGATCTTTTAAGATCTCACATAAATCTTAAAACCATGGCATTGTGTTTTTAATGTCAAATTCCATTTGTTCATTGATGATATATAAGAAAGTGATTGTATATTAACCTTGTATCCCTTAACCTTACTATAATTGCTTAGTAATTCTAGGAGCTTTTTAATTGATTGTTTTCTACTTAGGCTATCATATCATTTGCAAACAAAGGTCGTTTTTTCCCTTCTTAATCAATTCTTTATTTTTGTTTATAATATTCTTTTATTCTCTTTTTAAAATATTTATGGGATCAATAGTGATGTCTCTTTTTTAATTTATGATATTAGTCATTTGTGTCTCATAACCTTTTTTCTTAGCTTGGCTAAAGGCATATGGATTTATTGAGCTTTTCAAAGAACCAATTTTTAGTTTTATTGATTTTTCTCTATTGATTTCCTACCTTAAATTTCATTGAATTCTGCTATAATTTTTATTATTGGTACTTCTTTTCTTTTGTTCTCTTTGGACTTAACTTGCCCTTCTTTTTTTAGTTTCCAAAGATGGAAGCTTAGATTATTGAATTGAAATCTTTGTTATTTTCTAATATATGTATTCAATACTATGAATTTCCCTCTAGTCATTTTGTTTCACTGTATCCCAAACATTTTGATAAGTTGTATTTTCATTTTCATTTAATTCAACTTATTTTTAATATTTCCTTGAGAGTTCTTCTTTGACCCACATGTTATTTAGAAGTGTGTTGTTCAGTGTCCACATATTTTGAAATTTTCTAGCTGTATTTTTGTTGTTCATTTTCAGTTGACTTCCATTGTGGTCTAGGAGTAGACATTATATGATTTCTATTCTTTTGAGTTTGTTATGTTTTATGGCCCAGAATATGCTCTATCTTGGTGAATGTTCAATGTAAGCTTAAGAAGAATGTATATTCTGTTGTTGTTTGGATGAAATGTACAATAAATATTAATTATATATAATTGAGTTCTTATGCTATTAAATTCAACTACATCTTTGCTATTTTATGTTTGCTGAATTTGTTCATTTCTGGTAGAAGAGTGTTGAAGTCTCCGACGATAATAGCAGATTCACAAATTTCTTCTTATAGTTCTATCAGTTTTGGCCTTTTGTATTTTGACAGTTTGTTGTTAAGCATATACACATTAAGAGTGTTATATTCTTCTTGGAGAATTGATTGTTTGTCATTATACAATACCCTTTTTCACTGGTCCCAATAGAGGTTTTATCTCTTAGTCTTGTTTACATTTAACCACCAATAATTTACCAATTGATGTTTAGATTTTCCTACTCCAGACCTGATTTCCATGGAGGTTTTTGTTTCTGTAAATTGTGATTTTTCTGTATTCACTTGTTAGTCCAACTTGGGGAAGTGTTTTACATTACATCCTTACTTCTTTAAGATATCTAAGAAATGTTGATTTTTCAGGTTTCTTTTTTACTTGTTAGAATGTAGTTATGACTTCCAAGCTCCTGACATGCTGGACTGGAAACTGATCTTTATCAACTTCATCCTTTTTTGATCATGGTTTCTATTCTATGTAAATTGTTAATATCAGGCACTATGAAATTCATTTGTTAAAATAAAAATCTCAGGGTTTTTACATTGAATAGATAGAGCTTTACAATTTCAGAATGTACTTTTCTGTGTTTTGTTTCATAATGACTAGCTGTTATTGGTGCAAGGCAAACCTTCTATTTTAACTTTAAGTATAAGAGCACTGCGCTTAGAGAGCTTGAGTGACAACTTTGCACAGTAAATAAATGACTCAAGCCTAGATTTCCTGATTACAAATCCAGATCTTTTCTTAAAACTTCAAATAGCACTATTTGCTAAATGCCAAAACTAGCATGAAGAAAATATATCTTAAAAATTCTAGTAGAGAGGAATATTATTTAGAAAAATGATAAGGAGGAGGAGTTTGTGACTCAAAAAGATTGGATCTCAAATTATAGATGTATTGCTTGTTAGTTTTGAGATCTGAAAAACTTTTTAAGCTTCTTGAATCTCAGTTTACTAGTTGCAAAATGAGGCTAATTCTACTACCTATTTTGCTGAAATGTTGTAGGGATTCAATGAAATGATGTATTCAAAGAGCTTGGCAAAATGCCTAGAACATAGCACACACTTAAAACATTAATGTTTATGGTTTATTCCTCGCTAAGATAAAGGGAGCTTAGTCCAAGTGGGGTAGATTGGAGTCCAAGGGGAGAAGGGCAGGGTCAGTGCATGGCTTCAGCCCATTAAGATGGCTCAATTCATACTAGTTTACATGTTTACTTCATTCAGTCATTTAAGAAGCATTTACAGAGCCACACACTGCTCTTGGCTTAAGACACACAGTGGACAAAGCAGACAAAGATCTTTGACATAAGAGTTTCTATGTTAGTAGAGAAAGATAAACAATGAAGAATTGGCTAAATAAAGGAAGAAATTATCTCATATGTTAGAAGGTCTCAAGTACTAGAAATAATAGAAAAGTTAGCCCTGGTTGATGGTGTCAGTGGATGGAATATTGGCCTAGCCTGCAGATGTTCTCAGTTAGATCCCTGGTCAGGGCACACATGAGAGACAACCATCTGCCATCTGCTTCTCTTCTCCTCCTTCTCTTCCTACTCTCTATCTCTTTCCCTCTCACAGCCAGTGACTCGACTGGTCTGAGCATCAGCCTCAGGCACTAAGAATGGTTCAGTTGATTTAAACATTGGCCCCAGACAGGGGTTGCCGGGTGGATCCTGGTCAGAGCACATGCAGTAGTCTGTCTCTCTATCCACCTCACTCTCATTTACAAAAAAAAAAAAAAAGAGTAGTGCAAAGGGACCAAGTGTACAGTAGGAGGGGGTAGCTTGCATTTTAATAAAGTGGTCACGGTTGGCCTAATTTCAAAGATAATGCTTAAACATATTTCTGGAAAAGGCAAGAGAAATTAAGGGAAGAGTTTGGAGGAAGAGCACTGGAATGCAGCAAACAGACTCAGAAAGAATCTAAGGCAAGAGGATATTTTGTTATGTATAGGTCATTGGAAGGATTTTAGCTATATGCTAAAGGAAATGGGATGGAAACACTGGATGGTTGTGAGCAAAAGAGGGACTTGATCTCATTCACATTTTAACAAATATTCTCTGACTGCTCTGTGGAGAATTAAGGGTAAAAAAGCAAGTGTGAAAGCAGAAAAACACATTAATCCAAGCATGGCATGGTGATGGCTAATGCAAGAGTAATAGCATTGGAAATAGTAGGGAGTGTCTGGATTCTGTATATATTTAAAATAAAGAACCAATAGAATTTTCTGACATATTCCTTAAATAACTGGATGTGGTGGTAAGGGAAAAGTGGACTAAAGAATTACTTCAGATTTTTTAACCTGAGCTAAAGGGTAGAGTTGAACTAAAGTTTAACTAAGAATGGAGTTGAGCTAACATTGGAATTGAACTCAAAAATGAGGTTGCCACTAAACATGATAGGATTCCATGTCAATGATGATTCTAGCCATTAACATAATATCAGCATACTTGCACGACTTTAGAGTTGGCAATTGTCCTAAAAGGAGATAGTTTTGAAATACAGCAGATTCAATGCAGAATTAAGTAGTTGAAGGGGAAAAATCTTGATGTCACTAATCTTATTATGAACAATCCCATTTTGCACTGCTGTCATTTGTCACCCAGATGCCTGGGGTTCAGTAGTGACTATCAAAGCATGCTTTCAGGGGTAGAGCATGGGGTTATTAGAGAAAAACTGAACTTCTAGTGAGTTTCAATTGAATACTTAGCAATAAAACTGTAGGAACTCTCTGCATGTTGTAGCTAATAGAAAAACAGAGGTATGAGAAATGGTAATAGCAGTTCTTGAATTTATAGTACTATATTATGATTTTTAAGAGGTAAAGGTATACTTATTTCTGTCTGGATGAAAAGGCAGTAGTTTAGGAGTGGTTATAATTATGGGAGTGTTTTAGGTAAGAACAAAGCAATTTAATTTTCATAAACTATTAAAGTATTTCATGAATTATTATTCCCTGAGCCACCAAGAAGATGATAATGCACTTTACCAACAGTGCAAAGTCTGGTACATTATGGTCTTTGGCTTTTGTTTCTGTTTAAGATGTACTTGCAATTATTTTTCTCCGTTAGACCATAAAAGTTCCTTTCAACACATCACAGGGAATTTTCCTGAATTTTCTGCATAGTTTGCCCAGTTCTTCATCAGTCTTTTAATATCTCTAAACACCAAAATCTCTTTCCTAAGATGATATTTACAAAATAAACATTCTCTTTTTTAAGATGATATATACAAAAATGTTTTGATGGGAAACAAAGGGAAATTAAAAAAAAATAACTTTATTTTTGATTTACTGTGTTGACATGGTTTCAAGTGTCCCACTCTACATAACACCCCTACACACTGCACTGTGTCCCCTCATGCCACATGCAAAGTCTCTTTCCACCCTCATTTCCCCCACCCTCTACCTCTACCCCTCCTTTCCCTCTCACAAAGGGAAATTCTTATGCAGGCAATCAATAATCATTTGGTAAGTTATGATTTATTTATTTATTCAACCCAGACATATTAATCACTTAATATAAAATATGTATTTAGCCTGGCTCTGAAGATATCTCCAATTGGCAAATAGAAGATAGATGTATAAAATAAAATTTTAATAAAGACAGCTTGGCCCTGGCCAGTTTGCTCAGTGGTAGAGCGTTGGTCTGGCGTGCAGGAGTCCTGGGTTCGATTCCCAGCCAGGGCACACAGGAGAAGCACCCATCTGCTTCTCTACCCCCCCTTCTCCTTTCTCTCTGTCTCTCTCTTCCCCTCCTGCAGCCAAGGCTCCATTGGAGCAAAGTTGGCCAGGGCGCTGAGGATGGCTCTATGGCCTCTGCCCCAGGCACTAGAATGACTCTGGTTGCAAAAGAGCAATGCCCCAGATGAGCAGAGCATCACCCCCTGGTGGGCATGCTGGGATCCCGGTCGGGTGCATGCAGGAGTCTGACTGCCTCCCTGTTTCCAACTTCAGAAAAATACAAAATAAAATAAAATAAAATAAAGACAGCTTAATAAACCCAATAATATAACAATGGCCCAATAGCAACACAGGATGAGGTAAGCAATCATCTCTGAAGGGACTGGGAAAGTGATAACTGAGGAAGTCTTCTATGAAGACTAGGACTTACCACGCATGTAGGTTAAGAGAGGGCATATGGAACAAGCACATGCAAAAATAAGACAGCATGATGCACATAGTTTATTTCTAAAAAGAGTATATAATTAAAGGAACATAAGAAAAGTCTCTGAAAATGTGAAGAGTCCTATGAGTTGAATGATGTCCCTTAAAAATTCATATGTTGAACTCTTTTTTTTCTTTTTATTTCCTTTTCAATTAGATTTATTGGGGTGATACTGGTTTACAAAATTATATACAAGATTCAAGTGCCCGATTCTACAAAAATCTCTGTACATTGTATTGTGTGTTCACCATCCTCTAAGTCTCTTAACTTCAGACAAAGAGTCCTGACCTAAGAGATTCTATATTAGTAGAGAAAGATAGACAGTAAAGAATCGGCACAAATACAATGTTAAATTAGACAGAGTAACAAAGATTTTATTTTAAAAGTGTGGCCAGACTATCAAGAGATAGGGAAGCATCAGCCCAGAGCTAGCAAGAGCAGAAAGCCTGAAGGGATAGGGAGAAAAAGCAGCTAGTGAAACCTGTCGTGAAGTCAAATTCAAATCGGGCAGAGGGCAGCTGGATGTCACTGGTATAGAGCAGGTATGTATTGTGTAGTTACCATAGGCTTGATATATGTTTCCTATTTCCACTCTAGCTAGCTTTTCAATTCCTTGATTTTTGTGGAGAGAAGGAACAAAGCTTTTGATCTGGAAACAAAATCTTTCTTACTTTCCAGTATTATGAAATCTTATCATCATTGCTTTTTGTTTTTTCTTTTATCTGCAAGTTCTTTAACTTACAAAGACATTCATTTGCTAAAATTACTTTTAAGATATAATAATACTTAATTACTCTTTTTGACATGTTATTGTAAATAATTGTTTAAAATATTAATTGATCACAGATTTGCCTGGGATTCTCTCCTTAAATGAGGAAACAGAAATTAGAAGGTAACTTTGAGATGCATTAAAGCATGGAAATCATTAGAGAAAAAAAAAGGGTATGTAGCCTGACCAGGTGGTGGCACAAAAGATAGAGCATGAGACTGGGACGCAAGGACCCAGGTTCAAAACCCCAAGGTCACCAACTTGATCGTGAGCTCATCTGGTTTGAGTAAGTCTCACCAGCTTGATCCTCAGGTTGTTGGCTTGAGCAAGGGGTCCCTCGGTCTGCTGTAGCACCCTGGTCAAGGCACATGTGAGAAAGCAATCAATGAACAACTAGGGTGCTGCAACAAAGAATTGATGCTTTTCATCTCTTTCTTCTTGTCTATCCTTATCTGTCCCTCTCTCTGTCACAAAAAATAAAAAATAAAAGGTGGGTAGATATTTCCCTCTATTGTCTGATGTTTTACCTTTAAGGGACCCATTACCTGATTTGATATTTTTAATAAGAATCTAGTAAATAGTTTTAAACCAAGATAGATTATTAAAAATAAAAATGCAAATATTCTTGGTTATATATGTATATTATTATTGCTTATCAGAAACTATGTCATGTCTATAAATTATATATGTATTTATAACTATTCCATATTTATATCTATACATATAATATATGTGTGTCTACGAGTTCCATGAAAAGTTGTTTGTCTTATGTATTCACTGTTTTTTAAAAAAATTTAAGTTTGATATCATTAATTAGCATTAATTTAAAAGGTTTATTCATATTAGTATAAGAATCCTGTGAAAAAAATAACAGCAAAGTTTGTTAATGTGAGCTTTTCTGTAGCACTAAATTTAAATCTTGTCTAAAATAATTTTAGATTTTTACAGAAAACAAAGCACCTTTAAGACCTATAATCTTATTTTTCTATTACTTATTTTACTTTCTACAAAATTATTAATCATATTTTACTGACCAAAAAAACACTTATCTTCTTTGCTCAAAATCAGATAGTAACAACAGGAGATCCAATTTCTTTGATTCTAATTCACCATCATTATGAAGGTCTTACCTGATAATAGTACATTTTTTTCTGTATTGAAAGTTGTTTTCTGGCTAGAGAATTTTTTAAAATTTTCTTAGTAGACTCTGGCCAGTTGGCTAAGTGGTAGAGCATCAGCCCGGTGCATGGAAGTCCCAGATTTGATTTCTAACCAGGGCACAGAGGAGAAGCACCCATCTGCTTTTCCACCCCTCCCCCTCTCACTTCTCTTGATCTCTCTCCTCTCCTTTTCTGCATACGTGGCTCAATTAGAACAAATTGGACCTAGGCACTAAGGATGGCTCCATGACCTCCACCTCAGGTGCTAAAAAATAATTCCAGTTGCAATGGAGCATGGACCCCAGCTGGACAGAGCATCGCCACTTCCTGGGCTTTGCCAGTTGGATCCCACTTGGGGCACATGTGGGAGTCTGCCTCCACCTTCCCCCTCCTCTCACTAAAAAAAAAAAAATCTTCAGTTAATAACTTCTGCAGCCCTATCATTGCTGTGTCATATTTTGTAGTGTATTATATTAACTAAAAGTACTTCCCACCTGCCAAATTAAGAGCAGGTAACAGCTATTCCATTTATAAAAAAGGATTGATTAGTAGTAGGAGCATCAAAATATGCTTTTGGAGGAGGGTGTCAAGAAACAGAATTTGTATATTCTTCCATCTCATTATATCTTTTTCGATTTCCCTTAACAATGGTTTATAGTTTTCATTATATAAGTCCTTTACATTCTTTGTTATGTTTATTCCTAAGTATTTTATTTTTTTTGTTGCAATCGTGAAGGGGATTATTCTTTTGAGTTCCTTCTCAGTTGTTTCATTGTTGGCATATAGAAAGGCTATTGACTTCTGTATGTTAATTTTGTATCCTGCGACCTTACTGTATTGGCTTATTGTTTCTAGTAGTCTTTTTGTGGATTCTTTGGGGTTTTCGATGTATAGGATCATATCATCTGCAAAAAGTGATACCTTTACTTCTTCTTTTCCGATATGGATGCCTTTTATTTCTTTGTCTTGTCTGATTGCTCTGGCTAGAACCTCTAGTACCACATTAAATAAGAGTGGAGAGAGTGGACAACCCTGTCTTGTTCCTGATTTAAGGGGGAAAGCCTTCAGTTTAGTGCCATTTAATATGATGTTAGCTGATGGTTTATCATATATGGCCTTTATCATGTTGAGATATTTTCCTTCTATACCCATTTTGTTGAGAGTCTTAAACATAAAATTGTGTTGTATTTTATCGAAAGCCTTTTCTGCGTCTATTGATAAGATCATGTGGTTTTTGTTCTTTGTTTTGTTGATATGGTGTATTACATTAACCGTTTTACGTATGTTGAACCATCCTTGAGATTCTGGGATGAATCCCACTTGATCATGATGTATTATTTTTTTAATATGTTGTTGTATTCGATTTGCTAGTATTTTGTTTAGTATTTTAGCATCTGTATTCATTAGAGATATTGGTCTGTAGTTTTCTTTTTTTGTGCCATCCTTGCCTGGTTTTGGTATGAGGGTTATGCTTGTTCTTGGATAGGAAGAATAAATATAATCAAGATGGCTATATTACCCAAAGCAATATACAAATTTAATGCAATTCCCATCAAACTTCCAATGACATTTTTTAAAGAAATAGAGCAAAAAATCATCAGATTTATATGGAACTATAAAAAACCCCGAATAGCCAAAGCAATCCTAAAGAAAAAGAATGAAGCTGGGGGCATAACAATACCTGACTTCAAACTCTATTATGGGGCCACGACAATCAAAACAGCATGGTATTGGCAGAAAAATAGACACTCAGACCAATGGAACAGAATAGAAAGTCCAGAAATAAAACCACATATATATAGTCAAATAATTTTTGATAAAGGGGCCAACAACACACAATGGAGAAAAGAAAGCCTCTTCAATAAATGGTGCTGGGAAAACTGGAAAGCCACATGCAAAAGAATGAAACTGGACTACAGTCTCTCCCCCTGTACAAAAATTAACTCAAAATGGATCAAAGATCTAAACATAAGACCTGAAACAATTAAGTACATAGAAGAAGACATAGGTACTCAACTCATGGACCTGGGTTTTAAAGAGCATTTTATGAATTTCACTCCAATGGCAAGAGAAGTGAAGGCAAAAATTAATGAATGGGACTACATCAGACTAAGAAGTTTTTGCTCAGCAAGGGAAACTGATAACAAAATAAACAGAAAGCCAACTAAATGGGAAATGATATTTTCAAACAACAGCTCAGATAAGGGCCTAATATCCAAAATATACAAAGAACTCATAAAACTCAACAACAAACAAACAAACAATCCAATAAAAAAATGGGAAGAGGATATGAATAGACACTTCTCCCAGGAAGAAATACAAATGGCCAACAGATATATGAAAAGATGCTCATCTTCTTTAGCTATTAGAGAAATGCAAATCAAAACGGCAATGAGATACCACCTCACACCTGTTCGATTAGCTGTTATTAGCAAGTCAGGTAATAGCAAATGTTGGAGAGGCTGTGGAGAAAAAGGAACCCTCATACACTGTTGGTGGGAATGTAAAGTAGTACAACCATTATGGAAGAAAGTATGGTGGTTCCTCAAAAAACTGAAAATAGAACTACCTTATGACCCAGCAATCCCTCTACTGGGTATATATCCCAAAAACTCAGAAACATTGATACGTAAAGACACATGCAGCCCCATGTTTATTGCAGCATTGTTCACAGTGGCCAGGACATGGAAACAACCAAAAAGCCCATCAATAGATGACTGGATAAAGAAGATGTGGCACATATACACTATGGAATACTACTCAGCCATAAGAAATGATGACATCGGAACATTTACAGCAAAATGGTGGGATCTTGATAACATGATACGAAGCGAAATAAGTAAATCAGAAAAAAACAGGAACTGTATTATTCCATACGTAGGTGGGACATAATAGTGAAACTAAGAGACATTGATAAGAGTGTGGTGGTTACGGGGGGGGAGGGGGGAATGGGAGAGGGATAGGGGGTGGGAGGGGCACAAAGAAAACAAGATAGAAGGTGACAGAGGACAATCTGACTTTGGGTGGTGGGTATGCAACATAATTGAACGACAAGATAACCTGGACTTGTTATCTTTGAATATATGTATCCTGATTTATTGATGTCACCCCATTAAAAAAATAAAATTATAAAAAAAAAAAAAAAAAAAAAAAAAAAAAGAAACAGAATTTGTTTGATGAGAAACATCAAATTAGTTGCCAAGGAAAAATAACACAAGGAGATAACTATGTGGATAGCAATTGAAATTTATTGGGAAACCCGCTATCCAGAAATAACCACTGTGAACATTTTACTATGTCCAGTCTTCTTTTCTTTTTCTGTGCCTGATATGTATGTGTGAATGTTGTATTTTCCACACAAATGGTATTAAATTTTATATAGTTTTGTATCTTGTGAGTGTGTGTGTGTGTGTGTGTATATATATATATATATAATTTTTAAAGATTCAAAGTTTTAATTCCCATACTGATAAAAATAATTCCATGAATTTTGTAAACCATTGCATAAATGCTATAGTGTAAAAAAATTTAAACAAGTGTTAACATATTTTATATGGAAACATATATATTTTTTAAATTTATTTTTTAGATTTTATTTATTCATTTTTAGAGAGAGAGAGTAGAGAGAAAGAGGAAGAGAGAGAAGAGGGGGAGGAGCAGGAAGTATCAACTCCCTCCCATATGTGCCTTGACCAGGCAAGCCCAGGGTTTTAAACTGGCGACCTTAGCATTCCAGATCAATGCTTTATCCACTGTGCCACTGCAGGTCAGGCCTGGAAACATATTTTATATACTGTTATATAGTCTCATGTATATTAGTTTCCTAAAGTTGACAACAAATTACCATATATTTGGCAGCTTTAACTGAAATTTATTCTCCCATAATTCTGGGGGCCAGAAGACTGCAATCGAGGTGTTGCTGCACCACACTCCTACTGAAAGCTCCAAGGGAGAATTCTTCCTGCCTCTTCCAGCTTCTGGTGGCTGCAAGTTCTTTGTCTTGTGGCTGCATCCCTCCAATCTCTGCCTCCATCTTCATATGGCTTTCTCTTCCATGTTTCTGTGTCTCAAACTCCCTTTCTCTATTTTTTTTATTTATTCTTTTTTTTTTAGAGAGGAGAGAGAGAGAGAGAGAAGGGGGGAGGAGCTGGAAGTATCAACTCCCATATGTGCCTTGACCAGGCAAGCCCAGAGTTTCAAACCGGCGACCTCAGCATTTCCAGGTCAACGCTTTATCCACTGCGCCACCACAGGTCAGGCCTTTTTTCTATTTTTTTTTTAAATTTTTTAAATTTATCTTTTTTTAAACTCCCTTTATCTTTCTCTTATAAGACCACCCTAAATCCAGGATGAGCTTTGCTAGAGATCCTTTTTTAGATCTGAAAGACCCTTTCCCCCATTAAGGTCATATTCATAGGTTCTGTCTGGATATCTCTTTTGAGGAGCACCATTCAACCAACTCCATCATGTCAATAAATATATATATGGAGATACAGTCATTTCTCTTGATATAATGGTTCACTTTTCGTGGTCTCACTGTATCATAGATTTTTAAATTGTATATGTCTAATTTTGTTTCATGGATTTTTTTCTATAGTGTGGGATTTTGCGGTATATAGGTATTTTTATATATTTATTATTTTAATTATTTTTGCAGTAAAATAAGCATTTTCTAGCCTAAAAATGGAAAACAATATAAAAATATTAATTAAAACATATTAAAAGAATATTAAATCAAAATAAAATATGTAGGAATCAGCAGATGAGCTATAATGTTCTTCTTGGTTTTGCAGTACATTCATCTCATTGTCATCACCTTCATCATCATCAGTACTGCACAGCTAGTTCATCATCATCTTTATCATTCAAGTTGTTGTAGTATATTCACTGATGAGTACCCATAGAGAATTTTACATATTGTTAAAATTACATAGGTTTAAGAGTGTAGAAAGTGTTTAAGAGCATAAGAAGTGTATATAAGAGTGTGGTAAAGGTTAATAACAGTGTGGGAAAGGATTATAAGATTGTGGAGAAGGTTTATAAAGCCTTAAATATATATAAATAATAAAATAAATATAAGCTCACTACTTCACGATTTTCACCTATTGCGGGTGGTTCTGGAACCTAACCCCTACAATAGATGAGGGACCACTGTATAGATAAAGAGAGAGAAAAAGAAATGTGAGGGATAGGAGGGGCAGGCCAAGGTGAAGGAGCACTTCAGAGGGAGAACTTATTAGCATTTTGAGCACTTTTGGCACCCAAAGAGTTGAGGAAGTTCAGGTTTTCTATGTTCTTCTGTAGGCAGGAATTTGAAAGTAGGAGGAACACACTAATATATACTTTATTCTGAGTTACTTTGGGCTAGGATCAACTCTATTTTTCATACTTAGAGTCCTGCACAGTTCTGACATGTTGCTAAGTGTTCAACAAATACCTGCTGTATGAGGAAGGGAATTTCTTTGAGGGTATGTGAGAGGCCCTGTCAAGTTTTAAGAGCAGTGGAGATGGTACTGTGGGTCTAGGACTGAAACAAGCTGAGAGAGCTTATGTAGTTGTTTTCTGAACAGGGGAGTTCATTTTCTCAGGTTCTAAGAGAGCAAAAGGACTCAAAATGGGACTCAGTTGTCTCAGAAATATTTCGAGACTAAATGGAGAATTTGAGTGTGAGAATTATTTAACATATCTGCACACAAAATAATACTAAAATATCATTGACAATTCATTACTCTACAATAAAATAGACATCTGTGGGAATCCATTATAGCAAAATCTTTAGGTTTTCTGTTGTTCTTGTTAATGATTACAAATTAATATATTCTTCTACTGGAATTGAAAAGTAATATCCATATAACTTTGAATTATGTTTTATTTCCTACTTCTGTTTCTTTACAATATCTTTAAAAATTACCATACTTCTGGAAAGAGCAAATTTTTGCATTTATTTGACACAAGGCTACACAGACACAGAATACTTTCTCTAACACACAAATAGAAAAAGTCCTCACAGTGCTTTTGCAGAATAGGACATCAGACTTCTTATTGTGGCACTTTATTTTAATGATCAGAGCCAGAAAGGACCAGAAAATGTGTCCTCATCTGACAGAGTAACACAAACCACAGACCAATGACATTTCCTGAAGTCATTCCCTCATAATGGCCTTGATGGAATCTGAGACCCTTACAATCAAAAACTGCTTTCTTTGGTTTCTGTTTTTTATATGTCAATACATTGGAGTATCTGCCATATAATGAATGATTGTAATAACTGAATTATAAAATAATGCCTAAATTCACCAAAAATTCTAGTCCTTTCCTTCCTTGCAGTAATACTTGTGCTCTAAAATCAATTAAACGTATGCAATATGGGGCAAAAGTAAGTTTACAGTTATGAGAATTTGAAACACAAAGTTTATTCTTGTATTATTATTCATTAACTATTGTATTATTTTCCATACAAACAATTATAAATATAATTTTGCCATACTCTGTATAAATATAAATAACTGCTTGTCATTTGTATTAATCTCTGAGTATTTACCACAGGGTAGACATGTGGCCATGCCAACTTATTTTACCCACCCTTAGTTTTCTAAACTAATGAAAGAATTGTACAAAAAAAAACTGTAATTTACCTATAAGCTTCATAGAGGATGATGACAACATTCTCTCACTGTAGTTTGAATTTACGGTTGAAGGGATTTTAATCACTATGATTTTATTGTCCTTAATCTCCAGCCCCTGTTTTCTTTTCTTTCTTTCTTTCTTTCTTTCTTTCTTTCTTTCTTTCTTTCTTTCTTTCTTTCTTTCTTTCTTTCTTTCTTTCTTTCTTTTGGTTTGTTTATTGTAATGATTATAGAGAGAAGAGAGGAAAGGAGAGTAGAAGAGATACAGGAACATCGATTAGTTCCTGTATGTGTCCTGACTGGGGATCAAACTGGCAACCTTTGTGCTTTAGGATAATGCTCTAACCAACTGAGCTATACGGCCAAGGCTCCAGATTCTATTTTTAAACATCTCCCAGCACCAGTGATTTTTCTTCTTGGGGCATGTTATTAAAATCATTGTGTTTCTTCCTAATTTATAATAAAACATTTGAAGAAAGGACTTACCTCATGTAAGACCAGTGTTCATCTTGCACTTTCCTCTTTAGTTAAAATGAATTTCATCTTCTCTTTTTCATTCTGCTGTATTTAGTCTTTCCTTAACATTATGACCACCAAGAAAAAGCTTAATTACTTTGGTAAAGAATTTGCAGCCCTGGCCAGTTGGCTCAGTGGTAGAGTGTCAGCCTAGTGTGTGGAAGTCCCAGATTAAATTCCCTGTCAGGCAGACAGAGGAAGCAACTATTTGTTTCTCCACCCCTTCTCTCCTCCCCCCTCTCTTCACTTCCTGCAGCCATGGCTCAAATGGTTAGAGGAAAGTTGACCCCAGGTGCTGAGGATGGCTCTATGGCCTCTCTTCAGGTGCTAAAATAGCTCGGTTGCTGAGCAACAGAGTTGTGGTCCAGCTGGGCAGAGCATTGCCTGATGGGGGCTTGCTGGGTAGATCCCAGTTGGGGCATATGTGGGAGAGTGTCTCTGCCTCCCTGCCCTGCACTTAATAAAAAAAAAAAAGAATATGCTGGACTAAAATAGGCATATGTTTCCTTTGCATGATCTATTCTACAGGCTTGAATATGTTGATTATTTAGAACCTATCAAACAAGTTATCATATCTCTTTTGGGGACCTGTCATTGGAAGTAATAGTTTTGATTCTCATTCCTTAAATGATAGTTCAGGTTAACCAGATGGTCTTACTTACAGAAGGTTTCCATAAATACCATGAATGGCTTAATATATTTGAACTATTAGTTATGACATATGCATAGCAATAATAAACTATAATATGGAGCACAATGACACTAGTTAATCATTTGGCTTTGGTTAAACTTTATTTAATGTTTTCTTGCTTGAAAGCTCTGCTACTACCTACTTCTTTCTTGTTCATCAGTTCATCAGCTAAAGCAAGCTGTTTTTTGCTAGAAAATTCCAAAAACATTGAATACTTCTTATCTGGAAAGAGTATGGTTGCTTTTCTATTTGAATAAAAGTTTTCAATTTGCAAATGACTACATCTTATTGTAAAGATGAAAATAACAGAGAAATATAAAAAATTAAAAACAGGCAAATACTTTTTTGGTGTCCTACTCCATCCTCAACCCTTTTCCATACTCAACACTTTGATGTAAAACTTTCAAAATGTTCTTTAATTTACATTAAGTATATACACACCCTAGCTTTGTTTTTTATTTTTCTTTCTAATGATTTAGTTCACCTTATACTTAATTTTTGTACCTCCTGTTCCTTGCTTAAATATTAAACCTTGGAAAGCATCCATGCCAGAAATGTGCATGTGTCTTTATGCTCTTTAACCATTCACAAGTATTCTTCATTATGAATAGATGGGTATATCATAAGAAACTAATTCATTTCCTTATTAATATATGTTTTCCCTTCTCAAGATTTTGTTATTAAATATGTTTTCATTTTTATGTATGTCTTTATACACATGTACATATATTTCTGCTAAACATTTTCATTACTGTTTTGGTAGACACAACTAAATTGCATTTCAAAAGACCATAATTATGCTCTTATTGTATATTAGAATATCTTTTCTCCCTATTTCTTGTCAACACTGGATGTTATTATTTTAAATATTGTTAGTTGACTGGAGAAGAATATCATCTCATGTTTTAAATTTTATTTAAGATTATTTATGACATTGCTGATACTTTCATATGTTTATTTTAAAATTATTTTATTTACATACATATAATGAAATACATATTTTTAGATCATTGGCTTTTAATTTTGTTCATGATTTCCTTTGATAGATAGTAAAAACTATCAGATCTGTGTAATAAAGTTATATTTTTAATTTTTATTTAGTTTTTACATGAGAGGAGGGAAGATAGAGAGACAGAGTTCCGCATGTGCCCTGACCAAGATTCACCCAGCAACCCCCCTTCTGGTGCCAACACTCGGACCAACTGAGCTATCTTCAGTGCCCTGGGCCAATGCTCAAACCAATCAAGCCACTGGCTGCAAAAGGGTAAGAGAGAGAGAAAGGAGAGAGGGAAGGGAAGAAAAGTAGATGGTCACTTTTCATGTGTCTTGACCAAGGTTCATACAGGGGAGATCTGCACACTGGGATGACACTCTATCCACTGAACACCTGGCTATAAAAAAATTATATTTTTTAAACTCATGGAAAACTACTAGTGAAATATAACTCTCAGATAATATCCATTTCTTCCAGGATTCTGTTATTCTCCCAAGCTCCATGTAAGCTTTCAAAAATCATGCATTATTTAAAATCCCAAACCAGAGTAACAGCTGATTTATAAAAATTGTTTGTTGTAGTTATTTCCTCAAAAGAATATCATTTTATATTTGGATATGACTAATTCATAAGACTAGAGGGGAAGGGCACGTAATTGCCATAGCAATTGTAGGGGAGAAAAGTATGTAGTAAGAAAGAGGAAGGAAACATAAAATGGTTAAAATCCAGTTAAATGGAAATAAACATGATTTGCTATGAAAAAATAATAATTTTTTTCAATTTTATTTTATTTAGTTACTTACAACATGGTTGTATATCTAAGAGATATGATACCTGTGTGTTAAATAGGGCTCTGAGTACACATGGCTCAACATAGCCAGGAAGGCGGAAAGGAAATGGGTGCTACAGAATTCTCTCCTAAGAAATAGGTTCCTGACACCCTATGAGGATATGGGAAATCCTAACACTAATGACCTCTTTGAGTTAAGACATTAAATGTTTTTCACACAATAAATGGCACTTTCGAGGACATGCTATTCACAATGTAACCCAATTGAATTGTTCTTGATCATCAGTATTACAATTATGAAAATATTTAACTAAAATATGGACACTTAGAGAGTAAATATAAGATGGTAAAATTGTGATGCAGTATTTGGATTAGGACGAGACAACCAAAATCAAGAGAAAAGTATATTATAAGGTGAATTCAACCCAGGTGAGTTTTTTTTCTTTTTTTCTTCCTTTTTTTTCTCTTTCCTTTCACCTTGCATTCACCAAACATATATATAACAGGCAGTCTTGTTAAGTAATGGAGATATAAATATGGAAAATATGAGTGGTGTCTAGAGGGGCTCATATCATAGTTTAGAGTAGAATTGAGGACAAAACTGTCATTTTTATCTTCTGTTTTTTATATATTTTTTAGTTTTCTAGGAAGTGTGAAAGCTTTGACCACATTCTTGTTAACTAAACTAAATCAGTTTTTTATTAGTTTTCATAAACACTTGATACCAGACTTAGTGATCATAACAAAATTCCTCACAAAACTAGAATATCATATGGTGGTATTCATGAGCTTTAATGTATAACTTGCATATCTCAAGTAGTCTGAAATAATTATTACTTTATTTGGGGAGTCAAAGAGCATCTTAATACAGATTAAGCTTGAATTATTGTTGTTTCAGCTTATAAATACAAATTTATATTATTATAAAGGTAAATATATCAGTCATTTAAAATATATAGTTTTACATATGTACATGTGATTCATAAGTGTTGCATTGGTAAGACCTCATTGAATTCTCTCCATCATTCTGTAAAATAAAGATTCTTATTTTCAGATAAGGAGACCAGAGTCTTTTTTTTTTTTTTAATAAATTTTTATTAATGGTAATGGGATGACATTAATAAATCAGGGTACATATATTCAAAGAAAACATGTCTAGGTTATTTTGTCATCAAATTATGTTGCAAACCGCTCGCCCAAAGTCAGATTGTCCTCCGTCACCCTCTATCTAGTTCTCTGTGCCCCTCCCCCTCCCCCTAACTCTCTCCCTCCCTCCCTCCCATGTCCTCCCTCCCCCCCCCACCCTTGGTAACCACCACACTCTTGTCCATGTCTCTTAGTCTCATTTTTATGTTCCACCAATGTATGGAATCATGTAGTTCTTGTTTTTTTCTGATTTACTTATTTCATTCCTTATAATGTTATCAAGATCCCACCATTTTGCTGTAAATGATCTGATGTCATCATTTCTTATGGCTGAGTAGTATTCCATAGTGTATATGTGCCACATCTTCTTTATCCAGTCTTCTATTGAAGGGCTTTTTGGTTGTTTCCATGTCTTGGCCACTGTGAACAGTGCTGCAAAGAACATGGGGCTACATGTGTCTTCACGTATCAATGTTTCTGAGGTTTTGGGGTATATACCCAGTAGAGGGATTGCTGGGTCATAAGGTAGTTCTATTTGCAGTTTTTTGAGGAACGACCATACTTTCCTCCATAATGGTTGTACTACTTTACAGTCCCACCAACAGTGAATGAGGGTTCCTTTTTCTCCACAGCCTCTCCAACATTTGCTATTACCCATCTTGTTGATAATAGCTAATCTAACAGGAGTGAGGTGGTATTTCATTGTAGTTTTGATTTGCATTTCTCTAATAACTAATGAAGCTGAGCATCTTTTCATATATCTGTTGGCCATTTGTATCTCTTCCTGGGAGAAGTGTCTGTTCATGTCCTCTTCCCATTTTTTTATTGGATTGTTTGTTTGTTTGTTGTTGAGTTTTATGAGTTCTTTGTAAATTTTGGATATTAGGCCCTTATCTGAGCTGTCGTTTGAAAATATCAGTTCCCATTTAGTTGGCTGTCTGTTTATTTTGATATCAGTTTCTCTTGCTGAGCAAAAACTTTTAATTCTGATGTAGTCCCATTCATTTATCTTTGCCTTCACTTCTCTTGCCATTGGAGTCAAGTTCATAAAATGTTCTTTAAAACCCAGGTCCATGATTTTAGTACCTATGTCTTCTTCTATGTACTTTATTGTTTCAGGTCTTATATTTAGGTCTTTGATCCATTTTGAATTAATTTTAGTACACGGGGACAGGCTGTAGTCGAGTTTCATTCTTTTGCATGTGGCTTTCCAGTTTTCCCAACACCATTTGTTGAAGAGGCTTTCTTTTCTCCATTGTGTGTTGTTGGCCCCTTTATCAAAGATTATTTGACCATATATATGTGGTTTTATTTCTGGGCTTTCTATTCTGTTCCATTGGTCTGAGTGTCTATTTTTCTGCCAATACCATGCTGTTTTGATTATCGTGGCCCTATAATATAGTTTAAAGTCAGGTATTGTAACGCCCCCAGCTTCATTCTTTTTCCTTAGGATTGTTTTGGCTATTCGGGTTTTTTATAGTTCCATATAAATCTGATGATTTTTTGTTCCATTTCATTAAAAAATCTCATAGGGATTTTGATGGGAATTGCATTAAATTTGTATATTGCTTTGGGTAATATGGCCATTTTGATTATATTTATTCTTCCTATCCAAGAACAAGGAATATTTTTCCATCTCATTGTATCTTTTTCGATTTCCCTTAACAATGCTTTGTAATTTTCATTATATAGGTCCTTTACGTTCTTTGTTATATTTATTCCTAGGTATTTTATTTTTTTTGTTGTAATCGTGAAGGGGATTATTTCTTTGAGTTCGTTTTCTAATATTTCATTGTTGGCATATAGAAAGGCTATGGACTTTTGTATGTTAATTTTGTATCCTGCGACCTTACTGTATTGGTTTATTGTTTCTAATAATCTTTTTGTGGAGTCCTTCGGGTTTTCGATGTATAGGATCATATCATCAGCAAAAAGTGATAGCTTTACTTCATCTTTTCCAATATGGATGCCTTTTATTTCTTTGTCTTGTCTGATTGCTCTGGCCAGAACTTCTAGCACCACGTTGAATAAGAGTGGAGAGAGTGGACAACTCTGTCTTGTTCCTGATTTAAGGTAGAAAGTCCTCAGTTTTATGCTGTTTAATAGGATGTTGGCTGATGGTTTATCATATATGGCCTTTATCATGTTGAGATATTTTCCTTCTATACCCATTTTGTTGAGAGTCTTAAACATAAAATTGTGTTGTATTTTATCAAAAGCCTTTTCTGCATCTATTGATAAGATCATGTGGTTTTTGTTCTTTGTTTTGTTGATATGGTGTATTACGTTAACCGTTTTGCGTATGTTGAACCATCCTTGAGATTCTGGGATGAATCCCACTTGATCATGATGTATTATTTTTTTAATATGTTGTTGTATTCGGTTTGCCAGTATTTTGTTTAGTATTTTAGCATCTGTATTCATTAGAGATATTGGTCTGCAGTTTTCTTTCTTTGTGCCATCCTTGCCAGGTTTTGGTATGAGGGTTATGTTGGCCTCATAAAATGTGTTTGGAAGTATTGCTTCTTCTTCAATTTTTTGGAAGACTTTGAGTAGAATAGGAACCAAGTCTTCTTTGAATGTTTGATAGAATTCACTAGTATAACCGTCTGGGCCTGGACTTTTATTTTTGGGGAGGTTTTTAATAGTTTTTTCTATTTCCTCCCTGCTGATTGGTCTGTTTAGGCTTTCTGCTTCTTCATGACTCAGTCTAGGAAGGTTGTATTGTTCTAGGAATTTATCCATTTCTTCTAGATTGTTGTATTTGGTGGCATATAATTTTTCATAGTATTCTACAATAATTCTTTGTATTTCTATGATGTCTGTGGTGATCTCTCCTCTTTCATTTTGGATTTTATTTATTTGAGTCCTGTGTCTTTTTTCCTTGGTGAGTCTTGCCAAGGGTTTGTCAATTTTGTTGATCTTTTCAAAGAACCAGCTCCTTGTTTTATTGATTTTTTCTATAGTTTTTCTGTTCTCTGTTTCATTTATTTCTGCTCTGATTTTTATTATCTCCTTTCTTCGGCTGGTTTTGGGTTGTCTTTGTTCTTCTTTTTCTAGTTCCTTAAGGTGTGAATTAAGTGGTTTACTTCAGCTCTCTCTTGTTTGTTCATATAGGCCTGAAGTGATATGAACTTTCCTCTTATTACTGCTTTTGCTGCATCCCATAGATTCTGATATGTTGTATTTTCATTTTCATTTGTCTGTATATATCTTTTGATTTCTGCACTTATTTCTTCTTTGACCCATTCATTTTTTAGAAGTATGTTGTTTAGTTTCCACATTTTTGTGGGTTTTTCCCCCTCTTTTTTGCAGTTGAATTCTAGTTTCAAGGCTTTATGATCAGAAAATATGCTTGGTACAATTTCAATTTTTCTAAATTTGCTGATATTGTCTTTGTGGCCCAACATATGGTCAATTCTTGAGAATGTTCCATGTACACTAGAGAAAAATGTATACTCTGTCACTTTGGGATGAAGTGTCCTGTAGATGTCTATCATATCCAGGTGTTCTAGTATTTCGTTTAAGGCCACTATATCTTTATTGATTCTCTGTTTGGATGACCGATCTAGAGCCATCAGCGGTGTATTGAGGTCTCCAAGTATGATTGTATTTTTGTTAGTTTTTGTTTTAAGGTCAATAAGTAGCTGTCTTATATATTTTGGTGCTCCTTGGTTTGGTGCATATATATTAAGGATTGTTATGTCTTCTTGATTCAACTTCCCCTTAATCATTATGAAATGACCATTTTTGTCTCTGAGTACTTTTTCTGTCTTGTAGTCAGCATTATTAGATATGAGTATTGCTACGCCTGCTTTTTTTTGGGTGTTGTTTGCTTGGAGTATTGTTTTCCAGCCTTTCACTTTGAATTTGTTTTTATCCTTGTTGCTTAGATGTGTTTCTTGTAGGCAGCATATAGTTGGATTTTCTTTTTTAATCCATTCTGCTACTCTGTGTCTTTTTATTGGTAAGTTTAATCCATTTACATTTAGTGTAATTATTGACACTTGTGGGTTCCCTACTGCCATTTTATAAATTGCTTTCTGTTAGTTTTGTATCTAGTTTGATTCTTCTCTTTTGTTTTTCTATCATTTGTTTTTGTTTGTTTGTGTTCCATACTTCTTTCCTCTGTTGCTACCTTTTTTAAGTCAAGTGTTTTTGTGGTGGATTTTTTAAGGGTGGTTACCATTAAGTAATGAAAAGGGTACCTACCATATTCATTGTAGTACCTTATCTTATAAGTATTTCTGCACTTCATCATCCTTTGCTACTGTTAATCTCCATCCTCTCTTCCCTTTTTTTCCTTTGTTGTCACAGTTTAAGTTTGGTTTTATTGTGTTCTTGGTGGAGCTGTTACTTGTGGTGTTGTTTTCTTTTGTTCTTTGAATCTGGTTGGAAAACCCCCCTTAGTATTTCCTGGAGTGGGGGCTTTCTGTTGATAAATTCTCTCATCTTTTCTGTATTTGTGAATGTTTTTATATCTCCTTCATACTTGAAGGATAGCTTTGATGGGTATAGTATTCTTGGCTGAAAGTTCCTCTCTTTCAGGGCTTTAAATATTGGGGTCCACTCTCTTCTAGCTTGTAGAGTTTCTGCTGAGAAATCTGATGATAATCTAATAGGCCTTCCTTTATATGTTGTACTCTTCTTTTCCCTGGCTGCCTTGAGAATTTTTTCTTTGTCATTGGTTTGTGTCATCTTTATTATGATGTGCCTTGGAGTGGGTTTGTTGGGGTTAAGAAAACTTGGTGTTCTGTTTGCTTCTTGAATTTGAGGCTTTAGTTCCTTCCACAGGCTTGGGAAGTTCTCGTCTATTATTTGTTTGAGTATATTCTCCATTCCATTTTCTTTCTCTTCTCCCTCTGATATACCTATTATTCTTATGTTATTCTTTCTGATGGAGTCAGACAATTCCTGTAGGGCTTTTTCATTTTTTATTATTTTTGAGTCTCTTTCTTCTTCTCTCTGTTGTGCCTCAAGTTGTTTGTCTTCTATTTCACTAATCCTATCTTCAATCTGGGCTGTTCTGTTAGCTAAGCTTGTTACCTCGTTTTTCAGCTCGTGAATTGAGTTTTTCATTTCTGTTTGATTTGTTTTTATAGTTTCAATTTCCTTGGTAATATATTCTTTGTGTTCATTGAGTTGTTTTCTGATCTCCCTATATTGCCTTTCTGTGTTTTCTTGTATCGCTCTGAGTATTTTTAAGATTTCTATTTTAAATTCTCTGTCATTTAGCTCCAAGGCTTCCAATATGTTAAGTCTTTTCTCCATAGATTTTTCCACATCTATTTGTGTTACCTCTCTTTCTTTTGTATCCATAATATTCGATTTCCTCTTTCTTATCGGCATCTGAGGGTGGTCTTATTGATAGCACTAATTAGAATTAATAAAGAGTAAAAATTAAAAAAAAAAAAAAAAAAAAAAGGTAAAACACCCCACAAAAAAAACCCAGTAATAATTTATTATTTCCCCCTTTTTTTCTCTCTTCTCTTTCCCTCCTCTCCCCTCCTCAGGGAAATATCGTGCCTATAATGGAGGGCCTGATTTGGGGTGAAGAGTTCAAGGGGCAAAAAAAAGGAAGTAGGGGCCTACTAAATGCAAAAAAAAAAAAAAAAAAAAGGAAGAAAATCTTAGACAAGCATAAGATGATTTGCTTGTAAGTGATAGTCAACTAAGAGATATAATGAGAGGGTTAAGAGGGAACCAGAAAAAAGGACCAAAAAAGAATAATAAAGAAGAAAAAATAAAAATAATAAGTAAAAATCTGTTGTATTAAGTGGAGCGAAGACTAAATACAATGGAGACCTTGGGTTGGGAGGACCCAAAATGCCACAAAAATAAACGAACAAGAAAAAAGAAAAAAAAATAAAACCAAAAGCAAAAAAGAGAAATAAAGTCAAAAAAAAGCCTTGAGTCCCAAATTAACTTATTTGTTCGTGATTGAGGATTATATGGGATGAAAGTAAAATGAGAAAAGAAAAAACGAATAGAAAGGAAAAAATAAGAAAAAGAGAACAACGAAGGAAGAAATAAAATAGGAAGAGAAAAAAACAAAATAAAGCAAGACAAAAAAAAAAAAAGAGGAGAGAGTGAGAGTTAAGTGTTTTGGAGTATAACCTTAAAGGAGGGTGAGGATGAAGAAGAAAAATAAAATGCAACACTCATGGGTAGTGTAGTTCAAGAAAGGGGAAGCATGAGATGGGCAGAGAATAGAAGGACCGAGGTGGAGGATATAAAGGCAAAAAGATAGAAGAAACAAACAACAACAACAACAACAAAAAATTAGTGGATCAAGTTGTAAAGTCTGTGGGTTTTTCTTGATTTTGAGAGGTTAACTTCTTCCTTTTTCTTTTCTCTCCCTCTTCCTGGTCGGTGACTCTGTACCCCAGGCTCTGCCCCTGTGTCACTCTTAGGTAGGGATTTGCAGTTGATGGGATTCTATGGCAATGTCATAAAATTGGCTTTAGTCTTGCTGGAAGTAAAGGCTTGTTGGCGTTTGCAGGGTCCAACGATGAGAGAGTTTGCTTTCCTGGATTCTCTCTCCTAGTCCCCCCTTTCTGAATTAGCAGCCTGGTGATCCAGCTATAAGGCTGCAACTGCTTCTACCTGGGGAGTAAGAGGCTCAAAGAGCTGGGAAATCCCCACTCTATCCCCACTCAGTGCAAGGCTTTGGGAAAGGCTCTGAGAGTCAGGGCCTCCAGTGTAATCAGGCGGGGGTGGGAGTCAATTGTTGTCAAGGTGACTGTTCAGCGCCTATCATTTAGTTGGACCTCTCAACCCAGGCTTTCCACACTTTGTAGCCTGTTTTTGCAGGGAAGAAGAGGCACTAGTCTCTGCTTACGACTAGTGTAGTATAGACCTTATTATCTGCCAAGTCCTTCTTGTTAGCGTTTATCCCTGAATATGGAGGCTCTATCAATCAGAAGTTGCCCCCGCCCCTTTAGCGAGAGGCACTAAAAAATATCACGCCTCTTGTCTTGGATCGCTGAACTGAGAGAGATCTTATCAAATAGAACCGAGGGTGCGCAGATTTCATGGGTTAAGCTAATTTCAGTGATTGGGTCGCAGCTGTGCTTCCGAAGGTATTTTAGGCTGCCTGCGCGCGCCCCTCCCCCAACGCTTGATTGTTAGCTTGAATGGCTGGGTGAGGTGCCCCGCCCACGGAGAGAATCTCCCAAGCCTCTCCCGCTCGCCCCGCCGCTGGCGGCTGGACCGCACCAGGCGCAGGATAATGGAGCCCCCTGGGTGTGCGGGCCAGCAGGGCGCCCTGGGCGCGTGGAATGCCCAAGGCACGCGCGCGAATGGGGCGCTCCGGGCACCGGTGGCCGGCGACCCCCACTCGCAGTGTGCGGGCCGCTGGGAACGTCAGCGGTGCTCAACCGGACCGGGCGCGCGCGCGGCTGCTCGCGGCGGCGGCTCGTGGCGGCGGTTTGCTGGCGGCCGCTCGCGGGGGTTCGGGGGTTCGTGGGGGCTCGCGGTGGCGGCTCCCGTCGGCCGCTCGTGGTGGCTCGCGGTTCCCAAGTATATGGGCTGACTCACCACAGGCGCACTTCCTTGCGGTTTGAAAGAACGTCCCTGTGGTAGATTCCTCCACACCCTCGTCTCTCAGATTCAAGTGATAACAGTCCTTTCGCTATCAGTTTGTGTGGAACTCCGGAATGCTCCGAGGATAAATTTTTCTGTTTCTAGTTGATAAATTTGTTGTGATTTAGGGGAGAGCTGTCAGACGCGCTGCTCACGGCGCCATTTCTGTGACGTCACTCGAGACCAGAGTCTTAATGAGGCTACATATCTTTTCTAGAATCTCATAGCTAGTAAGTGGTGAGAATGGAATTTTAACATAATTTTAACAAATGAGGCTTTTTATTTAGCCATTTACTTCCCACTAGAAGCTGCAACAGAAAATTAGAACATAGGAGAATGCAGGTTTATTAGGAAAGTAAACAGAGTGCTGCAAGAGTCTATTGGAAGCAATATAGAAAATATAGAAAAGGACAATTTATTATAACAATCCCTTGTATGATCTGCTTAGTGGTTCTCAGCACATGCCCTCAGTGAAATGATAATAGCATATCTTCATCACTCTGTTTCACTAGATGTATGACCATATGTCCTTAGCTTATGTCACCTAGCAACTTAGTTCCCTTTCTTTGGGCATGGTCAGTCAGTTTCTGGAGTCCTGGTGACAAAAAGACCCACCTGACATATTTAATCATTTTTTATTGCCTCAAATATACCCTAAGACATTTATGTGTCTGTGTTTTGTGTGAGAAAATGTAAAACCAGTTTCAGCCAATGGAGGCCACAGATATGCAGCTAGCAAAAGCAGAAAAGTAATACTAGACTCTAGGGAGGGAACGTGACTCTAGCTACATTAAGCCAAATTCAGTGATTAGTTAGAAGAATAATTGTGTTCCTTTGGGGTCCCAGAGGGACTTCAGAGGCTGTATTTTGAAGTTACTCCTGAAAGTCTATAAATAAAGCCTTGCCCTTATGGCCAATTGACTTTTCATCATGGTTCTAAGATAACTCATTAGGGAAAAATAATCTTTCAACAAATGATGTTGGGAAAATTGAACATCCACATAAAAAAAAATAGGTTGAACTCCTTTCTGACATCACACAGAAAAATTAATTAAAATTGGATCAAAGAAAAATAAGAAAAAAGAAAAACATTGATCTCATCACAATTAAAAACATTTATGCTGCAAATACTATCAAGAAAGTAGAAAAGCAGCCTATAGAATGGGAGAAAGTATTTATAAATTAGGTACTAATAAAGGCCTAGTATCCAGAATGTATAATATATCTATGACTCAACAAAGTCAAAGTCAAATAACTCAATTTAAAAATTGGTGCTCAGTTTAAAAACTGGTGATCTGAGTAGGTAGTTTTCAAAGAAGATATACAAATGGCCAATAGTCATATGAAAGAGAAGAGTTTCAATCACTAGGGAAAGGCAAATCAAAACCACAGTGAGATAATAACTCACATTCACCAAGATGGTTGTAATAAAAATAATAATAATAAGTGTTGCAAATGAAGAGATATTGGAACCTTCATGTGTTGCTAATGGGAATGTAAAATGGTGTAGCCACTATGTGAAAAAAAAATAACCATTCCTCAAAGCATTAAATATAAAGTTTCATATGATTTAACAATTCTACTCCTAGGTATGTACTCAAAAGAAATGAAAACATGTTCAAAAAGTTGTATGTGAGCCTGACCAGGTGATGGCACAGTGGACAGAGCATCAGACTGGGACACAGAGGACCCAAGTTTGAAATTCCAAGGTTGCCGGCTTGAGTATGGGCTCACCAGCTTGAGTGAGGGGTCGCTGGCTTGAGTGTGGGATCATAGACATGACCTCATGGTCTCTGGCTTGAGCCCGAGGCCGCTGGCTTAAACAAGGGGTCATTCGCTTTGCTGTAGCACCCCTCACCCAGCAAAGCACATATGAAAATGCAATCAACAAACAACTAAGATGCCGCAACAAAAAAATTGATGCTTCTCATCTTTCTCCCTTCCTGTCTATCTCTCCCTATCTATCCCTCTCTCTAACTCTCTCTCTGTCAAAAAAAAAGAAGTTGTACATGAATGTTCATGATGACATTATCTATAAGATCTAAAAAGTTGAAACAACTCAAACTTCAACCAACAGATGAATGGTAAAACAAAATGTGGATTATCTATACAACAAAATATTTGTGCATAAAAAGGAATAAAGGACTGGTATATACTACAACATGATAAACCCTGAAATACTATGATAACTGAAAGAAACCAGTCATCAAAAAACTATGTATTATACAATTCCCATTATATAAAATGTTTAAGATAGGCAAATAGAGACGGGACATAAATTAGTGACGGTTTAAGACTAGGAGGGGTTAGGGGAAGAGGAGTAACTGCTAATGGGTATAGGATTTTCTTTAGGGCCAATGAAAATGTTCTAAAATTAGGTCATGGTGATGGTTATTCAACTCTTTGATTATAACAGAAACCATTAAATTTTATATTTTAAATGGGTAGGGCTTTTAGTATGTGGATTTATCGAAAAGAAAAAAAGGTCTTATAAAAGAGAGAACCAAGGTGTACAGACACATGGCAACTCACAGAGCATCTTCTAGGAGAGGACAGCAGGATATGCTCAGAAGACTGATTAGAAGATGGTCTGGCTGCCCTGGCTGGTTAGCTCAGTCAGTTAAGAATGTTGACCTGAAACAACAAGGTGACAGGTTCAATTCCCCGGTCAGAGCACACATGAAAAGTAACCAGTGAGTGCATGACTGAGTAGAAAAACAAATGAATTCTTCTCTTCCCCCTCTACTATCTTTCCCTTCTTTTTTTGTCTATCAGTCAATAAATAAAAAATAATAATAATTAAGTCCTGACTAGATAGCTCGGTTGGTTGGAGCATCATCTTGAAGGACAGTGGTTACCAGTTCAATCCCAGGTCAGGGCACATACAGGAACAGCTTGATGTTCTTGTTTTCCTGCTCTCTCTAAAAAAAATTCTGGCTAAGGTAGAAAAACGTGTAAATAGAGTTGTAAACAGAGGAAACAGCACGTGCGAAGCCAGAGATAGTATGGCATGTCTAGTAAATGGTGAGCTGGGTATATATCATATGTGGTGTGGAGACATGGCATGTGAGGTGGGAAAACCTTTCTTCCATTGGAAGGATAACAAAGGACCAGACCATGAAGAGTTGATGCCATGCTAAAGAATTAGGATGTTAGCCAGAAAGTACTGCCAAGTTGTTAAATCTGGGAAATACTATGACTCAATTTTTTGTGATATAGAACAGTCAGTTTTGTAGCAGTTCTGAAGCTGTGTGGACAGGAGCAGGGAGGCAGGTCAGGAGGCTGAGCACTGATCCACCAAGGGCTTGAATAAGAGCAAAACCCAAAATTCAGCAGACGGACAAGCAATCCCATAGACCAGGGTCTCCAAACTTTTGACATAGGGGGCCAGTTTACTGTCCCTCAGACCATTGGAGGGCCAGACTATAAAAAAAAACTATGAACAAATCCCTATGCACACTGCACATATCTTATTTTAAAGTAAAAAAACAAAACGGGAACAAATACAATATTTAAAATAAAGAACAAGTAAATTTAAATCAACAAACTGACCAGTATTTCAATGGGAACTATGGACCTGCTTTTGGCTAATGAGATGGTCAATGTCCGGTTCCATATTTGTCACTGCTAGCCATAACAAGTGATATGATGTACTTCCTGAGCCATGACGAGTATGTCCCGCATCACCGGAAGTAGTACTGTAAGTGAGCGACACCGCACTTTGCAGTGCCACCACATACAGTACTCCAGGAGCACAGGATGCGGATACTCCTGTAGAATATTGAGGAGCATCCTGTGCTCCTCTCACTGACCACCAATGAAAGAGGTGCCCCTTCGGAAGTGCGGCGGGGGCCGGATAAATGGCCTCAGTGGGCTGCATGCGGCCCGCAGGCCATAGTTTGGGGACCCCTGCCATAGACCCTTAGGCTTCATTCTAGTCCGGGTTGATACTTGACACAGCATTTTAACCAAAACCTTGAAGTACTCTATTGTTATATTTAAACATGAGGAATATTGTTTTAGATTCAAGATCTAAAGATACTGCTCCCATATCTGGAGTTTATTGTCTCCAAATTAAGTATATAGTTGTGCGTATCCATCACACAAATTACCCAAGTTACAGATATCATCTGAGATAAACTCATTTACTGTCACCAAAAGACTAACCAGGCTAATTATGAACTGACTTTATTGCATATACTTAATTGAGAAATGGAAATTAATCAATAAGTTTTCTCTCAACTGTGTAATCAAATATTTCAGATTCTATTGAGTTTTGTGATCATGAAGCGTGAATTTTTACATTCTGATTTTTAAAATATAATATGCTATTCTAAAAATGTTGCTTCTGAAATCAGCCAGACACCAATTTCAAATGGTATTGACCCTGGCATTGAGCCAATAAGACTGGCCTCAAGGGTACAGGCAGGAGAAAAGGACGACATACCAAGGGGCCTCTAAAGCCAGATGGATGATTTGATTCTTATTAGCTATTTGTGGTATTTCAGAAATAGCTCTTACATCCAGAAGAGAACAAAATTCTGTTGGTGATTAACCTATGATCATTTTAGTAAAACTACAACAGGTGGAGAAAACATTATAATAATGAATTAATGCAGCATTTCCCCCTAATTTATCCTTTATCCAATCAATCATAAAGTGTGTGAGTTAATAAATGTCATGGTCTTTATTTTACAGCTTAGCAATCAGTTAAGTAATTTGTAGAGAGTTGACAATAGGACAATGACTAGCTCTTGGAGAACAAGTGTCTAATAAGTAGTCTGGTCCTCTCTTAAGGGCTAAGAATCCCGGAAGACTGTCCAGTTGACCTAAAATTTGAGACTCCCCTATGTTATTTTTTCATGTCATTGGAATTCATGGGGAGCTTCTCCAAAACTCAAAGTGTTTTAAAAAACCCAAATTTTATCTTGTCGTACATCTACACAATACAGTAGCACTCAGCCATGCAAAAGAAAAAAATCCTATCATTTGCAACAACATGGATGGACCAAAGGTATTATGCTAAGTAAGTCAGCCATAGTAAGACAAATACTGTATGATTTCATGTATATTTGGAATCTAAAATATCTGAACACATAAAAATAGAGACTGGAATAGGGGTTTCCAGGGACTGAGAAGTGATCAAAATGAGATGTTGATCAAAATGTATATACTTTCAGTCATAAGATGAATAAGTTCTGGGTTTGAATTCCAGTTTGCCTATTTCTCAGCTGTATGACTTTTTCAAGACCTTAATCTCTTTAGAAAACTGATGTTTTTATTTTGTAAAATTTAGGTTAACAAATATATAATTTGAAACAATAGTAATATCTAACTCACCAGTTATCACATAAGAAATTCAATTTTTACTTAATAAACATTAGTTCTTCTTACTACTTTTATTATCATCATCAATGTTATATTAACAATTTCTCTTAAAGATAGCCAAACTGAAATAAAATTTCTAAAATTTTAGGCTTGTGGTAAGCTCATCTTTCATAATATTTACAAGTAAGGAAAATTTTAGTACGGAATTTGTGAGTCGGCGTTCATGTCTGAGGCAAGAAGATATGAGTGTGACCTAGAGAAAGAGAGAGAAAGTACACATAAGCCTTGGTTCTCTTGCTTTGAGAGTTTATATCTGTTCTCTAAAGGCAGAAATTTTAAAGGAGATTTCAGAGGAGGAACTCAATAGAATACTCAACTTGATAGTTGTGTCTTTTCAGGATTGTGGTCTCTACTGATTGATTGGCATTGGAGTAGGGGGTCATCAGTCACTGCATCTGGTCCTGATGTCAGTCATGGCATCACTTCATGTGGTTTTGCAGCTTTTCTGAGTTTGGAACAGAAACACAACTAAGCCTTAGATGTTATCTATAGTTTGATCAAATCTCGGTCTCTGTTGTCAACTGACTCAAGGCTTTGTTCTTAAGATTATTTTATATAAATCGAAACCTCATTGTCCTGAGGGCTTGATGCTTACCAGAGTGGTTGTGCAAGGGATTGTATGGGAGTCTAAACTGTATGACTAGTGACATATTAGAGGAAGAAAAGTCACCCTGGGGGATAAGGTCCTAACCAATAATACTGTTTCCTCTAGTTTTGCCCATTGACAGGCACTCAGGACTTCCCATTCTGATGACATTCCATACCTGGCACATTGTTTCTCCTCTGCTCAAGACTGTCTAACTGACTACTTTACCAGTTACATTTTCAAATTGGTGTATAATATGATTTTAGGAACAAAGAATACTCTAGACAGTTCCCCCTTTCACCTTTTCCCAAACCAATCCTATTTTTCTCTAATTATTTTGTTCTAAAATTACATCACTAAGATGGCCTCCCTACTAAGCACTAATATCCTTGAGGAGGGGAAGAACTTTGAACTTTTAGTAGACTGCAAAAGGCCATCTCTATTTGCATCCTAAAGCACATCTCTGGACTGTGCTTACATTCACCTCTTCTAAAGAAATAGACCTTTCTTTTTATTTATTTATTTATTTATTTTTATTTATTGTATTTTTTTGAAGTTAGAAGTGGGGAGACAGTCAGACAGACTCCCATATGTGCCTGACCAGAATCTACCTGGCATGCCCACCAGGGGCTGATGCTTGGCCCATCTGGCATTGCTCCATTTCTAGCACCTGAGGCAGAGGCCATGCAGCCATCCTCAGCACCCAGGCCAACTTTGCTCCAATGAAGCCTTGGCTGCAGGAGGGGAAGAGAGAGATAGAGAGTAAGGAGAAGGGGAAGGGTGGAGAAGCAGATGGGCGCTTCTCTTATGTGCCCTGACCAGGTTTTGAACCTGGGACTTCCACACACCAGGCCGATGCTCTAAAGCTGAGCTAACTGGCCAGGGCAAAATAGATGTTTCTTAAGGCACCTTGCCAGTCCTGTGATTTGAACAACTGAATACAGCAGCACTCTCAGAAAGAAAATAATATTTAGCTGCAATAACAAAAATAATTCCTAAATAAAGCAGATACTATATAAATCAGTAACCCCTAAATTAGAAACAAAAGCCATGAGATGTAACAGACTTCTTAGAGGTGATATAGTTCAACCTTCTAATGATTCAGCATCTTTTCTATGATACTATTGGTCTCCGAATATCTGCACTTCTATTGCTGGGCTATAAAAGAAAGGATTTTTTTTTACATTTTTATTTATTAATTTTAGAGAGAGAAGAAGAAGAAAGAGGAGGAGAGAGAAGGGAAAGAAGAAGGAGAAGAAGATAGAGAGAGAAAGAGAGAGAGAGAGAGAGAGAGGATTTGCTGTTCTACTTATTTTTGCAAATCCCTGGTAGATTCTTGTATATGCCCTCACTGAAGATCAATCCCATAATCTTAGTGTATCGAGATGATGATGAACTCCCCAATCAGGGCCTATAGTGAAAGGGCTTTGAGCAAAAACACCTTGGGGATACAAATTCACCAACAGCAATACAATCTTAAGCATGACCGGTAGCTTCTTTGAGGTTCTACTTTTTCACTCTTGAAAGGAGGAGTATGTGATAGACACTTTCTAAGGATTTTTTGGAGTAGGCCTTTTTATGTCTTCATAATTTCCAATGACTGTGAACTCACTACTATATTCTTTGGACAGCTCAGATTATTAGTAACAACATTGTTACACTGAATCAAAAAATGTTTCCTCACTAGTCCCTCTACTTCATTTTTTTTTTTTTGGAGTTACTCAAAACTAACTGAAATGTTCTTCAAATATTTGGATATTGTGAGTATGTTCTCTTACTTCTTTCCTCCTTAGGCTAAAGAAACCCAAGGGGCTCAGTAGTATTCTCTGTGACAAGATTCACAGATCTGTGCCATCTGCCTTTGAGCATATCTTTGTTTGCCAGTACCCTTCTCATACATCTGAGAACTAAACACAGTGCAACAAATAGAATAAAGCAAAAATGAGTTATCTTCATTACAGTATTTTTCTCAGCTTAGCTCTAACACATCTGTTTCTTAGTCAATCCTCAACTGGTTGAAACTGACTATCAAAGTGCTCAACAACAGGTTAATAGTAAGTGGTTACTAATTTACTTAGTTAGTGTCTTAATTTAAAAGGCTGACTGTTTTCCAGAACTGCTCTTATCCCGAGGCTTAGCCATGATCTTCATCAAGGAATAATGCTATTTCTCAAGTAATTGTTTTCAAACAGAGGTCTGAACATTCTCAGAAATTTTAATAAACTCATGAGGGCTCTCGCAAATAGATTTTTATACATACTCAATTGTAAGCTAACCAATGACTTATACTGATCTAAATATTATAGAACAAGAGATGTCAAGAAAGCATCATTGTATAACTTGCTGGCCTGAGGTTATACATGTTTGTGAAATCTTTGGATATAAAAATAAGAAAAAGTTAAAGATACCATGTTAAAAGAAAATTAATGGCCACTATAAAGGCTTAAAAATATTTCATCTACTTCACTTTTTCCTAGCTGACACAAACTTAGATGTCCTTCATGTAGATGACAATATTTATCCAGTATAATAGGTAGATTGAATGGAACTGATGGACAGAATCAATTTTATTGATATGACAAGGTAAATGCTTAATCAATATTTGCTGAATTGAATTGTAATAACCAGACCAACCACATACAGCTATATTTATAAATCATCTTTAGTGTGAGTTTATGTAACTTGAGTGTGAGACTTTATATACAAGTCTACTAGTATTACTCTACTTTTCTAAATCTTAATTCTTTTTCATAAGATGAAGCTTATAAACATTCCTGAAGTGGTTGTGAGAATTAAATGACTAAAATAATTTAATAAAACACTTAACAAAATGTCTGGCAATAGAAAATCTTCAATAAATTATTGTGAATGTTATGTGCAATAATAAATTTGCAAATAGTCAATCTGTCAGACCATTTGTATCTTGCCTAAATTTGAAAGAAATCATTGTATTTATCAAAAAAAAAACCTAATAGATTTTCACTGGAAATTTCCTACTTTTACTTTAGAAGATAAATATGGTAATAATACTAGTAGTAAATAGTTATATAGTACTAGACAGAATTGTAAGAATTTTACATTTTTTAATCTGGTTAATGTAGCAGAGGTAATTCATTAGTTATTCTACTTAACTTCTTTAATAAATGCATAATCCAGCAAGAAACAAACAAATAACATTTGATTTGAGATTTATCTGGCTTATATAGTACATTTTAGAATGCTTTAGAAATATAGTCATTATGTATTTAGTAATTTTCTAGTAATCTCTTCTGCAATTTATTTAGTAACTCATAATTTCGCTTTGATAGTGCATCTTTTATTTTTTCCAACAGTGGACAATTTTAATGTTGTTTACTTCTGTGTTTCAGGCTCTTCATCACTGGCAGAAATTCCCTTTACACTTTAGAGAAATTGAGAATTAAATAAGAAACTATGTGAAGCATAACATAGTACAACTCAAAATATAATGATCAGAGAATTTATTTTCCATGTGCAATGTAGATTTCCTTATGCACCAGGAAAAGAAAATCATCCCTCTTCTACACATATTCCTTTTCTAACCCTATGACTCTGACTGCAGATGAGTTATTAACTAAAGATGAATTAGTCAAGGTGTGTCAGCTCTTACTGTCAACTTTTACCCCCAACAGGGTATCTCTCTAGTTAGCTCTACTTGGATCCTCCTGTTCTGGACCTGGTCTCACAGGTACAGTTGGAACCAAGAGAATATCAGGGAAAGCACAGAAACATTGTGAGCTAGAAAGCCCTTAAAATCAATCAAATAATGCTATGATGGGGTAACATGACCATCAGTCTGAATACTGCATGTACACAGTCTAGTCAGACCATTCATGTTTTAAAAGATTTTGTTAAAGGTCTTTAAAGAGCAACAGAAGTCTCCAGATTGAGCTGCCAAGGAGACACTGTTATGCCGTGGGTACTGGCTGGGGCATTGCAAGCAGCTCTGGCTTCCTACTCTTCTCTTGCAAGATAGGGATGTTGGCAGTATCTCATCTTTGGGTTCCACATGCTCACATGTTGGGCAAGGGCTTCTTAGGGTCTATTTTACCACGTGGGTCCCAAGAAAGCATGAACTTCACTTTGATGTCCAGTGTTCCTCATTTGATCAGCAGATTTACACATCAGTGTCAATGTCTGTAGTAATTGACAGAATCTCCACTATGGATCATCAGCCTATCGACAAACTCCATGGATTTAACACTCTGTCCTGGGAGTTTGCAAGATACCACAACCTTGCAGCCTTTGGCCCCACACTCCATGGAGGACTGCAGCACATCATAGCAGGCCCTTTGCACAGCAAGGCTTCTGAAGAATTTGCAACACAGAGACTCTGCCTGGGCAGTGGCATACAGACCTCTCGTGGCCACCATTTCATCAGAAAGCTCTACACTGCCCTCCAGGAAGCCAAAACTCTTCCCAACAGCAACTGTCCATTCTTGTATCTGTCGGCCCTTCAAGAACATTCTGCACACTGGTGGCCAAAATACTAATTTCTGTCTTGGTTGATATAATTCAGACCTCAACTCCAGAGCAGCTATTTCAACCAGCCCCCGAGTGAAAAAGTCATTCAATTAAGCTTTGAAGATACCATCAGCCACAAACTTCCTCTTCTTGACAATCTGTACTCCATCTTGCTCCTATGTGCTCCTGAAAGGGAAAGTTGGTAGTGCATCTTAATTTTGTCTATTCAATAATAATATGAATCTGATTGCTGATACTGGAAAGCTGACTATTCACTATATGATTTTCCATGTATATAAAAGATAGTTAACAGTCTAAATTAGAGCTGAATTCAACAGATACAGATTTCTTGAAAAAAATAAGCATCCACTTGAATGATACAAAATGGGGAAAGAAAATGGGATTCTTTAAAGACTCCCAGAGCATTAGAGGATAAGTTTGAGAATATAAAAAAATGGACTGATCCTTTATTGTTTCCAGGGGGCATATCAGACTTTTAAATGCAGATGTCATGCTGAGGCTTGATGATCAATCTGTTCTAAAATGAAAAAAACTCATACTAGTGGGCAGGCAGCTCCTTTCATTTCCAGCAGAGGAAAATAAAGATGTGTACTTGGAGATGACTCCCTGTTCTGATATAATTCACTCTATGTATTCCCTCTACATTTTACTTATCATCCTAGTCAACATAATGCAGTATTAATTGGCTGGAGTCAATGCTTCATTGAATACAAGTAAGAACTTTTAAGTTTTAAAAAATATTTTCTGTTTAAATTAATCCAAGAAGTGTTGTCTTGACAAACAGTCTATTACCAAATACTTGTGCCTACACCTCTGCCTCCAGGCTGGCAAATGAGTTAAACAAAAAAGATGGATGTGTTCAATATATCAGTTTAATAGTCCATATTTATGAGTTTTAGGCTTGAAAAAATGGACAAATTCCTGAAGTGGCTTGTTCTGGTTCTTAATCACAGTTTAGTCAAGATGCTTCATTGTATATCTTGACAGACTGGTTTCAGGATTATTTCTTCTCTTTCAGAATTCCATTAACACTAATATCTCTGGCTGAATATGAATGACTCTCTCCTGACCACCATCCCGCCTGCCTTCTCTCTGGCAGCCCAACCTCTGAGAGCTGGCCAGGAAGAGGGCACAATGGAAATCTGGTGCCCAGTCTCTCAGAACTGCCTCCAATCTGCCTTATCGAATGAACTAAAGCTTGGGGATTTGCTGCCCAACACGAAATAAAGACCAAAGTTGTCAAATAAGTGAGTTTTAAATGAATTGTGGAGTGATGTAATTATGATATGCATGGTTAGATTATTGCTGACAAATCTGCTTCCTACAGCACAAACTTATTAGTATTATTATAACACCTTAAAGTTTTCTGTTTCCAGAAAGCCCACAATGCTTTACATGTTTTGAAAGGCTAAATACTTATAGCATCTATATACAACAAGTCTAAATTCTTAAAAGACCTTTGGACATCAGTTATTGATCCATTCAATATTGTTAGAACAGACATTTGTTGAAGACCTATTATGTTCCAGGCTTGGGCTGAAGTAGAGTGAAAAGTGAGGACTAACTAGCCTCTAGTCTTGAGGAGCCTCTCTCGTGTTTTATAACAGGGAATAAATGATAAGTCATAAGACAACGAGGTATTTGCAATGGCATAGTCACAGTGAACTTTGGGAGCTCTGAGGGTATAGACAGCCCAATCTTGGGGCTGAGACAGAGTGGACTGCCCAAGCAACGATCAGGGGCATAAAAATGCATGGTCCTTGAGAGGGATTCTAAGAAGGTCAATGTTGTCCTATATACATTCCAGTGTGATGGATGTAAAAATAAAGAAATTTGAGAAGTAGTAAAAGTAAAAGAGTTTGCAGTTAGTGATTTATTTAGAATGGGGCAATAAGAAAGGAGGAATTAAGACTTACTCCCAGGTTTCCACAGATTGCCTGGTGATTGTATTGACTAACCTAGATAATCTGGAAGGAACATGGTTGGGATAGAAATGCTTTCAGTGTGTTCATGGTAAGGGTGGTATATACATGAGGCAACTAGATATATGTGTTCATGTTGAAGGGGAAATCTATATAAAATTAGGAACTTTTCACAGAGAGGTAGCAGCTCAAACCATGACAGTGTGTGAGTAGGTCAGTGAATGGGTGGATGGAATCCCGAAGTCTCACAACACTTAGGGATTAGATAGATGTTTATGTGTCTGCTTCAAAGGCAGTCAAGCTTTGGTTTCCAATGTAAAGATTTGTGATAGACGGAATCACAGCCCACCAAGGGTGTCCACATCCTAATCACCAGGACCTTCAAATATGGTAGGTTTCATGGCAAAGAAAAAGTAAGGGTGCAAATGGAATTAAGGTTGTTAATCAGATGACTGTAAAATTGACTGACTATCTTGAATCATTAGGGTGAGCCCAATGTAATTATAGGGTTCTTAAAAGTTAAAGAGGGAGGCAGAAGAGCCAGTGTCAGAGTGACATGATATGAGAAAGACTTGACCCACAGTTGCTGGCTTTGAAGGTGGAAGAATGAAGCCAGGAGACAAGAAATGCAAGCAGCCTTAGAGGCTGGAAAGGCAAAGAAAGGGCTGCCCCTCCAGAGCTTCCAGAAGGAGTGCAGTCTTGCTGATACCTTGATTTTCACCCGGTGAAACCCATTGCAAATTTCTACTCTCAAAGTAATAAATTTCTATTGTTTTGAGCCACTAAGTTTTTAATAATTTGTTATAGCAACAATAGAAAACTAATGATGAACTGTATCTTGATTCTTGATTTCTCTTTGTATATTCAGTAGTCAGTGTCATGGTTCTGACATAGAAGTAAAAAATTAATTTACTAATTAATGATTCTAGAAAAAGAGACCTTGAAGAGGTCCAGTATTTGTCTTGTTATTTGAGGTTTTGCCAGTCAACAAACACAGAATCATTTATTTTCTCAATCTCATTATTTAGATATTTTTTGACAGAATTTTCAGTCTTAACATTGATTTACTATGTCAAAGGTCTAGAGATTACAAACAAGTTTTAATTTATAAATTTTTATATGGAATCTCTCAGCTTTTATTTCCGTTGATATTAATAATGTTTGTTTCATGTTGTTTACATTTTATGATAGTCTTGTTTACCAATTACATGTTAAGCCTTAAGGAGCAGGAATCTTCTAGCAGCTTATGTCTCTGATACCCACAAGATTACCCCTGAAACTGCCTTGGTCCAGGAATGAGTTTTCTTTGTCACTGCAATAAAAACAGTGAGCTGGCTCACACTGGTCTGTCAGAGCCGATTGTTAAATTTTCAAGGATTTTGAAAACCAGTTGGTGTTAGGTTGGCAGCCTGAAATAGGCCATAGAGGGATTATTTACACCACAAAAACTGGCAAACACTACAAATCAGACTCTTATCCCACGAGCCAGTTGCTGACCACTTACCCATACACCACTGGTTTGGAGACTCAGTCAGAGAATAACAGAATAAAGTCAAGTCAGTTCCAATTTATGTTGGAAAAAATATCTGCATGTAAGATTGAAGCAAATTAAAATCTCTTATTATAGTAAAATTTATTTCAAACATTTCTACTTATTTTTTTATTTTAAAATAATGCAACTTTAGTGAAATAATTCCTTTAAAGCAGCTGGGACATGCATTTTTGGACAATTTTACTAGGAGTAGTACAGGACTTATAAATTAAACCACAGTAACAATTTGGTTACAGCAAAAGGAAGAGCTATCCTATTTAGTAGTTTATTATTATTATTATTATTATTATTATTAGCAAGAGAGAGAGAAATAGACAGAGACAGACAGTCAGAAAGGGAGATAAATGAGAAGCATTAACTCATAGTTGCAGCACAATAGTTGTTCATTATTGCTTTCTCATATATGCCTTGACTGGAGAGTTTCTGCTGAGCTAGTGACCCATTGCTCAAGCCAGTGACCTTGGGCTTCAAGCCAGCGACATTTGGGTTCAAGCCGGAGACTTGGCTCAAACCAGAGACTTTTGAGCTCAAGCCAGCGACCATGAGGTCATGTCTATAATCCCATGCTCAAACTGGCAACCCTGAACTAAAGCTGATAGCCTGTGCTCAAGCCTGTGCTCAGGGTTTTGAACCTAGGTCTTCAATGTCCTAGGTTGTTGCTCTATCCATTGTACCATAACCTGGTCAGCCTTAGTAGTTTATAATCACTGATTGATTTGCAGGTGAACATCTCCATGTAGCTCCAAGGAGAGTCATTTTCTTTAACAATTACTTGTCTTTACATATTATGCTCTCACCTAATTCTTATCCAAACTCCTTGTCAGAGAGAACCATCAAATTCTTCGTTTTATTTGCTTTCTTAATAAATATAAACAAAAGCCTACAATACACCTCATAGAATATTAAGACTGGGCACCTGGGGACTTTCATGGTAAATCTTACCATTAATATATCATGTCACTCTGAATGAATTAATTGGCCTATAATATGTTACCATCTCTAAAAATAAGAATTAAATAAGTGATTTCTTAAGCAGTGTTTTTAGTTCATACCATGTTTCTCATAATATGAAAAATAATAAAAAAATAAAACTGCAAAAAAAATAAAACTGCATATGATCTCAATATTTATAAAGTAAATAAAATAAAATAAAAACAATAACACAATCTTGAATATGAGGATTATAATACAATATTGTAGCCTGACCAGGTGGTGGCGCAGTGGATAGAGCGTTGGACTGGGATGCGGAAGACCCAGGTTCGAGACCCCGAGCTCGCCAGTTTGAGCGTGGGCTCATTTGGTTTGAGCAAAGCTCACCAGCTTGAACCCAAGGTCCCTGGCTTGAGCAAGGGGTTACTCAGTCTGCTGTAGTCCCATGGTCAAGGCACATATGAGAAAGCAATCAATGAACAACTAAGATGTCGCAACAAAAAACTAATCTCTCTCCATTCCTGTCTGTCTGTCCCTATCTATCCCTCTCTCTGACTCGTTCTGTCTCTGTAAAAACAAAACAAAACAAAAAAAACAATATTCTAGAAAGAATGCAGACTTTGAATCTTAAACATAAGTAGGTTTAAATTCTGACACCATCACTTAGGAGTGCTTCAGATTTGTTGAGTTATCTCTTTCCTCAAAAGTTGGTTATAAGGATAAAGACGCCACACATGAAGTACCTGGGACATAATAAACACTAAGTCAATAAGAGAGTCGACTATTATGACTCTGAATAATATATATTTAAAACTGGAAATATAAACAAATTAGAATTCCTACTAATGTAGCATGGTAGAAAGTATGTGAGACTGAAACTTGGGACAGCAAATAGACCTGTTTTATGTCTAAATAGCTGTTCAACCTTGGACAAATTAATTAATGTTTTTTGGTCTCTTTTTAATCATTAATAAAATGATTGTGATGAAAAGGAAAGGTGATGTGCTAGATATTCTCTAAGGTCCAATTCATTGCTAAATATTATTTTTAGATTTATATGTAGCTTTACATAGATATTTAATAAAAAACAATAACTCAAGCATCAGAAGACAAATGATTAATGATGTAAATTATTGTTATATACTATTTCACATATTGCTGTAATTAACATGTTCTTACTTTTCCCTCAGCATATGTTGGATACAGAGGTTTTCACTTTGCATCATTCTGAGCCAGTTACTTGATAATTAGGTTGTGGTTGTTGCCTGAAAGCTGGAGTGTTGGTGTAGTCTTTGAAACTAGTCACATAGATTTCCAAAACTATTCCATTGGACTATACTACTTGCCAAGATATAGCACTAACATCTAGATTTATCATCATGTTTGAAATGACAAAAACAAAAGAGACAAGATATATGAAACACCGGGCATGGAAGGACAGTGATCCTTGGAAAGAAAAATGAATAAAGTAAGACTTAATAATGCCCAGTTTATTAACTTGAGAGAGCTGAAAGGCTGAAATGAAGAAAGAGAGAAATCAGGTGGAGCGAGACAGATTCCTTGAGTTGAGGAAATGTAGCTGAAGGTTTTCAGAGAAAGAAGGCACCTAGGGCATACAGAATCCAGCATGGAAAATGAGAGAACTTGAGGTATCTGCAGAGAGTCCCCTTAAATATTCAACAGAGTACTGATCTATACTCATGCATAAAGAAAGACCTTGAATTTGAAGAAAGAATCAACTGAAGGATTACAGGAAATAGTAAATATCCAGCATCTCACAGGTATAGAAATAGTGCCTGTTTCCAATAGTTGTGTTGGAAAGCCTCATAAATCACAGCACATTAGATAGAGAACTTTTAGGTTCCAGATTCTGAGGTAAAGAATAATGTACTCTAAACTAAATATAACTCTAGTCTTGCCTAAAAAATTTTAGACAATAACTGCTGTACTTCAGCTAAACACTGCACACATACACGTGGACAGACACACACAACTGCAGCACTGCTCTCACACCAACACTATACTCCAGCAAAAACTAAATGGAGAGCTTAGACTTCTATCTTACCAATCTGTAATGAAACAACCCTTCGTCTCATCCTCACCACTACCGGAGTGGTGTCAGAAAAACAGAAGACAGAAAGATGAACCAAGTGAAAATTTTGTTCTCCAAAACTACAACCAAAATAGAAAAAAACTCAGTGGGTAAGTTTGAGGGCAAAATGGAGACGGAAGAAGGAGGAATCAATGAATTAAAGATGGAATAATAAAAATTACTATGCAAATAACAGAAAGAAAATAGACTAAAAAATTGAAATGAGCCTTCAAGACATATGGGATCAAAAGAAAAAATCTTAACATTCCTATGATTAGAATCCTAGAATTCGAACACAAAGAAGATGGGACTAAAAATGTATTTGAAGAAATAATGACTAAAAATTCCCCAAATTTGGCCAAAAACCCCATAAATTTATAGATTGAAGAAAACTAGTGAACTCTCAAAATATAAATCCCCTCAATACTTGCCAGAAATGTCATAGTAAAACTTCTGAAAACTAAAGACAATACAAAACAACAACAAAACAGCTACAAAGACAAGATACATTATATATAAGGTAAGTCAATTTGAGCAATAAGTTTCTCATTAAAAATCCTGAGGCTCAGAAGAAGCAGTGTATTTTTAAAGTACTAAAATAAAAGGGCTGTCAACCTAGAATTCTATATCCAACCAAAAGTTCCTTCCAAAATTAGGGGGAATTCAACATATTCTCAGATAGAGAAATTTTTTGCTAGTAGATCCACACTATATGAACAGTTGAAGCAACTTTTTTAAACAGAAGTAAAATAAAAGAACTATAAATCATCCAGAAGTAAGTGGAAAGAAAAAAATAAAAATAAATAAAATTAAATTTTTTTCTCCTCTTGAGCATTTTAAATTATGTTTGATAATTGAAGAAAAGATTATAATACTACATAATATGGCTCTCAATATATACAGAAAAAATATTTAAGACAATTACATTACAAGTGGAAAATGTGATAAATTGAGAAAGGTTTTTATGTTTCATTCAAATGAGTAAAATGTCAACATCAATAGGCTTTGATAAGTTATGAATATATAATGCAATAACTAGAGAAACTAATAAAATCTATCCAAAGAATATATTTTAAAAAGTACAGATACATTGTAATACTAGAAAATTTGTTCATGTAACTCATAAAAAAAGAGAAATAAAGTAGAGAAAAGATAGAAGAAACAGAAAACAAAAATATAAAATGTTAGGCTTAATCCTTAATATTTCAATAATTACATGAAATTAAAATGGTTTAAAAGCACCAATTAAAAGAGAGATATTGGCAGGGCAAAGAATATGATTCAACTAGATTCTGTTTAAAATCTTTCTTCAATTATAATCATATAGTTAAGCTGAAAGTAAAAGGATGTGAAAAAAAGGTATCCTATAAAAACATTATTTAAAAAAAATAAGAATAGCTACATTAATATCAGGTGAAACATCAGAGCAAACAAAATGACCAGGGATAGAGAGGGGTATTATATAGTGATAAAAGGCTTATTCACTACAAAGACAGACATGCAATACTAACTATATATATATATATATATATATATATATATATATATATATATATATACTTATACATCCAAACAACAGAACTGCAAGATATGTGGAGGACAAACTGAAAATAACTAAAATGAAAAGTAGACAACACCATAGTTACAGAGACTTTAACACCCCCTTCTCAACAACTACAAGATCAGACAGGACAACTCAATAACATCATCAATCAACAGAATTTATCAACATTCATAGAACACTCTATCCAACAACAGCAGAATGCACATTCTTTTAAAGAACCCGCAGAACATAAACTAAATTAGCAATTAAAATATGTCACCCTAGAATTTATAACCAGTAGAATTATCTTGAAAAAGTAAAGACAAATAAAGACTTCAAGGTGTACAAAATCTGAAAGAAATTATTGCTAGGAAAATTATGTTATAAAAAGGAATTCATGATCAGCAGCTTTGAAATACCAAAAATATTAATCAAATAGAGGAAAAGTAATACCAGATGAAAATGCAGATCTTCTCAGAAGAATGAATAGTACAAGGAAAGGTAACTATATTGAACATTAAATTTTTTCTCCCATAATTTCATACAAACTTCTAATGTATGTTAGAAATTTGAATGTAATCACAAAGACAACAATATGAACAATTTTAATTAATAAACCAACAATGAGATGCAATAGAATCAGAAAAAATATTCAATATAGAAGAAGTCTTTTAAAAAAAAAGAGAATGGAAAAACAAAACAAAACAAAAAATGGGATAAATGAAAACTAACAGCAAGAAGATAGTTCTAAACCTAACCAATAATCATTTTGAAAATAAATAGTTTAAATATCCTCAAAGATAGAGATATAAAAATGTGAGATCCAACTGTACACTGTATACATAAAAATACAAACAGTTAAGATTGTTCTCAACAAGGAGGTCAGAAAAAAAATATAAAAAGGTTAAAAGGATGAAATAAGACATACTATGCTGATATAGTTAAAGGAATGCTGGAGTAATATTAATATCAGACAAAATAGATTTCAAACAAAATTTTCAGGAAAAATTGGAAAATCTTACATACTGATAAACAGGTTACTACCCTAGGAAGATATGATAAATCTAAATATTTATGTAATTAATGATAAAGCTTCAAAAGCAAAAGCTAACAAAACTTTTAGAAGTAATAGGAAAATATTCAATTATAGTCTAAAATTTTAGAACCTTTCTCTCAACAATCACCTGGACAAGTAAACAGCAAATCAATAATAACCCAGAAGATTTCAAAACTATTACCAGTTGAGGTCCTGGCCGGTTGGCTCAGTGGTGGAGCGTCGGCCTGGCGTGCGGGAGTCCCAGGTTCGATTCCCGGCCAGGGCACACAGGAGAAGCGCCCATCTGCTTCTCCGCCCCTCCCCCTCTCCTTCCTCTCTGTCTCTCTCTTCCCCTCCCGCAGCTGAGGCTCCATTGGAGCAAAGATGGCCTGGACGCTGCCATCCCCAGCGCTAGAATGGCTCTGGTTGCGGCAGAGCGACGCCCCAGATGGGCAGAGCGTCGCTCCCTGGTGGGCGTGCCGGGTGGATCCTGGTCGGGCGCATGCGGGAGTCTGTCTGACTGCCTCCCTGTTTCCAGCTTCGGAAAAATGCAAAAAAAAAAAGAAGCTATTACCAATTGAATCTAATTGTACTTACAGAACATTCCTTCAATGACAGCAAAATACACAATTTTTTCAAGTGCACACAGAATATTTTCCAAGATAGTTAATAATATGTGCCATAAAACTGCTAATAAACAAAATCACTCAAGCTATACAAAGCACGTATTCATTCTACAATGGAATTAAGTTAGAAATCAGTAACAGAAAGATTTCTGGAATATTCCCAAGTGCTTAGCAACTATAGCACACTTTTATATAACCCAGAAGTCAAAAGAAAAATCAAAATGAAAGTTAAAGAGTTTTTTGAAGTGAATAAAAATGAAAACATAATTTATAAAAAGAGGATGGGGGAGGTAGGAGAGGATAAAGGGGGGATAAATGGTAATGGAAGAAGACTTGATCTGGGGTGATGAACACACAGTACAATAGATAGATGATGTATTCTAGAATTGTTCACCTGCCCTGCCCAGTTTGCTCAGTGGTAGAGCATCCACTCAGCATGTGGATGTTCCAGGTTGATTCCTGGTCAGAGTACACAGGAGAAGCAACCATCTGCTTCTCTACCCCTCCCTTTCCTCCTTCTCTCTTTCTCTCTTTCTCTTTGCCTCCCACAGCCATGGCTTGATTGGTTCAAGTGCATCTACCCCAGGCTGAGTATGGCTCCTGGAGCCTCTGCCTCAGGTGCTAAAAAATAGCTCAGTTGCCAACATGGCCCCAGATGGGCAGAGCATCAGTCCCAGGTGGGGGCTGAAGGGTGGATACAATTTAGGAAATATGCAGGAGTCTGTCTCTTTATCTTCCCTTCTCTCTCTTGGAAAAGAAGAAGAAAAAAAGAATTGTACACCTGAAACCTATATAATTTTATTAACCAATGCTACCCCAATAAATTCAATTAAAAAGGAAAATAACCTGTGGGCAGTGCTAAATAACACAGTGGGAAATTTGAATGCTAAAACCTATACTGAAAAAGAAGAAAAGTTTCAAATCAATGGTCTGAGGTTTGTCTTTATAAAATAGAAAGACTAGTAAATGAAATGCAAAGTAAGCAGAACAGAGAAAATAATAAAGAATAAAGTGGAGATTGGTGAAAGAAAAGACAGAAAAAAGAATTTTTTAAAAAAAGAATGAAATTAAAAGCTGGTTTTTTGATATCAGTAAAATTGATAAAGCAAGAGACAGACCAGGAAAAGGGAGAGAAAATAAATTACAAATATTAGCAATAAGAAAGTTAATATCATTATATATTATGCAATTATTAAAATTAAAATAAGTAAGTACTGTGAAAAATTTTATGGCTATAGTTTAGACAATTTAGATGAAATAAACATATAAATAAAAGATACAAATTTATCAAGCTTATTTGCATACAGATAACCAGAATAGCTCTACATCCATTAGTAAAACTGAATTTGTAGTAAAAACATTTCAACAAAGACAGCTGAGGTCCAAAATGGCTTTACAAGTGAATTCTATTAAACATATTTTTAAGAAAGAAATAATACCAATTTTACATAAACTCTTCCAAACATTGAAGAAAATGGAGAAGTTATCAACTCTTTTATGTGGTCAGCATCATCCTCATACTAAATCTTGACAAAAATATTATAAGAAAACTACAGACCAATATATCTCATGAAAATAGATAAAGAATTATCAATAAAGTTTTAGTAAATTGGATTAAAAATATAGAACAGTTTAATTAACATTTTAAAACAACATAATTGACAAAGTAACAAGCATTATGAACATCTCAATAGATAAAGCAACAATATTTAGAAAATCCCAACATCCATGCATAATGAAAATCCTCAGCCTCAATCTGATAAAAACATCTGCAATAAAATCTACATCAAGCAACACACTTGAATGATACTGTTATTTCCTTATGATTAGAAACAAACCATTTGCTTTCAACACTTTTATTCAACATTGTATTGGAGTTCCTACTCAATTCAATAACACAGAGAGAGAAAGAGAAAGGAGGAGGAGGAAGTAGAAGAGAAGAGAAGGGAAAGGAAAAAAAAAACAAAGAAAAGAAACAAAGCAAGCTAAAGAAAGGAAAGAAAAAAAGGAGAGACAAAAGAAAGAAGGGACAGAGAAGGGAAGGAGGAAAAGCATCTACATTGAAAAGAAAGAAGCAAAAATATCTTTATTTGAAGATGGCCAATTTGTGTATGTAAAAAAAAAAAAGATGGGATGTATATAGAAAGCTACTGGAAATAAGAAGTAGGTTTAGTAAAGTTGAAGGCACTATGCTAAAATAAATTGCATTTATATATACTGAAAATTAACAAGGATTTCATAAACACAACACCAGAAGCATGCAACATAAAAGGATAAATTGATAAATTAGACTTTAACAAATTTAAGAACTTTTATCCCTCAAAAATTTTTTCTCCTAAGATAATAACAAGTAAGGTACCAAAATATTGTAGAAATCATTTACAAATTATATATGTGATAAAACATTTATATACATATGTAAAAACTCTAAAACTTTATATCTAAAGCGAATAGCCAACTTTTAAAAATGGAAAAAAATACTTGAACAGATACTTCAACAAAGATATACAGGTTGTAAATGAAAACGCAGAAAAATGAAAAGAGCATTAGTCATCACAGAAAAGCCAATGAAAATCACAATTAGACAAACTACACTTCTAGTAGAATGACTAAAATGAACAAATATTGCTGAAGATTTGAGGAACTAGAACTCTCCTATAATGCTAATAGAGATATAAGATGTACAATCATTTTATAAAACAGTTTGGAAGCTTATTAGACAGTTGAAAATATACCTATCAAATGATCCAGGCATTTCACTTCTAGGTTTATCCAAGAGAAATAAAACACAAAAACTTGTACAAGAATTTTCATAGCAGATTTACTTATAATAACCCGAAACTGGAAACAACCAAAACCCATTAATAGAAGAATGGATAATCAAGTTGCAGTATGACTATACAATGAAATATTATTTAGTAATACAAAGTAATAAACTATTAATATATGCAACAATATAGATAAATCTCAAAATCATTATACTGAGGGTTAAAAGCCAGACAATGAGTTCCCTGAGGTCAAGGAGGGGTAGTAGAGAGGATTACAAAAGGCATAAGGAATTTTGGAGGTTGATGAATATCTTTATTATCTTGATTGTGGCAATAATTTCACTAGATGTACACACACATTTATATACATATAAATATATAATTCACATAATTGTACATATATGTGTATTTACTTATCCACACATTTCAAAACATACTTTGTATACTTTAAATATATACAGTGTATTATATATCAATTACATGTCACTAAAGTTGTTTTAAATTAAGTCAAAATTTCTCCTGACCAGGCTGTGACACAGTGGATAGAGTGTCTGACTGTGGTGCGGAGGACCCAAGTTCGAGACCCCGAGGTCGCCAGCTTGAGCGCGGGCTTATCTGGTTTGAGCAAAAGCTCACCAGCTTGAACCCAAGCCTGCTGGCTCAAGTAAGGGGTTACTCGGTCTTCTGTAGCCCCCCTGGTCAAGGCACATATGAGAAAGCAATCAATGAACAACTAAGGTGTCACAACGAAAAACTAATGATTGATGCTTCTCATCTCTCTCCATTTCTGTCTGTCTGTCCCTATCTATCCCTCTCTCTGACATTCTCTCTGTCTCTGTCAAAAAAAAAATTAAGTCAAAATTTCAATTAATTTAGTTGTTGAATTTATCTTCCTAGACAATGGCACAGGAATTTAGTAATGCCTGTTGAAAGCTTACAAAATCCCAGGAGTAATAAAGTGCAGCAGGTAGGATCCTCTATCGAGTTTTATTTCTGTTTGTTTCAAACTATATTTGACTTTTAGAGAAAACAATAATAGCTAGAATGAGTTGAAAAGTTATTAAGTAAGAAACACTTTTCTTTTCTTCCTTTTTTTAAGTGACCTGAGGGGAGATAGAAAGACAGACTACTGCATGTGCCCTACTGGGATCCACCCAGCAAGCCCCATCTTGGGTGATGCTGAATGGACTGAACTATTTTTAGCATTTGAGTCTAAGCCTGGGACTAACAAGCTATCCTCAGTTCCTGGGGCCATGCTGGAACCAATCTAGCCACTGGCTACAGGAGGGGAAGAGATAAAGAAGGGGGAGAGAGAGGGGAAGAGAGCAGATGATTGTTTTTTGTGTGTGCCCTGACCCGGGATCAAACACGGAGGTCTGCATGACAGGCGGATGCTCTTATACACTGAACAAACTGGCCAGTGTCGAAAAACTTTTCTAAGCTAACTTTTTAAATTCTCACAACAATCCTTTGAAAATGGTACTGCCATCATCCCCATTAATAGACAAACTTTCTCAAGGTCGCCAGTTCTAAGACAAAGACTTCAGTAAGGAAGTCTGGCTCCAGCATCTCCAGGATCAGTACACTGCACAGCCCTTTGATCATGAGACTCCAGCATCATATCCCCTTGTGGCTGCTCTTCCTCAGGGCCTTTTCCCTCTGTGCCTCTCTAGAAAGTTTTGTTTCATGCTTCTTTGCATTTTAATGTGGCCTCTTTTTATAGAACTTTTCTTTTCCACTAATGAATCTGAAAAATGCGAAGCCAGCTTTGGGTTATATAAGTTAGGAAGCCACTTTTAAATTGTAAAGAAAGTTTTCATTCTACGCCCATAGTTTGGATGCCCTCCCAATCTCGTGTTTGTTAGGACCCTGTGGAGCCTGAAGAACACCTGGGAAGGGACCACATCATCATAGGTTTTACGAAGTGGCTTTTGGCTCTATTTTGTCAAGCCTTATCAAGAAATCCAAATTCTATATGAATGCAGTTTCAAGGAAATTGAAGGCTACACTTAGCGTTCAGAAATTATTTCCCTGAACTCTCATAGCTGAATAATAAACACAAGAAGAACTGGAATCCTGGTTTCTCACAGGAAAAGAAAAGAAAAGAAACTGTTTGAATTATATTTATATTTAAAAAGCAAAGCCTAAGTGAACTATCCCTTAGGATCCTTCCAGTAACAGGCAAAGGGGTGCAGCCCCTGAAGTGTGCCACGAGAAGCTGGCTGTGATCATACAGATAGTGTTCCATTTGCTGCAAGAGCAGTTTTATGGCTGTGTTGTTTTATCCCTGCTGTTTTCATATTAACTAGAAATGTAGCCTTTAGACATTGAGCAAGATGAGGCTACCTAATTTCTTCTAAGTTAATAGCAGTTCATTCTTTGGTGATTCAAGTTTAGCAAAAGAAATGCTTTATGCAAATTGGACATGTGAAAAACCTGGACACATCCGTTTTTGTTTTAAGGGCTCCATTGAAAACCTTTTCTGACCTAATGTTTTTACAATAATATTTTTTAAAAATAAAATCCATCTTTGCTGAAAAAGAAATTGAATATTTAACTGTTCTTACTACTTGCTTAAAATACTTATAAATATTGCATTTTATAACTTTATTTATTTATTTATTTATTTATTTATTTATTTTCATTTTTCTGAAGCTGGAAACAGGGAGAGACAGTCAGACAGACTCCCGCATGCGCCCGACCGGGATCCACCTGGCACGCCCACCAGGGGGCGATGCTCTGCCCACCAGGGGGCGATGCTCTGCCCATCCTGGGCGTCGCCATGTTGCGACCCTCCTGGGTGTCGCCATTTTGCGACCAGAGCCACTCTAGCACCTGAGGCAGAGGCCACAGGGCCATCTCCAGCGCCCGGGCCATCTTTGCTCCAATGGAGCCTTGGCTGTGGGAGGGGAAGAGAGAGACAGAGAGGAAGGCGCGGCAGAGGGGTGGAGAAGCAAATGGGCGCTTCTCCTGTGTGCCCTGTCCGGGAATCGAACCCGGGTCCTCCGCACGCTAGGCCGACGCTCTACCGCTGAGCCAACCGGCCAGGGCGCATTTTATAACTTTAACTCATACTTCCTGGCTGTTTATTTTAAGTATAATTATTTTGCTTAGTAGCATGTTAGCTTCCTGGAGTCATTTAAAATAAACACTATTAGTTAGCAAGAATTTAGAGAAAAGGGAACCCTGTGCACTGTTAGTGGAAATGCAGAGTGGTGCAGCCACTGTGAAAAATAGTATGAAAGGTCCTCAAAAAAAATTAAAAATGGAATTGCCTTATGACCCAGCAATTCTATTTCTGGGTATATGTCCAAAGAAATCCAAACACTAATTAGAAAGAATACATGCATTCCTATATTAACTGCAGCATTATTTACAATAGCCAAGATATGAAAGTAATCCAAGTGACCATCAGTAGATGAGCAGACCAAAAAAAAAAAAAAAAAAAAAAAAAAGGCAGTGGTGAATATATACAACAAAATATTACTCTGCCATAAAAAAGAATGAAATTTTACCATTTGCAAAAAAGATGGACGGACCTAGAGGTATTATACTAAGGACAATAAGTCAGGTGGAGAAAAACAAATACCATATGATAGCACTTATATGTCAAATCTAAATAACAAAATAAAACAAATAAACAAAGCAGAAAGAGACTCATAGATACGGAGAATAAACTGATGGTTGCCAGATGGGAGGGGCTGGGTAAAAATGGTAAAGAACAAATGGGTGGTTACAGAATAGTAATGAGGATATAAAGTACAGCATCAGTAATATGGTCAGTCACATTGTAGTAACTACGTGTGGTGCCAGGTGGGTACCTGAAAGATCAAGGAGTCCACTTTGTAAAGTATCTGATTTTCTAACCACTATGCTGACTACCTGAGACAAATATAAAATAATATTGAATATAAACTAATTGAAAAATAAAATTAATAAAACAAAATAAATGCCATTAAACATAAGTGTACAGGAGTTGTGGAGAGGAAATAAATTACTGTACAAAATATAAAAGTATTTATAACTAAGTTACAAATCATGATATGATTTTTGGATAAATAAAAAGAAATAATTAAAATATATTTTAAAAATCTACCCTGAAAAATTGGAAAGATGCAGAAGCTATGATTAATAAGTATTAGTGCCTATATACAAACATATGAAAATTAGAAAAGCAATGTATCATTTGAATATGCTTTGGGGCATTCTCAGTCTTGTTTTCTTTAGTATTTGCAGTGTTAGTCATTTGAAAAGACTGTTTTGTTTTGTTTTTTTTAAATATAAATGAAAATAAAAAGTCATTACTCACTTTGTTTCGTAGTTCCAGAAATCCGTTCACTGTCAGCAAAGGTACTGACTTCACACATAGTATCCTGTACTCACTCATTCTGCTGATTCACTGTCATGAGAAAGTGACATGGTGTTTATGCCAGAAGTCTGATAAAATTCCTGGGGTATTTCATGCACAGAAAAAATTGTAAAGTAACTGAATGCATGGTTATGAGTGAACTTTCTTCTTTCATAAAGAGATAAAATATTGAAGCCATACATGGATCTTTATATCTGTACACATTTTGCAGTTTAAACTTCACAGTTTTGTAGGGGGAAGATGTTGCTTATTGCATTTTTTTTTTTTTTTTTTTTTTTAAACTTTATTTATTTATTTATTTTTAACAGAGGCAGAGATAGACAGGGACAGACAGACAGGAAAGGAGAGAGATGAGAAGCATCAATCATCAGTTTCTCGTTGCGCATTGCGACTTCTTAGTTGTTCATTGATTGCTTTCTCACATGTGCCTTGACCGTGGGCATTCAGCAGACCGAGTAACCCCCTGCTGGAGCTAGCGACCTTGGGTCCAAACTGGTGGGCTCTTTGCTCAAGCCAGATGAGCCCGCGCTCAAGCTGGCGACCTCGGGGTCTCGAACCTGGGTCCTTCCGCATCCCAGTCCGACGCTCTATCCACTGCGCCACCACCTGGTCAGGCGCTTATTGCATTTTAATAGTTTGTAAAGCCTATTTTTTCTTGCAAGGGAGGAACTATTGCAATTTGTAATTCTGTTTCCTAGTCTTAGTAGCAAACAATTTTGTTTTTAGTTTCATGCTGAGATGAGGAGAGACAATGACAAAACCCTTGGATTTGCAATAATGCAAAAAGTCTTTAAATATATATAAAAAGTACACATACATAAATGCACACACACAACAAACATGCACTATTTGCCATAATATCCTGAGCTCTGCTGGCCATGAACTTCCTCCATATTAATTTATGCTAGACATAAAAGATTAGGCCAAGAATAAATCTAAAAGAGGTAAAGACCTGTCTACTGTTTTTCTACTTGCAGAGTAGAGTCTGCTAGCTTGTAATATGAACCATAAGGGTTTATTCTAGGAGTAAAAAAATGGTTTGATGTTAGAAAAACCCTGTTCTCTGGCACATTTATAGATTACAGATGAAAAGCATTTTAATGGATTCAGAAAAAGTATTGGATAAAATTTAAAATCTATTATAATTTAAAAATCTCTAAAAAATGGAAATAGAAGAAAAATATTTTAATATAATCAATTATCTACCATAGAAAACAATGGTCTCAATCTTGACAAATTAAGAGCATTCCCTTTAAAATTAGGAATAGGACAATTGGGAGCAACTATCTCTTACGTGGCGTTGTAGTTGAGGTACTTGAGGTGTAAGCTTGTGTGGATTGACTTGGGATAAACAAACTGAACAATGAAGTAGAAAAGGAAGCCTGAACTAGGTTCTATACATGAATGGAAACTGCATTTTTGATGAAGAATACATTGAGGATGGTCTAGTAAATGGATCTGAGATTGTCAGTTATTTCACATAGAAAATGTTAAGATCTCTACCTTATGGTGTTTCCCCAAATCTAACCCAGATGAATTGAAAACTTAAATATAAAATATAAAACTTTAAAACTATTGAATTCAGGAAAGGGGAGGCTTTCTTAGATAAGAAATACAAAGTGATAAATTACATTAAAAATGGAATATATTGAAGAAAGATTACTCAAAATGAAAAAGACAATATACATAAGCAAAAATTTTATATAAATAGAAACTGAAGAGGCAAGTAAACAAATAAGATCATTATTATTATTATCAGAGAAATACAAAATCAGGTCACAGGTATTTTATATCCCATATTTTGATAAAAATAAAGATATCTCATAATACCAAATGTTGGTCAGGGAGTAGAGAAACAGGAATACTATGAATGAGGATATAAAATAATATAGCCATTTAGGAAAAGAGTTTGCATTGTCAAGTAAAGTTGAACATTCATATACACTATGCCTCATAATTTTTTCTCCTAGAGATGTAGAAGATGGTACTGTTTGAAAAGGAAAATGTAGAGAAAGAACCCAAATATAGATCACCATAAAACAAGAACATGTTTAGACAATAGAATATTATACATCAGTGAAATTTATAAGTAACTATTACACAAGAAAACCTGGATGAACTTTAAAACACATTATTCAAAGGAAAGTAACTCACAAATGAGCACACATACAATGATATAGAGCTCAGATAGCAAAATAAATCAACATATTTTTGTAATATATCAGATATGTGTGCTTATATATAAATATAAACACATTTATGACAAAATATTTTTTAAAAGACAAAGATAACATTCGTGCAATTGAAGGCCATGATTTCTGGAGAAAGTAGACAGGCGGGAAGTTAGCCTGCAGTGCTGCTGCACGGAATCACCAGGGGAGCTAACCCAGCAGTCTCCAAGCCCTTCCATGGACCAGTGAAAATGTCTGCACACAAAATGAAGGAAAATATTTACCAATCATGTATTTGATAAGGGGTTAATATAAAAATGTATTAAAATATCAATATAAAAAATATACAACTCAACAATAAAAACAAAAAGCACTAATAAAAATTAAGCAAAAGGTTTGAACAGATATTTCTTTAAAGAAGAGATACAAATGGCCAATAAGCACCTGGAAAGAGGTCCAATAACACTCACAGTTAGATAAATGCTCATCAAAATCACAATGAAATATCACCTCACATCTATTATAACTACTACAAAAATAAACAGAACAGGCCTTGGCCATTTTGCTCAGTGGTAGAATGTTGGCCTGGCGTGTGGAAGTCCCGGGTTTGATTCCTAGTCAGGGCACACAGGAGAAGTGCCCATCTGATTCTCCACCCTTCCTCCTCTCCTTCCTCTCTGTATCTCTCTTCCTCTCCCACAGCCAAGTCTCAATTGAAGCAAAGTTGGCCCAGGTGCTGAGGATGGCTCCATGGCCTCCGCCTCAGGCTCTAGAATGCTCTGGCTGTAATAGAGCAATGCCCCAAATAGGCAAAGCATCACCCCCTTGTGGGCATGCCACATGGATCCCCAGTCAGGCGCATGCAGGAGTCAGTCTGATTGCCTCCCCACTTATAACTTCAAAAAAATAAAATAAAATAAAATATAAATAAATAAATAAATAAATAAATAAACAAACAAACAGAACATAAAAATGTTATTGAGATTATGGACCAGATGAAACTTGGTGCTTTGCTGGGGACAATGTAAAATGGTGCAACTGCTGTCGAAAACCATAGAGTGGTTCTTCAAAAATTTAAACTCAAAATACTATAATAATCTATAATTTTGACTTCTGGATACATACCCCAAAGAATTAAAAGCAGGAATTCAAACAGATATTGTATTTCTTGTCTAACATTCATAGCAGCAGCATTATTCACAACTGTAAAAAAGTGGAAACAACTCAAATACCCATTGTAAGGTGAATGGTGTAATGCCAGTGGTTGAGGCCAGGCAAGTTCACATTGGATTCATGCAGATGGTAGAGGAACAGCAGAGCCGAAAAGTGTTGGGCCATTTTTGTTTATTATAGTCTCCCAATGACAGAGGAGCAAACAGGCAGGGAAAAACCTCTACTCACAGCAGCAGGGGAACAAACAGCTAAATGGCCCCTCACAGTGGTGAGCAAGCAATCTGCAATCTGCCCCGAGGGCAAGCTCCTATAGCCCTACATAGGCTATACACACATGGCTCTGCCATGTGCTCACACCTAATTATGAAAAGTACAAGTGAACAACCCTAACACAGCTGTTTTTCTTTTTTTTTTTTTTAATATTTTATTTATTGATTTTTAGAGAGAGGAGAGAGAGAGAGAAGGGGGAGGAGCTGGAAACATCAACTCCCATATGTGCCTTGACCAGGCAAGCCCAAGGTCTCGAACCGGCAACCTCAGTGTTCCAGGTCGACGCTCTATCCCACTGTGCTACCACAGGTCAGGCAACACAGCTGTTTTTCTAACATTCCACCCCTTTAGGGTTGCTTGCCTCACAATCCACATGATAGATATCTTCTGTGATGGTCCCTTTGCAAGGAGTGGTGAGGTACATTACATAAACAGACTATAGCAACAGCACAAGCTATACCAAAAATGACAATAATTACAAATGTGCTCTTTGTAATGTCTCCCTGAGCACCCTTCCCAGAGACTTAACTGAAGACCCACATTTACCTCCATACCCCATGGTGCCAACAAGGCCACCCACCATAGGTTGGGAGCCTGTACAATCCAGGGCTATGTTCATTAAAGAAAGTGTCCTTGCTCCATCTCTGAACTGTATGGGAGCAGCTTCTTAATGCAGGAGGGCCTCCAGAGGTGCCACACCCCACCCCCATCAGAGTCTCTCACTCAATTGTCCACAAGTGGCATATCCATCCATCAAAAAAGCTAGTGCCCCCTTTCATCACAGTCCTTGCTTCAAGAGTCCATCACACTGCTCAATGATCAGTCCATCATAGCCCAGCTGTCTGTACAAACTACCCAAGGAGAAGGTTAGTTACAAGCAACTAGCCATACAGCTAACTGATAACAAACCTCAGCACCTTTCCATAAATTCTTTGTCCATTGCCTCCAGTCCTATCCAAACCCCTCAGCAAGATCACAGGGCCTAGTGGGGTCAAACGCACTCAAGGCCTGTGCCACCTTGACAGTTCTCTTAGCTTTTGCAAAAGCACCTTGTGCTGGCTAAGGCCAACACCTGCTGCACATTAGAAGGGTACCAGTAAATTACTAGTTTCACATGGGACCTCCAGCCCCATGCTTGTCCCCATTAGATGGGTTGCTTGGAATTCCCTTTATTCAAACTGGCTCAGTGGGTCTTGGGGATCCTTCTCTCCCACAGTTGTCTCCAACAAGTAATCTTGCAAATGTACCACCTGAATGCCAGTCATTTTCTTGGCAGCTACTGGGGCTGCCTGCTTTCCTCACTTTTTCAGGGGCTGGAACCTCTGTTCTGGCTTAAGCCGCCACCAAAGCTCTAACAGGACTCTATTAGACCTGACATATAATTTCTATCTGCCCTGGTTGTGATCAGATTTACTTATATCTGGGTAACCTTTACAGGCCCATTTCTCTTGTTAGTCGAGGAAGGAGCAGCATGGGCAGCAGCCCACACAGCCTTATGTTTCTGTGCTGCCTCCACCTCCCTCAAATCTGCCACCATCTGTATAACAGCATTGATGTGATGCCCTACATAGGGACTTAAGATAGACACCAGTGACCCAAAAAGGGATGATGGGACAATTTGACTTTGGGTGAGGGGTATGCAACATAATCAAATGTCAAAATAATCTGCAGATGTTTTCACTGAACATATGTACCCTGATTTATCAATTTACCCCATTAAAATTAATTTTAAAAATGTTTTTAAAAAAAGGATGATGAGGTACTGAAAATAACTTCCCTCATCTCTGCTATAAAAACTTCCTCATCTGGCCCATAGGACCTCAGGGTGAAAGTAGCATTCTTCATTTCTAGTTCCTGGTTGACCTGCTGTGGCTCAGTATACAACTGCTACTGATTCATTGTCCCTGGCAAGTCTCCAGCATTCTGCCAGACTGAAGGAATAGCAGACATCATGCATTCTAACAGGGTATGGTTTCCTGCATTGTCATGGCAGTTCTGAAGACACTGCCTCAGGGAGGAGTGAGTAGTAATGGTGACTAATTTCTCCATCACTGTTTCAGAGAACATGATGTATCCACCCTTATGTTATACAACTGCAGCAACCAAGCTTCCAGGGACTCAGTGGGTTTCTGCCTGAATTTTGACCCTAACTCCATCAACTCTGTTTAGGTGTAGGATGGGACCACAGAGTGCTCAACTACTCATGGAGGAGGTTGTGCTTGCCCCTGAGGCACTTTCTACTGCTGGATTTTTACCTTCTGAGTCTTCTGACAGCAGTTTTGTCCAGAACCTCCTCCTTCTCAAAAGAGGAGGAATCAGAAGTGCCTGCTACCACTGACTCAGTGCCACTCTGCTAGCATGAATGCACCTCCTTTTTCAGTGACCACTTTGGCTCTTGTGGCTGCCAACTCTTGGCCTGAAGCTGAAATTTAATCTCTTGAACCCATAGTTGTTAGTCTAACAGCTGTCACTGCCAGCGTTCTGCTTCTAGGGCACACTCAAGTTCTTGAATCTGCAATTCTTTCTCAAGCAACAGTTCCAATTTCAGGCAATATTCTGCCTGCATTTCACACTGGAGCTCTCAAAAATGATCGGCCTCTTTCTCTAGCATTCATTTCAGTTCTCTCAATGGGTGAACAAACAGCAAAACAGCCCTTCACAGTGGTGAGCAAACAATCTATAATTTGCCTTAAGAGCAAACCCCTATAGCCTTACATAAGCTATATACATGTGGCTCTGCCACGTGCTCATGCACTAATCATGCAAAATACAAGTGGCCAAGACTAACAGAGCTGTTTCTCCTAGAAATGGGTAAACAATATGTGTGTGTGTGTATACACACGAGAATATTATTGTCTTAAAAAGGAATGAAATTCTGATGTGAGATAGAACATGAATAAACCTTGAAGACATTGTTCATTGAAATAAGCCAGAAATACAAATACTCTGTTCTTTTTTTGTGTGAAATACATCCCCCCCCCAAAAATATTGTATGAGTCCATTTAAATGAGATACCTAGAGTAGTTAGATTCATAGGGACAGAAAACAGAAAGGTGGTGCCTGGGAGGAGAAAGGGATGGAGTGATGAGGGGTTTATTTTTTAATGGATATAGAATTTCAGTTAAGGAAAAAAATTGTGAAGTTCAATGATGGTGATGGTTGCACAAGAATGTGTATGTACTTAATTCTACTGATCTGTGTACCTAAGAATTGTTAAAATAGTAATTGATATTGTATTTTTTATAATAAAAAAGCCTCTCATAAACAAAAGTTCCCAGGTGATTTTAATTCATAGCAGGTGTGGAAATTACTGGGTAGGAATAAATGGCCTTTACCATTTAGAATAAATAAATTTGGCATGAGGCTCCTAAGAAGTAGAATTTTATCAGAAAGTTTCTCTTCAAAAGTCTTTTGTTGGTTAAAAACAAAGCATATTAGCATTCTTGGATTGGCTCAGAGACCCTTAGAAATACATTCACATAAAAACACACAGTATCATGGGCAAGGCACAAGGTCCTCAAGCCCACACACACCAACACACACAATTGCACTTTGTAAATCATATTTCTGTATTAATGTTGAATACAAATAAATAATCCTCACTTGTTAGTATGGGAACAGTCACATGATTCAACAACTGCTGTTTAGCCAACCTGCTCTCCCTTTTACTGCTTCTTCTCAATCCCTGAAGGCTTGCTCTAAATTGATGATGACATAGTTGGTGTGCACCATGATGATGAAAATCGACCTACACATAACATGGCTCAGTGGCTACCCATGTTTATATTGAAAAGTGGCTCTCAAATGAGGCACCATATTGGAACCACCTGGTAGACTTTTAAACTTTTAAAGTCCAGGTTGACCTGATACCATAATTGCTGAAATTACCAGGATTTCTAGGGGTGTCACCCAGACATCCACATTAAAAAACAAACAAACAAACAAAAAAAATGAAGTGATTGCACATAAAATCAAGCTAGAGAACCAATAAATTGCCCAGTTGTTTCAAATTAGCCATACGGCTTCTGCAAGTGGCACTTTGCTAAATTCTCAAACATGAGCTTTAGTGGCTTATTCTTAATTTTCTTGAAAATGGCATTAGAACCTTCATCATTGCTTTGGGTAATATGACCATCTTGATTATATTTATTCTTTCTAACCAAGGACAAGGAATATTCTTCCATCTCATTATATCTTTTTCGATTTCCCTTAACAACGGTTTCTAGTTTTCATTATATAAGTGTTTTACATTCTTTGTTATGTTTATTCCTAAGTATTTTTTTGTTGTTGCAATCATGAAGGGGATTATTCTTTTGAGTTTGTACTCAAATGTTTCATTGTTGGCATATAGAAAGGCTATTGACTTCTGTATATTAATTTTGTATCCTGCGACCTTACTGTATTGGCTTATTGTTTTTAGTAGTCTTTTTGTGGATTCTTTGGGGTTTTCGATGTATAGGATCATATCATCTGCAAAAAGTGATACCTTACTTCTTCTTTTCCGATATGGATGCCTTTTATTTCTTTGTCTTGTCTGATTGCTCTGGCTAGAACCTCTAGTACCACATTAAATAAGAGTGGAGAGGGTGGACAACCCTGTCTTGTTCCTGAATTAAGAGGGAAAGCCTTCAGTTTTGTGCCATTTAATATGATGTTAGCTGATGGTTTATCATATATGGCCTTTATCATGTTGAGGTATTTTCCTTCTATACCCATTTTGTTGAGAGTCTTAAACATAAAATTGTGTTGTATTTTATCAAAAGCCTTTTCTGCGTCTATTGATAAGATCATGTGGTTTTTGTTCTTTGTTTTGTTGATATGGTGTATTACGTTAACCGTTTTATGTATGTTGAACCATCCTTGAGATTCTGGAATGAATCCCACTTGATCATGATGTATTATTTTTTTAATATGTTATTGTAATCGATTTGCAAGTATTTTGTTTAGTATTTTAGCATCTGTATTCGTTAGAGATATTGGTCGGTAGTTTTCTTTTTTTGTGCCATCCTTGCCTGGTTTCGGTATGAGGGTTATGTTGGCCTCATAAAATGTGTTTGGAAGTATTGCTTCTTCTTCAATATTTTGGAAGACTTTCAGTAGAATAGGAACCAAGTCTTCTTTGAATGTTTGATAAAAATTCGCTGGTATAGCCGTCTGGGCCTGGACTTTTATTTTTGGGGAGGTTTTTAATGGTTTTTTCTATTTCTTCTCTACTAATAGGTCTGTTTAGGCTTTCTGCTTCTTCTTGACTCAGTCTAGGAAGGTTGTATTGTTCTAGGAATTTATCCATTTCTTCTAGGTTGTTGAATTTAAGAGACATTGATAAGAGAGTGGTGGTTACGGGGGAGGGAGAAGAGGGAGAAGGAAAGGGGGAGGGGAAGGGGCACAAAGAAAACTAGATAGAAGGTGACAGAGGACAGTCTGACTTTGGGTGATGGGTATGCAACGTAATTGAATGACAAGATAACCTGGACATGTTATCTTTGAATATTTATATACTAATTTATTGATGTCACCCCATTAAAAAAATAAAATTATTAAAAAAAACAACAACAACAAAAAACCTTCATCATGATTCAGTGCTTTTACAAAACCTCATCTTAAGCCCTAAAATTTGTGTTTCTTATAACACTGAATATAGTGGCCATGGCTTTTTAATAAGTTTTCTTCTGTTATGAGAGTAGCTAATTTAGCTTGGTCTCCAGAATAAGGCAAAGCCATGTGTTTTAGTAAAACATACACCAGATTAGGAGACAATGGACATGGGTTCTTATTCTAAGTCTGCCATGAGCATCTTAGTAACCTGGGCAAGTCATCTAAGCTCCCATTTCCTTAGTTTTCTCATCTGTCCAAAAAAAAGTTGTGCTAGAATAGTTTTTCTCAAACTTCAGTTTCCTAATTACCTACCACCTCCATGATTTTTGCCAGAGCTACTCTCCACCTGAAGTACCACTTACTTGAAAACTTTTTTTATATTGATTCACTCAGTTTAAATCCATTTGGAAAAAAATTTTAATTGCTTCTATAAATTCATAATCAGTATAACATTTCATAAATAGATTACAAAATAATTTTTTAAAAAGGCAGTGCTGGCCCTGGCCGGTTAGTGTTAGAGCATCGGCCTGGCGTGCAGGAGTCCCAGGTTCGATTCCCAGCCAGGGCACACAGGAGAGCTCCCATCTGCTTCTCCACCCCTCCCCCTCTCCTTCCTCTCTGTCTCTCCCTTCCCCTCCTGCAGCCAAGGCTCCATTGGAGCAAAGATGGCCCAGGCGCTGAGGATGGCTCTATGGCCTCTGCCTCAGGTGCTAGAATGGCTCTGGTTGTAACAGAGCAACGCCCCAGATGGGCAAGCGCATCGCCCCCTGGTGGGCATGCCAGGTGGATCCCAGTCGAGTGCATGCGGGAGTCTGTCTGACTGCCTCCCCGTTTCCAACTTCAGGAAAATACACACACACACACACACACACACACACACACACACACACAGCAGTGCCAATGAATTCTGATTAGATTATCTTGTCTGGCAAAGGGTCTGAGCATAAAGCCTGACTTGCCTTTATGAAAAATAGAAATTACAAATTTTGGAGATGTGTTAAGGACGAGCTAGAAAAAGTAAAACTGCTCTTCTATCTTATGAAAAACATTAAAAAGAGAATTGCAAAAGGAATTTTTTTTTTCACTATGTGATTCAAGTATTTTAAAATAGCACTTCATGTTTCATGTTTTGAGAAACATTGCATAGGATAATTATTTAGGATTTGTTTAATGTTCTGGCATCACTCTGTGGTTCAGACTCAGGCAAAAGAAATAGAGGAGAATGAAATATTCTCAGAGGACAGGAAGGACCTTCCCCCACCACCCCTCTCACAGTCACCTGCTATTTCTGATTGAAGCAGTAGCAAAGCATTTAGTAATCTGAAAAGAGAAAGACTCCATTGCTATGCAGAAAGTCTGTTAAATTTCTTAGTGTGAAAAAGGATTCTGAGAAGCAGAGTGCCATGTTAAAAGGTGGTAAATGGCATATGGAATTACACCATCATGACGGTCTACAGCCAATATTCGCCTATTAGGCTTTTGAATTAAAACATATTTTGTGGCTTTCTAAAGTCTCACTTATTTATGAGAAGTTATTTTATTTATTTCACAATCAATTGATCTCTCAAAGGTAAGACATCAAAGTCATTTACAGAACTATTGATAAATGGGCAGAAGTTGCCATCTTACGATATTCTCCAAAGTTTATAAATGTGTCAGGGACTATTAAACCTGCCAGATTTCCATTATCTCTTCTCTTAGCCTGTGTCACAGCCCTGGAGAAGTCCAACTTTCTCAGGTTGTGTTGTCTCAATTAAACCCCATTTTGTGTTGTTCTACAGCACCTCTGGAAACTGCAGTCCATTTGCTTCATCTACACGGAGCAGCAAGCTGCATTTCCTTATCAGGCACCATCTTAAATAAATCTCATTAGTGACCTTATTTAAACTACAAAGTGTACACTTAATTTCAAAGTGACCTTTCTTATCTATAAATAAAGCTAAGGGATATCTTTCAGGGAAAGTAATTCTGCCTCTATTAAATTACACCAAACATAACTGTTCTGTTCTCTCATCTAAGGCTCTAAACTGGATATAACTCAGGAAGAAAAAAATAAAATATTTTTTAAAAATCCTTTAAGTAGATCTTCTATTTTCTAAATATATTATCTAAGTAGTTTCGTATTTCCTGTACATCAAAATGTTCCAAAAAGACATAGATTTTAGCATTTCCTGCTTTAATTTAAAGCCCATTTGTACTACAAGGGCAATCCTTCTTTTAGGCTTCCATGTCAGCCTCACCTTCTAGTTTAGCATAGCAAACTCTCAATAGTTTTTTTTCTAAAATTCTGGGTATGATCTAGATATACTAAATTTCATTTAAAGAAGGCACTAAATAAAAAGGGGTATAGAATAAATTTATGAAAAATGAATTGAGAAAATTAATAAGTAGAAAACAACTAAAAGAGAATTATGTCACCCACAGGGCAAATATATCTTAGAGAAACATATTTTTATATTTATTTATATTTATATATGACCATTTAAAAATGGATTAGTGGCTTTTGCCTAAACACTATTTTAACTAAATTAAAGTCTTGTCACCATTCCATTTGGCCAGTGGAGAGTAGTGATAGTGAGTAAGCCAACTCAGAGAGACCGAGTTATCCCTATACATGGCCAGGGTTGGTTTTTTTCAACCCAACTCATCCTGCTGTTGTGAAAATCAGATGATATAATGTGCATGAAGCAATTTGAAACTCTAAATTATGGCACTCAGATATGGCATATTTTTTTCTTTTATCATTATTCACAAAATAATGGATTTGGTCCCATCTACCAACTATGGATAGTACTACTCCTTTGGTCATTGAGTATTCATAGATGTGCTAAATGACATGGGCCATAAATTTAAAATTATCAAAGTAAATTAAAAATGTCCTTTCAATTGTAGTGACATTAACTTAATTTTTTTTATTTATTAATTTATTTTTAAAATTAAGTAAGCATCTCTCACATATCATTAGTGTAATTTAAAGGGGATTTTTAATGAGCAATGTGTTATCTGTTGGCACATGTAAATAGTCTGCATAATTTCCAATTAGACTTAAATTTATAATGTTTATGGATGTTTGCAGAATCTAAACCAATTAGCATAATCATGCAGGTTGTTGGTCAAATTAGAAACAGTACTATTAAAACATTTTTTCTTTTTTAATTGTTTCTTTTCTCCCCATATACTCTCCTTCGCCTCATCCCCCACCAGCAATGCACAAGCGTTTCCTTTTCTCCAAACTTTGGCCAACATTTTTAATTTATTGATTTATTGATGATAGTCATTCTGACAAGTGTGAGGTGATATCTCATTGTGGTTTTAATTTGCATTTCTCTAATGATTAGTGACATTGAGCATTTTTTCATGTCTATTGGCCATCTGTATGTCCTCTTTAGAAAAGTGTCTAGGTCCTTTGCCAATTTTTTAACTGGGTTTTTTTTTTTTTTTGGTGTTGTATTTTATAAGTTCTTTATAAATTTTGGATATTAATCCCTTATCAGTTATATCAGCAAACATGTCCTCTCATTCAATAGGTTGTCTTTTTATTTTGTTGATGATTTTCTTTGCTATACAAAAACTTTTAGTTTGATATAGTTCAATTTGTTTATTTTTTCTTTTGACTGAGGAGATATATTGAAAAAAATCTTGCTATGAGAAATGTCCAAAATTTTACTACCTGTTTTCTTCTAGAATTTTTATGGTTTGAAGTCTAATATTTAAGTTTTTAATCTGTTTTGAGTTTGTTCTTTTGTATGTTATAAGAAGGGGTATTTATTCCTTTTTAATTGTGTATATATATATATTTAACTTTCTATATATATATAACTATATATATATATAACTTTCTATATATTTATATATATCTTTCTATATCAGAAAGTGGGATGTTAGACAATTCAGATCAATTCTTTCCTGGAAATCAATTGAAAAATAAAGATAAAACATATATTTTAAAAAATTCTTTAGAAACATTTATTATATGACAAAAGAAGGAACTACCAGGACAATAAAAAAGTGGAAAAACTAGAAAGCAGAGAGAGAAAGGTTCACAGAAGCTTTATCCCCAAGAACAGTTCAAGTGGGGAATATGGATTGGTGGAATATTTGTTTTTACAGCCTATGGGGAAATAAGACAAAAAAACAAAATCAAAAGGAAAATAGGAGGTCTTCCTTACAGTAAGCTAAGATCTCATAATGCTATTTCCCAAAATTAAGCTGAACAAGAAGTGAAACAGACCACAGGAATCACAGCCAAGATCTAATCATCTCAAGCCTTCAAATTTTTTTAGAATAGACCCCATCTCCAAGGCAAAGAAAAAATATAAATCTTCTCTGGAGAAAAATGATGTCATTTTAAATCTCAAATTGTATCTACAAATTATATTTAAAATATTTTCTTCAGGATAAAAAGAAATTTACGGTAAAAAGAAATTCCATGAGTGAAAACCATTGACAACAAAAAAGAACTTGATAGCCTTGAATTGGAATTATGAGAGTCAGACTGCAAAGTAATTATGCTGATTATGTACAAGAAAATAACACATAAAGCTCCAAGATATAAAAAGAATAAAAAGTGATTGAGAAGGATACACTAGATTAGAAAAAGAATGAAGTGAAATTGATAGAAAATTTAAGGGATGAACTTCAGATTTTACTAAAGATGATGTAATATGGATTGGATTTACTCTTTCATCTAAAACAACAATAAGATAACAAAATATATAAATATTTGATAGGCAAGTTTAAGAGCAGACTAGACACAGCTGAAGAGAAAGTTAGTGAGCTGAAAGGTCATTGTAAATGAACTCTCCAAACTTGCAGGCATCCCCAAACTATGGCCCGCGGGCTGCATGTGGCCCCCTGAGGCCTTTTTCCGCCCCCCCACCCCCGCCGCACTTCCAGAAGGGGCACCTCTTTCATTGGTGGTCAGTGAGAGGAGCACTGTATGTGGCGGCCCTCCAACCTTCTGAGGGACAGTGAACTGGCCCCTTGTGTAAAAAGTTTGGGGACCCCTGCTCCAAAGTTTAGTAAGGAAAAATGAAAAGATTCAACAAAGAAAAGAGGGTAAAACATCTATATATAAGAAAAGTTTATGTTTAATCAAAATCTCAGAAGTAGAGGAGTGCAAAGAAGAGAGAGAGAAAGAAAGAAAATCACTGAGAATTCTACAAGAATTTTTTTTAAATTAAGCTTTGCATTTAGAGATAATTGTAGATACATATGCAATTATGTCATAATGCACAGATTTCATGTACCCTTTATCTAACTTTTCCCCATAGTAAGTCTTGCAAAATTCTAGTACAATATCAGAACCTAAAAATTGACATTGATATAGTCAATCCCATCATTCAAGAAACCCTTTTATTGTCTTTTTATAGCAACACTCACCTTCTTCATTCCCTCTTTTCAACTACTAAATTGTAATGTTACCATTTCAAGAATGTCACATAAATAGAATTACACAGTATGTGACCTCTTATAATTGGATTTTTTTCATTCACCATTATTTCTTAGAAGTTCATTCATGTTGTATGTATTAATAACTTATTTTGTTTTTATTGTTGAAAAATACTCTATACTGTAGTTATACCAGAGCTGTTTTACCATTCACCCACTGAAGAACAATTGGGTTCTTTCAAGTTTTTGCTTTCTACAAATAAGCAAGCTATGGACATTAATGTACAGGTTTTCAAGTGAACATAAGTTTTAATTTCTCTAAAATACATGCCTAAAAATGCAACTGTTGGACCTTATGGTAGTTTCATGTTTAGCTTTATAAGAAACTCCAAGCTGTTTTTAAGCACAACTGTACTATTTTATATTTCCACTAACATTGTATGAATAATTCAGTTTCACCACATATTCACCAATATTTGGTGTTGTCCCTATTTTTTATTTTGATCATTCTGACCTGTGTGAAATAATCTCTCAGCCTGGTTTAACTTTGCATTTTCCTAATGATTAATGCTGCTAAATATCATTCCATATGCTGATTTTCTATCTGTATATCCACTCTGTTGAAATGTCTCTTTACATCTTTTTTTCTATTTTCTAATTGGCTTCTTGATTTCTTTTTACTGTTAAGTTTTGAGAATTCTTTATAATTTCTAGTTCTACATCTGGTATGTAGTTTATAAATATATTCTCCCAGCCTATAGCTAGTTTTTCAATTTTATTTCTCAGTAGGTTTCTTTAATAGAGCAAAGTTTTTCATTCTGATGAGGTCTAATTTATCAAAAAAAAAAATTTCTAGCTTACATTTTTGATGCCAAGTCTAAGAACTATTTGTTTAGAACTAGGTTAGATCCCTGAGATCTCTTTTTTTTCTAAATTTTTATAGTTTTACATGTAAATCCATGGTCTATTTCTGAGTTAAATTTTGTATAAAGTGTGACTTTCAAGTTAAGGTTCTTATTTATTTATTTTTGTTTTGCCTGCTGATCCCTAATTTATCCAGCATCATTTGTTGAAAATACTATTACCCTTCTTTACTGAATTCCTTTGCAACTTTGTCAGTTAGTTGAAAATACTTGTGTGAAGCTTTTTTGTTTTATTTCCCTATTGTTTAATAAATCTTTTTATTCCTTCATTTATATTGTCTTGATTAGTATAATTATATATTTGAACTTTTATTATTTCCTTCCTACTTCATTTTTTTTTCAAAATTATTTTACCTATTATAAGATCTGTGCATTTCCATATAAATTTTAAGTTAAACTTACCTATTTTTTATTTTAAAAAAAAGAGTCTTTGCTGGAATTTTGAAAGGAATAACATTAAGCCTATAAATCAATTTAGGAAGAATTTAGCCCTGGCCGGTTGGCTCAGCGGTAGAGCGTCGGCCTAGCGTGTGGAGGACCCGGGTTCGATTCCCGGCCAGGGCACACAGGAGAAGCACCCATTTGCTTCTCCACCCCTCCGCCGCGCTTTCCTCTCTGTCTCTCTCGTCCCCTCCCGCAGCCAAGGCTCCACTGGAGCAAAGATGGCCCGGGCGCTGGGGATGGCTCTGTGGCCTCTGCCCCAGGCGCTAGAGTGGCTCTGGTCGCAACATGGCGACGCCCAGGATGGGCAGAGCATCGCCCCCTGGTGGGCAGAGCGTCGCCCCTGGTGGGCGTGCCGGGTGGATCCCGGTCGGGCGCATGCGGGAGTCTGTCTGACTGTCTCTCCCTGTTTCCAGCTTCAGAAAAATGAAAAAAAAAAAAAAAAAAAAAGGAAGAATTTATATCTTTACTATGTTGAGTCTTTCCATTCATGAACAAGATATGTCTCTTTATTTATTAAGATTGTTGATTAATAACCAACACACTTAATTAATTTTTAATAAAAAAATCAAAGATCTATATTAAGAAAATCATCAGTTTTATGATTTTCATCATATAAATTCTACACATTTTATCAGATTTATGACTAAATTTTTCATTTTCATCAGTATAATTATAAATGATATTGTGTTTTAATTTTTCTTTCTACAAGTTTATTGTTGTAAATAGAATGTGATTTATTTTTGTGTTGATAATCTTATATCTTGCAAACTTGTTAAACTCACTTATTAGTCCTAAAAGTGTTTCTTTCTTTGTAGATTCCTTGGAATTTTATACATAGATAATTATGCCATTTGTAAAATAATAAAAATAATTTTATTCCTTTTATTGTATGGTTTTAATTTTTTTCTTGCCTTATTATAGTGATTAAAACTTCCAATATTCTGTTGAACAAGAACAGTGAAAACAGATATCTTGATTTGCTCCCAATATTAGAGGGAAAGTATTCATTTTCCCTATATGTAAGCTGAGGATGTTTTGTAGATTTTCTTTATTAACTTGATGGAGTGTCTTCTATCCCTAGATTACTGAGAGCAGAGGTGGATTTAACAGCAGGCGCACCAGGTGCATGCCCTGGACCCCGACATCTGAATGGTCCCTGAAATCCCCAACTTTACACTTTCTTCTAATGACACCAAGTTTGGTTCCATATGTGCAATTTTAACATTAATAGTGAATAATGATTTTTATTTATTTAAAAATATGGCTAACGTGTATTTTTATTTTCTCTCTCTTTTTTTTAAGGGGCCCAATATTTTTTTCTGTGCCTGGGGACTCAGCCAACCTTAATCCACTTCTGACTGAAAGTTTTTATTATTAGTGAATATCCAATCTTGTCAAATACCTTTTCTATGTTAAACAATACAATTTTTGCCCTGGCCGGTTGGCTCAGCGGTAGAGCCTCGGCCTAGCGTGCGGAGGACGCGGGTTCGATTCCCGGCCAGGGCACACAGGAGAAGCGCCCATTTGCTTCTCCACCCCTCCGCCGCGCTTTCCTCTCTGTCTCTCTCTTCCCCTCCCACAGCCAAGGCTCCATTGGAGCAAAGATGGCCCGGGCGCTGGGCATGGCTCTGTGGCCTCTGCCTCAGGCGCTAGAGTGGCTCTGGTCACAACATGGCGACGCCCAGGATGGGCAGAGCATCGCCCCCTGGTGGGCAGAGCGTCGCCCCTGGTGGGCGTGCCGGGTGGATCCCGGTCGGGCGCATGCGGGAGTCTGTCTGCTGTCTCTCCCTGTTTCCAGCTTAAGGAAAAAAAAAAAAATACAATTTTTTTCTTTAGCTTGTTATGATGTATTACATCTATTGATTTTTGAATGTTGAACCAGCCTTGGATAAAATACTATTTTGTCACGGTACATAATTCTTTCATGAATTGTTGAATGAAATTTGCTAATATTTCCTGAGAATTTTTACATCTAAGTTCATGAGAAATATTGGTCTGTAGGGGTGTGTGTGTGTGTGTGTGTGTGTGTGTGTGTGTAATCTTTGTCTGGTTTTGGTTTTAAGATAAAGACTAGGCTCTAAAATGAGTTAGGAAGCATTTTCTCCTCCTCTATTTTCTGTAAGAGATTTTATTAATTTGGTGTTAATTCACAGAACTTCCAACTAGCCATTTTGGCACTTTTTAAATTTCCTTCATAATGGGTGAATGTGGAGGTCAACCACCACCATGCTTTGCCTACACAGGGGTGGGGTAAAAAGGAGCACTGAAAAAGCCTGATTTGCACCACAGAATTTAGGAATTCAGTCTAGTTGATGTTGGGTGGGAGTGGAGGCTCAGTCACAGCTGGACCCTGGTGGGGGATTCAGAATACTGTCTGCTTCTTCAGGGCAGGTGATGAAAAACTAGCTGTGTGCTTCCCTATAGACATCACTACACAGGGAGTCAGACTGCTGACCCACAACTGGCCCTGCAGGGGGCTAGAGTGAGGGCTAGGAGTGGGCCAGGAGATTAACTTTCCACTTACTTGGCTCCATTGAAGCAGAGTGAAATTTTATCAATTGGCGTTTGCCTGAAGAAAGATAGATATTGTCTGAAAAGTTTCCTATTATTAAGCCTCACCTTTCCGGCTCCATCGACTAAAAAGAAAACAGGCTTTCTTGGAGACTTTTTGTTTGTGCTGGTTGAGAGCTCTCTGGTACCCTGTTGAGGACACACAGAGGCAGTAGGAAAACCCAAGGAAGTCACCAGTAGTGTCCCAGGCTTCTCAAGACACCAATGTGTAGACTCAAGAAACACTGCAAAACTGATAGAAAGAGAATGGTTCGGCTCATTTAAAAAGCCAGTAGCATTATAAAAAACAGCAGATGCCTCTCCATCCTCACCTACAATCCACCAGTTAATGGCTGAGAACCCCATCTACACGGGCTCAGGCTATCTCTACCTGCCAATTGACTCAAATGCCTAGTTTTTCATTTAATCTCTCCTCAGAGAATTTGAGTCAGTTACCAACTCTCTTTATACAATCAGTGTTCCAAGTCCCCTGAAATGAGATGTTTATTGTAAAAAGTAAACTTACCACTTGCCCTCTCTGAGGCAAGAAGATTATAAGGAAAAAGGAAGAGATATGAGGGAGTCGTAGTTGATTGTCTGTTTTCTAGATGGGTTAGGTTGTACGCTAGGTTTCCTGTGGTGCAAACCTCATACTATAGGTCCACACACCAGGTCCCTGTGGTGAGGTTGTGTCCTTGGGCACTACTGGGTTTATAAGCTAGAGAAAGCAGGCTACAGAGGCCTCTGTGGTCGGGAGTGGTCAAAAAGTTCTCTGCAGGAATCAACTGAGTCATTTTAAAGTTAGAAATCATCTTTGTTTCTCTTGTCTGTGAAACCTCTTTTCATATCACCAGTCTTTGAAAGGAAGGCCCTCTCTCCAGGATTCAAATCTAAGAAAACTTCTTAAGCTAGGTATTTGATACTGGCTTCTTTCACTTAACACTTATGAGAGGTATCCAAGTTGTGTGTATCAGTAGTTCATTTCTTTTCATTGCTGAGCACTATTCAGTTGTATAGATGGTACACAGTTTGTTTATCCACTTGCCATTGAGACTATTTCTAGTTTGAGCAGTTATAAATAGAACTGCAATGAATATTCACATGTATGTTTTTGCGTGAACCTGTTTCCATTTCTCTGTGATAAATGCTATCACTGGGATTGTTGGGTCGCACGGTATGTAGGAAATATAACTTCTCCTCCTGTGTGTTTTCCTTTACTATGCACACAGACATTTCTGGTCACCAAATGTAAGAAGGAGTTTCTCCTACCAAGCAGTTCTGAGACACCAGCTGGGTGTACTATCAATATAACCTAATTCTGACACAATCTACATGAAGATAGCATCAGAGCCACAGTGAAAGGCTCAGTCCTACCAACTGCCCCCCACCCCACTTCAAATGCCAACAACAAATTCAGATTGTTACCTGTGCTTCTAATCAATGGGCTATACATCGAAGCTTCCCATGATTCTATTCTCAGATTTAACTTATTTACTAGAGCAGTTCACAGAAATCAGGAAAATAGTTTACTTACTGTTTACTGGTTTATTTTAAAAGAATAATAAAAGGTACAGATGAACGTCCAGGTAGAAGGGACACTGAGGTCAAGGTATATATATACAAAGAGGCACAAAGTGTCCCTGCTTTCTGTAGGGAAAACAGCTGTGGTTAGGCTTGCTTACTTGTTTTCTGGCTGCAAACACTTGCTGTGATTAGTACATGAGCACGTGGCAGAAAGCTGTTGTGTGTAGCCTATATTAGCTCCGGGTACTTTCCCTCATGGGTGGTTTTCCTGACTGTTGGCCCGCCACCTCGAGGGGTGGTTTTTCCTTGTTGCTTGCCTGCTGCCCAAGAAGTGGTTTTCCCCCTGCCTGTTTGCTCGCCTGCCAATTGGAGAATTCAATAAACAGGAATGGCCCAATGCTTTACGGCTCCACAGGTCTACTGTGGTACCTGCCTGAATCCAGTGTGAACCTGCCTGGCCTGACCACTGGCATTTCACTCTCTCTCAGTGCCACATTCTCCTGGCACCTCTAACATAGCCATCAAGCTGGAAGCTCCCTGCACCCAATGTTATTGGAATTTTTAGGAAGCTTCACCACATAAGCATGACCACTTATTAGCCCTATTTTCAGCCTCTCTCCTCTCTCTGGAGATGGGTTTGAAAATTCTAACATTCTAATCTTTCTGGTGACCAGCCCTCATCCAGAAGTCATCCAAGATCCCACACAAAGTCACCTCATTAGAACCAAAACCATTTCTAAACCCTGGAATTTCTAAGGGATTTAAAAGCTTAGTGTCAGGAACCAGGATTAAAGGCCAAATAGTAAAATAATAGATACTTCTAGTGCTCTTATCATTTAAAAAATTACAATGGTTTTAGAAGCTCTATGCCAGGAAATGAGAACAGAAACCAACATATATTTTCTTTGCTCTCACATATGGTAAGTATGGGAAGGTGTGACTACAAAGAAACAGCACCAGAAAGTCCTTTGGGAAATGGAGCTGTTCTGGATCCTGATTATGGTTGCAGCTACACAAATAAATATCTGTGTTATAATTCATAAAGCTCTACAAAAGAATTAGTTTAACTGAGTTAATTTAAAAAATAAAATCACATGAAAAGTTTTTTCATATTGGCATTTTTTTAAAAAGCTAGAAATTTGCAGACTTTATGTCTTTTCACTCATACAATAAGTTCTTAGATAGAAAAACTAAGCGCCACTAATGTCTAAGCGAAAGGCTGACCTAGTGCTTCTTAAACAAGCTCACAAAACTGTCCACAGAGAAGGTAGACAGGATGCTGGGCAGCATCTAGGTGGAGGAAAGAAGAATGTGAGCAACACCTGACTTTCATGGCTTTTTCCTTTAGAGCAGTGGTAGTCAACCTGGTCCCTACCGCCCACTAGTGGGCGTTCCAGCTTTCATGGTGGGCAGTAGCGGAGCAACCAAAGTATAAATAAAAAGATAGATTTAACTATAGTAAGTTGTTTTATAAAGATTTATTTTGCCAAACTTAGCAAAAATACGACATAAAGTACTTGGTAAGTAATTGTTATTAGAGCTTTAACTCTGCTTTATAAATTTTATAAAGTAAAGTTACTTCCCTACTTTATAAGTCACCATTACTGTGGAACCGGTGGGTGGTTAGAAAATTTTACTACTAACAGAGATACAAAAGTGGGTGGTAGGTATAAAAAGGTAGATTACCCCTGCTTTAGAGGTATTTGTATGTGTGTTCCCTGTTATTGTTGTTTTAATCATTAAACGGGATCATCACAGGTACACAGAAGACATGCTCTTCCCTGCTGCACTTGACAGAAGAGAGCAGCTGGATAGCATAAAAGTCTGCTACCGAACTGAACAAATATTCCTAAGAGTGTTGTGCTGGTTTCCCACAGCTACTGAAAAAAATTAGCACAAATTTGCTAATAGAAATGTATTGTCTCACAGTTCTGGAGTCCACGAGTCCAATAGCAGTGTCACTGGGTCAAAACCAAGGTGTTGGCAGGATTGTCCAGACTCCTGTGGCTCGAGAGGAGAATCCAGCATGCCCTGCCTTGTGGCCAAATATGTGCCTCCCGCTTAGGAAGATATATCCCATTCAGGCCTGTCTGGGAAGTACGAGAGCATTTGTCCATCTCAAAATCTATTATTGAACACATATGAAGAGGATTGTGTGTGTGTGCGTGCATGTGCGTGTGCGTGTGCATCTGTGTGTGTGTGTGTTTTGCCATAAAGTTAACATTTCCAGGCTCTGGGGATTAGAACATGAATATTTTTTGAGGGGCCTACCATACATACCCTAAAAAAAATCAAAAGGAATCGGAGATGCATTTTACTCTTAATAAGAAAGTTACCCAAATATTTGAAATGGGCATAACTGGATACAATGCATGAAAGTAATCAGAAAGTACCTAATACTTATACTATAAATACCTTCTCCAGAATTGAAGGCCCTGGTCGAGGATCCTGACAGATGTGGGTAATAGATGAATCTGAGGAAATCCCTTGGTTGCTTTATCTGTGAATTGGGAAATAATATAAATCAGTGGTTCTCAACCTTTCTAATGCCGTGACCCCACAATACAGTTCCTCATGTTGCGATGACCCCAAACCAAAAAAATAATTTTGGTGGCTACTTCATAACTGTAATTTTGCTACAGTTATGATTCGGAATGTAAATACCTAATATGCATTATGTATTTTCCGATGGCTTTCGGCGACCCCCCCACCCCCCGGGGTTGCGACTCACAGGTTGAGAACCGCTGATATAAATAGTAGAAATAAATAGTAGAACTTACCTTAGAGACTCTAGGTGAGGATTAAATAAAATCATTCATTTAGGAATTGAAATATTTAGAAATTGAAAAAACAAAACAAACAACAACAACAAAAACAGAGGATGGGCTTTCCAGGTGGTAAAATATGACTGAGGTCACAGTCATGTACAAGCTTGGGACACCGACAAATCCAGCAACAATAGTGTGCGTTAAAGTTACAGTATCGTCCCAGAGAGTGGGAGCCGGGCAGGTAAGCCCAGGGAGCCGGCTTGCAAGGGTTTCTTGCATAACTTAAACCTGAGTATTTTGCCAGCACCGTGCATTCTTTTGGCCAAAAATTGCATGTTATACCACATGACATCACTGAAGCTGGATTTTTAATTAGAAAAACATACAATAAGCCACAGACAAATATGCAAGACTTGAGCTTGTGTTGTTGTTTTTTTAAACAGAAAGTTAATTTTAAAATTGACACCTTTCCTGGCAAAGGTACTTTTGGTTACCTAAGTTGTCCCTGACACATCATAGCCTTGACCTTGCACACTTCCTACCAGCACAAAACTCATGCATTTATTTTTCGCTCCTGCTGAAAGGTCCAGTGCAATTTTATGCCATTTTTCAACTACACCAAAACAGTATTTGAAGATTCTTAAATGTCTTTTCAAAAGCCTTTAGTTAATATAGCCTTTATATCTTTTATTATATCTGAGGGAGAAAACTCTGCATAGAAAAGGTCAGGTTTTTTCTTTTTTTCTCCATTCTGTGGCTGAGTCTTGTTATTAAATAAAGTATTTATCTATGTTCATGACCCGAGAAAAGGGCCTGAGTACTGTGAGTCATTATCAGAGCTTAAACTGTGAGTCACTGGGACATACTGACAGGGAAAATGACTATCTAAAGGAAGTGTGAAAGTTATGCTGTATGTGATTTTTAATATACAAGTACTTATATGAAAGATCACAAATGAAGACCACTGATCTCACAGGCAGACATATTCTCAGTCTCATTTCCTCTTCCCCTGTGAGTCTGACAGCTAGCCCCCGCCACCCCCGAGCATACATGTGACGAGCCTCTCTTGGTATTCTCACAGCTCTCTGAGTAACTCTCCTGCTCAAGGCAGAGACAGGTGGTCGAAGTGAGTCTTCATTTAAGGGTCTCTAAATCCATGAGTAATCATCTCCAAGGTCATATCTGTGAAATTTTGCCTCCTTTCAGTATTCAGCTTTCACTGTTAATTCCAATTATTACTATATTGACAAATTATTGGCTGCTCATTCGTGCCAGGCACGGCGAACATTAAATGTGATGAATGGTTTCACGCTGCCCCGATGCCTATAGAGGCCATTTTACATGACAAGATGACAGACAGCTGGGAAGGCTAAGTATCAGGCCCAGGGAGAGGCTGGGGCACGTTTGGGTCTGACGGATGACTTGGTTCCTCGCTCCAGTCACTTCGGTAAATGTCCCCTTTATAGTCAGAGCCGCTTCTCTTTCTTCTGAAACCACATTGCAAATGATATTGCTAATGATTTTATATGCTCATACATTGACTACTTCTTGGAAATTTTAGTATAAAATTTGTCTTTATGAAATAGAAAAAAGAAACCTTAGAAGCAAGTGATATACATCTTCACTAACTCACCTTGTGACCCCAGGAGTTCTTCAACCTTTCTGGGATTTCTAGGGATTTCTAATTAGACAGTCTCTAATTACCTGCTCCTCACCCACTCTAATCATCTGGTTCCAACAGTCACAAAGGCAACGTCTGTGTCTACATCACTTTAAAGAGATTGCCTTGGTTATCAGATACCACTGAAAATAACAATATAACCTTCAGTGACTGAAGGAAAAAGCAGTTAGGTCTAGTGAGCCCTGTCTAGTCACTTCTGCCTCCAGCCTTCAGCCACACCGGCCACTTGCAAGCTCCAAGCATGCCCGGCTCTCGTTCCCTCTAGATATGTGCTTGTCTTCGCTTTGATCCTGGCAGCCTCCCCAGCTCTCTGCACTTGGCCAGTTCTTACTGGTGCTTCAGGTTAGCTCAACCATCCTTCTTGAGTCTTTCCCTGTCCCCAGCCCAGGGTAGGCAGCCCCTCTATGAATTCTTCCTGTACGTGTTGTTATAAATCACAGTTGAGTCTTTTATTTATTTATTTTAGAAAAAAAGGATATCTTTGTTTAAATTTAAGTATTGATTTCAGAGAGAGAGAGGAAGAGAGACAGACAGAAACATTAATCTGTTCCTTGTATGTGCCTTGACCGGAGATCAAACCCTCACCTTTGCACATCGGGTCAATGCTCTAATCAACCAAGCCATCTGATCAGGTTTACAGTTGAGTCTTAACTGGCCTAGAAGTTCTTAAGAACAGGCCCTGGGTCTTGTTTCTCCTCATTATCACTGCAGTGCCTACCACAATGCCTGGCTTATTATAGTAGTTGTTACACAGATGTATGAACAAATGGGTGTATGAAGCACTAGTGTGCAACCACACTCCTGACAATGGTTAAATTCTGGATGTATTCTGAAGGTACAAGGGACAAAATCTGTTGATAATTTTAATATGGGGTATAAAAAAATGAAGTCAAAATTATTCTAAAATTTTAAGCCTGAGCAAGCAGAGCTGTCACTACCTGAGGTGCAAAATCATTCCAGGATTAGCAGGTTATGGAGGGAAGGACCAGGCATAGCACAGAAATCAGAAAGCAAGATCTATTGTGTTCCCCTGCCTGACCAGCAAACATCCCCCACTCGGGTAACTCCTGGGGGGCCAATGCCACTGTGATGGATGAGTCTCAGCAGGCAGTCTGGGGCAGATGACATATTCAGAATGAATTTTCACTGCAAGTAGTGACACTCCATCTAGCTCCACACCCTTGATCTTTAAAAGACTAGAAGAAACTTTACTAAGATTACTTGAAAATATTTGTAAAGGCAGCATCTGGATATTACAGAGAAAGAGAACAATAAGAGCCTGAATACTATCAAGTGTGCACAGCCACCATCGTCCAGAGATTTAGTGCTTGATGGGGACCTGCTGGGAAGAAGCACTCACTTACCTCATAAAACTGGCCATAACATGGTCCAGTGGAAACATTAGATGTGACTTGTTGGTCGTTTGGCCGTGTTCTGAGTTTATAATTTGAAGAAACTTTAAAATATACTTTGGTTTTTTTAGCTCTGTTTTGTTGTTTGCTTCCTGCTTTGAAGATTACATTTTAGTTTCAAGACAGGACAGATCAAGTCAGTCCCTAATTTACTGGTAAATTATGAATGTAGACTTCACATTTTCCATTAGCTTAACACTGGGTGGCTGGTTCTGTTAGAATAGAAGAAGTTAATGCAATAATATTGTGAAGGAGGCAGAGGAAGTCTGTGTAGTGAGCATTTACCATCAGCTACGCCAAAACCCATGTCCTTGCTATATGACTATTTCAGTAAAGTGCCAACTTGTGTCCAGTGAATAGTTTTCCTTCTTAAGATGAACAATGGAGACAAGGCTTCTGACACATCATGAGTATGGCGATGTGGTGTCTCATCCTCTGTAGATATTTTTGAAATGTCTGTGGTGGGTCAGGATCATACCATCATTTAGTCTGGAGATATTTTCCTTTTGCTTTTTTAATTAGAAATAATTTTTAGTAGACATACTAGATTTTTATTATTTCCATAGCAAATTAACACAGACTTTATGCCTTAAAATGATACGTGTTTATTATCTTACAGTTCTGTTGTTCAGGAGTCGGAACTGAGGCCCCCTGGGATAAAATCAAGGCCTTAACATGGCTGTGTTTCTTTAAGGAGGCTCTAAGGGTGGATCTGTTTCCTTTTTTTTTTTTTTTTTTTTTTTATAAATTTTTTTTTTTAATATTTTTTTTTTATTTATTAATTTTTAGAGAGGAGAGAGCGAGGGAGAGAGAGAGAGAGACAGAGAGAGAAGCGGGGAGGAGCTGGAAGCATCAACTCCCATATGTGCCTTGACCAGGCAAGCCCAGGGTTTCAAACCGGCGACCTCAGCATTTCCAGGTCGATGCGTTATCCACTGCGCCACCACAGGTCAGGCTGTTTCCTTGTTTTTATTGGTTGAACTTTATACCCACCCAAACCCCCCAAAATGATATATTGAAGTCCTAACTACCAATACTTAGGATGTAACATTATTTGGAAATTGAATCTTTGCAAATGTTGAATAAATTAAGATGAGGTCATTGAGTGGGCCCTAACCCAACTTAACTGTGTCCTTATAAAAGGGAAACTTGGACACACACACACACACACACACACACACACACACACACAGAATGCCACATGAACACTGGAGTTCTGCTGCCACAGCTGGAAAACTGTCAGAAGCTGAGAGAGATGCTGAGACAGCTCCCTCCCTAGAGTGGCCCAAGGGAGGAGCATTGCCCTGTCTACATCTTTATCTCAGAGTTCTAGCCCCATAAACTGTGAGACAATAAATTTCTGTTTTTTGAGTCATCAGCCCTAACAAACTAATACATTTATTATTTTGAGCTTTAGAGGCTAGTCACATTCCTGGGCTATGCCCTTCCCTCCATCTTCAAAGCCAGAAATGTTGGCATATTTCTGGCCCTCCTTCCATAGTCACATCTCCTCTGCCTAAAGCCAGGAAGGTTTTCCAATTTTAAGGACTCATGAGATTAGATTTGGCCCGCTGATATTCCAAGGTAATATCCAATCTCAAGGTCCTTCATTAAATCCCAGGTGCAGTCGCTTTTGCCATGTAAAGTGACATATTCCAAGGCTTGGGGATTAAGGCATGGGCATATTTTGAGGGAAGAGTGATATCCTGTCTACCACAGAAGAATATCAGTTTTCAAAATGTCGTAATGAAATAGATCAAAACATATTTTCACCATTTGGGGAATGGGTGAGTGGGTTGTTGACTAATGGTGGAAGCTCCAGGTGGCATAGACGGGAAAGGCAAGCCTGGGTAGCAGGCACATGGGAGGAACGGATATTCAGGTACAGTAGAGGGCTGGCTGCGAGATCAATTCAGAGGAGGACCCTGGTTTAGTCCTTGCTCTGCCAAGTCTAACTGTATGACTCTGAGACGATCACCCTCTTCACAACTCAGTTTTATTGTGTGTAATAAAAGATCATGTATTTTGCAAAGCTAAGGCAAGAAGCAAATGAGATAATAGGAGATGGACATTTTTGAGGTATGTCTGTGTAGAAGTCATTGTTTGTGCCATGCTCAGCAAACTATACTACAATAGTATTATTGCCTTCTGACCCCCAGGGAAAATTGGTTTCACCAAAGAGGAGGTGAGGTGCTTAGAAGGATACAAGTTGCTGCTTTTTCACAATTTTGCTTAGGACCAGTAATGGCACTGAGATTATTCTAGGAAAGAAGAAAGAAGAAAGGGAATCAGATCTACCAAGCACCCACTATGGACCAGGCCCTTTGGGAATAAATGCTTGTATATTGACATCTACTTTTTACACTAGCCATCTGCCATGGTTGCCCCACGGCACTTACAAGTGAGGAGCTGAGTTAAAGCATGCAATGTTGAATGGTACCACGTGGTTTGTATCCAGACTGTCTGACTCCTATGCCCTTTGCACAGCACTACATGGATAGTCCAGGATAATCTCCCCATCTCAAGATTATGAACAAAACTAGAAGGACCCAAATAACTACCTGGTTTGCTAAGAACTGACTATTAACTCCTTTCAGAAGAAGCCAAAGGTATGTGTGTTGCAATGCTCATTATTGAGTCTTAAATACTTTAATGATAGAGTATAATTCAATATAAATAATGACTTCTCATATTCAATTTTTCCTCAGTGTTTCTATCAAATTAGAGGTCCTGATCTTTCTGGAGAGACAAATCTCACAACAAAAATAACATTATCTGAAACATTTGCCACAACCAAAACAGCTTTTCAGAATGATATGAATATCCTTCTGATGAACACACATTTTTTTCTTATTTCTTTTATATTTAAAAGAAAAATTTTAAACTAAAGAAAGACCTGTATAAGGCAGTGGAAATGTACCTAATTAAAATTCTGCTGGACCAATTCCATTTTCTTGGTCTGTTGCAAAACAAAGTACCTGTATTAAATGTAAATGCAAACAATTCATCTTCCTAGGTTGTGTCTTTTCTTCCTTTAAAATTAAAGTGATTATTTGTTTATAAAGCAGTTTGTTTCTGCAGCTCATCAACAATGGTCCTGATAGCCATGGAACAAGAACCATATAATAAACCTGTGCAAAGGGTTATTCATTTATTCTGAGTCACAGTTTTTCTCAATTATATATTTTTCCATGAATTGTTCTGGTCTTTAAATATTTTTGGATGTCTCCACTGAATGGTTTCTCCTTAACTTCTCTGGTTACATCTGTTTGTGTTCTGATGCAGCCCAAACAATCTCTCCTTTTTACCTCATTGCAATACCCACCTCCTCCCACACCCCACATACACACCCTCCTGATATCCTGAAGTCACTTCAAAACACAGAACATTTTACTCTGTATCTATCTTTAAAATGTTCTCTCTAGCCTGACCAGGCAGTGGCACAGTGGAAAGAGCATTGGACTGGGATGCAGAGGACCCAGGTTCGAGACCCCCAGGTTCGAGACCTGGAGGTCGCCAGCTTGAGTGCGGGCTCATCTGGTTTGAGCAAAAGCTCACCAGCTTGGACCGAAGGTCACTGGCTCCAACAACGGGCTACTTAGTCTGCTGAAGGCCCGTGGTCAAGGCATATATGAGAAAGCAATTAATGAACAACTAAGGTGTTGCAATGCACAATGAAAAACTAATGATTGATGCTTCTCATCTCTCTCCATTCCTGTCTGTCTGTCCCTGTCTATCCCTCTCTCTGACTCTGTAAAAAAAAAAAAAAAGTTCTCTCTAGATCCAGATCACATGAGCACTCTTGGTGAGGCTCTTCTTTAAAAAGATGCCTGTCACTACCCACATCCAATCTATCACCAAGCTTTCCTGATTTACTAACTGTTTTTCTCACTCCTACTCTTAGGGAATCACCCATCTAACCTTGAACCTTCTATGATTTGGATTTGGGGAACTTTAGTTAAAAGCCCTGAGTGAATGTCTCTTGGATGCAAAAACCAAGAAACTGTGTGACTGAATGACCTTTGTGCAGACATAAGGAATGCATATGATCAGGCTTTAGAAAGTTAGCCTAGAGGTTCTAGATTGCCCCTTCCTTTGTGCTTGTTAATTAGCAAAAGAAATAAATGTACTGACCCAAATTAGCCCTTTCTCCATGTCAGCAAAATGGACATTAGCCATTCTTTCCCCTTATCAACTGGTCTCCCTCCCTTGTAATCCTGTTACCTCTGTCCTGCCTCTGATCAATAAAAGCTAAGGGAGAAGGAAATTCAGGAGGTCTTCTTTCCTTCCCTTGGCAAGCCTCCCCCTCTTGACATCAGTTTGTGTTTTGAGTAAGTTTTCTCCACACAACACTGGTAGTTCCCAGCAGGTTCATCCCTCCCCCCACTGCCATAATTTCTTACTTGAAGAGTTACAATAACCCCCTCATCTGCTTTCTCTTCGTCTATTATGATCTCAAATTTACCTCCATACAGATTGCAGAGTTATTGTCTAAAGCAGAAATCTGGCTAATAACATTCAGCTGGTAAATCTCTTTGGTCTATCTGTTGCTCATAGATTAATTGTTTTACTGTTTGGAATTCTAACAGATTCTTTGAAAAAACCCTTTGGCATAGGGAAAAATCAGGGATTGGGGTGGGTGGTAAAAAAAAGAATTTCTAGTTAATGGAATTAGAAGGCAGTGGGTTCAAGGTATTTATAATTCCCTCGTACATACAGCAGGATTGATCTCAATGCCAATATTAGGACTGAGCCATTAGGTGGAAGAAAAACTATTCCAGATATTTGAAGTAGTGACAAACTAATACACACATACAGGTGCACCACTTGTCACTTCTCCAAGGTGGTGAAAATTCTATTTTGTTAACCATATTTTTATAGTTTATTTGGCCCATCCTTTTCTTACTTTATTATGTTTTATAATAAATTTTCTTCAAATTTTCAATTTCTTTTTTATGTTGTTAGAAAATGGGTTTGTATGTATTATTATTTTGGAAAGACTCCAAATGATGAGGAAAATAGGATAAATTACATTTTCTTTGCTCTTCATCTTACAAATCTTCACTATGCTTCATTCAGAAATATTTTATTATTCTGACAGGACTATGTATTTTTAAAATCAAATGGATTATCATTTAGAGTCTTATATTACATAATTAAAATTCTGTATCTAGTTAAATTCCCATGATTCCTTTAGAATACACTGGACCTTTTGAGTTTTTTCATAATTAATGGTTGAGAAATAAGAAAAGATGCCAAGGTCAATCAGTGTTCAAAACATGAAGCCCAGGACTCTAGACTCATTTCCATTCTGGAAAACCATTATTAATAAAACACACACACACACACAATAAAAAGTCACAAAGAAGTAATACTTTCCCTTATTCTGGTCTGAGCACAATTCTTTTTATTTATTTATTTATTTTAATTTATTCATTTTAGAAAAGAGAGAGAGACACACACACACACACAAAGAAAGAGAGAGAGAGAAGGGGGAGGAGCAGGAAGCATCAACTCCCATATGTGCCTTGAGCAGGCAAGCCCAGGGTTTTGAACAGGTGACCTCAGTGTTCCAGATCAATGCTTGATCCACTGCGCCACCACAGGTCAGACTGAGCACAATTCTTGAATTGCTCACTAAAATGACAAAACTCCTTGTCATTGTCTAAAATAAAGAGGTCATAATTTAATTATTAAACATGCTTCCTTTTTCAATGATTTTTCTACTGTACCTCGGAAAAACAGATTATAACCTGAGTCAGAGTTGTTGTTGTTGTAGTTTGTTTTGCTCTAAAAGAAAAGAGGACAAGGGAGGATAAGGGTTTGGGGACACCAAAGTTATAAAACAAGAGTTTGACTCTAATAAATTTTTGTTAATTATCCAATACAATCTAAACTGCAAAATTAATAGTCTATTCAAGTGGAAGAGAAAACATAAATTGTAAAAAGAGAAAACATAGTTTTATATGCAAATGATAGAAACTTCCAGACAGAAACATTATTGAAATGATCAGGCTATGCTCTTTATAATTTAAGGTAAAAATTGTTTAAGAAAAAAATTAAGCAATTTTTATTCTCACTTCTTGGGGGCCCTGATCCCTTGCAACAACCTCCCCCACATCAAATGCTCAAATGCTAGAGTTGAAGTTTTTTTTTTTTTTAATAAACTCAAAAATTTACTCTGTTAGCAGTAGACAATGCTTTTTAATTAAAAAGAGAAAGAGTGAGAAAAGAAATGGGAAAATGTGGTTATAGCAATTACTCATTAATTTGCTTTTATACCGCTCGTGCCGTTCTGAAATCAAGGCTGCTCCTCGCTTTCCTTCACCGTGTGAATGTGCCGGGAGCAGCCTGCCTCTGCTGCCTGCCTCTGGGACCCTCCAGGCACATTTCCAGGCCTCTGAGATAATAACTATCTCCTCCTGCCACCTGCTTTCCTAGAAATAGAGAACAAGTTCCCCACCCCTAAATTGTTTCGTGCCTGTCTTTCCAAATTGCATAGAATGGGAAAATTCATCTATGCTCTAGTGACTCATGTTTTTCTTTTAAATATTCTCCCAAATGAAAATTAGATAGTTTACTTTTTTTTCAAGAATGTTTTGTGGAAATGTGTTTTGCATAAAATTAGCCTTAATTTCTTAACAAAGTAGTAAAAAACTATATGTGTAATTGTACTGTTGAGGGAAATATTAAGTGAAGCAAAAGATTTTACTAAAACCCTTTAACAAGAAGGATATTTCTAGAACATCTAACACAGAAATTTGCACATAAGACCACAGATAATAATGAGGTTCGTGGAGCCTGAAATCCGGGCCTTGGTAGAGGGGATCATGGCTCTGCAGTAATGCCCACGCTGCTGGGCACAGTCATGACTCCACCTGGAGAATGCACTTGTGAATCTAAATAATTATAGCAATATCTAATATTTAGTGTGAAGCTTTTCAATGTAACAAATATTTTTACATGTATTTGATCATTTAAATTTCAGAACATACAAAATTATCAGCGTCTAGTAAATGATTGAAGGAAATTTACTGAACTTAGCAAAGTGCTGGTTCTGAGCATCGCTGGATGCTGGTGGGACAACAGTGGTTCTGGCAGTTGCTGCTGGTCCGGCCCCATACAAAGTACTTCCAGAGAGGGTCTCCACAACCTGGCCACCCCCAGGATGGGAGGCATTGACATCGCCTCATTTTCAGCTAACAAAATGGGCTGTGTACTGAGGTCCAGACTCACCCGAGGTCACAGAAAGGTTGAGAGCACATTTCCATCCATTTTGGTTTCTGTTCTCCAGGGACACAGAGGGTAAAGCTTGGACATTCTGTCAGAAACACCTGAATTGGGATCTTTGAATCACAACTTTCAAACTTCATGATTCTGAGCAAGTAATATAAATTCTCTGAGCTTTGGTTATCAAGTAATATAAGTTTTCTGAGCTTTGACTATCTGTAAAAATAAAGACAATAGTCTCTCCTGTCCATATTTTTTGTAAAGTCTAAGAAAAAATTACAAAGTTCCTTGCATAAGTAAGAATAGATAAAAGATAGATAGAGATAGATAGATGATGATAGATAGATAGATGATAGATAGATAGATGATAGATAGATAGATAGATAGATAGATAGATAGATAGATAGATAGATAGATCAAAGTTCTTCACACAGTGTCTAGTAGACATAACAGTAGTGATCATTCCTGGAAATTTTATTAGGTACCCTACCAGACCATCTCATTTAATCTTCATAACCAACCGCCTAATGAGGCACATCAATTTTTACTGTCACTTTACAAATAAGGCCTGCACTTCCCAGACAAGAACACATGGAGCTGAAGTAATTTGTTCACATAGTTTCTACATGGTAGAGGCCAAGTTTCAATCCCATCAAATTTTGGTGCCCAAATGTGTGACTGCTACCATTTCACAGGGTCTGCGTGCAGACCGGTCTGGGGCAGACCCTGACTCTGGCGCTCAGTAGCTGCATAGCCATGATTAAGTTACTCACGGACCAGCTGAAGCTCCCTGTGCTCATCTGGGAACAGCAAAAAATGTGAAACCCACCTCATGTTATTGCAAGTCAAATGTAACAATGTACACAGAGTACTTAACATAGTGCCGTCTTATTGTATAAGCTTAATAAAAGTTGAAGATAATTAGTGAGATTGTCAATAATGAGCAATCAATAAAAGGTGGCGATTACTATTGCTGTTTTTTCACTACATCTCAAAATTAAGACATGCTCATCTAGGTTGTCCTGCCCTGTTTTAAAAAAACTAAAAGAAATGGAAGTTTTGACAATTTGAATCCAATTACACATAGTACATATGAACACAAGTTTTTAATATGATTTTTAAGTAGGGAGAAAATATAAGTTTATATTAAGAGTTAGCATATATATCTTGAATTCTAAGCTTAATCAAAATTATCATTCAGACATTAACAACACACTATATATATATATTTATTGTAATATATTTAAACAATATAGAAATATGTGAAATAAAAGATGACAGTCTCCTTAAGCCCTCCTCATCTATTTTTTCCTCCCTTCTCTAGAAATAAGTATTATTCATCATCGAGTATATGATTAAGTATAATTTTAGGGAAATTGGAACACTATTCTTTATAGCTTCAAAAAAACTTTTGCTAGATAACTTTAAAAGTGATTACTCAAGTGTAGCTAGCTAATTTTTCAGACACTGTGATATTCAGCCTCCTAGTGAGTTAAAAGAAGCACAGCAGACGCACTTAGAGATTTCATTTTTCTCAAAGATGTACAAAAAAAGTTACATTAGAGTTTCCCATTAAAGTGTTTCCAAAGGCATTCAGGAAGGCCCCTGTACAATTCAGATGTAATCAGTATTGTTTCAAATGGAATCCCTTTCAACATTATTCAAGTTAAGCCATTTCTATAATACCAGAGAAAAATGCCAAGATAAAGTCAGTAGTAATTGAGACTGGAACCCTGCCTCCTGTGTCCAAGTTCTGGTTGTCTTCCAATCATTCCACAAAGATGGACTTCTTAAAGGGGCTGCACCCAGAGAGCAAAAGGTAGAGCATAGGAGGTGGGTGTATTCAATATGAGAAGACTCATAGGTGGCAGGAAAGAACGTTATGCCCCACTCATCCATTTTTCTTTCCCTTCTCTAGTGAGAAGGGAGTTTGTAATATGGAATAAGGAAGCAGTGACTTTGAAGCTATACTACAAGAGGTCAAACAGCATTAGCAGGATAAAGGCTTGTTTGTAGTTTACACTTTCCATGCTAAATAATGTAGAAGAAGACCTGCTAGGAATGTATGGCTGCCCTTTGTTCATGGAGCCAGCCCCACAGTCAGTGTTACTGGAGAACTTTCAGAGCAGAGCTAGAGCCAAGAAGCTGGAGTGGAGGGCTGAAGGACAGAGGAGGTGGAAGCAAATGAAGGTGAAGGGACAAGAAGGAGGCAGAAATCCTGAAACAAGGAAAAAATCCTGAGATAAATACTCAGGGTCAGCTGCTGTTCTCTCGGAGAAGACCTGGCTTCTACCCCTTTCCAGACATTAACGAGCATCACTGAGGAGCTAACCTTATAGCATCCTTTACAATCATGCCACAAACAAAGGATGCTCTCTGCAGCCTGACCTTTAAACTGATATGGACAACTGATTCTTGTGTTGATAAAATGTAGTAATTCTCAGTAGAAGGGGTGGTTGAAATACTTGGAGGTATTAAAGAAGCAAGCAAATCTACAACCATTTGGACAAATGTTAGCTCTAAGGTTATGGTTTCTGTTAAACAAGGTACTCAATACTCACAAAAGATGAACTGTGTGTAAGACAGAACCAACTACATAAATAAAAGGCAAATGCATTGCTCATAGCTACCATCACTTAAATATATATAAATTGCCCCTCATTGCATGGGCATAAATTTGGTCTCTTTTAAACTGGGGATAGAGTGTGGATGTTCACTGAGACAGTGTATGTGTGCAGAGAGAATTAACATAGCAGGTTTAATGGCTGTCCTTTGAAAATCCCTCTGGCAAGGTTGGCTCTTGCCTGGTGTCTGGGAAGTGGGTTATTGGGGTCTTTCCTATTGTCTTTCCTAAATGACAAAAAAAAGAGGCTAGATGTACCTAAACAGTTTATACAAAAAACCAAACAACGTGGCTTATGCTGAACACCTGCTTTCCTCCTGGGAGTCTAAAATTCAGGGAGATTCTAGGCAGGGGGTACCTGTGAGACCAGCCCCTGATAAAAACCCTGGGCCTGAGTCTTTAACAAGATCCCCTGGTTGGCAGCATTTCACATGTGTGTCACGTCTCATTTCCGCCAGGAGTGCATTCAAACCCAGCTTGCGTGACTCCACCGGGAGACAGCTCTGGAAGCTTGCACCTGGTCTCCCCCTGATTTTGTCCATGACTTTTTGTGTTTGATGATTTGGCTTTTGTATTCTCTTGCAGCCAATCTTAGTCATGAGTACAGCTATATGCTGAGTCTTATTGGTGTGTCTGGTGAATAATCAAACTCGGGGACATTGACCCACTATGGCATTCAGCCTCTTTGGGAAGTAAAGTTTTACATTAGGCAGTGATATTTTTGGCACTGTATATAAAAAACATTTTGTGTTTCAGACAGGTTTGCTTTCTCCTTCATTTTCTCTTCTAAGAAGATGTGTCTCAACCTCTAACAGGTCCTGTGAAGGCTGTGTCCACAAGATATCTTTGGGCAGTTGGCCCTGCATCTCTGCACTAGCCAGAGCTAATTGGACTAAGGTGGACATCTAACCCAAGATGAGACGACCAAATTTTCTTCTTCCAAATTTGAATGAGAGTACTAAGAGACTGAGTCAGTTAGATATTGAAGATCAGAGAATCGATCATAAGGACCATTTTCTTTCTGCCTGCTTTTATGCTGTCTAAATAAAATTGTTCAGTTTTAGTATTTTTTCCTTAGGAAAACCATATGTTTCTTTGCTTGACAAAACTGTCCCACCTCATATTTGCCCTGCTTTAGTTTTCCTCACACATCATTGAAATTGCTTTATTAAAAGTGTCTTCCTTTATCTCCAGGAAGGCAGACCAGGGCCATGTCTAGGATGTTTGTCCCTTGCACCTTAAAGACCAAGCACTTGCCCAGTTCACATTAAGAACTAAATAAATATTTGTGGTATAGGTTACCGGTGGAATGGTAACCAGTTGTGTCCAATGGACCAAGCTACATCTTAAAATTAACCATAAAATGTATCTAAATATTTTGCTTATAAATGTGAGTGTAGGGTGGAATCAGGCACATATCTTTAAAGAGGGAGATTGGAAACTGCAGGAGTAGTACATGGACACTAGGGCCTATGTATTCCCATTAGAGGATTCAAACTTTCAATAATGTGGAAACCCAGAACACAGACTTCTAACATCACTCAGAGGGGTGGACCAACTACATTATGTAAACATTTCACTGAAGATCTTTAACCTGTAGTTATGTTCCTATCTCAGGTTATTTTAGCTCTTTTTGCAGTTTGTTTTCTCATTCAACAACATTTATTTGGTTTCTGTTATGAACAGGAGCTGTTCTGCACTCTGGGGATATAGTAATAAACAAGATACAGTCTTCCTGAACCTAATGAGGCTCACTCTCTAGTGGGCAAGACAGAAGCAGGAACACAAAGCAGAAAAAGAAATGTATAAAGACTATAAAATAGTGTGATGTGAAAAAAAAATTATGAGTTCTAATAACAGAGCTACCAAACACCAACTTTGTGCTATGTGTAAAGAATGAAGTGGAGAAGTCGATGTCCATCTTAGTGTCACTGTGACCATCTTTCACTGTGGTATTTATAATATAGTTTTATAGCTTCTACAGTCATGCAGAACAGCAAATTATACTGCGACCATAGTCAAAATTAAGTTTGCTCATGCTGCGATTGTTTATCTTCTTAAACAGTTGCTTAAATATTAATTGATGGTGAGGGATCAGAATGCAGAGTCATTTTGCCAGACTTCAGGGAGAACAGCTAATTTAATAGCAATTGACCATCTAGTATAATTAAGTTTGATTTTCTATTCTAAACCGTTAGCCAAATGATGCCTTCCTTTACCACATCCAATGATTTGTGTCTACCAAACCTTGTTTATCACTTTGTGAGCTTACTGAATTATTTTTTGTTAAGTTTATTGACATAACCTTTCCCAATCATGAATACGGTCAGTTACAATTATGTAGAATTTTTTGTTATAGAGTTTTAAAGTTTTAGCTTGCATTAAATTATAAAATCAATATGTCAACAATAATATCATACAATGTCTTATTTCCATGAACATGGAATTTTCATGAAAATGGGAATATATTGTCCTAAGTCAGTTTTTTCTCTGTTTTAGTATATTTTTAAAGAATGGCTTCCCAGACTTACAATTCTTACCTAGTTTTCCTTGCTGCAAAATGAGTGTAAGGGTGGGAAACAAAAGGGATCACTTTCCCTTCCATCTTGCAGCAGTATGCCTTTTACTTTATGTCCACAGATGTCCCTTTACATGGATGGACTCCTTAGTAATCTTTAATTGATAAAAGAAGAGTGACCCTCTCAATTTTTTAATTGTGTTTGTCACCTATAATATTTGACCAGCCTTGTAACTTACACCAACACCATTTTCTACTCAAATCTGCCCTACTGTTGCAGTGCGCATAAGAACTTGTAAATGTTTTTTTAACATGTTTGGAAATTAATTCCAGTGTGCCACATTACAATACTAGAATTATCTTTGCTTCTTCCCTTCCTCTGCTCTTTCTTCAGTTGCCACATTCTGTTTCCTCCCGGGTTTCTCAGTTGTTTTTCCTTGTTTTTGTTCTTAGTGTTTCTCCTGCTCCTCCACCTCACCCAACATTGTCTCATGTTGCTTCCAAACTCCTCACTCTGACTTCATTCACTCCTTCATCAGTCCGCATGATCGGAGGGGATGGGAGTGGGGGCAGTGAAGAAGGAGGCAGTGGAATGTTGCCCTTCATTACACCAAGGAGTTATCTGAGAATTTAGACAGAGGTAGGACTTTGAAACACATTGAGAAATTAGATATCCTCTTCAGATGTTAATAAGAAAATATGTGGCTGATGAAGTGGCCATAGATGCCCTTTTTTCAGTCCTTACTGTCATCTTCACTCTCTAGGTTGCAAAGTTCCAGTAAAGACTAAGATGCTCAAGTCTGAAGCACAAACACTACTGCCAAAAAGATTATGCTAATATCACTAGGGACAAAAAAGAGATCTATTGAGAGATCTTTACAGACTCAGGAGGAGAGAGGTACTATATCATTAATTCTAATTCAGATTGCTCCAAATTCAACATTGTTATTAAAATTTATTTTACATCTTTACAATATACAGTGCTCCCAAAGTTAAAGAAAAATACGGCTATAATTATTCTCAAACATCTGGAAATTATTATGTTAAGTGAAATAAGCCAGGCAGAAAAAGAAAAATATCATATGACCTCACTCATTTGAGGAATCCAATGAACAATGTGAACTGAGGAACAGAATTGAGACAGAGGAGGGATCAAAGGGACCAGACGAAAAGAGGACAGAGGGAAAGGGGATGATAGGAGGGGATAAATCTGAAGGGAAGGGGGGAGGGCACTATAAGGAGGGAGGCAAGGGAGATGTTGAGGGGAATATGGGGGAAGGGGATACATTTGGGGTGACCCTAGAATCTATGTAAACACAATAAATTAAAATCAATAAAAATAGAAGAGATGTTGTTATATAAAAGCAAAAATGGGAAATAGAAATGTAATTATTAGCCTTTTATTTTCACAGCAAATTATTAAACTTTTAACCTGATTAGTTTTCTAAAATATTTAAATACAGACTTAACATAGTTAAATACTAGATTAAAGACCCATGGTCTTCAACTGTCCAATCAACAGCTATAAATCAAAGTACAGTATAAATGATTCATGGTATTTTTTGAAGTAACTAGTACCTATATTTAAAGAATGATGTGAGAGTTGTAGATAAATCAAATAACAATATTTTAATTGTGTAATAAGAATCTGGTAATGTCTATAAAAGATATTTGCAAAATTAAAAAAATAATAATTATTATTCTCAAACATCAAGGGACTAATTATGAGGTTTTTTATTTTGATTTTTCAGGCCAATTGTTCAACCTATTTTTGTTCATGTGACTATTTCTACACACCTCATAGAAAGAGAGAAAGTAGCCTGGCTAGCTGACTCAGTGGTAGAGCATCAGCCTGTTTTGTGGATATCCTGGGTTTGAATCCCAGTCAGGGCACACAGGAGAAGAGCTGCTTTTCCACCCCTCCCCTTCTTGCTTCACTCTCTCTTCCCCTCCTGTAGTCATGGCTTTATTGGAGCAAGTTGGCTCCAGGTGCTGAGGATAGCTCCATGACCTTTGCCTCAGGTGCTAAGAAGAGCTCAGTTGTTGAGCAATGAAACATTGCCCCAGATGGGCAGAGCATCATCCCCTAGTGAGCTTGCTGGGTGGATCCTCTTTGGGGCGCATGGAGGAGTTTGTCTCTCTGCCTCCCCTCCTTTCACTGAAAAAAAGAAAAAAAAAGAAGGGAAGCAGAGAAATGAATGGATAACTTAAAAGGTTTACTGGGGATATAAATGAAAATATATTGTTAAATTAATATTTGAAATAATCTGCAGTTTGTATTACTCATGCCTTATTAATAATCTCCATTATTATGGGTAATTAAACACTGGTTCTAAGTAATGTCATAGAATAACATTGATATAATCAGGTAGTTGGCCTACTCTTTGATTTGTAGTGTGGTTCTGTGTAAATCATTTTCCATCTACTATTTTCCTATAACATTAAAAATAAAATTAATCTCTTTAATGTGAGTCCTCTTTTATGGATTTAAATATTTAGAAAATATTAAAATGGAACTTGAGTAATTTAAATTTTTTTACTTTTTTAGAATGTCAGCGTAAGAGATGTAAACTGAAGAGTAACAAATACAGGATGGGTCTTATAACTTTCTCAATGATAGGAATAAATTCAGTGCAGTTAAATAACATAGTAATGGATGGGGGAAGTTTCCTTTTACAGCCTCACCATCACTTGCATAGAAGAGCTGAGAGGTCCTCCCCTACCATGGGAAGAAAACTTATTCATGTCTTTTGCCATTGGAGTTGGAGCTATCCACACGGAGTGCTTACCAAGCCAAACTGAAGGCAGAGGTAGGCACTATTCCTGCTGGGTAGTCAATGGACAAGATTCAATCATCTGTAGACAGATGGCTATGACACATGTTCTTAACAGAGCTCTTTAGTACAGGCAATGTGTGGAACTCACTGGAATGAATATTGCTATAGATTGAATATTTGTGCCTCCCACAAATTCATATGCTGAAGCCATAACCCCCAATATGACCATATTGGGTGATGGATTCTATAAGGAGGAAGTAAGGTTAAATGAGGTTATAAAGATGGAACTATATTAGTCTGTTCAGACTGCTATAACAAAATACCACAACTGGATGTTTAGACAACACCCAGTATTTCTTACAGTTCTGGAGTCTGAGAAGTCCATGATCGACGTTTAAGCTGATACGGTTTCTGGTAAGGCTCCCTTCTTGGCTAATAGACAATCACCTGTTCTCTGTGTCATCTCATTGAAAAGACAGAGAAAGAGAACTCTGGTGTCTCTTACTCTTCATATAAGGGTACCACAGAATTAGATTAAGGCCTTATCTCCAAACACAGTTACACTGGAGGTGGAGGTTACAGTTTCAATTTATAACTTAAGAGGAGACAAAATTCGGCTCATAGCAGGTCTTGGTCCAACAGCATTAATGTCTTTATAAAAGTGAAGCCACAGAACCTTACATCCCAGATCATTTGCGTGCTGTCAGGACATAGTGAGAAGGCACCATCTGCATGCCAGGAAGAGGACCCTCACCAGAAATCAAATGGGCAGGACCCTTGATCTTAGAATTCTAGCCTCAGAATTGTGAGAATTAAATGTCTGTTGTTTAAGCCAGGAAGTCTGTGGTAGTTTGTTTTGGTAGCCTGAGCAGTCTAAGACAGATACAGAGTAATTCTTGGTGTTGCCCTAGCATCCACACATTGCTCAGGTGCTACCTATTGATTAAGTCTCCTGGGCAGAGCTGGGCAGTCTCTGCTACCTGATGCCCCTCACAGTCCCTGAGTCACCCTTATCTTGTTTCTTTCATCTCCCAGCCCTAGCAGACTGGCCAACACTAATTCCCCCCTCTATTTATTATCCTTACAATCATTTGTTTCAAGCTGTGTGTTGCACCGGCTTCTTTTGGTTAACACATACCTCTTTTCTCTAAAATGACACTATTTTTTGTCATTTGAAATATCTCTGATATATAGTGCTTCTGATATGGATATCAACTCTTTCTTTTTGCATTTCTGCTATAACAGATCTGTTCCTTCCTAAGCAAATGTGAGTTATGGCTACAAAGGGAAAGTGTCACAGCCAAGAACCTATAAATAAAAATGGCACTTATCTATATTTTAAGATATTTTTCTCCTTTCTATCAATACTAAATGATTTTTTAAAATATCTGATTTATAAAATATACAAGTGTGTAAAAAATATTCTATAAATGCAATATAACCAGTGTTGTAGAAGAAAGTCAATTATACTCTGAAATAAGAAACTAATTAAAACCAGACAACTTGGGAAATTTTGTATAGAAAATCAGTTATTTAACTTAAAACTTGAAGGGTGAATGTGAGTTTGAATATAGAGCATGAGAAAATAAGGCATTCAAATTGGCAGGAGAAGAAAACAAATATAAGAAAAAAATGAAAGGAGCAAAAACTAGTCTTAAATATTTTTGCAAAATTATTTTTATAACTTTGCCCATTACAAATATGATGTATTTAAAAACAGCTTTATCTAACTCTACTTGCAAACAGTCTGCTAGTTACTATCTATATTACCACTTACTCTTGGAAGTTTAAAGAAAGTTCTTTATTATTTAAAACATTCCTTTTTTTTCAAGCATTTCATTAACCCATATTTTCTTTTCTCACATACTCAACAAATAAGTGTAAAATTTGACTTTCCTAACAGAGAAATGGTTTCCTATGCACTCAAGAAACTCTACCACCTACTTCTGTCAGTGAAGGGAGTCTTTGCCATCAGTTTTGCTGAAATAGAGTTTAAAACCTTTTTGATTCAAAGACTAAAAAGTCTCAGTCAAGTTGCCTTCCGTAATGGGAACAGGAAGATGGTTAATGCATGTGCACAAGACCAGAGAAACCCAAAACAGCAAGGTCTTGGAGCAGGCAAGTCACTGTCCACTCTACAGCTCTCCCAGCAGCCCAGCTTCACCCCAAGGGACAGGCGCCCAGGCTTCAACCTCTATCCACTACCTCCATCTGATTTTCACAGTTCCGTCTTCCTCGTAACTCCGGCTTCCACACTATTGCTTCTCCAGCCTCTGTCTAATCATGACCTGTTAACTCCAACAATCAGCGCTCACTTCAATTTGAAATTTTAATTTGGCCCTGCCAGGATAGCTCAGTTGGTTAGAACATGATCCCAAAGCACAGAGGATCCCCGATTGATAGCCGGTCAGGACACATACAGGAACAGCTTGATGTTCTTCTCTCTCTCTCTCTCTCTCTCTCTCTCTCTCTCTCTCTCCTGCTCTCACTAAAATCAATGAATAAAAATACTTTAAAAAATTTTAATTTGAAAATTTGACAGAGACTATCTAACTGGCTTTACTTATCATTTTGTATCAGACCCATCTTGTTTACCATCCACACTATGGACTGCTGACCTTGTGTCAGAAGTACATTTTGGGTACAAACAACTTGACTTGTGGGAGGTGGGAGACAAAGGTCCCCTGGCCTTTCCAGGGCCTTCTCTTTAGCAGGAACTTGGAGAGATGATTTCACTTAGAATGGAGCATAGTCTGAAAAGCGTCATGATTGACATCTTAGGTACAAGTACTGAAATTCTGAGGAATTAATAGTGAAACATAAGTTTACTGACTCCCAGATCTGGCTAAGTTAAAAAAAAAGCCAGAAAGTTCTAAAAAAAAACAACAACCTGTAAATAAGTTATTTACATGCAAACACACACCACACTATCATAACATCATGACCTGTTTCAAAGTTAAGGTTTCTTAAATTTAAATAAGAAGTTGATCTAGCGTTGGTATTGTTTCTTTTTATCTACATTTATGTGTAAGTCTCAGCAGATACAGAGAGAGAGAAAGGGAATATACGGGGGATGGGGGTATGTAACTGTGCTCTTTGTTTAAGTCACAATCTGCTTTGCTTTTTAAAAAATTTTAAGGAAGGATTGCTCAAATTCTCTATAGTTCCCATCTTTATGCAAGGCATAATATAAAGTGTTATAGACTAAATGTTTGTTTCCCTATAAAATTTATATTTTAAATTCTAATTCCCAAATTTGGATATGGGGCCTTTGGAATTAGCACCCTTATAAAAGAGACTCTAAGACGCTCCCTTGTCCCTCTGCCATGTGGGGACACAGCCATCTGTGAATCAGAAAGTCAGCTCTCACCAGACTCGGAATTTGCCAGCACCTTGCTCTTGGCTTTTCCAGCCTTCGGAACTGTCAGAAATAGTACACGGTGCTGTTCTAGCAGCCAAAACTGACTAAGACATGAAGTAAGCGTACCAAATATTAGATTATAGTCATCCCAGAGTTTGGCTGATTTTTCCTTTCTGATGATTTGAAATGGAAATTTAAGAGGTAGAACAAATACATTATATATAGAAAGCCTTATATTTAACTTTCATTTTAAAAGTTTTGCATTGTTGTGTAGTTATGAGTAAAGTCAAAACAGAATTGCATTTGGAATCAAGATTTGTGAGTTCTTGCCCTAATTTTGCCAAAACCACTCTGTCTGTCACTCCTCGAGCTATTGTTCCCTCAACTCTGTAACGAAGGGGTTGGACCAGCACCAAGAGGAGACAAAGTGAACAAAGGGTCTGAGTTGGTACATCACCATCCCTCTCGTGTAGCTCATTTCACTCCTGCATAAATTGTGAAGCAGAAGAAGGCTTAGTTCCCAGAAATCTAGGAATTATTTTATTGCTTAATTTTTTAAACCAACACTGACTTTTGCTAAATAACTGCCAGTCATAAAAGCTATTTACTGTATTATTCCATTTATAAGCCATTCTAAGAAAGGCCAAAATGTAGTAATAGAAAATAGATCAGTGGTATCTAGTAGGTTAGGGACTGAGAGATATTTAACTACAAATTAAAAAGCAAAAAGGAATTGTTGGGGGAGAATGAACTTTTTTCTATCTTTATGGTTGATATGTTACAATTACTTGACTCTACATTTGTCAAAACCCACAGACACATACCTCAATAAAGTAAAGTATGTAAAGTATAAAATAAAATTTAAAAACCCATCACTGATAGATATTTAATCATATATAAATGCTAATGTGTTAAAGTTATTAACTACTCACTTTTGATACATAGTGCTGTGCTTTCAGTGATAACACAACTATTTTTTCTTTATCATCAGCCAGATGGTTTTATCTATAGTGCCCTTCTATGCTCCCAACACTGACCTATTTCTAAGACAGAATTTAGAATTCCTGCTGTTCAAGATAATGAAGTGGAAACATTTCACTTCACTGGTGCGAGTCTGGCTAGCCAATGAGCATGGCTGTAGACTGCCAGCAATGACACGATAACCTCAAGTGCCACAATTTTCCACTTGGGCACAGATTGAATGTTGTGATTATTTCTGCTGGTGAAAGTTGGTGGTTAGCATGCAAAGAGAAGCAAAAAATAACTTATAAAAAGAAATTTTTTTAGCACAATCAAAGTAAGAAGATAGACTTACAAGAACACAGAATATAAAACTTACTTTGGAATATTGACATTGTTAGTTTAAAATTTCCAGAGCCATTTTGGCATGGTACAGATAGTGGATGTTGATTATTATGGGGAAATTTAACCTCTCCCTAGGAAAACAAATGTTAAGATGTGTCTATATTTCATAATCTATTGTTATATGTTGAGGCTCCTGTCATCCAGCCATTATTTCGTGCTGTATTCGCCACGTGGCGTTCTTCCATATACAGTCACATACAGGCGTTCTTCCATATACTGCATAACAATGTTTTGATCAACGAGGCCAGATATATGATGATGGTCCTATAGGATTATAATGGAGCCTAGTGAAATTGTATCTGTCCTAACTTCATAGTGCAATGCTTTACTCCCGTGTGTATAGTGGCTCTCTAAACAAATTTACTGCCCTGCCAGCTTTATAAATTATAACACATATAATTATGTGCAATACATAATACTTGATAACAATAATAAATGACTGTTGCTGGTTTATGTATTTACTATACTCTTTATCATTATTTTAGCATATATTCTTTCTGCTTATAAAAAATGTTTGCCTCATACAGCTTGTGTTTATGGTGTGTCTTGATTGCATTATTTTCTCTAGTTCTTGATTTACTCTTGAATTGTTTTGTACAGCTACACTAGGCTATACTGCACAGCCTAGGCGTGTAGTAGTGTGAGTGCACTCTATGATGTTCCCACAAAGTTGCTGAAGAACACATTTTTCAGAACAGCTCCCCATCACTAAGCAGCACATGACTGTCATAAGCCTGTGATGTTTGCCAATGTGTGATTAAACCATGCTGAAACTTTTATACTGATATATCATGAAATTTTCTGTTGAAGATCTAGTAAATTAAATCAATAAGAACAAACAGGGCCTGACCTGTGGTGGCGCAGTGGATAAAGCGTCGACCTGGAAATGCTGAGGTCGCCGGTTCGAAACCCTGGGATTGCCTGGTCAAGGCACATATGGGAGTTGATGCTTCCAGCTCCTCCCCCCTTCTCTCTCTCTGTCTCTCCTCTCTCTCTCCCTCTGTCTCTCCTTCTCCTCTCTAAAATAAATAATAAAAAAAATTTTTTTAAAAAGAACAAACAGAATAAGAAGTCTCAACTCAAGTACTGATTGTTTATAATTCTTGAGATAAATCCCTAAATTTCTGAAACTAATTTTCTTAACCATTAAAAATTGAAGAAAATAATAATTCTTCAAAATGGTTTTGGATGTAAATTAAAATAAACAAACATCATACAAGTGTCAGCTGTTATTGTTGTCACCATTATAATGGGTATCAAGATGGGGATGCAAGAGGTGAAGGTAGAAGAGTCAGTCCAATAAAGAAATAAAGTAAACTTTCTTCCATCTCTTCAACTTGACACTTAGAGTTTGAAAGAGTTGACCACACTTGCAATACTCCACTGTCCCTCTTACTTCCCATTCTGACTTCCTGCACTCCGATTTAGACCCAAAGGCTGCATATCTGAGCTACTGCAGTAACACCAGCTTTTTCAGCTGTTCTCCCTGTAACCCTCAAATCACCTTTTTGAAAGCCTGATATTTATCATTTCTCTGACATCCTGGTTAGAAGCTTGCTTAGATATCACTTTGCCTTCCCAGAATAATGTTCAAGCATTCTCCTAAGTCATTTTGTAAAATCAAGCAGCCTAAGTTCCATAAAAGTTGTTTTTATTTACTCTCATGTGATAGATTAGTCAACAATCGGAATTATTTCTATCTCTCAGGGTCCCTTGAATTCTTTTGGTACAGAATATACATAAAATTAATAGGTATTCCAGCAGTGCTTCAGGCCAGTGCTGAGAATTTAAATCTAATTTCCATACCCTGTCTTCTCATTGGCCCTTCACAGAAGCATTGCTCTGAGGAAAACAACAGTAGTGATTTAATATATCCTAAGGGCATTTCTACTCAAGTAATTTCTTATAATACTCACCAAATTCAAGATGAGGCATTAATTTTTTAATCCTACCTGGGACAACTGGGCACTTTCTTTTCAAGAAGAAATTAAGAGAACTTTAAATGCAGGAATTATCTTTTACTTCCTAACAATGTACTCTTTTTCTAGAAAATAAGCATGTTTAGTAGATAACAAAAAATTAAGAGCATTATTAAACCCTAACTAAAAAATGTATCCCTTTTGCAATTGCCATGATAAAAATTTGTTTTCTAAAAGTGATAATTTAGGAGCATTTTTCTTCTTCTGCATTTCTGAAAACAACCTCTTAAAGCAATTTTCTGGACAAAATGAAGTTGAGTATCCATCTCCTCTCATTTTGACAGTCACATTAATCGAAAATGGCAGTGCTTACTAACCCTCTGGCCTCTCTCAGAGCTGTTCTTTCTGAATCAATTGTGATTTACGAGTAGAGCACTATTCTGATTTTTCTCTCTTCTGTTGTCTGTTTACTTTTTCAGCACTAGTGAAGGTCTTACTTAGTGGGAGATAACGCTGCCTCAGACAGCTACGAAAACTAAAATCATTCAGCATTAATATCATGACACATAACTCTAACTTTTCTTCTTTCCCACGAAATGCAGGAGATTATAAAGAAAAAAAGCAATTTTTAGTTTCTCTCTTCAATGTGCTTCTTTTATAGATTTAGATGATACCTTGACTAAAGCTTTATCTACAATACATATTAGAGAAAATAATTTCCCCTTTAAGGATGTTGTGACTCTTTAAAATAAGTCATTGTCTAATTATATATGAGTAGGTTTAGGAAAGCACAGCTGGCCTTATGATGAATTTGGTCTTTCGTTTCTTGCTTGTTTTTAAATGATTTTCATTCAACTGATGGCATTTTATAGCATAGCATGGGGAAAGGTGATTAGTATTGTGTTTCTTGCTGTGCTAGAATTGGTTGAAAAGTGTTTTCATGGGTGAAGACTAAATGTGATGGATCAGCTCAGGTTCTCTTGAAAAAAACACTAAAGCAGAATTAATTAGACACACATGACATTTATGGGAGGGATATCTGAGAAGGGGCAAGAGGAAATGAGTAGATAAGGAGAGTTACGTGGGTCTGACACCCATAAAAGGAGAGAGAGAAGAAAGTAGAGTAGGTCAAAGAAACATTGGATACAGGGCTTCCCTGAGAAGGTGTCAGCCAGGCTGATGGGAAGTCCCTGGGCAAAGAATGCCAATAAGAAAGGCCCTAAGTCAGAAGGCCAAGACACGCCTATAGTATCCCATCTTGCTTAGGCATTTGCTGGGAGTATCCAAGAATACATGGCTTTATCTTGAACACCATAGTGGATTTGAAGGTATGAGAGCCAATAAGGTACCTTCAACAAATTCTTTTGAAGAGAGAACTGATTGTTTTTCTTCTTCCTGAATGGCAGCAGAAAGGAGATTGGAAAGAGGGGAGCTGATAATCATTACAAAATTGAACAGTACTATCTATCAGGCCAGGGTAATAAAAAAAAAAATAGAAGGTAAGTGCATTGTAGTTTTGTCAAAGCATTATAAATAATCTGACAAGGCAAAATCTACTCATCACAAACACCTCAGCTTGTTTTCACTGATGTTGAACTATCCATTCCAACTGTCACAGACATGAGTAATATGTAATATAGCTGAGTTATATGCTTAGCAAAAGGGCCAGATACACAATGTAGGAGAAGCTGTCGGGGAGCTTCATCATAGTCCCTTTTCCCAGGCACCCACAAAGCAGGATAGAAATGACTTCACCTAAAAAACGTGCCAGAAGAGGTTAGAGAAGTGGAGTCATTAGGGAAATATAAAGAACTAAAGGGATATTGCAGAAGAAACCTTTGCTAAACATTGAAGATTGGGCACAGGAATTAAATTAGTAAGTTTCCTCTTAAATCATGGACTGCCCACTTATAATTTTAAGATTCTCTTTTACTCTACACTGGCCTAAGGTTCTGGTGCAATGGGATTCAAGTTACATTCTATAAAATCAAGTAGTTAAAGATAACAGAAGTTTTAAACAAAAACACGGGACTTCAATTACCTCCTAAAGTGGCATAACTGAAGGAATTCAATTTATTTTCTAAGTATTCAGTATGAAAAGAAGAAAGAAAACATCTCAGTGGTGAAGGCTAAAGTAAGTTCATTAAGTGACTAACAAGGGCAATGTAATTATATCCAGTTGCTAATTTTACAAAAGAACATCGGAAAGATCTACACATAAAATTAATGCTTTAATAAACTTAAAACACAAATATAATGGACCTTAATCTATTTAATTTAAATCAAACATATTATAGTAAGACCAATATAAAACAGAACAGCAAAGGAAGCAAGTTACTTAATAGAAGAAAAATCTCTACCAGATATTTTTCAACTTTTATTATTATACTAGAGATGAAACAAAAGGACACCATTGGTTTGAATAAGGGAATTGCCATCCTGCTGGTTTAATATTGTAGCATAGCACCTTTTTACAATGATACAAACTGAGATTTTTACATAACATTAACTCAAATTAATGTGGTTTAATTTTTTATTTCCTATTAAATTAAAAAGAAGGAAAAATATCAATGAAAAGAAATTTATGAGCCTGACCTGTGGTGGCGCAGTGGATAAAGCGTCAACCTGGAAACGCTGAGGTTGCCGGTTCAAAACCCTGGGCTTGCCTGGTCAAGGCACATATGGGAGTTGATGCTTCCTGCTCCTCCCCCCTTCTCTCTCTCTCTCTCTCTCTCTCTCTCTCCTCTCTCCTCTCTATAATGAATAAATAAAATCTTAAAAAAATAGTTTCTTCCTTTTAAAAAAAAAAAAAAGAAATTTATGATTATACAAATCACAAATGTGAATCACTGCAGTAAAAGATCAGAAAGCCACTTAGAAGAAATATAAATGATTGCATTATGTCTTTAAGTTAAAATATAGCTCTTCCCCTTCATTCGGTTATATTCTGTGTCCTATGTATAACATGCTTTATATAACACAATTTACTTTTATTTAACAGAGTAAGTCCTGGCCCTGGCTGGTTGGCTCAGTGGTAGAGCATCAGCCTGGCATGCAGGAGTTCTGGGTTCGATTCCAGCCAGGCCAGGGCACACAGGAGAGGAGCCCATCTGCTTCTCCACCCCTCCTCCTCTCCTTCCTCTCTGTCTCTCTCTTCCCCTCCCACAGCCGCAGCCGCAGCCGAGGCTCCATTGGAGCAAAAGTTGGCCCCAGGCGCCGAGGATGGCTCTGTGGCCTCTGCCTCAGGTGCTAGAGTGGCTCTGGTTGCGACTGAGCAACACCCCAGATGGGCAGAGCATCGCCCCCTGGTGGGCATGCCGGGTGGATCCTGGTCGGGTGCATGCGGGAGTCTGTCTGACTGCCTCCCTGTTTCCAACTTCAGAAAAATACAAAAAAAAAACAAAAACAAAAACAAAAAAAACCCCACACAAACAGAGTAGGTCCTTTGAAATGTTATCAGCTCAAAAACACTTAAGGTGAACTAAACAGAATAACAGTAAATAGCTGTTAGATATTTCATTTTTCTAAAAGAGTCATTATAAACTTCTAAAAAAAAGTGCGTTAGAACTTTGAGTGGGTGTTGAAGAATTTAGTATTAGTTGCTTTAGATTTCCGTGAGGTGGCAAAGCCCACTTCAGCCGAGGTGGAAGAAATGAAGGTGCTGGAGGAAGTTCGGATCGGCTCCCAGGGCATGTCTCCTTTCCTGGACAGAGGTGTCACTTTTAATTTCAACCTCACTTGGAAATGCCCATTCCATATTTTTTTTTTTACCAATTTTTCTATTATTACTTCAATATTTCTGCCAAAAGGGAATAATAATAGAAGAAAAGTATTGAAATTGATATTTTAGGTACATAAATCTCCATTACCAGGTAGATATTTTGCTAGTATCAGAAGAAATGTAAGCTTCTCAGATTAAAAAAATAAAAATTCAATTTGATTAGCAAAAAAAAATAATAATAATAACCTTATATTTTTTGTGCAAACTCCCAATGTTTAACAACAGTTAGAATTTAAACTGTGGTGCAGAGCAGAATTAAGCTGATTTTCTTACTATAATTTGAGTAAACTACTGACCTACCACATGGGCTGACGGCATGCGGCCCCCTGAGGCCATTTATCCAGCCCCCTGCCGCACTTCTGGAAGGGGCTCCTCTTTCATTGGTGGTCAGTGAGAGGAGCACTGTATGTGGCGGCCCTTCAACGTTCTGAGGGACAGTGAACTGGCCCCCTGTGTAAAAAGTTTGGGAACCCTGAAGTGATGTGATGTTCAAATGGCATAGTTTCTGCGGGTCCCTAGCTCAACAGCTAGCACACAGTTCTTTCTTCTCAGATTGACCCTTTTACTCTCCCTTGGGTTGTCACTGCCCTAAATGACAGAAAAGTGTGGAGGAGCCAGAGTTCTCTCCTAAGAGGAAACTTTCAGAGATGCAGGCAAATTTTTTTTCCAATTTTACTACTGCCTGGAATCTCCTTATATCCATCTTTTTAAAACAATAGTTCTCACAATTTAGGACACATAAGAACCACATGAGGATCTGTTAAAATGCACTTTCTAGGGTCTGTGAACACATGCACGTGCACACTCTCTTAGGGCTTCTCATCAAAGAACACCTAGGGGTGGTCCAAGAAGCTAGAACTTTGGGGGTGGTCATACACATTTGTTCTGGATCTGAACTTCTCAAACTTCAAGCTTGTCTTGAACACAGGCTTCAAAATGGACCATTGGGGAAATTCCCCAATTTATATGAGAAGATCGCAAGAGAGCATTGTTTGGATTTCCAGTTTCCAGACTCAAATAAATTATATTGCAAGAGATGGCAGGTGTGACATCAGAGTTACCCCTGGTAATTATTTGAAAAGAATGAAGCCTAGGAAAGATGCCAAGACTGGAGGAAAACAAATGTCTACACATTTAAGAGGAAAAGTAAAGCATAGAAATAGAAAGTACAGGTGGATGATTTTAGCATGCAATTTTTAAAAATGATCATTAAACAAATGTTTGTAAGTAGTTAAAGAGACTGTGGAATGAACATGAGTTCATTAAGGAAATTATGCAAAATAGTCTCTTTTTTTTTTTCTAAATGAGAAAAGCAGGAAGGGAATAAGTTCTATTTCTGGCAGCATGGCGAACTACATGAATAGAAAATTCTTTCTAGGATAAAATGCCTAAAATACTTATTTAGTTTAAACATGAGAAACTATCTTTCCCAAGCTTGGTTGAGCTGAGGATAAAGGGAATCAAGCAATGTGAATCAGAAGGCAGGATTGCACACAGCTCTGCAGGATAACAGCTGTGCTTGTCCAAGAACACCTGCCTGTGTTTGGTGGCCTACACCTGACAAGGCACCCAGACAAGCCAGAGACATGAGCATGGAGGGAGGTCTGATCCAATAGTCTATATCCTGCCTTGGGACTCTGGAAGAGGCAGAAAAGTCTTCCTGAACTTTTAGTCACAGGCTAGTATGTGCACAGTCTGTGGCCAAATTCCCACCTACTTGTGGAAAGTCAGCAATATGTAAATCTAGTTTAAAGCCGCCCCGGTTTGGTAGTATCCCCAGGTGCTGATATAGCACAACACTTCTCCCTGGGAACACTTTAAAAATGAAGCACGGAAATTCTCAAAGATGATGATCCACGAACACAATGCAATATTGAAAAAGATACTTAAAACAGCATTAGATTTGCGGTCTTAGAATAAATTCAGCAAACAATATTCAAGTACTTTATGGGTAAAAGTATATATATATATAACTGTGGGGCAGCTGTGTTAGGTTTGCTCACGGGTTTACCAGCTGCAAGCACTTTGCTTGATTAGTGCGTGAGCACATGGCAGAGGCACGTGAACATAGCCTATATAAGGCTGTGGGTGCTTCCTCTGGATCAGAGGTAGTTAACCTTTTTATACCTACCACCCACTTTTGTATCTCTGTTAGTAGTAAAATTTTCTAACCGCCCATCGGTTCCACAGTAGTGGTGATTTATAAAGTACAGAAGTAACTTTACTTTATAAAATTTATAAAGCAGAGTTACAGCAAGTTAAAGCATATAATAATAATTACTTACCAAGTACTTTATGTCGGATTTTCGCTAAGTTTGGCAGAATAAATCTTTATAAAACAACTTACTATAGTTAAATCTATCTTTTTATTTATATTTTGGTTGCTCTGCTACTGCCCACCATGAAAGCTGGAACGCCCACTAGTGGGCGGTAGGGACCAGGTTGACTATCACTGCAGTAGTGATTCTCCCAGATCGCTCTCCCACCATGCCTCCATGAAGTTGGTTTTCCTTGCTCCCTTGCCCTTACTATGAATAGCAGATTTTTGTTTGTTTATTAGCTCCCTTTTGTTGTTTATTTGCCTGTCTTTGTGAGCCTCCAATAAACAGGTATGGTCTGATGCTTTCCCCCTCCACAGTTTCTCTTTTGTTTGCCCAAATCCAAGGTGAACCTGCCTGGCCTCGGCCACTGGCATTATAATAACTTTCTTAAAAGGCATCTGAAGACATTTTTTATTCATTAATAGGGAGACTCAATATTGTAAGGATGTTAGTACTTCCAAAAGTGATTAACTGAATCCAAACATAATCCCAGTATGGTTTTGCATGGAACCTGACAAGTTGATTCTATTTATATGAAAAGCCAGAGACACCAAATAGCCAAAATAATCATTAATAAGAAGTATAAATAAGTAGCTGGAGTGAAAAGAGAATTAGCTTTCTAAAAAGCAGTAACTGGTAATCAAGACAGTCTGATACTGATCCAGGGCTAAATAAACAAGTCAACAGAGGTGAATAGAAAATCCAGAAATAGATGTGCACATCTGTTGAACTTTTGATATTTACAGAGCTGCTGTCACAGTAATTTTATTACTGAATGAGAGTACATAGTATTTAATCGTACTGATGCAGCTGATTATCTATTAAGAGAAAAAGTTAAGAGCATTTTTTTATGATGTAGGTCTTAGAAGATTTTCTGTTATTATTGTTGTTTATAAAGAAGGTAATGCATATTATTGAATATAAACAAAGCCAGATATTTTTCTGGCAATATGGGCTTACTCAGGAACAATAAGTAACTTCAGTCTCGTACATGCAACCATGGTGAGCCCTGTGCAGTCCTCTAAAACAAAGGAGAGAAAGCTTTTCATCAAGAGAAAAAGGATTTTGGTCAGGGTCTTTACAAAGTTCCTCTTGTTGCGCTTTGTGATTGGTGCAGGGCATGAGAGCTCCCCCTTCTGGCTCCCTACTTCCCTTTACATGAGGTTTCTATTTATTAATTTTTTATATCAACAAAGGAAATATTAATAAAGTATATCTGAATTAATGGTTTCTGTTTATTTAAGAACACTACAACAAGAATGTACAAACTATAAAGAAGTATTTTTAAGATTATAATTGTCACGAGATCAATATCCAGAATATATGAATTCCTAAAGATTAATAAGAAAATAATAACCCAATTGATAATTAAGCAGAGCATATAAATAGGCCTTGCACAGAAAAGGAAACACAAGAAAGCTGTTTCATTAGTAACCAAATTAAAACCACACTGACAACATTTTATATCAGCCACAGTGGCATAAATTTAAAATACCAATGTTTGGCTAGGTTCTAGAATAGTAGGAACTTTTAAGCCTGTTATTAGAGAGTAAATTTGTACAATCATTTTTGGAAAACCTTTTGATATTATTGAATAAATTACAATAATCAGCACCTCTGCTCCCAGTTATGTTCCTTAGAAAAACTCTGGCATGTGTGTAATAGAACACATAAGCAAGAACCAGATAAAAAGTTAAATTGTTATAAAAATTGTACATGAAAATGAACTAGTATAGTCATCAGCATCCATGTAAATGAATTTAAAAGTATTATGTTGAGGAAGAAAAGAGTAATTCACATAAGAACACATAGGGTATTAAGATCCCATTTATATAATTTTTTTATTCATTTTAGAGAGGAAAGGGAGAGACATTTATATAAATTTTTAAAAAGAAAAATTTCTCGTTTTGGGTGCTTGTACATATGAAGTCCTAGGGAGTCTTAGATAAATTTCTATAAGAAAAAATAAAAGCTTTTGGCTCAGCCTACTTCTATTACCAAAATACAATGATTCTTTCTCAGTCTTAAGTTCTCTCCCTGTAAAACAACATGTTCTGACTCACAGAGGAGACATTTACAGAGCAAGCTTTGAGGGCTTAATAAATGCCTTGTTGTCAGCACTAAATATCATTTTTTTTAGTATGTGGCAACATACTAAAGTAAAAGTTATAAAAGGAAAACTGTTTAGATAGGAAAAAAACTGAACTACAACAAATCTATGTCCTTTCAATTATTTTTTTAAAAAATGAGACTAATTTGAAATGTATCTGATACATAGCTAAATATTTTCCCATTATTTGACAAACTACTGTTTTCTGGAGAACAAACATTCTTTATTTCTGGACATAAGGGAGTACATTTGTCAAGTTCCTGACTATCCATGAAATAAATGCTTAGGATACAGTGCTTCATTTCTCCATAAAAAGAAGAAAAGCAAATGGCTTGATTTTTGTTATTAGCCATGTGCCAGGATCCCTTAGGAAGCAGAGGTTATAACAGAGCAAGTCTCCATGAGTAATAGAACTTGTTCATTAGCTGAGTCTTACAGGGCCAGCCAGCAATCCCCACGTTATAAAAGCAACGGCTGCGTGGGCTGGTGGTAAAAGTATCGAAGGGGAAAACTGTGACTAAGTTGTCACTAATCGATGTGTCATCAGTACCTCACTTGGGGACCTATGCTCGGTTCGGACTCATACTTCAAGGTGTCTACCCCAGCGTGTTGTTTGCTCAGACCAGAGGATGTGTGATAAGACCCTTCAACTAAATTCACTTATAACCCAAAGTATGAGATGAATACACATTAATCCACACTGATATAAATAAATGATAGAATAAACAAAGCAACAAGTATCTGTATAGAAAAATTTCATATAATACTTCCTTCTCCAAGGGGCAGAGCTTAATTTCCCCCTACCCTAACCTTGGGGAAACAATCTATCTAATAACTTGCTTCTAAATAATAGAATAGGGAAGGAAAAAATAGTAACTTTGCAGGGAAGATACCTGGCAACCATCTGCTTAGCCAAGTGATAAGGGTTTCCGTCACCTGGAACCTCACGCGATGTCATGTACTCCCTGATAAAAGCAGTAAGAAGGGAACTTCACCTCTGTGATATGTGTTCCAAACCCATAATCCCAGTCTCATCCTGAGGAAAGCATCAGACAAACCAGATTGTCTGGATCCCTGGCCAGTCCTTCCAAGACTGTCAAGGTCATCAAAGAGAAAGAAACAATGAGAAACTGTCGCAGCAGGAAGCTAGTTAGATATTAATGAAAGAGGAGGGAGTCAGACATCTAATGAAGCTGGATTAACTAGGAAGGAGCAACTTCACAGACACTCCAGGCAACAGCCACATTCTCTGCCAAAAGGAAACTATTCCCTAAATAGTCAGGAAAGAACAGTTTTCCAGGCTCCCCAGGGAACAACCAACCAGTTCCCCCAGATTAAGGGGGAAAGGGATAAACAGTGAGTGAGAAATTCCTCTGCTGAAGCATGCGCAATAGAAGCCGAGATAGTGCAAGGGGAGGTCCTTTTACTCTGAGGCATGCACGGTAGAAGCAGAAATGCTGACCATAAAGGGGAGGGGAAAAACCTGGGGAAAAGATTAGATAGGATAAAGGCAACCTTCCTCCGCCCCCACCCCAGAAGATCCAGGAAAGGGATTGGATAGTTAAAAGAAAACTTGCTCTCTCCCAAGCCCAGGGAAATATAATAAAAGCTTAACAAAGTTCTGAATCTCACTCTTCTCTATTTTGCTGCCACATAGGCTGAAGCGCAGTGCCCGGGTGCCAATGAGCCTTGGCAGCAGACGTCAGACAGGGAATGAGGCACAAGGAAGTTCAGTAAGTTGCCCAAGGTCAGCCTCGGGTGCAGGGGTGATGCAGCTGTGGCCCCAACTGTGGGCCTGCGGCCCCAAAAGCAAGACTTCTTCCATGAGTGGGAGCTAAACTACCTGTTCTTGGATAACACATCAGGCCTGATCTACCAACTGAGTGCTGCGGAAGTGTGTAATGAGCGCAACAGCCTTTTCAAAAGTGCGCTAATAAATCTTGTCGCTATTGCTCAAATTCTCCTATACATGTGCCCCTGAATTTCCTTTATTGTGGGAAAACCTATTTCCAGACTGCTCTTCCTCCAGTAACAAAATTGTCACAGACCAGAGGAGACTAAATAAATGGGAGGACTAAATGCACTGTTTGTTGTGCCCGGAACTGGATCATGGAAAACGTGGTGAAATTCCTGAGGTTACTTGATAGTAACACACCTATGTCAGGTCTTATTTTGACAAATGTCCCATGATAATGTTAGGTGTTGGCAGTGGGGTAAACCAGATGAAGGACATACAAACATTCTGTACTCTCTTTGCAGCCTTTCTGCAATTTCAAAATTATTTCAAAATAAAAGGTTAATATTAGAGTTAAGGAATATAAAAACTGAGTTACAGTTGTTAGAGTTAGAGTTAGAGTAGAGTTAAGGTTGGGGTTAGGGCATACAAAACTCTCCACAAATTTACTTCTTAGGAAAGGAATAGATTATTAGGAATGTATTTTTATTCAGTGTGTTTTATAATCTAATTAAAATTTTGATTCCCCCTCCTCAAACGACTCATTTTTACAATATGGTCTTTTGGTGTCTAGAGTTTTCATTTTTTTGTATGCCTTTTGAAATCAAAATGTTTGTTCAAGTAAGTAGCTGTTGATAATCTGCAAGCAGCTAAGGTATACATAGGTATAAAACTGAAGGGCAAGTCAAAAGAGCTGACTGTACTTTTTATTTTAAAACATTTTAATGTATTCTAGATATGCATTCCTCTGCTCTCTGCCTAAGCAGCAATACTGCTGATAGAGGCGGTCAGGAAGCCCAGAGCAGAATCATGTTAAGAAAATGCTAACCTATACATCCTCAAAGAGACCTCCACAGGGCAAAAATAAGCTCAGCAGGAAGGGGCATCCGAAAGGAGAAAGAAGGAGGGTGTAAGGCCAAGGGCCACCACCATCATGGCCATTCACATGCAGGTTCCCCTTGAATCTAGGCAGACAGCAAAGAAAGAGTGGAGCAGGAGGGTGGTGGGCCATTCTGTTTATTGGTGTCTCACCAAGACAGGCAAACCACGAGAAAGCCAAGGGAAAAGCAGAAACTGCTTTTTCTCCTGGAGGGCAAGGGATCAGAGAGGAAAAAGAAATCCTACTGACCTCTCAATGGTGGGGGCAGAATCTCTCTTCCCCTTCTGCTCTTTCCTTTCAAAACTTTCTGGTGTGCAAACCTCTCCTCCAGCAAACATTAGCAAAACAATGGTCCTTCCCAAACCGGAAGGTAATTTGCAATTTCACAGTCCACATATACCTGGTGCTGCCCAGCCCCCAATGCAAACTGCAAGCAAGCAAACATAAAAATCATATTTTATAAACTTATTTGACCAACAGAGGGACAGCAAAATGGTGTGTTCCTAGTGGTACCCAGTCCTGTCCTAACATATGCTTCTAGCTCACCTGTCACAAAAGCATCTTGACTTTCTAATTACCTGGAGATCTGTACCCACTATGCAAACCTGCCTAACCCCTTCTCCTGAGAGCTGCACCAATGTCCTTGTGACAGAGGAAGCTAGGGGGCCTCAGTTTCTGCTTCTACAGAGGCTGCTGGACAACATGTAATTTTTTTTTTTTACAGGGACAGAGGAGAATCAGAGAGAGGGATAGATAAGGACAGACAGACAGGAACGGAGAGAGACGAGAAGCATCAATCATCAGTTTTTCGTTGCGACACCTTAGTTGTTCATTGATTGCTTTCTCATATGTGCCTCGATCTCGGGCCTTTAGCAGACCAAGTAACCCCTTGCTCAAGCAGCGACTTGGGTCCAAGCTGGTGAGCTTTGCTCAAACCAGATGAGCCTGCGCTCAAGCTGGCGACCTTGGGATCTCGAACCTCGGTCCTCCGGAACCCAGTCCCACACTTCACTGCGCCACCGCCTGGTCAGGCTGGACAAGGTGTAATTTTGCAGCAAGAACTGGAGAAACTTTTTCTCTAAAAACAATTATAAACTCAGAGTCTTCTGTACCTTAACATAAATTAACAGATTAATAATCTGTGTAGGTTTATAGAAATAAGGACTATTTGATTGTCCTATGTCTCTACAGAAATGCACTTTCATAGAGAACTTAGTTCTCACTAAGCAAAGACATAACAAGCATAAAAAGGACATAGATACCATATAATAGAACCAATCAGAAGGGAAGACTACAATAACTGAAATAAAGAATACATTTGAAGAAATCAACGACAGATTAGATAACAGGTGACTTGGTATATTTAGAAGTTGGGAATAGCTTGATCCAATAAAATTATGGGCCCAGATATCTGAAGATAGAAGATAAATGCCTTGGTAGAAAAAAATAAAAATCAATTCAATTTCAAATAGGGATAATTTAAGATGAAAAAAAGAAATACAATCAACATTGAGTAAGCCATGTGACATTAGCTCTTTTTCCTGTACACGCTGAAGCAACTCCCAGACAGTGCTTGAGTTTTATGACATTCTGAGGCAATGACACTATTAGGTAGAACATGTATTATTAATAAACATACTGATATTGCAGGAGGTCAGAAAATAAGACTGAGACGTGAAATAATTTGGCACTTGCTTATTATGTTTCTTGTTTCAAAATGGAAATGTCTATCTTCATTCTTCTTCATGCATCGTAACAATGAGTTATACATTTTTCATGAGAATTGAATGCATATTCAGATAAATGTCATCCTAGGGTAAAACTAGCAGAGTGGAATTTAAATTCTATATGAACTTTCTCTATGGAAAACACTGCAATGTAGGGAACCACATCCACAGTGTGTGGTGACATTGATATGTATTTGGGAATGTAAACGTTATCGATTTCAATTTGTTATGAAAAAGTAACTTGCAACTTAGGAAACTTTCTTCATTCACTAGGTAACTTCTTTTGAAGACATATTTAGTTGTATGTTTCTGAACTATTCTTTTTTGTGTGTGTGTGACAGTGACAGAGAGAGAGACAGATAGAGAGAGGGACAGGTAGGGACAGAGGGACAAGAAGGGAGAGAGATGAGAAACATCAATTCTTCATTGTGGCACCTCAGTTATTCACTGATTGCTTCTCATATGTGCCTTGAACTGGGGACTAAAGCAGAGCGAGTGACACCTTGCTCAAGCCAGTGACCTTTGGGTTATGTATATGATCCCACACTCAAGCCAGTGACCCCACCATCAAGCTAGATGAGCCTGCACTCAAGATAACGACCTTGGGGTTTTGAACCTGGTTCTTCCATGTCCCAGTTCAACATTCTATCCACTGCACCACTGCCTGGTCAGGCCTGATTATTCTCTTATGGCACCAACTGATTAGTATACTCTGAAAGTCTATAGGATAAAAATATACTGTTCACAAAGATTAGGAGATATTTCAAAATGAATATAAAGTGATAAAATAGCCTCTAATTTTTGTGAGCAGTGTATATCAGCTAATTACATTAGGGAAAAATTAAAATGCAATTTTGACTCCCTATAAAGAAAAAAGGCAGCATTTTTAGAAATCAAGCTGAGGTCACATGCCAGAAAGCCTTCATCCTAGCCATTTCTATTTTCAGAGCTGCCTTGGAGTTGAGAGATGATTAGAAAATGGGGAGTTAATCTTCTGATCTGCCATTTCCCCTAAGGTACAATTACTAAGTTCGGTATTGGAAAAATGCTATGTTTGCTCTGTTACCCACTGACTATTAGAAGGTGCGTAATGTAGTTAGCCCATCTCAGTGTATAATAGGCCAGACCAATGTGCAGAAGACAGAAAACCTTGCATCTTCTTCTCAGATAGGTGAAGAAACAAATTCTCAAACAACTCGCATAAATCTCAGATGGGTACTAAATTGAGTTTCTTGTAACATTTTTGCTAATAGAAGCACTAGGAAATCAAGTGAAAAGGCCTTTTTTGGATATTACTGCCCAGGAATCTTTTTACTCATCAGGTAATAAACATACTGGTTTATTATTCATGTTTCTTATACAGGAGTTCCCTCAGTAACCACGGTCTCTCTGAAATATAGGGATATAGAATAAAGGGAGAAACCTTTTAGGACAGAAGAGACTAATCAGAATTTTCTTACACTATGATGCCTGCCAACATGCATTTGCGGTATGAAAACCCTCAAATTCAGCTCACAAGTGTGCTTTCTCAAAATTTGATATAATCTGCATCTTTCCACAATGCAATAGATGTCCAATTCCCTCTTCTACTTTGCGACTTACCACTAATAATCCACTAACAATTGCAACAAAGGCTATTAGTAGAAAAATAAAAGCAGAGGACACTTACCTTGGTGTTTAATCTAGTGATTATATTTTCTTTTGGGAAATGAGATAACAACTATATGATAACATGCATGTAACTATTTCATTTTTCAGTATCAAGGATTCTGTGAATGTCCTATGGACAAAGTTTGTGTAAATAAAAGTTTGTCTGAACAGAAGTTCCATACTATTCATCAGATTTTCAAAATGGTCCTTTCACCAAAGATCAAAAATCATTATTATAAGACATACCAATAATTGCACTTTGTTCTGCATCTATATAATGTTTATGACACACATACATACTTTTGATTGACATATTAGCACACATATGTCTTACATTTCATTGTTAAAGAAAACTACAAATTCAACTCTTCCATACTAGTTTCGTTCCCATTAATTCTGTTTTCCCTCTGAAGTTTTAGATTGAAAAACTTACTTCAGTTAAGTTTAAGTGGCATTATCCATACTTATCCCTTCAGGAGATACATGGGAGTAAAACCGGATGAGAGCCAGGGCAGGCATTGGCAACCAGGTAGTTCACTGTGAAACACTGGATACAGTACCTGGGTTAGGGAGTTATGGCAATCAGAAGATAAACACCCAACACTAGGCCAAGATTGTGCATCCTGATCCAGGAGAAGAGCAGAAGTGGGTAACACAGGCAGTTACAGAAGTGGGAGGACTGAGTGCATTCAGAAAGGGCAACCTGGTTTCTTTCTCTGGCCATCTTAAAGTATCCCAGCTTTTGCCTGTCTTATTTAAAGGCACTATCTGTCATTTTGTTAACATAGGTAGCTAAATATTAATAATGGAAATGAGCAAAGAAAATCAAACATTAAGTAGCCTAATAAACTAGAGAGCTGAGTCTATAATAAACCTGCTTCACTCTGAAGCTGTAGCATTCAAAGGCTCCCCAGGGGATCACAGCATTGCCCTGCCAAGGGGATTAACACTCCTCCCTCTCCCGTGTAGGAAGCAAAAACCAGTTTTCCAATCTCCCTGGGGTTCAACTGGTCATTATCCCAGATTAAAGAAGGAAAGATAAAACATTAAAAAGAAATTCCTCTGCTGGGCACATGCTCAGTAGAAGCCCAAATGGCGCAAGGGGAGGTAGCACATTCACATTAGGAACTAAAATGGTAATCATAAGGGCAGAGCCTAATCTGGGAAAGGATCAGATTGAATAAGGGACACAGAGCTCCAGAAGATCTAGGAAATGGATTGGTTGGGGAAGGATCAAGGCAAGCCTGTGAAGGATTAGAAAGTTGATTGGTTAGTTTGGAAAAACTCCTGGTACTTTCCAGGCCCCAAGATAACATAATCCAAGTTTAACAAAATTCTCTCTCTCTCTCATTCTCTCTCTCTCTCTCTCTCCTCTCACCTGGTAACACATGCTTGCCCTGTTTGCTTACCTGTTTTCTCTTCATAATAACCATATGGACCTAGCAGCTGTGCAGCTGCTAGCCACGCACCTCAAGTGCAGGCTCTAAGTGTAGGCTTGGGAACAGACTAAGCTGGCCAGATGTGGACAGCAACAACACTGGACTACACTGTGGCATGGACACTGGCTTTTCTTCTGAGCTTGATGAAGACAAGGCTGAACTTTTTCCCTAGTAAAAACAGATGGAAGTGAGACAATGGGAACCCAGGGGCAGTCGTTTGATTTTGCTCCTACAGTAAACCTTATACCACTACAACACTATTTCCCATTTATGAATCCCTGGAAGTGCTTTTCTTGCAACTCCATGAAAGGACCCCATTTCTACAAGCAACAATATAGTAAATCTACAGAAACTCAATCAGGCTTTATCTGGTGTCATCAGAGTGGTTCTTTGTTGGACAGAGAGCAAGCATTTTATACTACCTCCAAGCCACATGCACAGAACAAAACTCATTGATGAAGTTTTTTCAAAAAAACAAAGTATAACTAAAAAAAGTATTATTATTTTATAGATATTACTGATGGCACAAAAATATTTACCTGAACCTTGAATATATTTCTATATTTCCATATTCTCTTAACTACATTTATGAAAATGAGACTTTTCTATAAAATTGAAAAGAGAGTTATAATATAAATATAAAATAAAATAACAATAAAACTGACATGTAAATAAATAAATCCAAATTCAGACCACATAAGTTCCTAAAAATATAGAAATAACTTGTGATGATTTCATAAAACTTCCAAAACTAAAACAACTAAACATAAATATTTTTTTGAAATTCATAATTAAAGACAACTGTAAATAACACATGTAGATATAATTAATGGTATTTAAAAGAATATGTTTCAAGTTTATAGACTTCAGTGTAACAATCATCTTTTCTAAAACATCATTTGATCGTATTTTTTAACTTGTTGAAAACTTCTTTAATTTAAATATGAATTATTTATAAGTTACATTCAAGATCATTGATTCTGAGCCCACCCTAGAAGGAGGTCTTAATGGGGAATTAATGACGTGAATGGTTGTGAGCACATCAGACATAACTTTGATGTCAATTACTTTTGTGCAGAGGGAATTTAAGTCAAAATACCTTTCTGGAAAAAATGTTCTTGGCACAATATTAAACACGTAAGAGCTACTCTAATTATGTTTAATATTTTTGGCACAGTGTCAAATTCCTGTGGTATTGAAATTACAGTGGGAATATTTTTTTCCAAAGTAGTTTCTATAACAAATAAAGCCTATACACAGCAGACATGCACATATTGCTGTAACTCAATATGGGGTATGAGATTTCTCCACCCAGGGAGGAAGATAATGAACACTGCCTGAGCTCAACCTCTTAGGACAGATCATTGAAGAGCAAAGGGATGCAACTACAAGACACTCAGTACCCAAAGGGTGCTGTTAAATCAGGTGTGATATGGGAAATTATTGGCTCTAGGAGATCAAAATCTGTTTGTCATAAGCAGCAGAAAGTTCTGCTCGTGGTAGCACCTAAGAATCACTTATGAATTCATTGGTTGAACCATTCAATCATTCATTCAACAAATGTCACCTGGAAACCTATGATTTTCCAGACATTATGCTTGATGCTGGGGAAACAATTCCTAGAGGATATAACCACCCTGCCGTATGAAGATTTCAGTATAGTGGGAAAGAAAATAAGCCATTATAATACAAGGCAATAAACTATAATAAGGAAATTGGTTTGAATTACAACATGGAGACCAAGATAGAAATCTCATAAGCCTGGGTGAGCACATATCAAGCAAGTGCCCATGAAAAGCCATTATGTGGGTCCCTAGAAGTATGTACACTCATGTCTGATTGGCAACTAAACAATTAATAACCAGACCATTGGGAGCAACATAGTATCTAGTGGTCTTAACTTAACTCTGAGCCCTACAAGGTCATAGTCAAAAATTACAATAAAAATAGTGATAACCACTAATTAAGTAACATCAACTACCATAACTACTATTTATCTTTATTATATGTGGCTTAAGTGTCTGTTTGTCGCCGATAGCTTATTGGTTGCTTGCGTAACTGTACTAGCCAATGGGGTGAAGTTGCCACGGTATTCAAATAGTCTTGCCTTCTGGCATGCCACCTCACAAATTGAGGTTAAATATTGGAGCAATTATTATGCTGTTAAGAAATCTTAACACCAGAAGGGGTCTTTGCAATGGTACAAGACTAGAGGTTTTCCAATTGAAAAATAATGTCATAATAGCTAAGTCTTTGACTGGCTCCTCTAAAGGTGAAATACATGTCATTCCAAGAATTGATTTGGCTCCATCTCAAACAGGGTTGCCGTTTCAATTGAGACGTAGACAATTTCCTGTAAAACTTGCCTTTGCTATGACCATCAATAAGTCTCAGGGCCAAATGCTTAAGCGTGTTGGCATTTTTTTACCTGAGCCTGCATTTGGACACGGTCAACTTTATGTTGCCTATTCAAGAGTTCGTGAAAGAACGGACATAAAATTAAAAATAATTGATGGTCCTCTGCAAGGCGAGCTTAAAAATGATGGAAAGATCTACACAAGAAATGTTGTGTACAAAGAGATCTTTGACATGTAAATTAACATTTTATTATTTAAATCACCTTTATTTATTGAGCTAACGGTGGCTCTTAAGAAATGTACAGCCAGTGTTTTCCTTCATTGCACTCTACTTTAAGCAATTAAGCAAGTAGAAGGGGGAAACCCCGTGGGGCAGTAAGCAAAGGGGCGTCCTCGCCTCCTGCCCTGGATAATTCAGTTTGAATTAGCAGACACCTTTGCACAAATCATTTTAATTACAATTTATAATATCTAGAACAGTGGTCATTTTGTATGACTGCCGGGCTTTCTAGTTTAATATAAGCTTTGTATCAGAAATTAGGCTAAATGCCTTAAAAACATTGTTTTGCTTCATAGCCAGATACTGTGCTAAATATTTATCATACATTATTTCTAAAACTTAGAACAATCCTATGAGATTGTTGTTATTGGTTTCATTTTCTAGAAGAGAAAACAAGGATAAATGGAGTTTAATAATCTGATCAAACTTTTATGATACAGATCCAGGATTCAACCCTGGGCCTATAAATCCCAAATTTAGTGCTGAATCTCCTCATTAGTCTGAATTGACCATCAAATACTCCCTCTCTCAAGCATGAGTGGGTCAGAACCTGGGGTTTTAAAGCTAGCTTCCAGCAAATACTAGAGAATTTAGGAAAAATAATGAAAAAGTAGACACAAGTCCAGCATCTCTGATTCAACTAATAATATTAACAACAAACACAATAATAATCTTGTCATAGGTGATAGCAAACATAGTGTTTTCACTCAAATGGCATCTATTTTTGTATTTTTTTTCCCTAGGGAAACTTCAGAACTCCTCATCTGTCCTCATTCTGTTTCCTTCAAGTGGAATACATATGTCTACCTGAACTTCTATCCAAAAATCCATGCTTGAGCTCATGATTTGACCTGGACACACAACTTCATGACAGTTTTTTGGGAAATTATCAGGTGACCCAGGTCAGGCCAATTGAAAATCATCCCAAATACTCCTCCTGGTGCTATACATAAAAGTGCCCATGCTGGCCAGATAACATATTCAATTTGGAATTATATGTCACTAACCCTTGAGAAGAGTCTTTTTGAGTAAGACACACAGACCAAAACAACTTAGAAATAGAAAGACATATTTCTAATAACATTTCATACCTGAAGCTATCCCACACCTAGATTTTTCAGTTAAGTAAGCCAATACATTCACCACACAAATTGGGTTTCTTACATTTGCAACACAGAGTCTCCTCTAATACATGCTAACAGTGTGCATGTATTAATTTATTTAATTACATCTAGCTGTTATAACAACCCTCTAAGGAGAGTGTAACTAGTATAGGGTAGAGTTGGGAAACACCCAGGCTTAGAACAAAGTCAATAATCTAAGTAAGTGTCTACTACTATTATTTTTACTTCTTCCCACTCTAATATCAGAATATTGTGTAATAACTATTCTTAGCATTACTATATTAGCAGGTATATGTAATTTTTACCATTTGGGATTCAAAAAGGTATAATTTCATTTAAAAATACCAATGATGTTACCTAATAAATTAGCTCTAAGTCTGATATTTTGCTGAAGCCTCAGTTCCATGATGTTAGCTTTTTACAGTGAACTATAACTATAAAATTTTTTATTATGGTAATTAATAATTGAATAAAATCATACATTTTTATAAATTATTAGCCTAAAATAAAGGCAGAAGCTTTCCTGTTTCTACTGTCTTCTGACCCAGTTCAGTGGGCAGTGGTATGTTGGAGTAGGATCTGAGTGGTCCTCAGAGCAATCAGCAATGAATAGAGGCCTTAGCAGTTGAAGATTCCACTCTAGCAAGTAACAGAGTAAACAAACTGTGTAGATCTGAGCACCTTGAAAATACACCCAGATGAGCAGCTTTTGGCCCTACACTAGGAATAAAAATACTGTCAAGGAAAACTAATGGAAAAAGTGGTTTGAATTTATGAGCCTCACAGGACCTTAGAAAAAGTAATTATAAATTCACAATGTAGGGCCATCATAGGGCAAAATTATAGTGCAGTCTTCAGAATGCAAAACACTTGCAAGACTTCCATGAACATAATTCCTGCTGAAGATAAAGTCACAACTACAAATGATAACACACGTGAAAAGAAAATCCAAAAACCTAAAAATGGAAAATTTGGCACTCCTAGGAACAGAAATAATTGGGGCAAACAGAAAGGGGCTTAAAAGAAAGTATGTGCAAAGTATCTAAAGAGAAAAAAATGACTTACATAAAAAGAAAAACAGGAGATTATAAAATAAAAATGGGCTGTTATGAAAAGGATCAAGTTAGGAATATAGGAAAGAATATGGTGCATGGCCTGTGGTGGTACAGTGGATAAAGCGTCTACCTGGAATGCTGAGTTCACTGGTTTGAAACCTGGGCTGGCCTGGTCGAAGCACATACAACAAGCAGTCAAAGAACAACTAAAGTGAACCATCTATTAGTTAATATTTTCCCTTCCCCACCCCCACTCTCCTCTCTCTATAAAATCAATAAGTAAAATCTTAAAGAAAAAAAATATGGTAATTGAAATCAAAAGTTAATAAAAATGAATGGGTTAATCAATAAAAGTGACAAAGGTGAAAAGAAAATTAACTAGACACTATACTAGCAAAATGTCTCAAGGAATAACCTAATATATAAGTGGGAAGAAAATAAATAGATTTAAAATAAACAGAAGATACAAAAAAAAGAGTGATGGCAGAATGAGAAATTTTAACTTATACCAAATAGTAATGACCAAAGGAGAAAATAGGTGGAAAGAAAATATTTAAATAAATTAAGATTGAGAGTTTAATTCTTTAACTAATTAACTTTAATTAATTACTGATTTAATTGACAATTAATGATTTAATTAATTAACCCTTTAAGTAATTGTTTAATTTCCTAGAAATCAGGAGTGAGATAAGACTATAGATGGCAAAGACCTGTCTAGTAGGATATCTTAAATATCTGTCTTTAGTATAGATGAAGCTTCATATCATCAAGGACAAAGAGAATATATGAAAATTCTCCTCAAAAAAATCAAATTAGAAATCATTTATTAATTAAAATTATTGAATAATTCAAATTAATAGCGTAATTCTCATCAGTAATGATAAATTCCAGAAGTCAAACAAATATTTTTAGCCTGACCAGGTGGCGGCACAGTGGATAGAGCATCGACTGGGATGCAGAAGGATCCAAGTTCGAGACCCCGAGGTCACCAGCATGAGCGCAGGCTCGTCTGGTTTGAGCAAAAGCTCACCAGCTTGGACCCAAGGTCGCTGGCTCGAGCAAGGGGTTACTCGGTCTGCTGAAGGCCCGCGGTCAAGGCACATATGAGAAAGCAATGAATGAACAACTAAGGTGTTCCAATGTGCAACAAAAAACTAATGATTGATGCTTCTCATCTCTCTGTTCCTGTCTGTCTGTCCCTGTTTATCCCTCTCTCTGACTCTCTCTCTGTCTCTGTTAAAAAATATATATATTTTTAAAGTGCTAAAGAAAATTTATTGTAATTATAGATAAATATTACTTTAGTTGTGGGGGCAAAATAATTTTAAAAATAAAAAGACTTTGACTTTATTGTAAGAATACAAAAGAAATGGCAGCATAAGAGATAACCTCCCAATCTCTCCACTTGAAATTTCAACAAATTCTACAACTATATGCAAAGAAAAAAACCCAGATGAACCTGAAATATACTCACTCCATGTTGGGCAAATGAGCTTATAAAATTTGTATTTTTTCAGTTTGCTCACTTTTACTGTTACAAAATGGCACTGAGTAGCACCAGGTATATGTGGTCTGTGAAATTGAAAATTCCCTTCCTGCTTGGAAACATTGTTTTGCTAATGTTTGCTAGAGGAGAAGTTTTCACACCAGAAAGTTTTGAAAAGAGAGAGCAGAAAGAGAAGGAGAAAGAAGTCATGTTTGCAGAGTGAGAGAGGAGAGAATGCAGAGTACTGAAGAAGAAGTCAGTTGTGCAGAGAGTGAGAAGGTGTGCAGATGGGGAACCAGAGGTGAGGGTCTTTTGCGAGCTCTGCTGAGACTGGTGGGGCCTTTAATTCTAGGAGGAACCAGATAAGATTCTCCTGGTTGTGGAACCAAAGAATGTGTCAGGGCTTTGTGAACTCTGAATGAAGAGGGAAGTGTTTTCCCTGTGTTTGATCATCAGCCAGTGCAAGAATTTAATAATGAATGGCCCACCATCTTTTGGCTCCACTGTTTCTTTACCGTCCATCTGAATTCAGTGAGAAACCACATGTGCATGGCCATGATGGCAGCAACTACTGGCCATACATCTGGCGTAGTTGACAGCACGATTTGGATCAGATTGGTATGGAACTGCCACCCCTTGAAGGGTCAGATAGAGGACTGGTTGTTGTCATGGTTCCTCATGGCTGTCCTTTTGGGGACTGTGGGCTGGCTATCTTTTATAATCCTGTGAGAGGAAACCTAGAACTCTGTGCAAAAGTCTGCCCGAGCCTGCAAACTGATGAGCGAAGGGATTGAAATGGCCATGGGAGAAAGAGATACAGATCCTGGAACTGGAGCAAGCACTAGAGAAGGAGTCGACATGGGTTCATAATAAACAAAGGTATGATTGTACAAGAAGGCAGGCCAAAGATAGAATCTGCACACAGAAGAAAAATAATGCCAGAGGACTGAGTCTTTCTCTTTTCTCACAGACCTGAGGAAGGGAGGCACTGTTGGTACAGGTTTTGTCTCAGAGCCAGAGCCAGGAGAAGAAGAGAGTCTGGGGGGAAGAAGCTGAGATAGGGGCAGCACCAAGAACAGGGAGCAAGGCAGTTCCCTGGTGGCTGCCATAAGTGCTGGGCAATTGTAGGCACTGGGCTCACACAAAGCTTGTGGCACACTCCCAAGAACTGCACATGAATAGCTTGTGGAGATCAACCCACAGGGCACAAGGGCATACTTGAACCCAGTGAGACCAGCAGTTTAGCCTTGTGGCACCAGTCATGCTTGATCTGGGATCTGTGCCCCACCTGCTCCAAAGCTCAGGCACCAACTTGCCCGCCTGGAGTTTAGCATGTGTGGGCAGGACATCCCTGATCTGTGATCTCTGCTGCTACTGTTCCTGAAACTTGGACACCAGCTTATGGCATGCAGCCTCAGCCCTGCCCAGGTCAGTGCTTTGAGTGCAAGAGTGGTATCAGAGGAGGGATTGGATTGTGTCACTCCAGTCTCCCATCCCACATTGCTCCCCTTGCTGTGAAAACAATGGTGGTGATGGACACCCCTCAGCTGGGTCTAGGATGCTTTCTCCTGCGAGAGGCAGGAGTGCCTGGATGCTTGATCTCCTGCTCTGTTGGGATGTGGGAAAGAGTTCCAAAAGAACCCTGGTTAGCCATTGCTAGAGCCATAAAGTTTCAAAGTTCTAACACAAGCCCTCCTACCAACGTGACAGCCTTGCCTGCATCATTATGACAGCAACACCTCAGCAGAGCTTCGTTCAAGAATCTTGCAGAGGCAAACATTGTATTACAGTGCCTCCTACCAGAAAAAAAAAGAAAAATTATCTTTTGTTAAGATTATTAAAAATACCACTTGCAAATGCCATCAAGAAAAGAGAAATCAAATATGGATATATAAGACAAAGACGTAGCTCAGATAGATGATGAAATATTTTCAGAAAAAAAAATCTCAATTACATGGAGGCCTTAGAAATTAATGACAGAGAATTCAAAATGGAAGTTCTAAAAATACTCAATAACATACAGGAAACCACTGAAAGGCAAATTAGTGAGCTCAAAAAAAAAAACACCTTAATGAAAAAAAAGAGTACTTCACCAAGGAAATTGAAACTATAAAAAAGAACCAAACAGAGATAAAAACTCAACACATGAACTGAAAAATGAAGTAACAAGTTTAGCTAATAGAACAGGCCAGGTAGAAGAGAGAATCAGTGACGTTAAAGACAGGTGACTAGAAACACTACAGAGAGAAGAAGAGAGAGACTCACAAATTTAAAAAAATGAGAAAGTCCTAAAAGAATTGTCTGACTCTATCAGAAAGAACAATATATGAATAATAGGCATATTAGAAGAAGAAGAGAGGGAAAAGGGAATGGAGAGCATATTGAAACAAATAATTGATGAGAACTTTCCATGCCCGTGGAAAGAGTCAGAGCCTCATTTCCAAGAAGCAAACAGAATGCCAAGTTACCTAAACCCAAACACATTTACTCCAAGGCTCATAGTAATGAAATTATCACAAATCAATGACAAAGAAAGAATCTTCAAGGCAGCTAGGGAAAAGAAGAATATAACATATAAAGGAAGGCCCATTAGGTTATTACCAGATTTCTCAGCAGAAACTATATAAACCCAAGAGAATGGACTCCAACACTTAAAGTACTGAAAGAGAGGAACTACCAGCCAGGAATACTATATCCATCAAAACTATCCTTCAAATATGAAGGGGAAATGAAAACATTTCAGACACACAGAAGCTGAGGGAATTTATCACCAGAAAACCCCCACTACAGGAAATACTAAAGGGGTGGAGAGTATCCAAACAGATACAAAGAACAAAACAAAACAAAACTACAAGTAAAAATTTTAACAAAACCATAATAAAAACAAGGATAATCTGTGACAACAATAACATAAAAGGGAAGGGGATAAAGATCAGTAGTAGCAAAGGAGGATGGAGTGCAGAAACACTCATGAGATAATGCACTCTAATAAATATGATAATTTTCCCTTTAATTATCTAATAGTAACCACCCTGAAAATGCCACTTCTGAAACACATAGCTTTAAAAAAAGAAGAAAGAGAAGTTAGAAGTATGGAATACCACCAAACAAAAACAAATGAAAGAAAAACAAAAAAGAACCAAGCGAGATACAAAGCTATGAAAAAAGCTGTATATAAAATGGCAGTTAGAAATCCTCGAGTGTCAGTAATTACACTAAATGTAAATGGATTGAACTCACCAATAAAGAGGCACAGAGTAGCAGATTGGATCAAGAAGCAAAACTCAATAGTATGCTGCCTTCAAGAAACACATCTCAGCTACAAGGATAAAAATAGATTAAAAGTGAAAGGTTGGAAACGATTCTCCAAGCCAATAATATCCAAAGAAAAGCAGGTGTAACCATATTCATATCTGACAATGCTGACTACAAGACAACAAAGGTAACCAGAGACAAAGATGGACATTTCATAATGATAAAAGGGACATTGTATCAAGAAGACATAACACTTCTTAATATATATGTACCAGCCAGGGAGCATCAAAATATATAAGACATCTACTAACTGATCTAAAAGTACAAACCAAAAAAATCATACTTGGAGACCTCAATACATCATTGATGGCTTTAAATTGTTCATCCAAACAGAAAATCAATAAAAAAATATCAGTCTTAAATAAAACACTAGAACAAATGGACATAATAAAACATCTATAGGACATTTTATTCCAAATCATCAGAGGATGATTTCTCCAGTGTACATGACACATTCTCAAGAATAGACCATATCCTGGGCCACGAAACTAACATCAACAAATTCAGAAAGGTTGAAATAATACCAAGCATATTCTTTGACCATAAAGCTTTAAAACTAGAATTCAACTGCAAAAATGAAGTAAACAAACCCACAAAAATGTGATAAACAACATACTTCTAAAAAATGACTGGGTCAAAGAAGAAATAAAAGAGGAGATCAGAAGATATATACAGGTAAATGAAAATGACAACACGGCATATCAGAATCTCTGGGATGCAAGGAAAGCAGTAATAAGAGGAAAGTTCATATCATTACAGGCTTATATGAAAAAACAAGAGAAAGCCCAAGTAAACAACCTAACATCACATCTTAAGGAACTAGGTAAAGAAGAACAAGGGCAAACCAAAATTAGCAGAAGAAAGGAAATAATAAAAATTAGAGCAGTAATAAATGAAATAGAGAACAGAAAAACTATAGAGAAAATTAAAATAACAAAGAGCTGGTTCTTTAAACAGTTCAACAAAATTGAAAAACTTCTGGCAAAACTCACTAAGGGAAAAAGAGAAGGAACTCATAAACAAATCCAAAATGAAAGAGGATAAATTACCACAGATATCATAGATATACAAAAAATTATTGTAGAATACTATAAAAACTATATGCCACCAAATTCAACAATCTAGAAGAAATGGATAAACTCTTAGAACAATACATATTCCTAGACTGAATCACGAAGAAGTTTAAAGCCTAAATAGACCTATAAGCAAGTAGAAAATAGAAACAACTATCAAAATCTCCCCCCAAATAAAAGTCTGGGACCAGATGGCTACACTAGTGAATTCTACCAAACATTCAAAGAAGATATGGTTCATATCCTTTTCAAAGTCTTCCATAAAATTGAAGTAGAAACAATACTTCCAAACACATTTTATGAGGCCAACAAACCTTCATACCAAAACCTGGCAAGGACAACACACACAAAAGAAAACTATACACCAGTATCTCTAATAAATACAGATGCAAGAATCCTAAACAAAATACTAGCAAATCGAATACAACAACACATTAAAAAAGTAATTCATCATGATCAAGTGGGATTCATCCCAGAAACACAAGGATGGTTCAACATACATAAAATAATTAATGTAATACTCCATATCAACAAAACAAAGAATAAAAACCATATGATCCCATCAATAGATGCAGAAAAGGCATTTGATAAAATACAACATTCTTTTATGTTTAAACCATTCAACAAAATGGACATAGAAGAAAAATATCTCAACATAATAAAATCCATCTATGACAAACCATCAGCTAACATCATATTAAATGGCAAAAAACTGAAAACTTTTCCTCTGAAATCAGGAACAAGACAAGGCTGCCCACTCTCTCCACTCCTTTTCACGTAGTGCTGGAAGTTTTAGCCAGAACTATCAGACAAGAGAAAGAAATAAAAGGCATTCATATTGGGAAAGAACAAGTAAAGGTTTCACTTTTTACAGATGATATGATTCTGTATATAGAAAACCCCAAAGACTCCACAGAAAGACTATTAGAAACTATAAACCAATACAGTAAGGTTGCAGGATACAAAATTAATATATGGAAGTCTATTGCTTTTTTATATGCCAACAATGAATCTTTGTAAAAAGAACTCAAAAAAATAATCCCTTTTACAGTTTCAACAACAATAAAAAATATCTAGGAATAAAAATAACAAAGAATATAAAGGACCTATATACTAAAAACTACAAAGCATTATTATTAAAGGAAATTGAAAAAAGACACAATGAAATGGAAAAATATTCCTTGTTTGTGGATAGGAAGAATAAATATAGTTAAAATGACCATATTACCCAAAGCAATATACAAATATAATGCAATTCCCATCAAAATTCCAGTGTCATTTTTTTAAAGAAATTGAACAAAAAAAAATCAAGTTTACATGGAACCATACAAAACTCCAAATAACTAAAGTAATTATAAGAAAAAAGAAACGAAGCTGGAAGTATTACAATACCTGACTTCAAATTATATTACAGAACCATGATAATCAAAAGAGCATGGTACTGGCAGAAAAATAGACACAGACCAATGAAACAGAATAGAAAGCCTAGAAATAAAATCACATATATATAGTCAAATCATCTTTGATAAAGGAACCAAAAACACACAGTGGAGAAAAGAAAGACTCTTCAATAAATGGTGGTGGGAAAATTGGAAAGCCACATGCAAAGGAATGAAACTTGACTACAATTTGTCTCTTTGCACAAAAATTAATTCAAAATGGATCAAAGACCTAAATATAAGATCTGAAACAATAAATTACATAGAAGTAAACATAGGTACTAAACCCATGGACCTTGGTCATAGAGTACATTTTATGAATTTAACCCCAAAGGCAAGGGAAGTAAAGGCAAAGAAAAATGAATGAGACTGCATCAAACTAGGAAGCTTCTGCACAGCAAAAGAAATTGACAACAAAACAGACAGCCAACTAAATGGGAGATGATATTTTAGAACAACAGCTCAGATAAGGGGCTAATATCCAAAATATATAAAGAACTCACAAAACTCAGCAACAAAAAGCAAACAATCCAATAAAAAAATGGGAAGAGAACATGAACAGACACTTCTCCCAAGGAAAAATACAAATGGCAAATAGAGATATGAAAAAAAAAATGCTCGACAAGATAACCTGGACATGTTTTCTTTGAACATATATGTACCCTGATTTATTGATGTCACCCTAGTAAAATTAATAAAAAAAAAAGAAAAAATGCTCATCTTCACTAGCTATTAGAGAAATGCAAATCAAAACTACAATGAGATACCACCTCACACCTGTTAGATTAGCTATATCAACAAGACAGGTAATAATAAATGTTGGAGAGGCTGCAGAGAAAAAGGAACCCTCATTCACTGTTGGTGGGAATATAAAGTAGTACAACCATTGTGAAAGAAAGTATGATGGTTCCTCAAAAAATTAAGAATAGAACTGCCACATGACCCAGCAATCCTTCTACTGGGTATATACCCCCAAAACTCAAAAACATGAGTATGTAAAGACAAATGCACCCCCATGTTCATCGCAGCATTGTTCACGGTGACCAAGACATGGAAATAGCTGAAATGCCCTTCAATAGAGGATTGTATAAAGAAGAAATGGTACATATATACAATGGAATACTACTCAGCCATAAGAAATGATGACAGTATTATTTATGACAACATGGATGGACCTTGATAACATTACACCAAGTGAAATAAGTAAATCAGAAAAAGCTAAGAACTGCATGAATCCAAACATAGGTGGGACACAAACTTGAGACTCATGGACATAGATAAAAGTGCAGTAGTTACCAGGAGGAGGGGAAGAAAAGAGAGGAAGGTTGGTGGAGGAGGGGGAGGAGGTTATAGAGAAACAAAATATAGGTTGATGAAGGATGATTTGACTTTGGGTAATGAGTATACAGCATAATCGACTGTCCAAAGGATGTGGAGATCTTTTCTCTAAATCTATGTACTCTGGTTGATAAATATCACCCTGTTAAATTTAATTGTCTAAATAAAAATAAATAAATAAAAATTGTAACAAACACACACCAAAAATAAAATAATAAAAGGACTTTCAAAGTTTCCTGCCTACAGATATTTGCTGAAAAAACTACTAATGGTTGTACTTCTATAAGAACAAAAAATAAACTAGAAAGATAATATGGGATAGAAGAACAATTTAAAAAATCATATACATATAAAATTATTGAAAAGCAAGGGAGAAAGGAAAAGACCATATTAGGAACCAAGATGTTGGCTCTGAGACTTCAAGTGGCTTCGTTTACTGTCTCTGAACCTTATTCTTTCATCTATAGAACAACAGAATTAGTTGTCATCTTCATAACTTATTAGAAAACAATTGCAGATTTTTGTTAATGATTTTTATTTCACTGCAAGTTTGTGATTTAGATTTCATACTTTTTTTTACTTCTATGTGTGATTGCATATTCTATGCTTAAGAGCGTTCTTGCTCCCTACAGTCTTGCCTAGCAAGCATTCATCATTATTAGATTGTTGCTTGATTGAGTTCAACATTCATAACCATATATACATACACACTGATGAGTGCAGCTCTCCATGTTCTGGGCAGGGTCCCCAAACTTTCAGCATATATTTATGATGATTCATTATGTTAGGCTGGGGTACCAGTCAACCTCCAAATCTCAGTAGTTAAAATAAGCAATGTTTATTTCTCACTCATGCTCTCTGTCCCCTGCCAGCCTTTTGAGAGTTCTGCTGTTTAGGATTCACTGTAGAAACTAAGCTGCATCAGCAGCCATTATCTTGAAATGTATTGATCAGAATCAAAAAAGGAAGAAAGCAATGCAGATCTCAAGATGGCACTGAAAGTTTCTACTTCCATTAACATTTCATTGGCCAAGCAAGTCACATGACCACACCTAACTTCATAAGGGCAAGAAAGGCAATCCTACTTTGTGCCTGGAAGGAGAAGCAGAAATACTTCATGAGTAGCACTAATAGTTATCAAACAGCAGTGGAGTCATTTATCTTGGTTAAATTTTGAAGTGCATTCTGTGACAATCTAGCTTATTTTCTTCCTAGATCTATGTTTTCTATAACAAAGGCTCTTATTTTCCACTTTCCAGATAGTCCAGTCCTTCTAGGACTATATTTTTATTCATCCTGAAACATACCAAAAGGTGTCAACTCCCCACAGCAATAAGGAAATATTATCTCTACCAGAGATAGAGGTGTCACCAGCAAGAAGGTTTCCTTTCATCCTTTCATGATTAATGTGTAAATTAGAAAACAAATGTAGGTAATATATCAAGGAAATATTTTACCATTAGATTCTCAAAAACCTTCTACACATTGCTATAAAAAAAAAGCATGCAATGCCATGGCAGTTGTCATCTATATCAGAACATATAAATAAATTATGATTTAAAAATAATTTTCCTTTTGTTATCAGTGAGATACAAAAATAAAATTTATATTATACACTTTATTAACTCATCAGACTTTATTTCTAAGTATTAGTCAAGGTGTGTATAAATATATACTGTCTTTTTGTGGTTTGCTGCTTGCTTGATATAGTCTATACTATGATTTTAGAGTCACAGAGATCTGATTTTAAATCCTGACTGATTCTGTCTATTAATAGCTAAGTTAAATTTAGAAGTTAATAGCACATTGAACCTCATTTTATTTACTTAAACACTTGGAATACTAATACTCTCCTAGGGAATTTTAAGAAGAGTGAATGAACCAATATTTGTTTATAAAATGTTTGGCACAGTGCCCAGCTCAATGCGCAATAAATATCAGACCTCATCCGCCTTACATTTTGCCTTGCCAAGACTATGCTGTCCTGTTCAGATTGCATCCTGAAATAGGATGCCTAAAATGTACATTTCCGTTGTCAGCTAATCACAGGGAATAATGAGTAATTAGAGAATGTGGGAGAAGATTTTTAAAAAGAGCAGAATAAATAAAATTCCTGAAAACAGTCAGCTTACAAAATAGCAGTAATTCAATCCAGAAATGAAATCTGTAGCTTGAAAATTCCCCATGATGATTGTCTCTAGTTCTTGAACTGCATCCCCCAAACCCCCAGAAATCTACCTAAATGCAAACCCACAGGAAGGTCTGGACTGATGAATGAGGAATGTGTAATCACTTACTCACTTTCTAGGATTTTCACTGTCTTTTGTGTGTGAGAGGTGACCATGTACCCAGAGCTCACAGAGAGAGACACCTGGAAGCCATTAACTTTTTCTATGCCTAATTCCATGTGTGTCTTTCTTTTTTTTTCACAGTTTATTCATATTTATTCATTCTTCCTTTCTCTACTTCCTCTCTTTTTCTGTTTTTCTCCCTTTTTTCTCTATAACTCTCCCTCATGGTTAGCTCATTACTTTTCCCTTGATGCTTATAAAATATATTTCCATAATTTTATCTTTTGCAATTTATCATTTGGTAATTTATTTTACTTTATCACCTAATTGCCACTTTCCCCTCAATATTCTGTTCCCTTTTCATTGGAAATATAAGAGACTTGCCTTAATTTGTAGATTTGTATGACTCCAGAATCAGGATAGCCTTTATCTTCCATATTATGTTTTCCACAACAGTCTTCACAAATGATCATCTCTGCTGGAACTCAGCCAAAAGAGAGAAACTTTCTTTGGGAGCATCTTCGTGACATTGACAATGAAGCATATTTGGAAAAAGCTTCCCTTTATTTGCACTAAATTTATCTCCCTGTTATTTCTTCTGACTGGTCTCAATTGGATACATTGGAAACCTCTTCTTCATGATAATCTTCTAAATATTTCAATATACAAATTATAGCTCCCTGAGTCTTCTTCTGATGAAGACACACAATCTCAGTTTTATACATATTACTTTGGTCCATGATTAAAACCTGTGTGCTTAAATACAGTGTTTTCCTGGGCTCTGAATTGTGGCCTAAACTTCACGTTCTCTTTTTTACCTCCTTTGCTAAAGGATATTTAATGTACATCTGTCATCCAGGGAACTTAAACTGGTTTCAGAATACAGATAACTCAAGCTAGTTCCCCAAAGATGCAATATCATCCTTCAAATATGAGGCACTGAATATAAAAATGAACAAAAGTCAGACCATGTATAAAAACATAACTCTGCTTGACCTGTGGTTGTGCAGTGGGATAAAGCATCGACCTGGAACACTAAGGTCACCAGTTCGAAACCCTGGGCTTACCTGGTCAAGGCACGTATGGGAGTTGATGTTTCCTGCTCCTCCCCTTCTCTCTTTCTCCCCCTTTCTCTCTCCTCTCTGAAAAAAAATTGAATAAATAAAGTCTTTAAAAAAATTATTTTAAAAAATCCTGGCCACTTTCCCCTCATTCCTAAGCCACAAGTCTGAAAGTTAGGAGAAAGATATATTCTTGTAATTTTTAAAGAAAATAGAAAAGTGTGTGTGTGTGTGTGTGTGTGTGTGTGTGTAAGGTGGTCAGCAATGGGGGAAGGTCACGTGAGGAACCCAGACCCAGACCCAGGAACTTTGGCTGGAGCCACCCACACTCATGTGCACCAAAAGAAACTTCCCAGGAGTCCTTTGGAAAAGAGCGACTGTCTGACAGCCAGTGAGATTTCACCACGTCATATTAGCTCGACCACCCTAGAGACCCTTTAAATATCCTCCACGTGGGTCATCCTATGCGACTTCCCTGGCCTCTGTCCCTGGGACTAGAGAACCTCGTCGGGTGGGATGATGCACTGCACTCAATAAAGCTTTTGCTTATCCACACTTCATGGGTACGCCCCTTCCTTCTTCCTCGCCAGGGAAAAATACCTTACAATATGTATAACTCTAACCCCAAATTTTAGTATATCAATTTAGGAAACCAACTCATTCACTACAGTAACAATGCCAGGAAGACAGCATGTATCCACAGTCAAATTGTGGTAAGTTAGAACATTATGTTTAGTAATAATTGAAGAAGCTAAACAATAACCCTATAACAATTGACCCCAAATGGCCAGGACTTAGTAATTAATAGCTTCCTTAATTGCTGTCCCACTTCCAACTTAGAATCAATCAGAAAAAGTCAAATATGCAAACCAAACCAATCGTATGGAAAGCCACCTTCTTGTTTGCTCCCTACAACTTCCCCAGGCCAACAAATTCACAATGGGGCATACCTGAAACTTCCTTTTTCTGCTCTATACCCTCTCCTCTGCCTGACTTTAAACTCCACAAAAGAAATAATTGACTCCCTTGCTATAGCAAATTCTGAAAAAATAGGCTTTGCTTGTTCTCAGTCTTTGTTTATTCTCATAGGTAAGAACTTAATGGAATAAAGTGGTGACTTTTCCATGAGAATAATTTCTCACATGGGAAAACATATCAGAGGGGCAAAAATAATTTTTTAATTAACACTGAGGAGTGTATAAGAATTTATCTGGAAAGAACACAAGGTTCTCCAGTTCCAAGTCTGATTTTTCTCTCCAGTAGACCACACTGCTTTGATGGTAATCTCCTCTTAAAATATTGGCATTGAGCCCTGGTCATTTGGCTCAGCCGTAGAGTGTTGGCCCAGCATGTGGAAGTCCAGGGTTCAATTCCCGGTCAGGGCACATAGGAGAAGCACCCATCTGCTTCTCCACCCTTCCCCTTCTCCTTCTTCTCTATCTCTCTCTTACCCTCCCACAGCCAAGGCTCCATTGTAGCAAAGTTGGCACTGGTGCTGAGGACGGCTCCATGGCCTCCGCCTCAGGCACTAGAATGGCTCCAGCCACAACAGAGCAACATCTCAGATGGGCAGAGCATTGCCCCCTGGTAGGCATGTCAAGTAGATCCTGGTCAGGTGCATGTGAGAGTCTGTCTGACTGCCTCCCCACTTCTAACTTTGAAAGAAATACAAAAAGAAAAAAAAATATTGGCAAGTATTGGCATTGAATTTTAGTCATCCTTACCTCTTCTCCTTGAGTCCTCATCTAAACTTAGGCCATGATAAAAAGCATTACAGACAAAAATCAAACAAGGGAAGACATTCTGCTCTATATTCATAAATACAGTCTGCAAATTATTTTTTTACATCATTTTATGTCAGAATATTATTGTGTTTATCTTATAAGGAAAATTCACATTATTTTAACTTTTAACTGAAAAAGAAAGGACATTGTGAACTAGTTTTTAATCAGCTATCTCCAACTTTTGGAAAGTTGATAAAAGCTCATTTTCTTCTTGGTATTTTTTTCTACATAAATTTATCATCAAAAATGATGATGACATTATAAATGAAAGTCAATTTAATATTATTGATCTAGACTCCCAAGAAGTCAAAAACAGGGCAAGATGAGTAGAGCAGGAGAATAAAGACACAAAATAGAGAATACTTTTCAATCATTTTCAAATCAAAAACCTTGATGTTTATACATGGTGAAGAAGAAAGGGTGATGGAGGGAAAGTTGAGGGGAGGTTTTTATCAGGGATGCAGAGATAGGTAAGTGGAGATAAAGATGCTGCCTTTACTCTCAGAGGACTTGATAGGATACATAACATGGAGAGTGCTCCTCTACCGTCAAGAACCAATACATTTCGGAAGGTTTGTTGTTTAAGGAAGTGGTAAAAATAATGGAAAAGGGTTTTGACATTTCCACATTTATACTTGTTATTTAAATGCCTACCGTATACACTGTATTAGGTTACTTTTTACACATTGTCTTATTTTTTATTTCTTATTTAACATCAATTCCATGAGGTTGATACTGTTGATTACTCCCATTTTGTGGATGAAGGACCCAAGGCTGAAAAAGGTTACCAAATTTGCTCAAGGCCATTGGATTAGTTAATAAGAAGCAATGCCAATATTTGAACTGAGGATTAGTTCATAAGAAGCAGAGCCAATATTTGAACCTGTGTTCCTAACCAGGGAGCATTCTGTCAGTTCACACCCTACAATCACTTTAAAATGTAACATTGCTCTGGAAAGGCAGGTGGTCTTGAAATTTTGCACTGGGGTAGGTGGAAGTCTAGCTGTAGGGCCTAATATAAAGGTGGGAAAGGAAGCAGCTTCAGTAACACCTATCTGAAAAAACAGTTTAAAAAATTAGCTTGTTCTAGATTTTTAACAGCATTTTAAAAACCTTTGACATTATATCATTGTTCTAAGACATGACTTACAGCAGATGTACTTACATCAAGAATATCATTGACCCTGGCTGGGCAGCTCAGTTGGTTAGAGTGTTGTCCGAGGTTGTGTGCTGTATTCCTGGCAGGGCACATACACATACAAGAATCAACCAATGAATGAATAAGTGTAATAAGAAATCAATGTTTTTCTCTCTCTCCCTTCTTCTGTCTCTAAAACCAATATAAGTGTGTGTGTGTGTGTGTGTGTGTGTGTATCAACTGCTGAGTCATTTTGTCTTGATTTTTGCCTCCTCCACTGAACAAAGAACACTCCGAGCTGTGGCAGTGACAGAATGAATGCACAGCAGATAAAGAGCATGCATTGTTTGTTGACAATCGTTATCTTATTTTTTGCATGTGTAGGCAGAGAGTGGTTAAGTGATTTGCCAGTTTTCATAAAATAAGTCAAAGACAATAAGGAAAAGAGCACGGACACTTTGTATTGGCTTCAGGTTTCCTAGGCAACACAATTTATGTGACAGCCAATAACAGAATCAGTCTGAAGAGAAATATTAAACGACATCAAATAAAATAGCTTTTAAATTTAAAAGAGCACTATCACAAATGGATCTTTGTGGCAGAAACAAATGAAAATTGTTCAAATAGAATAGCTTTTATTTTTTCCACAAAATAAAACTAGCTGACTGCTATGTTTTGATAGACTTTTCTATTTGATTTTTGGTAACTTAAGGAGATAAATTCATGATTTCACTTGCAATGGTATATGGAAAAGATAATTAGAGAAGATAAATATACAGACAATTGCAAGGATGAAAAACCGTAGTATAGCAAAATTTCCAGAAAACAGAACAAAGAATTTTAAATACAATTGAGGCCATTTTTGTTAGTACCAATTGAATGTGCCCATTAGAGCCCACATTGGAAAAAGGCAAGTCATAAAGTGTCCAGGTTCTAATTTTGGAGAGTGTCTATATGAAAGTCTGCCAACTTCTTCCTTGATCAGCTGTGGGTCTACTGAACTGTCCGGTTAACAAATAATTTACATTGTTAGAAAAGTAACCAAATTTCAATGAAAGAAAGGGACATTGGGAGCTAAAGACAATTTTTCAGTTTTCCTTTTAGTGTCTACATGTGTGAAAGCCCTAAGAACTTGAGACGTAGGTTGTCCTTTGAACTTGAAATTGTAAATCTTCACATAAAACAAATGATGTCATCTGTAACTTGTGTTTGTAAGTGCATATCTAACAAGTGTAGTAATATCTCAAACCTTAATGTATTCTGCATTTAACTTCTGGGAGACAGAACTGAGATGCAATTAAAAAGAATTTAATTAATTATATTACACTCTTTTGGAGATAAACTGTATAAATGGAAGAAAACTAACTGTATAGAAATGATAACCCAGCCCTGGCCGGTTGGCTCAGTGGTAGAGTGTCGGCCTGGCGTGCAGAAGTCCCGGGTTCGATTCCCGGCCAGGGCACACAGGAGAAGCGCCCATCTGCTTCTCCACCCCTCCCCCTCTCTTTCCTCTCTGTCTCTCTCTTCCCTTCCCACAGCCGAGGCTCCACTGGAACAAAGATGGCCGGGGCGCTGGGGATGGCTCCTCAGCCTCTGCCCCAGGCGCTAGAGTGGCTCTGGTTGCAACAGAGCGATGCCCCAGAGGGGCAGAGCATTGCCCCATGGTGGGAAGAGCGTTGCCCCCTGGTGGGCGTGCCTGGTGGATCCCGGTCGGGCACATGTGGGAGTCTGTCTGACTGTCTCTCCCCGTTTCTGGCTTCAGAAAAATACAGGGAAAAAAAGAAAAAAAAAAGAAATGATAACCCAAAGATCCCATTCAATCACAGGACAGGGAAGAAGACACCCTCTCAGCTCAACATGAATATCCTCAATTGATTATCAATACCTCACTCACTACAGGCTTCAGTACCTGATGTTATTATACCTTTGAGCCAGGCAACCACCCAGAAGGCTTGCCTTCTCACATACTAGTCAGATCAGAGAAAGCATCCATTCTCTTGGTAACAATATTTCTCCTTGAAAATTAATACACTCGAGAGAGTTTTTGTTAGTATGAGTTAGTACTTCCAAGTCAGTACTGTGTTGGAACATTGCCAATGTAAAGTTTTTCAGCCCACAATGCTAAGAAAGACACTTTGGACAGAGTTGAGCTCACTAAGTTAAAATCCATCTTTAGTGATCTAGGGGGATGGAGAGACTCTAGGTGCCACTTGCCCCACTCAAGTGTCACTAGACTCCGTGTGCAATTCCAGCTGGAGTTACATTAAAGTCATATGAAGAATTTGGGGTAAAGAAATAAAGAGGGAAAGTTTGCACTGGTTATGGTATGCTAGAAGAAAATTCATAAATGAGATATAGGACTACTTGAAAAATTCAGATGGTCAAAGTTTTAAAGTTCTTTGATATAAGTGGACTCTAAGGTTTACTTTGGTTCAGCATCTTGGAATCTAAATAATAAAATTTTCACTTTTCAAAGTCATTTCTTATACAATTATTAGTTTTCAGCTTTTTAAAAAGAATTTCTGGCCCTGGCGGGGGTGCTCAGTTGAGTTGGTGCATTGTCCCAACACACCAAGGTTGTCACTTCCATCCCCAGTCCGAGCACATACAAGAAATGACCGAGAAATGCATAACTTAATGGAACAACACATTCATTTCTCTCTCTCTCTAAAACCAATAAATATAAAAAAACTTTAGAAAAGAATTTTGGGGGGCTTCTAAATGTTATTTTGAAACTTCATGTAGTTATTAGAACATGTTTTTTTCGTGTATTAGAATATATTGCATCAATTTTTTTTGTTTTAATCTTTGCCTTCTAAAGCTTAGATTTATATTTTTTATAACCTACAAATGATAATAGGTTAACTAATTTTGGCATAAAACTTTTTACTCTTTATCTAAAAGTTTCATTAATACTTTTTTACATAGTATATGAAAAACATCCAGATCTTACTCTTAAAACAATAGGCTGCCTATGCATTAATGTCCTTAACTATGTGATGAATTAATCCTTAGTTTAGTCTCAACTCCAACTTCGATTTTTATACTTGTAAAAGGACAGATGAGAGATTCTTATGCCTTTTAATAGACCCTGAATGAGTAGATGAGCAATGTTTCTTGCTAACGTTGTGCTCAGAGCTTATCAGACAAGCTGTGGAGATGAAAACCTAGGTAATTAAGAAACAGGATTCAAAGCTGTGTTCAGCAGATCTCAGAGACTGTGAATGATGAAACCAAGGTCAAGGTGGAGACAGATTTATGAAGAGTCAGAGAAAGATGGAAATATTTGAGTGCCTGCCCCTTGTTGAGTTCCATTTTGGACCAATGCCTGCCATTTTTTCTTTCTTAACTGTAGCTTGAACTGAAACTTGAAGGAAGTGGGTGATGAATGCCATTTCCATAAAAGACACACTAATTCCCAAATATTTCCTGTATTTGCACTACTTCTTCCTGTGGCCTTGGCTCACAAAGAGAATATACCACCCACTATTCCATTGGGTCTATGAAAAAGGTATAATAAGGGCCCTTTATAAAAAGGCACCAAAAAAGCAAAAATGGGTTCCTAAAACAGTTAATATATCAGACAGTCAGTGGTCTTTTGATTAATAAGTTTTTTTTTTAAAGTTCCCTGGAAAGTACCATATTATAGCATGTATCAGTGGACAAGAGTTAGATTTGATTCAAAAATCAGTGTTTTCATGGAAGGACTTTTACTTCTTTGAGCTCTAATTTACTTACCAACTACCAAGGTTTAATATATAGCTCACAAGTTCCTGACCTGTGGTGGCGCAGTGGATAAAGGGTCGACCAGCAATGCTGAGGTCACTGGGAGTTGATGCTTCCTGCTCCTGCCTCTCTTCTCTGTCCCTTTCTCCTACTCTCCCTTCTTTAAAATGAATAAATAAAATCTTTAAAAAAATATCTAGCTCACAACTGATTTAAGAAGTATAATTTTATATGTACATTGTGAAACATAATACCTGAGACCAATTAGTCTATTTATTAAACAATGTTAGCTGTGATTATCACCACAGGACACATAAATTTACCCCTGTAATTATTTCCAACCATCATCACTGCACCTTCAGTTTCAATAACAGTGTCCACTGTGGCTTAGAGTCCTTCTTCCCCTAGACTGTTTCTTCCTTTTAGCACTAGAGACTAGCTCACCTTCCTTCATACAGGCCTCCACAAGAGGCATCATTTTTCATCCAGTGAACTTATTATTACTAATGTATTACTCAGTACATAGCTGCCATGTGTCAGGGCTGAGCTCTGTGGCTGATTCAAGGTTCAACCAAGAGTAACTTGCCCTTCCAACTGCTCTACTCAAAGTCATTATCCTCCTTGCCATCATCACCATAGCTTAAGCACAGACATGTAACACCTAAGTGATATACTTTATCTGAAATCTGTTGGCATGTATATATATTTAGAATTTTTCCACAATTCTATGATTACAGTCGTGGCAAAAAAGGTTTTATCAATTGATGTATAATCACAGGAAATCATAGTGAGAAAATAAGTGCTGAAGCTGCAGCAAATATTGGTTAAAATTTGCTTCTTCAGACTATTATCAAAATAGACTTTTACCATTAAGTTTAGATAAAATATCAGGAAATGTTAGTACTAGGGCAAAAAGCAGCAAATAGGAGCTAATTCAGAATTTGATTACTTCAGAAGTGGGTTTCAGTGATGACTTGATGGATGGGAATGTGAGGCAGTATGTGAATAATTGATGCTCTGTTGTTGTCGGGTTCATTCTTTCTCTTGATAACTCCTTCGAATTCTCCCTTCCTTTTCCAGAGGAGTTAAGAAGTGCCCCAATATTCATGTGGAAAGCTTCACTATCCCCAGCCCCTTACTCTATTCCAGAACCATGCCCCTGGGCCTACACATTGTAGAATCAGCAAGGCCAAGTGGGGAATGCAGAGTTATTAAAATAAGTAAAATGATATATTCTGAATGTTCAGTTGTTTTAAAACCTTTCATAATGCTCCATTGCTAGGGCTAAATAGAACTGGTGCTTAAGGGCAGTGTCAAAGGAGGGAATCTATGGAGAGATGATGGAATTCTAAGTTTATGATTTTATGAACATTTCTTCTTCTTCTTCTATGCACAATCATTTACTAATGACCATCTTGAAATATAGTGGTCAGAACTAGAGCACAGAGGTCTCATCACTGTATGGAACAGCAAAGGCTTTGCAGTCAAATAGGACCTGGGTTCTAATTCAGTTCCCACTGTTTAATACTTAAATGACAGGTCAAGTTTAGTCTCTGAGCCTCAATTTCTCTATCTGTTAATAAATGCAATAAATACTATAAAATATTACTGTAAAATGAGTAATGTATACACAATTAATTATATACCACAGCTTATTTAAAAAACTGCAATTTTTTTTATATTATCTGTGTTTTTATTTAAATTAACTACTGAATGAAAGACCAAATGCAATGTCATGTGGCACTCTCTTTCAGGTTAACTTTGTACATTTAATTAACGATTTAAACCTGGTTGTTCAATTGCTACCATTTTAATCTGATTTTATTATTGTCCATCTTACCCATAAAGATTTACCCATGGTAAATAAAGAAATAATATTTAAAAGTATATGCTCTTGAGTTAGACACAACAGGTTCAGATTCTAGCTGGGAGATGTTGAGCAAGTTGCTTAAATGGTTCAAGCCTTGGGTTTCTCATGTGTAAGACAGGCCTATCAATAGTACCAACTTGGGACCTGCTATATAGTTAATGCATATTAGCTATTATTTGTAAATACCTTTCAATATTAAAATATTCTTAGTCTATACCACATTGCATATTTATAGTAAGTTTGGTATGAATGCTGGATCTTAGTGTTTATATTCTTTTCAAAATGATCATGAGCCATATACACGTTTGGGTACCTTTATTACTATAGCCTAGCTTACCCTTAACTAATTCAACTATGAATCAGGTTAATCTCCTCCCAGTCTCTTTTGTCTTCTTGTTAGAATTCTACTCCATATTGAAGCCTAGCTCATATTCTTTCCTGATGACACATTACCCAATGCCATGTGTTATACTTATTTGGGGAACTGTCCTTTCACAAACTCTGAATTAGAACTCAGGCCTGTGGAAATAGAAACTGTGTCATTCATTTGAATACCTTAGTCTTGTCCTGCTGATCATAGAGTCCTGAATAAATTTAGGAGGCTGAAGAAGTAAATAAATGCATGTTCTAGAATTTTGTTGGATTATCAAAATGAAAATAATCTAAAATTGCTGATTTCTTGTTCTTCTTAGCATTTTTCCAAAATTTTAACTCATTCTGGTTTTCTACTTGAGTCTATTTAAAAATATTTTTTATGCCACATTTTATGTTTTATTTTTCTTTTCACTTTTGGTTATGTGATTTTTCTTCCTTCTTTTGTATATATAAATATATATATATATATATATATATATATATATATATATATATATATATATGTATGTTTGTGTGTATATTTAAGTCTGAGGTCATTTGAGAGCTTCCTGTGCAGCTAAATGTGAATGTTTTTGGCTGCTTATGCTTTTTCTTCCCAATTGGGAACATTTGTGATTGCATAGTTTCATTTTTAGAACTTTCCATTCCTCTTAGATGATATTTTCTGTTGAGACTATGCTTGAGAATCATGTGGTCTTTGAGAGACACCAGTCAGGGGTCACACTGCTACATTATACGCCCCTGAGCAGAGAGGTCTTCCTGAGGTAAGCAGACTAAGAATTCAGGGTTGTCTGTGAAGGTGTTTGTCACTCTCTCTAGGTTCCCCTGGCTTTCTGCCTAAGAGAGTGTTCCACATTACAGGAAGCTGGAACCATCATACAAAAAGCTTGTGCTGGACCTGCACTGTCTGTTTCTCTACCGCCTCCTCCACCCCTTCCACTGACTCTATTTCTCAGTCATTCTCCTTGTCAGTATCTCTGTCAGCTCTCTCCACATTTCTGTATAGGTCTCTTGTCTGTCTCTCCTCTTCTATCCCTGCCTCCCCCCCCCTCTCGCTCTCTTTCTCTCTCTCTGTCTCTGTTTCTGTTCCTTTCTCTCTTTACTCTTTAATATCCATATTTTTATTTCTATTTTCCTTTCAATAATATTTTCTTAACTCTTTTTACTCTTGTGTTTCCTTTCAGAGTCTCTAACCATGGAATCTTGCCAGCCTTTTTATGAACTTTTTGAAAAATCTGTTTTCCTAAAGTCTAGAATGCATGTCTGACTATGCCCACTGTTTCCTTTCTTCACTGTTATGAATTCCAAGTTGACTTGATTTCCCCCCAGGTTTATATAACTTTTACTCCAACAGTAAGCTCTTTCTTGTTGGTTAGCATTAAATACAGATTAGAATTTTTTTTAATTACTTCCTCAACCTCCTAGGAGATGAAATTGTCAATAAAGAGATTAGGACAGTCTACTTTCCACACAATGTTCTGAGCATTGAACCCCTTCCGTACTGTTACTTCTTGCCTTTGAGATAGTGTTACTCTTGAATAAGACACCGTCTACCTAAGCAGGAAGTCCTTTTTACACAATCATAATATTATTAATTATTTCTTTCCCTTTTGTCCTCACTTGAATGTGTTCTACCATTCCTTAAGTTCGTGGCATTTTAGAAATTATATGTTATTTTAAGAAATGTGATTGCTCCATTCTATTTGAGTTGTTTCTTTTGAGCAAGTTTTTCCTTTTAGTTGTCTTATTTCAGGCATGAATTTCATGCCATCAGTAGTTAGAAATGTTTAATTTCTGGATTGTAAACTACTTGAAGTCAGAAGTCATATGATATTCATCTTTGTATTTTCAGAGGGTAGAACAGTCCTGAAACATACCCAACATGAATTCATTAAACTGAACCAATGCTTGTTTTAAAATTATGAGTTTAATGGACTCTCCTCTATGCACTGCACATAGACACATAAACATTTGAGGTCTTAAGTGAATTCCACATCTCTGAATTTTCCTGAAAATGGCCTAATATTTTTCACAAGTTCTATGTGTTGTTTTGCATGAATTTTGTTAGTATTTTTCTCCATATCTTTATATTTTAATTTACTTTAAAGAGTTTTTGATCTGTCATTGAAAGGAGATTATAATTGAGAAACATCAATGAGCCTGGAACTACATTATGAACATAAGCTTTTTGTTCTGCAAAGGAATATTCCTATTGTAACTGAATGTGTGATGACTCTTAAAATATTACACTATTTTGGGAAAAACTCTGGCAGCCAGAAGTGGCACCACAGTGGCTTTGCGGACATAATGCACAGTTACATACTTTATTTTTGCCATGGAAGACAGAGGAATAGATAAAGAAGCAGGAGGCAGCTCCCCCAACTGCTGTTCATGCCCCAGCAGGGGGTTGGAAAGAATGATTTATTCCTCTCTTTACTATTCTAACCTTGTCTGGACTATAGTTGTAAGATTATTGGCACCAACAATAGTCTCAGCCCAATACTCAAGCATGCAAAATTAATTTTTTATTTTGATATAATTCAACTTAATTATTATTTGACCTCCTCTTAATCTGCTGAAATGACAAAAATCAAATCATCTTTCCACCTTTCTCTTTAGGTTCTTTCTATGTTTGGGTTTGGACAGCATTGTGATCTATCTTCCTCCCTATCTTTGACCATGTCAGCCCCTGGTGACCAGTCTGGTCCTCTGTCAGCAATCCACCCCAGAGACAGCACAGAGGCCCCATGGAAACATTTAGGAGCAGAAGCCTTTGTGATAACTTTTTATTATTCTTGGGCACTTGTGATTCATTCTGCCACACAGAATGGTAACACTTCAGGAAACTCTGTGAGGCGGACTAGAAGAAACATTATGCAACTATTTCTTCTCTGGGATCTAGTTATATCTGGACCATACCTAGGAAATTGGTATATAATCTCTCTGCTCTCAGATTAAAAATATATTGGACCAAGTATTTCTGGAGGTCTCAGCTTGGAGAGGTGCTGCCTCAGGAACGCACCAGCGTCTGTGTTCACCTAACTGCATTCAGCTCTTCCCACCAGCCTAAGAAATAATATTTTAAGGTGAGGAGAGTGGAAATTTGCTCATATATATGATTCTCTACCCTATACCTTGTCTGTCTTCTTCCTTACCCTAAGGGTTTAGGTTTTTGAAAATCAAAATTCAAGAAACACATTTTTATTTATTCTCTGGTGTCACATTTATCTCCTGAAACAATCATGGTTGGGAGAAAAGCCAAATAAAAATGGAAAGAACTTGGGGATGTGGGGGGGAAATAAATGAATATTTTCAGAATTAACCTCTTTTTCCCTTGACACTTTCTGCACTGGGCTGTAGGACTGGGGAGAACTTCATAGGGTAAACATCCCTGGATATCACTGACCAGAAAGAGTGATGACAGCAGTGTTTGCTCCAATCCTGGTGGACTAAAAGAGTATTGAATTGGACTCTAAGAGGGAAAGGACATGAAGGAGAGAAAATTTATTCTATATTTGCCATGTGTCAGGCTTTGGGATTAGCAGGTTTATAATAATAAGAGAACATTTGATTGTCATGAAGTACCTACTTTTCCTTATAAAAAATGCTTATGATATAAACTTACAGTTTTTAAAAAACTAGCCATTTCTAAATGCCAAATGCATTTTCAGTCATTTTGATTCAACTAATACTCATTGAGTGTCTATTGTATACAAGGCATAAGATGTGCTCAGTCTTCAGCACATGGATGTAGAAGAGACAGACAGGCAGGGGAAGACTGTCTTCTCCACAATGCATGCCAGACATAAGGGTAGTGAGGAGCACAGGGGACAAAGGCCAATGTAGTTATGAGAAAGCAGAGAGTAAGGAGCATAGGAGCCCAGATTGAGTCTGACACATGTAGGGGCCTAGCAGGTAGACCATGAGAAAGTCTCCAATCTTCACTCTAAAAGTAACAAAAGCCATGTAGTGGTTTTAAGACTAATATGTTCTGTATTAGATTTCTGAAACCTCCCTCTGGCAGCAAAACAGAAAATGGACTAGAATACACAGGTGTTTGGGGGAAGATGAATACCAGTGAGGAGGCCAATATAATTATCTAAGTAGGAAATCATGTGAGATGTTAAAGAGAAGGGGAAAGTTAAAGGTAATTACGAAATAAAATGAGGCAGATAAGGGAGGAGGAGGAGGAGTCCCTTTGGGAATCACTCTTTCATAATCCCCTTCTTTTCTGTAAGTCATGCCCAGGACTGCATGATGAAACAGCAAGCACAGGAAGTTAGTGTGTTACAGTCTAAAAAGGAAATATGACATAATATTAAAAACAATCACTCACATTTATTGACACAATAACTTCTATGAGCTTTGCATATATTAATTCATTTGATTCCTGAAATGATCCAAGAAAAATCAGAGTAGGCTAATATATCATAATCATTTTTACAAAGAAAGCAACTCATTTATAAAATCAGTTTATTAATCTTACCATTTTAGTGCCCAAAGCCATTGGTCTGAGCAACATTTTTGGTAATACAACTGGAACAAATCAAAAGCAAAGTGGTAGAAGACAAAGCTTCCCAATTCAATTTACCTCTAATGGCTATGTATATTTGGATGAGTCATAGTCTCTGGAAGATGAAGTTCTTGAAGATTAACATGGCCAACTATAGTAACAATGAACCAGTAGCTAGATGTCTAAATAATCTCTCTACTATGGTTTAAATAATATCAAGAGAAAGATAGGCAGAGGAAAATTATTAGTAAATATGACAAATGACATAGTAAATGTCACATTAGGTCATATTAACTTGCTGTTCAAAGGACTGGAAAAGTCAGAAGAGTAGTAAACAGTTTGCAAATTCATTTCATCAGACAGGATTAGATTACTATCTCCTGAACATTATCAGGCATTAGCTTTGCCTCTGTAGAGCTCAATGAATGTTGTAGTACCATCTGGACAGGATTCAATTATTTGTTAAATTCCAAAAATTACTCCCCTGAAAATGTCAATAGCATCTAGTGATCTGAAATCAAGATGCATAAATAAAGTTAATTTGAAGGAATAATAAAATGAAAGACTTATTTAACCTGATTTCTTCCTCCAATGACTATCTTATCAAACTTTTCCCAATATCAGAGGCAGATTTAATGGTGGGCACACCGGGCGCTCGCCCTGAGCCCTGACTTTGGAAGAGCCCCGCAAAACCCCAACTTTACACTTTTTTCTAATGACAGAAGGCCCAATATTTTCTTCTGCGCCCAGGGCCTCAATCGACCTTAATCTGCCTCTGCCCAATATTACACTCTTAAGAAAGATTTTCCTAGGCTTTCCTCATATCCCCTCTACACCCATTGCAGTCTAGTTCTTAATACTCTACTGTTGTCTGTTCTTGAACAATACCAGAGAGAATGACCTCTCTCAGACAGAGCTCAATATTTGGTTTAACTTCTTTTACATGATATTCCTTAGCTTCATGTCTCTTTAAGCTCAAATCATCTCAGGAAAATGGCCCTGGCCTTCATTCTAAAGCAACCATTCCAGGCTCTGTCTCTGGGGCTGTATCACAGCTTTCATGGGTCCTGGGAACCTTTGTCTTTGTGTCCTGTATCTTCATGAAAGCATATATAAAACTATATTTTACAATTGCATTTGTATAAAAACAAATATAAAATAATACCTTCAACATAAAAGTTTATGTTTATCTTCTCTGATTTTAAAACAAATCAAAGACCTATCTGGTTAGTCCCATGACATCGGAGGGTCCTTATCTTTTGTATTGCTCTACTCCCAGAACTTAAAAGAATATCTTACATATTTAATGGATGAGTCAATGAACGAACGACTTTCTTTTTCTTTCTGAGTTTCTTTCTTTGGTTTTGACGACAATTGTTTCTTAGTCTTTCCTTTATCTCCCTTTTTGTCCCTTCTTTCATCTTCCCTTTAAATCCAGTCTAGATTTCTCTCCAGACTTGTAGCGTTACACTTGTAGTGACTGGATATCTTTATATGGTTCTCTCCACACGCAGTACTAACCTCTCAACATGTATAAAACAAACTCACAAGCTTCTCTTCCTCTCCTTAATATTATTATCATTATCAATATCATTTTTACTACTAACATCTCCATAATTAACTAAGGGGATTAGTTAACTAAGGTAATGCCATTATCATCTTTCAAGTTTCTCGTGCTTGGTAGATAGATATTTTCTTCAGATTCCCCTTCTACTTTATACCAGATCCAATTTGAGCACAAACTATACTGGTCCTGTCCTTACCATCCAGGCTCCTCTACTTCATTTTCATGTTGCCACTACATTTGCCTAGACCTTCAGGAAGTCTTACTGGTACAAGTACACTGGCCTCCCAACCAGCCTCTGGGACTCTTGTCTTTCCCTTCTCTAGTCCAGTCATCACATTTTTTTCCTTTTTCTATTTTTTTAATCTAGAGAGAGAGAGAAAGAGAAACAGAGAGAGAGAGAGAGAGAAACAGACAGAAAGGGAAATGAGAAGCATCAACTCATAGTTGTGGCACCTTAGTTGTTCATTGATTGCTTTCTTATATGTGTCTTGACCGGGTGCTACAGCCAAACCAGTGACCTCTTACTCAAGCCAGTGACCTTGGACTCAAGCCAGCAATCTTGGACTTCAATTCAGTGGCCTTCTGAGCTCAAGACACCAACCATGGATTCATGTCTATGATCTCTTGCTCAAGCTGGTGAGCCTGTGCTCAAGCTAGTGACCTTGGAATTTCAAACCTGGGTCCTCATTGCCCCAGGCCTACACTTGATCCACTGCACTATCACCTGGTCAGACATCACATTTTTTTCTAGAAAATCCCCTTAGTTAAAATATTTAGTTAATGTTCACTGCATACAAAGTAAATTGCAAACCCCTTAATGTGATATGTAGTGTCCTGATTTCAACTTAAATGTCTAGCTTATTTCCACAATGCTAACTGCCCCTATGGTCCTGCTATACTGCTCTACTTGATAGTTTCTAAAAATATGGACACTATAATTTTATGCATTCTCTTCTCAAATGACTCTGCCTACAAAGTCACCTTTCCCCTCCCAATACATGTTCATCTGAATGTTTCACTGGAGCATAGACACTAGCAGGTGCCAATCAGATCTTAACTCTGTACTTCTTCCTGATATTAACACAGGGCTTTATATGGAGAAGGAAATAAGTAGATATTTCTTCAGTTGAACTTAAAATGAACAAAAGGATAGAAAGTAAACATAAAGAGCATTGGCTTCTACCATAGTATATTTTATATATAAGGTGGTAATTAACCTTTACAAGAAGTAGAAACAACAAAATAGGCATATACAATTCCGGTAAATCTATTTACATCAGTATAAAATCTAGGCTTTACAACCATTTAGCATGACAAAGTCAGGCAAAGCTAATTTCAACCTGGATGAATATTTCTATTTCAGAGTTTTAATCTAATCAACTAGAGTGAATTAATCAAAAACATCTGCCTTGTCTCAAGAAATGCCTTGATCACTAAACCAGCCTTAATGAGACAAGCAACTAATTATATTACCCTTCTAATACAAGACAAGGAAAGGTTAGTGTACAGAAGGAATAATGTGCTTTCGTGTAATAAATACAGATAGCACGCAATGATAATTCAACCATCTGAGGATTTGAGGATGACCTTTATAATAAAATAAATAAATAAAAGGTGTACTTGAATTTTTCTTACTTTATTGAGTTTTTTGGGGTTTTTTTAGTTTTAGATTTTATTTATTCATTTTAGACAGAGGAGACAGAGAGAGACAGAAGGGAGGAGCAGAAAGCCTCAACTCCCATATGTGCCTTGACCAAGAAAGCCCGGGGTTTTGAACCGGGGACCTCAGTGTTCCAGGTCGATGCTTTTATCCACTGCGCCACTGCAGGTCAGGCTCTTACTTTATTGAAAGAAAAAAACCACACAAGTTTTTATGGGAATTTTAGATAGCCCAGCAAGTAAAACTAAGAAAATGAGAATAATAATAATCTTACTATCCAGAGAAAATCAGTTTACATTTTGTCCTAGAGATTTCCAGTCATTATTTTATCTTCTCCTTTGTGTTTATGTGTCTATGAGTCTATGAGTGTGTGCATGGTGGTGGAGTGTGTATGTATGTTGTGTGTATATGCATGTTTAAGGTCATCTATTCTGTGCATATAATAGAATTTAAATCATAATGTACAGAATATTTTTAACTTACTTATTTTTTGCTTGTATCACTCTGAGGAGAGCACTGTATGTACGGAAGGTATACCAGGTCAGACAACTCCTCTTGTCACGTGAGATAATTTGGTAATTTTATCCATTGCTTCAAAGAATTGGCAGAAAGCATGAAGGCTATTTAACATACTACCATAGGAAACTTAAAAATTGGAGAATATAGCCTGACCAGGCGGTGGCGCAGTGGATAGAGTGTTGGACTAGGATGCTGAGGACCCAGGTTCGAGACCCTGAAGTCGCCATCTTGAGCACGAGCTCATCTGGTTTGAACAAAAGCTCACCAGCCTGGACCCAAGGTCGCTGGCTCAAGCAAGGGGTTACTCGGTCTGCTGAAGGCCCATGGTCAAGGCACATATGAGAAAGCAATCAATGAACAACTAAGGTGTCACAATGCTCAGCAAAAAACTAATGATTGATGCTTCTCATCTCTCCATTCCTGACTGTCCCTGTCTATCCCTTTCTCTGACTCTCTCTGTCTCTGAAAAAAAAAAAAGAATTGGAGAATATAAATTTAGCACATGTGCTCAAAGAAAATAAGCAGCATAAATATTTTCTTTATTTCCTTATTCAAAAAATATTGAGTGGCTAATAAATATAATAATTTGTATTTTCAAGGAGATTAGAGAAATGAGATTGGCAGAAGAGATGGGCAGTGATGGAACCTACAGAAGAGGGAGCTATTTGAACACAAAGGAAAGAGTACTAAATCCTAAAAGAAGAAGTATTATCCAGAAAGGGCTTCTGAAAAGATCTGACATCACTTAAGTTGAGTTTTAATAAAGAAGCCCAGTAGTTAGTCAGTCAACTGAAGAGCAGTGGGGGGCTCATTCCAGAAGACGAAATAGCACATACAAGCCCTGAAAGCCAGGCAAAGGAGAGGTAGAGGTGGGGTGGAGGCCTGGGAGGTAAATGGGAGAGACATGTAACAAAATTACCCAAGTGACACACTCAAAGAGGACAGAGTTGAAGAATGCAAGAGACAAGAAGCTAGTTAGGTAAACAAAGCCCAGATCATCATCATAAACCAGACTTAGGATACTGGGACTTTAAATAGGAAAGTGATATGACTAAATATCAGGCATAGAGAATGCAGTGGCAGGTACATTGATGCTCCATGTGGTATTCCAGTACTGTGCTAGGAAGTGTCACCTTTGCAATAAATATAGGCCATTTTCAATGTACTTTCACTAGTCGCTTGCCCTTCATGTACTGAGGCATAAGTCCTTTGCAGACAGACCTGGTTTTTGTTTGTTTGTTTTTTCCTTCTGAAAATGACCTTTTAAAGGAACATTTAGTTAATTGTAATGTGTATTAAAACAACTGTGCAGGGTTTTTGTTTGTTTGTTGCTTTCTCTAGTGTTCAGCTTTAAGAGATTTCAACCTGTTTCTTAGCCTTTGAGGGATTTAGAGTTTCTAAAGTTCTGCCTTCCTCATTTCCTACAGAGTAAGGAAAATAACACAAATATTGGGAACACAGTGGATAGAAATGTCTAGTTTCTAAACTAGAGGCCAGTTGGAAAATTGTCAGAAATGCTAGTGGAAAGTTTGTCCTGTTCTTGCATCTGCTAAACAAATACTAATGGTGGTGTGTGTGCTACGAGGTGCTTGCAGACTTTTAGATGATTTGAACTTTTTCCTCCTCATTTCTTTTCCTTGATAAATATTTAATCTTAGCAAAAGGAAAGGCAGACTAGAACAGATGAGGGATAAATAGAAAAACAAATGTTCTCGATGGCCTCCAATTAGAAAACTGGTGGTTGAAAGTGGGGAAGAAGTGGTCTTGTCCAGCCTGGCATGAAACTTGAATAAAAATGCAACCTGGTTTCTTTTAAGTATGGCAAAAAGCCTCATTTGTTTCTTAGACTCCTTTAAATCAGAATTTGAAAGAACTCTTGGCTAACAGCGCTAAAGTGTATCTTTGTACTTTCTGTTAAATAAGAGCTTACAAAGCAATCTAAAAATGTAAGCAAGGAAAATGCTTAAGGCTCAAAACTATTTTAAGGCAATTTAGAAAACCACTTTATATGTAAATTTTGTCCCTGAACACTGAATATACTCATAAATTAGCTGTTTATTAAAGTGTATACTTGACATCGGGGTTCCCCTTTCTACCCACCAACATTTTCACAGAGTATATACTAAAAGTACCGTATGTCAAAGAAATTAAGTAAACTTTCTTACTGTTCTAAAATTGAAAGCTTTCCTCATTGCATTGATAGTCCCAAACTTCATTCAGCAAATAATTTGCAGACTAAGCCATAGAATGATAAGTCAAGTCAAGTCAGTAAAGAAAAAAGTACACAGCTCGCCAAAGGACTCCACTGTATGTGTGGGACAGGGACACACCAACCACAGCAAGGCATGTAACATTGTTCAAAACATTAATGCAAACCAGATATAATCTATTCTTGCTGTTAAAATAAATACTCATTTATTTTGTCAATTATTTTAAACTTGTGGTAAATAATAATAGTCTCCCATGTTGTTGGTCTATTGATGAATCACTGAATAGTCAGTACTGCAAGGAACTGTGGCGATTATTTGGTCAGACTGTCCACCAGTCTATTGGTGGTTGGTTACAAGTTAGCCCCCAAAAGATCTTACCATGTCCTAGTCTTCAGAAACTGTGAATATTTACTGAATATGGTACAAAAAAAGTAAATTTTACCTTATATGGTCAAAAAATGTGAATAACTTACAGATTTTGAGAGGAGGCGTCCATCCTGGATTATCACAGTGGGCCCTGAATCCAATGACAAGTGTCCTTATCAGAGAGAGGAAGGGGAAGGTCACAAAGAGAGGAGAAAGCTGTGTGAGCTCATAGCAGAGACTGGAGTGGTACAGACATGAGCCAAGGAATGCCACCAGCCACCAGAAGCTGCAAGAGGCAGTACAACCCTATGAACACACTAATTTTGGACTTCTGGTTTCCAGAACTGAGAAAATTTAAATCTGTGTAGTGTCTTATTCTACAGATGAAGAAACCCATAAAGTCACTGCATCAAGCCACACAACTGTCAGTGACAGAGGCAGCATTTCAAATCAGGCTACCACTGCGCCTGAAGCTCTTAGCCAGCGCCAGAAACCATGGAAGTGTCCCCCTTCGCCCCTCCCACCTGATCTTTCTACATTTGACACAAATGATCTGTTCCTCCCTTCTTAGATCCCATGACACCAAGCTCTTCAGATTTCCCTCCTTTTTCTTTTTTTTTTTTTCTTTTTTTTTTTTTTTCCATTTTTCTGAAGCTGGAAACAGGGAGAGACAGTCAGACAGACTCCCGCATGCGCCCGACCGGGATCCACCCGGCACGCCCACCAGGGGCGACGCTCTGCCCACCAGGGGGCGATGCTCTGCCTATCCTGGGAGTCGCCATGTTGCGACCAGAGCCACTCTAGCGCCTGAGGCAGAGGCCACAGAGCCATCCCCAGCGCCCGGGCCATCTTTGCTCCAATGGAGCCTCGGCTGCGGGAGGGGAGGAGAGAGACAGAGAGGAAAGCACGGCGGAGGGGTGGAGAAGCAAATGGGCGCTTCTCCTGTGTGCCCTGGCCGGAATCGAACCCGGGTCCTCCGCACGCTAGGCCGACGCTCTACCGCTGAGCCAACCGGCCAGGGCCTACCCTCCTTTTTCTGACCTCGTTTTGTCTTTGTATTTATTTCATTTTGCTTTTGTCTCTTTTTGTTTTGGTGTCTATATTACATGGTTGACCCCAAAGACTGGGCTCTCAGCTTCGTTTTCCCATTCTTAGCATTTCTCTGAGGAATCTCATTTCATCCCAATTTGCCAAGAACCTTCAGTAACTCTCACTTGCATTACTATAGCTTTGACTTCTCTGAACTCGTAACTAGTGTTTGCAACTGTTACTGGATGGCTTGCTCACCTTGAAGGTTCTCAGTTGTAATAGGTCAGAATCTGCATTTCCATTCTTTTCCCACAAACCTGCTCTACCTCCTTTCTTCCTTGCTTTAGGTACCTGTACCCAACCTGGAAATTTTACAATCATTTACATGCCTCTCTCTCCCTCAGCATCTACAAATGTATTTGCATCGCTTCCCACTAACCACTGCTCTAATAAATGATATCATTAACTTCTATCTATAGAACTGGAGACCATAATAGAGGATGATGCTTAACTTGTTTTCTTTCAATTCCAACTCTGCATGTCTATCAAATGAACCCTTTGTTTTTAAAATTTTATATCATTGATGCAACAAGTTACCACAAACTTGATGGCTTAAACAACACATTTATTATCTTACAGTGTCATAGTTCAGAAGTCTGACAAGTCTCCTTGGGTTAAAAAATCTAGGCATCAGTGTTCCTTTCCGAAGGATCTAGGGGAGACTCTGTTTCCTTGATTTGTCCAGCTTCTTGTGGCTACCTGTGTTCTAGGATCATGGTCCCTTTCTCCATCTTCAAAGCAAGCAAGGACATTAGGCTGAGTCCTTCTCACGCCTCCATCTCCCTGGCTCTCTCTCTCTCTCTCTCTTCTGTCTACCCTCTATTATTTTTAAGGATTCTTGTAATTGAATTGGATCCACCCTGATAATCCACAACAATCTCTTCAACTGAAATCCAGCCAATGAGCAACTCCATTACCCTTTGTCATGTAAACATTCTGAGGTTTAGGACATAGCCTCTTTGGGGTTCATGATTCTGTCTGTCAATCCCCTTATTGCTATAATCACCATCCCTGATTTAGATTCAGCCCTAATTTACTGTCTTCTACAAAAGGCTTTTAATTGGCCTTCCTGCCTCTAGCCTCTCTTCTATTCTCAATCCTCTGCATTGCCACTAGTAATCTCCATGAAACACAGATTTAACTAGGGCATTGTCCTTCATCTCTTCTCCTATTGCTCACAATTACCTGGGACTTAGATGCCTCTCTCCCTGCTCATTTTACCCAACTTCCTTCTGCAGGCCCTGCTCCTAATGCAGCTCACACCACACAGGTGAGTCTACTGTTTCTCAAGCACATTGTATACTCTGAACTTTTACTCTTGTTGTTCACCTTCCTGCCACACCATTCTTCTTTCCCCATCTGGTTCTCAAACATTTTCCCTGAAAACTCACATACCTATTACCTTTTCTTTCTGAATTTTTATAACTTCCTCACAACCCAGCATGACTAATTGCTTCTTTATTTATCATTTATTCCATAGTATTGTGATTATTTGTTTCTCTGTTTCTCTCACTGAGCTCATCAGTGAATGCACTGTTCACCTATTTATCCATTTTGAGACCCTATTATTAGCTAAAATTAAGAACAATAAAAATGGATAAAAGAGGATTCCTGCCTTCAAGGAAAACATACAAAATTCCTGTTTTAGAACATGAAAATATATTGTTGGATCAAATTTGATTTGGCAGACCAGATAATTGTATGAAGAAAATTAAGGAAGGCATCATAAAAATGATATTGAATTTGTTTCCTAGAAAATATATAGAAATGTTAGACACAGTTAAAGTAAAAAGCTATGTCTTTCGGCCCTGGCTCGTTGGTTCAGCAGAAGAGTATCAGTCTGATGTGTGGAAGTTCCAGGTTTGATTCCTGGTCAGGACTCACAGAAGAAGCGACCATTTGCTTTTCCACCCCTCTGCTTTCTCTTCCTCTTCCCATTTCTTTCTCTTTCTTCTCCTTCTGCAGCAATGGTTAGAATGGTTTGAGCAAGTTGGCCTCAGGCACTGAGGATGGCTCCATGGCCTTGCCTCAGACACTAAAATAGTTCTGTTTTCCAGCAACAGAGCAGCTGTCCCACCCAGATGGGCGGAGCATCACCCCATAGGGGGCTTGTTGGGTGGATCCCAATCAGGGCGCATGCAGGAGTCTGTCTCTCTGTCTCCCCACCTCCCACTTAATAATAATAAAAAGAAGAAGATATGTGTTTTATCCTTTTACTCCCAATAAGAAGAGGGTGTGTGTTAAATTAAATGTTGAATAAGGAGAATTTGGGGAATTGGATGGCATACAGGTTTAACTATATATTAAGGGGGAAATAAACATGGAATGGAACAGCAAATGCAGTTGGGTGTTTTTCAAAAAGTGGAAGTCAGCCCAGTTCAAAATGTGGCCTATAGGCCACCCCCCTGATGTGGTGGTGGGGGTGGGTGGCTAACGTCTAGGTGCCCGGGCTTTACTACTCATCTACAGATCACAAATGGAACTGTTAAATTAGCTCAGCACACCCAAGTTCTAGAACCACTGAGTGAATCTGAAAAGAGGAAGTTGAAAATGTAGAGTAACAGGAGAAGAAAGTTTAACTAGGACTAACAAAAAGATGCCAGAGATATGCACATTTCTAAAATTAATTCAACAAATGTTAACTGACAATCATGTCTTGGGTAAGGTTTTAGGCACAGTGACAAAAAAAAACCATTAAATTTAGGCACAGTGGGCCTGACCAGGCGGTGGCGCAGTGGATAGAGTGTAGGACTGGGATGCAGAGGACCCAGGTTCGAGACCCTGAGGTCGCCAGCTTGAGCGCGGGCTCATCTGGTTTGAGCAAAAAGCCCACCAGCTTGAACCCAAGGTTGCTGGCTCTAGCAAGGGGTTACTCGGTCTGCTGAAGGCCCGCGGTCAAGGCACATATGAGAAAGCAATCAATGAACAACAAAGGTGTTACAACACGCAATGGAAAACTAATGATTGATGCTTCTCATCTATCTCCATTCCTGTCTGTCCCTGTCTATCCCTCTCTCTAACTCACTCTCTGTCTCTGTAAAAATAATAAATAAATAAAATTAAAACCTTAAGAAAAAAAAATTAGGCACAGTGGTGAAAAGGAACCATTAAATTATGCTTCTATTCTCAAGAAGCATACCTTCTAGTGGAGAAATTGCATAAAACAATTACAGTACCTAGATCAGCAATTTTCAACCTTTTCCAATTCATGGCACATAAACTAATTAGTAAAATCCTGCAGTACAGCCTGACCAGGCAGTGGTGCAGTGGATAGAGTGTCAGACTGGGATGCAGAGGACCCAGGTTCGAGACCCCGAGGTCGCCAGCTTGAGCACGGGCTCATCTGTTTTGAGCAAAAGCCTACCAGCTTGAACCCAAGGTCACTGGCTCAAGCAAGGGGTTACTTGGTCTGCTGAAGGCCCACGGTCAAGGCACATATGAGAAAGCAATCAACGAACAACTAAGGTGTTGCAATGCACAATGAAAAACTAATGATTGATGCTTCTCATCTCTCTCCATTCCTGTCTGTCTGTCCCTGTCTATCCCTCTCTCTGACTCACTCTCTGTCTCTGTAAAAAAATAAAAATTCAAATTAAAAAGAAATCCTGCAGCACAGCAAAAAAATTATATTTTTTGCCAATATGACAAAAAAAAAAAAGGTATAACTTTGATTCATTCATACCAAATGGCGACTGTTGTGTTGGCTGTTGTCAATTTTTTTTTTTTAATTTGACAATCTGAGGGAAAACAGGTCAGTGCCCCTGACTAAATAGTCAGGTATTACATGTTTTAAAAATTCTTCTGGCACACCAGTTGAAAATCGCTGACCTAGATAACGAGATCAGCTTATTTGGTAGAGGGTAAAGGGAGGAGATCTAGGAAGAAGGACCATGGGGATGTGGCTTGAGGATTGTGACAAAACCAGCTTCTGAAGGTTGGGAACAAGAGTCACACTGGAAATAGCAGGGCTTAGGCTGAGGACAAGAAGAGTTCAGTTTCCTGCTTACTGCACAACATGAGATCAGTGTGGCTCAACCCTAGCGAGTATGAAGATAAGTGCAATGGGATGTGTTAAGAGAAGTGGGTAAGAGATTAATTCATCAAGTCTTTGGGTGACTGACTTTCCTGGTTTGTGGGAGTGAACGATTTCCTGGGACACAGGAGTTTGAGTAGTAAAACCGGCAGAATCTTAGGCAAACTGGCACATGACCTATAGATGGCCAGCGGAGGCCAAGGAAAGGTATTTGGATTAGATGAGCAATGAGCTTAAAAGAAAGGGTATTAAGTAAGTCCAAAATATGATATGATGTATATTTCCAAGGATCACCCATAGCTCTGGATGGAGAATTGATTGGGTTGGGGCAGCCAGGGAGGACAGTCGTAAGAGGGTTTGCAGTGCTGAAGGTGGAGGTGATTGCTGTTGGACAGGGGGTGATCATGGAGATGGAGAGAGGTGAATAGGTTCAAGATACGTTTTAAAAGTATAATATAAACAAAAGATGTCGCTGGTTACTCACAGGCGAGAACAAGGAAAAGAAAGAATCCAGAATGACTGTAGTACCACCTTTCACTGAAATGGGTCACCGTCAGGAGGCCACCATGACCTCGTGGTGGTCTCAGGTAGGCAGTTTGCCTGTATGGATCTGGAGCTCAGAGGCCAAGTCAAGGCTGGACTAATGGCAATGGAATGGAATTGAGGAATTCAGTATGTTTGCCTGCTGGCAGTCACATGCTCTAGTACCCTCTGGCTGCATGTCACCTCGGAACTTTATCTCTGGAATTGCTCTTGTATCCACATTTTCACCCTCCTTACAGGACAGACTGCAACAACAGCATATTGCCCAGCCTCACATTGTGCATCCAGGTCAGCCGGCACAGCGACTCTTGCCTGAGTTAACATATAAATGCATTGAAGGAGGACATCATTACAGTGATTCAGTGACCAAGCTTGGCTTTAAAAACTCTCCTTTGTGTTCCACCTTTAGCCTTAAAAAAGGAGAGGACAGGGATGCTAGAACTCATGTTTTCCTCTAGAATTTAGCCATTTCTGTGTGACATGAGGCCACAGCTGAATGACAGAATACTGAACCTGCATGCATGTATGCTGTATGAAATCTCAAACTATCACTCTTTTGCCTAATTTATTCCCTGACAACACAGAGGCACAAGATTTTGTCAGTTTGCATAGAGACAAAATAGAAGCATGTTCGTTTGATCCTGGCTGGTGGCTCAGGGGATAGAGCGCTGGCCTGGAATATGGAAGTCCCAGGTTCAATTCCCTGTCAGGAAACACAGGAGAAGGGACTATCTTCTTTTCTTCTGCTCCCCTTTTCCCCTCCCACAGCCAGTGGCTCAATGGGTTTAAGCACAGCTTGAGGCCTGAAGATAGCTCAGATGGCCCAAGTGCATCAGCTTCAGGTGCTAAAAACAGTTTGGTACTAAAAAGCATTGGCTCAAGATAGGGTTGCTGGGTAAACAGATCCCAGTCAGTTTACTTGTGGGAGTCTGCCTTACTATTTCCTCTCCTCTCATCTAAGAGGAGAAGAAGAAGAAGAAGAAGAAGAAGAAGAAGAAGAAGAAGAAGAAGGAGGAGGAGGAGGAGGAGGAGGAGGAGGAGGAGGAGGAGGAGGAGGAGGAGGAGGAGGAGGAGGAGGAGGAGGAGGAGAAGGAGAAGAAGAAGAAGAAGAAGAAGAAGAAGAAGAAGAAGAAGAAGAAGAAGAAGAAGAAGAAGAAGAAGAAGAAGAAGAAGGAGAGGAAGAAGAAGAAGAAGAAAGAGGAGGAGAAGGAGAAAGAAGGAGGAGGAGGACGAGGAGGAAGAAGAGGAAGAAGAAGCTGGTCGAAAATTACATGGCAGCAAAAGCTAAGCCGATAGTACCAAATAAAAAATATAAATTAATCCTATCACTTCCCAGAACAGCTAGTATTCTACATATCAGCTTGAATGATATTGAAATGGTTTACAAAATAATTTCTTAAGACAAAGTTGTTTGTTTGTGTTTTTGTGGTTTTTTAAAGTGATTCTTTAGGACTGCCTGTGCATTAGCTCCATTAACACAGCATTCATTTAGATCGGTTTTCTTTCCTCAAACACTTCTTTTCTTGCATTTTTTCCTCCCTGTCTCTGCCTGCATTTTCCGGACACTGTGGTCAAAGTGATATCCTGGACTGGAATGAAGTGAATATGCCCTACATCCTCTTATCTGCCTACCTGCCAGGCTTGGGTGTTAGACACAATTATAAGAAGAAATGAGCTGTTTCCCTTAATAATAGTTTGCTTACAACATGATTCTTCAAACAAACGTTTAAGTTAGAAGAATATACCTGTGGAATTTCAACCAGCAGGACAGGTTTATTACTAGTAAGATTATTTCTGTTATTTTCAGTTCTAACTTCAAGGTTTTGAAACTCAACCCTAACCCCAAAACGTGGCTTTCTGGCTGAGGTAGAAAGAGCGATGCTTTGCTTCCCCCGTGTGGCAGAGCTTGATATTTCACTCAGAAACCCGATTTACAGCCAAAACAAGAGGAAGCAAGGCAATCAAGAATGTTTGTTTTTTTAATTACTCATATCATGACTTTCTTTTATGAATCAAAAGGCTAAAGTAGAAATAACCGATAATTATTTTATAATATCCTTAGAGAAATTTTTTTAATTTTTCTTCAAAGTTCAAAAGTCAATGAGCAGCCTTCTACTATAGAAATAGAAAACATTAAGGTTTCTTTTTAGTTCAGGCAACACTCACGGGGAAGTCAACCATAGTTCATATATCTCTCCAGGTTTTCTATTTAATAACATAACAACAATAATAATTAAAATAACATCTATATAAATTAAGTTCCTATTCACCAAAAAAATGATGTATATGGCACGCAAAAATTGAAGTTTAGAAGTTCTAGGAGTAGGGACAGCACCACTTACATAGGAACTCTTGCTCTATATCCCCTGAGACTGAGGGCAGGCAGTCAGATCTCTTAGGTGATCCAACCTAAGATAGAGGAGATGTGTCAGGAACAGTATTTAATGTGGGAGTGTGGGAGACCCACGCCAAGATGCACCGAGTCCTGAGCCTTGCTGCTGTGAGTGCGTTTCCTTGGCCCGCAGCCTGGGCGTTCTTGGGAGCTCGCTGGAAACACATCATCTCAGCCTCATCCTAGACTCTACAGACACAGAGGCTGCATTTCTTAAAAGTCCCCAGATGATTCGCATGCACTTTAATGTTTGAGAACTATGGGATAGAATTACAAAAACACCCAACACCCACCACCTGGGAATGAGTGGGTGGTCAGAGAAAACAGCCATGATGAAAATGTGAGCCCCCAAACTAGAAGTGACAAAGGGAGCATCCAAAGGCGGTGGATTCAGTTTACATGTGAGGGATTACCTGCACAAAAGATTCTGCAGTTAAAAGATACTCGAAAATCAGTCTGAGCTTACATTCAAAGTCTTTTCCAACCCACCTACCTACCAGACCCTGCTCCTGCCATGCTCAGCCTGGAACACAGGGTCCCACAGGGCAGCTCTTGCTTCTACTGAGACCTGGGAAGTGGGCAAGACCTTTGAGGACTTAATGACGCTCCATATCAGGATTTTACTGCACCCTCTATTCACAGATTAATTAATATCTACAGAATTTTCCTCTACGGAACACTCAATATTACTTTTCTAATATTTACTTTTTATTTTAAAATTAATTCATCTAAATATGCTCATACTATTTACATTAAGAATACACCAAAGTATATGACTTTAACAAATTAGGTATTTAAACACTAAGTGAAAACATAAACTTTTTCACAAATCAAGTATGTCAAATGCTCTAAAATACTTGTAAGCCCTTAAAAAGCAAACAAAACACTTTTAAGGTATTACAATAGTTAGAACAACTCTTTAGTTTCACCAAAATTGTTATAACCATGAATTTAAAAGTGCTTATTCCTTTCATTCTTATCCTTATCCTATATCTTTGTAGGTAGGAGTGTTACTATGAGTTGCATTGTCTCCCCCCCCCCCCAATTTCTGTGTTGAAGTCTTGATCCCCAGTATCTTATAATGTGGCTTAATTTTGAAATGAGATGATTGCCAGTGAAGTTAGTTAGGACAAGGTCATACTGGAGTAGGGTGGGCCCTATTCCAGTATGATTTATGACTTTATAAATGGGAAATAGACACACACGGAGAACACCATGTGAAGATAAAGGCAGAGATCAGGGTGATGCTTCTACAAGCTAAGGTCTGCCAAAGATTGCCAGCAAACCCCAGAAACTAGGAGAGATGCATGGGACAGATTCTCCCTCACAGCCCACAGAAGGAATCAACCCTACTTACATTTTGATTTTGGATTTCTGGCCCCCAGAACTGTGAAACAATCCATTTGTGTTATTGAAGACATCCCATCTGTGGTACTTAGTGTTGGCAGCCCAAGCAAGCTGGTACAGGTACAATTTCACTCACTTTAATCAGATGAATCAGGGCAAAACTCAAAGCAACCAGGGTAAAGGTTGATAATAGGTGGCTGAATCCATGAAACTAAACAAAATACTTATTTCTAAGCAACAGAAGATAAGGAGTACCTGAAATTTTTGGTTATAAATGTGAAACTTGACTTTATGATCTTAGAAATCACTAATGTGGTCCTGGCTGGTTGGCTCAGTGGTAGAGCATCGGGTCTGGCCTGTGGAAGTCCCGGGTTTCTCGGTCAGGGCACACAGGAGAAGTGCCCATCTGCTTCTCCACCTTTCCCCCTCTCCTTCCTCTCTGTCTCTCTCTTCCCTCTCGCAGCCAAGGCTCCACTGGAGCAAAGTTGCCCTGGGCTCTGAATATGGCTCCATGACCTCCACCTCAGGTGTTAGAATGGCTCCAGCCACAACGGAGGGACACCCCAGATGGGCAGAGCATCGCCCCCTGGTGGGCATGCCGGGTGGATCCCGGTCGGGCGTATGTGGGAGTCTGTCTGACTGCCTCCCAGCTTCTAACTTCAGAAAAATACAAACTACAACAACAACAACAAAGAAATCACTAATGTAGAAGTCAAGGACATTAAATAAACAAATTCATACCCAGGTTTCTAAACATGCCTTTATTTATTTATTTATTACAACAGAGAATTTTTAGGATGTAGGTTATTATTTTTAAAACTCACTTCTAAATGTTAGTACTTTGAAAGCACAGAAAATTCTTTAAATATCTTAACTCTTTGAATATCAGAGTTAACTCTGTGGGTGGCTCTTAACAAAAATACATCTGTGTTCCCACAGATCTTTACTGCGACTCAAGTCCTTCCAGAGAAGGGTTGTTGTTAAGAAAAAAAAGAGAAGGGTTGCTGTTTATTCCAGAGGTTTTCTGTCCTAGCCTGTTATCCATTGTCATGTGTCCTTTTCTGCTTACATTTTGCCTGTTAGATTAAGAATTGCCCAAATAATGAGATATGACAAATCAGGAATATTTTGTTTTTTTTACAGCCTCAGCCTTTCCTAATACTTTTATCAGAGTGCTTAATATGTCATATCTGCCACATCGACAGCTCACTAAAGAATTCAGTTCCTCGTCTCCTCTTGCCAGAATGAAGCCAATCACTAGGGATAAGTAGAAAAGCATGGGACGTGGGCCCCTGGGCACCAGTACTCATTACACTCAAACTGACAGTGTTCCCTGTCTCCCACTTGCAATCTGCCTTGTGCATCTCCCTTCACCCAGGTTCCCAGGGCCGGTAGGGGCACGACCATCTGCTACTTGGACTAACAGAGTATTAATGGCTTTGCCTTGACTCCTGGAAATCTACAGAAAAAGAAGGATCAAGGGATTTGATGGGAATTATGTTCTGAGCCAAAAAACAGAGGTGCAGTCCAATCCATGGGTTGCCTCTCTCCCCAGCCTAATACTTCATTCACAGAAGAGCAAGGTGCCAAGAATATCTAGTCTTAGACAAGAAAGAAAGAAATCTGTGCTATAGAACTAAGATGTTGAGACCTGCGCCTTCACTTTAGGGAAGAACCTGTGAGAAGCCTGAGGAGATGTTGGTTGTCAGCTGCTCTTGACTAGGGGCACTGACTGGGGATGGGTGAGGTTCCCAGACCTCATCCTCACAGATAAATCCTTGTTGACTGGGTTTTAGTAGCTATTGTTTCCTCCACTTAACCTTCCCTCTTTAACAGGACATCTTGCCCCATGGACAGGAGAAATAGCAACAGGCGAGGGCACATGTTTCAACTGAATCAACTACAATCCTTTCCAGCACTTTTCTGTATAGATAGTAAGGAAAACATTTCCATGCAAAGTGGGGCCTTTTGGAAGAAAGTGGATCGGGCCTCATTGAGGGTCATACTCATCTTGTGCAGAAAGACAGTCCATAGAAGGAGTGAACAAAGACAACAAACACACCTGCAGACAGACAGCCAAGGGATAGAGAGACAAGGAGGGAGAGAGATGGCCACATCATTTGAACAGTCGGTCTCATCCCTAACCTCATCTTTTTCAGGCACTTGAGCCAGTGGATCATTTTCTGCTGAGATTAATTTGAGTTTATGTCTGTCACTAGAAGGAAAGAGAGTTCTGCCCCAATAAACACAGCATGGGGCAGCAGCCCTGGCATCAGGCAACGACTGAAGGAGGGAACACACAGCTTTTTATGATGTGTGATTTTCCTTGCTTTATCTCATTTCATTCTCAAAACAACACTTTGGTTGGTATTGTGTTTATCCCTCTTTCTGGCTCATTACCTTGCTCAAGACCATGCAGCTAATAAGAGGCAGAGGGGTATTTAAATGCAGACACACTACCCAGGACATGGCTCGGTAGTAAACTACTATTCTTAAACTGTTGAGTTAAACACAGCCACCCGTTTAGCGGGTCCACGAGGTTTCCAAGGCTGAGGGTGACCCATCACAGTGGCGAGTCAGCTCTTACTGTTACTGGCTGTATCATTTTGTTGTCTAACATACCTTACAATTTTACATGTTTCCTTTTGTTGAGATATTTAGTCTGCTGAGGTTTCCAAGATGTGTTTGGCTCGCAGTCCAAATACAACTGTTTGACACACTGAAGAATGTTTTATCACTTCTCCAAAGCATAAAGTGTTTTTGAGAAAGAACATTTCACTCCGGCCCCATGCCACCCCACTGCTTACCTACCAACAGCTGCTTTAGGCAAAATTTCAGCCACTTTAAAAAATATTTCTCATGACAATGTTCTCTTTGAAAAATTAGTCTGGTCTTCTGCCAATTGGAGATTTGATGAAACCAAAGATCTTAATCCAGCTAGAGAACTAAATTCACTGAAAACAGAAAGAAAACCTTTCGCAAATGTGCTGTTTGCATTCCTACTGTGAAATAAGATCTGACCTACTACATATCTGGGAAGAACTCCCACCAGAGCCGTGGAAATCTTGTTTCACGATTGGAAATCTGGTTTGGGAAAGAGACCACTCTGCTCTCTGTTCAACAAATGGAATTCTTCTTTCCTGTGTTCTCATATTAATCCCCAAAGCATGATTGGCTGACAAACAGATCTGGCTGGGAGGATGGGATAAAAGTTCTAGAGAGTAAATGGAGATGATGAAAGTGCTGGATTCCATCAGTAAACTCACTGCGAATCATAGTCTCTCTCTCCATTTGCTCCAAGTGTTAAACTGTTCAGCAAGATATTAAAACTTTTGAGAGTAGCAAAACAAATCACATCAAATCAAATATGACCTTTGAAATATCAGAAAGTGTTTGCACCTACAGGGTCATGTCCCTTTTAGAAAAACTGAAATTCATGTTGAAGTGTTATGAGAATCCTGCAGTACTATTCCTGATAAGATCCACCCAAAAGAGTTACAAGGGAGAGAAGAAAACAGTCCTTGAAGCCATTAAAGAGATGGAGCGTTTAAAATTTTATTTCTGTGACTTCAAAATACTCAAATATCAGAAGCAATTTTTAAGAGAATGGTCTAGCTTCTCATTTTTTATTAGGGTATAGAATAAAATTCTTTATTATTTATTTATAAAAACAAAAGTAACATGTAAAAATTCAACTGATTTTATTTAATGTCCTTAATTGCTGCATCAGTGATTTCTAAGATCATAAATCTCCAAAATGTAGAACCACACTGAGTTGAGTTTTACATTCATGAACAATAAGTTCTTGGATGGATCCCCTATTATCTGTTTCTTGGAAATAAAAATACTATTCAGTTACAGAGATATATTTGTGGCTTCTTTTGTTGGATGATCTCAACCTGTAGAGACAGATTATTCACCTGGTTTGATATAGGTTTCTTATAGTAGCCATGCATTGTTGAGATGAAAGTCCTCTGAGGACATTCTCCCTGACACCTGGCATCCCCTGCAGGTGTATATGTCTTAGTTCAGAATTGCCAATCCACCTGTAAGTCACATATATGTTTTTACTGCAGAAGCTTTAAGTCCTCTGTTGACATGCTACAGAAAAGGAGAATTAGGGATAATATTATTTCACTATTTAAGTTATATGATACATTTGGTTTTACAATCTCTCAGGAACTTCTAATTTATAAGGAAGGGGCAGGAGTAATAACACCCAGACAAGTCATGTGTGCAATATTCACCTAAGCACTGATCAGGACCCAAAGCTCAGAAGTGTTGGACCCCAGCTGCCAGCACTCACGAGGCTGCCCCTGCTAATAGACACAGTGAGGAACTCATAAAACAGACATCACATAAAATCCCACATATTTGATTTATTTCTAATTTGGTGGTAATAATAGTAGTTTTAAGAATAGTCTTACAAACCCTAAATCTATTTGGGGCAGGAAAACTATGCAATTAGAGCACTATGCACTTCATAAATGCTTAGGTACACTTGGTACTAAGTAATAGTTCAGAATAATGTGTGTAAATACAGAATTTTCACATGTAGATATTTTAACAAGGAGGGAGGACGCTTGTACCACAGAGATTTTTTTTTATTATAATTTTATTTTTTTAATGGGGCGACATCAATAAATCAGGTTACATATATCCAAAGATCAACAAGTCCAGGTTATCTTGTCTTTCAATTATGTTGCATACCCATCACCCAAAGTCAGATTGTCCTCTGTCACCTTCTATCTAGTTTTCTTTGTGCCCCTCCCCCTCCCTCTTTCCCTCTCCCTTTCCCCCCTCCCCCCATAACCACCACACTCTTATCAATGTCTCTTAGTTTCACTTTAATGTCCCACCTACGTATGGAATAATGAAGTTCCTGTTTTTTTCTGATTTACTTATTTCACTTCGTATCATGTTATCAAGATCCCACCATTTTGCTGTAAATGATCCGATGTCATCATTTCTTATGGCTGAGTAGTATTCCATAGTGTATATGTGCCACATCTTCTTTATCCAGTCGTCTACTGACGGGCTTTTTGGTTTCCATGTCCTGGCCACTGTGAACAATGCTGCAATAAACATGGGGCTGCATGTGTCTTTACATATCAATGTTTCTGAGTTTTTGGAGTATATACCCAGTAGAGGGATTGCTGGGTCTTAAGGTAGTTCTAGTTTCAGTTTTTTGAGGAACCACCATACTTTCTTCCATAATGGTTGTACTACTTTACATTCCCACCAACAGTGGATGAGGGTTCCTTTTTCTCCACAGCCTCTCCAACATTTGCTATTACCTGTCTTGTTGATAATAACTAATCTAACAGGTGTCAGGTGATATCTCATTGCAGTTTTGATTTGCATTTCTCTAATAACTAAAGAAGATGAGCATCTTTTCATATATCTGTTGGCCATTTGTACTTCCTCCTGGGAGTGTCTATTCATGTCCTCTTCCCATTTTTTTATTGGATTGTTTGTTTGTTGTTGAGTTTTATGAGTTCTTTGTATATTTTGGATATTAGGCCCTTATCTGAGCTGTTGTTTGAAAATATCATTTTCCATTTAGTTGGCTTTCTGTTTATTTTGTTATCAGTTTCTCTTGCTGAGCAAAAACTTCTTAGTCTGATGTAGTCCCATTCATTAATTTTTGCCTTCACTTCTCTTGCCATTGGAGTCAAATTCATAAAAATGCTCTTTAAAACCCAGGTCCATGAGTTTAGTACCTATGTCTTCTTCTATGTACTTTATTGTTTCAGGTCTTATGTTTAGATCTTTGATCCATTTTGAGTTAATTTTAGTACAGGGGGACAAACTGTAGTCCAGTTTCATTCTTTTGCATGTGGCTTTCCAGTTTTCCCAGCACCATTTATTGAAGAGGCTTTCTTTTCTCCATTGTATGTTCTTGGCCCCTTTATCAAAAATTATTTGACTATATATATGTGTGGTTTTACTTCTGGACTTTCTATTCTGTTCCATTGGTCTGAATGTCTATTTTTTTGCCAATACCATGCTGTTTTGATTGTCGTGGCCCTATAATAGAGTTTGAAGTCAGGTATTGTAATGCCCCCAGCTTCATTCTTTTTCTTTAGGATTGCTTTGGCTATTTGGGGTTTTTTATAGTTCCATATAAATCTGATGATTTTTTGCTCTATTTCTTTAAAAAATGTCATTGGAATTTTGATGGGAATTGCATTAAATTTGTATATTGCTTTGGGTAATATAGCCATCTTGATTATATTTATTCTTCCTAACCAAGAACAAGGAATATTCTTCCATCTCATTACATCTTTCTCAATTTCTCTTAACAATGGTTTATAGTTTTCATTATATAAGTCCTTTACATTCTTTGTTATGTTTATTCCTAAGTATTTTATTTTTTTTTTGTTGCAATTGTGAAGGGGATTATTCTTTTGAGTTCGTTCTCAGTTGTTTCATTGTTGGCATATAGAAAGGCTATTGACTTCTGTATGTTAATTTTATATCCTGCGACCTTACTGTATTGGCTTATTGTTTCTAGTAGTCTTTTTGTGGATTCTTTGGGGTTTTCAATGTATAGGATCATATAATCTGCAAAACTTGATACCTTTACTTCTTCTTTTCCGATATGGATGCCTTTTATTTCTTTGTCTTGTCTGATTGCTCTGGCTAGAACCTCTAGTACCACATTAAATAACAGTGGAGAGAGTGGACAACCCTGTCTTGTTCCTGATTTAAGGGGGAAAGACTTCAGTTTAGTGCCATTTAATATGATGTTAGCTGATGGTTTATCATATATGGCCTTTATCATGTTGAGATATTTTCCTTCTATACCCATTTTGTTGAGAGTCTTAAACATAAAATTGTGTTGTATTTTATCGAAAGCCTTTTCTGCGTCTATTGATAAGATCATGTGGTTTTTGTTCTTTGTTTTGTTGATATGATGTATTACGTTAACCGTTTTATGTATGTTGAACCATCCTTGAGATTCTGGGATGAATCCCACTTGATCATGATGTATTATTTTTTTAATATGTTGTTGTATTCGATTTGCTAGTATTTTGTTAGTATTTTAGCATCTGTATTCATTAGAGATATTGGTCTGTAGTTTTCTTTTTTTGTGCCATCCTTGCCTGGTTTTGGGATGAGGGTTATGTTGGCCTCATAAAATGTGTTTGGAAGTATTGCTTCTTCTTCAATTTTTTGGAAGACTTTGAGTGGAATAGGAACCAAGTCTTCTTTGAATGTTTGATAAAATTCGCTGGTATAGCCGTCAGGGCCTGGACTTTTATTTTTGGGGAGGTTTTTAATGGTTTTTTCTATTTCTTCTCTACTGATAGGTCTGTTTAGGCTTTCTGCTTCTTCTTGACTCAGTCTAGGAAGGTTGTATTGTTCTAGGAATTTATCCATTTCTTCTAGGTTGTTGAATTTAGTGGCATAAAGTTTTTCATAGTATTCTACAATAATTCTTTGTATATATACGGTGTCCGTGGTGATTTCTCCTCTTTCATTTTGGATTTTGTTTATATGAGTTCTTTCTCTTTTTTCCTTGGTAAGTCTTGCCAAGGGTTTGTCAATTTTATTGATCTTTTCAAAGAACCAGCTCTTTGTTCTATTAATTTTTTTTATAGTTTTACTGTTCTCTATTTCATTTATTTCTGCTCTGATTTTTATTATCTCCTTTCTTCGGCTGGTTTTGGGTTGTCTTTGTTCTTCTTTTTCTAGTTCCTTAAGGTGTGAAGTTAAGTGGTTCACTTGGGTTCTCTCTTGTTTGTTCATATATGCCTGAAGTGATATGAACTTCCCTCTTATCACTGCTTTTGCTGCATCCCATAGATTCTGATATGTCTTATTGTCATTTTCATTAGTCATACCACAGAGATTTAATAAAACCAAATTAAATTCTAAATGTGCATCCACTGATGAATGGGTAGGTAAAATGGTGTGTAGTCATAAAATGGAATATTATTAAGACATAAAAAAGAATGAAACACTGATACATCTACAACATAGATGACTCTTGAAACATTATGCTAAGTGAAAAAAAGGTAGTCATAAAAATTATATATTATATGATCTTGTTTATATGAAATGTTCAGAACAGGAAACTACAGAGACCAAATTAATTAGTGATTGGCTAGAACTTAGAGCAGTGGTAGTCAACCTGGCCCCTACCGCCCACTAGTGGGCATTCCAGCTTTCATGGTTGGCAGTAGCGGAGCAATCAAAGTATAAATAAAAAGATAGCTTTAACTATAGTAAGTTGTTTTATAAAGATTTATTCTGCCAAACTTAGCGAAAATCTGACATAAAGTACTTGGTAAGTAGTTATTATTATATGCTTTAACTTGCTGTAACTCTGCTTTATAAATTTTATAAACTAAAGTTACTTCCCTACTTTATAAATCACCATTACTGCGGAAGAGGTGGTCGGTTAGAAAATTTCACTACTAACAGAGATATAAAAGTGGGTGGTAGGTATAAAAAGGTTGACTACCCCTGACTTAGAGGGATGGAAACTGAAGGTAAAGGGGGAGGGGCTGCTAATGGGCACAGGTGGTTACAAATCTGTATATATGCTAAAAACCCCTATATTTCATATTTAAATGAGTGATTTGGTATGGTATCTGGAATATATCTCAATGAAGCTGTTACATTAAAAATAAAAAAGCTCTCTCTCACTAAAAATATAAAAAAGCTGACTTAGGGATTTATATTGATTCCAATGTTCTCAAACATGAGCAAACCTCAGCATCACCGGGAAAATGTGTTCAAATTCAGATGGCTGGACTTCACCATATTGCTTCTGTGTTGGTAGTTCTGGGGTGGGGCCTGAGAGTTTGAACATCTAAGTTCCCAGGTGATCCTGATGCTCTGGTCTGGAGGCTACACTTTGCAGATCACTGCTCAAAAACTGCTAACTTTTAAAGCAAGAAAAGCACTTGCCACTGACAAAGCCCTGCCTCCCACCCATCTTTACATGACCCACAATGTGCATAGGTCGATGCTTGAGAAGATAAAAGAACTTGCAGGGTATCAGAAGCCAGCCAAATCAAATAATATCGTAGGAGGAAATGAAACCCAGCCCTCTTCTCACTGAAATTCTTCTGCAGACCAAGAAGGAGGTTTGGCTCTGGGAGTTGTTTATGAACAGCTGTGGACAAAGCTGTAGCATCGCTTGTCTCTGTAAATGGAAGAACAAACTGAGCTTTTCAGGGAACAGGCCCTTCTCACTTCATGAGGGAAGCCCCAGTTCTCTCATCTATCACTTTTCTTTCAGGTAAATATTTCAGGTAAGGGGTTAAGGCATCTCTGCCTTGCAGCCTTATTTGAACCTTGGTTTAATTAAACATATTTTCTTAGCTTAAAAAATATGAGTTTAAAACAAACAATCCAATAAATAAATGGGAAGAGGACATGAACAGCCACTTCTCCCAGGAAGAAATACAAATGGCCAACAGATATATGAAAAGATGCTCATCTTCTTTAGCTATTAGAGAAATGCAAATCAAAACGGCAATAAGATACCACCTCACACCTGTTCGATTAGCTATTATTAGCAAGACAGGTAATAGCAAATGTTGGAGAGGCTGTGGAGAAAAAGGAACCCTCATCCACTGTTGGTGGGAATGTAAATTAGTACAACCATTATGGAAGAAAGTATGGTGGTTCCTCAAAAAACTGAAACTAGAACTACCTTAAGACCCAGCAATCCCTCTACTGGGTATATATCCCCAAAACTCAGAAACATTGATATGTAAAGACACATGCAGCCCCATGTTTATTGCAGCATTGTTCACAGTGGCCAGGACATGGAAACAACCAAAAAGCCCGTCAGTAGACGACTGGATAAAGAAGATGTGGCACATATACACTATGGAATACTACTCAGCCATAAGAAATGATGACATTGGAACATTTACAGCAAAATGGTGGGATCTTGATAACATGATACGAAGCGAAATAAGTAAATCAGAAAAAAAACAGGAACTGCATTATTCCATACGTAGGTGGGACATAAAAGTGAAACTAAGAGACATTGATAAGAGTGTGGTGGTTACGGGGGGAAGGGGGGAATGGGAGAGGGAAAGGGGAAGGGGGAGGGGCACAAAGAAAACAAGATAGAAGGTGACAGAGGACAATCTGACTTTGGGTGATGGGTATGCAAAATAATTGAACGACAAGATAACCTGGACTTGTTATCTTTGAATATATGTATCCTGATTTATTGATGTCACCCCATTAAAAAATGAAATTATAAAAAAAAATAAAAATAAAAAAAAATAAAAATAAATAAATATCAGTTTAAAAAACAGAAGGTACTTTGATTATCGCTCTCTCCCTCGTTCTTGCTACGTTTCTGTGTCATGGTTCCAAATTTACCAGCTATGTGACTTTGATCTTAATCTCTCCACACCTCAATTTTCTTATCTGTAGAATGGGGGTGTGGTACTGCTTCTGCAAACTGTAGAGAAAATTAACTAAAACAGAGAATGTTCTGTGCTTAGGAGAAGGCCTGGCTCACGGCAGTACTCAGTATAGTAGCTTCTGGAACCTGAGTTTTCTGAGATTCTCCAGATCAGAGAGCTGCTATCCTGTACTTTAACACTCAATTGACATAGCTGCACCCCTGCCACTACCACCTTATGTGCCTGTAAAAATACCAATGGGTATTTCAAGAACCTGAGGAAAGTATACATGTTCTCTTAGTCAGTCTGATTGTCGCTTGTTACCTCCTGTTTCAGTCCCAATAGACTTGTATTTGGGTCACCTCTTATTATAACATAACTGTTTCTCTTTGAATTTGAGTGCTTTGCCCAAGGTACCTTTCTTCTCAGGATGTAACCTAAAAGATAAGAAGCTTCTTAGCAAATAATATCAGAGCTGGCCTGTTTGTTGAGGCTGCAGGGTACCTGAAAAACAGATTAGCAATGGTTGAGAAAGCGTTTGTGTAAGGCCAGTATCCACGGCCACCATCACAGCATGCAGGTTCGCATTGGATTCATACAGACAGTAAAGAAACAAGGAGCCAAAAGCTGATGGGCCATCATCTTTAATCCTAGCTTGCACCCAGCAGGCAAGTAAAAATACACACTAGGCTCCAAAACCCACTCATTCAGTGCTCACAAAGCTACTGACTTATCTGAGTTTCCTAGAATCAAAGGTTTCTAGCTCACTAGCCTTATTCACCTCTGTTCCCCATCTCCTTCTGTTGGGCAGATAAAATGTATTATGCTCACTTTGTTAAAAATAGGCGCTGCCCACGTGAGGCCGTCGCCCAGGTGATATTAATGTGTGTTGAGAATCCTTGTAGCCTGGGGCTTGATTTTGGGATTAAGCCTTTCCCACCCTTTTTTGATGTGGGGTGGTACAATCCAATCATGCCTCAGAGAAGTGACTTTGTATTAGAGATTTCCCTGTTTTGTATATTGGATTAAGGGTTTGGATTTCTACACTATAAAATGGGGTCGGAGCGGGAGCTTGTGCTCTTGGTTCCTGAGATTATCATTAGAAGAGAGAGCAGAGGAGAGCAGAGAAAGGCCACATGGAGGAGGCCAGGAGAAGCAGCCAAGATGGTGGAGTGCTGAGTGAGATGCCAGTTTGTGTAGAGTTTGTATTTGGGATAAGGAAGGAAATGGGGAACAGAGGAGAATAAGGCTGGTGAGCTAGAAACCTTTGATTCTAGGAAACTCAGATAAGTCAGTGGCTTTGTGAGCACTGAATGTGATTGGGTTTTGGAGCCCAGTGTGTATTTTTACTTGCCCACCGGGTGCAAGCTAGAATGAAAGACTGTGGCCCACCAGTTTGTGGCTCCGTTGTTTCTTTACCGACTGTCCGAATCCAATGCGAACCTGCACTGGCCAGGCTGCTCTGATGGTGGCCCTGGCCCTGGCTTCTGGCTTTACACCTTCCTTCTCCCTGCACAAACTCTGCACAAACTGGCTTTTCCTTCAGCACTCCACCATCTTGGCTGCTTCTCCTGGCCTCCACGTGGCCTTTCTCTGCTCTCTTCTCTAATGCTAATCTCTCCCGGTCTGCCCCACTTTATAGTGCAGAAATCAAAACCTTTAATCCAATATACAAAATAAGGAAGTCTCCAATACAAAGTCACTTATCTGAGGCATGATGGAATTGTTCCACCCCACATCAAAAAGGGTGGAGAAGGCTTAGTCCTAAAACCAAGCCCCAGGCTACAAGGATCCTGCCTGTCCACAGCCTGCCCCCAACACACACTAATATAATCATGCCCATCCCAAGTGAGAAGGGCAACCAATACCATCACTTGGGTGACGGGCTTCCACATGGGCAGCACCATCTTTAACAAAGTGAGCATAATATATTTTATCTGCCCAACAGTTTGATAGGGCTCTTAGCTGCAAATAACTAAACACGCCTTTGCATGTTTGAACCTAAAAAAAAATAATTAAAGAATAATAGGGAGGCCCTGGCCAGTTGGCTCAGTAATAGAGCATTGACCTAGTGTGTGGATGTCCTGGGTTCAATTTCCCATCAGGGCACGCAGAAGAAGTAAGTGACCATCTGCTTTTGCAGCTCTCCCTTTCTCCCTTTTCTCTCTTTATATCTTTCTTCCCCTCCACCCGTCACCCAAGTGATGGTATTGGTTGCCCTTCTCGCTTGGGATGGGCATGATTATATTAGTGTGTGTTGGGGGCGGGCTGTGGGCAGGCAGGATCCTTGTAGCCTGGGGCTTGGTTTTAGGACTAAGCCTTCTCCACCCTTTTTGATGTGGGGTGGTACAATCCCATCATGCCTCAGATAAGTGACTTTGTATTAGAGACTTCTTTATTTTGTGGCTTCATTGGAGCAAGTTGGTGCCGGGCACTGAGAATGGCTCCACAGCCTCACCTCAGGTGCTAAAATAGCTCTATTGATGAATATCAGACAGAGCAATGGTTCCAGATGGGCAAAGCATCCCGGTATGGGGCTTGCTGGGTGGATCCTGGTCAGAGCAAATGCAGGAGTCTGACTCTGCCTCCCTGCTTCTCACTTAATAAAAAAAAAAAAATCACAATGGCCAACATCAAAAAACCATGGGCATGGTGGTCTCAGCAGACATCAGATTGTAGCAGACATTGTGTTGGTCAAATAAGTTTGTAAATATGATATATATGTTTGCTCGCTTGTGACTTATATTGGGTGTGGGGGACAGGCTATAAGCAGGACAGGTCGTTGTAGCCTGGGGTTTGGTTTTGGGACTAAGCTTTTCCCCACACCCTTGACTGATTGTATGATCTGGGTGGTGCACTCTCATGAGGAATCCAATTATGCCTTGGATAAGTGACTTTGTATGGGAGACTTCCTTGTTTGTATATTGGATTAAGGGATTTTGGTTTTCTACACTATAAAGTGGGACAGACCAGAGCTTGGACACACAGTTCCTGCTATCACAATTGCAGGGGCTTCCCTGATCCCTTGCCCTTCATGGGAAGAGCTGGTTTTCTGCTTTTCCCTTGTCTTCTTTTGTGGTTTGCCTGTCTTGGTGAGACACCAATAAATAGGATGGCCCCCCATCCTCTGACTCCGCCATTTCTTTATCGTCTGCCCGAATCCAATAGGAACCTGCATGTGAATGGCCACGATGGCGGCTCCTGGCCTTACACAATGGCACTGTAAAGCCAGTAGCCACAGCTACCATCACAGCAGCCTGGCCCATGCAGGTTCTCATTGGATTCGGACTGTTGGTAAAGAAACAACGGAGCCAAAAACTGATGGGCCATCATCTTTAATTCTAGCTTGCACCCGGAGGGCAAGTAAAAGCACAAACTCGGCTCCAAAACCCACTCACATTCAGTGCTCACAAAGCTACTGACTTATCCGAGTTTCCTAGAATCAAAGGTTTCCAGCTCACCAGACTTATTCACCTCTGTTCCCCATCTCTTTCCTTCTCCCTGCACAAACTCTGCACAAACTGGCTTCTCACTCAACACTCTGCCATCTTGGCTGCTTCTGGACTCCTCCACGTGGCCTCCCTCTGCTCTCTGCTCTGCTCTCTCCTCTAATGATAATCTCAGGAACCAAGAGAGCAAGCTCCCGTTCTACCCCCATTTTATAGTGTAGAAATCAAAACCTTCAATCCAATATATAAAATAGGGAAGTCTCTAATACAAAGTCACTTATCAGAGACATGATGGGATTGTACCACCCCACATCAGAAAGGGTGGGAAAGGCTTAATCCCAAAACCAAGCCCCAGGCTACAAGGATTCTGCCTGCCCACAGCCCGCCCCCAACACACATTAATATCACCTGGGTGATGGCCTCCATGTGGACAGTGTCATCTTTAACAAAGTGAGCATAATATATTTTATCTGCCCAACAGGCACTCAGACCAGGTGCCCATCCCCACTGTCAAGATAGCTATAGAAACCTTTGGGAACTTGGCCCATCATAGGAAGCTGATAGCAGAAGAAGGGGAGAACTCACAAGTGTGACAACAGATAGACCCTAACAACCCCCATCCTTTATCAGGAGTGACAGTATTGTCCTGATTTGGCAAGTGTTGGGCAGATAAAATGTATTATGCTCACTTTTTTAAAGATGGCGCTGCCCACGTGGAGGTCATTGCCCAGGTGATATTATTGTGTGTTGGGGGCTGGCTGTGGGCAGGCAGAATCCTTGTAGCCTGGGGCCTGGGTTTGGGATTAAGCCTTTCCCACCCTTTTTGATGTGGGGTGGTACAATCCCATCATGCCTCAGAGAAGTGACTTTGTATTAGAGACTTCCTTATTTTGTATATTGGATTAAAGGTTTGGATTTCTACACTATAAAATAGGGGCAGAACGAGAGCTTGTTCTCTTGGTTCCTGAGATTATCATTAGAGGAGAGAGCAGAAAGAGGCCATGTGGTCAGGAGAAGCAGCCAAGATGGCAGAGTGCTGAGAGAGAAGCCAGTTTGGGCAGAGTTTGTGCAGGGAGAAGGAAGGAGATGGGGAACAGAGGTGAATAAGTCTGGTGAGCTAGAAACCTTTGATACTAGGAAACTCGGATAAGCCAGTAGCTTTGTGAGCACTGAATGTGAGTGGGTTTTGGAGCCCAGTGTGTGTTTCTTGCTTGCCCGCCGGGTGCAAGCTAGGATTAAAGAGTATGGCCCACCAGTTTTTGGCTTCGTTGTTTCTTTACCGACTGTCCGAATCCAATGCGAACTTGCATGGGCCAGGCTGCTTTGATAGTGGCCCTGGCCATGGATACTGGCTACACATTTGGCGTAGTAGTCTGTGGCAGGATTTGATACAAATCGGTAAGGAGCCACTACCACCTTTGAATGGTGGAATAGAGGGCTGGCTGGTGTTATAGTTCCCCATGGCTGTCCTTTTGGGGATCTTAGGCTGGCTGACTTTTACAGCCATGCGTGAGGAACCTGAAAACTCTGTGGAAGAGGCTGCCCGGGACCTGCAAACCGAGCAGTGGAAGGAGCTGGAGCAAATGCGGGAGAAACAGATGCTGACCCTGGAGCTAGAGGAAGCGCTAGAAGAGGAGGCTGACCAGGTTTGCAAGATTCACCTGGAAATGGAGCAGCTGCTGGAGGAAGATTCACATGTCTGTGAGTTGCAGATTGCCCTGGATGTTGTGGAGAGCCAGCAGCGGCAGGAAGCCGGGTCTGAGGCTGAGGCTGGAGCTGAGGCAGAGGCTGGAGCTGGGGCCAGGCCCGAGGCTGCAAGCCCGGCAGTGGGAGCTGGTGTTTTCAGTTCCCCTTTGGAGGATGAGGAGAATTGGGCTGGAGTTGCAATCCGCAGTCTCCATAAGGTGAAAGCCCAGCTGGAAGCAGCACCTACTACGGCCCTGGTAGGTCTGCGATTTTGGAACATAGGGCTGGACATGTTCTCCGGAGCAGAGATGAAAATGCTGGTGGCTGAGGCCCCATGTGCGTGGACTGATTTCCTGGACTACGACCAGAGTGGGCATTGGCTCCTTTGTTGGATGGATTTACGGATTACGGAGTTTGGACAATGTGAAATACCCTGATGGGGGTGGGGGGTGGCTTTGCTGGAAGCACTCCCCTGCCTTGGGAAGCTTTTCCCATGACTAGAAAGAAGGCCGAGGACATTTTGCGCTTTGGGCTAAGTGCTCAGAGACTGGTGAAGTGTACCTTTGTAATTGTTGAAACTGTATGATTTTTGCTGTTGTAATTTGTGTAATGTTCTAATTTCCTTGCACAGGGATGCTGGTGGTATAGATTGTGGGTAGTAAAGTGAGCATAGGGGTGGATTGTTGGGCAGATAAAATGTATTATGCTCACTTTGTTAAAGATGGCGCTGCCCACGTAGAGGCTGTTGCCCAGGTGATATTAATGTGTGTTGGGGGTGGGCTGTGGGCAGGAAGAATCCTTGTAGCCTGGGGCTTGGGTTTGGGATTAAGCCTTTCCCACTCTTTCTGATGTGGGGTGGTACAATCCCATCATGCCTCAGAGAAGTGACTTCCCTATTTTGTATATTGGATTAAAGGTTTGGATTTCTACACTATAAAATAGGGGCAGAACGGGAGCTTGCTCTCTTGGTTCCTGAGATTATCATTAGAGGAGAGAGCAGAAAGAGGCCATGTGGTCAGGAGAAGCAGCCAAGATGGCAGAGTGCTGAGAGAGAAGCCAGTTTGGGCAGAGTTTGTGCAGGGAGAAGGAAGGAGATGGGGAACAGAGGTGAATAAGTCTGGTGAGCTAGAAACCTTTGATACTAGGAAACTCGGATAAGTCAGTAGCTTTATGAGCACTGAATGTGAGTGGGTTTTGGAGCCCAGTGTGTGTTTTTTGCTTGCCCGCCGGGTGCAAGCTAGGATTAAAGAGTATGGCCCACCAGTTTTTGGCTTCGTTGTTTCTTTACCGACTGTCCGAATCCAATGCGAACCTGCATGGGCTGGACTGCTGTGATGGTGGCCATGGCTTCTGGCTTTACAGCAAGTGTAGAAATAAACAGACCAACACATGAAACAAGCAAAGCAGAGGATAGTTATTCTGGTTACCATCATTTTGCATTTGGGCAAGGATTTAAAGACACACAGAGGAGTGGAAAAGTGGTACAGTAGAAAAACGAGAAGGGCCCTGGCCGGTTGGCTTAGTGTTAGAGCGTCAGCCTGGAGTGCGGGGGACCCGGGTTCGATTCCCGGCCAGGGCACATAGGAGAAGCGCCCATTTGCTTTTCCACCCCCCCCCCCTTCCTCTCTGTCTCTCTCTTCCCCTCCCGCAGCCAAGGCTCCATTGGAGCAAAGATGGCCCGGGCGCTGGGGATGGCTCCTTGGCCTCTGCCCCAGGCGCTAGAGTGGCTCTGGTTGAGGCAGAGCGACGCCCCGGAAGGGCAGAGCATCGCCCCCTGGTGGGCGTGCCGGCTGGATCCCGGTCGGGCACATGCGGGAGTCTGTCTGACTGTCTCTCCCTGTTTCCAGCTTCAGAAAAATACAAAAAGAAAAAAAAAGAAAAACGAGAAGGGAAGTCTTCAAATGTGCCCTTATCAGAGGCTATTGGCCTGGTGAAGCTATGGGCAGCTGACTAGCAGTGAGGCATCTGATGTGATTGGTTACAGGAACTGGTTGATCCTAAGCTAGAAATAGGAACAAAAATTAGGGAAGCTGGCAGATATTAATGAAGTCCTAGCCATTTGGGGTTGATTGGTACAGAATTTATTATTAAGTTTTCTGGATTGTCACTAGAGAGAACAAAATGGATTCCTGTAAGTCTGACTTAAAGCACACTGGCTTCAAGGGATGTTTACTGTAGATAAGGCATTGGTTTTATGCACAGGTTGATGAAGCTTGTGGGTCAAAGTCCTGCTTGTATATGATCGAACCATTGTCCATTTTTATATTCAGATTTTTACAAGTTTAACTCTTTTCTCCATTAACCAGAAGATGGTGTTCTAAGTTGCACTCGGTTAGAAATGAGTTAACATTTTTGTACATAAGATTTTTTATTGTAAGTTCTAATCCTCCTTGTCCACATTGCTCATATACTCTGACCTGAGTGAATATTGCCTTGTACATTGAGACAGAGAGCCTTAACTTGACTCCTCCAGGTCCCAATAACTCCTTGAAGAACAGGAATGTGCACAGGGAAGAGTCCCTTTAGAATGGCTTTCTCAAATAAAAGTGATGTTTTCTGCAGGTAACTAGGGCTAACTCCTCCTCAAGGGCCCTCTCCTCCAAAGATACATTTCCTCACACCAGCTTTGAAGATAACATTTTATAATTGTCTCCAAAATCTTTCATTTTACTCCTACTTCCTCCAAAAATAAAAATGCCAGGGCTGTTAAGTAAATCCCCTTTTAGCTTGCTTTCTACTTCCAATACCTTTATTCTTATGTAAATTCTCCTCTCCTCTCTTGTCTTAAAGAAGAGATTTCCTTTCCTTATGTAACAGGTCAAACCTACCTCATCCATGCTCTAGACCAGTGGTCCCCAACCTTTTTTGGGCCACGGACCGGTTTAATGTCAAAAAATATTTTCACAGACTGGCTTTTAGGGTGGGATGGATAAATGCACAAAATAAAATTATGCGACCCGCATAAAAACTGTGGTATTTTTAAATATAATTGTCGAATTTATGAGACAAGCATCAAGCGTGAGTCTTAGACAGATGTAACTGAGGGAATCTGGTCGTTTTTTAAAAATAAAACATCGTTCAGACTTAAATATAAATAAAACAGAAATAATATAAGTTATTTATTCTTTCTCTGCGGACCGGTACCGGTCCACGGCCCGGGGGTTGGGGACCACTGCTCTAGACAACTCCTCTTCTGTGATCTTACTCTCCAATTGTTTCCTCTTTTCTCTCTTTATGGCATTTTAGGTCAACAAATACTTACTGGAGCCTCTAGTCTGTGTTGGGTGCTGTGCTGATACTTTGCCCTCAGAGGCCAGGTTCTATCTGGGGAAAAGAAAAGAACTCCCTTCTGGCTTCAGAAATGCTGGGAGAGAGACAAGGACTGAGAGGTTTTTTTTTTACTGTGGTTGCTGCATGTCCTTGACCCCAGCTGGTCCTTGCCAGATGAAATCCAAATTTCTAGAACAATGACTGCACATCCACAAGAACAACCCTTTCCACCCCAAACTAACTTTCTTCTAAAACCCACTTGCTATAGCATTGGAAAGCATTCTACTTTGTCCTCAAGTCAAATGCTCCCTAAGATCCTTCTTGTCCCCGGCTTTTTAAAATTAAAGTTTATGCTGAGGTGTTTTTTTGATTTTCAGTTTTCGGTGCGGCGACTTGTGTATGACTACTTTGATCTTCAGCACTGGCACAAAGACAGCAACTTCGGAGAGACTGTTTAACCAACTCTCAGTTTTCTTATTTTATATATACGGGTACTTCCACATACACATATATATGCATGTCCATATGTATGTATTCCCAGTGGTTCTGCTTCTCTGATTGAACTCAGAATGATGCAGAATTTGATGTGAAGAATGGTTCTAGAGGAACAGACTCTTAACAATGAGTTCTTAGAATTGATTCTGGATTATATGGAGTTGGTTTAACAATTTGATTAGATTTAGAGATATTTATGTCCCTCTTTCCAGTGGTAAAGTGGACACATAAAAAAATGGCAAGCATTGCAAAATTCAGTGATACAAATTATTACTTGTATATCCTCGTAATAAACTACCTATAGAAGAGAACTGTCTGGGTGAGTAAGTACTTATCTAGAGCAGCAATGTTCAAAAAATTTTTTTTCTTTTTTTTAAGTGAGAAGAGGGTAGATAGAAAGTCAGACTTCTGCATGCACCTTGACCGTATCCACCTGGCAACCCCTGTCTGGGGCCAATGCTTGAATCACCCCAGCTATCCTCAGTGCCCTGGGCCAATGCTCAAACCAATTAAGCCACTGGCTACCTGAAGGGAAAAGAGATAGAAGGGTAGATGGAGAAGGAAGGGGGAGAGAAGCAGATGGTTGCTTCTCATGTGTGTTCTGACCGGGATCAAACTGGGGACAGCCACATGCCAGGCTGAAGTTCAATCTACTGAACCAACCAGGCAGGGCCATCAATTTTCAACCTTTCTCATCTCATTGCACACTTAAGTTAATTACTAAAATTTTGTGGCACATTAAAAAAGATATCTTTTTGTCAGTATGACCAAAAAAATGCATAGTTTTGATTCATTTACACTGGATGGTTATTGTGTTGGCTGTTGACTTTTTTTTTTTTTTTTTTTGAGAGAGAGTCAGGAACATTGAGCTACTCTTGTATGTGCCCTGACTGGGGATGGAACCAGCAATCTTGGTGCTCCGGAACAAAGCTCCAACCAATGTAGCTATTCAGTCAGGGCTCTTAACCAATGGAGCTCACCGGCCAGGGGCAACATTCTTTAATTTGACAATAAAAAGGGAAAAGAGATAAGTGCCCCTGACTAAATAGTCAGGGTATTATTGCATGTTTCAATAATTCTTGCGGCACACCAGTTTGTTGCAGCAAACCAGTTAAAAATCACTGATCTAGAACATTTTAGGTTAAGAAGGAAATAATATGGGGTCAGTTGGTTACTTCAAGTGTGCTGTAGAATTTTAGAAAAATTAAACAAGGTTAGGACTTTAGATTTCAAGGTGAAGGTCAGCATAAGGGACCTGAAAAGCCACTTGTAAGGCTCCAGTGATGGTGTGATCATCATTGTTATTTAAATGATAAAATAACGAACTTGAGCTGAGCTGTAGTAGGCAGGAAGCATGTTTAATTCCATCCTACAGAAAGTCAGAACGTCTGTTTCTCTTTCAAGTGGGCAGCCAGCTTGCACCCAGTGTGAAGGATTTTCACTCTCCAAAAGCAAGGAAATAAAACCTCTCCTCTGTGATAATATAGTGCTGGAAAATGGATCCTCAAGAACAAAGGGGCAGAAGGAGAACTATCAAAGAGAAACAGAAAACTGCAGTTAAAAAAATGAAATATTAATGGTAGCTAATCTTTATAAGAGAATTTATTTTCATGATTAGCCTTATGAGGAAATATCAGTTACCCTCTTTTTATATAAATGGAGCAGATAGAAGATAACTTTTTGCCCAAGGTCACTCACCTAGAGCTGAGTTGACCCACCTGACTCTAAGGCCTGTGTTCCTCACTGCACCTCACCGCCTCCCAAAGAAGAAAAGTATCTCTGGGCTGCTTTACCTGCCACAAAGGTTTGTTGTCATTCGAAAAGTTCTTTGAGAGATGAGATGAAACAATAAATTATGATTAGAATCCCACCAAATAGCCTTTATGGTTATTGTACATGATTAACATATATTACCTGAAACTTTATTTTACAGGACTCCATTAATAAACTTACTTTATTAGTACATCCCTATTTAGCTCTATTTTATGGCTAGATTAATATCAATAAGTCAGGAATATATCATATTTATTCCTGATTACAAACTGAAAATAAAAAATGGTACTCTTTATGGGCAAACACTTTCCATTGCCTTCACAAATAATAGAGCTCAGGCACTAACTTGACTATTATTCTGATTATTACAATGTAAATAGCTTTTAAGTTCATTATACTACTCAAGTTCATGAAAATTATAAAACTAGCGAAAGTTCATCTTCAGGAAACAGAAGTCTAGAGTATAAAATTTCCTACATTCCAAAGGCTACATAGTTAAAATTATATACATCACAGTCATCCTGACATTTTGATTAGGCTACATATATTTAATCTCGAAAGTATATACATAATCATTCTCAAAACAGTGATTCATAAAATTTGATTATTTATAAATCTCCTGACCATTTAATGTCGTAAAGAAACAAAAAAGAATAATAAAGAGACTACCACATTTTTAGACCATGCTTTCTTTTCTCATAATTTTCTGATGTTTCTTAACAACCAAGGGAAAAATATTGATATTCAATAAGATAATTAAATATAATAGTAAATATTGTCTTCTAGAGGATGTGTGCCCTCTTACTCTAATTTACAATTTTGTTGATAAGAGGCCCCAGCCATTTAGCTCAGTTAGTTAAGGGTGCTGTCCTGAAACGACAGGATTTGGGGCTCGGTCCCTGGTCAGGGCACACATGGGAAGCAACCAAAGAATGCACGACTGAGTGGGACGACAAATGAATGCTTCCTTTCTTCCTTCCGCTTTCTCTTTCTTCCTCTCTCTGTCTCTCTAAAAATCAATAAATATCAAGCCCTGGCCAGATAGGTTGGTTGATTGGAGCATCATTCCGGAGTGCGAAAGGTCGCTGGTTCAATTCCCCAGTCAGGGCACATACAGGAGCAGCGTGATGTTCCTGTCCTTCTCTCCCTTTGCCTCTCTCAAAAATAAATACAGATTTTAAAAAATTAAATTCTGTTGAAAAGAAAATCTTTCATTGCTCAAAATACTTTTTTTTTTTTTTTACAGAGACAGAGTGAGAGTGAGAGAGAAGGATAGATAGGGACAGACAGACAGTAACAGAGAGAGATGAGAAGCATCAATCATTAGTTTTTTGTTGTGACACCTTAGTTGTTCACTGATTGCTTTCTCATATGTGCCTTGACCATGGGGCTACAGCAGACCGAGTAACCCCTTCCTCGAGCCAGAGACCTTGGGTCCAAGCTGGTGAGCTTAGCTCAAACCAGATGAGCCCGCGCTTAAGCTGGAGACCTTGGGGTCTCGAACCTGGGTCCTCTGTATCCCAGTCCGACGCTCTATCCACTGTGCCATTGCCTGGTCAGGCTCAAAATAATTATTTCTTGACATTAGCAGGTACTAGACATGTAAAAAAACTAGAGACCTTGGTCCTTACTGGATAGTTTTTGTTAACCATGTGATTTATGGTGAGTTCTTTGGGTCATATGGTATCAACCTGATGGGTGGAGACTAAGGCCAGCCATAAAAATGGTCAATCTTCCCTACATGACTAACCACCAGTAAGAACCCTGTACACCGAAACTTGGGTGAGCTTCCCTGGTTGGCAATACTCTGTGCATGTTGCTGCGCATGGTGGATGAGAGAAATGAGCACTGCCTACACAACTCCACCGGAAGAGGACAACTGGAAGCTTATACATGGAACCCTTCTGGCCCCTTCCTTTTGTGCCTTTTCCTATTGCTGATCTTAATCTGTATCCTTAATACACAATAACCATGAGTATAACAGCTTTACTGAGTTCTGAGTCCTCCTAGCAAATCATTGAAACTGAGAGTGGTCTTGAGACCTCACAAACATTAACATACTTGCAACAAGTATGTTAATTTTATTTGATTATGTGAATGGGATTCTACCATTTTGGCTGAATAATAATTTCCTATAATATACATATATTGCTGACTTAATAAGAATGCATTTATTGCTTATACTCTTTAAACGTGTGTCATTTGATATAGAAATTTAAGAAAGTAGCCACATATCGGTTATCATTGTAGTGTTATTTATAATAAATAACATAGCAAATAATTTAAATATACAGCTGTTGAATAAGATATTTATTAAAATATGCCATAAAAAAGTACTAGCATGAAAAAAGCTAAATTAACAAAGCAGAGTAAAAATATGTAAGTACATTTCTGTTATTTGTATATAATCTATACTGCAGGGGGAAATATGTGTATATAATCTATGTTCTATGGGAAAAACAAACAAACATGCAAACAAAAAACACCCATTAGAGTGTAAATAATGGGTACCTATAAATGGAGGATTAGGGAGGCTTTAATTTTTTAGTTTGTGTCTATGTTTCACTCCTTTTCTTTGTAAGCACGTGTTATGTTTATAATTTAATGTTTTACTTTAAAAAGTATTTCTAGCCCTGCCTTACAATAAATTTTAAAATCTCTTAAACCAGTTTAGTGATAGAGTCTAAAATTGCTCAGTGAAAATAGAAATGAGATTCTTAAGACATTTAGTAGGCAAGATGACAAGCACCTGAGCCTGGGTGACAACAGAGAAAGGCAACTAGGAAAAAAGCTGATGAAATATTTTTGTTTTTTAGATTGTGGAAATTTGGGGACACTGATATCCTTAGCTAAGGAGACTGCCAGAATTTTTTTTTTCCCCCCTGTATTTTTCTGAAGCCGGAAACGGGGAGAGACAGTCAAACAGACTCCAGCATGCGCCCGATGGGGGGGGGGGGAATCCACCCGACACGCCCACCAGGGGGTGACGCTCTGCCCACCAGGGGGCGATGCTCTGCCCCTGGGGGGGGGGGGTCGCTCTGTTGTGACCAGAGCCACTCTAGGGCCTAAGGCAGAGGCCAAGGAGCCATCCCCAGCGTCTGGGCCATCTTTGCTCCAGTGGAGCCTTGGCTGCGGGAGGGGAAGAGAGAGACAGAGAGGAAGGAGAAGAGGAGGGGTGGAGAAGCAGATGGGCGCTTCTCCTGTGTGCCCTGGCCGGGAATCGAACCCGGGACTTCTGCACGCCAGGCCGACGCTCTACTACTGAACCAACTGGCCAGGGCCGCCAGAGTTTATATATAGGAACATAATTAGTTTCAATGGAGGAGCATGCAGGATATTCAATTAAAGATAGGCATTTTGAAATACAGGTTTAGAGCATAGGAGACATTGTAAATGGGCAATATGAAGCTGGGGTCATTGGTGATAGGTCATAAGAGGTGGTTTAAAATTGTCCTGGGAGTATGTGCTAATATGATGAACAGAAGCCCCTAAATGAAACCTCTGGAACTCAAACATCAAAGGAATGGACAGTAGAGATCCAGGAAAGAAGCTGCAAAGATGTAAAGGGGTAGGAGGAAAACCAGAAGAAAATTAGCTTACTGATATCAAAAGGGTAAAGACAATCAACCCCAGCAAAACCCAAGCCAGAAAGGCACTGGCATTTGACAGTGTGGGAGGTGGGAGACCATCACTGAAATGGGAGTTAGCCTTCCTCTTCAGTGGTGTTCAATGGGATTGAAATAAGAAATAAAAATACCACACATAGGAAGTTATCTAGCCATTTTCAGATGCACATAATTTGATTTCCCTCCCTTGTGTGTACATATTACCTATTTTCCTCAAATAATTGAATGCCTGCTGTGCTCTTTTGATCATCTTATGAACTTCCTTGATCTTGGCTATTCCAGGTACAACTTTTCACGTAATCTATGACAAAAATCTGTTTCAGTGTAAAATGCTTGACTCCAAGGACTCTAACCTACTTTGGAGGAGACAAGGGCTATAAGAAATGAAGTCACTAGCTTATGCTGGCTTCCAAGGAACAGAAAATATTTTTTTCATGTTAGGATATGAACATAACATAGCAACAGAAAAGCCACAGGAAGGCTCCAGAGCCGATCCAATATTCCATGAAATTAAATGTACTATGGAGAAAGCTCACTGGCACTCATGGAAACTCTTGATATTTTCTGGCTAAATGGCATGAATTTGAAGTAGCTGCCAGGGGTTTAAATTTTTTCTATTTCCTCAGTGGTTAAGGAAAGAGAGGGGGAAGGTAGCTAAATAAACAAAATACAACACTCACACACTGCCCTTTCCTGGGCGAGCATTTATAATAAGTACAACTATTAAGGTATATTTATAGAGTATCTAAGAAAAACCCAGTACTGGGAAGGACTCAGACAATGTAAAATCAGGTATGTTCGAGTTCTAAAAAGCATCACAAAGACATCTGCTTCTTTAGGTAATCAGGTATTTTCTGCCTTCCATATGTAAATGTGGCCTAGAGACCAACTGGGTCTGGAAATAGTAGAACAACCACCTAGTAATTCCCACCCAGAACCGGGCTCAACAGCTTTAAGAGCAAGCCCATATATCTTCCCTACTCTATTTAAAAAGACATATATATCTAGCCTGACCAGGCGGTAGCACAGTGGATAGAGCGTCAGACTGGGATGCAGAGGACCCAGGTTCGAGACCCCGAGGTCGCCAGCTTGAGCGTTGGCTCATCTGGTTTGAGCAAGAACCCACCAGCTTGAACCCAATGTCACTGGCTCCAGCAAGGGTTTGCTCGGTCTGCTGGAGGCCCACGGTCAAGGTACATATGAGAGAGCAATCAATGAACAACTAAGGTGTTGCAACGCGCAATGAAAAACTAATGATGGATGCTTTTCATCTCTCTCCGTTCCTGTTTGTTCCTGTCTATCCCTCTCTCTGACTCACTCTGTCTCTGTAAAATAAATAAATAAATAAATAAATAAATATGAAAAAAAATACATATATATCTAGTTGACATATAAGAAATAGTCAAGAAAATCCTGAAACTTGATGTAGTGACAGATGGTTACTAGACCTACCATTATTACTCTGTAAAGTACTTACTTACAGGTCAAATCATTTATGTTGTACAATTGAAAGTAAGAATATTGTCTGTCACCCTGCCATTTTTATAATCAACTTAAGTGGGGGAATGCTAATCTGTAAAGCTGACAAATTTTCAAGACTCAGAAAATATAACAAGCAAAGTTTCAGAAAAATCATGTAGCATTTGAAAGAATGTCAATTCATATTTTAAAAGTGTACTTAGCCTAATAATCTTGGGTCCATCCATGCCATCGCAAAAATTTCCCTTTTTCACGGCTGTGTAGTATTCCAGTATGTATATGTAGCATGGCTTTTTAATCCACTTGTCAGAGAGAGACAAATACCATATGATCTCGCTTATATATGGAATCTAATGAACAAAATGAACTGAGGAACGGAATAGAGGCTGAGGTAGGGTCACAGGGAGCAGAGGGACAGCTGTCAGAGGGAAGGGGGTTTAGGGGATGGGATCAGAGGTGAAGGGATTAGTAGAATTATATATATTATATTTACATAACACAGAGATACAGATAACAAGACAGCAAATTCCAGAGGGAAGGGGGGAGGGAGTTTGGGGGAGGAGGGCAAAGGGGGTATAATGGAGACAAGGGGGTGGGGTGAGGGAGTTATATTGAGTGGGACGCTTGAATCCATGTCAATGCAATAAATTAAATTAATAAAAATTTAAAAAATTAAATTAATTTTAAAAAGTGTAGCTAATGAACTTAAAACAATGTCACAAAAAGCAACTATCAGTGGAGGTAGAGAGATGTGCAGTTTGCCAAAGATAAAAGGTATGTCTTACTCTTCTGAATTTTGATTTATCCTCAGAAGAAACCAACTTAAAAACAAACATCTTAAAGGAGCTGGATGACCTCTTTTGTCATCTAGGATGGAGACTGAGGAAAACAAAAGCCTTGGATATCTTTCTCATTGTACTTTTTCTATTACCACCTTTCTATAATTTTTTTTCTATTCTCCATCCCTCTTTTCAAAAAAATCTAATAAAAGATTCAAGTTACAGTTTTATTATAGCTGTTTATCACCTACACCCATTCTCAAACATATGACTTCTGTAAAAACGGTGAGAAAGAACAGAGAATTCCATAGAATTAAGAGTTCAAAGTAGATGCATCCCACAGACCGAAAGCAGGAGTTACCAGGGGTTGGGGAGAGGGGAAATGGGGAGTGACTGTTTAATGGGTAGAGTTTGGGATGATGAATGTGTTCTTCAAATGGATAGTGGTGACGTTTGCAAAACATTGTGAATGTATTTGATGCGCTTGATTGTATATTTAAAAGTGGTTAAAAGAGTAAATTTGTTATAGTTTACTATAGTAAAAAAAAAATGGGAGAAAAAACAGATGCAACACACCATTTCACACATGACCAATTTATTCAGAAAATTCAAATTTGTTTGGCAAGTATATCCAGGGGCAGAGAATTTGGGATAATCATTTCAAATTAGAGACAATCACATTTTCTAGAGCTAATTGGCTGAGGGGCAGTATCTGAAGCAAAATATTAAAAAATCATGGGTGATAATAAATATTTGCAAAGGTAACAAAACAAGCAACCAGCTTACACAACTGAGGCATGAAAAATACTAATGCTAGTAGTAATCCTTTATTCAATTTAGTTCAACATATATTAAGCACCTAGTTTGTTCAAGATATCGGGCTAGCTGCCGGGGTTGAGGAGGAAACAAAATTTACCAAAATACGTAATCCCTGTCCTTAAAAGTTTACAACAGCACATATACAAATCAGTGTTATATATATATATATAGTTGAGGAACAACAACAAAACAAATTGCTGTAAAAACAGGGATAAGGAAAGTTTTACTTCTCAGTAGAGCTTGAAATCTGAAGCTGGGAACCCCCTTAAATTTGGTGATATTGTTGAGGCAGGGTACAGCAGGCCAAGTAAAGAAAACTCTGGTGTCTAAGCATGTCTTAGCAACAAGGAGTGGTCTAGTTCCTTTACAGCTTAAACTGTCTGAGTGGGAATGGGTATTATAAGCTATTTTTATTTTAATCCCTCTCATCATTAACAGCCCATTATACAAGGGATTTAAAAAAAGTTTGAAGAGGCAGGGACAAAGACTGGAAATACCATTGCAAAGTTTTAGTGTAAATTCAACCCCTTTTGTATCTGCATCTAGTACAGGGGTCGGGAACCTTTTTGGCTGAGAGAGTCATGAACGCCACATATTTTAAAATGTAATTCCATGAGAGTCATACAACGACCCGTGTACGTTATGCATTATCCAATAAAAATTTGCTGTTGTCCCGGAGGACAGCTGTCATTGGCTCCAGCCACCCGCAACCATGAACATAAGCGGTAGGAAATGAATGGATTGTAATACATGAGAATGTTTTATATTTTTAACGTTATTATTTTTTTTATTAAAGATCTGTCTGCAAGCCAGATGCAGCCATCAAAAGAGCCACCAAGCCATAGGTTCCCAACCCCTGATCTAGTAGCTTAGGTAGTAACACCATCAAGTGGGTTAAAAGTCACCAGCAGCACCACAGTTCATCATGACATACATGGTCTTTCCTGTTACAGTATAAAACTAGCTTTGGCTACCGCCAAGGTGGACATAAGGGTAGATGGAAATTTAAGTTCCTATTTTACACATAAATTAAATGCCAAAAACATTCCCTCCTGAACTCAACATAAATGAAGAAGAGGGCTTCATCTCAGGGAGGAAAATAAAGTCTTTGTAGGCTAATTGACCTAATGGTGATGTATACTGTATTTCCTATTAAAAAAAAAATACAAGAGCTTTCTTAAATAATTTACAATGTGTATAACATATACCTAAAGAGAACTTTAACAGAACATCATAATAATCAAACATCAGTTTCTGCTTTTGCAGTTACACTAATTACCTTAATCATAATACTTCCGGAACCCTTACAAACAAACAATATATAGCAAGATGTTTTATGTTATTCATTATCCTTAACTTATGAAAGTTCTGCTTATTTTATCTCAAAGGAAAACTTTATCTCATTTTCTCACAGAATTCACCACCAAACTTTAAAAACAATTAAAAGAAAACACTTTCCTGTAAGCCTTTACCAATGGAAAACTGCAATGCAAACACCTGCCAGGCTTTGAGGAAATAAAAATCAACAACCTACATAACCGGCACCTCATAAAGCCTAAACCTCTTTTGAAGTACAGTTTAATTCTTCTTGCCCTGGCAGTAACTAGTGATCAGAACCCTCCCTTATCCAGGAACTGTTCTGGTTTATATATAATACAACATACAGTATTTTTTAACACTAATAAATTACTGATATGGCACAATGAATAAATAGCTATTTTTTTTAAAACCAAAGTGACTCAGGACAAGAACAGATAGAATAACATACTAAAATGATTTAAAAGTAAATATTTTTTAAAATGTAATCTATCCTGGCCTTATATTAAAATTAAGAAGCAAAGGATAAAGTATCATTTCAAACCTATATACATCAAGATAGATGCCAGTTATAAAAATGTACTTTAGTTGTAAATGCTAGATTATGCAAAAATAATTTTATATCAATTTTATTTAACTTTAATGCATTTTCCCAACTCTAATATTAAAAACATTAAAAGAACTTAAACTTTCATGGCAAAAAGTTCCTAGTTTCCCCATCTGTTAAAAAAAAGATTGTTTTCCCTTATTAACATACAATGCCCTATTGTTAAGGCACAACTTTTTTAGGAGAAAAATGAAATCACAGATTAGATTTATTTTACACAACAGTTACAAGACAGACTTTTTATAGGCGTACACTGAGAATAATTATACATGTCTGCAATTTAACCAAGAGCAGAAATGAAAAACCATTGCTTCTATCCAGGAGCAATCAGCACAGAAACAAAATAAGTAGTTGCAGCTAGAACAATCCAAATACTTAGTTTCTGACTTGCCAATGATTATGTATAAGGCCATTTTCAAGGTGTTATCAAGGAGAGGCAAGCTGGATATTTTCTTTTCTGAGGAAAAGGGTTAGCGCTCCACTTTCTTTTATGCTTGAACTACCAGGAATAGATGTCACCGTCAAAGCCTGAATGAAATCCAATTTTTGAATTAAACATCTGAGACAAGGGCAGAGTTCCGGATCACAGGGGTCAGGGCAGATGTTTGTTCTGCATCCTGCCTCTGCTACCCTTCTGAACTCTCTTCCCTCTTTCCCACCCTTTCCTTAGCCACTGCCCCTCCTCCACTTCCTCTGCCCCAGTTTGCCCAACAATGAAAGAGTGTAGCCAACAAACAGGAAGAGTTTGCACAACTGTTACTTAAAACACATAGACCAAATGCTTATTTTATTATACAGTTATGAACAAGTCATTTGAATATTAATTTAAAATAAAGTGAAATTGAGGAAAAAGGGACAACTGAATACCAAGGACAGCTATGACCTATCTTGTAGGCCTTTATAATCTCAAATGAAATAAGGATTCAAGTATGAAAACTAATAGAAAAAGCAAGTTTTCTCAAACACGCTTATTAACCAACTCTCTTGTATTTTCCTCATTTTCATTCTTTGAAGAATGGGTTGGAAGAACTGCGTTGTAAAGACAGAGAATTGGATTAGATTTGACAACATAAAGCTCTGTGGTTTTGAAGGTGATTTTCCTTTACTTTTTCAGGGGAGTCTGAAAAGTAATGGTCAGCTAGAACTCCTGCAGAATTATTCTCTCACTGGAAACTTCCTAGAGTATCGATTCCACTGGAAGAGTTCAATAGCCAATCTTGAGAGAAACAGATCTATGAAAGAATTCCTGGATAAGTTTTGGGAAGCATATATTGGTTAAGAGGAGCAGAAATAAATGAGAACATTCAGGAGCTAGGGAATGAGGTAGAAATGAAGAGAGTCAGAGAAAAGGGGCAGTTGGTGGCTACTGAGATTATTGATGCCACTGCTTTACTAAATTTGATGTGTAAAAGTCAATTTCATGAGAAAATTACCCTCTAAATAAGGACACAGATGAGGGAAAGGAACACCAGTTGGGGAGGTAAGAGTCATTAAAAGTAAATTCTAGTTATTTTGCTATATTTTGGGAATAATTCTGGGAGATATTACGTGCCTCACATATTCATGAAGGTGTTCAACTGGCATGTTCTGGTATAATAATGTCTCGCATAAATAAATATAAATACTGTTTTTTGCAGTTATATTAGTTCTATAATGTATATTGGCTTTTAGAAACAAAAAATGTTAAACTTTCTTTAAAGCACTTAAAAAACCACGAGGAACTAGACTATACCCAACAAATTATAAAAATAATGCATTTAACTGTGTAGCCAATATCTTAATTTTTGCATACAAGTCCTTCACAAAGTCATTATCTACACACAAATTAATAAAATTAAAAAAACCAAAGCAATCATGCTTGCTAATATGAACTAGTTTCATTTTCATTAAATCAGAAAGTTTCTGCATAATATTGAGAAAAAACCCTACTCCAATTAAATAAAGTCTATATCCTACTCTGCCAGTTCTATTTCCCTAAGTCGGACACAGTACAATGACAGAAATGCTTTTATACCACAGGACTCTAGAAATAGCGTATACCTTTGCCATCTCTCCTGAGAAAAAAGGATTCCCTCATCTCATTACAAAATAAAAAGATGAGGCCTTAATATCTGTTCAGGATTCTTAAGTCCTTTTTAAATATCAAGTGTTCCAACTACCAAAATTCTTGAATAAACTTTCACTAAACAAAAGCCCACCTATTGAGGCCCACTCCTCTATCAAGTTCGTAACCAGCTGCTAAAGAGTGGGTGGAAACGTGCATCATACTAAATCCGATTTCCTAGTAGATAATGAAGGGCCTTAGATAGTGTAATACGCAAACCTCAAGTTGTATGCACATTCCACCAGGTTAGGATGCCCACTCTGGTCAATTTTACCTTCAAGATAGAAAATAAATGGAAAGTTGCTTTAGGATTAAGAATGTTAAAACAAAAACGAAAGAAACCATGAGAAATCCCTCTCCTTAGCAGCGTGTTACAGAATACAAGAACATCAAAGTCACGTGAAAAAATGGTATTGTTTGCATACAAAGTTTTCAGATACTACAATGAGACATCCCGATGATAGTTCACAAAGCAAGATTCTAATCACAGTGACAGACACAGTGAATATGCCACAACTTTTCTTCCAACCAGATTCTGTATACTGAATAGAAAAATAATGTTTCAAAAATTAACTTTAACTTTCATTATTTGAATTCGAAGGACAATTATAAAATGTCTCAAAATTTGCTACTTTGAGAGTTTGTTTAGGTTAGATTCATTTACTAATGGCCAGAGCAACCATAACTCATTGTTGACAATGAGAGAATCCCTATATACAAACCTGGCAATTTTTTTAAAAAGTACTTAAATGAAGCATTTGAAAGTAAGGAAAGCTAGCTAGATTCACACAGTGTCAAATACCTTTCAATTAATAATAGAATTGTTTACATTTTTGTAGTGCCTTATATCATATTTTGTCCCTAATGAGAAAATGCACCAAAATGCTAGTGCTAACCCTGAAATCTTAATCCAAACCTTACAAGTTAAAGACTAAAAGGATGGTCAAGAGGGAAAGGATGGAATCATGCACTGTCTAAAGGGCAAAAGAAAAACAAGATGTCAAAAGTTGAGCCCATGGGTACAAACACATTTTTCTTTGTAGAAACAAACACACACACAGAGATTTTACAATGCAGCCATCATATATCCTTATTCTCTAGTGGCTGGTGAACTTGTTTTTGAAATTTCAAAGAAAAAACAATTTAAGCTTTTTCTATTTTAATCCGTAAGAAATATTCAGAAACAGATAAGAGCATTTGTTGCGTATTAATGAACATGTGGCTTCTTGTGCTTTCCATCTAAATTGGGGGTAAAACCCCCAAATTACTTTATTTTCAATGAGATGTAGGTATAAAGTGATAGTAAACATCTATATGAAATCAATCCCTTCTTCAGCCCAATTCTACATGAAAGATTCACGATGTGTGAAAATGCTGACTCAGAACAATGTAAACTCAGCTATAGATTTTAATTCACAAACATATATATACACATATATATATGTATACATATATGTGAGCCTTGTGTATGACAATTGTATGAAAATAGTCTCAAAAATAAAGACAATACTTGAGACACGAAGCAACCCATCTTCCCTGATTTTGCATCCTATTATAGGGAAAATAAGTCTCTGATGCTTCATAAATACTTTAAAAAGTTCTGATGGCCTTAACCATGCAGAGTCTCCACCGATCATTTTAAGTCTTCAGCATCTCAGGGTGACCATTCTGCTCTGGAACAGCTGTGATCTACCATCAACTTTGCTTATTTATGTCCTGTCTTCTCTAGCTCTGGGAGTTTTCTGACCAGAGCTTGGTGGTTCATTCTGATGCTAGCCAACAGCCCTCCTTCAATGCCATCAGAACCAGTGTAACTGATTTCTTCACCACTCAGGGTAGTCATATGCCCCCCAAGGGCTTTTAAGATGGCATTACCAGCACATATATCCCACTTTTTGATGTATGTCACATGAATATATAGATCAGCTTTTTCTTGACTCTTATCAGGCACATCCAAGAGTGCTAAAACTTTATAACCTAAAAGATAAACACAGAATTTGTTACTTTTGGAAAAATTTTTAAAAAGCAGCTTACTTTTTTGAGTACCTTGTTAAAAATAACAGCATAGGGTGAGCAGGAGGAGCTCTCTCTACTCTTTGTAACTGTTAAGTCTAAAGTTATTTAAATATATATATTTAAAAGAATAGCATAGACATTAAACTCAAATGAATAAAACATATACTGCAAAGTAACTTATTAAGTTATTCAAGTACAACCAAATATATGTCTATAATTTTTTAAATTTATAACTACTTTGTGGTTGTTTTCTATGAAAGACTACATTCAGTACATTTCGCTTCCTATGGACTATTAAACTGAAACTAAATACCCACAGGTTTCATTTGAATATCTAGAAAGGCTGGATTTGGAAGAACAGAATACAAAACAACACTACTATCTTATGTCTTCTTTGAGATAAGGCAGATTTTAAAAATAACAAAATAAAACAACTTCAAAAGAAAATGAGGTCTAGAACCTGGTTTATCCCATTTCTACTAGGTATTTTGACCACTGCCTTTTCTAACCAACCTAAAAGAGAACCTATGAAAATAATAAAGTCATATTAAAAAAGGCAGATATACATAAAATCAATAAAGTAAAACTATTAGGCTTATAAGTTAATAAGCATTGCTGAAAAAGTTTTCAAACACAAATGTTTCTAACCATGATTTGCTATTTATTTGAATTAAAATACTTTTATATTAAACAGTATTCAAAACAAGGTGGGCAAATGGCCCATGAGCCAAATCCAGGCAATGGCCTATTTTTATATAGACCTCAAAAGCTATAAGTGACTTTTATATTTTGAAAAGGTAGTTTAAAAACAAAACAAAACAAAGACCAGTATGCAATATAAAACATCTATGGCTCATGAGGCCTAAAATATATACTATCTGTCCTTTCAGAAAAAGCCAGCTGACCCCTGATGTACAATATGGTCAATGCAATAGTACAGAATATGCATTAAGCTAGCTAGGTGGGCACTAGACTCTCTGGCTCATCTTAGATGTGCAAGCTGAGGAGTTCAGGGGTATTAAATGTGATTCAGAGACGAGCCATTGTAACAACACTTACGATGAGTCCTAGCATCCTTCTGCCATAGGAAGCATCGTAAATGTACTTGGATCTTTATTTCTCTCATGGATATTCCTGGAGTAAACCTAATAGAATTACTCTGAAATCAGATCATACATAAAACCACCATGGACAGCACGTCACTAACAGGAAGATGCTCCTGTAGTATTCTAGGAACAGAAAACACTATTGTGAAACTTTGTTTTTATTGGGAGATTGTTTCTAACAAGAAGGCATGTGTGACTGAAATCCCACCCTAGAAATAAACAAGTAGGAGACCATGTCTGTCTTGAAAGTAGTCATCCCTCGCCATAACACAGTTCACTTTTTGCAGTCTCACTATATTGCAAATTTTTAAAATGTATACTGCTCACAAACTTTAGGGGGTATTTCAAAATGAATATGAAGTGATTTAAAAAAAGCATTGGATTTCTTTTTTTATTAAATAAGAACATCAGAAAAACAAACGACGTCAAAGAAAGTTGTTCAATTATGCAAATGAGATACAAAACCAACTTTTATTTCACTGATGAAAATACATTATATAAAAGGCTGAAAGTACTGGAGTATCTGCATGTTCTCTGAACCCTTAATTTTTGTGAGCAGTGTATATATCTAATTTTGTATCACGGATTTTTATGCTATGTCACAGGATTTTGTGGTATGTCACAGGATTTTGTGGTATATAAATATTTTTATATATTTATTATTTTAATTATTTTTGCAGTAAAATAAGCATTTTCTAGTCTAAAACTTGAAAATAATTTTTATGTAAGAATACTAATTAAAACATTAAAAGAATATTAAATTGAAATAAAGCCTTAAAATATATATAATAAAATAAATATAAAGTTGCTGTTTTGCGGATTTTCACCTATCGTGGGGGTTCTGGAATCTTACCTCCGCGATAGACAAGGGACCACTGTACACTGTCTACTCTCATTTCCTTCTCAAGAATGTGGCAACCAAATCTTTCTCCTGAACTAGCCTTGACCATGCTGAGAACACTTCACAGGCATAATAAGGAAGTAGAAACATACCAGCACCACCAGCTGGGATAATTGTAGTCTGGTTTCCAAAAGTCTGAAGAGCAACCTGTTTAACCATTCCTGAATGGGATCGAGACACAACAATCCTTGGGGTCTTCTCATTGTAGGAAGTGCGGGCTTTCACATTTGACCCACCATCTACCATTGCCCAAGCTGAAAACCAAATATAATATCCATTAATATCATTGGAATTTTAAAAAATGTAACTCAAAATACCAAGAGTGACTGAAAAAAAAATTCTCTTCCACAGAGTTACCTGTATTTTTTTCCAAAACAGAAGTTTTATTTTTTTCTGAATATAGAGTAATATGTTTATTTTTTTATATTAAAATAGGCATGTATTAACCTAAAAAAAGACCAAGTAATCCTGCCTAGCCAAGAATCGTAACTTTTTTTTGAGAGGAAAAGAGAGAGAGAAAGAAAGGGAAAGAGAGAAAGAGAAGCATTAACTTGTCATTCCACTTAGTTGTATATCCATTGATTGCTTTTCATAAATTCCCTGATTGGGGATCAAGCTGGCGACCCCAGGATGGAACCAGCAACCTTGGTGCTCCTGTGGATGCTTTATCCACTGCACCACAGGCCAGGTCCAGAGATAACTATTAAACACTTGGCTTAAGAATCCTAGGCTCCAGAGCTCCCTGTGGGGTGGTGGCTGAGTCTTCACTGGGATTGCAGTGCAACTCCTCCTTGTCCCTAATCCAACTTCCTTCCTTCTCTTCCACACATTTAATCCCAAAAGCACCTCTAGTAAATATTCTGCATGCTAATCTCTATTTTAAATTGGATTCCTGGAGAACTCAACTCATCAGTCTATGATATAAGTACAACTAATTACCCTAGATACTTTAAATTATAAAAGTGTTAAAGTGGTGAGTTATGTTTACGTATCTGCTTTCTCAGTATAGAAAGAAGTTTTAGGAAGGTGGAAAAGACTCCAGAGATGGCTTTAAATGTTTTTCTTGGTTTGGAAGTTTTCTTCACTATCTACTAAATTACATAAGAAAACAAAACTTACTCAGAATTATCTCATTTTAGACTATTTTTTCTAGCTAGCAATCACTCACTATGGGACAGAATATATTTATAGTTGACCATGGCTAGCAATAAAAGCAGCTGCATTATTATATATTTCTGGCTTCAGAAAAAGAAAAATCAAAGAAATTAACAGAGTCCATGTTTCTGAGTTTGCAAGAATGATGAAAGTCTTCTGGACTCTTCTCACACTTCTCTCTAAAATCTCCACATAGCAAGGAGGAAAGTGAATACAAACACCTTTAATCAATACCTATAAGTAGAAGAAAGAGGACAGCTATCAACCCAAGGGGAATAAATACTGCATATCAGCTGAGTAAGTGCTGCAGCTGACCCAAGTAGGAGTAATAGGACAAGAGCTTCACAGAAGTTCCAAAGGTCAGAGGATCTCCGTGGTGTCAGAACATCAGCCAGGGATTCTTCCCAGAGGGAAAAGGTCCCATCTAAAACGAGAACTGCTGAAAGTAGGCCTGAAACCTCGCAACAGAGCAGTGAGAAGAAGCTTGGAGAAGACATGGAACAAGAAGTGAAGCCCTGGCAGGCTTGCTCAGTGGATAGTGTGTTGGTTTGGCGTATGGACGTCCCGGTTCTATCCCTGGTCAGGGAATACATGAGAAGTGACCATCTGCTTCTTTCCTACTAGCCCTTCCCTCCTTCTTCCCCTCTCAGCCAGTGGCTTGACTGGTTCGAGCGTAGGCCTTGGGCACTGAGAATAGCTTGGTTGCTCCGAGTGTATAAGCCTCAGGTACTAAAAATAGCTCCACTGATTCTAGCATAAACCTCAGAGAGGGATGCAGGATGGATCCTGGTCAGGGTGCATGCAGGAGTCTCTTTCTCCATCTCCCCTCCTCTCACTTTAAAAAAAAAAAGTCTTAAGAAAATAATGATGTACAACATATTTTAGGATGTTTCTCCAAATAAGACGCAATTTGAAAGACAGCAAATAGAACTAAAGAGAAGGAGCTGGAACAAGACTGGTTAACGGAACTAGAGAAGGAAGGGGGTGAATAAAGACTGGTTCAAACAAGAAAGAAGAAAGGTGAAAACAAAAAAGATGCCTGATGATCAAAGACAATGCCTTCCTCATGCTAACAGTAAAGACAGCTCCAGAACTGAGAATCACTAGCCTCTGTCTGATTCAACAGCAGCTGGCCCCAATAACAACAACAAAAAAATGCAAAACCACAATGTCCACTGAAAAACATTAGAAAATATGAGATTAAGGGGCTACTTGAAAATTTCTACAAAGCAGAGAAAAACTACAATACAACATTCCAACATGATTAAAAATAAACAACAAAAATAAGATGAATGCTATGAAACAAAAAGCTCAAGAAAAGAGGAACAAACAGTAGGAAGACATGAAATAGGAACTCATAACACAGGAAAGAAAATAAAGACAAAATTACTGAAAACTTAGTAGCAAGTCAAAAAATACACAAAGGACAATGGACTTGTCCAAAAACATAGCAAGGAATGACATAAGCAAAAAGTGAAACAAGTAAATAGATAAATGGAACCAGAAAGAAAGAGACAGACACAAAAGTCAGTGAAAGAAGAGTCAACAAACATACATTAGGAATCCCTAAAAAAGAATAACAATATAATAAAATAGAATTAATCTTTAAAATTATGATTCAAGAAGTGTCCCTGATATAAAAGATGCCTATGTTCACTCTGAAAGACATACTATGTAGACATCTGCCTAGAATGTCAACTCTGTATCTGAGATACATCGTACCTCTATTATTATACTTTAAAGATAAAATTCTTCAGCAATCAAGACAAAAAGACTAAGCCTCTTCCAAAGGAAAAAAAATCAAGTTACCAGCCTTTTTGACAAGAATCAACATGTGCCCATACAAATAATCAATAGCTTCTACATAACCAAGAAAAAAGGGTATACTGTAAGATGGATTCACTGAATAAATGTTACTGTGAATTTAAGAGGAAACCAAAGATAGGAATAAAGTGGAAGAACAAAGATGTGTAAATGTTATATCATAGTTGATTGGCGAGAGTCAAAAGATATTATTTAAATCTGAAGATTTAAATAACAGAGTAGAAAGATAAACATCAAAAGGATATGACTGACTAAAATGGATTAGTGAGCTGAAAGGAGGCTATAATAAGCTGACTAAACTATTGCTTACAGGAGACAGCCAACAGATAATACCTAAAGAAATGGACAACATAATGATATATAGTAAGATGTTAGTAAAAATGAGCAACAACAACAAACAATTCAATATAAATAACTCTACTTTGAACCACTTTAAATATATAAAAAGCCATGAGATAAGGCTATATAAAAAAAGGAGAAAGCCTGCTCCTTCTTCCTGACCCCAAATAATATGATATTTGTTCTCACTGGAGGTACTTCCTACCCTAATTCTTTAATGGAAAACTGGTGTAGGAAAAGAGTTAAAAGTTTATTTGGTAAGAATAGATTTCAAGATAAATAACTTCAACTGGAGCAATTTCCTTTATAGAAGAATTCCAACTAGCTAGTATACATAGGAAAAAAAGAGAAACAATTAGAAATTTTCATTTTACATTTTTAATAGATCATTAAACTATTATGTGAAAATTTTAATAGGATCTCAATTTCAAATACTGCCAAAATCTCTCCAAATTAACTGTTCATATCAAAAGAATCAAAATAATTTATAACAGAGATCTGGTCACAACCACCTTAACCATCTTAGAATCATTAATAATGGCCAAGATATTATATGTCATGTTAATATCATGCAGTAGAAAGTACATGAAGAATATCTACAATGTATTTTAGACAAAAATGCTTCATCTTAATTCAATTAAGGTTCCAGAACTAATCAGCACTTCATAAGAAAAAGAAGACATAAAAATAAATGACACCCTGATGAAAGAGAAGAATCTGAAATGCAGGACATTCTATAATAACTGATTGATCTTCTCAGGGAAATCAATGTGATGGTCACAAGGAGGCTGAAGGTTGTTCTAGATTAAGAGAAGTTAACACAACAACCTAACAACCAAAATAACTGCTTGTTACTTGATTGGATCTTGGTTTGAAACAACCAATTGTAAAATTCACTTTAGAAAAGTTGGGAGAAATGTGAATATTGGATCAATTAAGAAAATAATTTATAGAAGGCATGCATATAGGGAAAGAAGATATCACTTTAGCAAATGAAATGATCCTGTATATAGAAAAACCCAAAGACTCCTCCAAAAAACTATTAGAAACAATAAACAAGTACAGTAAAGTAACAGGATACAGAATCAATATACAAAAGTCTCCCGCTTTCCTCTATGCCAACAATGAAACTTTACAAAATGAACTCTAAAAAAAAATTCCTTTTACAATTGCAACAAAAAATATATATAAAAAACCTAGGAATAAACTTAATAAAAAATGTGAACCTATATACTGAAAACTACAAAACATTATTGACAGAAATTGAAAAAGACCCAGTGAAATGGAAAAGTATTCCATGTTCATGGATTGGAAAAATCAACATAGTTAATATGGTCATATTACCCAAAGCAATATACAAATTTAACGCAATCCCCATTAAAATCCTACTGTCATTTTTTAAAGAAATATAACAAAAAATCAACAGATTTGTATGGAACCATACAAAATGCTGAATAGCCAGCCTGACCAGTTGGTGGCGTAGTGGATAGACCATTGGCCTGGGACACAGAGGACCCAGGTTCGAAACCCTGAGGTCACTGGCATGGTTGCGGGCTCATCCAGCTCGAGTGTGTGCTTATCAGCTTAAGTGTGGGGTGCTGGCTTGAGCATGGGATCATAGACGTGATGTCGCTGGCTTGAGCCCAAGGTCACTGGCTTGAGTAAGGGGTCACTCACTCTGCTGTAGTACCCTGGTCAAGGCAAATATAAGAACACAATCAATGAACAACTAAGGTGCTGCACTGAAGAATTGATGCTTCTTATCTCTCTCCTTTCTTGCCTGTCTGTCCCTGTCTCTCTTTGTCTCTGTCTCAAAACAAATAAACAAACAAAAAAACCCTGAATAGTCAAAACAATCCTGAGGAAAAAGAATGAAGCCAGAGGTATAACACTACCTGACTTCAAATTACACTACAGAGCCATGGTATTAAAAAATGCATTGTACTGGCAGAAAAACAAACCAACAAATGGAACAAAATCAAGAACTCAGAAATAAAATCATATCAAAATGGGCCAATAGTCTTTGACAAAGGAGCCAAAAACACACGATAAAGAAAATAAAGCCTCTTCAATAAATGGTGCAGGGAAAACTGGAATGCCACATGCAAAAGAATAAAAATAGACTACAGTTTGTCCCCATGCATAAAAATTAATTCAAAATGAATCAAAGACCTACATAGATACTAAACTTATGGACCTTGGTTGTAGAGTACAATTTATGAATTTGACCTCAAAGGCAAGGGAAGTAAAGGCAAGAGAAGTAAAAACAATAAATGAATGGAACTATATCAAACTAAAAAGCTTCTGCACAGCAAAAGAAACCAACAACAAAACAAAAAGGCAGCCAACCACATAGCATATATTTACAAACAACAGCCCCAGATGGGCAGAGCTTTGCCCCATAGCGGGCTTGCCAGGTGGATCCCAGTTGGGGCGTATACGGGAGTCTGTCTCTCTGCCTCCCTGCTTCTCATTTAAAAAAATTAAATAAAATATAATAAATAAATAAAAATGAATAATTCTAGAAGGAGTACAGCCACCACCCAACCCTATCAGCTGGGGATATATTCCAAAGCCCTCTCTGGATGTTTGGAACAGCAGGTAGTATTAGAACTCTTTTTATACAATGCTTTCTTCCTAGACATAGGAAAAGATAAAGTTTAATTTATAAATTAGGAAAATAAGAGATTTACAACAATAACAATAAAAGAGAAAAATTATAACAGTTTACAATAAAAGTTATGTGAAAGTAGTCTCTCTCTGATAACTGAGAAGAATATTAAGTAACTAATGGGTGGCAAGTGTGTAGAGTGGTTACAAGGATGGACAAAAGGATGACTCACATCCTGGGTGGGACGGAGCAGAACGACATGATTACATCACACTACCCAGAAGGGAGAGCAACTTTAAAACTTATGAATAGTTTATTTCTGAAATTTCCCATTTAATACTTTTGGACTGTGGTTGATCTAGGGTAACTGAACCACAAAAGAAATCAAACTGCAACAGGAGAGACTACTGTATATAAAAAATCATTACAATTTTATGTTTGAAGTTATTTATAATAAAAATAAAATTAAAAAAAAGAAATGAGAAAGGAAAAAAAAATTTTCTCAATTCTTTTTAGAAATGATCCAAAAATGATTTTTCTCAGTGAATTTACAATGTTGTATCTCTAGAGGTCACTACTGGGTAAGAGAATAAAGACAGCAGTATCTCCGTTGATAGCACCAGCATAATTTTAGATAGAAACTACTAATGTTTTAAAAAATGTTTTATGTTATATAAACTCCATACATTTAGTCATAATACAGACAAAACTATTTCAGTCACCTTAAAAAATACCGTAGGTGTTTAAATAAGAATTAATGATCGATGATGATGAGATAATAGTGTTAAAGTAAAATAACAGCTAATAGAATGTGTTTATTCTCTCTGTAAAATATGCTAAGAAAAAGTCCAGCAGAAAATAAAAAATGGTTGGCACTTAGCTACACAAACTTCAGACATTGGAACTTATTTTTAACAGCTAAAAATTGTCACTGATACATGGTGGGCAGTCAGATAGGCATGAGCAGAGGAGGACGACAGGCCCAGTATGAAATGTCACCAGAGTAGAAAGCCCTGGGTACCTAGCAATGAGCAAAACTAGGAAAAGAAGAACCTCTCCCCCCAGGTAACCTTTCTTCCCCCCAGCACATCACTGGTCATGCAGTTTAGACCCCCTGAACCTTTCACATCACTGGTAATGCACTTCAGACCCTCCCCTGACCTTTTTTCCCCTGGCGTGTTGTCAGTCATGAGGGTTAGATCCCCTTAGAGGAGGAAAGAACAGAGAGCAGAACAGCCCTTACTGTTAAGCCCCCAGGACACTGAGGTTCTGACCTGCATCAAATGCATCTAGGCTTCATTTGTGTTCCAGCTCCAGGCCCAGAAAAACAGCAAAACCAGACAAGCAAGTCCGTGGCTGACATCAGGACCAGCTGCATTACCCACTGCCCTGGGGCCAACCACAACCCTAAAAGGACACACCTAGAAAACTGATGAATATTCTATAGAGACCCTCCCTTGGGACCTCCCCTAAAATCTCCACCCTTAAAGTCCTTAGGACAGAAGACCTAGTGGCTCTCTCAGGGGAGCATCCGACCCTGGGCCCTCCCCTAATCTCTTCCCTAGAACCGTTCTCTTTGCCTCGCTCTTTCTCCTAAATTCCAGGGGCCATTCCTTTGCTTCTGAAACTTGTTTCTAGAGCCCATTTTTTCTACAGCTCACTACTACCTCTGTGACTTTCTAAATAAAACTTTTTCTGATAGTTTGAGTTTTGACTCTGAATTCTTTCTCAGCCAGAACTCAAGTGCCAAGGTTTTTGAATTGAAGTCCACTTTGATTTCACTGACTGGTCTAATACCTGGTGCCCTTTCAACAACCAACAGATACTCTATACATATCCATGTATACATTACTTCATTAAAAATACTACTCAAGTATCTATTGCTTATAAGAATTTCAACTCAATAAATTAATTCTAATTAAATTTGATAAGAATTTTGATTAGCTTCACTCCTAAGTGCTGCCAGCAGTATCTACCTTTCATTCATTTTGGTCAAGTGTTACTAAATTCTGGTAAACACATGGTATTTGACAGTTGGTACTCTGCTACCATCAATATACAGTCTGGATCTGAAAATAACAGTCCAAGAACAGGGCAAACCAAGCTAACCTTTGATCCAGGAATAGAAGGTCAGTCTACACCTATTTGATTCTTTTCAATGTTTGCTATCTTATAAGTACCTTATGATGTATTATGCTGGGAGAAAAAGCTGCATCACAGAAGAACAGGGCATTTTTAGTGACTTACAAAGATGAGTTTTGGAACACAATTTATTTCTACAAGTTAGAGACTTTTGGCTTTTTCACTCTAAGGGAGGTAATCCCATATGGAGAAATACATATTCTTATAAAGACTTAAAAAACTGGCATTTTGAAAAGGGAGTGGGGCCATGCATTAGAGGGTTCGGGGGTATGGTAATGGAAGGAGACTTGACTTGGAGTGGTGAACACACGATACAATGATTATAAAATTGTATACCTGAAACTGATGTAATTTTATTAACCAATGTCACCCTAATAAATTTAATTAAACAAATAAAAATGGGCATTATATTATCTTAATTTTCTCCCCCAAAATGAGCAGCTGTGGAGAACTATAGCCCAAAGAATGTGAATCTATTTGCCTATCTGATATCAATTTCCTCTGCATTCCCTTTATTGCGGTTCTAATTCTCTTTGAAGTAGCAGGCTGTCTGTAGCTAAGGGTGCCATGTGACATTTGGCCAATGAGATAAAGCAGAGAGCTTAAGTTAATATAAAGAATAGCTGGATAGATCTTTTGTCTTTCTTCTTTCCTCTTTCTTGCTGCCTAGAACAGACCCATGGTAACTGGAAGCAGCCATCTTTGAGTATGCAAATATAAAGCCATCTTCTAAGAAAAAAGCAAAACCAGAAAATTTAGCTTAACAGTATTATAAAGCCATTGAATAATTCTTACTCTTTACCCATCTTATTAGATGAGAAAGATAAAGCTCTTACTTGTTTAACCACTGTTATTAAATTTATTTATATGCAGCTAAATGTAATCCTGATTAGAAAAGGCAATGTGGGACATTATCAAAAGAATGAGGACTTCAAAGACTTAAGCCCTATACTTAACTTTGATGTGCCTGTTTTCTTTTTTATTAAAAAGTCACTATAATTCCTGTTTTATATTCTTTCCAGAGTTATTTTTAAGGCTAAAGTAAATTTATGTCAATACACTTCATAAACTGTGAAAGTACTAAACAAATGTGAGCTATTAAAAAAAAAGCTCTTAAAGCAACATTTTTAAATGTATGGTATTTATCTATAAAAAAAAAGAATATTTTTCCTTGTCACACAGTTATCAAAAGGTTCAAACGAGATAACATTAAGTATACTGCAAATTGCTAAATACTATACAAACATTAGGAATCACAGAATTATTACTATAAAAGTGATGTGCTGTACTGATTTGCATAAAATACCTGGGTTGATTCCTCTTCTAATTTTGCTGGATAAGTTTGAGGAATGTATCAATTTTCTGAGTCTCATTTTGTCATGTCTAAGTGGGAATACTAATAGTAATTGTGTCCCTCACTCACGAGCTGAATTAAGTATAGTAGTACTGCTAAATTATATTCTAATAATATCCACTCTTACTATTTTTCCTGAGTGTTAGAATCTCTGAGTTAGTGTGGATGGCAACTGAAAATAACTACATTTCTTAGCCTCCCTTAAGTCTAGATTCTAGCTATGCTTTGATCAATGGGCTGTGAGCTGATGTGCAAAACTTACAGGTCAACCCTCAGTGGGAAATGTCCTCCAACTCTCCATTTTTACTCTCTCTACTGGTGGAATGGGGATGAAGCATGAGCCATTCTTAGTCAAGCAGAGGAGGGCAACACATTTTTGCACAGCAAAGCAAGAAGGCAGAACGGCCTGTTTGCCTGGTGCCAGGCAGCTGCCATGGCAGCCCTGACCTGCTTATATAGGCTGTTAGAAAAGAGAGAAATAAACTTTCTTGTTCAACCTCCTGTATTTTGGTGCATATTATTATAGCAGCCTAATTACTGCTGATTAATCAAATATTAATATGTGAAAGCAATCCATAAACCATAAAGTAATTATATAATTAATCTTGAGGCACATTATCACAGTAATGACATAAAACTTTTGTAGCTCATCAAACTGCCAACTTAAAATACTATGTGAATTATAAAAATGAGATATAATGTTAGATACTACCAGGTAGATTTGTTTTAAAGTGCAGAGCCAATAGTCATAGACAGAATTGTGGATACAGTGTTATTCTGCAAAGCAAATATTGATAAATTTAGACTAATCAAAACTTAACTTTGCCTCTATTTCTCTTTTTCTAAAATTATTTATTTATTCATTTTATAGGGGGGAGGGGGAGGAGCAGGAAGCATCAGCTCCTATATGTGCCTTGAGCAGGCAAGGCCAGGATTTCAAACCAGTGACCTCCGAGTTCCAGGTTGATGCTTTATCACTGAGCCACCACAGGTCAGGCTCTCTCTTTTTCTGCAGTGTCAGCCACACCACGGAGACACAACAGAGATGTTGGAGTAAATGACAGAACTATAGGAATGACTGGTGTATTGGTTTCCTAGAGCAGTGGTTTTCAACTGCCAGTCTGCAAACTGGGGCCAGAAATTCCCTGCTGGTCCACGAAAGAGTTAACCACCCTGATGTATGAAGAGTATACGCTGAAAAACACTGTCCTAGAGCTGCCGTAACAAATTACCACAAACATGGTGCTTACAGTAGGAGAAATTTATTTTCTTGCAATCTGGAAGACAGAGGTCCCAAACCAAGATGTCAGCAGGGTTTACTCCTTCCTAGTCTAAAGGAGAATCCATTTGTGCCTCTCTTCTAGCTTCTGGTGGCTGCCAGTACCCTGGTGTTCCTTGGCTTAAATGCATCACTCCAATCTGTCTCCACTTCCACATCACTTATTCCTTATATGTCTGTATACTGGTTTTTTATAAAGATTTTATTTATTCATTCTAGGGGGAGGGGGAGGGGGAGGGGAGAGGGAAGAAGGGAGAGGGAGGAAAGACACTAGGGGGGAGGAGCCGGAAGTATGAACTCCCATATGTGCCTTGACCAGGCAAAGCCCAGGGCTTTGAACCAGTAACCTTAGCATTTCCAGGTTGATGCTTTATCCACTGTGCCACCACTGGTCAGGCTACTCTGTTTCTTATAAGGATTAGGATGCAACCTAGTCCAGGATGAGTTCATTTTGGTATTTACCTGAATTACGTCTGCAAAACCTATTTATAAATAAGGTCACAATCTGAAGTTCACATTGTTATGGGCTCACTTTTATTTCCCCAAAAATACATTTTGAAGCCCTAACCCCTGGCACTTCAGAAATTGAGCTTATTTGGAAGTAAGGTCCTTGCAGACGTAATTAGTTAAGATGAGGTCATGCTGGAGTAGGGAAGGCTCATACCTGCTGGTATCTTTACAAGGAGAGAAGAGACCCAAGCCACAGAGACACAGAAAGAATGCCAAAAGATAACTGAGGCAGAGACTGGAGGGATGTATTTATAAGCAAAAGAACACCATGGACTGATAGCTTGTAAACTACCAGAAGCTAAGAGAAAAACATGGAAAGATTCTCCCTTACAATGAGCATAACTCTGAAATGGCAGTCCTAGGAAACTAATAATATAAGGTTAGATATGGAATTGTGGCAGACATTATTCAAACCTAGTTATTAGGGCTGCTTTCAACACCAGCAAAAGAGGATACAGTCACCATCAAGAACCTCATTATCAAAAGAACATATGTGCCCTGGCCGGTTGGCTCAGTGGTAGAGCATCGGCCTGGTGTGCAGAAATCCCGGGTTCGATTCCCGGCCAGGGCACACAGGAGAAGCGCCCATCTGCTTCTCCACCCCTCCCCCTCTCCTTCCTCTCTGTCTCTCTCTTCCCCTCCCGCAGCTGAGGCTCCATTAGAGCAAAGATGGCCCGGGCACTGGGGATGGCTCCTTGGCCTCTGCCCCAGGCGCTAGAGTGGCTCTGGTCGCGGCAGAGCGACGCCCCAGAGGGGCAGACCATCACCCCCTGGTGGGCAGAGCGTCGCCCCCTGGTGGGCGTGTGGGGTGGATCCCGGTAGGGTGCATGCGGGAGTCTGTCTGATGTCTCTCCCCATTTCTAGCTTCAGAAAAATATTAAAAAAAAAAAACCATATGCATTACCATGTTTATTGCAGCATTGTTTAACATAGTCAAGATCTGGAAATAGCCCAACTGTCAGTGGACGAGTGGATTAAAAAGCTGTGGTACATATACACAATGGAATACTACGTGGCTGTGAGGAAGAAGGAAATCTTACCTTTTGCGATGGCATGGATGAACTTGGAGATTATTATGCTAAGTGAAATAAGCCAGGCAGAGAAAGACAAATATCATATGATCTCACTTACATGTGGAACCTAATGAACAAAATGAACTGAGGAATGGAATAGAGGCAGAGGCTGGGTCACAGGGAGCAGAGGGACAGCAGTCAGAGGGAAGAGGGATGAGGGGATGGGATCAGAGAAGGTGAAGGGATCAGTGAAATTATATATATATATATAACATATAGATACAGATAACAGGACAGCAAATCCCAAAGGGAGGGGGGGTTTGGGGAGCATGGGGGTGGGGGTGAGGGAGTTATATTGAGTGGCACACTTGAATTCATGTTAACACAATAGATTAAAATTTAAAAAAAAAAGGACCTCATTATCTTGGAAAATAGTGGAGCCAAAAGGGCATGATACTTGCCCTGCGTTTTTGATGGGAGTTAACAACAGAATGTAAACAATTCCCCTCAGACTGTCAGCAATATTGCTTACACCACTATTTCCCTAAACTTCTCCACAATGACAACTCAAGGTATCACTGTGGACTTAAGATCATGGCCTTTCTAAACAGGCAACTACAGCATAATAGCTGCAATGATTCCAAAATGTCATTCCAGAATCAACTAGTACCAATCAGGCTTTGGGCAAGGTCATTCCTAAACTGAATGGAAGCTCTTTGGTATGCTCTTCTATACTCTCACTGCCAACACAATCATCAAGGAGCTGACCTGCCATCTGCAGGAAGCTAACAAACATGACTGCACCAAGAAGGTGGGGAAGCAAGAGTCCAAAGAAGCTCTGAAGGGCTTCCAGGCTACAAAGGGATTATTAGCCTGATTATTGAGACTTTCACAGTGACACCATCTGTTTTTGAAACTAAGATTCACATTATCCTTAACCACCATTAATATGCCCTTAACCTCATAAGATCAAGCTCATTTCCTGGTATGCCAGCAGATTTTGCTAAGGCCATTTCTGGATGATCCTCAGAATCCAATGTGTAAAATGCACCTTATCTCCAGCAACAGCATGAGAGAAACAGAGAGGACCTCAGCTGCTAGGGCATTATAACTGCTGTAGTCCTCAGTACACTAAGAATCTCTCCTCTTCATTGAACAGCTTCTAACCTCTAAGGAGAGTTTAGAAAGCCCTGCTTTGTCACGTGTTCTAAGTACCAACAATAAAATCCTCACTGATCCAGTGAAGGGTTGAGGTAGGGCTGGGAACTGACTATAATGAGCTATGGTTGAGATTCTGACAGGACGATAAGTACTACAAGACAAATGATTTCATAATATTACCTCTTGAGCTTATTTCTTACCTGTATATTCAGAAAATGGCTTATGTATGACTCCTAGAACAGGTTTACCATTTACAGCCACGCAAACCATAGTAGTGACATACTTTCGAAGATCCTCTACGAGAAATAAACACAATTGTCAAAGTAACAAATATAAACTCAGGATAGAATGCTATACTTTATTTCATTAAACATTTATGTACATTTTATGAAATGCCTTTGGTAGTCAACAACCTCTCAAGCAAACAGTCTAGCAGTGAGAGCCAGCTTAAGGAAGTAGCATTTTGGTTTTGTACACAAGTAACCTGGGTTATTCTCCCAGCCTACCATTTAATTAGATGAATTTCTTTGGGCAAATTATTTAAGTTCAGTTTCCTCATCTGTAAAATACAGGTATTAATTAAGTATCTATCTTTAAATATTAAAATAAATTTAAGTTTTAGTATCAAGCTTAAAAATCAACTACTTAAAAGTCTCTGCACAAGAGATTAACTTACTAAACATCATTACTATTATATGACCAGGCCAATCTCAGTTTAGGAAAAACATTTTATAAACAACCCCCTTGACAGTCTGTATTTCTATTATCAACTCCGCAAAAAACTGTTTTGTAATTTCAGTTACTATTAGATACACAACCTAGTGCCCTCTCTGTTTTCCAAATATACTGCTCACAAAAATTAGGGGAAATTTTATTGCTTAATATTCATTTTGAAATATCTTTTCATTTTTGTGAGCAGTATAGTTACCGACAGTGTTTATTAAGGTTCAAGTTCAATACTTAAGTTCTAGAATACCAAGGTGACAAAAAGTAGAAGCCTCACACTCAGAGAACTTACCATCTAGAAGAAAGACAAATACATAAGCAACCAACTTTAACATATATACCAAAAGAATAGAGAAAAAGCAAGAATTAGGTATCTCTAGGTAAGGAACAAGGTATGGGAGAGGATCCACAGAAATAAAATCTGAACAAAGATTAGGTAAAAAATAAAAATAGGGTATGGGGTGGTAATTCTCTGTTTTGTTTACTAGTTGCTCTATGGGTGACTAGAGTTTAGTATTTTGAATCCCAACAACAGATGTATATGCAATAAAACTGAAATTCCCACTATCACGTGTAAATATTATATTCTGACTATACTACCTGTCTTCATTTCGGTTGTCAAATATATAATGGCAATCTAAAATTTGAGATCAGTTTTCATTTTAAAATTACCTGTATATTCCTGTGTAGCATCAAGTGGGTCGATCCAGACAGTAACACTTTCTGCTGGTACCTCTTTAGGGGTTGCTATTTCCTTTAGGATGTCTTCAGGAATTTTACGATCCCATAAGATAACCTCCTGATCAGCTGCATCGACATGTTCCTCTGTATTTATCTGCATCAAAAATAGGTGATAGTTAAAAAGTTTTTTAAAGTATGAAAAAATAACTACCTGAGAAAGCACAAAAAGGAAAAACACTTCAGACAAAATCAAATAAACTGAAACTAAATATATCAATGTTTTTGTTTATTTTAAGGCATTTTATTGCAAAATGAAATATTGTAAAAGGAATTCCAGCAATACCCTGTCTTCAAGTGCTTTCCAATCTAACATTCAAGCTTAGCTTGTTGTCCAAACATAGGGAAATACAAAGTAAGCCTCAAAAAAACAAGCAGGGTACTGTGCTTTCTGAAAAGCTTCCCTTTCAAGGTACATCGATGTTTTTACACGGAATGTGATGCCATGCCGACCCCATACTACAGTGTCCGTGTGATATTAACACTGATAGTACATAGCAAAAAAGTCAAAGAGGGTGAAAACCTACAACTCTCAGCAATCTCTAGTAGTACTTTGAAATATCCTAAATTGTCAGTGAAGAGGTTAAAAATAGTAATATTCTTGAAACATCAAGTCACTTAAGTCATAAAATAGTTTTAGTACAGTGTACAGTAAACATCCAATTCGTCCATTCACTTTTTCCTTTACTGATTAAGAAATGTTTACTGATTGCTTACTATATAACAGACACAGTGCAAGTCAGTAGAATGGTGATCAATGTGAGACAAACACCTCTGTCTCTGTGGAGCTTAGACTCTAGTGAAGGAAATAAATAATACACAAGATAGATCAGTAAATCATGTGGTATGCTGGAGAAAATAAAATAGGGAGAAACAGGAAATGTTTTGTTGGAGAGAAGGATTGTTCTTTAAGATAGCATGGCTAGGATTATTCATAATGGCCCCAAATTGGAAACTACCAAATGTCCACCAACTGATGAATGGATAAACAAAATGTGGTACATCCACACAATGGACTGTTATTCAGCCATAAAAAGAAATGACGTAATGATTCATACTATAGCATGGATGAACCCCCCAAAATTATACTAAGTGAAAAACACAGACACAAGAGTCTACATACTAAATGATTCCTTTTATGCAAAATGTCTAGATCACACAGATCTATAGGGACAGTAAATTAGTGGATGCCTGGGGCACAGGGTAGAACAGGGATATTATTAGGGTGATGAAAATTTTCTAAAACTGATTAATAACAATGGTTGCACAACTCAGGAAATTCACCCAAAACTACTGAACTGGACATCTGAAATGGGCAAATTTTATGAAATCTAAAACATGCTGCAATAAAGTTCTTGCTCCTTAGTCTGTTTGTTTTTTTTTAAAAAAAACCCCAGGGTATCTAAGGAAGGCAACACTGAAAAGGTGGTATTAGGGTCAAGGAAGGGAGCCTAGCAGGCGTCTGAAAAACAAACACTCCAGCCCATGGAATAAAAAAATGCGACAGCCCTGAGGTGAGCCCGGTGTACTCAGAGTACAGCAAGGAGGCAGCATGGCTAGAGCAAGTGAGCCAAGAAAGGAGAGAAAGACAAGGTCCTACTAGGTCAGAGAGTAACGGAAGCCAGAAGATGAAGGACCCTTTGGGAACAACAGTTGATGTCCTCCTTCATAACCACTGTTAAGGATGTGCAGAGAGTCCTAGTCACTGTGGAAAGCTGAAGAAGGGTTTGGGCATGGGGAGAGAAGCAAGGATTAGAAAGGAAGAAACAAAATATGCAACTGATATATGATTGTTGAAAAGATTCAAAAGAACTTGTGGATAAATTATTGAACAAGCCTGACCTGTGATGATGCAGTGGATATAGAGCTTCGACCTGGAATGCTGAGGCCCCTGGTTCAGGGCCCCTGGCTTGCCCAGTCAAGGCATGTAGGAGGAGCAATCAATCAATTAACAACTAAAGTGAAGTAATTACACTCTCACTTCCTCTTTTTCTCTCTCTCCCTCTCTCTCTAAAATCAATAAATAAAATCTTAAAATATAATTATAGAACAAAATTTAGCCAAGTTGCTATATCAATCAACTACATTTTTATATATACGCGATAAATAGTAAAGATGTTTAACATAATAAAACCACTTACACTAACGAAAATAAATTACTTAGAAATAAATGTACCCAAGATTTACAAAAACATAATAAAAATATATTAAATACATTAAAAAACATTAGTGAATCTTTTTTTTTATTTTGCTATAGTGGTGTGCTGTAACTACTCCACTGGACTCTCAGCCTCCCAGAAGGGTACCCTTGTCCACAAGTAATGGCCAAAATCTATGTTCTGTGAGGAAATGACAGTAAAGAACTCCTGCCATCTTGCAGACATTACTAAAAAGTATTTTAATTTTAGAGCCCACAGTTTTAATGATAACATTAGGCTAACTTTAGATGAATGAATTGTAAGAGTATCACCATGCAAAAACCACAGAATAAACCATGCACAGTATACTAAGAAAATTCTGGTTTAACCATCATCTGTCCCTCACCTGGATTCCTAAAATAGCTTCTGCCAAATATATAAAATAAAATAGCCTTTGATCGTTTTTGCCTTCTATAGTGTATTCTCTGATTCACTCAGTCTTTCAACAACAATTTAATGACCACATATTCTAAGTTTTAGGTTCTGGAATATAAAAATGAACAAGACACAAAAATTACTGCTTTCATGGAGAGACCCTTCTTAACCCAGCAACCTGCCATCTTCCTAAACGAGATTATATTACTCCCTACTTAAAACCTTCCAGTAATTTCTCATTACACAGTGGTAAAACTCAGACTGCTTACTATCATCTACAAGGTAAGGCCTGCCTAGATGGTCTGGCCCCAGTAACTAACCTTTCTCCATTTGCACTCTTATTTACTACACTCCAGACTTTTTTGTCTTCTGCTACTTTGGCCTCAGTGCCTTTGCACTTATACTCTTTTGCTTATATAGTCTTTCATCAAATCTCTACACAATGGTCTGCATCTAATCAATCAGCTCTCAGCTCAACTGACAGTGCCTGAGAGTGGCCTTCCCTGACTAGCCAAGGCCAAAGCGGGATCATCCAATCACTCTTCCCAGATGTTCTTATTTTTATTTTTTCAAAGCCCTTATTAGTATGAAGTCAATTTATCTGTTTACATTTAACTATCCATCTTGACCCACTAGACGTGTAAGTTCAAAGACACAGTTTCCTTCATTACTGCCTAGACCAGTGCCTTAATAATAGGTGTTAAATATTAATTATTCTTCATTAATGTAGTTTTATTTCTTCTCTATAACATTTCCCCTTCAATTTACTCTCCCTCCCTCATCATTACTGCCTATCTGTCCCAGTCTTCAACGGGGAATTGAAGAGTAAGAAATCAAGATTCCAAAACATAATTAATGCTATTTATATGGTCAGTTACTTTGGAGTTAAAGAGGCTTTTGATTAATACCTTAAGGTACCATTTACTGCATTTCTCCATAAATCATTAAATCTTAATATATTTTTGGATATAATTACTCACACTGTGCCTATCACACAGGCACTCAATAACTACTTTCTAAATGGACAAACATTGCTTTATCTGTCTTATTTTCCTATTTTTTCAGAAACCTTTTATTATCAACTACTACCTCTCAAACATATTCCTATAATTAGTACATCACATTTTAAAAACAAGCATCCCTCCAAAAAATATTCCATAGAACCTTCTGTTAGTCCATATAATACCTTAGCCAAGTTCCTTAGAAGCACAATTTCTTGAAAAACTTGTTCTTACCATCTCCATTTCCCTACTCACATCTTTTTCAATTTTGTTTCCTTTCATCAAGCCACCAAGCAAATTCACACAAAGTTCGCCAATGACCTACATACAGAACCATTATTTTATCATCAAAATTCCAGCTCCTTAATTTACTGGGTTTGTGACTTACCTAGGCTAGTCACCTAATTTTTCTGAACAGCAGTTACCAATTGGTAAAAGTGGATGATAAATATATCTCCCTATAGGGTTCTCTGGATGACTCAATGAAATAGAAAAGGTAAAACAAACAGTACAGTGCTTAACAGAGAGTAAGCATTTAATAAAAGTTGGTTGCTGTTATTCTTGTTAAGTGATTATTTTCAGACTTCGTTATTCTTGGTTGTAGGTCTTCATCTTCCCCTTTCATACAATATTCTTTCACTAAGCAATCCTGTCCACAACTGGTTTCAAATATATCATAACACTGATGACTCACAAATTTGTATTTCTAATTCAGAAATCTGAAGAGCTTCAGAACCATATACGTACATTCGACTACTTCCTTAACATGTCCCCTTGAACATACCAATGGCGCCTCCACCTTAAGTCTAAAATGTCACTCTTAATCTATCCCCTAGTAATTGTCATCACTCACTCTCTTCCAGCATCAGCAAAACAGCAGTTATGAAAGCCACAAACAGGGGAGTCATTTTTTGACATATTCCGTAGAAATTCTCTCATACCCTTCCACATCTAACTTCTTTACAACCATCACTTCAATTCAAAATGTTATCAGCTCTCAATTGAAAAAGCCTCCTAACTGGTCTACCCCCTCTAAAGTATTCTCTAAGCATCTACCCTGAGCCCTTCCAATCATTCAGAACATTGTGGTTTAAGAGTACACCTTAGTTATAGCTCTTACAGTACACCCTTATATACAAAATGAGACAGATCTGAGACAATTCTCAAATCATTAAGTGAATCTCTGTGAACTTAAGATTCTAGCTCTATATCCTTGGGAAAATTACTTAGTCTCTCCAAGTCTCAATTTATCAGCAAAACAGAGGCAATAGTATCACCTCCTGCTTTTGTCAAGAGTAAATTAATGGTAGCAATAAGAAACTTCCTTCATGCTTGCCACCTACTGAGTACTAAGTAAGTGTTAGTTACTAGAACAAGCTAAGTATACCTTTCCCATCACCCCAGTTCTGGTTCTCATCTTTCCCACAGCCTATTTCAAAAGTCTCCTAACTGGTCTCACCCACCTCTAAATACCCAAAGCCAAAACAAACTATGGCACACTGTAGGTTTCAAGAAAAGTCAGGTAAATTTTTTAGTACTCTAGGATTAAACTAAAGATCAGATCCAAATTTCCTTGAGTTTAGCATATGACGTAGCTCCTGTCTATGTTCCTAATTTCTCCCATGCACTTCTGATTCAGAATCATCAGGCTACTTGAATTTATGACAGTACCACCTCTACAGAGCCTGCCCCATTGAATTCTCATTCTTTTCTCTGTCTGCAATAGATATTTATGTCTGCACTGATTATCACATTACTAATTATCTCAATTTTAAAGGAGAGGAAACTGTAACACAATTAAGTTTAATGGCTGGCCAGAATCACCCAGGCTGGAGATTGGACAAAATGTCAAGGCAAGTATTCTTTGCACTATATCAGAACTTCTCAAACTTTTCCAGTGAGTACTCCTGTTGAAAGAATTTAATTCCCAGCCCAGAGGTCAAGGAAGGCACAAACACAAGCTAGTCCTAACAGCTTTGAATACTATGCCTTATCTTCAAATAAAGTATTGTTAAAACTCTGACCGAACCAAAGACAGGAGCCCCTCAAATAAGGAATTCCCTTTACTTTGAATCAAAACTATACATTTAAGTTTGTTCTGTTTGTCTGCAAATCTACACCAATAAACTATCTTCAGCCTTCATTTCTGTCATTATCCACAAGGACATGAGAAACCAGTGTCATACCAATGATGCAGTTACCATTATTTTCACACAGTGAAATCAAGCACTGCCAATGTGTTTAGAAAGAGAATTGGTGCCCTGAGGACTCTCCCAAGATTCCTATCATGAGAAAGATTGAAAACAGAAAGGAATGCAGGGATTCTAGGTCAAACTTGAGTTTTCTTAGAACAACACATAAGGCTTCTCAACCTGGGCCTCAGCTGAAAAACTAGGCCAGATAATTCCTTGTTATGGAGGTCTTTCCTCCACATGTGGGTCATTGACCCTTTACCTACCAGATGCCAACAGCATTCTGCCCCCAGCTGTGACAACAAAAAGTCTCCAGACACTGCCAAATGTCCCCTCGGGTCAAAACTGTCCCCAGTTTAGTGCTCTAGAGTGGCACCTGGTATAGCACTTTTCTGAGAGGTGAACATCAAACAGGAAAAGCTCAATATCTTACTCTAGGAAAGTCACGGGAGAAGAGACCTCTCTTCATTTGCACAAGGCACCAGTGTAAAAGAAAAGATTAACTGTGGCTTTCTGATGATAATTTTTACATAAGGAAATAAAGTGAGTGAGATTTAAGTTCCTTACCAAAAATTTCAGGTAAGGCTCAAAAACAACCAGACATTTAGGACAGTACTTTTGGATGTTGGGGAAGGAAGTGAAGAAAGAAAAGCTTCTATTGCTAAGTCTCTACTTAGAGGGCTACAACATTTGGCTTCTTGTCTAACAACATAGTGACAAAAGGAGACAGCTCAACATGACACCATCCTATTTGACCACTGTGTAAATGAACATAACCTCCTCTATTCCACCAATCACCATCCAACATGAATACTAAATATGTACATGCAAACATTCAAACAATCCTAAGAAAACAAAGTCATTTTATATAAAGGCAGAGACTTCAACATCTACAATTCAAAGAGCTTAGCTTTAGTGTTTAATAAAATACAGCTCACTACTCTTGGCAGGTATTCCCTTAGCATTTGCTAATAAGTGAAAAAGGAAACTCAGAATACTGTGGAAGTTAACCAAGACACAAGTTTGGCAGAGATGGAGTAGGGTGGATTTTGCATGTGAACATTTATGCACAAACAGATTATGTCTTCAATACTTAAGAAGAATATCTTTATATTTACCTTAAAAAAAACCCTTCAACTCTGATTTCTATATTTCACTATTACTGCTTTTAAACTTCTATAATTTTATGTTTCCCTAGGAAACCATACTGTAAGACCTGTTTTAAGTAGCCTCCTAAAAATCTAACTAAAATGAAGAAATAGATAGTTGATATAAACTGTGTAGTGAAGTGTTATGAGCCTCAGATTTCCCATCTGTAAAGTGGGCATAAATAAAATTTACCTCTAAAGGTTGCTGTAAGGATCAAATGAAGTCCTGTGTGGCCAATATCTGGGCACCTGGAATACACTCAATAAATCATTACTACTGCTACTTTTAACTCTTACACGTCAACTTCTCTGAAACTCCTGCTTCCTCCACAAACTCTAGGGAAGAACACTGTATTTTGGAGACGAGAAAGATGCAAACACATGTAAGAATAATCTGTGATAAAGCAGGATACGGCAAAAGAAAAAGTGAAAATGTGTTTTGTTTGAGAATTCTTGTGTCGATTACATCTGGTATTCAGCTCACAAAAGAAAGCCAATGTTCCTTGCCACTGTTTAAAAATAAAAAGTCAAGGAAAGGAAAAAAAAGACAAAGAGAAAGAAAACCACAGGAATATTAAGATAGACTAGGAGGAGGGTCACACATGATATATAATTCTACAATGATAATATTCTCCTAACTCTTCTAAAAACAATAGTATAGGTCAAATACCTTCCAAAGAAGCCTGTAGTTAAAGTTTAATGTTTATCTAATTAATTAAAATCCACTGGAAATATTTTTTCTTCTCAGTAGCCAAAATGTCTGAATTTCCCTAATATCAATTCCTTACCAGAAACCTACCCAAAGAAATGCAAATATTCTTCATACTTATTTTCTGGAGTAAATACCAGAAAACTACCGAACTACCGAACATTTCTTTGAAGGGTCCCTAAAATATGTGCCATTAAGAGGGCACTGATAACACTACAACTAAAGTAATTCATAAGCGTCCACCCCACCAAGGCCGGGCAGCCACATTTCTGCAGTTGCTGGCTTTCAGTTGGCTCCTGGTCGGTGGGCCCCAAAACGTATATTACACAGTCATCTTCCCAGTAATTAAACAGTAATGAAATCAACGAAGGCAACAGGACCTTGGGGGTTCCCGAACAATCCCTTTCATTTTACAGAGGAGCTTGAAGCAGGGAATGAAATTAACCTCAGCCTTCTGATGGGACAGCCGACCCAGAACATAGGGCTCCGAATCCCCAGTACGGAGCCGCACACACTCGGGGAGGGGCCAGAGGGCACGGGCCCTGAGTCCAACCACCAGCAATCTGACCCGGCTTTCCCACGGGCCGTATGACCTTGGGCACCTCTATCCCCATCTGTAAAATGGGAGCCAAAGCCCCACGACCCGGGGCTGCTGGGAGGAGCCCACCCCCGTCCCGGCGCTCGCGGCACCCACCTGCACGTTAGGGAAGGCGGTCTTGAGCAGATAGAACATCTTGCGGTTGGACAGCACGTCCCCGCTGGTCATCTTGTCGTCGGCTCCCTCGCGCGTCTTCCCCTTGGACTTTTCGTGGAGGACGTTGCTTTCGCGGACGCGCCGCACTTCGTCGCCCCCGCGGACGGCGGCCAGCACCGACACGGCCAGCATCTCGCGCAGGTCCACGGTGCCGCCGTCCGCCGCGGGCACGGGCGCAGCCGCGCCACCGCCGGGCTCGCTGCCCAGGCCGAAGAGGCTGAAGCGGCCGGCCAGGAAGCCCGAGTAAAGGTGGTAGAGCACGCCGAGCCCCAGGAGGCAGAACACGGCCACCCCCAGCGGGGACAGGCGGATGCCCATGGGTGCCATGGCGCCAAAGGCCAGGCGCTCCGGCCGGCGGCCTCCACAGGCCTCCCTGCGCCCGCCGCTGCCGCCGCCGCCGCCGCCGCGCTGCCCGGCCAGGCGCCGCACGAACTACACGGGCGCCCGCTCCCCCGCGCTCCCCATAGCTCTTTCCCCGGGAAAGGCTAAGCCGCGCAGCGAAGCACCCCTTCGCCGCCCCGCGTGCCCTACTGCCCCGGGCAGCGCAGCTCCAGCCCCACAGCCGGCCAGCGGGTCTCACGTCCACGTTAGCCAACTGCCGGGAGGTGAAAGGGTAGCGTGGGTGTGTATCCGGGTTACGCGAGGGGGCGGGGCGGGCGAGAGGGCTCCTCCCCCGGGGCGGGTCCAGGGGGCGGAGCGACCAGCTAAGTACTCCTGCGGGTATTGGACAGGCTGCTCCTCTTCTGTTGGTTTGGGTTTTCAAATCACTCCTGGATGTGGTGAAGTTGGTTTCCACTCTGGGAAGGGTACTGAGTACCTTGTGAAAATTTAATCTCCCTTTGAATGGTAATGTATGGCTGAAATACAGCCCTGGTGACAGTCCTGACTGTTGAAGAATGGAGGAAAATGAAAGCCATATTAATAGAGATTTGTATGTCTTTCTCATCAGCGCTCGTGTTTTTAAATCGCCTGTCTGCGTTCTTGCTGGCAGAGCAGGAAGTGACCGGTGACAGGAGGAATTTTCCTTGCCTCATTCTTTATTCTGTTGGCATCTCTTGTAATCTAAATGCTTATGCATTTATATTGGTATGTATATTTAGATATCCACCCCCTTCCACATGACAGTATATAAACCATCTTCTACATATGTTAGCAATCATGGCACACATAAACTAATTACTAAAATTCTGAGGAACACCAAAAAATATATTTTATGCCAATCTGATAAAAAAAATAGTTATAATTTTAATTCATTCTCACCAGATGGTTATCGTTGTGTTGGTTATTGTCATTTTTTTAAAAATTTGACAGTATGAATATAAAAAAGGTCAGTGCCTCTGACTAAATAGTCAAGTATTGCATGTTTTAAAAATTCTTATGGCATGCTGTTTGAAAATCTCTGCTGTATGTAGCTGAAAACATGCCTTGATCCTGGTCTTTCATAATGAAAATATACTCTGGTCTTCTCTCACTTCCAAGGATACTTATACTCCCCAGGAGGGAGAGGAATTGCCTGAGCAAGTCCACTTGATATAAAGGTTGTCCTAGGATGGTCAGTCAAGCTAGAATATATTTATATAATCTTTGAGTCAACATAGGCCCTCCAAATGCACTTACAAAGCATTTAATATAAAAAATCTGCCTTCTACTATGCCACTTGTCTTAACAAGAAAGGTGAATACTTAAATTTAATTGGTATTATAATTAGTATTGACACATCTTCCATCTTAAAAGAGTGAATAGTAAAATGTGTAGTATCATTCTTATATGTTAAAATAGTTAATAAAATTAACTTAAAATGCAGTCTATTTTACTGTTCATAGCCAAATCTCATTGGTTTTAAGTGTGTTTTAATATTAACCTTAAAATCTGCAGCTACAGAAAATGGATTATGAACATCCATTGGTAAGCAAGTCATTAGAGGCACCCTGACCTTTACCACTTCCTTAGAGTTCAGAGCATCTGTAGAATGTACTCATAGTTATAGAGATACAATAAACATATGATTATACAGATACAATAAACAAAGATTATTGTATGGTTGCTTGGTTTTCCTGCCAGCAATCTGTAAGGACTTTAAAAATAATCACAGAACAAATTCAAGTGCAAATTCAAATCAATGAAAGAATAGTTTCTGGAGTGTTAGAATCACTAGATCTTAAGAAAATGGCACTGTCCATGTCAGCTTTTGGGATTATTTTTAAAAGTAAGCAAAGCTCCTCTGAGAAGAAAACAAAGTGAAGGTCACTAAATCCAAGGATAAAAATAGCTTAAGGGTTGAAGTATAACAGTGTAAATTCAACAGAATCACCTAAAACTGTACTATGAAATCAATAAAATGTATGAGTTAGATAGTAGTTATGAAAATATTAGAAACATCATTGGAAAACCTGGGCTGAAGTTTGTAAAAATAAACGGAATTTTGTTTTTCAAAGATATTGAAAAGGAATATCAAGCCATGATCACTAATACACTGCAAAGCCTCAGTGAGACAACTAGAGAGACAGACACTAAAAGCTCTGGATCATTTACACTACAAAAAAGGGATTTAAGAACTAGGGGAGAAAAATGCCAAGAAATGCCAATGAGAGTGAGTGTAAAGATCATAGTTTCAAGAGGTGCTCTAGTGCTAAGGTGACAATTGATAAAAGATAACATAATCATTAACAACTTCATAACAAGAAGAAAAAAATTTAATTAGTTACATGTGGTATAATGATTATTGTCTTAAAACCTCCATAGAAATTTGAATAAAAAAACATACTTTTTTCAGTAACAAGGTGTCAGAACCTTTAAATATGTATTTATAGTAGTGAAAATTATATGAAAGTAAATGTAAAATAATTTGTGGTTTGTGAATTGAGGCAAATTTGTCTTTCAAAAATAAACTTTTCTGTAGTTGTTGGGGAAGATGAAGAGTACCTAATATTTTTTCTCTGTAAATACTAATAGCAATAAAAATTGACATACAGTAGAAACTTCTTTAACCACCTTCTACTTAACTGGTTTGTCAGACACTGCTCCCCATCATCTGTGTGCTCACACCTAAGGAAGGCTAAGTGCTTTGGGGCACCTGCTCTGTTTCAATCCCACTACTAGAACTTTCTATACTTCTTGAGTTAGTTTTATTTCAACCCCATTTTGCCATTGTGGTTATTATTATAAATATATATCTAACTTAAATATTATAAAACAACCAAATAGGAATATAAGTATAAAACTGAAAGCTTTGGATGACTTGATAAAGTGAATCACTAAATACAAAAATTGCCATCAAAATAGGTTTGGAGCAAAAACTATACCTGATTGTAAAGAAAAGAATCGAAAGTTTAACAGATACTGAATGAAAATGGCTTGACTTAAAAGAGCCCAAGCTGGTCATCCTAAATGAAACATTACTTATATGGTTGAAATAGATGAGTGAATAAAAGATAAAGAAGGTATGATTCACACACAATAGAATATTACTCAGCCATAAAAAGAATGAAATCTTGCTATTTGCAACATGGATGGATCTTGATCTACATCTATTCTTAAAATTGTTTTCCCCAAGATTTAGAAGTACTCCACTATTGGGTAGCTTTTTCAGTTAACGTAATATAATTATGTTAACATTATAACTTCTACTGTGGCCCTGATCTTAGCAACAATAATAGTGAATACTTATTAAATAGAGGCAATGCTGTAGGCATATGCAATAGAAAACTACATATCATTTTTACCCTTTGAAATTATAATTACTCTCAGCTATATGAACAACATGAAGTCAGGTAGGTATTTTACATATCTTTATGCCCTCTGACCTAACTCAGATTTTTTTCACATACAAACTCAGTAAATATTTATTAAATGAAACTTTTTTTTTTTTACAGAGGGAGTCAGAAAAATGGATAGAAAGGGACAGACAGACAGGAATGGAGAAAGATGAGAAGCATCAATCATTAGTTTTTCATTGTGACACCTTAGTTGTTCATTGATTGCTTTCTCATATGTGCCTTGACCGGGGAACTACAGCAGACTGAGTAACCCCTTGCTCAAGCCAGTGACCTTGGGTCCAAGCTGGTGAGCTTTGCTCAAACCAGATGAGCCCGCGCTCAAGCTGGCGACCTCAGGGTCTCAAACCTGGGTCCTCCGTATCCCAGTCCGACGCTCTATCCACTGCGCCACTGCCTAATCAGGCAAATTGAACTTTTAAAACTAGTTTTAACAGAATTGTGTTTATTGTGCAAAAAGTTTTAAAAACTTTTGAATTTAACAAATATATAAAACCCAACATTCATTTTGTCTGTTTAAAACATTAGTTTCACAAACATGTAAGTCAGCTGAAATAAATATCTGCTTTGGAGCTGTGAAGATGTTAAATATTTGTTTATTTTTGTGTGTGCTTTTTTATTAAATTTGATGCTTGACAAAGCATTGATTTAGTTAATAATGTACAATTTTCCACATTTAATTCAAGTGGTATAAATTCATATTGCATATTTTGCACATTATCTACCTAAAACCTAAGGTAAAATCATTTTTTTAAAAGTCCTTTTAGTTAAAAAAAAATACAGTATCTAAAATTTTCTAGCCTTCAAAGAATAACATTTGAATTGATTCATTAATTATGAGTAGAATACCATATTTTTTGCTCCATAAAATGCACTACCCCCCCCCAAAGTGCAGGGGAAAATGCCTGTGCATTTTATGGAGTGTAAAATATGATATTTTATTAAATATTTTAACATACCATTTAGTTCAGAATTTTTTTTTCTTATTTTCCTCTTTAAAATCCTAGGTGTATCTTAGGGTCAGGTGCATCTTATGGAGTGAAAAATACGATATATTGTCTATGGAATTATTTATATATTTATAATTTACAGTTGACCCTTGAACAACACAGGTAAACTGTGTGGGTCCATTTATTCTTGGATTTTTTTCAACACATATATTGGAAATTTGGAAGGAATTTGTGACAATTAAAAGAAACTTGTAGACAAACCTTGCAATTTTCTTAATATTTTCCTTTTTCTAGCTTTCTTTATTGGAAGAATACAATATATTTATATAATACATACAACACACAAAATATGTGTTAATTGACTGATTAATGTTTTCAGTAAGGTTTCTAGTCAACAGTTGGCTATTAGTAAAGTTTTTGGAGAGTCAAAAGTAGATTTTCTACTGTGTGGGGATTTTGGCACCTATAACCTTCATATTGTTGAAGGGTCGGCTGTATGTTATGGAAGAACCCCAACATAATGCACATTGCTATTGCACATATGTGAGTATTATATAAGCCATAATTCACCTAGAATGTAAGAACTCTATATATTTGGTAATATCTTAGCCAATGTGTCTCAAATTTTTGCCATTGAGAAAAGGGTAAAATTTTTTACATGTAGGCATAAAAGAAAAGCTTCACTAATCAATTCTTGCCCTTACTACATGAAATATTCTTTTATATTTTAAACCTTCTAAATTGATTTCATTATTCTATTAATAAGTCATGTGGGAGAGAGTTCATGAGTCTGTTTCTACTTCTCTTTCTAGCAGAGACACTGGCTTCCTTTTCAAGAATGTTTGTATAGCAAACAGCTTTGAATGGCAGGGATGGTCTCTCCCTTCTGAGCAAGGGACACATTATTTCCCATATATCAGGCAGACTTACTGCCAATTATAAAAGATTCAAGGTCCCCACACTCAAAGTTCCTCTCCTGTAATGCAACCCACTGTAAGTGCAAGAGTCTAAACCCTTTCAGGATCACCCTGTGGGAATTGGGGCTTGAGAACCAAATGCAAATGCCAACACCCTGAATATCACAATTGCTTTGTCTCTGAGACAGGAGTCTTGTGTCTTCTGCCAGCATCCATGAAATTGGAAGGCATGTGAGCTGCAAATCGATTGAAATCTTAGACTCTTCAGAGCTCTTGACAGTCACAATTCCCATATCATCTATTAAGTCATAAAGCCAACTTTACAAACTTATTTCTTCATTGTAGTTGCAAAGCAAATAAAAAAATATTTTTGCAGCATCAATTTACTAATACTAATACTGGATTACACAACAAGGTTTTCCATTTTTATTCTTTTCACAGAACAAAATCCCTTACTCATGTCTTTACCCATGAGCCTCATTCAGTCTGAGAACCTCCTGCCTGTCCTTGAGGTTTTCACAGTTAGAAAAGACAAAACATACCCAGATTACTGGTGATAAGGGTTTATTTAAGAATACCCACAGGAATGGGGAACCCTAGGAACACACTCAGCAACTTAGAGTCATTCTGTGTCTCAGTGCTTCTATCTAAAACTGTAATGTTCAGCAGATCATAAAGTGCTTCAAGGATGACTCATAGTCATGTAGAATACAAAGCAGCCCCAAAGATCCAGTATTTCTTTTGTGCCTCATGTTCATTCCACCACAGGGAACTCTAATTGAATCACTCACACTGGCAGTGTTTCATCCCAAGTTCCTTATCTCATGCTATAGTTCTCATGCACATCTACATGAGTGTCTTTGGCTCTGGCTGAGTTATTTTAGCCAAGGTAGTAGGGTTACTTTCATTTGAACTCTACACGTGGTAAAAGCCATAGCTACTTGAAAAAGAATAGCCTGATGTTTTCCTTTGCAGGCATCCAAAGCAGATAGAGCCATCATTGCCTCATCTATTAAATCCCTCAAGTAACATCTTAACATCCTTATTCCTAATGACAAAGCTACAAATACCTGCCAGGTGAACATCAAATCAGAAAATTCCAGAGATTAAAAGCACTAGTGAAATAACTCAGCTCCATCTCTTGACTTTATAGGCAAGTAAATTGAGTTCCCCAAAGCAAGATTAAGAACCCTGGTCTCTCACTTTTTGTTCAGCATGATTCTCACCACATGCTTAGATGTAGGCAATATAACCCTCCTTAGAAAAGCAGCAAGAGTACTGGCCTGGGCTTTCAGCACCTGTCAAGTGTCTCTTCCATGGTGTGGCATGTTCTCTGTGTCAGGTCAATTGAATCACTTTATACTTGTGTATGATCTGATTCACATTGCAGTTTTAATTTTTATCACTTCTTGATGCTTTTGAATGATACAACTTACCTTTAAATAATCGCTAACTTCTACTTTATGAATCCCTTTTTACCATAAACAATACTGAGAAACAAATTCTCAGGTTTTATACTCTGCCTGTTTTTCAACCCTGGTCTCAGATCACAGTCTCCAGGAGGCTTCCTGACCAAAGACTAGGTTTCATGTTTTTTGTGTGTGCTCTAAGAGCAAACAGTCATTGTGTACATCTCAAGGTATTGTCAGTGCCCGATTACCTGACTGCCTTCCATACTGGATTTATAAGCTCTTTGTGGGCTAGACCTCCAGCTTATTTTGGTGTGGTATCCCAGAACCCAGCACTATGCTTGACTCATATTCAAAAAGTGGCTTATAATACATTTTATTCACCCTACCACATTTGCAGTGTTATTGCTTGTCAGCCTGACTCCTTTCTGAACCTCATTTATTACTTCTTATTTCTTCTGACTACCATAGGTTAATAAAACAAGTTTGTCTCTCAGACACAAAAACTTATCAGTATCTACTCTGAAGGTAATAGGAAGAAAGATAGGACCTAGAGATTGTCATTACATTTAATTTCTTTTTTTATATATAAAGTGCATAAGGAGAGAGAGAGACAGATAGACAAGCAGACAGGGAAAGACAGACAGGAAGGGAGAGAGATGAGAAGCATCAACTCATAGTTGTGGCACCTTAGTGGTTTGTTGATTGCTTTCTCATATGTGTTTTGACAGGGAGGCTTCAGCTGAGCCAATGACCCCTTGCTCAAGTCAGCAACCTTTGGGCTCAAGCCAGCAAACATGGGGTCATGTCTATGATCTCATACTCAAGCCAGTGAGCCCGCGCTCAAGCTGGATGAGCCTGCATTCAAACCAGTGATCTCAGAGGTTCAAACCTGTGTCCTCAGCATCCCAGGGCAATGCTCTATCCATTGCACTACCGTCTGGTCAGCCTACATTTAATTTCAATTGTGCATCTCCTTCTCCTTAAGTTTAGACTTCTGTCTTTCAGCCTCTGAGGTGATGTCAATGATAGTGAAATATCTTTGGAAAGATGAAGTAAACATGTTTTTGATATACATGGAGCAATTCAACAAAGATGATGAGTTATCTGGTGGCTTCTAATAACTGAGCAAAAAGTAAACAGATTTTTAATGATTCCTAATTCTTTAGGATACCTATTAGGAAATAATGAGAAAGGTGCAATTACTGTAGATTAAAAACTAGAAACCCTAGAGCACATTTATATGTCTATGCTCACATCCCTGTTCATATTCAAGAAAGAGCCCAAGTGTGACAGGGGCAGGGCTAGGAGGAGGGAGCTGACTGCAAGAAGGGCTGAGGGAGCATTTGGAGAGGCAGAAGTATTCTATGGTATGCTGGTGGGAGGGCTGACCTGATTCTGTGTAGCTGACAAAATTCAGCAAATAGAACACTTAAAATTGGTGAATTTTTTTTAAATTTTATTTATTTATTTTTTACAGAGACAGTGAGTCAGAGAGAGGGATAGACAGGGACAGACAGACAGGAACAGAGAGAGATGAGAAGCATCAATCATTAGTTTTTTGTTGCGCGTTGCAACACCTTAATTGTTCATTGATTGCTTTCTCATATGTGCCTTGACTGCGGGCCTTCAGCAGACTGAGTAACCCCTTGCTGGAGCCAGTGACCTTGGGTTCAAGCTGGTGGGCTTTTGCTCAAACCAGATGAGCCCGTGCTCAAGCTGGCGACCTCGTAGTCTCGAACCTTTGTCCTCTGCATCCCAATCCGACGCTCTATCCACTGCGCCACTGCCTGGTCAGGCAGTGAATTTTTATTGTACATAGAATATACCTCAAAAAACTGATTTTTTAGAAGGACAGAAGGAAGGATAGAAGGAAGAAATAAACAAGAAAGGAAGGAAGGAAGGGAGGAAGGAAGGAAGGAAGGAAGGAAGGAAGGAAGGAAGGAAGGAAGGAAGGAAGGAAGATTGGGAGGGCGGGAGGAAGGAAAGAAGGAAGGAAGGAAGAAACCAAGTTAAGAAACCAATTCTGTATGTAATGTTGATGTAACTCTCAGGGAACAAATTGGAGAAGAGGGGCAGAGCTAATATCTGCATTGCTGCTGTGATTATGCAATGTTACAATTAACTGCATGTTTCGACAGGATGATCCTACTGTACTGTTTTTAAAAGATAAGAAATGTCTTCTCTTTCTGTCTAGCAGAGCCTGCAAGCCCATTCTCCACACTGACTTGTGAAGGTAGAAATAAACATCAATAAGCAAGGGAAAAAAGGTAACCCTTCGATTAGTCAGACTAGAATGCATATGACTAGGAGATGGGCAAACCGATGTTCTTTTTGACAGGGCACACGGAAAATTAATATAAATCATGAGGGTGAATTAGGTTCCCAGTCTGGCTGGATTTGTGACCTAAGGTCTTTGAAAGACTGACCTAGATGAGAAAAACTATGGCAACTTTTAAAAGTGAAGTCACATATCAATATCTATCACAGCAAGGCTACAACAGAAGGAAGGATAGCCTGACCAAGTAATGGCACAGTGGATAAAGCGTCTGACTAGGGTGCAGAAGGCCCAGGTTTGAAACCCCAAGGTTGCTGGCTTGAGCATGGGCTTACCTGCTTGAAAGCAAGGTCTCTGACTTGAGTGTGGGATCATAGACATGACCACATGGTCACTGGCTTGAGTCCAAGGTCACTGGCTTAAACAAAGGGTCATTCACTCTGCTCTAGCCTCCCATCAAAGCACATATGAGAAAGCAATCAATGAACAACTAAGGAGACTATGGAGCCGCAACGAAAAATTGATGATTCTCATCTCTCTCCCTTCCTGTCTGTCTGTCCCTATTTGTCCCTCTCTCTGTCACAAAAAAAAAAGAAAGAAAGAAAGAAAGAAAGAAAGAAAGAAAGAAAGAAAGAAAGAAAAGGAGGGATAGATGCACAGTAAAGAACTTGGAAAGGCACTCTGCATGCTTCCTAACTGGAGCACTTAGGCAGGCTTCAGCCAAAGCTTAGATGTCTAGGAAAGGGATCCAGAGGCTGAGGCTAGAGAGAAAACAAAGATGCAGCAGAAATGTGGAGTGTTTTGTTTTCCCTTAATAACAGTTAGAAACTTTAAACAATGGGTGTTTCTTTTGGTAGCTGAAGCTGCTTTCCCTTCTGCTCCACCCTCTGCCCTTCTTTGCCTGGCCAAGTCTAAGCAGGCAGAGCCCATGGAGTTGGCCTTCTTCCCACTCCAGCCTACTTTCATCAGTCCACTCTGAATGTCTCTTGTGCTCCAAACTTTTACTATTCAGTTAAGCACTGTGTTGTCTTCTTAATTATTTATGCACAATATTCACTACATTCCACCAGCATGATCTAGTCTCATGCAATCAAAGAACACAATTCAGCAACCAAAAGGTTGTTTTCCTCAAATGCTCATTCTTTATTTGCATTTCTCATACACTATGATGGTCACACTTTTCCATCTACTTTCCTCAGATACTTTGTGCATGTTGGCCTTCTTTGGCTAGTTGGCTGAGAAAGGTTCTTTCCTGAGGACAAGGGACTCTGGGTCAGGCTGCCATGACCTATTGGACTCTGGACTGGCTGAGACCAGGGGGCTCCCTGGATTTGAACACTTTAATTTATCCTGCAGGGCAGGGTGGGCTGCCCTTGCTTCCCTTCCCCATGCTTTCTCCCTTTGCCATTGGCCCCTGGGCCACTGTCCTGTGATTCTTCAGGAATGCTCCATGAGCAAAGATGAGATCACCTCCCACCACTTCCATCCAGGAGCTCTGGACTTGCAGCCAGCTCCCTACCCCAGTTTACATGTGCCTGGTCTGACCAACCTATAACTGGGCTGTGCCAGCTGGTTTGCTTTTGACTAAATGTGTTTTAAATTGAAGTGATTTGTTTATTTATTGAACTGATTAGTTAGTTCTCAAAGACTTATAATCTAGTCTTCCTACATAACTTTCTGAGCGCCTGGCACAAGCTCTGGCCAGATTTAATTGTTGATTGATTACGAGATGACTTATGACTGGGAAAAATGATGGGGGCAGTGGGTGCCCAGTTTCATTAACTGTGTGCCACAGGGTATTAGGTGGAATTTTGCTCACTGTCTTGGAGTTTGGGCTGAGATTCAAAAGCTGAGAACAATAAGAATGAAGACTCCATATACTGTATTCTCAAGAGAGTCATTTACCTGCTATCTCCTCAAACATACTGTCAGGATCCCCAAAGGCACCCAGCCAGTCCTTCCCTTCCACCTGCACAGAGACCAGGAGCATGATCAGTAGAGAGGGGTGAGTGAGGAGTCCTTTAAAGCTGGTTGCTAGATGCTGTTCTCACCATAATTTCCCCATCTGTACCTCAGACAGAAGGATAAGGGTTTGGATGAAACTACTTAAAAAAAAAAGAAGAGCCCTGGCCGGTTGGCTAGTTGGCATTGGCCTGGCGTGCAGGAGTCTGGGTTCGATTCCCGGCCAGGGCACACAGGAGAAGTGCCCATCTGCTTCTCCACCCCTCCCCCTCTCTTTCCTCTCTGTCTCTCTCTTCCCCTCCCACAGCCAAGACTCCATTGGAGCAAAGTTGGCCTGAGCACTAAGGATGGCTCTATGGCCTCTGCCTCAGGCGCTAGAATGGCTCTGGTTGCAACAGAGCAATGCCCCAGATGGGCAGAGCATCGTCCCCTGGTGAGCATGCTGGTTGGATCCCGGTTGGGCGCATGCGGGAGGCTGTCTGACTGCCTCCCATTTCCAACTTCAGAAACACACACACACACACACACACACACACAAAGAAAAACATTGTCCTAGAATGTGAGGGCACAGGGAGTCGAAGAGTGTGTAAGGTAAGAGGTTGATAGATGACACCTGGGAGAATACAATCAAGAGAGAGGCCTACATAAAGTAACCTGAATTCACAGTTAAGTTGGGCTGGATATCTGCGCTAGACAAAGCAGTTGCCCAGAAGGTAGACAGCCTAGGGCTCTCTTGAGATACTGTGCACGAGGACAGCCTGGTTGCCAGGTCAAGGTGACTGGTCTTCTGGGAGAAAACGTTTCCTAAGACAGAGGCTGGAAAACATCATACATGATAGGGGACTAGGGTCACATGTGCCCAGCAGGAGAATAAGGATTATGGAAGGCTACTGAGAACCAACAGAAATGCCCACCACGCAGAGAACAGCAGTCAATCAGAACAGTGCTGTGTCCCACCTCTGTATGCCACTACTCTTCTTCCCTCTGCCCCTAGCTAGTGTCAGAGGAGTGGGACTGCCTGGCCTCTCCTTCTCCCGGTGGGCGTCTGGGCCTGAGGCTGTCCTCAAAGGTGGGGACTGGAGAGTCAACTAAACACAAAAAATGCTTCCTTTGACAGACATTTTTTAGTTTGTCTATGTTTCATTTGTATATTTGGCAGGCACATATTTCAAATATATATTTAAACTTGTAAACATATAGGTTTACATGTGCACTTTTATTTATGTTTATATATACTACCTTCAGAATAGGAAGAAATGCAAAAGTGAGCAACAGAGAGAAAGAAAGAGAAACTGAGATGGGTAGGAAGAGAGAGTGATGTCTAACAATGGTGGGTTCAGCTAATGACTTGGGCCTCACTATATGCAGTGGTACTTCCCAGCAGACCTATTTAACATGATTGCAACTAAACATGGAAGGATTGAACTGGAATCTTTATCAAAATCAGTTATTACTTTGTTTTTTTAAACATAACTGCTTTGGTGAATCTAAATATTTCACTTTAATACTGGAAGACATTTTGAGCACCATACTAAGCCTTAATCCATAACACCAGGAACATGGTGGCCAGTGGCTAAAGCAAAAATGAGGCCAGGTTATCATGACAGTCCCAGTGATCAGTAAAGTAAAAATAATTTGATATTTAAAGTAATGTGGAAAGTTCAGGACTTGTTTCATTTTTTCTGGATGATCCACTACTAATCACAAGATTAATAAATACACACAAAAAGGATGGTGAATGGTTATAGCTAAAGGGAAACACCTGATTAGCACATAAACCTACATAGAGAACGAATTTGTCTTCTTCATGGCTGAGAGACATGCTCTTTCAAAGTCCCTGTCACTATCTTTGTACTTATTGGTATATGTATGCATTTCTCATAAATAAACTTCTAAAATTCTCAGATGGCTTTACCTACTCTTAAAATGTATTTTTCCTTAATATAGAAACATTTTCTTGACATTGTATTTGCTTTGGTAAATTGGCTCCTAGTAATATTATTACTTGTTAGCTACATGTCCAACTTCATGTGGGAAGGACAATCCTCACAGGGTAACACTAATGAGAAGAAATTCAGAGGTCAGGAACTCCTGAACTTGGAGAACTATTTCTTTCAGTCACTGAAGCAGAAAGGAAACTGGTTTAAGTCCAAACAGTGTGCTTTAAACAAAACACATTGTCTGACTTAGTATGGCTGTCAGTCTAGACTAGACTCCAGGTGACCCAACTTGCTTTATGCAGAAGCCTTCATGTTATCAGTGGTGGATGCTACCCCCATGTAGCTTCTTGATTACTATAACAAAAGCTGGTCTTGGACAATTCTATGGTATTGTGCTTTAGACTCTCAGCTCCTGATGTACTCTGTAGAGTTCTTGGTCTCCATCTTGGCCCCCATAGTAAGAACCATATACCATCACCCTTGCCCACCAGTAGGTTCTTCACTTGAAATACAAGTTCTTGACTTCCTGCTTAGTTTAAATACATTGTGATCTAGACAACAAATTCTGAGACTCAGAGCTCTTAACTCTCAATATTTATTCATATTTCATTAGGAAGGTTTCTTCTAATTTGTGTATAATCTAAAAATAAAATACATTTTAAATATTTTATTAAAACCTTTTTTTGTACTTACTGAGAAAACATATAATGTAAGTTTGAGTACTAAGAAGGGTGTCTTAGAATTAAAGGCCTTTTAAAAAACTTCTTTCCAGAAAGGGTTTATATAGACTATCTAAGAATAGGAAGAAAGGCAAGAGTGAATGAAAGAGGAAAGAAAGTTTTACAAGGCCAGTTGGAGAGAGACTGAGGGAAGACAGAATTAGGCACACATTCCAGCTCTGCTATTTATAGAACTGACAACCTGGACAATTTGTTCAGTCTGGGAATCTCAATGTCCCCTTTATAATTGCAAGGTAATAGTTGAGTTTTCTCTAGGATTAAGAGAGATAATCTATGTAGAGAATTTTGCACAGTTCTTGCCTGTTAGATGTTAGCTGCTGTTACAAAATGGATCCCTTATCTTAGAGTCAGTGGAACCAGTCTCTAGAAGAGTACATTGCTTAAAGATGAGGATATGTTCCGAGAAATGCATTGTTATGTGCTTTTGTTGTGTGAACACCACAGAGTGCACTTAAACAAACCTAGATGGTACAGCCGACTACACACCTAAGCCATATAGTATAGCCTATTGCTCCTAGGCTACAAGCATGGCAGCATGTTACTCTGCTGAATACTGAAGGGAGTGATAACACTATGCTAAATATATATATGTGTGTGTAAACATATCTAAACATTTAAAAGTACAGTAAATATATAGTATAAAAGATAAAGCATAGTACACTTATATAAAACACTTATGAATGGAGCTTTCAGGAATGGACATTGCTTTGGGTAAATTAGTAAGTGGTGAGTGAATGTGAAGGCCTAGGATATTACTGTGCACCACTGTAGACTTTATAACACTGTACCCTTAGCTTCATTAAATTTATAGAAAAATATTTCTTATCTTTAACAATAAATTAAACTTAATTGCTGTAACTTTTTTCTTAAAATTTTTGATTTTCAGCTTTTTTGTAATAACACAGGTTAAAACACAAGCATATTGTATAGCTGTATAAGTATTGTCTTTCTTTATATCCTTATTCTAGAAACTTTTTTCTATTAATTTTTTTTTTTTTTTACATTTTAAACTTTTTTGGTTAAAAATTTAAGACACATATGTTATCCTAGGCCTACACTGGGCACAGGGTCAGGGTCATCGATATGAGTGGCTTCTACCTCCACACCTTGTCCCACTGGAAGGTCTTCAAGGGCAATCATACACATGGAGTTTTCATGTGTATTACTGCCTAAGGCTCTTCTTGAGGAAGTGTACCTCTTCAGAAATAAGTCTACGGTGATTTGCTTTTTTCTTTTTTACCTTAGACTTGCTTGTAAGCAGATAATGCACCTTGAACATTCTTCTCTATTATGGAAACCTTTCAGTGTTGGGGTCTATATGTCCAAACTTTTTAAGGAGTTTGTTGATATCTGAAAAAACTTTTGCTAACCCCTTCATTGTGAATTTTCTTGAGAGTTCATTTTTTTCTTGTCCTGCAGTTTCATTTTTGTCTCGCCTCTTCTTGAGCTTTGCATTTCTGTTTCAGTTCCAGCAACTCCTTATTAACCAGTGCCTTAGGAACAACCTCTATCCTCAATGTCATCCTTATCCACACCCAGGTTAAAGTTGTTTGCCATCTCAGCCACAAACTTGTTGATTTTTGGAACCATTGTGCTGTGACTTCATGATGGCTATGACATCTATGATGTAATTAGGCAAAAGGTTTTCAGATACATTATAATTTATGAGACCAACAGTTATGTTGACCAAAACCTCATTTTGTAGCTTATGACCGCAGTTAAGAAACTGGGTCTATTGCTGGCTATCTAAATTGAAATCTGCGTTCTACCACTTACAGGCAGTATGATCTTAGGCAAGATGCTTAACCTCTCTTGTCTAGTTGGGCAAACACACACACATACATGCACATGTACGCACATGTATGGGATACTAAAGCATCTTGAGAATGCTTTGGAAATATAATTATAATTCAACTTATGAAAAGAGTAGTGGTATTAGAAGTAAAATTTCTCCTTTGGTTAATTGGCCTCATGAATGCTATATTTGTCTGTTTTTTTTCTTCCAGTGCTCCCCCCTGACCCTCTGGTCACCTTGATATACTCAGAATGTGTTCATCTAACCCATTTCCTTTCTCCCTGTAGCCCACACTTTATTTTTTTCCATTGATTTGAACAAGGGGAGAGGAGGAGAGAAAGAGAGAAGCATCAACTCATTGTTCCACTTAGTTGCGCACCCATTGATTGCTTCTCATACACTCTCCAGTCTCAAACCAGCTATCCTGGGATTAAACTAGGTAGTTCAGCATTCCCTAACTGTACCACTGGCCAGCACAGTGTGGCCAATACTTTAAATTACCTACTTCTTTCTAACACAGTCCTTCCTTTTTCCTTGCTAACGGACCCCAATTTTTTTATAGGAAGGAACAGATATGTACCAACCCTTACATTATGGATCATGAGTCCTCTAAATAATTGTAATAATACTTTCCCTTTTGTTTCCAGCTTCTTTAAAGCTAGAGTGTGGTCATGTAACCCAGTTGTAGGCAATGATAACGAAAACAAAGTTATTGTAGGGCAAACGTTCGGATAAAAGCCAAAAGAGGCCCTGGCCGGTTGGCTCAGTGGTAGAGCGTCGGCCTGGCGTGTAGAAGTCCCGGGTTCGATTCCCGGCCAGGGCACACAGGAGAAGCGCCCATCTGCTTCTCCACCCCTCCCCCTCTCCTTCCTCTCTGTCTCTCTCTTCACCTTCCACAGCCAAAGCTCCATTGGAGCAAAGATGGCCCGGGCGCTGGGGATGGCTCCTTGGCCTCTGCCCCAGGCACTAGAGTGGCTCTGGTCGCGGCAGAGTGACGCCCCAGAGGGGCAGAGCATCGCCCCCTGGTGGGCAGAGTGTCGCCCCCTGATGGGCGTGCTGGGTGGATCCCAGTCGGGCACATGCGGGAGTCTGTCTGACTGTCTCTCCCCGTTTCTAGCTTCAGAAAAAATACAAAAAAAAAAAAAAAAAAGCCAAAAGATAAGTATGGTGGAAATAAAGAGGGATTTTGGATGCTTTATTACTACTAGCAATAAGAATAAGATTTCTTCTCTTTCTCTCTTTTTTTATTTTTTTTTATTTTTTTTTAGTGAAAGGAGGAGAGGCAGAGACAGGACAGACTCCCACATGCGTCCTGACAGGGATCTACCCAGAAAGCGCATTAGGCGGCAATGCTCTGTCAATCTGGAGCCCTTGCTTCGTTGCAAACAGAGCCATTTTATTCATGCCTGAGGCAGAGGCCATGGAACCATCCTCAACACCCAGGGCCAATTTGCTCTAATTGAGCCTTGGCTGCAAGAGGAGAGGATGAGAGGAAGAGAGAGAGAAGCGATAGGAGGAGGGGTGGAGAAGTAGATGGGCGCTTCTCCTGTGTGACCTGGCTGGGAATCTAACCCCGGACATCCACATGCCAAGCCAACATTCTACCACTATGAAGGAACTGGCCAGGGCCTAACATTTCTTTACAATTTTTCTTTAACTATATTCTACAAGGACTGTAGCATATATGCAGTCCCACAAGTATGCATCAATCTGTAGAGAGGATAAAAGAGCCAAGGCACAGCTGGATGTATCAGAGGAGGCAAGAACCCAACAGCAGGACCTGGAAAACCACTAGAGCAGTCTTATAATTAAATGCAGAATTTCTTATTCCATACCCACCAAGTTAGTCACAAGACTTTAGGTGAATACTTCCACTGAAGGAGTACAATTTAACCAGGGCTATTTAAATTGGGAAAGTGTTAAAAGAAAAAAAGAATATTTAAAAAGTCATAGAAGCATAAACAGCAATAAACCAAAACTCCTGAGCTAACTGAGGCTTACATTGATTGTACCTTTAACCCCAAGGTGATCCATTTCCTCTTCAGGTAATTAAACAGGCTTGATGTGCATACTGTCACACTTCAATGCCATCACCAGTTCTGCACAGCTGGTATCCACTTGGATGTTTGAAGCAAATGGCATATCAGTTTTTAAATGTTTTAAATATTATCCCCATTTAGAATGTTTTTTCTTTTATGAAACCAAAATTTATAACCTAACTCATTGGCTCTACTCCTCTCTGAGTTATGCAAAGACAATTTAATTTTCCAACACACATTCTACACATATAACATCTGTTAAATAATTGAAGATGACTATTTGATAGTCACTACTAAGCTTGAAATAAAGCTTTAAAGAACCTGAGATTTCCAAAATACTGTTACAGCTTAATTAAGAAATTAAATGTATAAAACCACAAACCCTAAAAAAACAGAAGAAAATATCAATGTGTATTTATTTATCCTCTAAATTAGAAATAATTTTCTTAGGTTAAAACATATTGGGAAAAAATAGGAGAGTTTAAATTTTTGAATACATAAAAATTTAAAACTTCTATAGACAAAATAATAAATAACAAAGACAAAGAAACTTTAAAAAGTACTTGACAGATATGCTAAAATTTTGGCATAATGATGTTATACAAGTCAATAAGAAAAACACTAAAACTAATTGGCCAAATTATCTAAGAAAGAATTTACAAATGAGGACATATAAGTGATTAATAAACTTAGAAAAATGTTCAACCTCACTAATAATCAAAGCCATGCAGATTATACAAAACAAGATAGGAATTTCATCTCTATTAGAAAATATTTTTTAAATAATACCAAATGCTAAAGGTTTGGTAAACCATGGGATCTTAGCCATTTCCCAGTGGTAGAAAACTATTAAAAAGCAGTTTCACATATTTATGAAGAGACTCAATATATGTAGACAGCACTTGGATTAAATTAATTGGAAAAAGGCTTCTGCACAGCAATATGCACCCCAATGGTATTTATGATAGTGAGTGAGAACTTAGAAGTATTCTAAATTTCAGCAGCAAGTCAGTGGCTATGATAATGTCTTCCCAATGAAACAGTATGTGACATTTATGAAGACTTTTAAAAACATGAGCAAATGCTTATGCACATATAAATGACAAAGGTGTGCAAAAATTTAGATAAATAGATCAAATAAAAGAACATCTGAAAAGACTGTGCATGGAAAATAGTCCAGAAGAAACTATAAGTAAAATTATGTTTAACAGTGCTTGTCTTTGGGTGATAGAAGTATGGATGAAGTCTCTTTTCCTTTTGGCAACACTATAGTCAGAAAAAGTTTATTTTTAAAAATACAAACTAAAAGACAATTATGTCCTCCCCATTGATCCTTCTTTGGTCTTCTATCTGAATAACTCCAGTTCTTTTAGCTCCTCTTCTTATGGTTTGGTTTCCTGACCCACCTTATCCTTTGCAGGTGTGACATAAACAACTGACTGAAATACTTCATGCCTGAGATCATCATTGAAGAGAAAATTGATCATTTCTCTCATTCCAGATGCTATATTGATACTAGAGAACTCCTTTTGCTTTTTTGCACTCACATCCACTATTGATTTCTACTGAATAAAGCTCTCTGAGCTAATGTGGTCTTCACAGTTTTTTCTCTGCAACTCAGCTGAGTAAGGTAGCCTCTTGCATATTAATGGCAGTGTCTTACTCAAGCTGCAAAGTTGTGGCAGGGAAAGGAGTGGATCCATCAGAAGATTAGGATGAGAAAGGATGGTGGGCTGGTGTGCATACTTAGATGCTGGGAAGCAAACGTTGACTGTTCATCAATTCTTTGTTCTTTTCTTCCTAACATATCACTAGATTAGGCTTTCCAGCCTCTGTTATAGTTAGTCATGTAACTTATTTTCTAACCCATGGAATGAGAGAGTAATGCTTGCTATTGCAAAGCCACATAAGTATCTCCCATACAGGATCCTCTGGCAAGCTGAAATAGAAAAGGAATATCAGATTGAATTAAATATTGGGGACAAGCCTGACCAGGCGGTGGCGCAGTGGATAGAGCGTCAGACTGGGATGTGGAAGGCCTAGGTTTGAGACCCCGAGGTCGCCAGCTTGAGCACAAGCTCATCTGGCTTGAGCAAAGCTCACCAGCTTGGACCCAAGGTCTCTGGCTTGTGCAAGGGATTACTTGGTCTGCTGAAGGCCCACAGTCAAGACACATATGAGAAAGCTATCAATGAACAACTAAGGTGTTGCAACGAAAAACTTAGGATTGATGCTTCTCATCTCTCTCCATTCCTGTCTGTCTGTCCCTATCTCTCTCTCTCTCTTTCTGTCTCTGTAAAAAAATATAAATAAATACATACATACATACGTACATACATACATATATACATACATACTGGGGACAAGGACATGCTGAAGATGGCAGAGTTCAGTCAACCAGCCTAGATCCCTGAAGGATATATGGAGGAAGGCCACTCCACAAATCTGCTTACCTTCCCAGCACTGTTACATAAGCAGTAAGTAGTTCCTTCTTGTGTGTCAGCAATTACATATTTTAGAATCTATGTATTAGAGCAGTTAGCCAACTTTAACTAATATAGTGTTCAATGATGTTCTCTAGGTGACATTGGTATTTTCTTGTGTTTTTTCCTCATTTCCTCTACATCAAGGGAGAAAATTTGCCTTAAGTGTTTATTTTCAAATACTTCAGTCAAGACACAGAAAGCCATGCTCCATGTATACTGGAGATACTATTCAACAAAAAATAGGACTCCATGTTTGATATTAATACATTTCAACTTGTTGGATGCATCTTATGATTTTGGCTTTTCAAATATTTATCTCATCTTAATATCATTCTCAATTTCCTTTCCTGTTCACATTTAATAAGCATCCTCTAAACTCTCAGGAAAATTTGTTAATAAAAATTATGAACCAGTTACATTAGTAAGAAGTTAAGTAGCTTTTTAAGAATATATTTTAGATTATGACAGTATATTTGCTTTCAAGTATTTAACCTGGAGAAAGTACTATTGCTTTTCTCAATTAGCTTTTGCTGTATAACCATTCCAATAGTGGCATTAAAAAATGCACACACACATTTATTATTTCTCATTGTTCTAGATGCTGGGTAGACAATGCCTTTTTCTGGTCCAACTCAGCTTTAGCTGGAGGGTCAAGGATGGCCTCACTTATGGATCTGAAAGCCCAGGATGGTAAGAGAAGCTGAAAGACTGGAACCCTCCACCAGGAAGTTAGTTCATGTTTATTCATATGGGGTAAAGTGTTCCAAGGATTTAAATAAATGGAAATCCCCCTAAAATCAGTGTGGGAGACCCTACTTGTGGGCCTGTCCACAGAGATGGTGGCCACTTTGCAAGCAATAACTGTACTGTGCTTATCTATTCATTTAAATGTTTTCTGTTAATACTGCACCCCAAAATACTAAGTTTTACCTGTAAAAGAAGCACAAATCTAATATATAAGACTGCAGTAATGAAGTTACAGGGTTTTAAGAACTCTTTATAGCAGAATACCTGAGCTAAGGAAAGTTTCTATGACTGAGCACAAAGCTCATCTCTGAGCTTCTTATGAGCTGGGGAAAAAAGGAAGGGGATGAGTGTAAGGTTCCTGATAGATACTGGCTACATGAATTCAAGCTTGTTATATGACAGCAGGCAGCACCCACAGTAGTCTGATCTGTCATATCCTAAGTCTTCCTTTCACATTTTCTTCATTCCTTTCCCTGATCCACTCTCCTTATGCTCATCCTTCATGAGAGCAATGTACAAACTTAGCAAAAGAAGGCAGAGAGAAACAGAGAAGGGGGGCTGTGAAGGAGATAAAGAAAAATGGAAGTATTGGGGAAAGAGGAAGCAACTAAATTAGGCATGGGGTTTTAAGAAAATTTAGACAGAAAATTAATTTTCGTATGAAGCTGAAGCACTTGCCACAGGGACTTTACCTGTTCATGCTGTTTCCTTCCCTCAGAATGCTGTTCTGGCAGACCTCAGCCTGGCTCTTCTCTTCATGTTACCAGACCTCTGCTCTGACATCACATTGTCATAGATACCTTCCTTGACCTCCACACCCCTAGTCCATCCTCATTCTCTACTGCCTTATCCTGAGGTTTATTTTCTTGCTAGCTTTGATTAGTGTCTGAATTTACTCACTCATGTAGTGTTTAGTATGTGATTCATGCACTAAAACTTGCATGATGAGTAAGTTCTCACGGTGTGGCACCTACATTCAAATCATGGCTCCACTCCTATTGCTGTCTAACTTCTTCTCAGTTTCTTCATCTATAAAATGATGATGTTCACACTAATGAATTGTGAGTTTGAAATGTGTCATTGCATGCAGTATACTTAGCACGGTGCCTGGCACATGGTCAAACCATGGTAACTCTCAGCAATTGTTTTATGTACCCTGGTGTCTTTAGATCCTGGGAGATGCCCAGTGAATATTTTTAAAATACATAAATATGTTAGTTAAATATTGACTAAATATAATAAGCACAATTAACTCTTATTGAGTACTACTCCTTGTCAGGCATCTTATTGTATAACTAAAGTATGAATAAAGCATTATTCTTCTACCTATTTTACATCTGAGGAAACTGAGCCTTTGGTTAACTAATTATCCAAGGACACAAAGTTGGTGCATGGAAAAGCCAGAGTACAAACGTGGGTTCGCATGAAACAAAACACATATTCTTCACCACTTTCCTATGCTGTTTCTTAGTGTACTGTATTTTAATAAAGACATATGATAGGTGCTAATCTTAATTCTTGAAAGAATATAATTTAAAGATAGCTTCCTGACAGATTCTATTATTTGTGATTATCTAAGACAAAGACCAAAACATTCAAATTTCTGTTGTGGTGTAATCTTTCTGTAGTTCTCTTCTTGGTTTTTGTCAAGTTATAGTAGTTAAAATAAAAATGGAATATCCAAACAAAGATAAGTATTGGGAAAAAATTCTGTGAAGCAAGCCTAGGAGGAAACACCAGAATAGCAGCTAAGCCAACCTTTTCCAAGATGCACTTCTGTTCTTTTTGCCATCAGTGATCATCTGCTAAACTCAGGGGTAACTTACAACTTTTCCTGGCAGAGTTGGTAGAATGGTCAATGGATAGAGTTGTGGCTGGCAGGAAAAGGGGTCTTGAGGTGCTCTTTTCCCATTGCCAGGTACATGAAGGTAGTCTGAGCAAGTTGCATATTCAGTAAAGCCCAATAGCAGTGCTTGAGCACCACTGAATACATTCAGACCTTCTTAGAAAGAAGTGTGTAATGACATCCAAGGTGGCCTTTATCATGAAGAGATACCCTTCAAATTATAGCATCTTAAAATGTACTGTCAGAATTTGTAAGAAATTGTTGTATCTCTAAAGGATTTAATATAGGTTTAAAAATAACCAAAGATCCTATACTACTACAAAAATATTTTGATACTTCAGTTTTGGGTAAGAAATTCATTGCCCAGAATGAGATTGATTCAGTTTCTATTTAAAGAGAACTTATAATAATAAAAATGCATGATTTTAGCATTACTATTCATTTGTCATTCTTAACACATGATTATGGCACTGTCTTATCGTTGTTTATTAAAATGTGTTTACTCTAGGCCCTAGAGTCTAGGGTGAGTAAATAATATTGCTGCTATTAGTGGTATCCAGAAAGTAATTTTTAAATTTAAGTGGGATGTAAATATCTTAATAGTTGATATTATTATTTTTAATTTACTGCAGATCATTTATTCACTTTAGGGAAAGTCATTCTTATTCCTGATTTCAGCTACACAATAAGTGAACTCTTTCTATGCAGAGACTAAAAGGGGCAGAAAGGCCTCAGAAGACCTTGAAGAGCTCCCAACATTTGGAGGCATGACCTCTAATCAGGCCACTATCTAAAATTGGGAACACACACACATACATACCAGTACTCTTTTAATGAGTACCTTTTTAGAATCAAACAATTTGCCAGTAGTCGGTAAAATAAATATTGCTTCTCTCTTTTGATCATTTTAAGTGGTTCACGCAATAAAACTAATAGATGACACATTGCCCTAAGCAATTTTTTCTTCAATAGTATTTTTTTTAATGAAGTGATTACTTTAACTGGTCAAGACAAAATCCCTGACTTGTGATTTTGAAATATGTATATAGAATTTTTCCTGCCTGACCTGTGTTGGCACAGTGGATAAAGCGTCCACTTGGAAATGCTGAGGTTGCCGGTTCGAGACCATGGGCTTGCCTGGTCAAGGCACATATGGGAGTTGATGCTTTCAGCTCCTCCCCTCATCTCTCTCTGTCTCTCCTCTCTCTCTCTCTCTCTCTCTCTGTCTCTCCCTCTCCTCTCTAAAATGAATAAATAAAAAATTAAAAAAAAACAAACAAACAAAAAAAACACAGAATTTTTCCTGAAAGAAAAACAATGTTCTTGGTATGTACATGAAAATGAAATGTCAAGCTTTAAAAATGAAAATATGTCGCCCTGGCCGGTTGGCTCAGCGGTAGAGCGTCGGCCTAGCGGGCGGAGGACCTGGGTTTGATTCCCAGCCAGGGCACACAGGAGAAGCACCCATTTGCTTCTCCACCCCCACCCCCTCCTTCCTCTCTGTCTCTCTCTTCCCCTCCTGCAGCCAAGGCTCCATTGGAGCAAAGATGGCCTGGGCGCTGGGGATGGCTCTGTGGCCTCTGCCTCAGGTGCTAGAGTGGCTCTGGTCGCAACATGGCGACGCCCAGGATGGGCAGAGCATCGCCCCCTGGTGGGCAGAGCATCGCCCCATGGTGGGCGTGCCGGGTGGATCCCAGTCGGGCGCATGCAGGAGTCTGTCTGTCTCTCCCTGTTACCAGCTTCAGAAAAAAAATAAAAAAAAATAAAAATGAAAATATGTCTTCTAAAATTGTGAAGCAGGGAGCATTTCTTCTCCTGACCTTTAGCTCTGTGATCTGTCAAAGGTTATTTTCCTTAAAGTTTTCTGAGGAGAAAGTGGCTACAAATTTATCCAACTGCATGTTTAGGAGCTTAAGGAGGGGAACAGACAACCAATCTAATCTCTGTTAAAACCTGCTTCAAATAACTTTTGAACATACAACTTAACACTAGCTTATGCTTCCCTATGACAAAGTACAGTAATAATTTCTCAAGGTTTTAGAATTCTTGTACTCAGAGCAAAAGAAAGGAAATAATAAACATAAGAGTAAAACTCAGGCTGCCCATATCTCAGGGTCCTTCCTGACCTCTAAGGCCTTGCTTGATTTCTTGCTTCTATGAAATCATCTCCTCCCTTTCTGCTTGTCCCCGAAGTGTGCTTTTGATTTTTAGTTGGGCTCCATACTCACCTCAGGCTCCAGACTCACCTTGGGCCACATCGCCCACATGCATGGTAGCAGCTATCATCCATGGTCTGGGTCTATTTGGCTCCTTGGTCTGGATATCGAATTTGGCATGTCCAACTTGATATCAATCCCCCTCTCCCTCAATTTTCTTCCTTTTGCTTTGATTTATCTTGTCCAGTGACATAATAGGCATGCAGGCTTTCAGTCCAGACAAATGACCCTGATAAACACTTCTTTCTCTTTCACTTTAAATCTCCAATTAGTCACTCATCTCATTCATTTTATTTCCACTGCACCTCTTCTGCCCCCTCTTCCTGATTTCCTATGCCTTCCCTTGGTCTGGCTGTCATTTCTTGCATGGGTTATTGGGATTGCTTGAAAAGTGATCTACTTATCAAATACATCTCCTCAACCTTTTTTTTTTTTTTTTTTTTTTTTTTGAAGTTGGAAACGGGAGGCAGTCAGACTCCCGCATGCGCCCAACCGGGATCCACCCGGCACATTCACCAGGGAGTGATGCTCTGCCCATCTGGGGCATTGCTCTGCTGCAACCAGAGCCGTTCTAGCACCTGAGGCAGAGGCCATAGAGCCATCCTCAGCACCCGGGCCAACTTTGCTCCAATGGAGCCTTGGCTGCGGGAGGGGAGAAGAGAGACAGAGAGGAAAGAGGGGGAGGGGTGGAGAAGCAGATGGGCGCTTCTCCTATGTGCCCTGGCTGGGAATCTAACCCGGGACTCCTACATGCCAGGCTGACACTCTACCACTGAGCCAAGTAGCCAGGGCCCATCTCCTCAACCTTTCAATCAAGTTAATACCCATGAGTAAGTGTCCCAGTTAGTAGACTGTAAGCTTTGTGGAGACAGAGGCTGTCCCCCTCCTGACTTTAGAGCTCTAGCTTTAGTAGAGGGTTCAGAGTAAGCCTGCCGTTTCTGGAGCCCCTGTCTGGGCACAAAGATAAGTTCTTAGCTGTGTGACTATGAATGAGGTACTGACATGTTTTGCCTCTATTTCTACATCAGCAAAACAGGAATATTATTCTGATATAAAGCATATGCTTGTTTTAATAGGTATAAAGGTCTTTGATTAGTGCCTATTATACAGTCAACATTCTGTAAATTTTAGTCTTAATGCTAATAATTTAATATTTATGTATGTGAATAAATAAATTATTCCTAATAATACTTTAGCTTGTCTTGTATTGATCCCTATTGTTTTGGGTCAAGTAGTTCTTGATAAATTCTGTTTCTTGAATCTAGCAACCATGGATTTTTCATCTTCCACAATACCTACAAAAGGGCTAAGCACACAGTGTTCATTCAATAAATATTTACTGATTAGTTTAATGTTCTAGAGAAATTCAGGATTTTATTAAATCCTACAGTCTACGTGAAGACCATTCTCTACTGGTCTTTTGTACTTCATACATCTCAGGAGCGTAGGCACTGATAGCTTTTGTTTTAGATTTCCTTTTCAAGGAAGTTTGTATAGTTGAACAACCTAGAAAATAGAGATAGTGACTCTACTGGAAAAGAGGGCATGTTTGTTTGCTGTCTGTAAAGTGAAGATAATATCACCCTACAGGAAAAAAATTGGGTAAGTTTGCTTGCAACCCATAATAAAAAATCGAGTGAATTTTAAGCTCAGGGTTTCTCAGCGGCGATGCCAACCACTGAGTTCTCAGTATCTAAATGTGCCATTCCACCTTGTACCCGTGGGACATGGAGGACAAGCAGAAACAACAGGAATATGATGCTCGTGCTATTTGCTGTGTCTTGGAAAATAAGCTTCTTTTTCTCTGACCCAGGAGTCTTATGTCTTCCGGCAGCATCTGTGACACTGTGGCAGGCTCTCTTGGTAGCTTGTAAGTGGAGTAAAACCTCAGACCCCTCACCATTCTTGACATGATGTTGGAAGGAAAAGCACATTTATTTAACTGTTCAGTTCCATATTGTTCCAACCCATTTAGAGGCATGGAGAACTAAATAAACAAGACACCCCACTTTAAATTATCTAGACACTGCATGTTAGATTTCCAGTTCTTAGATGCTTTTCAATATTATTGCTATGTATGATTTCCAGAATAGAACCCAATGAAGAGATCGAATACTTTTTCTTTGAATTTTGCTCTTAAACACAAAGACTGGGCCTGAGGATATATTTATAATACTTTATCTAGGTACACACCCTGGTGAATTTGCATAGTTGTTCATTTACCGGAAGGAAGAATTCAAAGAAGGTGAGTTATTTTTAGAAGAAAGGAGTTGTGTTATACTTAAAAAAAAAAAAGGAGTTGTTCTTGCACTTACATCACAGTAGGATATGTGGCCAGGGAGGGTGGTGAAGGTCCCACAAATTGTGTGGTGTAGTGAATTGAATCTTGAAGGAAGAATCTGAGGAAGAATCTCAAAATGAAATGAGTTGCTTTAAGAAACAGTGTGAAATGGGGCAGAAGGACTTAATTAGGCAGGTAGTTGAACTGGATAAATTCTAAGATTTCCTAGGAGTTTAAGACAGCTTAATGCAAAATGATTATTTGTATTGACTTAAATTAGTACTTGTAATGTTGCTGTCCATATAATTAATATATTTTGCCCTGTGCCTTGATAAACAGAAGAGGCTCTGTTTGAATTTGCTTAATCCACTGACAGATGGTTTTGCTGACAGACAAAGACTGTTGTTCGTCTCTGACACTACGTCTACATTTTATAAACATGCAGTCATAGTGTTTGCTACAGCATCAAAATGAAAGATTTCTATTGGTCCATCTACTCTCCAGTGAGACAATAACAGTTCTTAATCCTGGACAATATTATTCGCCATTTTCTGCGTGCCAGACACTGCTATGGACTTTCCATGTCATATCCCATTTAATGCTCAGATAAAAAACTATGACATTGGCATTGTATAACCTCATTGCACAGAACCGGAAACTGAGATATAGAACATTATATCTACTGTTACCCAAAGTCACACAACTTAAGTACCAGAGAGGAATTTGAATGTTGAGCAGTCTGAGTTCTAAGCCAGTCCTCAACTATACATTTGAAATGCAGAATCAGATGTGGAAATAAAAAAAAAAATCTAGCACGTTGTTGAGGAGGCATTAAATGTGGTAATTTTTCTAAGGTGTTAGAAGAAAAAAAATCACATACTTTTTCTCTTAGGATATCAAATAACCCAACTGCTCTTTGTTCATTTCTGCAAATTGTGATGTTAATGCTGAGACTATGCCATTTATTTTTAAAAGTGAAATATTTCACAACACGAACAGAATGGCAATTCTCTATTCTTTAAAAAAAAAGCTTTGTTTTTTGCTGACATTCTTCTGAGCTTGTACTCAATGGGAAAACAAGCAAGTTTAAAAAGCTAGAGATTTCTAACTACAGATCAAAACCTGAACACTGGCCTAGAAAAAATTGTTTTCTTGTTATGGGTTCAGTTACATGATATACCTGTCCTATGGTTATGTAATAGTTTAGGACTCTTCAAAGTTAGACACGTGGCAGTTCTTTTTCCAGACTGACTCAATGGTCAGTACTGATGGATTTCAGAGATAAGACAATTATCCCTTCAGCTTCAGCAATAAGATTGTTAATTCTCAGATGACAGCTCTTGTGACAAGAAAATTATGAAGATTTGTTAAAAGTGTATTTTTAAAAAAATAACAATGTTATTTTTTCAGTGTGAAAAAGTCATTAAATAATGTTGGCTTTCAAGGGGGCACAGGTTTTCATAAACTTAACGATATTTTCAAAACCTTTGAAAAACTATTAGACCCAGATGGTTTATACTTAAGACTGGCAAATGGGCCAAATAGTAAATATTATATTTTAGGCTTTGTAGGCTGCATACATTCTTTGTTGTGACTATTTAACTCCATCTTGTGGTGTGAAAGCAGTCATAGACAATATATAAACAAATAAGTATTGGTTGTCTTCTGATACAACTTCATTTATGGGCAATGAAATTGATTTTCATATAATGTTCAGTGTCACAAAATATAATTCTTTCCTTTGATTTTTTTTCCAACCATTTAAACATGTAACTCATCCTTAATACACAGAACATACAAAAATAAGCAAAAGAATGACATGACCTTCAGACTATGGTTTGTTGATTCTGGCTTAACCTAACCTCAACCTAGTCATAGCATGTACAATGAACACAACCCTGGAGAGCCAGCAGGTGAGGTCTGTGAGACAGGTGTTGGCACAGTTCCACCTCTTCTTTGTCCGTCCACTCTCCATTCCTGTACTTCCCACAGATTACTAACTTCTAGTCAGGAGAGTTTAATATATGCAGTATGATCAACTACTTTAACCATATAATTACTAAATAAGGTGCATGGTACTGTGTTGGTACCTTTTCTTTAAATCTGTGTGTTATCTTGCTAGGAAGTGTTTCAGGGATTGCTTCTGAATTGTCCTCCCGCTAGATACTTTAATCTTCGATGCTTTGATAGAAAAATCAGAATGTTCTTTCTTTCCATTTATTCAGGCATACTGCTCACTACTGATGCAAAGCCTAGCCTAAACAGATGCTCCATTACCTCTTTCTGGAAGACCACATTTCCTCACCTTCTTCACAGTTAGGTAGAGACTATGTGAATGGTTTTGGCCAATGGAATGCAGACAAAAACAATATAAGCCATACACAGGTTTGACTCCTAAAACACCAAGAGTTATCTTTCACACCCGTTCCTTCCCTCTACTATCCACCCAGCAGGAAGCAAAGACAGCAGAGGTGTAGAATTCTACCACAGAAGGAGTCCCAGGATAGAGAGAAAGCCCCTAGAAGCACTGCCTGCCCCACACTGGATATTGACTGACTAAGAAATAAACTGTTATTGTTTTGAACTACAGAAAGTTTGAGGCTCTTTTTTAAAGCAGCTAGCATTAATTATCCTAATATAATTTTGAAGTCTTTCTCTAGGATTTTACTCAACTTACACTATTTGTCTTTAATGTTTTTTTTTTGACAATTCCTTCTCTATTGCAACAGTTGCAAATTTGTGGCTCGTAATTATAACAGTAAGGAGAAATTGTTCACAAATAAAGTTCACAGAACCAGCAATCACATGTCTGAGTATTTATCTCAGGGAAATGAAAATTTATATCCAGAGAAAAACCTGTACAAGATTGTTTGTAAATAGCTTTATGTGTAATAGCCCCAACCTAGAAACAACCAAAATGTTCCCCAAAAGATGATAAGTTAGTCTGACCTGTGGTGGTGCAATGGATAAAGCCTTGACCTGAAATGCTGAGGTTGCCCGTTCCTAACCACATGCTTGCCTGGTCAAAGCAAATGCAAGAAGCAACTACTAGGAGTTGATACTTCCGGCTCCTTCCCCTTCTTTTTTCTCTCTCTATCCTCTATCTAAAATCAATGAATAAAATCTTTACAAAAATGTAAATTGTTTAAAAAAAAGAAAAAAACAGTGAGATGATAAGTTAAACACACTGTTACATGCATCCCATACAATGCTGCTCAGGAATGTAAAACACGGAACTACTGATGCATGCAATGACTTGTGTGGATCTCAAAGGCATTACGGTGAGTGAAAATAAGCCAATCTTAGGAGATGAAATACTGTATTATTCCATTTATATAAAACATTCCTGTAATGACAAAATTATAGAGGTATAAAACAGATTAGTAGTGGTTGCCAGGGGTAAAGATGGTGGGAGGTTAGGGTGAGGGGTGCAAGTTCCGGGTTACATGAGAGAGACCTTTGTAGTGATGGAATAGTTCTGTGTCTTGATTATGATGGTGATTATATGAATATGACATGATGATATATGATAAAATTATGCAGAACTACATCCATACATTGCAGTGATGTCAATTTCCTATTTAACTATTTAAGATGAAGCCATTAAGAAACACTGGTTGACTTTCTGTGAATCTGTATTTGTTACAATCACCATTGATAAAATCCTTACTCTGTTAGGCTCCAAGTGCTTTTCCTGTGTTATCTTACTAATCCTCACAACAACATTATAAGGTAGGATTTTTGTCCTTATTTTACAGATGAGGAAACTAATAATTTGAAAGCTACAATAACACAATGAAGGCCACAAAACTGAAGTGATGGAAGTAGATTCAAGTTAATCTGATTCCACAATCCTGTTCTTCTCACCTATTTTATATATTCACACTCTATTTTTTAAACAACAATGACCTATCACTTTAGTACCACTAATAAATGGTTATTATTCAGATAAGAAAGCAAAAAGAAAAGAAAAAAGCTACCAGAACTTAAAATAGTTTTATGCCAGGTAGGAACTCTAGGTGACACCTATAACTATAAAAATAGGTGGCTAAATAGTGTCAGACCCAGAAGTCTCCAGAGCTAAACATTCCAAAATGAAAGCAGACACAATTACTTTCAAATCTAACAATGTTTGTTAATTGACTGTGGCCCAACTTTCCTCATCTGATATGTAAATTCTGAATTCTTATTCTGTCCTGGAAATAATTAGTTTTTCCTTTACTTTTCTAGTTATATTTTATATCCAGAAGAGCACATAAATTTTTTTTAGAAATTTAAACAGAATGATTCTGGGACTTCTAATAAATTACACTTTTTTTAATTCATAAGAATGTGCTTGAGAATATAAAATGGGCTATGGAAATTGTGTGTTTTTGTACATCTGAGGAATGCTATCTTCTAGCCCACTTGATTATGTAGGCTAGATTCGGGTTATACAATTGCATCCTGAACATAGCATTAGCTACATCTTGCAGGGTGTCAGCACTACCAGTTGGGGCCCTCTATGGGGAGCAGACAGAGCTAAATGGACTTGTTGCTGAAAGCCCCACAGAGAGAATGATGCTGATTTTGATCATTTGCATGGTGCAGCTATGCTGCATGTGAGGACAATGAATAGTCATTTTCCAAGAGTGAAAATCTGAAGCGACCAGGAAATGGTGCCAGTCAGAGGAAGATAAATACCAGGTGATCTTCTGATCTCACTTATGTGCGGAATCTAATAAACAAAATAAACTGACAAACAAAAGAGAAACAGAGACATGAAGACATAGAGCAGATTGATAGCTTTCAGAGGGGAGCAGGGTAGAGAACTGGGTGAAAGAAGGTAAAGGGATTAAACAAAAAAAACCGTGTGTGTGTGTGTATGTGTGTGTGTGTGTGTGTGGTGTGAGTATGCATAAAACACAAAGACAGAGACAACACTGTGGTGATAGCCAGAGGGAAAGGGGAGAAAGAGTGAAGAGTAGGTGGAAATGGGCAAAGGGGGCATAAATGGGGACGGAAAGGGGCCTGACCTGTGGTGGTGCAGTGGATAAAGCGTCAACCTGGAAACACTGAGGTTGACAGTTCAAAACCCTAGGCTTGCCTGGTCAAGGCACATATGGGAGTTGATGCTTCCTGCTCCTCCCCCCTTATCTCTCTCTCCCTCCCTCTCTATAATGAATAAATAAAATCTTAAAAAAAAGATTTTAAAAAATGGGGACGGAAAGAGATTTTGCATTGGGTGATGGGCGTATGTGCAGTGTGCAGATGATGTTTTGTTGAGTTGTACACTTGAAACCTGTATGGTTTGGTGAACCAGTATTACCCCAATAATTTCAATAAAAACACTCTTAAAAAAGAAATTAAGGCCTTAATTTTAAGAAAGAGTAAAAAAGGAAAATAACAATAAAAGCCAAACACCTAACCAGGTCATGTAACTCCCTACAGAATCTGCCCACTGCCACTCTCTCTAAACTCAGCAAACCTATTTGGTTTGCTTTCAACACATAGACCTTATTACTAGTTCTTGAGTGTGCCAAACTCAGTTCCACCACAGGACCTCTGCACGTGCTGTGCTATCTGCAGCACTCTTCTGTGTGCCCTCTACATAACTTCGCTGCCTAATTCTTCTCAGAAAGCCTATCCCTCAAATATGATAAGCTTATTTAAAGTAGTTTACTTCCCTCCCATTATCTTCATCCCTAGTTCTTACTCAGTTTTCTTTGTAGTACTTATCACAACTTCAAATTATGCTTTGAATTATTTGTCATTTGCTTATTATCTCACTCTCTCAATAAAACAAATTTCTCATGGGCAGGGGAACTACCTGTTTTGTTTACTGCTATATTTTCAGCACATAGAATCTATTTTCTGACACATAATAAGCTCTAAATTTTACTTGTTAAATGAAAAAAATGAATGAATAGTGCTTGGCTCACTGTGATTTGCTTTTTTGTCCCAGTCAAGTTTATATTATCTCTTCCTGCCAGCCACAGGCTTATTGTACTTGGGATTTGGTTATTGTCTTTATGGGAAACCTGTAAAGACTTCTGAGTTACAGATGGTTTTACTGACAACGTCTCCTTCCTATTAGTGTCCTGTGTATGTTTGCTGAACCATCTATCTGAGTTCATGATCTCTTGTTTCATTCTGGCTATTTATTCATTTTTTGCTTTTCTAAGTTATAGGTCCCTTGCTGCTCACTCTGATGCTTCAATCTGACTGCTTACTGGTTTTTGGACTGAATGTGACCTTTAAGAGCAGAAGAGGCCTCCACTTTATACTATGTACCTACTGACAGTCACCACGATCCCTTAGCTTTCATTCAAATGTTCAGTCCAGCTTCTCTCTATAAATTTATCCCCCCCCCCACATACAGTGCTTTACACTCTCATCCTGGCACAGCTCTTTCCCAGGAAAAAACGCTCAGAAAGACTTCATTGAAATTAATTCAGGCCCTAAGACAGAAAACCCAGGATCAGAGCAGTAGAAATATCGCACATGAAAATATGCCTTTATCATCTATCACATTCTACGAAATTTCCTTGCGCTGTTGAAAAGTGAGCAGTGGCTCCAGGCCTGCAGAGGCTTGCCTTATGCAGAGGGTCAGTTTTCATTGTTAAAACTATCTGGGGGGCCTGACCTGTGGTGGCTCAGTGGATAGAGCCATTGATCTGGGAATGCTGAGGTCATCAGTTTGAAACCCTGTGCTTGCCTGGTCAAGGCACATATGAGAGTTGATGCTTTCTGCTCCTCCCCTTCTCTCTCTGTCTCTCTTCTCTCTCTAAAAAAAACTGAATAACATTTAAAAAATAAAATATATCTAGGCCTGACCTGTGGTGGCACAGTGGATAAAGCATCGACCTGGAAATGCTGAAGTCGCCAGTTAGAAACCCTGGGCTTGCCTGGTCAAGGTACATATGGGAGTTGATGTCTCCAGCTCCTCCCCCGCTTCTTTCTCTCCCTCTCCTCTCTAAAATTAATAAATTAAAAAAGAAAAATAAAAAATAAAATAAAATATAACTACCCGGGGGATATTGAGATGGCAATATCTGGATCTGAACATCAGTCTCACCCTCAAGCTTATTCTGCTTCAGCCTTTGAGAGTCATTGTCTTGAAATCAAGAATCTTGGGCTTTCTGAGTCCAGGTTTCCTACACTGTAATTTTCCATGGAGAGTTTCCAGTAACCGGAGGCTTCTTTCTTAGGTTGCACCTGTGAATTTTAAATACTATGATGGATTGGGCAATTATGGTATGATCTATACATTTCAGACAACCTTAGAGAATTATAATGATGAAAAATACAAGTAAAATTATGGAAAAAGAGAATGATGGCAACATGAAATAACCTCTTTTCATTACATAAGAAAAGAAAGTGCAGGAAATGTGCCAGACACATATTTTCCACCTTTCCAGAACTCCATCCAAGGCTGGCCAGACCTCACTGACCAACTTGTATTCTATAAAACACTTCAGATAACAAAGGAAAATCACAATGTGGTTATGTTTATTGTAAGACCATTTTGCTAGTGGTCTGCCTAGAACATAAAAACATGGAAGCTGTTACGGTGGACAAGGGACTTTAGCAAATGACTATGTGGAATTATTGTTAAAGAGGCAGTTTATTTAGTGTTATGGATTTCAGTTGTTGGGCAGAGCTGGGTTTTTAAATTTTTAAGTGGTAATAGCTTAACATGCCTAAGCTTTTAATTACGTAATTAAAATTTATATTGTTTTCTTATAAGCATTAAATCATAAAATTGCTGTGATAAGGAAAATTCTTATAAGTCATTGAGTCTAAGCTCTTATTTCACAGTCAGACAGAATTAGATCCAAGGTCTCTTGGCAAATTATTCTTTTATTTTAAGTGAAAGGACGGGCAATAAAGAGACAGAATCCTGCATGCACCCTGACCAGGATTCACCCAGTAACCTCTGTTTGGGGTTAATGCTTGAATCAGCCAAGCCATCCTCAGCACTTGGCGCCAACACTCAGATTGGTCCAGCCACAGACTTCAGGAGGGGAAGAGGGAGAGCAAGGAAAAAGAGAGGGGAAGAGAAGAAGATTTTCACTTCTTGTGTGTGCCCTGACCAGGGATTGAACCCTGAACATCAACAGGCTGGGTTGACACTCTATCCACTGAGCCAACCAGCCAGGATCTTTGTCATTTTTCTTTACATCTATTAAAGCAGGAGTAGTCAACCTTTTTATACCTACCGCCCACTTTCTATCTCTGTTAGTAGTAAAATTTTCTAACTGCCCACCGGTTCTACAGTAATGGTGATTTATAAAGTAGGGAAGTAACTTTACTTTATAAAATTTATAAAGCAGAGTTATAGCAAGTTAAAGCATATAAAAATAATTACTTACCAAGTACTTTATGTCAGATTTTCACTAAGTTTGCCAGAATCAATCTTTATAAAACAACTTACTATAGTTAAATCTATATTTTTAGTTATACTTCGGTTGCTCCACTACCGCCCACCATGAAAGCTGGAATGCCCACTAGTGGACGATAGGGATCAGGTTGACTACCACTGTATTAAAGGATTCTATTTGACATTTCAACTTCTTCAACAATGTATAGAAGGAATTATACAACCTTACAACATGACCAAATTGAATTTCTTACATGGATACAAGACTTGTTCAATACTTGAAAATCTATCAACATTACTCATTTTATTATCAGGCTAAAGAAGAAAAATCATGAACTTATTAATTGAAGCAGAAAAGGCATTTGACAAAATTCAACACCAATTATTGATGAAAATACTAACTAAGGATAGAAGGGAACTTTCTCAAGTTAATAAAGAACATTTATTTAAAAAATAATTCACAGCTAACATCATATTTAACAATGAAAAACTGAATACTTTCTTTGTAAGATAGAAAACAAAAAAAAAGATGTTTGCTCCTGCCACTGCTATTCAACATAGTAATGAAAATCTGAGCAAATTCCATGAGATAAATATATATATATGTATAATAAAAAGTATGCAGATCAGAAAGGAAAAATTAAAACTGCAGCTATTTGCAGATGAGATAACAGTCTATGTGGGAAATCTCAAGGTATCTATAAAAATCACAGAACTGGAAAGTACATTCAGTAAAGTCACAGGATACAAGATCAACAAAATAATTTATTGAGCCTGACCTGTGGTGGCGCAGTGGGATAAAGCGTCAACCTGGAACACTGAGGTCACCGGTTCGAAACCTTGGGCTTGCCTGGTCAAGGCACATATGGGAGTTGATGCTTCCTGCTCCTCCCCCTTCTCTCTCTCTCTCTCTGTCTCTCTCTCTCACTCCTCTCTCTCTAAAAAAATCAATAAATAAAATATTAAAAAAATAATTTGATTTTCTACATAATAGCAATAAACAAGTGAGAACTGAAATAAATAAAAGAATGCCCTTTATAAATTAGTGAAAAAGAGTTAAAAGTGTGAGTGTAAATCTAACAAAACATGTATAAAACTTGTATGCTAATAGTAACAAAATAGTGAAATAAATCAAAGATCTAAGAAAAAAAGTAAAGATATTCTGTATCTATGAATTAGAAGATGTGACTTAGTAAAAGATCAATTCTCCTAAAGTGGTGTACAGGTTTATTTTAATTCCTATAGAAATATCAGCAAAGGTATTATTTTTTTGGTAAAACACTTTTTTGTTGTTGTTGATAGAGATGAGATTCTTCCAAATATATATAGAAAAGCAGCCCTGGCCGGTTGGCTCAGTGGTAGAGCGTCGGCCTGGTCTGTGGAGGTCCCGGGTTCAATTCCTGGCCAGGGCATACAGGAGAAGTGCCCATCTGCTTCTCCGCCCTTCCCCCTCTCCTTTCTCTCTCTTTCTTCCATTCTGGCAGTCAAGGCTCCACTGGAGCGAAGTTGGCCTGGACGCTGAGAATAGCTCCATGGCCTCTGCCTCAGGCCCTAGAATGGCTCCGGTTACAACAGAGAAATGGCCCACATGGGCAGAGCATCACCCCTTAGTGGGCATGCTGGGTGGATTCTGGTCAGGCAGATGAGGGAGTCTGTCTCTCTGCTTCCCTGCTTCTCACTTCGGAAACACACACACACACACACACACACACACACACAAGAGAGAGAGAGAAGAAGAAAAGGAACTAGAATAACTGAAAGAACTTTGAAAAAAAAAAGAAAGAAAGTATCTGAATTCAAGACCTATAGTAACCAGAACTACGTGTTTATAGGTGGAGGTAAACACACACATTGATAGATCCATGGACCAGATCAGAGAATCCAGGGTAGACAACTGGGTTTTGTTTGTTAGTTTTAACAATAATTCAAAAGCAATTCAATTGAGAAAAAGTAGCCTTTTCAACAGATGGTACAAGGAAAATTGTATATCCACAGGAAAAAAAATTAACCATAACTTAAACTTCATATACTATAAAAATTTAACTGAAAATTGACCATAGATTCTTTCTGCCACAGTCATGGTAACACTGGGGACACTTAAAGGGGAGCCTTGTCTCACACTACTAAATATCCCCTCAGACTTCCTTCTGTCCTCTCAAATCCTGGTTAACTTCTTTCTACAAGCTGTACTTAAACTACAGGCAATGGAATAAGGTTAAATGGTAATGCCTTGCTAGATGATTCTTCATGGCAAGAGCTGCTACAACTAGGAGCATATGATCAAAGAACTTTTAACTGGTGCTCCATGATGAGATGTTGGGGGAAAGCCCCAAAAATCTAAATTCAGAATTGACTCCAGAGAATGGACACAGAGCCTTATCCCAACTCATAAGAGCTTTCATAGAAGAAACTTAAATACACAGACAAAACGATTGCTTCCAGTGGGCAAAATCTATTCCTTCCCAGAACAGATTCCTTTTTATAGGGGATTAATAGTAATAAGTAGACCCCAGAGAGAACAATGCATTTCTAAGTTAAAAGATAAGATCAGGCAGTTGTTATGCTCTATACATTTATTAACTTCCCTTCTGGGAAATGATGTTTGTCTTTAAGTGGCAGCATTCTGGCTTTTGAGCAGTCAGCCCATCAGGAGGTTTCAGAGTCATAGAGAACTTCCCAGAGCCTCTGAGGATGGAGCCATGTTGCATGTCTATAGTGAGTTCATCTAAAGGAGGGTAAGAGTTTATGTCTCATTCCTTGATAATGGATATCTCTTCCCAAATACCAGCACAGCCTGGGGAAAGCCAGACCCTTGTCAAATATAGAGACATTATTCTTGAGAACATGTGGCTATATCATATTATATTGAAGGAGCATATTTTTTTTGAAATTTTAACCCTTCATAATTTGACAATATTTTGAGGTATAGAAATTTAGTTGAGCCCTGACTGGATAGCTTGGTTGATTAGAGCATTGTCCCAAAGAGCAAAGGTTGCTGGCTCAGTCCCTAATCAAGGCACATATAAGAACAGCCCAATGTTCCTATCTCCCTCTCTCTCTCTCTCTGTCTCCCTTTTGCTCTTGCTGAAATCAATACATTTTTTTTAAATTTAGTTGAAAAGACCCAGTCACTAATGTCTGAACTCTGAGTAATTGTAAATTGAAAGACAAAAATGTTACCTAAAATTAGTAACAGGAATGATCATGATTAGAACTGTGGGGACCATAATAGTGATGTCCAGGATGTGAGCTCTAGTTAAAAACATAAATTGCAGAGGTAGTCCAGCTTTCCCGCTTTACTGAGCTGCTTGCCTCAGCTCCAACTTCCACGTATTTTGGGGCTACCTGATTCATCTCTGGTTCACATGCCTTTCTAGGGCAGCCTTTTCGGGCAGCCAGGCCTTTTCTGGCTACCTGACTCAGCAACTGACATCACCTCTCTGATATAATGTTGGCCCCATGTGACTATTGTCCTTAATCACTATATCTACTGCACCAACAATGGTAGGTGAGGAACAGCACGGAATGAGGAAAGGACTCCAGGGCTACAGGCTTGCAGGACTTCTTGGAACACAGCATGGAATGAAGAATTGCAGCATGTCTCATCTTTCTGCGGTTCCTTGTGCTTTCTTCACCTTGGGAATCTCAATTTTTTTTTTTTTGACAGCGAGTCAGAGAAAGGGACAGATAAGGACAGACAGACAGGAAGGAAGAGGGATTAGAAGCGTCAATTCTTTGTTGTGGCTCCTTAGTTGTTCATTGATTGTTTTCTCATATGTGCCTTGACGAGGGGGCTACTGCAGAGTGAATGACCTCTGCTTGAGCCAGTGACCTTGGGCTTCAAGCCAGTGATCTTTGGGCTCAAGCCAGCGACCTCAGGGTTTTGAACCTGGGTCCTCCACGTCCCTGTCTGACACTATCCACTGCGCCACTGCCTGGTCAAGAGGGAATCTTAACTCTTGAACCATCCCTTGAGGAGCTGATAGGCTCCGACAAAAACTAACATTTATTGAGCACTACACAAAAATATTATAAAGTAGGTACAACTCTAATTACCATTTTACAGATGAAACTGAGTTACTTACCCACCCACAGGATTAGTTAATGGAGTATCAGGATTTGAACTTATGCCTATTTATACTCCTCACCACGGAAGGGTACTGTAAGAAGTGACCTTTCCCCATGGACAAATATGTGGGAAACAAACAGTAAGAAACCTACAAGCATTTAGAATTACTGTTGCCAGATTTTGCATTTCGTAAACCATCATTGTTTAAAGAAACAAAAAAGAGAAAAAGGTAAAAAAGGGAATCAATAAAATACAGAGTTGTTAGTATTTACTGTATAAAATAAAAATATTTAAAAAAATATTCACTATGAAAAATGCAAAGAATCTGGAAAAGATAAGGACAGTAATTTTATCTGGGTGTTTATCCAGTCTTGCTTGAAGTCATAGAAGTTATTATCTCGCTAGCCCTGTAGAACCTCTTTAGGTGATCCTGTAAAGCATCCATTTGTGGCCATTTGAAAGGTTTTGGGAACCAGAAAAACAAAAAATACACCAGCTTATTCCTATTCATGATGCAGGATGCTCTAATTTTTTCAAAATTAATTTCTCTTGTTCTCTGTTTACAAAGTTTCTAATTTTTTTACATTGCCTTATTTTATACTGTTCTTGTCAATATAAGAGTGTCTAAACCTGTAGAGAATTTTTATAAAAATTTATTTGAGTCCAACAGAAGATATGTCTGAAAGTAAGATTTCAAAAGACTGTAAAAAATGTTTCAAAGAATAAGTTTGGGATTTCTCTTACGCATTTGAAATTAGGAGGGTAGGTAGGGAAGATTAATTTAAAGTGAGAAGAGGCAAGGTGATGATTAGATTCCAGCAGTGATTTTCAACCTCTTTCAGTTCAAGGCACAAATAAACTAATTACTATAATTTTGCAGCACACCAAAAAATATGTTCTATTTTTTTCCTGATTTAACAAAAAAATAGATATAGTTTTGATTCATTCACACCAAATAGCTATTGTGTTAGCTCTCATTTATTTTTATTTGATAATCCTAAGAAAAAGAGGTTAGTGCCCCTGACTAAAAATTGCATGTTTTAATATCACTGGTTTTCATTACAGTTAACATGTGTTCTCTTGAAGGAGGTAATGCTTTAGAAAAAGGGTCTGAAAAGAGGCATTTCAAAGGTGTATTAAGCTAATGTCAAAGAAAACAATGCACAAGGTTTTTGTTAAAGCAAAGATAGGCTTTTTACTGAAGAAGATGTATGCCTGGGGAGTGACTATCTGTCATGACCTGCCCAGTTAGGAATTTGTGATCAGATCACCTTGTAAGGTTATTTTCTACAAAACCTTTTTTTTCTTTCACTCACTTTCTTTAGAATTCAAGGCCCAAGTGTTCCCATCTAAGACTTTGGCGCCCCTTAAGCCCCAGTTTAAATTAAACCATCTTGCCCAGCTCAAACGTTCTAGGATCCCTATCTCAGGGCCACGCCTTCTGCAAGCAGCTTTTCTACCCATCTTACTGCTGCTTCCTGTGAAGGAACTAGATAATAATGGAAACTTATCTATACCTTATGCAAACATTGCAGAGTCTGTATACTTTATGACAATAAAGTTATGCGTAGAGAACATCTGCTGCTTTTACTTGTAAGACATTCCTTACTTTTTTCAAGTGATTTTTAACTTGAATTTATTGGGATACAGATTTCAAGTGTACAACTCAACGAAACATCATCTGCACACGGCATCGTGCACCCATCAGCCCAAGCGAACTCATTTTCCATCCCCATTCTCCTTCCCTTTGCCCACCTCCACCTACCCCACTTACTTTTTTTGATAAAAACATGTAAATTATACTTCGAAGTAAAACTCACACTCCCTTGAAAATATTATTGCAGGAAATGTCAGTCAAGGTGCTGTGGGCCTGACACCTCCATCCCACATGCCAAGACGCTGGCATAGAACTCGTGCTAGGTCAGTCAGAGTCTCTTCCAGGGATTTAAAATTTCAATATCTAATCTAATAGCACAGGTGGCAAAATCATTATTAAGAACTGAATTATTCTAAAAATGGCACCTTAAAGGGATTTGCTTTTAATTCATGAAATGTAGGTTTTCAGAACTGCCCTGCTCCTAATTCTTTTGATAGTTTCTTTAAAAAAATTTTTAATTGATGTTAGAGAGAACAGAATGGCGAGAGAGTGAGAGAGAAAGACAAAGAGAGAGATACATCAATGTGTTGTTCCACTTACATATTTATTATTCATTGGTCAAATCCTGTATGTCCTGAATGAGGATAGAGCCCATCACCTTGGTGTATCTGGACAATGCTCTAACTAACGGAGCTATCCAGCCAAGGTTGATCCAGTTTCATTTCTGTTCTCTGCTGTTGTATAACCTTCCAATTATTCCACTCTTCCTTCCAATTTATCGCCTTAAGTTAATAAAAACCTACTTTAAATGCTCACAGTCAAATACTTGAGCTGGTATATTTTGCTTATTACTCATAACATTCATAATAAAAATGCTAAGATACATTGAGGCCTTATCTCACCAACATTATGCTAAGTGTTTTGTATACTTCCTTAAAGTTTCTTTATCTCCACAAAGTTCTCAAGAAATGGCATGTAGCATCCTTGCCAATTTATTCTTGAGCAAATTGAGGCTTGGAGAGATTAAGCAGTTCATGTGAGATTACAACACTATCAAGTAGAGAAGACAGGGTTTGAACCCTGAGTCCATCTGACAACTCAAAATGTCTCTAATTATGACAAGTAAAGTGTATGTATATATATATATATATGTATATATATGTATATATATTATTTAACCTTATTTTAAAATATTTTCTTGCTAGAAATGAAAACCATTATATGAGCCTTCCTTAGTTGTTTTTTTCATAACATGGTGCATGCATGTTAATGAAAATTTATTATTAGTGAAGCCCTGTATGGCAAGTCATAATAGAATAAGGTATGCCTGCATTCCAGAGTCTGGGTGATTTTATCATACAAATGACTACCTATACCATCATATTTATATATTATGACAAATATAACACAAGAATGTAGAACAACCTTTTGAAATAAAAATGAACTGAATTGCACAATGTAAACATTCAATGAAAGACTTGTTTAGTTATAATTTAAATATTAAGAAACATTTAGCATAATATAATTCACAGGTCATCACGATATTTCCCTGAGGAGGGGAGAGGAGGGGAAGAGAAGAAAGAAAAAAGGGGGAAATAATAAATTATTACTGTTTTTTTTTGTGGGGTGTTTTATCTTTTTTTTTTTTTTACTCTTTATTAATTCTAGTTAGTGCTATCAACAAGACCACCCCAGATGCCAATAAGAAAGAGGAAATCGAATATTATGGATATAAAAGATAGAGAGGTAATACAAATAGATGTGGAAAAATCTATGGAGAAAAGATTTAACATATTGGAAGCCTTGGAGCTAAATGACAGAGAATTTAAAATAGAAATCTTAAAATATTAAGAAAAATAAATTTGTAAAATCAAATTCTGACAGTTATTAGACTTTTTAATTTCAGAATGCAATTGTAATTATCATAAGAAAAGAGAATTTGTGCTTTACACACGTGTTTAATGAGACATATGATCCTTTTAGCATTCTAAATGTGATAAGATTAGGAACATGTTAGTCAAATAAGTTTGTAAATATGATATACTGTATATGTTTGCTCGCTTATAGTTTACATTGGGTGTGGGAGACAGGCTGTAAGCCGGCAAGTTCCTCATAGTCTAAGCCTTAAGGCTTAGTTTTAAGACAAGTCTTTCCCACTCTTCTAATACTAAGATCTTCTCAAAACTAAGCTTTTCCCCACACCCTTGACTGTTGCATGATGTGGGGTGGTGCACTCTTATGAGGAATTCCATTTATGCCTCAGATAAGTGGCTTTGTATCAGAGACTTCCTTATTTGAATATTGGCTTAAAAGCTTTAATTTTCTACGTTCTAAAATGAAACAGACCAGGAGCTCTCTCTCTCAGATCCTGCCATCAGCATTGCAGAGGAGAGGCAGCCAAGATGGCGGAGTGCTGAAGGAGAAGCCAGTTTGTGCAGAGTTTGTGCAGAGAGAAGGAAATGGGGAACAGAGGTGAATAAGGCTGGTGGGGCCTTTGATTCTAAGAATACTCAGATGAGTCAGTGGCTTTGAGAGCCCTGAATGGAAAGGGAAATGTTTTCCCACTGTGTGTATTTTCTTGCCTGCTGGGTGCAAGCTAGGATTAAAAGTAATGGTCCACCAGTTCTTGACTCCGTTGTTTCATTACCATCTGTCCGAATCAAATGCGAACCTGCTCGGGCCAGGCGGCTATGATGGTGACCATGGCTACTGGCCTTACAGAACATATTTATAAATTATATTAGAGTAAATAAAGTACATATTCATACTGAAAGTTGACCTGTAAGTAGCTCAGAAACAATTTAAAATTTCACAAAATATTAACAAGAAATTATGGGCATGCATGAATGCAATAAATATTAAAAATAAAAAATAATTCTGGCCTGACCAGGTGGTGGCGCTGTGAATAGAGCATCAGACTGGGACATGGAGGACCCATGTTTGGGACCCCTAGGTCACCGGCTTGAGTATGAGCTCATCCAACCTGAGCAAAAGGTTGCTGGCTTGAGCATTGGATCATAGACATGACCCCATGGTCGTTGGCTTGAGCCCAAAGGTTGCTGGTTTGAGCAACGGATCACTTGCTCTGCTGCAACCCCCTGGTCAAGGCACATATGAGAAAGCAATCACTGAACAACTAAGGAACTGCAACAAAGAATTGATGCTTCTCATCTCTCTTCTTTAATATCTGTCTGTCCTTATCTGTCCCTCTCTCTGTCTCTGTTAAAAAAGAATTCTGTAAAAAGTTTCTCCTATTTAAAAATTCAGATTGTGTCACACTGAAATATAAAACAAAAACTTAAAAATATTAAAACTAAGTAATGTAAGAGGAAAATTGAAAATAATAAAATTTACCAAAAATTATAAAAATAACTTTTAAATAGCATGAACTCCAGCCTGACTGGTAGTGGCACAGTGGATAGATAGAGCCTTGACCTGGGACACTGAAGTCCCAAGTTTGAATCTCTGAGTTCACTGGTTTAAGCACAGGCTCACCAACTTGAGCACCAGGTCACAGGGCTGAGAGTAGAATCACAGACATGATCCCATGGTTCCTGGCTTGAGCTTAAAGGTTGCTGGCTTGAAGCCCAAGGTTGCTGGCTTGAGCAAGGGGTCACTGGTTTGACTGGATTTCACCTTCCTTCCCAATCAAAACACATATGAGAAGCAATCAATGAACAACTAAAGTGTTGCAACTATAAGTTGATGTTTCTCATGTCTCTCCTTTCCTCTTTCTCTCTCTCTCTCTCTCTTTCTTTCTTTCTTTTTGAGAGAGAGAGAGAGAGAGAAAGGAAGGAAGAAAGAAAGAAAGAAAGGAAGGAAGATGAAAGAAGGAAGGAAGGAAGGAAGGAAGGAAGGAAGGAAGGAAGGAAGGAAGGAAGGAAGAAAAAGAAACTCCAACACTCTATCTCCTGGGAACACAGCTGTGCTTTTCCCTTTTTCCTTTTCTTCCCCCACAGGCATGCATCTCCAAGGGTTCACATGAAACTTGCAACCAGGGGAGCAATGGGCAGTGGCAGCTTGTCTTGGGCTAATCCCCTGAACTGAACTTTCTCCAAAGACTACTTTTCTCAGATTTCTCAGTGATCCAAAGCAGCCCCACCTACTTTCTCTCCTGTTGGTTCTTTTGTCCTCAGTTCTTTCTTGTTTCACTGTCCCCATTTCTATTAAATGTACTCTCAAAAAATAAAATAAAATAATTATCTCCAGCACCCTGCAACTGGCACAATGAATAGAGTGATCTGACATTCTAGTTAAACCACTGTTACAAGTGTTAGGTCGCTAAATGAGGGATGCACAAGGCCTGATAAGTTTTACTAGAAATTTATTTATGCATCTGAGAACAGACGGACAGAGACCCTAATGGCATCAATGCCGACTGTCTAGGGATTCAAGCCTTTACAAGGTTAGTGAACAATATCACCCAGGTGGCTATTCTTGACAGGGAGCCAGGAACTTAGCCTTGACAGGGAACTCTTGGACTGGTTAGCCTTGATGGGGAGTCCTGGGGCGAGAGGATGGTTGATCATTAAGCAAAAGAATGTTCAGATAAGTGATGGTAGGAGAGTTATGGGAACTTCCCTGTAGCCAAATCACTTGAAGTTTCATTTAGCTAATTGAAGTTTTGATAAGGGACCCAGAACCCAAACCTAACAACAAGAATATTATACAAGATTTTTATTGTCTATGGGACATCTTCCTGGTGTAATCAAATATCTTACTCCCCTTCTTTAAATGTGTGATATTAAAATCTTCATGAGGAGCACCTCTCTACTTGCTAGATGAAATGTTGCCTGATCATGAATTGCATCATAAAGCCAATTAGGTCTCAAAAAAAACCCAAAAAAACTTCAGGATCCACATGTTTGTCATTCTTGGGTGCTAATCTTTTATACGTCCACAGCACTTGTCATCTTAAAATTCACTACAACATAGATTATTTTCTCTTTGACATTGCTACTCCTTCTGATAGGGGAACCCAAAAGTTAGAAATTTGACTTCAGTAATAGCTTTTAGTTGTAATCAATAGGAGATTTTGTAAGGGATTAAATTACAATAATAATCTTATAAAGGCCCAGTTACAGAATTTCTTATTAGGAATTAAGATACTGTAGATAAGAAGTTTACTTTACAAATTTTTTTTACTTATTTATTTGTTAGTTTGTTTGCTTTAAAGTGAGAAGAGGGGAGATAGACTCTCACAGGTGCCCCGACCAGGATCCACCCAGTAACCCTCTTCTGGGGTCGTTGCTCAAATCAGCCCAGCTATTCTCAGCACCCGGGGCAGGCAATCGAACCAATTGAGCCACTGGCTGTGAGAGGGAAAGAGAGAGAAGGGGGAGAGAGAGGGGAAGAGAAGCAGATGGTTGCTTCTCTTGTGTGCCCTGACTGGGGATCAAACCCAAGAAGTTTACACACTGAGCCGATATGCTCTATCCACTGAGCAAACCAGCCAGGGCTACTTTACAAATCTTAATCTTTACTTTGTTGCCTAAGAAATACAGAGGGTTCTCTTGAAGAAAGTTTCCAGAGGCTCCAGACCCTTGCTTTTATGGAGCAAGATCAAGGATGCCAAATAGACTGGAATCAGTGTCAGAACAACATTTGGGAGGCATCCCTGCAAACCAGACTCCCGCCTCCCACACACTGCTAATCACTAACTGCATGCTCTGTAATGAGTTATTAACTTCCCCTAGATATATAAACTAGCCAGTTAGCTGAGATTATTAAGGTAGTTCTTTTGGACACGAGCCACTTACCTTCTCAGCTTGCTGGTAATCTGAATAAAAGACACTCAGAGCCATCTTTGTGTTTGATTGGCAGCAATGAACAACTCGATCCCTGGCTTGTTCCAGTTATACTTTGTACAAGCCTGCTAGTGTACACATTTCTTTATTCACTGCTGTATAACAGAGACAGTTTATATTGGTTTGAATCAATGATATGAGCACAGATGTTGTCAATAAAATGTATTAATTCTATAAGTAGAATAAAATAAAACTTAAAAAAAATTTTTAGAGATAGCATTCTGAATATTTGAACTTCGAGTTTTGAGACCCATATGTATGAAGAATTTCTTTCAAACATGTTTTCATTAAAGCCTTTTTAAAAAATACTAAATATGCCATATCTTGCAGAAAGAATACATCCAGACATCTAGAGCGGCACTGCAATGCTGGCATGTCAAGGCAAACCAGGGCATAGGAAGGAAAATGTGCATGATGGGCCCCTATTTACTCAAATAATGTTAATTGATCACCTATTCTGTGCTGTGTATATTAATAGGCACTAGAAGTACAGAGCAGAAAAAGGCACAGTCCTTTGCAGCTCAGAGAGCTCAAATGGGTTAAGAGATAAACTAAAAAACTAATTTAAATACATGATAATTAAAATAATAAATATTTTAACTTATTTATGTTTTGATTTACATAGGTATATTATAACTTATGTTTCACATATATAATATGCAAATAAGCATATTACAATGTTACATCAATACATGGGAAAAAAATTGTTCAAATTAAATCCTTTGACAATGACTAGAAAAGATGAATATGTCCAGTATGTACTCTACAGTATGATCTATGATAATGATGTTTCACGTGTTACAATGGTTGTACATAGTTTTATCAAAACAATATATTTGTGTTTAATGGAAAAGTATTTTATACAGCTTTAGTTTTAATTTTTTTTTCTTTTCTTTTTTTTACTGAGACAGAGAGAAAGTAAGAAAGAGGGATAGACAGGGACAGACAGACAGGAACGGAGAGAGATGAGAAACATCGATCATCAGTTTTTTGTTGTGACACCTTAGTTGTTCTCTGATTGCTTTCTCATATGTGTCTTGACTGTGAGACCTCAGCAGACCCAGTAACCCCTTGCTCAAGCCAGTGACCTTGGGTCCAAGCTGGTGAGCTTTGCTCAAACCAGATGAGCCCGCCCTCAAGCTGGCGACCTCGAGGTTTCGAACCTGGGTCCTCCGCATCCCAGTCCAATGCTCTCTCCACTGTGCTACCGCCTGGTCAGGCTACAGCTTTAGTTTTAAAATAAAAATTTTAATGAACTAAAATTAAATAAAATTCAAAATCCATTTTCTCAGGTGTACAAATCACACTTCAAGTAACCACAAGAGAAATGCTTGCTAAATAGTCAAATAATTCAATGTGATTTACATTTTCTCACTGATACCACAGTGTGTGAGTTAATTTTAAAACATCAAGAAAAGAAAAACTTATTCATAACCTAGTTATACAGGTATGAGAATTTATGTTGAAAGGGAGACTTTTTATAATACAAATCAATAATAATTTTACAGATTTTTTTTCCTAACATAACTCAGTATGCAGCTTTGGAGGTGAGACTCAGAGACTTAGACTGTTTCTGATTGTGAATAACTCTCCATTGCCATTTGGCCTTTAGAGGAAAGCGTAGGGACCTGCCTGAGGTGTATGGTACATGTAAGGGTTCAGAAAACATAGGCCATTTTTTTTCTTTTTGTTATTCTTGGTCAGCTGAAGCCTACATCAGATTCCTTTAAAAAAATAGAAATAATATCTTTCCAGACTAGACTCCAAAGGAAGCTACCAAGCCATTAGTAGCAATCAGGATTAAGTGAGCTTTCCTATAATTTAGAAGTATGGATTGACATAGAACTCAGAACGATAAATGTCTTTATGGACCACAGTTTCTCTAGACACTTCCTTAAGATGATATAAATTTGATTTATTTTTGAAAATTACAAGTCTTTAAAGAGCTTGGCAGTTTCTATTATGGCCAGAGTTTTGGACAGAGATTCAGAATACCTCTTTAACACAAATTGTACGTCAATGAGAAAATCACATAACTTTTTATAGATGCAATTTTCATTTTTTGAAACTGAGAACTTTGGACAAGAACATAGCCTGGTTCTATGTAATCCTAACTTTTAGCATTCCTCTTACACATTTCATTTCTTTTTATTTATTTATTTTAGAGAGGGGAGAGAGAGAGAGAAAGAGAGAGAGAGAGACGGAAAGTAGGAGCAAGAAGCTTTGACTCCCACATGTGCCTTGACCAGGCAAGCCCAGGGTTTCAAACCAGCAACTTCACAACAACCTCAGCATTCTGGTTAAATGCTTTATCCACTGTACCACTACAGGCCAGGCACATTTTATTTGCACTGTGTCCACCCTAGGACATTTACCTGGGCTTCTCCTTCTACTCTTTTTCTTTCCCTTAGTAAAATGAATCAGTGTAGTCTTGCACCAGCAAATTTTGTCAGGATTTCCTCTTGGTAAGTTTACATTCCAAGCATGGGGAGAAGGTGAGTAGCTTCTAATTGGCCAAGTCTAGTTTTTGGAAGTTCTGTCCTCTCAATTACCTCCTCCAACAGAATCAACAAGGACAAGGAGGATGTGGTAATATTGAAACAAATCATACTGATATTCCATTGTATGAAAATGGTCTAAACACTCTAACAGGCAGATATTCATACACTGAATACAAAAGCAAAATTTAACCACGTATTATCTATAAGAAATGAACTTTAAATATAAAGAATAATTTCAGTTACAAATAAAGTTAGAATATATCCTATGTAAATATTTATCATAAAATCATGAAGGGATTGTATATTATACAAAGTGAAACTCAGGACAAGAAATTTTACCCAGGATAAAAAATAACATCCCATAATGTTAGAAGACTCAATTCTTCAAGAAAACGTACAATCTGAAATGCGTTTGCACCTAATTAAAGAGCATTAAACATGTTATCAACTAACTGAATCTAATTGAATACTCACCAAATAAAGCAGGTAACACATTCTTTTATAGTGTACTTAGACTATTTACCAAGATAAATAATTTATTCAGGCATTAAAATATATGTGCTAATATACACTGCTCACAAAAATTAGGGGATCAGGGAATGGCAGATACTCCAATACTTTCAGCATTTTGTATAGTGCATTTTCACCAATAAAATAAAAGTTTATTTTATATCTTATTTGCATAATCAAATTTGAATTGTTTGCTTTTCTAATTTTCTTTATTAAAAAAAATCAAGCCCTGGCCGGTTGGCTCAGCGGTAGAACGTTGGCCTAGCGTGCGGAGGACCCGGGTTCGATTCCGGCCAGGGCACACAGGAGAAGCGCCCATTTGCTTCTCCACCCCTCCGCCATGCTTTCCTCTCTGTCTCTCTCCTCCCCTCCCACAGCCGAGGCTCCATTGGAGCAAAGATGGCCCGGGCGCTGGGGATGGCTCTGTGGCCTCTGCCTCAGGCGCTAGAGTGGCTCTGGTCACAACATGGCGACGCCCAGGATGGGCAGAGCATCGACCCCTGGTGGGCAGAGCGTCGCCCCTGGTGGGCGAGCCGGGTGGATCCCGGTCGGGCACATGCGGGAGTCTGTCTGACTGTCTCTCCCTGTTTCCAGCTTCAGAAAGAATTAAAAAAAAAAAAATCAAATGCTTCTTTTTTATTGCTCTACATTCATTTTAAATATTCCCTAATTTTTGTGAGCAGTATATATATATATTTACATTATATAGTTATATATTTATGTTATATATATTTATATATGTATATTTATATGTACATATCAACAAATTTCAAAAGGATTAAATTATACAGAGCATGTATTAAGACCACAACAGAATTAAATTAGAAATAAATAATCTGGAAAATCACCATATATGTGAAAATTAAACAATGATTCCTTAAATAATCTATGAGTCAAAAAGCAAGCATAAATGAAATTAAAAAAAAATTGAACTGAATGTTAAACAAACTAATGTCAAAATTACTGTGATAAAGCTAAGGCAAAAATTAGTAGTTTTAAACAATTATATTAGAAAAAATGGAAGATCTAAATTGAATGATCTAAGGTAGTTAGAAAAAGAAAAGCAATTTAAACCTAAATAAAGAAAAGGCAAGAAATAATAAAAATAATGACTAAAATTAATGCAGTAGAAAATGGACAAATAATAGGAAAACTTCATTAACCAAATAACTGGTTATTTTTAAAGATTAATAAAATTAAATCATTTCTGGTTAGACTAATAAAGCAAGCAGAAAAAAGAGGGGTGACATTAGAGAAATGATGCCATCAGGGGTGCTCCTGATATTTCTCCCTGAAATTTAACAAATTCAACAACTAGAGACAAAAAAACAATCTCAGAAGCATCTGAAATACACATACACCAAACAAAGGTATAATAAGGAGAAAAGGTGGCTGAATATATAATCCACTCTGAAAAAAATAAGACAGAAAATGGAGTATTTTGCTTTTCTCATTGATCTGAGGAAGGACTGCTTTCACTTGGAACTGAGAGGAAAGGAGGACTGGGGGTGAGGGAAGAAGAGGAGAAAGGGCACACCGGTGGCTCAGCCTGAGATTGTGGACATGGAGCTAGCATGAATGGCAGACCCTGGCAGAGGTTGCTGAGCTAGTTGCCTGCGGAGACCAGCACCAGAGCAGCTTTGGGCTTATTTCACTCCTGATCTGCGATTGTGGCAACTGGTGCTACTGGTGTGGGCGTGTGGGTTCACTATCAGAGGGGCTGGGCCAAAGACTGTGAGCAGTGGACTTCTCCGTGGGCTGTAGTCAGAGTTTCTGTGTGATCCCAGCTCCCCGACCAACAGTGTGGAAAGTGTGCAAGGGCGGGGTTCCCTATGCCTGGACGTGTTTGAATGGGGTGCCTTTGCCAGCTGATACAGGTTACAAAGCACATTCCCATGAAGCAGACCTGAAGAAGTGATGGGGGCTGGGTGGGGTACGCAAGCAGCTTTTTGTGGGCTACCAAATGACACAAGGGAGAAGCCTGTGGAGATTAGACCCGCGGAGCACTGAGGTGAACTAGACATACCCAGGAACCCTTAGAAAGGAACCCTGAGCTGCAGTTGGCTCACTGCCCTGCCTGCTTACACTGGTGGCTCTGGTTGACAAAGCCTTTCCCAGAACTGTGCATTGAGCAGACCCAGAGGAGGGACTTGGCAGCTCTTAGGGCCTCTTGTTCTACAGGCAGTGGCTGGGGCAACTTCCAACCAGCCAATATAGGTTACAAAGTGCATTCCCCATAGCAGACCTCAGAGAGCACTGTGGAAGTGGTGCGGGCTGGGTTGCAGACTTCCTCAACAGGGCACAAGGGAAACAAGCCTGTGAAGAGTAGACCCACAGAGTACTAAGACATACTAGACATTCCTGGAAGCTCTTAGAAAGACACCTGAAATGCAGTCAGCTCCCAGCCCTGCCTGCTTATTCTGGCAGCTCTGGCTGGCAAAACCTTACCCAGAACTGTGCTTTGAGCAGGGCTGGAGGGGAGGACTTGGCAGCTTTTAGAGCCTCTTGCTCTGTAAGCAGTGGCTGGGGCAACTTCACAGCTAGGTCCCCAGGCTGCTGGTTCAGGAAGGAAAGAAGTGGGGAGAGGCACTGGGAAAACTGACTCTCCCATTCATTTTCAGAGCCTGAAAACCCTAACAAGCCCATGTACCAACGGGACTGAGGTCTAGCTTATATAATCACCATAGAGACACATCAACTGCAAATCTCTACTCAAAAGTGCCACAGGGGCATAACTTGGGGTACAGCACCACCAGCCAAAAAGAAAAAGGAAAAAGAAAAAAGAATATAACCCTCAAAACCAGGAAAAAATCACATTTTTATAACTTTTTTCCATATTTTTTATTGTATTTTATATCTTTTTTTTCCACATTAGACATTTTATCCTCTTTCCATTTTATTTTTTTTCTTTTCATTTTGAACTTCAATACCCATAGGTGTTATATTTTCCATTCTTTTTTTTTTCTATGAGGGTTACATTCCAAAAACCTTAACTCTTTATTTTTCTTGTTGTTCCTTCTTTTCTCTTTCACTTTTTCTCTCATTTGATTGTCATTCACAAACAAATTATTTTATTGTGAATTCAAATTTTTTCTTTGTGGTATTTTGTGTGTTTTATACTTTGTTTTTTATCTCTTTGTCATTTTCCCCAATTTCAGCTCTTTATTTTATATAGTTTTTGTTCTATTTTACACAATAGAATTTTCATTTTTTACTGTATTTTTTCAATTATTTTTCTTTTTTTCTATAATTTTTAAAATTATTTTTTATTAGTGTTATTAACAATACCACTCTCAAATGCCATTAAGGAAAAAGAAATAAAATATCATGGGTACAAAAAACAGAGATGTAGCTCAGATAGATGAGGAAAAATCTATAGAAAAAAATTTCAATTGCTTAGAAACCTTGGAGTTAAATGATAGAGAATTTAAAATTGAAATTCTAAAAATACTCAAGGAAATACAAGAAAACACAGAAAGGCAATTTAGAGAGCTCAAAAAACAATTCAAAGAAAAAAGAATACATCACCATGGAAATTGAAACTATGAAAATGAATAAAACAGAGATGAAAAACTCAATTCATGAACTGAAAACTGAGGTAACAAGCTTAGCTAATATAACCGTCCAGATAGAGGAAAGAATAAGTGACATAGAAGACAGGCAACTAGAGAAACTACAAAGAGAAAAGGAGAGAGATGCACAAATTATAAAAAGTGAGGGGCCCTGGCTGGTTGGCTCAGCGGTAGAACGTCGGCCTGGCGTGCGGGGGACCCGGGTTCGATTCCCGGCCAGGGCACATAGGAGAAGCGCCCATTTGCTTCTCCCTCCCCCACCCCCTCCTTCCTTTCTGTCTCTCTCTTCCCCTCCTGCAGCCAAGGCTCCATTGGAGCAAAGATGGCCCGGGCACTGGGTATGGCTCCTTGGCCTCTGCCCCAGGCGCTAGAGTGGCTCTGGTCGCGGCAGAGCGATGCCCCGGAGGGGCAGAGCATCGCCCCCTGGTGGGCAGAGCGTCGCCCCCTGGTGGGCGTGCCGGGTGGATCACGGTCGGGTGCATGTGGGAGTCTGTCTGACTGTCTCTCCCCGTTTCCAGCTTCAGAAAAATACAAAAAAAAAAAAAAGATTAAAAAAAGTGAGAAAGTTCTACAGGAATTCTATGACTCCATCAAAAAGAGCAACATAAGTATAATGTGTATCAGAAGGAGAAGAGAGAGAAAATGGAATGGAGAACATATTTAAACAAATAATCAATTAGAACTTCCCAAGACAGTGGAAAGAATTAGAGCCTCAAATTCAAGAAGCAAACAGAATACAGAGTTATCTTAACCGAAAGAAACCTTCTCCAAGGCACATCATAATGAAATTATCACAAACCAATGACAAAGAAAAAATTCTCAAAGCAGCCAGAAAAAGAATACAACATATAAAGGAAGGCTCATTAGATTATCATCAGATTTCTAAGCAGAAATTCTATAAGTCAGAAGAGAGTGGACCCTAATATTTAAAGATCTGAAAGAGAGGAACTTCCAGCCTAGAATACCATACCCATCAAAGCTATCCTTCAAATACAAAGGAGAAATAAAAACATTCATAGAGACAGAAAAGATGAGGGAATTTATCACCAGAAAACACCCATTTCAGGAAATACTTAAGGGGGTTTTCCGACCAGATACAAAGCACAAAACAAAACAAAACTGCAAGTAAAAGCTCCATCAAGATCACAATAAAAAAAAATTAATCTGTGACAACAAAAACAAAAAAGGAGAGAAGACAAAAATTAACTGTAGCAAAAGAGGATGGAGTATAGAAGCACCTATGAGATAATGTACTACAGTGAACATGATATGTATCCTTTCTATTACTTAATGGTAACCATCCCTGAAAAAATCACCACAGAAACACATGCCCTAAAAAAAGAAGTAACAGAAGAAAGAAGTATGGAATGCAACCAAACAAAAACAAAAGATAAAAAAGCGATAAGAACCAAAACAAGATACAAAGTTATCAGAAAGCAATATATAAAATGGCAATAGAAAACCCTCAAGTGTCAATAATTACACTAAGGGAAAATGGATTAAATTCACCAATAAAAAGACACAGAGTGGCAGAATGCATTAAAAAAGAAAATCCAACTGTATGCTATTTTCAAGAAACACATCTAAACTATAAGGATAAAAACAAATTCAAAGTGAAAGGCTGGAAAACAATTCTCCAATCAGATAACATCCAAAGAAAAGCAGGTGTAGCAATACTCATATCTAACAATGCTGACTACAAGACAGCAAAGATAATCAGAGACAAAAAATATCATTTCATAATGATAAAGGGGACATTGAATCAAGAAGACATAACACTTCTTAATATATATGCACCATACCAAAGAGCACTAAAATATATGAGATATTTAGGTCAGCTACTGACTGACCTAAAAATAAAAACCGATAAAAATACAATCATACTTGGAGACCTCAATACACTGCTGATGGCTCTAGATCATTCATCCAAACAGAACATCAATAAAGAAATATTGGCCATAAACGAAACACTAGATGAATTGAATATGATAAACATCTAAAGGACATTCCACCCCAGAATGTCAGAGTATACATTTTTCTCCAGTGTACATGGATCATTCTCAAGAATTGACCATATGCTGTGCCACAAAAATAACATGAACAAATTCAGAAAGATTGAAATTATACCAAGCATATTCTCTGACCAACTAGAATTGAACTACAAAAAAGAAGTAAACAAACCCACAAAAATGTGAAAATTAAACAACATACTTTTAAAAAATGAGTGGGTCAAAGAAGAAATAAAAGCAGAGATCAAAAGATAAATACAGGCAAACAAAAATGATAATACGGCATATCAGAATCTCTGGGTTGCAGCAAAAGCAAGGAAGTTCATTACACTGCAGTCCTATATGAACAAACAAGAGAGAGCCCAAGTAAATAACTTTACATCTTAAGGAACTAAAAAAAAGAGAACAAAGTCAACCCAAAACCAGCAGAAGAAAGAAAATAATAAAAATCAAAGCAGAAAAAAATGAAATAGAGAACAAAAAAAAACTATAGAAAAATTCAATAAAACAAGGAGCTGTTTGTTTGAAAAGATCAGCAAAATTGACAAACCCTTGGCAAGACTCACTAAGTAAAAAACAGAAAGAACTCATATAAACAAAATCCAAAATGAAAGAGGAGAAATCACCACAGATATTATAGATATACAAAAAATTATTGTAGAATACTATGAAAAACTATATGCCACCAAATTTAACAATGTAGAAGAAATGGATAAATTCCTAGAACAATACAATCTTTCTAGACTGAGTCATGAAGAACTAGAAAGCCTAAACAGACACATAAACTGGGAGGGAATGAAACAACTAACAAAAGCCTCCCAAAAAAGAAAAGTCCAGGACCAGACAGCTATACTAGTAAATTCTATCAAACATTCAAAGACATGGTTCCTATTCTACTCAAAGTCTTCCAAAAAATTGAAGAAGAAGCAGTACTTCCAAACACATTTTATGAGTCCAACATAACCCTCATACTAAAACCAGGCAAAGACAACACAAAGAAAGAAAACTACAGACCAATATCTCTAATAAATACAGATGCTAAAATACTAAAGAAAATACTAGCAAATCGAATACAACAACACATTAAAAAAATAAATCATTATGATCAAGTGGATTTCATCCCAGAATGACAAGGATGGTTCAACATACGTAAAACACTTAACATAATACACCATATCAACCAAACAAAGAACAAAAACCATATGATCCTATCAATAGATGCAGAAAAGGCATTTGATAAAATACAATACCATTTTATGTTTAAAACACTCAATAAAATGAGTATAGATAAAAAATGTCTCAACAGAATAAAGGTCATTTAGGATAAACTGTCAGCTAACATTATATTAAATGGCATAAAACTGAGGATTTTTCCTTTAAAATCAGGAACAGGAAAAGGTTGCACACTCTCTCCACTCTTATTCAACGTAGTGCTGGAAGTTCTAGCCAGAGCAATCAGACAAGAGAAAGAAATAAAAGGCATTTATATTGGGAAAGAAGAAGTAAAGGTTTCATTTTTTGCAGATGATATGATCCTGTATATAGAAACCCCCAAAGACTCCACAAAAAGACTACTAGAAACAACAAACCAATACAGTAAGGTTGCAGGATACAAAATTAATATACAAAAGTCCATATGCCCATAATAAAACATCAGAAAACAAATGCAAAAAACACAATCCCCTTCATGGTTGCAACAACAAAAAATAAAATATCTAGGAATAAACATAACAAAGAATGTAAGGGACCTATATATTAAAAACTACAAAGCATTGTTAAGGGAATTCGAAAAAGATACAATGAAATAGAAAAATATTCCTTGTTTTTGGATAGGAAGAATAAATATAGTCAAAATGACTATATTACCTAAACCTATCTACAAATTTAATGCAATTCCCATCAAAATTCCAATGTCATTTTTTAAAAATATAGAACAAAAAATCATTAGGTTTATATGGAACTATAAAAAACCTCAAATAGCCAAAGTAATTCTAAAGAACAAAGTTGGAGGCATTATAATACCTGACTTCAAATTATATTATAGAGCCATGATAATCAAAACAGCAAGGTATTGGCAAAAAAATAGACACTCAGACCAATGGAACAGAATAGAGAGCCCAGAAATTAAACCACATATATATGGTCAAATAATCTTTGATAAAGGGGCCAACAACACACAGTGGAGAAAAGAAAGCCTCTTCAATAAATGGTGCTGGGGAAACTGAAAAGCCACATGCAAAAGAATGAAACTCGACTAGAGTTTGTCCCCTTATACTAAAATTAATTCAAAATGGATCAAAGACCTAAATATAAACCTGAAACAATAATTACATAAAAGAAAACATAGGTACTAAACTCATGGACCTTGGCCATAAAAAGCACTTTATGAATTTGACTCCAAAGGCAAGGGAAGTGAAGGCAAAGATAAATAAATTGGACTACATCAGACAAAGAAGTTTTTGCACAGCAAAAGAATCTGATAACAAAATAGACAGCCAACTAAATGGGAGAAGATTTTTTTAAACAACAGCACAGATAAGGGCCTAATATAAAAAATATACAAAGAATTCATAAAACTCAACAGCAAACAATGCAATAAAAAAATGGAAAGAGAACATGAAAAGACACTTAACCAGGAAAAAATAGATACAAATGGCCAACAGATATATGAAAAGATGCTCATCTTCATTAGCTATTAGAGAAATGCAAATCAAAACTACAATGAGATAACACCTCACACCTGTTAGATTAGCTGTTATCAACAAGACAGGTAAAACAAGTGTTGGAGAGGCTGTGGAGAAAAAGGAACCCTCATACACTGTTGGTGGGAATGTAAAGTAGTACAACCACTATGGAAGATAGTATGGTGGTTCCTCAAAAAATTAAAAATAGAACTACCATATGACCCAGCAATCCCTCAACTGGGTATATACCCCCAAAACTCAAAAACACTGGTACGTAAAGGGACATGCAGCCCCATGTTCATTGCAGCATTGTTCACAGTGGCCAAGACATGGAAATAACCAAAAAGCCCTTCAAGAGAGGATTGGATAAAAAAGATGTGGTACATATATACTATGGAGTACTACTCAGCCATAAGAAATGATGACATCAGTTCATTTACAACAACATGAATGGACCTTGATAACATTATGCAAAGTGAAATAAGTAAATCAGAAAAAACTAAGAACTATATGATTCCATACATAGGTGGACACAAAAATGAGACTCAGGGACATGGACAAAAGTGTGGTGGTTACCAGGGTGTGGGAAAGTGTGGAGTGGAAGAGGTTGGGGGAAGGGGAGGGGCACAAAGAAAACCAAATAGAAGGTGACGGAAGACAATTTGACTTTGTGTGATGGGTAGACAACATAATCAAATGTCAAAATAACCTGGAGATTTTTTCTCTGAATCTATATGCCCTAATTAATCAATGTCACCCCATTAAAATTAATAATAAAACAAACAAACAAACAAAAAAGAAAACACAAATTAGCAATATCAGGAATCTAATGGAGATATCACTACAGATATTGCAAATTTTATTTTTATGAACAAGTCTATGGTAATACATTCAGGAGCTTAATAAAATGAAAAAATTCCGTAGACACACACACATACACATATTATAAAAATTCAAAAAAGAAGAACTAGGAACTCTGAACAGTTCTATTAATATACCTATTTAAAAATTGTTTTTTTCAGTTGAAAAACAAAAACCGACCCAGGCCCAAATGGTTTTATTTCTGAATTCTACTAATCCTACACAAACTGTTTCATGTAAGGAAAGAGTTCTGAACAGCTCTTTAATCATTTATTGAGGCCCGATTTACCCAACAGGCAAAACTAGATAAGGACACCACAGGCTACAGATGTAAAAATTTTAACAAAATACCAACAAATTTTTTTTTAGAAATATCCAATTTTTAAAAAATTAATTTTAATGGAGTGACATTGATAAATCAGGGTACATATGATCAGAGAAAACATCTCCAGGTTATTTTGACATTCGATTATGTTGCATACCCATCAACCAAAGTCAAATTATCTTCCATCACTTTCTATCTGGTTTTCTTTCTTTTTTTTAATAATTTTATTTTTTTAATGGGCAACATCAATAAATCAGGATACATATATTCAAAGATAACATGTCCAGGTTATCTTGTCGTTCAATTATGTTGCATACCCAACACCCAAAGTCAGATTGTCCTCTGTCACCTTCTATCTAGTTTTTTGTGCCCCTCCCCCTCCCCCTTTCCCTCTCCCCCCACCCTGTGACCACCACACTCTTATCAATGTCTCTTAGTCTCACTTTTATGTCACACCTACGTATGGAATAATGCAGTTCCTGTTTTTTTCTAATTTACTTATTTCACTTCGTATAATGTTATCAAGATCCCACCATTTTGCTGTAAATGATTCGATGTCATCATTTCTTATGGCTGAGTAGTATTCTATAGTGTATATGTGCCACACCTTCTTTATCCAGTCATCTATTGACGGGCTTTTTGGTTGTTTCCATGTCCTGGCCACTGTGAACAATGCTGCAATAAACATGGGGCTGTATGTGTCTTTACGTATCAATGTTTCTGAGTTTTTGGGGTATATTCCCAGTAGAGGGATTGCTGGGTCATAAGGTAGTTCTATTTTTAGGTTTTTGAGGAACCACCATACTTTCTTCAATAATGGTTGTACTACTTTACATTCCCACCAACAGTGTATGAGGGTTCCTTTTTCTTCACAGCCTCTCCAACATTTGCTATTACCTGTCTTGCTAATAATAGCTAATCTAACAGGTGTGAGGTGGTATCTCATTGCAGTTTTGATTTGCATTTCTCTAATAGCTAAAGAAGATGAGCATCTTTTCATATATCTGTTGGCTATTTGTATTTCTTCCTGGGAGAAGTGTCTGATCATGTCCTCTTCCCATTTTTTTATTGGATTGTTTGTTTGTTGTTGAGTTTTATGAGTTCTTTGTATATTTTGGATATTAGGCCCTTATCTGAGCTGCTGTTTGAAAATATCATTTCCCATTTAGTTCACTGTCTATTTTGTTATCAGTTTCCCTTGCTGAGCAAAAACTTCTTAGTCTGATGTAGTCCCATTCATTAATTTTTGCCTTCATTTCTTTTGCCTTTGGAGTTAAATTCATAAAATGCTCTTTAAAATCCAGGTCCATGAGTTTAGTACCTATGTCTTCTTCTATGTACTTTACTGTTTCAGGTCTTATATTTAGATCTTTGATCCATTTTGAGTTAATTTTAGTACAGGGGGACAAACTGTAGTCCAGTTTCATTCTTTTGTATGTGGCTTTCCAGTTTTCCCAGCACCATTTGTTGAAGAGGCTTTCTTTTCTCCATTGTATGTTCTTGGCCCCTTTATCAAAAATTATTTGACTATATATATGTGGTTTTACTTCTGGACTTTCTAAAATAAATAAAATAATTCCTACCGTGCCATTATTTTGATGTCATCCGAGACAAATTAAATCTTTAATAAAAAGTCTATCTGGTTTTCTTTGTGCCACTTCCCTCTCTCCACTCCCCACTCCCTCCCTCTTTTCTCCCCCCCCCCCAACCACCGCACTCTTATCCATGTCTTTGAGTCTCATTTTTATGATTTTTATGTCCCACCTATGTATGGAATCATATAGTTCTTATTTTTTTCTGATTTACTTATTTCACTTTGTATAATGTTATCAAGGTCCATCCATGTTGTTGTAAATGATCTGATGTCATCATTTCTTATGGCTGAGTAGTATTGCATAGTATATATGTACCACATCTTTTTTATCCAATCATCTATTGAAGGGCTTTTTGGTTGTTCCATGTCTTGGCCTCTGTGAACAATGCTGCAATGAACATGGGGCTGCATGTGTTTTTAGGTAGCAATGTTTTTGAGTTTTGGGGGCATATACCCAGTAGAGGGATTGCTGGGTCATATGGTAGCTCTATTTTTAATTTTTTGAGGAACCATCATACTTTCTTCCATAATGGTTTTAATACTTTATGTTCCCACCAACAGTGGATGAGGGTTCCTTTTTCCCCACAGCCTCTCCAGCATTTGTTAATACCTGTCTTGTTGATAATAGCTAATCTAACAAGTATGAGGTGGTATCTCATTGTAGTTTTGATTTGCATTTCTCTAATAGCTAATGAAGATGAGCATCTTTTTATATATCTGTTGGCCATTTGTATTTCTTCCTGGGAGAAGTGTCTGTTCATGTCCTCTTCCCATTTCTTTATTGGATTGTTTGCTTGTTTGTTGTTGAGTTTTATGAGTTCTTTGTACATTTTGAATACCAACAAATTGATTCCAATAAAATGAATAATAAATCATCAATAATAGGTTTCATCTCAAGAGAATAAAGTTGGCTTAATATTTAAAAATTAATCAATACAATTTAACAAGTAAATAGAATAAAGGAGAATATATATCAGTATCTCAACATATGTAAGTAGAAAGCACATTGAGATGCCAGTATACACCACTAGAATTGCTATATTTAAAAAAAATAAGTGTTAAGTGTAGACGAGAATCTGGAGCAATAGAATGTTTCTCTTATTAGAGGGAATATACATCTTATAATCACTTGGGAAAAGTAATCATTTATTATAAAACTAAACATATCTGACAACAGAATTAAACAGGAACTCTTAGATATTCATATTTTTACACAGGTGAAAAAAAAACATGCCCACTTAAAGTTTGTATAAAATTGTTATTTATAATAATTTCCAACTGGAAACAACTAATAGGTCCATCAAATGTGAATTTATACCAAAAACTGTTATAATAAAATACCACAATTAAATGTAATCAACATATAAGCAACAATAAATTTTACAAAATGTTGAACAAAAAAATTAGACTAAAAAATACATATTGTATAATTCCATTTACAAAATATTTTGAACAGGCAAAATGAATCCCTAACTATAGAAAGCCCATCAGGAGATGGCTGGGGGCTGCAGTCGGGAAGGGGGCTTGAACGGCAAGGGGCGCAGAAAAATCTAGGGGATGACATGTCCTCAATGTTGATTCTGACTGTGGTTACATGAGTGTGTATTTTATAATTATTGAATGATACATTTAAAATGAATGTAATTAATCAACACTTGATTAAAAATGTTCAAGTGAAGCAGAGAGAAGCCAGTAGTTGCCAATACAAATGAGGGACCTTATCCAGGAGCTTTCGAGGAAGTAAGAGCTGGATTCACTTTTCTGGCTCATTTGTGCCACACAAACATAAAAGCAAAAACTTCCAAGGTTGATTTAAGAAATTAATAAATGCAAATATCACAAGTTTATTGGCAGGTCTGGTCTCTATTATTCTACCTCAGTTTTACTCAGTTAATCTTTTTTTTTGCTTAAATATTAGATATTACATCTCACTTGAATTAGTGACATAGTTTGTTCCAAATAATATGAAAAAAAGGAACTCTGTAAAGAATTCAGATGGCAAACTTGCATATTCATATAAATACAGGTTTGTGTTTATAAAAGTATTATTTCTTTATTGTAAAAAAATTAGAAAGCATAAAAATTAGAAGTAAAATAAATCTCATTTATAATCATAAAAGTTAGAAATACTATGTATATATAGACCAATACTTATTGAATATCTACTGTATATATGTCAGATATTGTACTAGACATAGTGAGCAAAATAAAGACCTTTCCCAAGTTGGAGAGACAGTAAATCCAATAAAAAGACAAAGTATTTTATAGTGTTTTGTGACTGCTTGTATATTTAACAATCCATGTCATTTATATCTTTCATAATTTTTAATGTCTACCTAGTATCCCATTGTATGGGTTTACCACATTTTCTTTTTCTTTTTGGCTAAATTTTATTTTATTGGCTATTTAGGTAATTCTCCTTCCCCTCTTGTTTGTGTTGTTAGTTATAACAATACTAGTATAGCAAAATCTTCATACCTATCTTAACTATTTATCAATGATGAAAAATCTAAGAAATACAATTAATTAAAAGATACAGATTCTAAATAATTTGAGGTGTATTGATACAGCTGTAATTTTATGTTAGACATTTCATTCAATTAGACATTTATGTTTTCAGGTTGCCTATGGGCTTGTGTAGATGCAGAAGGAAAACATTTAATTGTATTCACTTAGACTTTGCCACCTTTAAACTTTATCTCTAAACAATCTTCCTGTTTCAGGAAATGAGGTACAGACCTCATTGAAATGAAGTTGTTTTATTTTCTGAATTTTTATAATTTAACCTTAAAACTTTCACATTTCTGCTAATTAGCCCACATAAACAAATGTGTACCCCAGGGAGTATTAGACAAATAGGCATTTAGACATGAGTTTCTTAGTTGTTTCTCCATAATTTAATCTGGGAAGTACAAATGCAGAAAAACAAGAGGCTAGACTAGCTGTGACTTCTAATGCTAATATCGATTGTCTAGAATTGGTTGTTGATTATTCTTGGCCAATATTTTTTGGTTAAGTCTGTTGCTTAGAAAACATATGGAAGCGCTCTTTTCTCATTCTGTTTATGTAATTCTTTTTGACATTAATGGTATACAACATAAAGATCAAATACACAAAATGTCAGCTAATAAAATGATAGCAATAGAAACAGCTATTTACACAAATAGGATTTACATGAATTCTTTTGGCATGTTTCCATTTAATATAGCTCTATAAAGTACTCAACTGCAGAAGCAATCTAATTTATTAAAGAAAAGATTACCACAAAAAGGATTTATTTTTCTCTACCTTTATAGGTAATTCCTTTTGAGACTGAAAGGAATTCTATACCACTTTTAAGAAAAGAACTGCTTCCTTTTAAAAGGTATTTATCTTTAAATGTAGTGAATAAGCCACTTTTTAGATTGTAAAAGATACCTGAAAATCACATATTCAGAATTACCATGCTCTACTCATCATCAGAAACTCAGGAAAGTTTGATGATGGTAATCAAGTATGCTGAAACCTGTCTCACTTCAGGTTTTCTTTGTAATAAACTTCTTTATCCTCATCCCCATAATGCATATCATTTTTTAAAAAAATCTGAAGGAAAATGCATATAGGCAGAGAGAAATACTGACCTGTAAAATTTACAAAGATCCTCATATTTTGATAATGGTAATCTAATCACAGAGAGAAATAAGAAAGGTTATGGAAAAATATGATTTTTCTTTAATAGCAGCTCATCACTATTGGCTATATTCTTCCAATTTAAGATTATTTTAAGCTTAGTAATTGCTGGTGGTGACCATTTCAACAACAATATTTTCTTAACTGTATAATTAAAAGTTGACACTGACTTCTATTAGACATAAATCTGTGCTCTATCCAAGTTATTACTTTCAGCTATAGGGTATATGGATTTATAAACTGAGTGAATTTAGGCTATGTTTATATTAGGCCTTGTATGATATACTATGAAATATAAAGATTAGTTCCTAACAAGGTGAATTAGAACTATGAGCATAATGAAGAATTTAAAGGATTTAAAACATATAATTTAATCTCCTATTTAAAAAAATAATATAATTGTAATATTGGTCTATTGAATATTCTGAGTATTGCTGATTGTGGCATACTTTTCTAATTTTATCTACCCAATACCAAATTGGTATCAATAGAATGCTTTGGTTTCAAGGTAAAGAATTAAAAGTGATTTATAACAGTAGAGTTTCCTTAATAAAACTAAAGCAGCAAAAATTCCAGAGCTGAGAATATTAGCAAGGTACGATGTAGAGCTCTTTGTCGGCTTGAGTGCACTTCTCTCAGGCTCTGGTCATTGTTATAAAATGGCTGTCACAGCACCACACTCAGACCTCTGCTTAGAATTCAAGTGCTGCAGACAGGAGCAGGAACTGCTTTTTGGGCATATCTCTCTCCTCAACGAAGAAAATATATTTTCAACAATCTTACCTTCACCCCTCCCCCCAAATGAATTTCTCTTCAGGTCTCTTCAGCCAAAAAAGGGTGATAAGTAAAGCCTCGCCTGAAGAGTAAATAGGAAAGCTAACCTCTGGAACCCGCCAGCCTCAGCAGTGGGGAGACATGCTCAGGATGAAAATAGAAGGAGGTCTGGAGAAAGGCTGTAGGTCAGACAGTCACTGTGCTTTCTGAATAAAGAGAAAAATACAATCATTTTACTTGTGACTCATTATTTTTTATTTTAAGGAAATGATAGAAGTCATTATTATTTTTTTAATTGATTTGAAAGAGACAGGAAGGGATAGAGGGAGAAGTGAGATGAGAAATATCAACTCATAGTTGCTTCACTTGAGTTGTTCATTGATTGCTTCTGATATGTGCTTTGACTTGGAGTCTTCAGCTCCACCAGTGACCCCTTAGTCAAGCCAATGACCTTGGGCTTCAAGCTAGTGACCTTTGGGCTCAAACCAGAGACCTTGGGATCATGTGGATGATTTGGCACTCAGGCCAGATGAGCCTGCACTCAAGCCAGTGACCCTAGGGTTTCAACTAGGTGACCTCAGCATCCCAGGTCAATGCTCAATCCTCTGTGGCACCACTAGTCAGGCTGGACCTAGGTTATTATTTCAATTAAAAACTAGAAGCATTCCCAAGAGGTCATCCAAGTTCCCCTGCCATCAGACCTACTATCCTACTATGACCTGAACACATGAACTGTTGGCATTCCTGATGTAGCATTGCTGATGTAGCTGAGGAACTCTTTTCTACCAATTTCGTGATTCACACACGGGATTCCATCGTCTGTAACCTACTCAAGGTCTTGACTTCCTGAATTATGTCATCTCTCTCTTGTAATTCTGCTCTCTGTTGGAGTAATCTTGTCACAATGCTGATATGCCTTGATCACTCCCTTCTGAATAAAAAAAAAGTGCACTCTTGGCTCTTAACACCCCTCCAAAAATCATTTTTCCCCCACCATTTATATAATAAAACACAGAGTGATCATTCCCAGAGCAGTGTTGTCCCAAACAAAGCATTTAATTTATATTTATTAGGGGAAATTATGCATAAACATTAAGGTAGACTTTATCATTAGATGTGTAGATGGGGACATCCCTGTGCAGTCAGTAAACATGGCTGGCTATATGCACATCCCATGTTCAAAAATGGTAGAAAATCTCTGCCCATGGGAGAAGATTTGGTACTATAATGAGGGTATAATGAGGAAAATTCATGAGGAGGTCACTGGAGTGTCCTCTTGGTTGCTTCAACTGGTCTCAGGTAGTTTCAGCTCATTCACTTGTGGTCCTGCAAAGCATCCTGGGCTTGCTCCTAAAAATCACTTCTAGTAAATAGCAACATCAGGGATTGTGCAGGTATTGATAAACATCTGACTAAGCCTTGGTCTTTTTGTAAAACTTTCAGCAACTTACAAGATAGCATTATACAAACCATACAAATTTTAGAGTGATCCAAGTGGAGTGACATGTTAATTGAGGCCAAGTATAAAACTCTAACAAAGGTTAACCTATGTTATGCTACCTGCTAGGCTACATGTATAGGTTAGGTTACACTAGCTGCTTCTTCTTTACTTCTTATTTTCTTCTCAACTCATATCAATCAGGCTTTGAATCTATAGCTTCACTAAAACTATTTTTTAATTAAAAAGAAAATTTTTACATAAAAAGTAATTTTATTTATAAAATTAATATCTTCTCATCACTGAATTTACTCCCAATACACACTAAATCCCCTACTATTACTGAGTGTTGTATAGTTCTTTTTTCAACATATTTTTTCTTTTTAACACTGTAATGTATTATGTGTTCACCCCCTCACCCACCCCCAGACAAGTCTGTGTCCATCACCATTTATGCCTCTTCCACTCTCACTCACATCACCCCCACCCCAGCAATCACCACACAGTGGTCCATGTCCATGAGTTTTTTCTCTTATTTTCTCCTTTTTATTTTTGTTTTATTTTCATTTAGAAAATAAATTTAATGGGATGACATTGAGTACATAGATTTCAGGTGAAGATCTTCATAGCATTTGAACTGTTGATTGCTTTGTGTGCCCATCACCCAAAATCAAATCATTTTCTGTCACCATATATTTGTCCCCCTTACTTCTCTCCCTCCTCATCCCCTCCTCTGGTAACCACTTTAGTTTCATCTATGCCCACGAGTCTCAGTTTTCTTTTCTTTTCTTTTTTTCTTCTTCTTCTTCTTCTTTTTTTTTTTTTTTTGTATTTTTCCGAAGCTGAAAACAGGGATAGATAGACAGACTCCCGCATGCGCCCGACCGGGATCCAACCGGCACGCCCACCAGGGGGCGACGCTCTGCCCACCAGGGGGCGACGCTCTGCCCCTCTAGGGCGTCGCTCTGTCGTGACCAGAGCCACTCTAGCGCCTGGGGCAGAGGCCAAGGAGCCATCCCCAGCGCCCGGGCCATCCTTGCTCCAATGGAGCCTCGCTGTGGGAGGGGAAGAGAGAGACAGAGAGGAAGGAGAGGGGGAGGGGTGGAGAAGCAGATGGGCACTTCTCCTGTGTGCCCTGGCCGGGAATCGAACCCAGGACTTCTGCATGCCAGGCTGACGTTCTACCACTGAGCCAACCGGCCAGGGCCGAGTCTCAGTTTTATATTACACCTGTGTGTAAAATCATATAGTTCTTAGTTTTTTCTGATTTACTTATTTCATTTAGTATAATGTTCTCAAGGTCCATCTATGTTGTGGTAAATGATACTATGTCATCATTTCTTATAGCTGAGTAGTATTCCATTGTGTGTGTGTGTGTGTGTGTGTGTGAGTGTGTATAGATATGTACCACATCTTCTTTATTCAATCCTCTATCAAAGGATACTTTGTTTTTATGTCTTGGCCACTATAAATAATGTTGCAATGAACATGGGGGTGCATATGTCTTTTAGTACCAATGTTTATGAGTTTTTCAGGCAGATACCCAATAGAGGTCTTGCTGGGTTATATGTAGCTCCATTCTTTATTTTCTGAGGTACTACCATATTTTCTTCAATAATGGTTGTACTATTTTATATTCCCACCAATAGTGGATGAGGATTCCTTTTTCTCCACAGCCTCTCTAACATTTGTTAATACCTGTCTTGTTGATAATAGCTAATCTAACAGGTGTGAGGTGGTATCTCATTGTAGTTTTGATTTGCATTTCTCTAATAGCTAATGAAGAAGAACATCTTTTCATATATCTTTATATTTACTAATATATGTCTTCATGATAGAAGTGTCTGTTGAAGTCCTCTTTCCATTTTTTTAATTTGATTGTTTAATTACTTGTTGTTGAGCTTTATGAGTTCTTTATATATTTTGGATATTAACCCCTTGTCAGAACTATTGTTTGTGAATATCATCTCCTTATGGTTGGCTTCCTTTTTGTTTTATTGTTGGTTTCTTTTACCATGCAGAAGCTTTTAAATTTAATATTGTTTAAAATTTAATATTTATTTTTGCCTTTATTGTGCTTTTATTGCCTTTGGGGTCAAATTCACAAAATGTTCTCTATGAACCTCTGCCAAGATCCATAAGTTTAGTGCCTATTTTTTTTCTATGTAATTTACTGTTTTAGGTTTTATATTTGTGTTTTTGGTGCATTTTAAATTAATTTTTGTGCATGCAGACAAACTAGTCAAGTTTGATGCTTTTGCCTGTGACTTTCCAATTTTCTCAGCACCATTTATTGAAGAGTCTTTATTTTTTCCATTTATGTTTTTAGCTCCTTTGTCAAAGATTATTTGTCCATATATCAGTGGTGTTATTTCTGGGCTCTCAACTCTGTTCCATTGGTCAGTATGTTTTTTTCTATCAATACTGTGCTGTTTTGCCAATGCTATGGCTTTGTGGTATGATTTGAAGCCAAGTGGTGTGATACCTCCAGCTTCATTCTTTTTTTCCAGGATTGCTTTACTTATTAGGGGTCTTTTTGGTTCCATACAAATCTGATTATTTTTGTTCTATTTCTTTAAAAAATGACATTGGACTTATAATAGGAATTGCATTAAATTTGGTTATTGCTTTGGGTAAAATGGCCATTTTAACGATATTGATTCATTCCTCCACAAACACAGGAGATATTTCCATTTCATTGCATTTTATTCACTTTCTTTTAATACTGTTGTGTAGTTTTCAGTGTAAAGACCTTAACATTCTTTGTTAAGTTCACTTCCAAGTATTTTGTTGCTGTTTTTGTTCTTGATATTGTTAAAATAATTGTTTTTTTTTCAATTAATTTTCTTAGGTTTCATTGTTGGCATATAGAAAACCAGTAGACTTGTATATTGGTTTTGTATTTTGTGACTTTATTGTATTGGCTTATTGTTTCTAATAGTTTTTTTGGTGGAGTCTTTAGTGTTTTTTATATAGAGAATCATGTCATTTATAAAAAGTGATACCCTTTCTTATTCTTTTCCAATATGGATACTTTTTATTTCTTTCTCTTTTCTGATTGCTTTCGTTAAAAGTTCCAGAACTATGTTGAATAAGAGTGGTGAGAGTGGGCATCCTTGTCTTCTTTCTGATTCTAAAGGAAAAGTTTTCACTTTTTCACCATTGAGTATGATATTGGCTGATGGTTGGTCATATATGGTTTTTATTATGTTGAGGTACTTTCCTCTTCTTCAGTTTTTTGGAAGACTTAGAGAACAATAGGTACCAAATCTTCTTTGAATGTTTGGTAGAATTCACTAGTGAAGCCATCTCGATTAACTTTTTACTGAGTTTATTGGGGTCACCTTGGTTCACAAATCATATAGATTTGAAGTGTACAACTAAAAAAATTTCATTTGCACATTGCATCATACTCTCATCATCCCAAGCAAAATCTCTTTTTGTCCCAATCCCCACTTTTGCCCACCTCCACTACCCCTATCCCACTCTATTTCCCTCTGGCTAACAGCACACTGTTGTTTATGTCTAGGTGTTATATATATAGACAGATAGAAAAATACATATTATGTATTTTTTGTTTAGTTTCTTTACCTTCTTATTATTACTATTTGACAAATCTGATAACAAGTCTGATTTTTCTCAAGCAGCTTTGATACAACCCAATAATTCCATAATCTTGAAACCACTTCCCCTGTCTCCCATGGCATTGCATTTGCTTCATTTTCCTACTACTCACTTGCTACTCCTTCTCAACTTCTCAATGTGGTAACTTGAGCTTAGTCTTTGGTTGTGTTCTGTTTTTTATTTTTCTACTCAAGTCCTGGATCTTCTTCTCAAAGCTCATGGATTTAAATACCCTGATTTCCTAAACAGTTTTCACTTGTATATCTATCTGTCTACTTGATATTCTTTAGTAGTCAACTCTTTCAAAGTAGCACTCTTGATTGTCCTCCATAACCAGCTCCTTCCCAAGGTGTCCCCATCTCCATACATCCAGTTATACAGGTCAGAAACTTAATATTCATTTTTGATTCTTCCCTTTCCCTCACTCTCTAGAGCTAATCTATTAGCAAGTTCTGTCATCTTGGTTTTCAAATATATTCAAACCCGTGTACTTTTCCCCACCTCCATTACAATCTACCGCCATCATCCTTAGCTTTGAATATAATTGGCATCCTAGATAATTTCCTTCTTCTGCTCTTACTTATCTATAATATTGTGTCCACATGACTTTTATTCACTCATAATAAAATCCAAAATTATGCCTGGACCTATAAGACCTGCATGATTGGCCCTTGCTTGACTCTTTGAACTTAGGTTTTTTATGCTTCTTTCTTAACTAGTTTATTAGACAGTGTTTCTTCTGAGTGTTCTTCACAACTACCACATTGGTTTTATTCTGAAAGTTTTTTCAGTTGCTTTTCATTCTGCTATGAATAAGGGTTTTTGATCAAACTTTCCCATGACTTGCTTAGTTTATGTCTGTATTCGGATGCTAGATTGAAAGGTCTTCAATATTCACTCTGTCTGACCGCTACACCCACATCAGTTTCTATTTTCTTAGCCTGCCATATTTTTTCATGTGATTCATCTCTACCTGAAATTATATTAAATATTTATTTGTTGTACATATAAGTACTTGATTACTAAAACATAAGCTCTATAAGGGCAGTTGTCTTTATTGCTGTGTCTCCATCATCTAAAACAATGCTTACACATAGTAATCAGTACTATCTATTTGTTGAATGAATCAATGAATGAAACACTGAAATCTCTATTTAACATTGTGGGAAAGAAAAAGATGGCTTCTAATGGTATAAATGCCCTGCATCAAATGAGATTTTAAACATTTTAAATAATAATTACATTTGGTGATATAGTAGGCTCAAATCTGTGGTGGTGTCAGAGTGAATGTTATGTTTGTTATATCTAGGTGACTGGCAATATGTAGATACAGATTCTGATTATAAATTGAGGGAACAGGGATCATATATATATATATATATATATATATATATTTATAAATTATTTAATTTGCTTAGCCACTGATGAAATAACTGCATCTAAGAGTCTCAAGACCATTGTGAGGAGGGCATCATTGTTACATAATTGATCATAAAGTATTTCTTGAATAATTTATTTACAGGTTTTTCCTGATAAGAACATACTGAACATAAATCTGGAACTATAAATATCCGGGTGTGTAATATCAGTTACATTACTTTGTCTTAAGGGCTCATACCAAATTAACTCTTGAACTCCACCATGATAAGAAGTTCAACCTAAGGCATGTTTTATCAGCTTCACCCTGGGTTCCACAAGCATCTGGAGGCATGTAACTCTGCAGCACCCAGTGAATTGTGGACAAGATCTCTGGACACCCGTGAAATGTTTTTTCTCTAACTCTTGTGGTCCTTTGAAAGGCATGTGCTCAGCATAGGAACAAGGAGCCTGTACTGAACTCTGACCAACTCAAGTCCTTCACCTCTTACATGCTGCATGGAATATAAAGCTTTGATTTTCACTTGAGGAAACTTGTCCCTTTCACTTTTTGCATCAGTTATTTATTTCCTTCCTCCTTTCAGGGAACCTACTTCTGATTCAGGCCAATTTGGTTCTTCAGTCTTAAAGCTTCTGAGACCCTTCCAAGTCCTTGGACAGCTCAAGTCATTTCAAAAGCAAATGTTTCTAACTTTATACTATGGGCAAAGACACAAAGCCTGAAAACTTCATTCTTTCTAACACTTTATAATGGGAAGAATAATTCATTAATCCTCAAATTAATATCACCATCAATTTTCCTCTCACAGGGATAAAAATGTGCCGATCTTATAGTAGGACAAATAGTATATCTGTTGCCAAATAAATTGCATGCAATCCTGGGGCACTAAGATTCTATGATGACAAGGCATTTATGATAGTGTGAAAAGATGACAGTGATAGGAAAGAACAATGGTGTAACTGTTATCATTGTTGCCAAATAATAAAGCTGTGATTATTGCATACTCCTACTTTGCAAATCTGTTCTAATATGATTAATGTTGACAATTATTTAATGATAAAGTTTTATATTAGTGTGAATATAAATGCAAGTCATAAGAGGAAAGTTTTTTGAACTCAAAGAATATTTGCTAATAAGAGTGTTGTAATGCTCTCTGATGACAAGGATACTTTAGGGGTGCAAAATATACTGGTTCTATTTAATTTTATAGAACCTGCTCGATAGCTATGATAGAGCAGGAAAATAAAATACATTTGTAACAAGTGACTTAAGGAAACATATTTTTTAAAAACAATTTTATTAGATTTTTTATTTTTTAATAACAGTGATACAATGTTATATTAGTTTCAGATGAACAACATCTTGATTAGATATTTACATAAGTTACAAAGTGATCACCCCAATAAGTCTAGTACCCATCTGACACCATACATAGTTATTACAATATTATCTTAGTCCATTTCCCTTTTTTCATTTTTTTCCTCCAAACTAAAGAGGGTGGCATTCTCTAATTCTGTCAGAGCAGCTCTGCTTTATTCTATTTTAAATATTGATATTCTACTTAAGGTTTGGTGCTGAATTAAAAAAATTAACGTTTTCACTGGCTAAGTAAAACCATGAATAAAATGAAGTGGAGAAGATAAAAAGTGTTTTCTGAAGTGCTCATTTGCTATGGGTTTAATATAATGATGTTTATTTGAGCATTTATTCCTTGATTTACAAATAGTTATTGAACATGTACTACAAACTTGGCATTGTTTGTGTGCCCTTACTAATAGTAAAAATGGAAAAAGTCTGAATGTTTATCAACATGAGATGGTTAAATAAATTGGTATTCATAAAGTCTCTGGAAAACTAGATAGCTTTTAAAAAGCATAAGTTGGATTTCTTGGTATTAGCTCAAACACATGTTAAGTTTTGTTCTGGTTAGTAGCTTAGTTGCAAATAAATTTAATCTCTTTGAAGCTCATTTTTAAAACTTAGGGTGAGTTTGAATCAGCTTTTACTTTAAAATTAGTTTGGTGTCCTCATAGTAATGGCATGTCTTGGGTTTGTTCTAAAAGTTATAGTTGTTTATTGAGGTTCCTTTATGTTGATATGTTGGAACTCAAATATCCTATAGCTCAATAATTTATGGTACTATTTTCTTTTTCACTGTCTTGAATTCTCGCTGAATTCAAGGGTCAAGAACCCTAGGAAATGATAAATATATTTGGAACTGTTTTGCTGCATATTCCCCTATACTTTGGGAATTTTTATGTAAATTTCTGTCACTTGAGACTCCCTAATATTGGGTTACTCTATCTCTACCTCAGGACAACCTCCATACTCTTCTTGCCCAGGGTCAACTCTGCACTTGCACAACCTCATAAGTGAGTGTCTCCTTAAATTTGCAACCTGTGCAATTCATTTACCTTACCCTAGCCCTAGCCTTGTTCCTACCTACCACTCCCGGTGCCAGGATTCACTAAATGTTTACACACAGGAAACAAGCGAGTGTAAATATTACTTTATTCATTTCCCTTCTTTTAGGGTCACTGTTCTGAGCTCTCTGCATTTTAATGTCTAAAAACATATTGATTTTATACATTTAATACAGATTTTTAGTTGCTTAAGGCAGGAGTGGAAATCTAGTGCTGTTCTTCCCTCTTGGTCAGAGTAAAACCCCCCTAAAATTTCCTGAAAATCTAAATAAATGACTTAAAAACTTGTCAAATAATATTTAAAAATCTATAAAAATGAAGTACAAACCGCAGGTTCAGACATTTGGTGTATGTGCTTGGCTGAGGAACCAATGGGGCGAAGCTACCATCTGTGGGATTATGACTGAACGCCTCTAAGTCAGAATCCCGCCCAGGCGGAACCTCCGTTGGCCTCGTTGGCCTCGGATAGCTGGTTCCCCACCGTCCCACCGGCGGCCTGCCCCGCCCCGCATCGGACCGGGTCCGGTGTGGAGAGCCCCTCATCCTGGGAAACGGGGTGCGGCTAAAAAGGGGGCCACCCCCTCGTCCGTCACATAACGCACGTTCATGGGGAAACTGGTGCTAAACCATTCGTAGACAACCTGCTTCTGGGTCCGGGTTTCATATGTAGCAGAGCAGCTCCCTTACTGCTATCTATTGAAAATCAGCCCTCGACACGAGGGTTTGTAACAAAAAAATAAAAATAAAAATAAAATAAAATAAAATAAAATAAAATGAAGTACAAAAAAATCAATAAAAATTTCAACAATTATTAAACAAGATTAGTTACATAAATTCATCCTTATTTGGTAATATATGAATTTCTATCTTAAATCTTAATATATTCAAAAATACATTTATATGGTATATTTTATATAATTATAAAATATATTTATGCATATTTTATATATTTAATATAGTTAAGTATATATTAAATTTTAAGTATATATTTAAATTTTAGCCCAGTGAAACTGAACTTAGACTTCTGTCCTTCAGAACTATAAAAGAATATATATGTGTTGCTTTGAACATATACACATATATATTTGTATATATAAAATAACAAAGACAGAATTCTGTATTTTCAAATGTTATTTAATGGAGATGTTACAATAATTAATATTTGAATTTTCTTTTATAATTTCAATTAATAGTCACAGGTTATTTCTTGTTATCCTAATATGGAGCCTAGGAGATATATAAGGTATTGTAAGGTCGGTTAGCAATGGGGGAAGCTTGCATGAGGAACCAGGTCTGGGAACTTTGGCTGGAACCACCCACATCCATGCCCGCCAAAAGAAATGGCCTGGAGCCCTTGGAGAAAGAATGACCATCTGTCAGCCAATGAAATTTTGCCACGTCATATCAACCTGCCACCACCATACCTACGCTATAAATTACCCCCCTGGGCAGTGGAGGCTACGCGATTTCTCTGGCTCATCTCGCGGACCAGAGAACTTCATGTGCTCTGAATAAAGCTTTTGCTATTCCACACTTGGTATTTCCTCAGTGGGGAAATACCTTACATTTGGTGTCAAAACCCAGGAGGAGCTTGAAACCCACTGGGGCCACTCCTCTCCCCTTCCCTTCCGAGGAAGAACCAGGACCTCTGACCTCCCACTCACTTTGGCACATGGTGTGTTAAGTCCCCTGCTTCTGGCCTCCTTCCAGTTCTTTCTGCAGAGACTCTCTGTCCGTAATTGCAGCTGTGTCAGTGACCTCTTTTTCCGTTCTGAGTGCTTGTGTGCCTATGGAGATGTCCCAAACACTCCTACTCTACCCAACCGTTCAGTGGCCAGAGATTGAATTGTGGGACGCCAATTCTCATCTCTGATCAGACCAAGGTTGAGGGCGGCCAAGGGGGCACAGGAATCTAAACTTGACTCAAAAAACACCCCTGGGGTGCCTTATCCAGGATCTCTCTCTCCCTAAAGAAGAAACTGATCTTCTCCACCGTGGCCAGGCCACAATACCCACTGCATAATTGAACCAGGTGGCCTCCTGAAGGGACTTTTGATTTTAACATCCTCACCAATTTACAGAACTATTACTAGAGAACTGGAAAATGGTCGGAGATCCCTTACATTCAGGGCTTCTAGTATATGCGCTCCTGTCCTAATCTCTGTGCTGCCTGTTCTTCGGTACAGGTCCTTTTAGCCAGAGAAACCTCAGCTAAACCTTCCGCTCCTGATCTTTCCTCCTTTGCTAACCCCCTTGAGGAACTCTCTCCCCCTCCTACCCTACCCCAGGGGGCGCCCTTCTCTCGGGACCCCTCTCTGGTCCCTCTGCGGACCTCTTCCCTCCAGGAAGACCCCTCCTCTGCTGGTCAGGAGCCCCTTCCTTCTCTGTTGTGTTCTTAAGCCCCCCCCCATCAGGCCGCCCTCTGTCAGCCATTGACCCCCACCCCGGTTTGCAGGGCTCCTGACCCCAGGCCCAGCCCCAGAGTTCTTGCAGGAAGATCTGGCCCTTTCCTGCTTCTGGCTCCGGTATTTCCACCTGGATCTGGGTGCCGGGCTTCCAAGGAGCCCCCCTCCTCTTATTCTCAGCCCCAAACCCTTACCTGAGACCTGATGAACATGGCATTTAAAGTATTTAATGGTTGTGGCTAGTAGAAAAAGGCCAAGGGTGTTCACCAGGCCTGCATGCAGCAGAAGGTAACGCTCCAAACCCAGGCTCTTGTGGCAACCTTGAGGCCAGCAGATCAACAGGGGCAAGGCACAGGACGTACCCGACCTGAGTCTGGGCCGCAAAGAGGAACCCCACCAGGAGCTTGCTTTAAATGTGGCAAAGAGGGTATCTGAGCCAGACAGTGCCCCTGCCCAAAGCCGCCCACTAAGTTCTGCCCTGACTGCAAGCAGCCTGGTCACTGGTGGAGCGATTGCCCCCTTTGGGCAATAGGCTTTTCCTCAACACCTCTATGTGGAGGACAAGCCACTCAAATGATAGGCCAAGCCAGACAGGTGGGCTCATCGCTCAAACTCCTTAGCCTCATGGACGACTGATGAGGCCCAGGCTCAAAGACCCCCATCACCCTCTCCAAGCCTAGGGTAATGCAGTACCATTTGATTGCTCTGCTACCTCCCACCATGAAAGCTGGAACACCCACTAATGGGTGGGAGGGACCAGGTTGACCAGCACTGCAAAAATGGGTGGTTTTTATAAAAAGATTCTCCATCACGGGTCTAAGCTCAAGTTCTCACAGTAATCCTGAGAAATACTATCCCTATTTTACAGATGGGCAGGTGAGGCACAGGGACGTTAAGTAACATGTCCAAGATCATAGAACCAAAAGGTGCCACAATTGGCCCACCATGAAAGCTGGAACGCATTATAAACTGATTCACTGACAGTTCTCTTTGGTTTGTTTTATAAAATTATGTCTATTAACCTTACTCTATCGACTTGAATGAACACAATCCATGTCATTTAACTAAGTTGACATTTTCTGAAAATTATACAGTTGGGTAACAAAGAGCAAGTGATAGTTTTGCCTCAGAGTACACTGTGTTTTCCTAATTATAATGCAGGTCCATGCTAGAACAAGTGCCATTTCAACAGTAAAATTAAATCAGGAGAATGTCAGGCATACAGTATGCCAAAATACTAGAAAGAAAAGAAAATCGTTTTTGAAAAATTATTCTGTCCATGTTTCTTTTAACTGTTCTGTCTTTTCTCAACAACCTGTTTTAGACTCTTACTCATCCATTTCCCTCTAGAACTTTCTGAGAAGAAAATGCGGTCTATTTAATTCCTGTTTGACTTTGTATGGCCAGTAACCTCGGGCACCATCACAGCTGCCTGGCCAATGCAGGTTCAGGTTTGATTCGAACAGACAGAAAGGATTCAACAGAGCTGAAAACTGGTGATCCATTTTTCTTTAATCCTAGCTCACATCAGGCAGGTGAGAATATACACACAGTGGGAAACACTTCCCTTTCCATTCAGGGCTCCCAAAGCCACTGACTTATTCAAGTTTTCCTAGAATCAAAGGCTAACACCTCACCAGTCTTATTTACTTGTGTTCCCAATCTCCTTCTTCTCTACAAACTGGCTTCTCCTTCTCCATTCCGTCATTTTGGCTGCCTCCTCCAAATGGCTTCCCTGACCTGCCTCCATGAGCTCTTCCTAGAACATAATCACTCTTCCCCCTGAACAACATGATCTCTCCAAACGGCCTCCTAGCTCCTCCTTTTAAAACCTTTTGGCCTGAAATCCTTCCCCCAACACACATTAGTATAACTACACCCCTTCCAAGCAACAAGGGCAATTAATATTATCACTTAGGTGATGGCCATGCACATGGGCAGCGCCATCTTTAACAATAAGGGTGAGAAAAAATAACTTTATTTGCCCAACAGACTTGTTATTCACTTAAGGCTACATTACTGAACCAAACCAGAACATTTATATTCTCCTTGCCTCTATGTTCAGAATGTTCTAGAACAATGTTTTTCAACTACCAGTCTGCCAGAAATTTTGTGACACTTCATGAAAGAGTGAACCACCCCGATATTGTATGAAGATTATAGACCCAATGATCTTAGTTGAATTTGCCTATGCTCAGGGTTATTTCTACCTTAGTCGTCTCCTATTTTCATTGGTCCCCAGTATAAAAAGGTTGAAAACCACTGTTCTAGAATTAACTCTTCTCTGTATATTCCCTATTATTTTCTTCCAGTTCAAACTAACTATTGATATTTAGCAGTGACATTTAGTAACAAATTTTGTGTAAGACTTAAAACTTTTACTTAACACTTGGTCTGTGTATTCCATTAGATGCAAAGTTAAAGTTATATACTAGTATGCTCTCAAAAGTAAGCTAAGAAGTAACTAATAAAATTGGGTAATAGTAAATTTCTCAAAGGATGATTAGATTTTCAACAAAAGAATCCTAAATCTGTTTCTTTCTCCATTTCTAGAAGTCGATTATTCTTTATCACTGCAACACATACATAGAGATAAAAGGCAAAGGAGGGGCAAAAAGGGGGTATATAATGAGATAATAAAGCTTCTCTAAGCAAGTAGATATAAAACTGAATGGGGTACAGCTCCACTAGAGAAGAGTTTGGATTGGTGCTAATCAATGCAAGAGATCTTGAAACTGGAAATAGTAGCATTTGTATTGCCTTTCACCACTTTAGCCAAATAAGTAGAGACAGGGATTGAATCTTTATGGGAGCTTGTTGGTCAAAGAAATTTGTAAAATATGATTATTATGTTTCCTTGTTTATAATTTGCATTGGGGGCTGAGCAATGCCAGGTATATGCAGTCTGTGAAATTGCAAATTACCTACCTGTTTGGGAAGGGCCATTGTTTTGTTAATGTTTGCTAGAGAAGAGGTTTTTGCATCAGAAAGTTTTGAAAAGAGAGAGAAGAAGGAGAGGCCAAAAGAAGCCATATTGGCAGGGAGAGAGGTGGTCAGATGGAGAACCAGAGCAAAGGGGCTTTGTGAGCTCCACTAAAACTAGTGGTGCCTTTGATTCTAGGAGGAAGCAGAAAAGATTCTCCTGGTTGTGGAACTGGAGAATATGTCAGTGGCTTTGGGAGCCCTATGTATTTGCTCCTTGGCCAGTGCAAGACTTTAATAAAGAAATGGCCCACCATTTTTTGGTTCTAATGTGTCTTTACCGTCTGCCCGAATTCAGTGAGAATCTTATGTGCATGGCCATAATGGCTGTGGCCACTGGCCCTACAGAGCTTCATTCAGATGGCTAGCAATCTGAGGAGAAGAGGATTATGTTTCCAAGGCTATCTCAACCCCCAATCCTGAGCCAACCTTTTTATTTGGGTAAGAAAAGGGTAGGTAAGGGTTTTGGAATTTCAAGGGATAGTTCATAGTCAAAGCTAATTGGATCATAGTCAGCAGGCATTCCATCCTTGAAGCACAAAGGCTTTGCTCAAAAATCTCCCGGGACACAAAAGTAGATTACTTGCAGATCTCCTTAAGTCATGTAGGCCTGTTCAGGTATCCCAGTTTCTGGAACAAAGCTTTTGCTTGCATTAACCATTAAACCTATTGATTGTAACTAAAGTCACTATTACTTAAGCCAGTGGTTCTCAAATATTTTGAAGTCGGGGCACTTTTTTTTTTTTTTTGGTATTTTTCTGAAGCTGGAAACAGGGAGAGACAGTCAGACAGACTCCCGCATGTGCCCCACCGGGATCCACCCAGTATGTCCACCAGGAGGTGATGCTCTGCCCCTCCAGGGCGTTGCTCTGTTGCGACCAGAGCCACTCTAGCACCTGGGGCAGAGGCCAAGGAGCCATCCCCAGCACCCGGGCCATCTTTGCTCCAATGGAGCCTTGGCTGTGGGAGGGGAACAGAGAGACAGAGAGGAAGGAGAGGGGGAGGGGTGGAGAAGCAGATGGGCGCTTCTCCTGTGTGCCCTGGCCGGGAATCGAACCTGGGACTTCTGCACGCCAGGCCGACGCTCTACCACTGAGCCAACTGGCCAGGGCCAAAGTCGGGGCACATTTAAAATTGTATATAGTGTAGGTGCACTATATACAAACTTCTGAGAAATATGTTATAATTAAGTCAGAAGTCAAATATTAAAGAAAAAAATATAAAGTCTAAGTGTGCTTTTATGGTAATTAAACAAAATAAATATGACAAAATTAAATTTATACTGACATTAAAATCATTTTTATGTTACCTTTTTTGAGTTATGCTTTTTAGAATTCATAAAAAAGAGGGGCTAAAACGTAAAAAAAATGACAAAAAAGTTATCTTTTTAGATATATAGATACATTCTTAGTAAGATTTAGTAAATTTATGGCAGGTCCTGGCATAAATGTATTAAGTTTTTTTATTCTTCTGTTTATGAGAAACATGAGCATGATGTGTCCTAGCGATTTCTTCAATGTTTGGGCATATATTTGAAAGGTAAATGCTCATTTCCTTGTCAATACATTGAAGAATTCCTCTTTTATTACTCTAATTTGTTGAGAGCAGAAAACCCCCACCATACATATCATCTTAACTTTTTACACCAAACAAAGGATAGAAGAAAGTTGCCATCCAGTCTTTCTGGGGAACATGGGGGATAGTGTAAACAATCCAGCACCACAACTTAACAGCCTTTTGCAACATAATCAGGCAAATGAGGTGGGAGTTGGGCAAACTGTTAGCTTACAGCCAATTCCCCACACCTCTGTCCTCCCAAATCTAAACTGCAAAATCTCTGTTGGTTTTTTGGTTCCAAACAGGCACATATTTCTCTAGAATACCATAGGGCACACCTGGAAATCTTCTAGGGCACACCAGTGCGCCCTGGCGCACACTTTGAGAACCACTGACTTACGCTAAAATTTTAACTCTTGAGTTCCCACTATCAATCTGAATGAAACATAGTGACTATATCTCATAACAGCTCATGGATAACTAGAACTTAAAAAAATTACTTTTTGATCTTCAATCTAACTGCTGTATAATAAGTCAATACAGAAAAAAAGCAAGATGAAACACTCCAAAAGAAATGTTAAAAATCACTCTCTGTAGCTTTCATTAAACTAGATAATTTTTCTTAAGTTCCTAACTCAGGTATAAGTATAAAGAAAAGTGGTCAATAAATATTAGTTATTTTTTTATAACTGGTTAAATGGCTTTCATCCTTGTTTTTCCCTATGTAATATTTGATGATCTATAATATATTTTTATTTAGGAATTAATCTTAAAACTATAAATATTTAAGAGGCATGAATGGAATCATATTACATAATGCCCATAATTCTTAAATTTCTATAATAAACCTTTTTATCTGACTTAAAATAAAGATCTCATCAATCACCCAATAACCTAGTAACAAGCACCAAGACTACAGTATATAGGCTGGTGTGTGGGTACTGACCCCACAAAGGAGTATCTGCATCAGTAGAGTCTGGTGCCTGCCAAGACCTCCCTTTGGGTGTGCTGCCTGTGAAGTTAATTAGGTCTTACTGAAGCCAGCCACCCTGTATGTTGGTTTTGGAACCTCTTAGAAATGACTCTACTTGTGATTGGCCCATGGAAAACCTGTTAGGAGCTTCAAAGAAAACCACAGTTGATAGATGCCTGTGATGAGCAGGTGCATGTGGGAGAAGCCCAGCTGCATATTGAGGCCAGTTGCCTCCAGCAACGAACCTGAAGCAGGTCAGCAAAAGGCTCAAGGCAGCTGCTTATTAGGCTCAGCCATTGAAAGAGGCTCAGGCCATTCACAAGAGGAAGGGTCTCAACCGTCACCAGGTGAAGGTGAATGGTATTCACAGGTTCAAACTTGGTGCCACTGCTGGGTCTGAAGCTACCTAGCAGAAGTCTCAGAGTACATTAAGGCCAGTCTTTACCCTTCTGAGGCCTGCAGACCTTTGCAGTGGGACAAGGTCTCAGAGAATCCATAAGGAGCCAATAAAGTGGATCTACCATCCAGCTAGAGTGGATTAAGATTTGGTCATGTGGAGGGAGGTCTCTGAACAGGTACAGTGGCACCATCAGGCACAGGGAAAAATGGCTCTCTCACTAATGCCACACAACTCAGCCTCTGTGTGTGTCTCTAGCACCCTCTGAGCATGCCGGAAACTTACTGTAAGTTTTTAAAGTAAGACTACAACTCAGGCCCAGGCTGGCTGCCACTGGCAGAGTGTTCAGTCATGTTTGAATTGGGTAGGGTAAGGTCCCAGGGCATCATGTGGGTAGAGCTAGTGTAGCACCTTGAGTGAGGGCCCCTCTCAGGAACAGTGGTGGCATTTAGGTGCATGGGTAAAATGGTCCTTGCTTTAAAGCCACACAACTTAGTCCCTTCCTGTGTGTCCCTGGCATTCCACCTACCCCCAACTTGTCTGAGATTCTTGGAGAGTTTTTCAAGAAAGACTACAACATGGACCCCGGCTGGCCACTATTAGCAGAGCCCACAGATGTTTACAGCTAGGTGTGTTGTGGCTTCAGGGATTAATGAAGGTGAAGCTAGTGCATTTGTCCAGACTAATTCCATGTGTGTGGAGTGGTCAACCGAGGAAAGATGGCATTTATGGGTGGCGCAGGACAGGGACTTAACACAAGGACATTGGTCACTGTTCATCCAGGCTCTTTCCAAAGCTACACAACCCAGTCTATCCCTGTATGACTTCAGCACCTTCTAAGCTGCCATCCCTCCACCAGAGCCCAGGTTGAATATTTGTAAGTAAGATTTGTGTACTGTCCCTTTAGGCAGATACCTGGGTCTAGCAGCCTTCCATCTCACCCAGGAGGACAGAATCCCTGTTGGTTTTCATAGCCAGGTATTATATAGGCTCTTGTTCCTGACACTGGTGCTCTGGGCGAGGGATCCCAGCATACATTGAGACCCCTCATATCTCAGGGCGTACCTTTGCAGCTGAGATATTCTTCCAGATTCTCAACTGCTACATCTGGGTATGGAGCCATCTTGTTTTGCATCTCTGCCCCTCATGTTAGTCTTGATGTGTCTTCTTCTGTATATTCTTAGTTATAAGATTTCTGTCCACCTAGTCTTCAGATGGTAAGCCAGGTGATTGTTCTATAATTTAGTTGTAATTTTGATGTGGTCATGGGAGGTGAGTGTAACTTCCATCATCTTGGTTCTCTCTGGTTCATCCTCCTCTTTATTAAGAAAAACAAAAAGAATTCCAAATAATTTTAAATATATTTAATTTAAAACAAAAGATAGAGTGATAAGAACATTTTTCTTTGTGAATATCTTTCCAAGGTTCACTCAAAAGAGCTTCATTTGACTGCCATATGTGGGATCAAAAAGCCTATAGAAAGATTTGAAGAATTGGAAATAAATGAGGATACAGTTACCCATCATAAGCCTATTTCCTTTATCTACAAGCACTAATTTATCCAGGTTGTTTTTCGAATTCTAAACAAATTATTCTAATGAAGCACTAATCTTTACTTGGCTAGTAACAATGATTTACTCTCTCTTAATTAATGCAAGCCCATCTATACTTTTCTTTTTTATTCTTAATCTCATTCCTTAAAATTGATTGTTTGGAAGCTCCACAAAATAGACCCTAACAAGTGAGTCTTGTGCAAATAAATGATCACAGTGACTTATCTAGAACGTCTTAGAAGATAGATTCTAAGAGGATTGATATTCCCAGTTTGTTCACTAAACCACACTGCTTTTTCTTGGAACTTTTTTCTTTTATAAACATTTCTGTTATTATATATACATGCTCTTGCAAAATTCACCTAGCTAAATGGGGATAGAGCATCTGATTTTACACTTTCTAGCCAGGACCTCAGGACTAGAGATTTGATACTATACACGTGATTATTTTCAACTCTGTGAATACTAAAATCATCCTTGGAAATCTTAAAATGTCTCAATGTTAAAATTTCAGTGAACTGAAACCAAACATCTTGCAGGAGAACATGTTCATCAGTATTTCTAGAAAGCTCCCTAGATGATTCCGTTGTACAGTGAATGTAAGAACCACTGCCATAGATGGTATCTGTGTTTGGTGAAGTACAATCAATTATTGCTACCAGCAGAGGGCCTGCTATGTCTTACACAAAAGCTTAAAGAATGGGAATGATTTAAAGGCTCAGGTCTCCATAAAACCCTTGTTTTGACATCACGGCTTAGAAGACAGCAGCAAGACCTATACAACACGTTAGTCATAAAGCGTAGAAAAGCTGCTTAACAGAGCATAATCTCAAACAGCTGACTATTTTAATAATTTCACAGGGACAATAGATTTTCACTTCAAAAGCTATCTTATTTGACAATTCAGTCAAGGTTTAGTGAAGGCTTTTAGAATAAAATTGATGGCTAATTGGGTGCTTTCTGAAAGCCAAAAGCTAAGCAAAGCTGACAAGTTCTAATTTTTTCTTTAGAAATCTGTGCATCTATTTGTCCTTTCCTAAAGTTGGGCTTGTCTCCCAACAAAATGTAAAATAAAAAAGAGCCCAGAGGAATAATATATGTGCCCATGCATCACTTTTGATGCTTGCCTTATTTGTACCCGCAGGATTTTAATTTATGGAGATGATGAGTGAGGACACAGAGAGACAAATGCATTGAAAGCACTATCGATCACTTACATCTCCTGAGAGAAGGGAACATGCCGCACCATGCAGGACCACAGGGGCAGTACCGAGTCTGGTCAGGAACAGAGGTAGCAGTGAGAGGAAAGCTTAGGCCACTGGCTTGACTGGGGTTTCTGTGGGAAAGTGAGGCAGGGCAGACTAAATGGTTCAGATGAGCCTTTTGAATAATTCCAGTGTGCTTCAGGCTGCAAGGATGGTCTCTGGTTGCCTGTACCTGGCCCTGGGATGATTTAGGGCAGTGGATATACTGGTTTGGTGTGTGAGTGTTAGATAAAATAAATATTTGGGAGTTTGTTTGTATATGGAAGGTGAGCTCTTGGCCTCACTTTTTGTTATCTCTAAGAATTGGTTGGTCCTGGGAGGACAGTCTCTCCCTAGTATCAAGATTGACAAGGTGTCAAAACATCATAAGATACAGAAAATTAATACTATAATACTTCCATCTGAAAAACTATGTGAGTTTGAAGTTGCTGGAGTCTTATATGTCTGTGTTGGGAACAAATTCTCCTTCAAGTTCTTAGTGCAGTTGGTCAATGACAGGGTCAGCACATGGCCACTAGTGAGCAGGAATACAGCAGGACAATTCTTTTTTAATCTTCAGGTGAGTGAGAAGATGAAATGATGATGAAGTCGCAGAATTTGATTGTTATGTGCTCTGTATAGCAGGCGAGTGTCCTTATTTATCAGTCTTGTTTATGCAGTTTCTCCTATATTTCTAAAACTTCACTGATACATTTTTCTGAAATTAACAAATATTGCAAAGAATAGAACATTTTTTCCTTCTTAAAGCAGAAAAGCCTAAAACAGTTAAAGTCTTCAAAGTTCTATGCAATATACGTAGCTTTAATATATTTAGTTGTCCTATTTGATCTTTTTTTATTTTTATTTTTAATTTATCTTGTTGACATGGTTTCAAGTGTCCCACTCAATATACAATCCTATGTCCCCTGCCTCATGAATTCATGACCCATTTAAAGCCTCTTTCCATTCCAATTACAGTTCTTGGCTACTGTAATAAACACAACAATAAACATGGGGGTGCATATCTTCTTTTAAATTAGTGTTCTGGGGTTCTTAGAATATATTCCTAGAAGTGGGATAGCTGGGTCATTCCATTTTTAATTTTTTGAGAAAATGCCATACTGTTTTCCACAGTGGTTACGACTCCACCAGCAGTGCAGAAGGGTTCCCTTTTCTCCACGCCCTTAACAGCAATTGCTGTGTTGTTGGTTTGTTAATGAAAGCTATTCTGACAAGTATGAGGTGATATCTCATTGTGGTTTTAATTTTCATTTCTGTAATGATTAGCGGTGTTGAGCATTATTTCATATACCTATTGGTTATCTGCATGTCCTCTTTGGAGAAGTGTCTATTCAGGCCCCTTGTACATTTTTTTAAACTGATTTGTTTACTTTCCTGATGTTGAGTTTTAGAAGTTCTTTATAAGTTTTGGTTATTAACCCCTTATCAGATGTACCAGCAAATATGTTCTCCCATGCAGTGGATTGTCTTTTTATTTTGTAAATGGTGTCTTTTGCTGTGCAAAAGCTTTTTAGTTTAATATAGTCCCATATATTTGTTTTGCCCTTTATTTCACTCACCTAAGAAAATATATTGGCAAAAATGTTGCTTTGATAGATATCTGAGAGTCTACTTCCTATGTTTTCTTCTGGTATTTTTATGGTTTTGTGGGTTACATTTAAGTCTTATCCATTTTGAGTTTATTTTTGTGAATGGTGTAAGTTGGTTGTCTAGTTTCATTTTTTTTGCATATAACTGTCCAATTTTCTCAAACAATTTATTAAAGATACTGTCTTTACTCCATTATATACTCTTGGCTCCTTTTTCAAATATTAATTGGCCATAAAGGCATAGGTTTATTTCTGGGTCCTTTGTTCTGTTACACAGATTTATATGCCTGTTCTTATGCCAGTGCCAGGCTGTTTGGCCTTGTAGTATAGATTGTTATCAGGAAGTGTGACACCTCCCACTTTGTTCTTCATTTTTAAGATTGCTGAGGCTATTCAGGTTCTTTTTTGGTTCCATATAAACTTTTGAAATATTAGGTCTAGATCTGAGAAGTATGCCATTGGCACTTTATTGGGAATCTCATTGAATCTATAGATTGCTTTAGGTAGTATCTTTTGAATTAAAAACATGTTATTTTCCAGATTCTAGTTTTGGCTATACCCAGAATATCTGTAGACTCAGAATTTTGAGGTAAAATTTTCACTGGGTATTTTACAGTATATTTTCATTTATATTTAATTATCTTGGCCTGCTACTTGAAAAAGTGCATGTTTTTGAGGAAATTCAGTTATAATGAAATACTAAAAATTGGGGGGAACTTATGGAAAAAGTGAGAAATATAGTTTTCTTTTTTCTATATTTCAAGGATCAGCAGAACAAAGCAGCTATAACATTACTTTGAGTGAAAACATATGCTGACACAAGAGAAGACTCCTTTGAGAAGGAGACTTGCATCCCAGGTGAGTGCAGCTTTTATATAAGCTGAAGAGCATTGTGGGATAATGCTGTTCTCTTCTGTTGTTTTATTTATGAGACTCAGATACTCATGAATGAGTGAGAAGTCCACTAATCGGAGGTGGTGTAGATAAGATATGTTAACAGTTAAGGCAGAGCCAGTAAACGTGTGTGTTCATCACCCCGCCTCCAGCCACTGGCTCCAGTATTTGTATGTCACCTCCATGCAGAACACATACATGCTTCTATCCTGAGTTTTTGAAAATTATCTTGTTGGGCTAAAACTTTTCTTATATATAAGCCTAACTTTAATAAAGCATATTGGAAAACCATTGAATCATTTTTCCATTTACATTTAAGTAGTACTTATCCCTACAAAAGTCAAAGAGAAAACCTGCTTGCTCGCTTTGTGCCAAATGTTTACAATTTTAAAAAATGATACTTTCCCTTATCTTTCTTCCACCTAATGATTGAAAGAATCATTTTATTTATTTGTTTTAGGACAGCTAGTTTAGGTTTTAATTAACAAATAATTTGCCTAATCAATTTCATGAATCATTTCGTTTATATTCTATCTATAGTCTATATCCCATATATGCATCACCTATATTTCCCCAAACAGACTTTTCCAGGGTCCGTAAGTAATTAGTGTTGTTATATTAATTTAATTTATTTAGGCACAAGGTTGAAATGTGAGTGGGGACAGATGAAATCAAGAGTTTTTTAATTTTTCTTTTTGCAGAATTTAGTTTTATGCTGCAGGAGTTTCCATACCACATAGGGCTGTTCCTTGGTTTGGCTTTGTTGTGGGCTGTAGGAGTTTTCAGGAGTCATGTTGAAGGCTGTGACATGCTGCATTGCTGTGGTGGGAAGCTATGTGTAGGTGGCTAATGTGCTCTGCTATTTAGTAACAGGAACAAAGGGAACTTGAATACAGTGTGCTACAGGCATTTTTTCATGGATGACTCACATTCTAAATGATTGCTCTTTAATGCCGCAATTGAATAAGACCTAAATGTAGGAACATAAAAGCAACACAAATCAAGGTTACAGTTACATCACACATGCTTATTTTGGGCCTCTTCAGTAGAAGATTATATTCAGCTCTGTAGGGTACAGCTGGGGAGGTATGCTACAAACTGTTCAGTAAGCATTTATCAAGGGTTACTCCATGGCAGAAATTTTGCTGAGCGTGGGTGATTTAGCCATGAGAAAGCTTGATCCTTGCTTTCAGTAAATATGTAGTCTGTTCTCAGATATCAAATATATAAAAAACAAATGCCATGAGGTATAGTATATACTACTAGCCAGAAATAAAATGCAGAGTAGTCATACATCAAAAAAAAAAAAAAAGGCTGATGCAGTTTTTCAGCTGAAAAATCTTATTAGGAATTAAAAAAAGATACATATCAATAACTTAAAATTTATAAGTAAGATTGAAGATTATCAAACAAATAAGCCAAAGATTATTGTTTCAGGCTCTGTGCTGATCACTTACTGTTCATTATCTAATGATATTTACGTAAAACCAGAGGAGGTAGGCAATGCAATGCAATTATCCCTTTCCCCTTTTTTATAAGAAAACTAAAACTTAATAAGGCGAAGTGTCTTGCTTCAGATCAGTTCTACTCAAAGTGGTCCAAAAAATGGTGCTGGTCTGTGAATTTATCTTTAATCTGTACTGGGGAAGTGTTGCAGACTTTACAACAATTTTACAGAGTAATTTTATGACTCTTGAATGATAGAAAATATTACTTTGAGTTTTGTATATCTTTATTTTTTAAACTGTGGTAAAATATTCATAGGTTTTTACCATTCAAACCATTTTAAGTGTACAATTCAGTGATATTAAGTGCACTGTCAATGTTATGCGCTATCACCACTACCTATTTATAGAATATTTTCTTCACCCGAAACTGAAAACTCTGTGCACATTAATTCCCTATTGCCCCCTTCATTCAGACTCTGGTAATTTCTGACCTACTTCCTTTTTCATGAATTAGCCTATTCTGAATATTTCATATAAAGGGAATCATACTGTATTTGTCTTTTGTATCTGGATTATTTTACTTAACATAATATTTTCAAGGATTATCCATATAGTGGTTATCAGAACTTCATTCTTTTATATAGTTGGATATTTCATTTTGTATATATACCACATTTTGTTGATACATTTATCGGTTGATAGAGATTTGTGTCATTTCCATCTTTTGACTATTGTAAATAATGCTGCTATGAATATTGGCCTAATCTAAGTGCTTGTTTGCAGTTCTTTTGGATATATATCTAAGAGTGTACTTCTGGGTTCTTTAATAATTCTATATTTAACTGTTTAAGGAACCACCAAACCTTTTCACAGCAGCAAGAGTTCAATTTTTTTTCACATCCTTGTCAACGTTCTTTTCCATTTTTAAAAATTATAACCATTCTAGTAGCTGTGAGATAATGTTCATTTTGGTTTTGATTTGCATTTACCTAATGGCTAATGATTTTAACTTACTTTTCATGGACTTATTTGTCATTTGTTTATGTTCTTTGGAGGAATGCCTATTTGAGAGTTTTTCTCATTTAAAAAAAATGGATTGTTTGTTCTTTTTTTATTGAGTTGTAGTTTTTATATATATTCTAAATATTAACTACTTATTAGATTCACAAATATTTTTACCCATTCTGTGAGTTGTTTTTTAACTCAATGATGTCCTTTAATCAACAACAAAAGTTTTTAATTTTGATGAAATTCAATTAATCTTTTGTTGTTGTTGCCTGTGTTTTTCATATCATATTTAAGAAACCATTGCCATATCCAATCTCATAAAGATTTGCTTCTATTTTTCTCTAAGAGTTTTCTAGTTTTGGCTCTTCCTCTATGTCCTTAATTCATATTGAGTTAACTTTTCTGTATAGTGTAAAGTAAGGGTCCAACTTTATTGTTAGACATGTGGAAATACAATAGTCTCAACACCATTTGTTAAAGATTGTTATTCTTTAAGGTTTTGGTATCATCAAAAAATCAGTTACCCATAGATGCAAGTTTACGTCTTGGCTCTCAATTCTATTCCATTGATCTTTGTAAGCCTATTCTACAATACCACACTGCTTTGATTAAGTAGCTTTGTACTAAGTTTTAAAATTGGAAAGTGTGTGGTTTCAACTATGTTCTTCTTTCTTTTTTTTAAATTTTATTTATACAACTAATTTTAACAGGGTGACATTGATCAACTAGAGTACATAGATTCAGAGACTACATCTCCTGATCTTTTTAACATTTGATTATGTTGTATACCCATCACCCAAAGTCAAATTGTCCTCTGTCACCTTTTATTTGGTTTTCTTTACGCCCCTCCTCTCCTCCTACCCTTTTCCTTTCTTCCCTTCCCCTCACCCTGGTAACCACTGCACTCATATCTATGTCCATGAGTCTTAATTTTGTATCCTATCTATGGATGGAATTGTACAGTTCTTAGTTTTTTTCTGATTTACTTATTTCACTCAATATAATGTTATCAAGGTCCATCCATGTTGTAAATGATCCTATGTCATTTTTATGGTTGAGTAATATTCTGTAGTATATATGTACCACATCCCCTTTATCTTATCTTCTACTGAAGGAATTTTAAGGTAAGGCCCAACTCTAAGAGCTAGAATACTTTGTGACTCCGCACAAGTAAGTCTTTTCACATAAAATACCTACTAACGCCAAGTTACTGAGAGTGGGGTTTGAACCCACATGGACATACATCCATTGGATCTTAAGTACAACACCTTAACCACTCGGCCATCCTGGTGCCTTTTTTTTTTTTACATTATTATTTTGACTCATCAATGTCTCTTGAAATACCAAATATATTTTAGGATCAGTTTGTCTATATCTGTAGAAAAATAGACAAAAAAGCTCTGTTGGAATTTTGATAAAAATTGCATTGAATTTGTAGATTATTTGGGTAATTATTGCCATCTTAATATTAATTCTTTCATTCCATGAATATGGATGTCATTCCATTGATTTATCGTTTTCAATGTACAAGTCTTGTGCCTCCTTGGATAAATTTATTTCTAAGTGTTTTATTATTTGTCATGTTATTGTAACTGCATTATTTTCTTAATTTCTTTTCAGAGTGTTATGAATAGAAATATGACTAAGTCAGTTGTGATTTGATTTAACATATTGCAAATTTGTTGATTTTATTAATTAGTTCTAACAGCTTTTGGGAGATGAATTTTTAGAGTTTTTTACATAAGATGGAGTTCTTTTCCAATTTAAATATTATCTTTCTTGAATAATTACTCTAGTTAGAATTTCCTGTACTATGTTAAATAGAATTGGTGAACACACGCATCTTGTCTTGTTTTTTATCTTAACGGAAAAGCTTTCTGTCTTTCATCATTGAGTATGACATTAGCTGTGGATTTTTCATAATTTTTATCATGTTGAAATGTATTCCCAATTTATTTATTGTTTTTATCATGACAATGTTGAATTTTGTCAAATGGTTTTTTTGCATCAATTGAATCATTATATGGAGTATTTTTCTTTATTAATAATGTAAATTAAATTGATTCATTTTTGTATATAGAAATATCGTTGCATTGCTGAGATAAATATCACTTGGTTATGGTGTATAATCTTTTTAATATTCTGTTGGATTCAGTATGTGGGTATTATGTTGAGGAATTTTGCATCTATATACATAAGGGGGGGTGGTCAATAATTTTCTTGTAGTATCTTTGGCAACAGTGTTGGAATAGTACTGGCCTCACCAAATGAATTAGAATGTGCTCCTACTTCTGTTTTTGAAAGTTTGAGAAGGTTGGTGTATTTGTGTTAATTCTTCTGTACAAGCATTTGGTAGAATTAACAAGTAGTGTTATCTGGTCTTGGACTTTTCAATGTTAGGAGGTTTTTGATCACTGATTAAATCTCTTTACTTGTTTTAGGTATACTCAGATTTTCTATTTCTTCTTGAACAGATTTTAGTAGTTTGTGGTTTTGTTTTCATTTAATTCAAGGTATTCTCTAACTTCCTTTTATTTTATTCTTTGACCTAATGTTAAGAGTATGTTTTCTAATATTCACATATGTAGGATTATTTTAGTTTTTCTTCTGTTATTTATTATAGTTTCATTTCATTGTGGTTAGAAAAGAAACTTTGTATGATTTAAATTAATTTAAATTTATTAAGATTTGTTTTGTGGCCTAACATGTAATCTGTCCTGGAAAATGTTCTATGTACATTTGGGGAAAATGTGAGTATTCCATGTATGTCTGTATATGTCTGTTCAGTTCATTTGGTTTATAGTGTTGTTCAAATTCTCTGTTTTCTTATTGATCTTCTGCCTGGTTGCTTTGTATTTTATTGAAAGAAGTATTGAGGTGTCTAATTATTATTAAAAAATTAATGGAGTTTCTAATCATTATTATTTCTACACAAATTCAGTCAATTTTTACTTCACATATCTTGAAAGTCTTTTAGTTATGTATATATTTCTCATTGTGTTGTTTTGGTCCATTCTGCCAATCTCTGCCTTTTAAATAAAAAAGCTTAATTCAGTTCCATTTAAACCATTACATTTTTATATACTGTATGCATATAATACAGATTTATAATTATTATTTTATGCACTTGTGCTTTAAATCATATGAAAATAAAAGAGTAGTTACAAACCAAAAGTACAATAATACTGGCTTTTATATTTACCTTTGTAGTTACTTTTACCATTTTTCCTTATTGTTCCTTATGATTTTGAATTCCTGTTAGTATTTGTTTATTACCACCTGAAGAACTCCCTTCAGCATTTCTTGTAGGTAAAACTTCCTTAGTCACTGTGCCAGGTGGGCTGAGCTCTTCACCAAACCATTTCCCTTCTCTCAGCTACTCAGCTAGACTACAGCTATAGCATCCCCTGCAGGGATTTAGTGTGACATATGACTGAGTTCTGGATAAGATAATGGAATGTAAAGGTGACACAGGACTACCCCATAAGACCTCCCACATGATCTAATACTCTTGATTGTCCTTCCACTGCAGGCTTGAGGTTGACTGTGATGTTGGCAACTACACATTTGAAGATAGCAGATTCTCTGTCAGTCTATGAATGGCTGCATGAGATCTTACTTCCTTTCAGAGGTTTGAAGGTTTTTCAGTTATAGGCAGTATCATCTTTATGTACTCATATTTGGTTCATTTACTCAGTGGGTCATGTTTCCCTAATTTCCTTTTCCAAAGCTTAAAACATGCAGTATTATGTGACTTCTCCAAACTTCATAATCTTTATCAAGGATTTCATCAAATATAATTGATTTTCCACTATGGAGCTGTTCCTTTCCAATGGCTATCATTCAAATCCATCTCTCTTCAGTTTAGTTTTCATACTTAACAAATGTTTATTTTACAGTATTTCCGTTTTGCTCCAGGTCCTGTACTGAGATTATACATGGTTTCAATCTAGTATCTGCTCAACATGTAGTAGTTTTCTAACTAAACTTCCCTTTTCAGACCATCCAGCCACTACATACAACTTTCCAGATAAATCTTTCCATATACTTTATTTTGTATATTCCTATTACCCATGAGATAAAATGCAAGTTTCCTAACTAACATATGAAGCTCTGCCTTTATCTACTAGTGATACATTTTCTCCCACTTTCCATTAATTCACGTTGTCTTTGTCATGACACTCTTCTTCCTAGTTCAACACATTACATTCATTCCCAACACATCACATTCATTCCCAAAGCCAAGACTTTGAGTTGTACCTCACCTGTTTCCTTTTCTCTTTTTCCTTTTACTCCATCCAGGTTGCCAGTGTTTTTACCACTGCTATTTACAAAGAACTGTTCTCAAGAAACAGTGGGAAACTCATTCACAGTCAAATTTGTTCCTGATCATAGTCAAAGTTGTTCTTTCTTACTGATCTTTCCTTTTATTTACTTTTAATATATGGGATGACATAATTTGCCAAACCGTACAGGTTTCAAGTGTCTATCTCAATATATCACCATCTACATACAACACTACAACACGGTGCACTCTCTGCCCCAAGCAAAGTCTCTTTCCGCCCCCATTTCCCCTTTACTTCCTCCCTCCCCTACCTGCACCTCACCTTTTCCCTCTGGCTCTTGCTACCTTGCTATCTGTATCTATATGTTTTGTATATAAGTTTTCAGCTAATTTCTTCACCCTCTTTCATCTAGTTCCCTTCCTTCCTCCCTTCTGACAGCTGTCAGTCTGTTCCAAGTATCCATGCCTCAGTTTCTATTTTGTTCCTCAGTTTATTGTGTTCATTAGATTCCACATATAAGTGAGATAATATAGTATTTGTCTTTCTCTTACGAATTTCTTGTTTTTCTTTTTTTTCCTAGTCTTTTTATTGATAACAAATGTATAAGTAAAGTAAAAGTGATTTAATATATGATCGTTGTAACTACAGATTTTAGAAACTAAAAGAAGATTGTCCACGTTCTTGACACCAGACCATCAAGTTCCATTCTGATGAGGGTCAAGCAAAGTTTTAGTCATTGGAGATCTGGGTAAGGAAGTTCAGCAAGACTGTAGAAAACTACCGTATGAGTCATTTTACTTCTATAACTGAAGGAATAAAAATAAACAACTGGAGTGATAAAATATTTTAGTTCAATTCTACTTCAGGGAAAACTAGATGCAAACAAACATAAGACAACTGCAAGAAACCACAAGGCACAAATTAATCTTACTTTAATTTCTTCTAACCAAAATTTTTTTTGATTTCTCTTATGATAAAGGTACATGGACAACAAATTAGTCTTTGAATGATGTATAGGAGGAGACAATGGATTATGTTTGAAAATAATTGTGGGTAAATTGCATTATAATACAGCTATTTTTAAGTGTGCAGTTCTTTCATTGATTGACCAGGTTATCATTTAAGTTTTAATTATATGATGCTTCCTGAACCCCTAATGACAAAAGTGGGAGATGTTTTATGCTTTCTGTCAGTGTTCAGGATTAAGTATAAATAACAAAGATGGCAAAAGTTATGCCCTGTTAGGCATAAACACACCCTTAAAGTATATATTTCTTCCTTGTCCCTTGATTGATGAGTTTAATATCATATATTCCTGTGCACACTGCCCACTGTGTAAGATCAGAAAAGTTGCTCGTCAGGGGATAATAAGCATAATGCTGTAATGTGAAGTTCAAAGGCAGTTTTAGATTTAATTTGTACTGTTGTATTGTGCTTTGAGTTTTCCTGTGTGAAATCCATATTTTTATGTGATATTTAGGGAAATAAAGAGAGAAACAAAATTCCCCACAGGGCCCTGGCTGATGGTTCTGTAGATAGAGCATCGGCCCAGCATGTGGATGTCTTGGGTTTGTTCCCTGGTCAACGCACACATGAGAAGTGACCATCTGTTTTTCTCCTCCTCTTTCTACCCCTTCTCTCCCTCTTCCTCCTCTTGCACCCAGTGGCTCAGTTGGTCCAAAAGTGGGCCTGGGCACTGAGGATAGCTCGGATGGTCCCAGCATCAGCCTTAGGTGCTAAAAGGAGCTCCAAACACAAGCATCAGCTCCAGACAAATATTGGCGAGTGGATCTCATTTGGGGCACATATGGAAGTCTGCCTCACTATCTCCCCTCTTCTCACCTACAAAAAATAATTTCCCACAAGAGTCAATGTCATTACATGCTTTGAGTGTCCTCTTTAAAAACAATCCACCTCTTTGGTCTTCTGGAAAGTCTTCCAAGAAAGATGCTTGTAAGTAGTATGCCATCGGGAAATATCTACAAGCTGACATATCATTCTCTCATGTTCTAATGCACTGTGGTCCTGGCATCATCCAGGAAGTGTCTAAGGAAAGCAAAGGAGCTTTAATGCTCTGCTAACTGGTTATACAATGCCACTTCTAGAACTCTGAGAACTTTCAACTCAGACTGAGATTTCTCTAAAGACTTTTGTTTGGCAGCTACATTCTTGTAGCAGACCATTAATAAAATACACATATACTACATTGTGCTTAGCTTTATTATGTTTCACAGATACTGCATTTTTTACAAATCAAAGGTTTGTAGCAACCCACCATCAAGCAAGTCTATCAGCACCATTTTCCCAATAGCATCTGCTCACTTTGTGTCTCCTTGTCACATTTTGGTAACTTTTGCAACATTTTAAACTTCTATTATTATTATTATTATTATTATTATACTTGTTATGGTCATCTGTGATCAGTACTCTTTTCTAGGGTTTAATGATAATTAACATTTTTTAGTAATAAAGTATTTTAATCAAGGTGTGCACACTTTTTTAGACATAACGCTATTGCATACTTAATAGACTATAGTATGGGATAAACATAATTTTTATATGCACTGGAAAACCAAACATTTCATGTGACTCATTTTATTACTCTATGCACTTTATTATGGTGTTCTGGAACTAAACCTACAATATCTTCCATTTGTAAACCAAAGAACATAGACCAGTGGTAGTCAACCTGGTCCCTACCACCCACTAGTGGGTGTTCCAGCTTTTATGGTGTGTGGTAGCAGAGCAACCAAAGTATAATAGATTTAACTATAGTAAGTTGTTTTATAAAGATTTATTCTGCCAAACTTAGCAAAAATCCAACATAAAGTACTTGATAAGTAATTATTATTATATGCTGTAACTCTGCTTTATAAATTTTATAAAGTAAATGTAAGGTCAGCGGATAATGGGGGAAGGTCATGTGGGTAGCTCAGGCCCCGTGAACTTTGTCTGGGACCACCCACAGCCAAGCGCGCCAAAAGAAACTTTCCAGGAGTCCTTTGGAAAAAAAGCGACACCTCTGTCAGCCAGTGAGGTTTCGCTATATCATATTAGCCCCACTTCCCTAGAGGACCCTACTTAAATTTGCCCACGCGATCTCTCCATGCGCAACTTCCTTGGCCTCCATATTTCCTCAGGGCCAGGGAACTTCCACGGGTGAGATGCGCACTCTGTTCTCAATAAAGCCTTTTATTATTCCACACTTCGTGGCTCTGCTCCCTTCCTTCTTTCTCGGTGGGGAAAAATACCTTAGAATAAAGTTACTTCCCTATTTTCTAAATCACCATTACTGTGGAACCTACGGGCAGTTAGAAAATTTTACTACTACAATAATGGGCGGTAGGTATAAAAAGGTTGACTAACCCCGACATAGACCATCCCATCCCAGGCTCCCTAGTAATTAAATACTGGCTCTATTACTTACTAGTATGACTGGGTAATTCGTTTAGATTTTTTGAGGTTTAATGACCTCATCTGAGAAGTAGGAGCAATTAAAGTCATCTTAGAGGGTTTTGTGAAAATTAAACTTTTTGCATATGTTAAGAACAGATTAGGCCTGTTTAGAAAATATTTGTTTCTTTTTGCTGTGTAATACTATTAATGCATATTTAACCATAACATCAAATCAACACTTGCTGCAAGCAGACAGTAATGTTTTTTACAAGATGGAGTTAAAAGGAATTATAGCTTCCTTATTCTTGGGATTCCCAGAAATGCTGTGTGCTACCACATAAACAGATATTATGTTTTTGTTTTTTTTTTTCATTTTTCTGAAGCTGGAAACAGGGAGAGACAGTCAGACAGACTCCTGCATGCGCCCGACCGGGATCCATCCGGCACGCCCACCATAGGGCGACGCTCTGCCCACCAGGGGGCGATGCTCTGCCTCTCCGGGGCGTCGCCATGTTGCGACCAGAGCCACTCTAGCGCCTGAGGCAGAGGCCACAGAGCCATCCCCAGCGCCCGGGCCATCTTTGCTCCAGTGGAGCCTTAGCTGCGGGAGGGGAAGAGAGAGACAGAGAGGAAAGCGCAGTGGAGGGATGGAGAAGCAAATGGGCGCTTCTCCTATGTGCCCTGGCCGGGAATCGAACCCGGGTCCTCCGCACGCTAGGCCGACGCTCTACCGCTGAGCCAACCGGCCAGGGCCAACACATAAACAGATGTTAGAAACCAACATAGAGCATGTATTGCGATCCTTGAGGGCATAGAGTTGAAACCACTGATAAGGCACTGTAGCTTTCTTTTATGAATAACGAATTAGTAGTTAAAACCAACACCCATTTATTATCTCTATTTTCTTGGATCAGGACTCTATGCATGGCTTGAGTTGGTCCTCTATCCAAGGTCTCCCAAGATGGCTCAGGGTGCTCCAAGGTCTTCCAGGGGTTGGAAGAATTCAGCTCCTTGTGGTGGGACAGTTGAGGCTCTCAATCTGGAAGCAGCCTCTCTCCACAGGCAGTTCACTGCATGTTTGTTTGCTTTTTCCCCCAAGGCCAGCAGGAGAAAATCCTTCTTCTGAAGGCCCCTCTCATTGTATCAGGTTCACCAAGAGTGACATCAGTTTTGATAAACTCGAAATCAATTGATCAGCAACTAAATTATGATGTTGATATATTTCATGATAGTTAGAGGTTCTGCTCACACTCAAGAAGAGGATATTCTTACCTGACCAGGTGGTGGTGCAGTGGATAGAACATTGGCCTAGGACACTGAACTCAGGTTAAAAACTCTGTGGTTGCTGGCTTGAGTCCAAAGGTCACTGGCTTGAAGCTCAAGGTTGCTGGCTTGATCAAGGTGTCATTGGCTCAGCTGGAGTCCCCCAGGCAAGGCACATATGAGAAAGCAATCAATGAACAACTAAAATGCCACAACTACAAGTTGATGCTTGTCACCTCTCTTTCTTCCTGTCTATCCCTGTCTCTGTCTCTCTTTCTCTCTCATTCCCTCTCTCTCTCTCTCTCTCTCTCTCTCACACACACACACACACACACACACACACAAGAGGAGAGTATCTTTAGGTTATGTACCACAAGGAATACACATCTGGAATTCTGTCTGCAATAGTCATGTGGTTCAGATCCAATAGAAAGAACATCTTCAGAAGAAGAGATCTTCAAACTCATACTTGGCTCTGATTTTCATACTAGATCTATGCTTATTTCTGATAAGCTACATTAAATCTGAAATGGCAATATCATTCTCAGCATTAATAGGCTGGTAGCTGTAGATGCTAGGAAAACCAGACTGAGCAACTGATAAGCAGCCATCGTAAGCAAAATATCTGTTCTAAGCAAAATTAACAGAGCTGAGCTAGTGGTAGAAAATTTGTGCCAGGTATAGTCTTTAAAATATTCTCTATCTCTTATTTAATTTTAAGCTTCTTAAGAGTTCTAAGGTTTTGGTTTTATGTCAGATGAGAAAATTTTAGTTCAGAGATAATAAATGACTCACCTGAGGACATACAGTTAGTTAACCTATGTGAAAGCTGGGACTTGAACCCGTGTGTACCTTCCTTAGCCCAGTTTTTTCAATGTAACGTTCTACTTTTCCTGTTAAAAGTAGAGTCATCTTATATAGAAGATTTTTTTTTCATATGTGTTCTGTAGTATGGCCATTGATTATTCTTTAAGCTTTGTCATATACATGCAAGAATAAGAACATAGTCACATTGGACTTCCTATCTTGGCCAGGCATAGGCTTGTTTTTTGTTTGTTTTTTGTTTGTTTGTTTTTTGTTTGTTTGTTTGTTTGTTTTTTCTGAAGCTAGAAACGGGGAGAGACAGTCAGACCGGGATCCATCCAGCATGCCCACCAGGGGGTGACTCTCTGCCCACCAGGGGTGTAGCTCTGCAGCGACCAGAGCCACTCTAGCACCTGGGGCAGAGGCCAGGGAGCCATCCCCAGCGCCCGGGCCATCTTTGTTTCAATGGAGCCTCGGCTGCGGGAGGGGAAGAGAGACAGAGAGGAAGGAGAGGGGGAGAGGTGGAGAAGCAGATGGACACTTCTCCTGTGTGCCCTGGCCGGGAATCAAACCCGGGACTTCTGCACGCCAGGCCGATGCTCTACCACTGAGCCAACTGGCCAGGGCCGTAGGCTTTTTATTATTATTATTATTATTAAAACAATGAGAAAAAATATTTGGTTACGGTGGATGACATTTGATTGCCTTATTTAGAATTAAGATGAATATAAGATATGAGTTAGATGTGTCATTGATTAAACATTTGTTTGGTCTTTTTAAACATCTACAGAGTTTACCACATTTACTCCTGTAACTGGGATTTCATGGGATGGTTCTTTTTAATTAGATTAAAATTGGCTCTTTTGTATGTCCTTGATACATATTAGTCAATATCATTTTTTACTTCCATATTATTTAAACTTTACTTTCTTATTACTTTTCAGTGTAAAATGGCTTAGCTAAGGTTTTCTCCCAGTTTTAAGTACTTAAACTTACAAAATATATAGTGATCTAAAAATGTTGTTAGGAATAAAGATATAGAAATATAATATAAAGCTTACAAATAAAATACTTAAATGTAAAAAAATTGTTGGATTTTGGGGAAAATTATTTAAACAAAGTAAGAGATCCTTGATGTACCTTCAAGTAAAATAGAAAATCATCTATTCCATGACACAAAGAGGTAGAAAGAATGTATCACTGTCTCTCCCAAGACTTTGTGTGATCAGAAGAGGTAGAGAGGTGGAGGTTCTCTTCCATAAAATTTGAAACTGTTGGCTTGCTTCTCCATTAGGCTGAGGGTTGAATTTATACTGCCTATAATCCAGAAACACTCAAGCCAATGACCTAACATAAAAATTTAGCCTAAACTGGTGACATGTCCAGACTACTTTTGAGGTTGTTATGGAGTGCATTATGTTCTCTTCCAATTCATATGTTCAATTCCTAACCCCCTGTACCTCAAAATATGACTGTATTTGGAGACTGGATCTTTTTAAGCTATTATTAAGGTAAAATGAGGTCAATAGAGTTCTAAGCCAATATGATTGGTGTCCTTATAAGAAGAGAAAATTTGGATACAGACATGTACGGAAAGAAGACCACAGGACAACATAGAGAGAAGACCATCTACTAGCTAAGAAGGGAGACCTCAGAAGAAACCAACCTGCTAACACCTTGATATTGGACTTCTAGCTTTTACAACTGTGAGAAAACAAATTTCTGTTGTATAAACCTCCTAGTTTGTGGTCCTTAGTTCTGTCAGCCTTCATAAACTAACACATAGGAGTGATTCTACAACCGCAGTAGATTCTCACAGAAAAACATAGTCTCACTAATATTCATATCTCAGTCTATAAGGTGCATAGCAAATTAGGTCATAATATACTATGAATTAGAAAATCATTAGAACTTCAAAAAGTTAAAAATCATAATAGCAATCTGAAGTAGAGCATAATATAAGCATATTAAAATGGTTAAAGGTGTAAATGAAGGTACACCTCAAGAAAAGATTAAATACACTGAAAATCTAAGAAGCAGAAATTGAAAAAAGAATTTACAAAAATTAAAAATATAATCTTTAAAATTAAAAACAAAAAGGTCAATTAAATAGCAAATCAGAGACAGGTGAATATTGAAATCCTTAAAGATAGATATGAGGAAATTATACAGCATTTAGTCAAGAGAGATAATTAATGAAAATTATAAGATTTGAGAGACATGGACAAAAAAATGAGAAAACCAATATATAGCAGAAATGTTAGAAAAGTAAAATTGAAGGAGAAATAATAAAGGTCAGAAGACGATGGAATAACATGTATTTTTGAGAGAAAACTGTAGTTAAACACAAAATATAATGAAGTTTAAACTTATCTATTCAGGAGCTTTGGCTCTCTTACTGACTTCATGAAAAGTAGATGCTTCACAACACATATGCTTCTTCTCCCTCCCACCACTGGGAAGAAACAGTGACTTTGCAGTCAACACTACAGAGCCTACCTTCTGTCACTAGGCCTAGTGGTCATCTCACTGAGTATCTGTTTGGGGGAGGTGGCAACACATTAAAGGAAAAAGTGCTAAACAATGAAGCTCTGTTCCTTTGATAAATTCATTTAACTTCTTGGGTACTGATTTCTCCTCTGTGAAAAAAGGCATTGAAGGTATTAAAGAAGACAAAAGCAAGGTTTGGCACCAGACAGACCTAAGTATAAAGCCTGGTTCACTCACTGATTTGCTGTCAGGTATTCTGTGATCCATAAATATTTGTTTGAGGGGGTTACTGAGTCTCAGTTACCTGGTCTGAAACATGGCAGCGGCAGACTTGACTCAAACGGTTGTGGGGGATTATTGAGATCTCTCTGTGATTTTGTTATTATTGTGCTCAGCACAGAGTAAGAGGCAATCACAGATAGCTGATGTTTTTTATATCTCTAAGTTCCCTTGTAGTTTTAACATTCTCAGAATCTATGATTTTAACTGTAAAACAGTTTGCAGGAAATGTGGGAACTAAGTATTTTAGATTGCAGTTTCATGAATTTTTATTTGACAAGTATATTGCAGTAAACTTATCATTTTAAATATGAAATGGAAGATTTATTTTCTCCCCGTGGAAGCTTGTACTTAACTTTATTACAGTAGGTGCAAAGGCTGACCCCCTGTGGCAAAGAGTGGTAACAACAGGCTGTAACCCTTTGCTGGGATTCTAGCTTTCAACATTAACTGCATGCATACCTGGCCATCTCCTGACAGCGAGGGGGGTGGAGATAGAAGTTGTACACCGGATATGGTTCTGCATGTTGACTGCTTTACAAAACCTGATTCCAGAGGGTCACTGCTGTTTCTCAGGCACAGAAACTTAAAACCCAACTGTAGTTTAAAAGTAGTCTGTGAATAATGTAAGAACACTGCTGTTACACGGCAAGTTTTCAATCAATGTTAGCTCTCTTACGCCTTTCCTTTTGGAAGCTTTAAGGAAAACAGTTTTATAGGTAACTTTAATGCCTTGTTACTCTAGTTAAAATAGCCCTAAGGGAAAACAATATGTCTGCCTAGTAATTAATTTTTTGTGTGTTATCTCATAGCACATAAAAGTAATACTACAAATAGTCCCTGTATACTATGAAAAATGTATAGCACGTATCAAAATGAAAGGAAGAAGTTATTTAATTCATCGTTTAAATGGTACAACAGATTTTTTTTATCATTTGCTTGGTATGCTTTGCATTTAGTATGGAAGGGTTACCTGGGATGGTGGCGATTACCGGCTGCTGCAGGTCAGGTTCTCCAGAGGGAGGTGCTGAGACTGAATTTGGGGTACAAGACATTTGGAGAGATCATCTGTGAAGTGAGGAGGGAGTGGAAGCGAGACTGGGCAGAGGGAGAAGACTAACAGTAGATGTAAGATCAGGGAAACCTCAGCCAGTCCAGCAGAGCTCTGCCAAAAGTCTGGCCCAAGCCCATGTTGGACCCAAACGGCTGGATCTCTGTTTCTGCCTGGCTCAACACCAAGCATGGCTGCTCTTGCCAAAGCATGACCGGGGGCACGGAGTTCTTCGCAGCTGAGACCCAATATGCAGGAGCTACAACAAATCTGGGAGCAGGTATCTGCGTTTACCATGTGTCACTGACAAAGGTGAGTGGACAAAGAACCTCATTCATTCCCACTTTTAATAAGCAGTATTTTTTTAACCCTCAAATGCCCTTACTTGCAGCTCCAATCATTTACACTACAATTCATCCAGCTCTCCACTGCCTCTGTGTCTTACAGATCCACGAGGAGCAGAGCTATCCTTCCCGAAATGATTTTCTCTCCTGCTCAATCCTTGGCTAAGCTTGCCTTTCCCTGAAGAAATGCTAGACTACACTACCAAATTTTACATATAATTATTATGCTTTGCAGTTTTAAAATATGTATATATATTTTTAAACTAAAGTATAAGCCTGGAATTGCAAAAAGAAAAAGAAAAAAATGTGGGGGGGGTTGATTTTATCTTGTACTACAATGTTGTTCATTTGTGAGTAGTTGCTTGGAGGACAGCTGTGTTGAAAAGGATTAAGGCCACATCCAAACTGAGAGTAGAACCGTAACTGATGGCCTTCATGTGACACCAGGGAGAGATATGACACCTGTTTCAATGTTTGCTTTCAACCCTGTTCTCAACTTCCCCCAGCAGTTAACGTGGATCTGTATATATATATGAATGTAAAAGTGAAACGCTGTAAGCTTCTCAAGGGCCCTTTAGTTGTGAAGTACAAACCTCTTATTGAGAAGTTCTACAGTACATACTCAGAAGTGAAGTTGCTGGATCCTAAGGTCAGTGGTGGGATTCAAATAATTTAACAACTGGTTCTATTCCCTGATGACCATTTTAAGTATAAAAAAATATATACTGAAAGGCCATTTATTATTTCATGCATTTAATACTTAAGAACAATAAAAGAGGTACACAAAACTAGATTATAAGAGTTTTAAAATATTAATGAAAAGAAATTAAATAATACCCAACAAAAAACAATAAAACTTATTTAACATATTTTCATATTGCTTTTTGATTGGTGTCCCCACTTGCAATTTTCTTTGCTTTTATCCTAGTTTCCTATTGGTTTCACGGTTCAGGGACAGAAAAAACAGTACTATGGGCGCTTAGAATACACTGTTGCACAGATGAACGTTAAAAAAGAGTAAGGAATGTAAATTTGTTATTTCCATATTGAGAGGCTGCCCAGGCACCCACCTTAGAGAGAACCCTGATTAGAAGTGTCATTTTAACAACAGGTTTGCTGAACTCAACCAACAATTAGGTATCGGTTCTACTGAACTGGTATGAACCAGCTGAATCCCACCACTGCCTAGAGTGCTTTATTTTGTTTCATTAAACACTGTCCTATTGCTCTTTAACGCGATGTGAAGGCTCTTATACCTCACCATAATCCCACATGCCTGCCATTATCCTGTTGTAATGTGGACATTGAAACAAGCAGGACTCATGCTGGAATCGTGTGGAGCTTCAGTTTTGTCCCCACTACTTTCAGATGCTCTGTGTGGCTTTTTGTCTCTGGCTACCAGCAGGTGTCATAACTTTTCTGTACTCTTTGCCTAATAGAAATATTATTTTCAAGTCATAAAATACAGTTTTAATTAGGTAATTAGATGTGCAGTTATGTAAAAGTCAGATTTTTAATCTTAATTTAATATGAAGTCTGCAGTATGGTCTGTGGCAATCTGGAAACCTGCATTTGGAGAAAGAGATGATATGGTCAGCGTCTTCTCTCAGTTTCCACGTTGTGATCCTCCCCCCTCACCCCTCCTCTAACCCAAAGTGATCCTGGCCCCTGCAGTGGTAGAGCATGCAGAATGAGAAGGGTGAGGGAATCAGAGGAGTTTGCACTTGACGGGCTCTGTTGTGGTCATCTAACAGCTGAACTCTCTGGACTGGAGGGATTTCTGTTCTAATACTTTTTGTAAAATTGAGATCTAATTCATATATAATAAATTACACAAATTTAATGTGTAAAACTTAGTGGATTTTAGCATATTTCCAAAATTGTGCAACCACAAACCCTGTCTAATTCCAGAACATTTTTTATCACCCCAGAAAGAAGCTCTATACTCAGAAGTAGCCATTTTTCATTCCCCTCACCCCACACCTTGACAACTAATAATTTATTTTCTCTCTCTATGAATTTGCTTGTTCTGATCATTTCATACATAGAGAATCACACAATCTGTGGCCTTTTGTGACTGTTTTCTTAGCATAATATTTTCAAGATTCAACCTTGTGCCAGTATTTCATTCCTTTTATGGCTGAATAATACTCCATTATATGAATATGTCCCTTTTTGTTTATTCATTCATCAGTTGTTGGATATTTGGGTTGCTTTTGTTTTTGGCTATTATAAATAACTTTGCTATGAGTATTCATGTATAAGTTTTTTTTTTTCAATGAACACATGTTTTAATTCTCTTGGATATATACCAAAAGTAGACTTGCTGGGCAATATAGTAAGTCTGTATTTAAAATTCTGAGGAGCTGCCAAGCTGTTATACAGTATCTGAACCACTTTGCATTCCTTCCAGCAGTATATCAGGATTCCAATATCTGTATATCTTTACCAACATTTGCTATTTTCTGATTTCTGAATTTTTCTATGATAGCCATCCTAGCAGATGGAAGTGGTATTTCATTGTGCTTCTGATTTACATTTCACTAGTGACTAATGATGTTGAGCATCTTTTCATGTGTTTATTGGCCATTTTCAGATTCTTTTATTTGTATAGGCTCATTATTTAAAAGAATAGTTACTTTTATTATTGAATAGTCTTTTTATTATTGAATTATAAGTGTTTTATGTATATAAATATTAGATATATACTTAGAAATATTTTCTTCTATTCTGTGGTTTGTTTCTTCATTTTCCTGATAATATCCTTTGGCACAGAAAAGTTTTTACCTTTGATGAAGTCTGATTAATCTATCTTTTCTTTAGTTGCCTATGGTTTCAGTGTCACATTTAAGAAACTCTTGCTAAATCCAAGGTTGTGAGGATTTACTCCTAGCTTTTCTTCTAAGAGTTGCATAGTTTTAGCTATAGCAGTTAAACTTTGATGTATTTCGAGTTCATTTAATTACATGATCTGAGGCTCAATTTGGGAAGTGATGCCATCTTAATAGTATAAACAGGGGTTGTCTTCCCATTTGTTTTGATGTTCTTTCATTTCTTTTACCAATGTTTTTTAGTTTCAATGTATATATTTTGCACCTATTTGATTACATTTATTCTTAAGTACTTTATTATTTTTGATGCTATTATAAATGAAATAGTTTTTTTAACTTCATTTTCAAATGGTCATTGCTAGTGTACAACAGATTTTTGTGTATTAATTTATATTTTACAACTTTGCTGAACTTGTTTACTAGTTCTAATTTTTATGTATGTATGTGTTTGTTTTGTGTGTTTGTGTCCATATGTGGATTCTTAAAGATATGTCATTTAGAATATCGTATCTTCTACACATAGTTTTATTCTTCCTTTTCATCTTGTAATTTTTTATATCTTTTTCTAGCCTAATTGCTCTGGCTAGAACCTCTACTATAATATTGAATAGAATTGGCAAGAAAGTGGACATTTTTGTCTTGTTCCTGATCTAAGGAGGTAAAACACTTTGTTTTCACTATTAAATATAAAGTTATTGTGGGTTTTTCATAAATGCTCTTTTTTTTTCAAATTTAGTGGTTGATTTTAGAGAGAGAGGAAGAAAGAGAGAGACAGGAACATTGTTTTGTTCTTCTATGTGCCCTAACAGGGATCAAACCCACAACTTTTGCATATGGAGACAATGCTCTAACCAACCAAGCTATCCAGCCAGAGCATAAATGCTCTTTTATATATTGAGTTAAATTCTGTTTATTTCTCATTTTGTGATTGTTTTTTTTTATTTACTCATTTTAGAGAGGAGAGAGAGAGAGAGAGAGAGAGAGAGAGAGACAGGGGGGAGGAGCTGGAAGCATCAACTCCCATATGTGCCTTGACCAGGCAAGCCCAGGGTTTGAACCGGTGACCTCAGCATTTCCAGTTGTGATTGTTTTTATCATGAAAATATATTGAATTTTTTTAAATGCTTCTTCTGCATCTGTTGAAATAATTGTATGAGTTTTTTCCCTTTTATTTTATTAATGTGCTATGTTCCATTAATTAATTTCTGTGGGTTGAACCAACCTCACATTCCTGGGATAAATCCCACTTGCTTGCAGTGTAAAATCCTTTTACTATACTGTAGGACTTGGTTTGCTAGTATTTTGTTGAAGATTTTTACATCTATATTCATTAAGGATATTGGTGTATAATTTTCTTGTAATGTCTTTGGATGTCAAAAAATGGCATGTTTGATGCTGAAGTCAATTTATTCTTTTTATATTTTTTACTTTAATGTGCTTAAGTAAATTTTACCTAGCACATCACTGAGTTGTGATGATAGTTCATCTATAAAATGATAAATATATATAAAATGTAATGCTGACATTAGTGAAAATTTGAGACTTAAAAATATACTTTTGTTGTTACTTGATTAAATTAATTTATTGAGTTGAACTGCAGTGTTTCTGATTGTTACAGCTTGCTATTTACATAAAGCTTCAAGTGTAGATTATCTCCGTGTTCAAGTCGTACAACAACCCACCCGTCTGGAAACCAAACCTTTGAAAGAGCCAGAATCGTATGTTCACAAATGTTCAACGAGGCACAAAAGTTTTTAAGGTTTGTAAAACTTCTATGTAATTGCAATACATAAAATCTTTAAAGTACTGTAACCAAAAAATATTTTTTTCTAATTTGTTATGTTAAAAAGGGGTGCCATATTCAAGTATGGGGTCTCCAGGGAGAATCTCGGAGGGAGCAAACACCATTTTCAGGACACAGGAAATGGGCACTGCCCCTTTTGTCTTCCTCTGCTTCAGGCCTTACAGCAAAGAGGCTTCTGCCCCTTTCATCTCTGCGTTCCATGCTAGACACACAGGCTGACCACAGCACACAGCCAGGATTTACCGTGGAGCTGTGAGCTTTGCTTTAACTCTCAGATTTATAATAAAATGTAAAATTGCTCGTTTAACTCATTGCATATGTAGAAACTTTATTATTTTCAGTTAATAACAATATTTTAATTTACCTTATAATAACCCATAACAGAAAACAGAAAAGACCAGAAAGGATTGCCCTGGGGGAGGTGGTTTTTCTTGTATCTAATTACAATGAAGATAAATAATTTAAAATACTATACTGTATCAGATAGTGGCAAGACAATTTTAATCATTATTTGCAAATCCTTCTCACCCCGCCTACCTCAACCTTCAAAATTTCAACAGTAGCAAAAACAAACAAGGAATTAAACAAAGAAAATATATGCTACAATTGTGAAAAAGTAACAAACTGGGCTCATTTTATTTTCTCGTTTGTTCTCTGCTCTGCCATGTTGGCAAATAACACCACACTTGAAATTGCAAGATACTTCCAATGGAAAAGAAAAGGGGCAGAGCAAATGACCCAGGTAATCTGCAACTTCAGTGAGCAGCCCTGGGATAATAAAGAGCGGACTGGAATGCACGGAATGGACGGGGAAAGAGCAAATAATGACTGTATACACAGCTATTAGTTTTCAGAACCATTTTGAAACTGTGTGGCAATTTGCTAATCACTCCCTTGCAGAAAGACATTTTCAAAGATTGAAAAGGTGCCGAGCAGAGCAACAGAAATGACTCCATGCATAGGCTTCTGGAATAATGATGCTTGATCCTCCTCTGCACCACTCTGCACACGAGTGGCTGGCAGCCCCCAACGCTTCCCACAGTGATGGGACTGGCTGCAGAAGGTCACCCCGTGTGTGGCTAAGAGTGAGAATTCTGAGCCCCCATCACAAGTTTTTTGATAAAGGCACTTGAAAATGTAATTATTAGTTGGTGTTGGGGTTAAGCTGCGAGAAATATTTTATAATATTATGCAAAGACTTTGAAAGAATAAAACATAATCTTGACTTGGGAGCCAATAAGTCCTGCCATTTCCTGATAATGTCATCCAGGTCAAGTTACATAAACAGTTCTGATATTGGTTTCTAAGCTGGACCTTATATGAAATAAATTAGTCAATCAGAAATAATTCTAATTGTCAAGGGCTATACAAATGATTGGTATTTTAGCTATATGGCTTGGTTGAATGTGTATGTAATTATTCCTTAGGAATAAGAAAGAGTTAGCAAAGTAAAAGCACAGGTGGCTATACTAGGTGGGAAGTTTGAATAAAAAACCAAATTTTATAAACTCAGGGCTTTATTGAGTGGTAAGCATTTTTGTTGGGGAATTATTTTGTTCCTGTTAAAATCCAGAAAATCTTTTTAATACCTTTTTCCCATCAAAGCAGAGAAAGTTTACATTAAGAGAGACAAAGGAAGAAAGCAGGTGGTAATTATTTTGCACAATGTATTGTAAAAGAGTACAGACGCTTCTATGAAGTACCAAGTTAGCTAGAACTAGAGAAATGCAGTCAGGTCAGGGGTAAACTTGGCTCAGTTTTCAACATAGCTTTTGAAATGTCTATGCAATTAATATAAATATCTAAATGGAAGTGTTCTTTAATTTTCTTTTTGTTTTTTATTAAGACATAATTGACATATAACATTACATTAGTTACAGGTGTACAGCATAAAGATTTGGTGTTTATATATATTTTGAAAGAAAGTATCTTTTTAAACAAGGACAGAATGATGGGAGTTTAGATAGAATCAGGACATAAGAGGACAATTGGCACACAGTTCTCACTTTTTTGGTGAGGAAATGCTGCAAGTAACACTGAAACCACATGGAATACCATGTGTGATTTGTTATATTATTGCATACAAGTGTGTATGTGGGAATATATATTTTTATTTATATTTGGAATTTACTGTAAACTGCATATATTATGTACTTTTCAGAATATACCATTACCTAAAATTGACTTTTTTTGTTGTCCTAGTGACCTATATTTCACACCTGTGCCATGCCCACCTCATTCATTCATTTACTCACTCATTCACTCATTTTCATAAACATCTATAAAGTACTCACTGTGTTCTAGGTACTGCGCTTTGCACAAGACGATTAGTAAGTGAAGCAGAAGCTTGCTTTCAAGAAATTCAACTTTTTGTGAAAGGAGAGTGGCATGAAAACACACAAGTCTCTAAGCAATCGTCGTTCTTATCTTATTACTATTTTATCCAACTGATTCTAGAAAAATTTCATCTAACTCACTCACTGGTTTGGAACTTATGAAGAATATATCATATAAATCTTTATCAATGCGTCTATTGTCAATAGAATGTGAAATGTGCTGGGTTCGCTTCAAAAACCTTGATAAATCTAGTTACTCAATATTTTTCCAGACCTCAAATGTCTTATACTTAATTAAGTATAAAATGAGCATGACTGAGTCAGTTCTTTCTTCAAAGGTGGTCAGCTGAAATGTAATAGGTCTCCTTATAGGACAAAAACAACAACAAAAATATTAGCTTATGGCTACCCAAGATACTTAATTTGATTTATTGAGGGGAATAATAAATACATATTAAACCCAGAAGAGGCATGGCAGTTACTGTATAATTAGTAATTATGTGCCAGCCATAGCTTTTAATATTATTTGGACTGTATGTAATAAGGCAATAAATTCAGAACAGCTTGGAGTTTGGCTTCAAAAACCTGGCATAATAAATGCAACTTATAAATGCCCACAACGATATTTTCTTTCTTTTTGCTAGAGCAGCTAAATTGTTCTTCAACAAATCAATCTGTCTCTCTCGTTTGAACCTAGTGAGCTAAAATAGAAAAAATGGGAAAAACCATCCGCTAGCACCCCCTCCCTTCAGAGCCCACGAGCGCCTGCTGCCCCTCTGGTGAATGCTAACCTTTCATAGGAATGACCGGCACGTCCACCATTCCATCTGTTCTGAACAGAGGGAAGGAGGACAGTCGTATATTTTGCACCAGGCGTCTAATCCTGCCAGATTGAAGTGGTCTTTAACCATATGCCACACTTTATTAGGGAACAGATCTTTTTATTTGCATGAGTTGTGGATTCTGGAAAGCCCTCCAGGACCATCTCCAGATACAGCATTGAGTGTCCTCTGGATGTTTCCCCAACAGAGATGAAAAGCACAGGCTTTGGCTGTGGTGACACCAGGCACAGATTGCAGTGCCTCCACTGTGGGCTATTGAACAGATTGCTCTGTCTGGGTGTCAATCCTCTCCTCTCTAAGCTGAATGTTTGTATATTTGCCCCATGGAGTTGGGTGTAGAGACAGGTAGCACCCGGTAGAGTTGGGTGTGGATTCCATGCCAGCTTGGGACCAAAGCCTGCTCTTCCACTCTGACTGGTTATTCAATCATGGATGATTACATGCTTTCTCATCTTGAAAATGGAAATACTTACATGGCCTCCACTAAGGTTTCCCCTGGAAATTAAGTGGGTTAACAAAGAACTGAATGTGGCATATAAGTGACTACGTAAGTGTTAGCAGTCATTATTATCATTTATTTTTTGGCAAAGATTAAGTGAGGTAGACTAATTTTAAAAAATAGAGCAATATTAGCACACAGAAAACACTCCAGGATGGTGACAGTTATTATTTTATTGTTATACTTCTAAATTATGTTTCACATGAAGAGTTTATTTTTTATCTAGTGGAGACTCTTTAGTCCTTTGATGATTGGGTAAAATTATTGCTACATAACTGCCATTACCTTGAATATAGAGTATGAACAACTGTTTTAACCAAGGGGTACTCATGGCTGGATTTTTTCCTTCTCTTGGCCCAGACTTTAGCACAGTAGGCAATAACATTCCCAAATGTTTCTGTGGCTCCCATGTGTGACTGGGGTCTTTTGGGAAGGTGAGCTGTAGAGCTGCGGGGACGAGGTCCCTGTGTGGCAGGGTCAGCTCTTCCATGGGTTGCAAAGATGAAGTTCAAGGAGTTGTTTTCTTATTTTTCTCTTTGAAAAATTACTATAGAAATGATGGCCTCTAAATTCTCTGCTCAAATGTCGAGAAAGCATAAATGGTTACCACACTCTGATTTATGTGGACAGTTCCCTGAAGGTTTCACACAGACGGCCAAGGAAAGTGGCATGCCTCTTTTTCTGTAAAAGAAAGAGGATTTAGAGAGAAAGAAAATGTATATGATTCTCTCATATTATTTCTTTATTTTTAAAGCTACACACAGCTACAGTCTAATAGGATTTCCAGGCGTAAACACCTAGTTTATTCTCTTTGTTACTGTAGAAGACATATAATAGAAATATTTGACATTTTAAATAACTAAAAATGAAATGCAATGCTGTCACTATACCATGGATTTCCAAGTTTAACAAGACATAATTTGGCCAGGCAAGCAAAGAAACATTTCCCCCAATTTTGGGGGCAATGTATTCTTATTTGTTCTATTTTACATATAATGGAGGTAAAAACAGATTTGAAAGAAAAGAGGGTTAACTGAGGGGGAAAATGATCTAATTAATCTGTGCCCATCAATAAGCTATGTTCTGTGTTGCTTCTATTGTTGCTATTGCTATTTTGCTACTGCTATTTTGCTGTATGTAACTTCAAAAATATCCTTAAAAATAATTTTCTTAGTATTCTTTATAATATCTTTAATGTAGAAATAAAAGCTCTATTTTCTTTTGATCTGTTATCAGAAAAGATCCCCAACAACTTGTCAAGGAATAAGACCCATTGGTTTTTCCGATATTAGCAATTGGATATGGTTGTTTTTATTCCAGATTCTTCTCTTAACAAGAGATATTATCTAAAAGCCAAGAGCCTTTCCATTGTGTTTCCCCAATTAGACATATGTGTGATACAGCATGTGAGGAGGTGAGCCATAAAGGCTGCTGCTAAGCTTTGGGACCTACCCTCATTACTGTCACTCAGGGACTGTCAAGTTCACTGCCCACACGTATTTGCATGGGTCAGTCTTAGTCACTGACCAGGTGAGTAACTGATTAACTGAGCCTCTAAAGTATCTCTTTTTGACAAGATTCACTTTTGTGTACAAAAAATATAATATTACAGGGGGTCCTTGGGTTATGACAGTCTTAACACATGACATTTCAAGTTTTCAAAACTAATTTCCATAAAAACTAAAAGAAAATGAAATGTGAGTGTTTTGGCTTACACCATTAGCATCATACTTAGGCTAGGATGTGTTTCAACTTACACCAAAATTTGGGTTATGTCACTGTCGTAGGAACAGAATTGTGTCATAACCTGAGGATCCCTGTAATATAATACAAATAAATATTAATAAAATAATCACCAATAATGGGATAGTAAGAAAAGTACAGATATCAGGAATAAGTAGAACAAACTTCATATCATATTTTCTTTAGCAAGTTATTTAGTTTTCTAAATTTTGCTGTATTGTCCATAACATGGGATGATTCCTCATCAAAATATTATGAAAATTAAGTGACTCAATAATTGTAAAGTGTTTTTTGGTTCCATTTACATTAAACCAATAACTAAAAAAAAAGAGCCAGTGAACTTATGTTTCTGCTGACTGGTCCATCTGTCTCCATGAACTCCCTTCATAGAAAGCATCTTGCAACCAGATCACGCAAGATAGAGTTTAAGATTCACCAACAGTATCACTGTAGCTGACATTATATTCACCATGATACAAAAGCTAAGAAGTGACCCATAAAAAAGTCCAAATGGCAAATATATCCTGAATTATGTTTAAAGTAAGTATAAGCATCAGAGAAAGGGTTTAGTGATCAAACTGATTTCTTTGATTCACACTAAGTTGATGCTCCTATTTAGGTAATTCTAAAATGGTAAGATGCAAACCAGAGCTCTCCACACTATGGGCAACACTTGCCTGGACAAGGAGTGCTTCAGTTTATTTTATGTGGCCACTGAATTTCAGTCTGATTAATAATTTACCATCACATATTTATTATTTTTTTAGATCCCTGAGAACTAAAAGATTTTCAAAGCCACAAGTAAAAGCAACAATAGCTTTACACCAGTAATAACAAATTAGAAAATAAAAACAAATTATTGTATCTCTAATAACAACAAAAACATATGGTATCTAAGAATAAATTCAATAAAAATATTATAAGAATGAGATGAAAAGATTTCAAAGCATTATTAAAAAATATAGGCCCTGGCTGGTTGGATCAGTAGTAGAATGTTTGCCCACTGTGTGGATATTCCGGGTTCAATTCCCAGTCAGGGCACATAAGAGAAACAACCATCTGCTTCTCTATCCCTCCCCCTCCCCTTTTCTCTCTCCCTCTCTCCCCTCTTCCTGCAGCCATGGCTCCATCGGTTTGAGCAAGCTGGCCCCAGGAGCTAAGTATGATTCCATGGCCTCCCCTCAAGTGCTAAAATAGCTCAGTTGCCAAAAATGGAACAACGGCTTCAGATGGACAAAGAATGGGGGCTTGCCTGGGCGGATGCCTGGTGAGGCACGTGCAGGAGTCTGTCTCCCTACCTCCCTGCCGCTTACTAAATAAAACAAGAAAAAAAAATGTAAAAGAAAGTCTAAATAAAGGATGGAGTATAAGTTATTTATAGTTTTAAAAACTGTATCACAAAGATGTTCATTTCCTCCCAATTAATCTATATTTTTCATACACATTCATTCTAAAAATCCCAATAGGTTTTTGTTTGTGGAAATTGATGAATTTATTCTAAAATTCACACAGAGCAGTGCAGAGCTGAGGGTAGTTAAGACATTTTAAAGGGGAAGAAATTGAGAGAGGTTTCTATATCAAAAAAGGCAAATTATTTATATAAAGCCATAACCCTCAGGTGTAGAATAAACAAACAGAGAAGCAGAACAGCAAGAGCCCAAACTCATGCAAATATGGAAACAGAGGTAGCATAGTGAGTCAGTACAGAAAAGAAGGGCCATTTGATAAATACAGTGTGTCCGTAAAGTCATGGTGCACTTTTGACCGGTCACAGGAGAGCAACAAAAGACATTAGAAATGTGAAATCTGCACCAAATAAAAGGAAAACTCTCCCAGTTTCATACCTATTCAGTGCAGTTCGATGTCGGCTCACGCACAAATTTTTTAGGGCTCCTTAGGTAGTTATCCCTTATAGCCTCTACAGACTCGTCACTGACTGATGGCCTACCAGAACGGGGTTTCTCCACCAAACTGCCGGTTTCCTTCAACTGCTTATCCCACCGAGTAATGTTATTCCTATGTGGTGGCACTTCGTTATAAACACGCCGATATTCACATTGCACTTTGGTCACGGATTCGAATTTAGCGAGCCACAGAACACACTGAACTTTCCTCTGTACCATCCACATCTCGACTGGCATAGCCATGAGCTGCTCCACTGTATACACGGCGTTACATCATCATCTGCGCATGTATACATGCTGCTACATCATCCTACAGAAACTGGGAGGGTTTTCCTTTTATTTGGTGCAGATTTCACATTTCTATCATCTTTTGTTGCTTTCCTGTGACTGGTCAAAAGTGCACCATGACTTTGTGGACACACTATAGTTCCGGAATCATTGCTTATCCATACCAATACAAAAATAACACTCTAGATACAAAAACAACTGTACAATATATTAAAAACCTAAGTATTTAAAAAATTGGAGAAAATATTATATCATAAAAGGAAGAATTTATTAAATAAGACACATACTTAAGAAAAACTACTTAAAATTTAAAAATTCTGTTCAACAAATTATACCATAAAAAGCAGCAAGCTATAAACTATGAGAAAATGTTTTTAAAAGCATATAACTAGCAGAAATTATTATTTAAAATTTATAAAGAATTTTAACATGGCAGTCATACACAGATAAGTCACCAAATAGAAAATGGACAAGAGGAGATAAATAGAGAATTTACAGGAGGGAAATATATATATATATATATTACAAATATGTGATAACCTCACCATCCACCACTTTAAATGCAAATTAAAATAATCAGGTGTAATTAGACATCCATTAGATTGACAATAATTTCAATGGCAAGTAATGCCACCTTTTGGCAACTATATGGGGGAATGAATACTTGTGTCATACACTGCTTTGGTAATGTAAAAATGTAACTGCAATGGAGAAAATTTGATGATACAACATTAGGTTAAAAAGTCCAAATCCTAGGACCAGAAACTCTGCTCATAGAAATATATAATAGGAAAATCGTTCATGTTCTCAAGGAGACATACACCAAAAATGTTTATGACAGCAGTATTTTAAACACTGAACTATTGAAAACAATCTGTATATATGTAGAAGTCTAGGTGATTTAAATGTGATATATTCAAGATATGAAATTCTATACCAATGTTAATGAACTATAATTATCAACATGGGTAAATCTAAAAATGACAAAAGTAAAAACAAAATCTTTAAAGGATACATTTTTTAAAAAACATGGAAACATATTAAATATTGTTTATGGATACAGACATTTGCAGAATAATTATAAAGTTGTTTATTTTAAGAATAAATCCTAAATTCAGAACAATAAGCTCTGGTGGGGGAAGAAAGGGAATACCACCAGAGAAAAAATACAAAGGAGCACTAAAATGTATCATTAAAGTTTTATATCTTTAAAAATAAGCCTAAGAAAATATGGCAAAAGATTTGTCAAAATATATTAAGACATAATTAAGCTAGTGGTCACAGCTGCTTTAGATATCAGATATCATATTTTTTACTTCAAGGGTTCCTCTTTTATTGTTTTTTAGTTTCCATATCTCTTCTGAAGTTTTCCACCTTTTTACTGTTATAATTTGCCTATATTTTCTCTTCCAAATTTATTCTAGTTATTTTTTTAAAAATCTTTGCCAAGTAATTTCAATATTTGGATTGTCAGATTGTTACTACTTTTTTCCCCCTTCATGATTATGGGCACTCTTGTTTGTAAGTCCAGCAATTTTTAAATATATACTTGCATTACTAATGATTCATTGTACATACTGTGGATTTTATTACTTTCTCTGAAGAGTGCTGAGTTTTATTCTCAGAGGTGATTAAATTACTGGCATATATTATTCAGTAAAAGAAACCATAGTTTTTGGAGTAGTGAAAATAAAAATATGCTAAATTTAGTGAGAGAAAGGAAGGGAGAGAGATGAGAAGCATCAATCTGTAGTTGTGGCACTTCAGTTGTTTGTTGATTGCTTTGCATACATGCATTGACTGTGGGGCTCCAGCCAAGTCAATGATCCCTTGCTTAAGCTAGTGACCTCAGGGTTTCAAACCTGAGAACTGAGCATCCCAGGTCAAAGTTCTATCCACTGTGCCAACACCAGTCAAGCAAAAATATGTTAAATTTTAAAAGGGGGGTTGAGGGAGCTTGTTGAAAAGACTCAGGCTCCAATATAAAAGAGTTTCCAGTGGGCAAAACTGGAACAATTTGAGAAACAAAATAATGATGGCATTGGGTTATATAATTTATAAAGTAAAACTGCTCTTCACGAGTCCATCCTGATAAAAAATAATTGAATAAATAGATACATGAGGAAAAGAAGAAGCTCTTTTTTTATGGAAAAATTCTAATTAATATATGTAGAGGGTATGAAGGAAATATAAAATTAACATTATGCAAATGTCAAAATAATAATTGCTGCAAGCAAGATCCACCAATTGATAATTAAATTAGTGTTTCAGCAAAATAGGATGCATTGTCTCAAAGTAGTTATTAAAGAATATTCATTAATTATTTAAAAATGGTAATTTTACAGTGCAGAAACTCTGCAGACACCACTTTAACAAAGGATCAAGATTAACAGCACAGAAATAAGTCAAGTTGACATGACACACCATCTGATATGATGCCTTTAAGAATGGTACATCACTCTGTGCCATTCTCGCAAAAAATGCATAATTTCAATCTAATAAAGAGAAAACATCAGCCAAACCTAAACTGAGAAATATTTCAAAAAATAATAAACTAGCCCTTATCAAAAGTGTCAAGTTCATAAAAGACATGTAAGAATGAGGATGGGAGGAAATTGTCACACCTGGGAGGAGCTTTAAAAATACAAAACAAGCCTGACTAGTGGTGGCTCAGTGAACAGAGCATTAAGGTCCCAAGTTCAAAACTTGAGATCAACATCTTGAGTGCAGGGTTACCATCTTTAGCGTGGGATCATAGACGTGATCCCATGGTTGCTAGCTCGAGCCCAAAGGTCACTGGCTTGAGCAAGGGGTTACTGACTTGACTGGAGACCTCCCCAAAGGACGTATGAGAAGCAGGCATTGAACAACTAAAGTGATGCAACTGCAAGTTGATGCTTCTTCTCTTTCTCCTTTCCTGTCAGTCTTTCTTTCCCTCTCACTAAATAAATAAACTAATAAATACATAAAATACAAACAAAACAACAAAAATGCGTCCTGATTTCCTGGATTGGATTCTGGAACATAATAAGACCTTAATGGAAAAATTGATAACATTTGAACAATGTGTGGTTTAAAGTTTAATTAATAGTATTGTACCAATGAAAAGTACAGTATCTGGTTTTGATAACTGTATTATGACTATGAAAAATACTAGTATTATGGGAAGGTGGGTGAAGTATATATTGAAACTCTGTACTATGTTTGCAAGTTTTCTATAAATCTAAAACATTTCAAAGTAAAAACACACAGGCATATTACTTTGATTATGTGGAGTTTTGTTTTAAGCTTTGTTAGGGTAGATCTAGTTCAGTTTTGCCCTTAGTTTCAAAGATTTGGTCTTTAGTTTTAGAATTAGTTAGCACAGTGTCTCCCAATATGTATTTATATTATAGCTGTATAGTACACTTGTCCTTACTCCTAGCATGTAGCCTTTTCAGAGTTTCTGTGAAAGTCTGAGTGTTCATTAAGTTCTTTTAACTAGTTGAGACTTCAACTCCCAACTTCTGTCTCCACAGCTTTAGGCAGCTGCTGCTCACAGCTGGAATCCTCAGATAATTTCCTCATATAGTGGTCCCTTGTCTATTGTGGAGGCTAGGTTTCAGAACCCCCCATGATAGGTGAAAATCCACGAAGTAGTGACCTTATATTTATTTTATTATTTATATTTATTTCAAGGCTTTATAAACCCTCCCCATACTTTTATAAGCCTCTCCCACACTGTTATTAACCTTTCCCACACTTCTATAAACATTTCCTATGCTATTAAACACTTTCTATACTCTTAAACCTATGTAATTTTAACAACATATAAAATTCTACATGGTTACTCACCAGTGACTATACTACAACTTGAATGATGAAGATGATGATGAATTAGCTGTGCAGTACTGATCTTATGTGGGAAAACTAGCTCAAGTGGAAGTGGCCATAGCTCCATTTTCCATATGTGTGAGATTTTGTCTACTCACTTATATTGTAAAATATTTTAAAAATAGATTATTCTTGTATGTTAGTAAGTTGTTTTTCACAACGTTCACAGCCATTCTAGGGCATAATTTAAGATGGGTATTGTTTTCACTGGTCTGCCTTCCTAAGGGAGGGAGGATGGTAGGAAAAGTGAAGGGAGTTACAAGGGAGAGAGGGAGTGAGTGAAGGAGAAAGATGGAAGGGAGGAAGGAAGGAAGGAAGGAAGGAAGGAAGGAAGGAAGGAAGGAAGGAAGGAAGGAAGGAAGGAAGGAACTCCTGCTAAAGCAAAGCTCCAGACCAGGACACCCACCCTGACAAATCTCAGTCTTACTTAAAATTTGTAGTGCAAACAATAATACCATTTTGTTTTTTGAACTTCTGTCATTAGTCTGCAAATATGATAGTTTGTATGGCCAGTAGCCACAGCCACCATCATAGATGCCTGGCCCATGCAGGTTCGCATTTGATTCCAACAGATGGTAATGAAACAATGGAGCCAAGAACTGGTGAGTCATTACCTTTAATCCTAGTTTTCACTTGGAGGGTGAGAAATACACACAGTGGAAAAATACTTCCTTTTCCATATAGGGCTCCTAAAGCCACTAACTTGTCCAAGTATTCCTAGAATCAAAGGTTTCTACCTCACCAGCCTTATTCACCTCTGTTCCCCATCTCCTTCTCTCTACACAAACTGGCTTCTCCTTCAGCACTCTGCCACCTTGGCTGCCTCTCCTTTACAATACTAATTTTAGGAACCGAGAGTGCGAGCCCCCGGTCTGCCCCTGTTTATAGTGTAGAAATCAAAACCTTTAATCCAATGTTGGGCAGATAAAATATATTATGCTCACTTTGTTAAAGATGGCGCTGCCCACATGGAAGCTGCCGCCCAGGTGATATTAATGTGTGTTGGGGGCAGGCTGGGGGCAGGCAGGATCCTTGTAGCCTGGGGCTTGGTTTTAGGACTAAGCCTTTCCCACCCTTTTTGATGTGGGGTGATACAATCCCATCATGCCTCAGATAAGTGACTTTGTATTAGAGACTTTCTTATTTTGTATATTGGATTAAAGGTTTTGATTTCTACACTATAAAATGGGGGCAGAGTGGGAGCTTGTGCTCTCGGTTCCTGAGATTAGCATTAGAGGAGAGAGCAGAGAGGAGAGCAGAGAAAGGCCACGTGGAGGAGGCCAGGAGAAGCAGCCAAGATGGCGGACTGTTGAGTGGAAGCCAGTTTATGCAGAGTTTGTGCAGGGAGAAGGAAGGAGATGGGGAACAGTAGTGAATAAGTCTGGTGAGCTAGGAACCTTTGATTCTAGGAAACTCGGATAAGTCAGTAGCTTTGTGAGCACTCAATGTGAGTGGGTTTTGGAGCCCAGTGTGTGTTTTTACTTGTCCACCAGATGCAAGCTAGGATTAAAGATGATGGCCCACAGTTTTTGGCTCCGTTGTTTCTTTGCTGACTGTCCAAATCCAATGTGAACTTGCATGTGAATGGCCACAATGGTGGCCATAGCAACTGGCCTTACATCCAATATAGAAATAAGGAAGTCTCTGATACAAAGTCACTTATCTGAGGCATAAATGGGATTCCTCATAAGAGTACACTACCCCACATCATGAAACAGTCAAGGATGTGGGGAAAAGCTTAATTTTGAAAAGATCTTTGTATTAAAAGAGCAGGAAAGGCTTAGTCTTAAAACTAAGCTTTAGTCTATAATGACTTTGCCAGCTTACAGCCTGTCTCTCACACCCAATGCAAACTATAAATGAGCAAACATAGATATCATATTTGTAAACTTATTTGACCCACATAGTTACTCTAACTATTCTGTCATATTTCTTTCACTTGTTATTCCTCTTTGTGGTACACACATTTCATGATTCATTCAGATCTTTGATATAATGTGAAGGAGGAGAAACCAGAAGAATGAATAGGAGGGGAGGGGGGGGGCTGCAATGTCTAAGGTCTTAAATTCCAGCCTGTGACTTTAGTGTTCTTGACTGAGGGAACAAGGCCAGACAGAAATGTTTCGAAAATAACAAACCACAGGTGTGGACCTTGCTGGTTATCGTTCCTTGAAATGAACTGCAGCCCCAGTAAGAAGATGAGTGATAGGATTATGAGTGATGGGATTATCAAAGGAGGACTCTCCAGCTACTTCTCCCCTTCCCCTCCCTAAGACACGAAAGTCATGTGGGCCTGCAAACAAAGAAGTCATAGAAATCAGGCATTTGTCCTGTGAAAACTAAAGCTGTAAAGGTATGTAAGATGCAAGAAATCTAACCTCGGGAGCACATGTTTTGGTTGCCTCTGTTGGGGGTCATGCTGCTCTGTCAGCTGAATAAATTCTACTTCCTTCATCATGTTGTCTGGGCGTTTTTGTCTTCCTTTGGTACTTGCAATATTGTCACCTCTTCCCTGCAAGAGACCTCATGATTACCTTGTCTAAAGAGCACTGTCTTCCCCCATTCACTCTTTTTTTCTTCTTTGTTTCTTCCTTCATATTATTATCCCTACCTAATATTTAGTATATTACAAATTACATGACATCGTATTGCTTATGGTCTCTGTAAGGCCAGTAGTCATGACCATCATGGCCATTCACGTGCAGGTTCAGGTCCCATTAGATTCAGGCAGATGGTAAAGAAACTGCGGAGCCAAATACTGGTGGGCCTTTCCTTTATTCTAGCCTCGCGCCCAGCAGGTGAGTAAAAACACACAGGGCTCCAAAACTCACCCATCTGAGTTTTCCTAGAATCAAAGTCCACCACCAGCTGTCACTTCTGGTTCCCTATCTGTACATCTTCTCCTCTTTCCTTTCACCCTGAAAAAATGACTTCCTACTCTCTGCACAAACTGGCTGCTTTCTCTTTCCCTGTCATCTTGGCCGCTTCTTCTCTGCAAAAATGGCCTCCTACTTCTTCCCCTTTTTCTTAAAACTTTTTGGCACAAAACTCCTCCTCCAGAACACATTAGCATAACAATAGCCCTTCCCAAACAGGAACTGCTAATTAGCAATTTCAGACCAGCAACATTTTTAACAAAGTGAGCAAACATAAAAATCATATTTACAAACTTAATTGACCAACAGTCTCTTTCCTGGAATATAAGCAATATAAGCACAGAAACTTCGATATTTTTTTCACTGATCTATATCCAGTACCTAGAATAGTACTTGGTACTATTCTATAAGAGCTTGATAGGTGGTTTTTGAGTGAATAAATAAAATTTTCACAATGATCCTTCAGATTATTATTTTTAACTTCATTGAACAGAAAGGAAAACTGGAAATCAGAAAAATAAATTAGTCATAATAAAATTGGCAGACCTAGATTAAAACTCAGACACTCTGACTCCATGCCCATTGCTTCTTCCAGAAGAGTAGAAAGTGAAGTCAAAGACAGCATGCTCAAACTGGGTGAGGAGAGAAACAAAGGATGGCAGCATGCATTGTGTCACTTCTTTCTGAGGTCGGCCTGTTCTCTTTGCTTCTAATTATGTTTTATGTTAGCAGCATTCACATGCTGACCCTTACTAGAAAATGGAGTGAGGTAGTGAGGTTAACCCATTAGTTTGGTGTCATCTCCTCCACCAGCTCCACTTTTCTGAATTTGTTTGCTGAGCTTCCAGGGTCTGAGAGTGAAATCGTTAAGAAGAATTCCTCAGAGGCTGGGAACTAAATGAGGTCAGGATATTTGTGCTGACTTTTATTGTGCCGAATTCCACAAATATGGATGACTCATTTAGGGCACATTAATCTCTAAAAACCTACTTTCTGTGTTACTGACTGTGTTTGAGTCCAGGAGGACTCAAATTGGGGAGACATTTGAGGAATAGTTCTAAATAATTTTATTGGAAAGACTAACAGAACCAAAAGGTTATGAATTCCATATATTAACCAAATAAACTGGGGAAAGAAGAGATTCCTCTTAAAGGCTTTTGAGGAAAATGCTCAGGAAATACAAAAGAACCTTTTCCTAAATCTGTATGTAGACATGTGTAAAGCCAGAAGCCATGGCCAGGGCCACCATCACAGCAGCCTCCTGGCCCATGCAGGTTCGCATTGGATTTGGACAGTCGGTAAAGGAACAATGGAGCCAAAAACTGATAGGCCATTTTCTTTAATTCTAGCTTGCACTCGGTGGCAAGTAAAAACACACACTGGGCTCCAAAACCCCCTCACATTCAGTGCTCACAAAGCTACTGATTTATCCGAGTTTCCTAGAATCAAAGGTTTCTAGCTCACCAGACTTTATTCTCCTCAGTTCCCCATCTCCTTCCTTCTCCCAGATACAAACTCTGTACAAACTGGCATCTCACTCAGCACTCCGCCATCTTGGCTGCTTCTCCTGGCCACATGGCCTCTTTCTGCTCTCTGCTCTGCTCCCTCTGCTCTCTCATGCTAATCATCCCAGGAACCCAGAGAGCAAGCTCCCGCTCTGTCCCTATTTTATAGTGTAGATTCAAAACCTTTAATCCAATATACAAAATAGGGAAGTCTCTAATACAAAGTCACTTCTCTAAGGCATGATTGGATTGTACCACCCCACATCAAAAAGAGTGGGAAAGGCCTAATCCCAAAACCAAGCCCCAGGCTACAAGGATTCTGCCTGCCCACAGAGACACACATTAATATCATCTGGGCAACGGCCTCCACGTGGGCAGTGCCACTTTAACAAAGTGAGCATAATACATTTTATCTGCCCAACAACATGTCACTGAAGTTTGTATATTAGCTGAGGCCTGCATATCTTAAATTCTGCAGTTAGTAAGGACATGTGCAGCACAATTTTATTTCAGTTTCACCAGTTATAGTACAAACTACTGAGAATATATCTGGTTGGCTGGTAGGATAAAATGGATCTGCTCTGACTTGTGTAACTTAACTTGCTGATATCGTGCCTCAACCAGAAAAGAATTATATAGGAGAATAATACCCTGTAATAATGGTTTTCTGTCCCCATATTTATAAAGAAGGACATTAGTGACTTAAGTGATGATGCTCTAAGATAGTCACCTCAAAATTCTTAGACTCTGAAGCTGTCTCGGTGCATCATGGAGGAAATGACTTTTCGAACTTCTCTTTTCAGCTTATAGTTGCTATAGTTTATGCTGTGAAAATTCTGTTTGTTTATATGTTTGTTTTTTTTCTGAGAGTGTTTGACATCCATGGTCTTAGTTGCAAGCAAGATGCCATGTCCATTCAGTTATTTTGCAAAGTTCTTTCCCTCACATCACAGCAGTGAATAAGCAAACTGTAAAAATAAAATAATATGTGTAGTGCATATACTTCTTCAGGCAATGAATGGGTGCAGTGTAGCCCTTCCTCACTTCACCTGGATGGGGGGGGCACTCAGAGGCCAGAAGGGACTGGGGTGGGGGGGACTGGGGAGTGTGATCTTCCCTCTGAAGGCAGAGGAAGCTGCTTATTTCTGGCTGGGTGCTGTTGTTCTCGAATCTGGGCTTGGTGCTGATAGATTTAAGAAGCCAGAAACCTGAATTTTCATTGAAACTGCTCAATTTTCAAATGACAGCAACTAATTTAAAATTTTAACTACACAAACAGGCCACAAAACACAGTGGTCTAGCCATTAAGAGGAAACAGGTGTTCAACACTTGATATGTTTTACCCAGGTGCTGAATAGTCAGTCCCTTCCCAGAGGGAGCTCTGAGAAGCAGCAGACTGCTGCCCCACCCTCTAAAGGTTACCTGCTTCTAAGATGTTTTCAAAGAAATAGTGTGCCATACCTGCTTTTCATATGTTTCCTGGCTATGCCTCTCACTGTCTCCTAACCTGTCCATCAGGAATCAATCCTTGGAGCTCCTGGTTATCAACCACCATGACAGATGAGGAGACAGCACTTGGGGGGGGGTGAATGTGGGGCCACCCACACATTTGTTCTCACTTCTGTGACCCTCCACATTGTTGCTGCCCACGGCTATGTTGTACTGGAGAGGGGGAACCAATTAAAAGGATTAGGATATATAAAGTTTTTATTTTTCTTATAAGCTATCTGTTCATATAAATACTTTTATAGTTAAAAAATAAACATAATATGAAAGTTAAACACTCCCTGGAATTGTCTTGCTATCCCATCTGTTCTGTTTTCAGCAAATTTCTTTATCAGGAACTTGACTTTGTGACTCCATTCAGGGAAACCCTACATTTTCTTGCATAAGCTGCATCTCCCCTTCTTCTTCCACCCTTCAGCAAGCTAAGGAGTTCTAGCCCAAGTATCAGTTTCCCAATGTTCAGGTCATTCTGACTAGACAAATGTAGGGGGTCATTGTGGTACTGGGTGTGGAGCATCCCAGTTAGATGTTCGCAATGCAGTTCAAGCTTCTTTGAAGAAGACATGCCTCTTCATCCTTCAAGGTCATTCAGGAGGTAAGTATCAAATCAACAATACACAGACATTTAAGGACAAGTATCCTTCTCAGTGGCAGTATGGTCTAATCCATGTTAAAGAAGGAAAACATTGTGCTAACTGGGATGGAATCTGTGCAGCTGTCCTCCCCACAGTGGAGGTGGGGCTCCATGACCCAGGGCAGTGTCCATGCACCTTTGTTCCTCTGCCAGCTCTCAGTCCCCCAGGTCTACTGGGAAATAAAGAATGATATTCATTAAAGGCTTCCCTTTAATTTCTTAATGTTCATCACTTTGTTGGGAAGAACCCAGAAGAATCTTTGAAATTAACTTATTTTCTTGTCCAGCAGGGCCAAATTTTTGGAAAGGACTTTCTGTACCCTTTGTACATAGAGAAAGGCATTTCTTTGTACATAGAGAAAGGAATTTCTAAGTAACCCCTAAGGGTTGAAGATGGGATGGTTGGGTAGCTTGTGTATTTATTTACTCTAAAAGCTGAATATGAAGTCCTCATCAATAGGAAAGGAATCAAGATCTTGAGTGAGAAATTCTGAAATTTTAATCTGCTTTTCTGCTCTGTTCCCATTGGTTTTAGGGTCTGAATTTTTTTTAGCATTAATAAGACAATAGTTTATAAGAAACTACTTGTATAAATTTTATTTAGAATTGATATTAAATTGTATTATATTACACAGATGTATTTTTCAGCAATAATAAAAATTTGGAGCATCATTTCTTTTCACAAATGAATTATTTTCTTTGCAGTCAATAAGAAGTATTACTGACTAAGCCTTTCACATTTTAATTTTGCATTTTATATATCCATAAGTGTATTTTCAGTAAGGAATTAAAGCTTTTTTTTAATTACAAGGAGTTCTTTGTGGGGAATAATTGGGGAAAAGACTATTTCTACTAACAATGCAAGGGTTGTGAACTAAATAGTTATGATTCTGCTATGTCAATAATTTTTTTACTGATGTGTTCTAGATACTGTGTCTAGCACAGAAGGTAAATGTATGTGCTTGGATTAGAAAGGCTAATATAAATCTAAGCTCTGCCCTTGGGGCTGGAGGAACATTGACAATCTAGTCATCATAGGTTGGGTTTTCCAGGAAGCAGCCCCTGAGACAGATATGAATGTTGAAATGTATGTTAGGGAGCATCATGGGATAAACAGCTGTAGAGAGAAGGGAAAGGAAGCAGGATAGGTCAAGGAGAAATTGAGCAAAGAAATATGCTTTATAGTCGAAATATGCTTTATAGTCGGAATCTCTAGAGTTAGGATGTTCCTACAGATTGATGTTGGGCCTTGATGCCCTTTGCTCAGTCATTTGATGATAGCAACAAACAAGGAGGGGTGTGACTTCAGAGGAGAAAGCTTTCTACAGTTAGGCTATCCCTGCTGGGGCAAGTCCTTCCTTAAACATAGACCTGGGTGAGGGACCTCCGTCCATCTAAGTTGACTTCTCTGAGCTTCAGTTTTCTAACAAGTAGTGTATAAAGACTGAATGAAGTGAGGACTGCAGTCAACACATCACAGTGCTTAGGACAATGGTTCTCAAACTTTTTGAAGTCGGGGTGCATTTAAAATCTTACAAATAATTGTAGGTGCACTATATACAAATTTCTGAGAAATATGTTATAATAATTAAGTGAAAAGCCAAATATTAAAAAATATATAAAGTTCAAGCGTGCTTTTATGGTAATTAAATGAAATAAATATGACAAAATTAAATTTATTCTGACATTAAAAAACATTTTTATGTTACTTTTTTTGAGTTATGCTTTTTAGAATTCGTAAAAAAGAGGGGTTAAAAATAAAAAAAACCCAGAGATGACGTCAGAGTAATGGCGGAGTAGGAAGCGATACCGATAAATCTCCCCCAAAACTCAACAAGATCTTCAACCAGAAACAGAAAAACCTATACTTGGAGCCTCCAGATGCTTCGCAATACACCTGAAGGTATGGTCGAGTGAAAAATTGGCTAAATATATAACCAAACCCCGAAGGAAATAGGGAGTAAGAAATGCTCCTCTTTCCTCACTAACCTAAACAGAGCGGCTTTCTCTGGTAACTGTGAATATAGAAACTGAGGCGGGCAAAGGGGGTGAATACATCCAGGCTGCGGCACAAAGGGCCGAACAAGGCTGTGGCACGGAGATCCTAGCCGAGGAAAAACTGATCCTGTGGCAAGTGGGGCAATACAAGCTAACACTCGCGCCAAACCCAAACAAAGAAAGACAAGCGGGGCAGCCATTTTACCCGATCTCCTGGTTGGTGCGCAGTTAGTGGGCGAGAGATTTCTTCCTAAGCCCCGGAAGTGGGTGTCCGTGTTACCCCACAGAGAGACAGGGTCAGAGGCCTTTCTGTGGGCCGAAAGCAGAATCTCTGGGCAGCCCCAGCGCCCTGGGAAAGCCGTGCACGGGAGGGAGCAAAAACTAATTCCAACGGTGGAAATTTTCCGTGCTGGTGAGGGTTTCACTCAGAGGGAAACGCGGCCGGCCTCATATCCTGGTGTGCACGCGCAGAAAGGAAGTGAGCGATTACTCCGAGTGCCTCGGCAGTGCGCGCTCGTGTTATCACACAGAGGGGCAGAGTCAGGGGCCTTTGTGTGGGCAAAAGTGGAATCTCGGGCCGCCCCAGCGCCTTGCAAAAGCCGCGCACGGGGACGGAGCGAGAGCGAATTCCAACGCTGCAACTTTTCCATGCGGTTGGGGGTTTCACTCAGAGCGTGAGACTGCTGGCCGGATATCCTGGTCTGCGCGCGCAGATAGTGAATGAGAGTTTCCTCCAAGCGCCCTGGAAGTGGGCGCCCGCCTGTGTTATCGGACAGAGTGGCAGAGCCAGAGGTCTTTGAGTGGGCGGAAAGCCCGCCTGATTATGTTAGCAGCTCTGACTGACTGAGCCTTACCCAGAGCCCTGTGCTGAGTGGGAATAGAGTGGGGAGTTGCCAGCTCTTTGAACCTCTTACTATCTAGGCAGAGGCAGCAGCAACCCCATAGCTGGATTATCAGGCTACTAATTGAGGAAGGAATGACTAGGAGAAAGGCTCCAGGAACACGGACTCTCTCACTGCCGGAGCCTATAAATGCTAATGAGCCTCGACTCCCAACGAGACTAAAGCACAATACATGACATTGCCATAGAGACTTATCAACTGCAAACCTCTACCTGAGCGTGCCAAAGGGGCAGAACCTGGGGTACAGAGTCACCGACCAGGAAGAGGGAGAGAAAAGAAAAAGCAAGAAGATAACCTCTCAAAATCAAGAATAATCTGCTGACTTTATAACCTATCCCATTTTATTATATTTGTTCGTTTGTTCCTCTTATCTTCATTCTTGATACTTTTTTTCCTCCTCCAATTTGGCCGATTAACTCTCTGCTGGTCTTACTCTCTCCTCTCCTTGAGCTACACTACCCATAAGTGTTACATCTCCCATTATCTTTTCTCTCCTCTTCCTTTCTCTCTATGAGGGTTGCACTCCAAAGCCCTTAACTCTCTCTCTCTCCTTTCTTTTTTCTTCTTTTAGTGGTTCCTTCTTTTTTTCTCTCTCTCTCTTTCTTTTCTCCCTCTATATTAGTTTCTTCCTTTCTCCTTTACATCTCCTCTCATTCAAACCTCAATAACAAACAAATTATCTTATCTGGGACTCAAACTTATGTTTGTGGCATTTTGGGGGGTTTTTACTTCACCTTTTTAACTCACTAGCAGTGCTCCCATCCCTGGCTCTCCATTTTATCTAGTTCTTGTTCCACTAAATACAATAGTATTTTTTTAATTTGTCCCCCCATTTTTCTGTTTTCCTCTTATTCCTCTCATCATAACTCTTAGACAACCAACACCTAAAAGTAAATCATTTTATTCTTGACCCAAATTTTTTCCTTATTTGTTTTTTGTGGGTCCATACCCCCCCCTTTTTTTTTGCCCCTTTATTACTTTTCCCCAATTCAGGCCCTCCATCACAGGCATTGTTTGTTATAATTCACAGTTCACCACAAGATTTTCTCAAGAAAAAGGGGAGAGGAGAGGAAAAAAGGAGGGGGGGAATAATTTCCTTTTTTAAAAAAATTATTATTTTATTTTATTTTTATTTCATTATTAATTTTTTTAAAAAAAACAACTCTTTTTTATTTTTTATTTTTTTTAACTTTTTATTCTTTATTAAATCTCATTAAAACTATCAACAAAACCACCCTCAGATGCCATTAAGGAAGAGAAAATCGAATATCATGGATACAAAAGAAAGAGAGGTAACACAGCTAGATGAGGAAAAATCTATGGAGAAAAAATTTAATATATTGGAAACCTTGGAGCTAAATGACAGAGAATTCAAGATAGAAATCCTAAAAATCCTCCGAGATATACAAGAAAACACAGAAAGGCAATTTAGGGAGCTCAGAAAACAACTCAAAGAACACAAAGACTATATGTCCAAAGAAATTGAAACTATAAAAACAAATCAAACAGAGATGAAAAACTCAATTCAGAAGCTGAAAAACAAAGTAACAAGCTTAGCTAATAGAACAGGTCAGATAGAAGAGAGGATTAGTGAAATAGAAGACAAGCAACTTGAGGCACAACAGAGAGAAGAAGGAAGAGACTCAAAAATTAAAAAAATGAGATAGCCCTACAAGAATTATCTGACTCCATCAAAAAGAATAACATAAGAATAATAGGTATATCGGAGGGAGAAGAGAGAGAAAATGGAATGGAGAACATACTCAAACATATAATAGATGAGAACTTCCCAAGCCTGTGGAAAGAATTAAAGCCCCAAATTCAAGAAGCAAACAGAACACCGAGTTTTCTTAACCCCAACAAACCTACTCCAAGGCATATCATAATGAAATTGACACAAACCAACAGCAAAGAAAAAATTCTCAAGGCAGCCAGGGAAAACAAGAATACAACATATAAAGGAAGGCCCATTAGATTATCATCAGATTTCTCAGCAGAAACTCTACAAGCTAGAAGAGAGTGGATCCCAATATTTAAAGTCCTGAAAGAGAGGAACTTTCAGCCACGAATACTATACCCATCAAAGCTATCCTTCAAATATGAAGGAGAAATAAAAACATTCACAGATACAGAAAAGATGAGGGAATTTATCATCAGAAAACCCCCACTCCAGGAATTACTAAAGGGGGTTCTCCAATCAGATACAAAGAACAAAAAAAAAACAGAGCCACAAGTAAAAGCTCCAAGAAGAACACAATAAAACCAAATTTAAACTGTGACAACAACAAAAAGAAAGAGGGGGAGAAGACGGAGATTAACAGTAGCAAAGGACGATGGAGTGCAAAAGTACTCACAAAATAGTTCGCTACAATGAACAGGGTAGGGACCCTTTTCATTACTCAAAGGTAACCACCATTGAAAAAACCACCACAGAAGCACATGAGATAAAAAAGATAGCAACAGAGGAAAGATGTATGGAATACAACCAAATAAAAACAAAAGATAGAAAAATGAAAGAGAAGGATCAAACAAGACACAAAACTAACAGAAAGCAAGATATAAAATGGCAATAGGGAACTCACAAGTATCAATAATTACACTAAATGTAAATGGATTAAACTCACCAATAAAAAGGCACAGAGTAGCAGAATGGATTAAAAAAGAAAATCCAACTGTATGCTGCCTACAGGAAACTCATCTAAGTAACAAGGAAAGGCTGGAAAACAATACTCCAAGCAAATAACATCCAAAAAAAGCAGGTGTAGCAATACTCATATCGGATAATGCTGACTACAAGACAGGAAAAGTACTCAGAGACAAAAATGGCCATTTCATAACGGCTAAGGGGACACTGAATCAAGAAGACATAACAATTCTTAACATATATGCACCAAACCAAGGAGCACCAAAATATATAAGACAGCTACTTATTGATCTTAAAACAAAAACTGACAAAAATACAATCATACTTGGAGACCTCAATACACTGCTGACGGCTCTAGATCGGTCATCCAAACAGAGAATCAACAAAGACATAATGGCTTTAAACAAAACACTAGAGCACCTGGATATGATAGACATCTACAGGACATTTCAACCCAAAGTGACTGAGTATACATTTTTCTCCAGTGTACATGGATCATTCTCAAGAATTGACCATATGTTGGGCCACAAAAACAACATCAGCAAATTCAGAAAAATTGAAGTTGTACCAAGCATATTTTCTGATCATAAAGCCTTGAAACTAGAATTCAACTGCAAAAAAGAGGAAAAAAATCCCACAAAAATGTGGAAACTAAACAACATACTTTTAAAAAATGAATGGGTCAAAGAAGAAATAAGTGCAGAGATCAAAAGATATATACAGACTAATGAAAATGACAATACGACATATCAGAATCTATGGGATGCAGCAAAAGCAGTGATAAGAGGGAAGTTCATATCACTTCAGGCATATATGAACAAACAAGAGAGAGCCCAAGTGAACCACTTAACTTCCCACCTTAAGGAACTAGAAAAAGAAGAACAAAGACAACCCAAAACTAGCCAAAGAAAGGAAATAATAAAAATCAGAGCAGAAATAAATGAATTAGAGAATAGAAAAACTATAGAAAAAATTAATAGAACAAGGTGCTGGTTCTTTGAAAAGATCAACAAAATTGACAAACCCTTGGCAAGACTTACCAAGGAAAAAAGAGAAAGAACTCATATAAACAAAATCCAAAATGAAAGAGGAGAAATCACCACGGACACCGTAGGTATACAAAGAATTATTGTAGAATACTATGAAAAACTTTATGCCACTAAATTCAACAACCTAGAAGAAATGGATAAATTCCTAGAACAATACAACCTTCCTAGACTGAGTCAAGAAGAAGCAGAAAGCCTAAACAGACCTATCAGTAGAGAAGAAATAGAAAAAAACCATTAAAAACCTCCCCAAAAATAAAAGTCCAGGCCCTGACGGCTATACCAGCGAATTTTATCAAACATTCAAAGAAGACTTGGTTCCTATTCTACTCAAAGTCTTCCAAAAAATTGAAGAAGAAGCAATACTTCCAAACACATTTTATGAGGCCAACATAACCCTCATACCAAAACCAGGCAAGGATGGCACAAAAAAAGGAAACTACAGACCAATATCTCTAATGAATACAGATGCTAAAATACTAAACAAAATACTAGCAAATCGAATACAACAACATATTAAAAAAATAATACATCATGATCAAGTGGGATTCATCCCAGAATCTCAAGGATGGTTCAACATACGTAAAACGGTTAACGTAATACACCATATCAACAAAACAAAGAACAAAAACCACATGATCTTATCAATAGACGCAGAAAAGGCTTTCGATAAAATACAACACAATTTTATGTTTAAGACTCTCAACAAAATGGGTATAGAAGGAAAATATCTCAACATGATAAAGACCATATATGATAAACCATCAGCTAACATCATATTAAATGGCACTAAACTGAAGGCTTTTCCCCTTAAATCAGGAACAAGACAGGGTTGTCCACTCTCTCCACTCTTATTTAATGTGGTACTAGAGGTTCTCACCACAGCAATCAGACAAGACAAAGAAATAAAAGGCATCCATATCGGAAAAGAAGAAGTAAAGGTATCACTTTTTGCATATGATATGATCCTATACATCGAAAACCCCAAAGAATCCACAAAAAGACTACTAGAAACAATAAGCCAATACAGTAAGGTCGCAGGATACAAAATTAACATACAGAAGTCAATAGCCTTTCTATATGCCAACAATGAAATAATTTAGAACGAACTCAAAAGAATAATCCCCTTCACGATTGCAACAAAAAAAATAAAATACTTAGGAATAAACATTACAAAGAATGTAAAGGACTTATATAATGAAAACTATTAACCATTTTTAAGGGAAATTGAAAAAGATATAATGAGATGGAAGAATATTCCTTGTTCTTGGCTAGGAAGAATAAATATAATCAAGATGGCTATATTACCCAAAGCAATATACAAATTTAATGCAATTCCCATCAAACTTCCAATGATGTTTTTTAAAGAAATAGAGCAAAAAATCATCAGATTTATATGAAACTATAAAAAACCCTGAATAGCCAAAGCAATCCTAAAGAAAAAGAATGATGCTGGGGGCATTACAATACCTGACTTCAAACTATATTATAGGGCCACGACAATCAAAACAGCATGGTATTGGCAGAAAAATAGACACTCAGACCAATGGAACAGAATAGAAAGTCCAGAAATAAAACCACATATATATAGTCAAATAATTTTTGATAAAGGGGCCAACAACACACAATGGAGAAAAGAAAGCCTCTTCAATAAATGGTGCTGGGAAAACTGGAAAGCCACATGCAAAAGAATGAAACTGGACTACAGTCTCTCCCCCTGTACAAAAATTAACTCAAAATGGATCAAAGATCTAAACATAAAACCTGAAACAATAAAGTACATAGAAGAAGACATAGGTACTCAACTCATGGACCTGGGTTTTAAAGAGCATTTTATGAATTTGACTCCAATGGCAAGAGAAGTGAAGGCAAAAATTAATGATTGGGATTACATCAGACTAAGCAGTTTTTGCTCAGCAAGAGAAACTGATAACAAAATAAACAGAAAGCCAACTAAATGGGAAATGATATTTTCAAACAACAGCTCAGATAAGGGCCTAATATCCAAAATATACAAAGAACTCATAAAACTCAACAACAAACAAACAAACAATCCCATAAAAAATGGGAAGAGGATATGAACAGACACTTCTCCCAGGAAGAAATACAAATGGCCAACAGATATATGAAAAGATGCTCATCTTCTTTAGCTATTAGAGAAATGCAAATCAAAACGGCAATGAGATACCACCTCACACCTGTTCAATTAGCTATTATTAGCAAGACAGGTAATAGCAAATGTTGGAGAGGCTGTGGAGAAAAAGGAACCCTCATCCACTGTTGGTGGGAATGTAAAGTAGTACAACCATTATGGAAGAAATTATGGTGGTTCCTCAAAAAACTGAAAATAGAACTACCTTATGACCCAGCAATCCCTCTACTGGGTATATACCCCCAAAACTCAGAAACATTGATACGTAAAGACACATGCAGCCCCATGTTTATTGCAGCATTGTTCACAGTGGCCAGGACATGGAAACAACCAAAATCCCGTCAATAGATGACTGGATAAAGAAGATGTGGCACATATACACTATGGAATATACTCAGCCATAAGAAATGATGACATCGGAACATTTACAGCAAAATGGTGGGATCTTGATAACATGATACGAAGCGAAATATGTAAATCAGAAAAAATCAGGAACTGCATTATTCCATACGTAGGTGGGACATAAAATTGAAACTGAGAGACATTGATAGGGGTGTGGTGGTTACGGGGGGGGAGGGGGGAATGGGAGAGGGAAAGGGGGAGGGGGAGGGGCACAGAGAGAACAAGATAGAGGGTGACAGAGGACAATCTGACTTTGCGTGATGGGTATGCAACATGATTGAACGACAAGATACCCTGGACTTGTTATCTTTGAATATATGTATCCTGATTTATTGATGTCACCCCATTAAAAAAATAAAATTATTTAAAAAAAATAAAAATAAAATAAAAAAAACAAAAAGTTATCATATATATATATACACACATTCTTAGTAAGATTTAGTAAATTCGGCAGGTCCTGGCGCAAATGTGTTATGTTTTTTCATTCCTCTGTTTGAGAAACATGAGCCTGATGTGTCCTAGCGATTTCTTCAATGTTTGGGTATATATTTGAAAGGCAAACTCTCATTTTCTCATCAATATGTTGAAGAATTCCTCCTTTTTCACTCAAATTGTGTTGAGTGCAGAAAATCCCCACCATACATATCATCTTAACTTTACACCAAACAAAGGATAGAAGAAACTTGCCTCCAGTCTTTCTGGGAAACATGAGGGGTAGTGTAAACAATCCAGCACCACAGCTTAACAGCCTTTTGCAACCTAATCAGGCAAGTGAGGTGGGGGTTGGGCAAACTGTCAGTTTACAGCCAATTCCCCACACCTCCGTCCCCTAAAAATCTAAACTCCAAAAACTCTGTTGGTTTTTTCTATTCTGAACAGGCACATATTTCTCTGGAATACCATAGGGCGCACGTGGAAATCTTCTAGGGCACACCAGTGCACTTGGGCACACACTTTTTTTTTACAGAGATAGAGAGAGAGTCAGACAGAGGGATAGATAGGGACAGACAGACAGGAATGGAAAGAGATGAGAAACATCAATTATCAGTTTTTCATTGCGACACCTTAGTTGTTCATTGATTGCTTTCTCATATGTGTCTTGACCGTAGGCTTTCAGCAGACCAAGTAACCCTTTGCTTGAGCCAATGACCTTGGGTCCAAGCTGGTGAGCTTTGCTCAAAGCAGATGAGCCCACACTCAAGCTGGCGACCTTGTGGTCTCAAACCTGGATCCTCCACATCCTAGTCCGATGCTCTATCCACTGCACCACCACCTGTTAGGTCCAGGGACACACTTTGAGAACCATTGGCTTAGTATAATATTACCTCATGGTAAATATTAACTCTCATTATTACTATTACTTACAGGGTTGTGGTTGAGACAGAGACTTTCAAAGTGCTTGTTCATGCAGAAAATGGACATTCTTTTAATGCTTTCTGCTTTACCAAATATGTATTTCTAGGCATGTCTTAAAGAAGTTAAAGATGAAATGATGTCTTGAATACCTAGTATTTTATTTGTTTAGAGAACAACATTTCAAGGTTTAGTAGCTTCAGTGAAATCCAGCCAGCAGTATTGGATAAAGAGATCTAATTTCTGGGGTGTCTCACTAAACCCTGGCACAAGACAATGTGAGGGCTTGCTCTACATCTTCAGCTCTGCTTTTCCCAGCAGCAGCATTGAAAGCACCCCTTTGGCTGCTTGTTTCTCCTCTCTGGTCCCAAAGATTCCCTTCCTTCACTTCTTTTATCTCCCATGGCAGTTAACATTGTAGTGACAGCACCCGAGCTCATGTATCCAAGCTGTTCTGAGATCCCTGGAGGACTCTGATTGATCAGACCTGAGTTAGGTATCCAACTCTGGACCAGTCAAGAGTGGCCAGAATCACTTTGTCATATGCTCCTTTCTGTTTCACACATCAGATCGTTAGGTGAAAGGGAGCAGTGGCATTTCAAATAAAAAAGCATGAAGGTACTAGGCAGATTAAAACACGTTGACCACCAGACTTAGAAAGCTGGGAAAAACACTTTTCTTGAGTATACCTGAGGGGGAAAAAGACAACCTGGCTCACTGGGAAACAGCAGATTATGAATTGGAGGGAACAGGATTTATATCTGTAGGCAGAGACAATCATCACAACATTTGCTTTCCTCAGTAGATTGGAGGAAAGAAGAGCTGCAGTGGCCCATTGCTCTGGGAAACTAATTATTTCACATTACAGGAATTTTCCAGTCTGGAATGATGAGGCTACACTAGATTCAAGATGAATTCCTCATAGTTTTATATTGTTTTTATGGTCCAAATTTTGGAAGATTAAATAAAGATAGCCAACATCCAGTTCTTACTTCCTTTGACCGTTTACTCTATTATTTTTCGCAGTGAAGAGATGAATTCAATCAGAATATTAAACCTTCAATGATATCATTTTGTTTAGAGGTGCTTAGAAATAGAAGATTCCAATGTAGAAAGTATTATATATATGGTATTGTCAATTGTATGCAATATTTAAGAAAATAAATACTAAATGATATGCAGTAGTAGAATGTACATATCTTCAAGATATTCTGCATACTTTTTATGCCATAATAGTCAACTTTGATGAGATTTGATCTTCTTATTTTCATTTTCATTCTAATAGTGCCTTGTGGGAAGCATTTCAAGGTAACAATAGTTTATAAAAAGTGTTTCATAAGCCCTAAAATAGCATCACTGTCTCAGTTGATGTGATATCTCTGTCAGCTCCAAAAAGCCCACCTGAGTTGTTATGTTCACATTAAGTCTCTGAGGCTAAATGGAGTGTCAAAAGTCTGCATTTTCTGGAGCTCCCTAACTATACTCTTTGCTACATTTTCAAATATAATGTCACTGCAACCATCTTAATGTCCTTGAAATTGTCAAGAATAAGAGAGATGGATAAAAAATTTTGAAAATATATTTCTCCACCTTCAACATCCAATCACTCATTTGGGTGAATTTTCTCTCTCTCTGATAAACAGCATGAACCAGACTAGGAATCAGACTTGGGTTTGAATTCTGGCAGAATCACTTATTAGCTCTCTGGTCTCAAACAAGTAACTCTCACTCTGTTGGATCAATAGATGTTTCTTCATCTTTAACAGCTCCAACAACTTCAGCTTCTGAGAACCATTCTATAAATTATTTGCCTGAAAACCAGCTTTTTTTTCCTGATAATATTTCCCCTGAGGCCCTCTAAAAAAGGCTAATTTTCTTGGCTTGTATCTCAGTTGCCTTAGATGTAGTCCTTGACGCCCCTTCCTCACCCATCTCCTATCATTTCAGCTGCATTAGATGTCCTTTTCTTTAAAAAAAAAAAAAGTAAAATTAAATTAAATAAAAGCAATGTTGCTTCTTGAAGCTCGCAACATCCACTTGTATAAACTTCTTTTCTTGTAACAACCAAAATTGTTACCCCATGATTCATTCATTGATCACCTTGGGCCCTAGATTGCAGTCTTCTTTTTCCCACCCAAACTTTTGCTATCATCTTAGTTGGCTTCAACATCCATGAAGATGTCTCCACATTTTAGCTTCTCAGGTCCTAGTTCACCTCTTTCCAATGACTTTTGACAACTGCACTATGTCCACTCATTATCATCTCTTGTACTATATATCATTACTAGAAACTACAGGCATTTGAAATCTCAGATTGAAACCTCCCACTCCTACCTTCCTATGAGTACTCTTGCAGCAACTATTTTTCAATCTCATCGCAGATTCTAATCCATTAATCCCACAACATTCAATCCATTCGCTCTGCTATTGTTAGCACTCTTCTTTGTCTAGTGTACATTCTATGATGCATTATTATACTCTCCTTCTACAAATATTGTTTTCTTTGTTGTCTTCCTTTGCTTTTGTCCCACCTGCTTCAGAAAAACTTAACCTTGAATAAACTCAGCTACCCCCATTCCCATTACCTGTCACCAAGCAGCAAAGGGTTGCTGGAGAAAAACTTCTATCAGGCTGGTATTACTAGGACAATTAGTATTCACCAGCCTCCACTGGTGTCTCACTCCTGCCATCCTGGGTGTTTAAATACGGATCTCCTCCCTACCATCTCCAAACCTCCGACACCTCTCTCACTGCTCATCAGAGGCAGCATTGCCCTTTATTTCACCTAGAAAACAAGTTTGCAGATGTTTATATTGTGGTAGAAATGTATGATAAGGATGAATATTTGATTAATTAAGAGAAAAATCAGACTGAGGCCGAGAATTAAAGTAAGGACACACACATATCTTACACATTTCATTTTGTTTTTATACATGGAAAGGACATTTATTCAAAATCTTTGAATGTATGGCCAAGGTGTATGACCCTGTGGGTCTTTGCTCCTTATTGTCTTTTTGTAGAGGCTTAAGTTTTTCTACTAAGCATATATAATTTATGACATCTAGTTTCAATTTTTTAAAGATGAATACCATGTATGTGTTTTTGTAAAAAAGCTGAATTTTTTTTAAAAATTTCATTTATAAAATAAAATGTATCAGGGTGACATTGATCAATAATAGTATTATACATAGGTTTCAGGCAGACATTTCTATAACATTTAAACTGTTGATTATGTCGTACACCCATCACCCAGTCAAATCATTTTCTGTCACCTTATATTTGTCCCTCTTTATACCCATTCCCCTCTCCCTTCCCCCATTTCTCTCCGCTTCATCCCCTTCCCCCTGGTAACCACTTCACTTTTATTTATGTCAATGAGTCTTGGTTTTATATCCCACTTATGTGTGAAATTATACAGTCCTTAGCTTTTTCTAATTTATTTATTTCTCTCAGTATAATGTTCTCAAGGTCCATTCATGTTGTAAATAACACTACGTCATCATTTCTTTTCTTTTCTTTTTTTTTTTTACAGGGACAGAGAGAGAGTCAGAGAGAGGGATAGATAGGGACAGACAGACAGAAATGGAGAGAGATGAGAAGCATCAATCATCAGTTTTTCATTGCGACACCTTAGTTGTTAATTGATTGCTTTCTCATATGTGCCTTGATCTCGGGCCTTCAGCAGACCAAGTAAACCCTTGCTTGAGCCAGTGACCTTGGGTCCAAGCTGGTGAACTTTTTGCTCAAACCAGATGAGCCCGCTCTCAAGCTGGCAAACTCGGGGTCTCAAAACTGGGTCCTTCCGCATCCCAGTCCGATGCTTTATCCACTGTGCCACCGCCTGGTCAGGCACTATGTCATCATTTCTTATGGCTGAGTAGTATTCCATTGTATAATATATATGTACCATATCTTTATTCAATCCTCTATTGAAGGGCACTTTGGTTGTTTCCATGTCTGGCCACTGTGAATAATGCTGTGATTAACATGAGGGTGCATGTGTCTTTATGTATCAATGTTTTCAAGCTTTTGGGGTAGATGCCCAAAAAGAAATTGCTGGGTTATATGTTGGTTCTATTCTTAACTTTTTGAGGAACCAACATACTTTTTTCTATAATGGTTGTACTAATTTGCATTCCCAGCATGAATGAGGGTTCCTTTTCCTCCACAGCCACTCCAACACTTGTTATTGCTTGCCTTGTTGATAACAACCAATTTAACAGGTGTGAGATGGTATATCATTGTAGTTTTTAAATTTTTATTATTAATTTTTAATTTATTGTGTTTACATGGATTCAAGTGTCCCACTGAATATAACTCCCTCATCCCTAGCCCTGTGTCTCTTTTTATACCCCCTTTTCCTCCCTTCCCCAAACTCCCTCCCCTCTTCCCTCTAAAATTTGTTATCCTGTTATCTATATCTCTGTGTTATGTATATATAATTTTAATAATCCCTTTACCTTCTCTGATTCCATCCACTTCCCATTCATCTCCCTTCCCTCTGACTGCTATTTCTCTGGTACCTGTGACCACATATCTGCCTCTATTTCATTCCTCAGTTCACTTTGTTCATTAGATTCCACATATATGTGAGATCATATGATATTTTTCTTTCTCTGTCTGGCTTATTTCACTTAGCATAATAATCTCCAGATCTGTCCATGCTGTCACAAAACATAAGATTTCCTTCTTTTTTACAGCCCTGTAGTATTCCATTTTGTATATATACCACTGCTTTTTAATCTACTCATCCACTGACTGACACTTGTGCTGTTTCCAGATCTTGGCTATTGTAAATAATGCTGCAATAAACATGGGAGTGAATGTCTTCTTTTGAATCAGTGACTTGGTATTCTTTAGGATACATTCCTAAAAGTGGGAGAGCTGGGTTAAAAGGCAGTTTTATTTTTAATTTTTTGAGAAAACTGCATACAGTTCTCCACAGTGGCTGCACCAGTCTGCATTCCCACCAGCAGAGCAGGAGGCTTCTCTTTTCTCCGCAACCTTTCCAACACTTACTGTATGCTATTTTGTTAATGAACGCCATTCTGACAGGTGTGAGGTGGTATCTCATTGTGGTTTTAATTTGCATTTCTCTGATGATTCCTGACATTGAACATTTTTTTGATATGCGTATTGGCCTTTTGTATGTCCTCTTTGGAGGAGTGTCTGTTTAGTTCTTTTGCCCATTTTTACTTGAATTATTTACATTCCTGGTGTCCAGTTTTAGAAGATTTTTATAAATTTTGGTTATTAATCTCTTATCAGATGTATTGATAAATATGTTCTCCCATTCTGTCGGTTGTTTTTTTTTTTATTTTGTTCATGATGTCTTCTGCTTTTCAGTTTGATATAGTCCCATTTGTTCATCCTGACCTTTATTTCACTTGCCTATGGAGATAAATCAGCAAAAATATTGTTATGAGAGATATTATAGAGTTTACTGCTTATGTTTTTTTCCAAGATATTTATGGTTTCAAGACTTACATTTAAGTCTTTTATCCATTTTGAGTTTATTTTTGTGACTGGTGTAAGTTGGTGGTCTCATTTCATTTTTTTTGCATGTACCTGTGCAATTTTCCTAACACCATTTATTAAAGAGGCCGTCGTTACTCCATTGTATGCTCTTACCTCTTTTGTCAAATATCAATTGACCATAAAGGCATGGGTATATTTCTGAGTTCTCTGTTCTGTTCCATTAATCTGTAGGCCTATTCTTATGTCAGTAACAAGCTGTGTAGAGTACAATAGCCTTGTAGTATAACTTGATATCAGGAAGTGTGATACCACCCACTTTATTCTTCATTTTCAAGATTTCTGAGGCTATTCATGTTCTTTTTTGGTTCCATATAAATTTTTGGAATATTTATTCTATATCCTTGCAGTATGCCATTGATATTTTAATATGAATTGCATTTAATTTATAGATTACTTTGAGTAATATAGACTTTTAATGATGTTTATTTTTTCTATCCATGAACACGATATATGCTTCCACTTGTTTGTATCTTCCTTGATTTCTTTTATCGATGTTTTATAATTTTCCAAGTACAAGTCCTTTACCTCCTTGGTTAAACTTAATCCTAGGTACTTTATTTTTTGTTGTTGTTGCAATAGTGAAAGGGATTGTTTCCTTAATTTCTCTTTCAGACAGTTTATTGCTGGTGTATAAAAATGCCAGTAATTTCTGAATATTAATTTTATATCCTGCCACCTTGCTGAATTTATTTATTAGATCTAGTAGTGTTTTGACTGAGACTTTAGGGTTTTCTATGCACATTATCATGACATCAGCAAATAATGATAGTTTTACTTCTTCTTTATCAATTTGGATGCCTTTTTATATCTTCTTCTTATCTGATTGCTGTGGCTAGGACTTCCAGAACTATGTTTAATAAGAGTGGTGAAAGGGGGCACACCTGCCGTGTTCCTAATCTTAAGGAGATTGCTTTTAAATTTTGCCCCTTGAGTATAATGTTGGCCTTGTGTTTGACATAGATGGATTTTATCATGTTGAGATATGTTCCCTGTATTCCCACTTTGCTGAGAGTTTTGATCATAAATGGGTGCTAGATTTTATCAAATGCTTTTTCTGCATCTATTGATATTATCATGTGATTTTTTTTCTTCCTTTTGTTTATGTCATCAATCACATTGATTGATTTGCAAATATTTTACCAGACTTGCTTCCCCAGAATAAATCCCAGTTGATTATAATGTATGATTCTTTTCATGTATTACTGGATCCAGTTTGCTAATATTTTGTTGAGAATTTTAGCATTTAAGGTCATCAGGAATATGGGCTTATTGTTTTCTTTCTTTGTAGTGTCTTTACCTGGTTTTGGAATGAGGATTATGCTTGCCTCATAAAATGAGCTTGGAAGTCTTCCCTCCTTTTGAATTTTTGAAATAGATTGAGAATAATAGGTATTAGTTCTTTGAATATTTGATAAAAATTTGCCTTTGAAGCCATCTGGAACAAGACTTTTATTTCCTGGGTGTTTTTGCTAGCTGTTTCAATTTCATTTGTTGTAATCAGTCTGTTTAGGTTTTCTGATTCTTCCACATTGAGTTTTGGAAGATTATATGTTTCTAGGAATTTATTCATTTCTCCAAGATTGTCAAATATTTTGGCATACAGACCTTCATAGTATTTTTTACAATCCTTTGTATTTCTGCAGAATCAGTATTTATTTCTTCACTTTCATTTCTAATTTTATTTATTTGAGTCCTCTCTTTTTTCTTGATGAGTCTGGTTAAAGATTCATCAATCTTGTTTACTTTTTCAAAAAACCAGCTCTTGGTTTTATTGATCTTCTGTATTGTTGTTTTAGCCTCTGTGTCATTTATTTCTACTCTGATCTTTATTATTTCCTTCCTTCTACTTCCTTTGAGTTTTATTTGTTGTTCTTTTTCTAGTTCTTTTAGATACAGGGTTAAGTTGTTTATTTGAGTTTTTTTCTTGCTCCTTCAGGTATGCCTGTAATGCTATGAACTTCCCTCTCAAGAATGGTTTTGCTGTGCCCAACCAGGGGGTGGCGCAGTGGATAGAGCGTCTGACTGGGATGCGGAAGGACCCAGTTCTAGACCCCGAGGTCGCCAGCTTGAGCGCGGGCTCATTTGGCTTGAGCAAAAAGCTCAGCAGCTTGGACCCAAGGTCGCTGGCTCCAGCAAGGGGTTACTCGGTCTGCTGAATGCCCATGGTCAAGGCACATATGAGAAAGCAATCAATGACCAACTAAGAAGTTGCAACGCACAAGGAAAAACTAATGATTGATGCTTCTCATCTCTCTCTTCGTTCCTGTCTATCTCTGCCTATGTAAAAAAAAAATGCTTTTGCTTTGTCCCATAAATTTTGAGTTGTTGTATGTTCATTTTCATCTGTTTCACGAAAATTTTTGATTTCTTCCTTGATCTCATTATTAACTCATTCTTTAATACCATGCTATTTAGCCTCCAAGTGTTTGAATGGTTTTCAGTTTTTCTATTGTAGTTGATTTCTAGTTTCATGCGATTGTGATCAGAGAAGATGCTTGCTTGATATGATTTCAATCTTCTTAAATTTATTGAGACTCATTTTGTGTCTTAACATGTTCTATCCTAGAGAATGTACCATGAGCACTGGAAAAGAATATATATTCTGCTGCTTTGAGGTGAAAGGTTCTGAAAATATCTATTAAATCTAGTTCATCTAGTGCGTCATTTAAGGCTACTGTTTCTTTGCTAATTTTTTTGTCTGGAGGCTCTATTCATTGATGTTAGTGGGGTATTAAAATCCCCTACTATTATAGTATTGCTGTTGATCTCACCCTTTATGTCCATCAAAATCTGCTTTATATATTTAGGTGCTCCTATATTAGGTGCATAAAGATTTACTATGGTTATAATCTCCTGTTTTATTGCTTCCTTTATTATTATGTAGTGACCTTATTTACCCCTTACCATAGCCTTTGTTTTAAAGTTTATTTTGTCAGATATAAGTATTGTTACCCCAGCTTTTTTTTTTCATTTGCATTTGCATGAAATACTGTTTTTCCATCCCTTAACTTTTAGTCTATGTGTATCTTTTGTTCTGAAATGGGTCTCTTGTAGACAGCATATGTACGGGTCTGGTTTTTTATCCATGAAGCTACTTTTTGTCTTTTGATTGGAGCATTTAATCTATTTATGTTTAAGGTTATGATAGATTTGTAGTTGTTTATTGCCATTGCCATTTTATTCTTTAAATCTACAATCCTAATTTTCTCACTTTCTTTTCCTTCACTCTTTTTATAGCAGGCACCTTAAAATTTCTTGCAGTAATGGTTTGGTTGTAATGAATTCCTTGAGTTCTTTATTGTTGTTGAAAGCTTTTTTATTTCTTCTTTAAGTTTAAACAGTTAGCTTGGTGGATAAAGAAGTCTTGGTTGTAGGTTCTTGCTTTGTGTCAATTTGAATGTTTCTTGCCAGTACATTCTGGCCTCAGATTTTTTTGTTGAGAAGTCAGATGTAATCTTTATGGGGGCTCCTCTGTAGGTAATTAAACTCTTTTTTCTTGCAGCTTTTAGTATTCTTTCCTTGTCTCTTAACTTTGACACTTTAATTATGATGTGTCTTGCTGTAGGCCTCCTTGGATTCCTCTTTATTGCAACTCTCTGTGTTTATTGAACTTGTATGACTTTTTCCTTCATCAATTTATGGAAATTTTCTGTTATTTCTTCAAACAGTTTCTCTATTTCTTATTCATTATCTTTTCTTTCAGGAACCCCTGTGATGCGGATATTGTTTCTCTTCATGTTGTGACAGAGCTCTCTTACAGTATACTCAGACTTTTAGAGCGTCTTGGTCTTTTTGCTGCTCTGCTTCTGTGCTTTTGTTTATCTTGTCCTCTAAATCACTGCTTTGATCCTCTGTTTCATCCAGCCTGCTATTAATTCCTTCTTAGTGCAATCTTTATTTCTGACATTGTATTTGTCATTTCTGACTGGTTCTTTTTTTATGATTCCAACGTCCTTTTTTATGCTTGCTATCTCTTTATTTAGGGGCACATTATGTCCATCCATTGTTACTCTAAGATACTTGAGCATCCTAAAAATCATTGTTTTCAACTCTGCATCTGATATTTTGGTTGCTTCCACCTCATTCAGTTATTTTTCTGGGGATTTCTCTTGTTGATTCATTTGCGTTGCAGTTTTCTTTCTTCATATTTTGTCTTTGTATTAGGTAGCACTATCTGACTTTGAAATTTTTGTGTGGTCTTTATAAAGAAGATGAGCTCAGTGGTACTATCCTCCAGGCCACTTGTTTTCCTTGTTCTAGGAATGCTTCTTGAGGGTACTATTTTCCCTCTTGTTGTATGTGCGTATTAGATGCTGTTGGTCCGTTCATGGGTATGTTTATCCTTTCAGGCTGGCTGTAAGGGTCAACTTTGATTATGTGTTTTACACAATGTGCTTACACAATGGCTAAGTGGCTGTGAATGAGGAATGGGCCCACTGGGAGCAGTGCCTGTTCAGGTCCTCTTGTTTGTTTGCTTGTTTGTTGCTGAACTTTGTGAGTTCTTTATATATTTTGAATATTAACCCCTTATTGGAGATGTTGTTTGCAAATATTTTCCATTTAATTGTCTGCCTATTTGTTTTGTGTGTGCCTATTTGTTTTCCATTTCTTTTGCTGTGTAGACGCTTTTTAGTTGAATATAGTCCTGCTCATTCATTTTTGCCTTTACTTTCCTTGATTTTGGGGTCAAATTCATAAATTGTTCTCTATGACCAAGGTTCATAAACTTAATACCTATGTTTTCTTCTATGTAATTTACTGTTTCAGATCTTATATTTAGGTCTTTAATCCATTTTGAATTAATTTTTGTGCATGGGAACCAAATGTAGTCAAGTTCATTCTTTTGCATGTGGCTTTCTAATTTTCCCAGCACCATTTATTGAAGATGCTTTCTTTTCTCTATTGTGTGTTTTTGGCTCCTTTGTTGAAGATGATTTGTCCATATATATATGGTTTTATTTCTGGGCTCTTGCTTCTGTTTCATTGGTCTGTATGTCTGTTTTTCTGCCGATACTGTGCTATTTTGATTATCATGGCTCTGTAATATAATTTGAAGTCAGAATGCCTCTGGCTTCATTCTTTTTCCTCAGGATTCCTTTGGTAATTTGGGATTTTTTTAGGTTCCATACAAACCTGGTATTTTTTTAATTCTATTTTTAAAAATGACATTGTGATTTTGATGAAGATTGTGTTAAGTTTTCTATATTGCTTTAGTTACTATGGCCATTTTAACTATGTTGATTCTTCCAATACATGAACATGAAATATTTTTCCATTGCATTTTTTAAATTTCTTTCAGTTATGCTTTGTATTATTCAGTATATAAGTCCTTCACATCCTTTGTTAAGATTATTTTTAAGTACAGTATTTTATTTTCTCTATTGCAATTGTAAAAAAAATTGTTTTTCTGAGTTCATGTTCCAAAATTTCAGCATTGGCATATAGAAAAGCTATAGATTTTTGTATATTGATTTTACCGTATTGGTGACTTTACCATATTGATTTATTGTTTCTTACAGGTTTTTTTTTTGTGAAATCTTTTTCTAGATAGAATCATTCCATCTGCAAAAACTGATACCTTTCCTTCTTCTTTCCTAATATGAATGCCTTTTATTTCTTTCTCTTGCCCAATTGCTCTCTCTAAAACTTCCAGAACTATGTTGAAAAGATTGGAGTGAATGGGCATCCTTGTCTTGTTCTTGATTTTAGAGAAAAAGCCTTTATTTTTTAACTATTTAGTATGACAATACCTGATGGTTTGTCATATATGCCTTTATTATGGTAAGATTCTTTCCTTCTATTCTAATTTTAATAAGTGTTTTAACATAAAGGGATGTTGTATCTTATCAAATGCCTTTTCTGCATCTATTGATAGGATCACATAATTTTTGTTCTTTGTTTTGTTGATGTAGTGTATTATGTTGATCAATTTTCATATATTAAACCATCCTTATGCTCATAAAATGAATCCCACTTGATAATGATGTATCTTTTTACCTTTTTTAAAAATATTTTATTTAATTTTAGAGAGAAAGAAAGAGAGAAGGGGGAAGAGCAGGAAGCATAAACTCTCATATGTACTTTGACCAGGCAAGCCCATGGTTTCTCACCGATGACCTCAACATTCCAGATTGATGCTTTGTCCACTGCACCACTACAGGTCAGGCATATTTTTAAACATATGTTGCATTCAATTTGCTAATATTTTGTTTAGGATTTTTGCATCTGTATTCATTAGAGATATTGGTCTGTAGTTTTCTTTTTTGTGTAGTCTCTGCTAGGTTTTGGTACAGGGTTATGTTGGCCTCATAAAATGTGTTAGTGGGTATTGCTTCTTTTATTTTTTGAAAGACTTTTAGAAGGATAGATACAAAGTATTCTTTGAATGTTTGGTAAAATTTACTAGTATAACCATCTGGTCCTGGACTTTTGTTTTTTGGGAGGTTTTTGATAGTTGTTTCTATTTCTCCCCTGCTTATAAGTCTATTTGGGTTTTCCACTTTTTTGTGATTCAGTCTAGGAAGATTGTATAGTTCTAGGAATTTACCCATTTCTTCTAGGTTGTTGAATTTGGTGGCATATAATCTTTCATAATATTCTATTATGATACTTTGTATATCTATTATATTTGTGCTAATTTATCCTGTCTTATTTCAGATTTTGTTTATATGAGTCTTTTGTCTTTTTTCCTTAGTGAGTCAAGTCATGTTTGTCAATTTTATTGATCTTAAAGAACCAACTCTTTGTTTTATTAATTTTAGAGTTTTTTGTTTTATATTTCATTTAGTTCTGCTTCAATTTTTACTATTTCCTTTCTTCTGCTGATTTTGGCTTGCCTTTTTTCTTCTTTTTCTATTTTTTTTTATGATGTAATGTTCAGTTGTTTACTTGGAATCTCTCATATTTTATATAAGCCTGTAATTATATAAACTTTACTCTTTTTTATTATAATTTTATTTTTTAATGGGGTGACATCAATAAATCAGGTTACATATATTCAAAGATCAACAAGTCCAGGTTATCTTGTCTTTCAATTATGTTGCATACCCATCACCCAAAGTCAGATTGTCCTCTGTCACCTTCTATCTAGTTTTCTTTGTGCCCATCCCCCTCTCCCTTTCCCTCTCCCTTTCCCCCCTCCCCCCGTAACCACCACACACTTATCAATAAACTTTACTCTTATTACTGCTTTTGCTGTATCCCAAAATTTTTGATATGTCATGTTTTTATTTTCATTTGTCTGTATATATGTTTTGATCACTGCTTTTGTTTCTTTTTTTACCCAGTAATTTTGTAAAAGTATGCTGTTTAATTTCCACATTTTTTGGTTTCTTTACTTCCTTTTTACAGTTAAATTTCAATTTCAAAGCCTTATGGTCAGAAAATATGCTTGCGATGATTTCAAACTTTCTGAATTTGTTCTTAGTTTGGTGGCCCACCATATTAATGGGGTGTTCTATCCTTGAGAATGTTCCTTGTACACTGGAGAAGAATGTATAAACTGATGTTCTGGTATGAAATGTCCTATAAATGTCTATAATGTTCATTTCATTCAATGTGTCATTTAAGGTGAATATTTCTTTATTAATTTTCTGTTTGGATGAGTACCTAAAGCCATGAATGGTGAGTTGAAATCTCCAAGTATGATTGTGTTTTTGTCTGCTTCTATTTTTAGATCAGTTAATAGGTGTCTTATATATTTTGGTGCTTTCTGATTCAATACTTATATATTAAGAAGTGTTATGTCTTCTTGATACAATGTCCCCTTTATCATTATGAAATGTTCATCTTTGTCTCTGGTTACCTTTGTTGTCTTGAAGTCAGCATTTTCAGAGGAGTATTGCTACACCTCCTTTTCTTTAGATATTATTTGCTTGGAGAATCATTTTTCCAATCTTTCACTTTGAGTCTACTTTTATCCTTGCACCTTAGATGTGTCTCTTGAAGGTAGCATATGACTGTTTTGCTTTTTGACCCAATCTGCTACTCTATGCCTCTTTATTGGTGAGTTCAGTCCATTTACTTTTAAGGTAATTATTGACATTTGAGGATTTCCTATAACATTTTATGTTTTGTTTAGGGTGGTTCTGTGTTTTGTTTGTTTTTTCTCTTTTCTGTTTTTGTCAGTTGTTTTTATTTGGTAGTATGCTATACTTCTTCCTCCAGTTTCTTCTTTTTTTTAAGTTGTGTGTTTCTGTAGTACCTTTTTTTGTGCATGGTTACCATAAGGTTATTAAGAAAAAAATGTTCATATGTACAAGAGTCCTTTGTCTTATGAGTGCTCCTACACTCCATCCTTCTTTGCTACTACAGATCTTTATGTTCTTCCCTTTTATGTTATTGTCACATATTATCCTTGTTTTTATTGTGACCTTTTTGGAGATTTACTTGTAGTTTTTATTTGTTTTGTTCTTTGTGTCTGGTCAAATAACTCTCTTGAGTATTTCCTGCATTGGGGTTTTCTGGTGATAAATTCCCTTAGCTTCTGTATGTCTATAAAAGTTTTTATTTTTTATTCATATTTAAAGGATAACTGTGATGAGTATAGTATTCTTGACTGGTAATTACTCTCTTTCATTACTTTGAATGTTTGGGTCCACTCTCTTCTGGCTTGTAAAGTTTCTGCTGAGAAATCTGATGATAATATGATGGACTTTCCTTTATATGTTGATTTTCTTTTCCCTAGCTACCTTGAGGATTCTTTCTTTTTCATTGATTTTTGACAATTTTATTATTATGTGTCTTACAGTAGGTTTGTTTGGGTTGAGATAACTTAGTGTTCTGATTGCTTCTTGGATTCAAGGCTATAACTCTTTCCATAGGCTTGGGAAGTTCTCATCAATTATTTTTTTAAATAGGTTATTCATTCCCTTCTTCCTCTCTTCTTCTGATGTACCCATTATTCTTACATTTGATGGAGTCAGACAATTTTTGTAGAGTTCTCTCAGTTTTTCTAATTTATGAATCTCTCTCCTCTTCTTTCTGTAGCATCTCTAGTTACCTGTTTTTGATGTCACTGATTCTTTACTCTGTTAGCCAAATTTGCTACCTCAGTTTTCAGTTTGTGTATTAAGTTTTTCATTTCTGTTTTTAAAGTCTGAATCTCCTTGGTGAGGTATTCATTGATTTCTGAGCTCATTAAGATGCTTATTGGTGTCTTCTCACATCTTGTTGAGTATTTTCAGAACTTCACTTTTGAATTCTCTGTCATTTAATTCCATGTTTTCCATGTGATTGTGGTTGTGTTTCTGGAGATTTTTCATTTCCTTTCTGAGCTACATTTCTGTCTTGTTTTGCCATGCTATTTGATTTCTTCTTCTATGATGGCATTTGAGAGTGATATTGATAGGAACCCTAACAAAAACGACTAAAAATATAAAAAAAACTAAAAAGAAATAAAAATTTAAATTTTGCCTAGTACAGAAGAAAAACCACAAAAAATCAAAAACAAAAGAAGAGATCATAAACAAAACACCCAGAAGAGAAAAATAAAATATAAAAAATTTGAGAAAAATGAAATTCAAAAGGGAGAAAGAGAAAAAAGGATAAAAAATTTTAAAAAGGATAAAATGAAGGCAAAAAAATAAATTTTGGTTTTGAAGTTTCTTTTAGTAGGTGTCACTGTATTACAAGTTTTAGATCTGTGAAGTTTCTGGGCTGTCCTCAGCTGAGATCTTGCTATCACAATGATGCAAGTGGGGTCACAGTTGCATACAAATAATATAAGTGGGGTCACATTTGCATTGGTAGGTGGGGCATGTTCTGAGGGCCTTATGGCTTCAGCTTTCTGGCTTTATAACTATAGCAATGGCAATCTCAGGCTTCAGGGAACTCTTCCCCTTGTCTCCAAAGACCTGGGGCCCAGATGTGGAGCACTTTTGTTCTTCAGGGGAGAGAATTGCTCTGGAGAGCTAGCTGTGGGTTTTTACTTTGCCACTCTCTATACTGCAAGGCAAGGGAGTTGGGATCTGGGTGGCTGGGGGACTATACTTTAGTTTCCTCTGTCTCTGCCAAGTGCAAGCTGAAAGCAGACTGTAGGAACACTGGCCATGACCCCACACTCTGGCCATCTTTGGTTTATCTTCCCCTCTGCCCCTCTACCTCACCACTCCTCCCGGCAGAAGGAGACCCAGTCACTCTGAATTTCCCTCTTCATACACCTCATAGAAAATCCAAATAGCCTGAGCTTCCCTCCTTCCCATAGTCCAGCAGAGAAAAAAATACCCTGTCACTCCAGGTTTGTTTCCTCTCTTTTCTAAAGCCCTCTGCAAATGCATTTTATCTTTTATCCCATTTTTCACCCCATCCCACCTTTAGTCCATTTGGTGCATGGATTTTTCAGGCATGTCTGCAATGCCAGCTGGGGTTCCTTAATTGTGTTAGAGTTGTTTAATTTGTTGAAATTTCAAAGGGAGAGATCAGGAGTATCTCTTATGCTGCCATTATTCTGACATCCAATTTCATATCTTGCAAACTGAATTTAAAAGATAATGCTTTTTATTATGATTTTTTTGGTCCAAACTTTGAGATGGTTTTGCCCACACCAAATGAAACATTTTTAATGTTTGCTTTTATGCATTCTTTTCAATGCTTTCAATGTAGCTTCATTAAAAATAACTCATTCACCTTTATAATTTATGGCTGATGTGATATTTTATTAATTTATATAATTACTATGACAAATATAACTGGTATAAATAGATTTTGGAACCAACACCACTGTCTCTTAACACATACAAATCAGCTAGTGAGAGTACAACCATACATTGGTCAGTGTTCATTTTATTGTTATTATTAAAAAACAAACAAACAGGACTTTATTATTCCCATCTCAAAGGACAGGTCTCTGAAGTATGGAGGAGCAAGTTCTGACAGCAGGGAGGAGGTCCCTATTTGACAGGGATGAGCAGTCTCACAGTCTTGCAGGACCACGATAACCATTCTCTCCATGTTGCAGTACTTGTCAAAGGCCTTCACATGGCCCAGAAACTTCTTGTCATTGCTTCTTGTTATTGGGCACCTGGATGTTGTTTCTGAATGACTGTGTAAGCATGGAGTGGACTGTGTTACCTCCTCCTCCTCCTGCCTCTGCAGCTCATTTGGGTCATCTAACCCTTGTTGTGGTGAGGGGGCTCTTGGTGGTGGTGGCTGTGCTGTCCCATTCCTCCAGTTCACTCAGTGTTCTCTACTATGTGCAAATCCTGTGATAATTATAATCTTTTTTCTTTTCAAAGGACAAGAGACACCTTTTAATTAAAAATCAAGAGAATGGACATCAGAATGAGGAGAAAAATCTGATTAGTACAGTTATAGTACATGGATTTTTATCTAATGGTAAAATTTAAATTGGTTGAAATTAAGTTGCCATTACTGAATGTCAATTATCTGATTAGTGTTTTTAAAGACTCATAATGAATATCACTGCAAATATAATTAATTATATTTTTACTTGTTTTAGATACATATGTAAATGGCTATCTGAAGTTTAACCAAATAAAAACACACTTTAAAGATGGTGAATGCTTGGATTTTTATTCCTGCAGTGTGTATATATACTGTTACTTTAGACATAATGTTCATTTAAACAGCTGTTGTTTATTAACACTATTAGTCAAATTGTTATATTACTATTTGAGGTGGACTAGAGATCCTTTGACACATAATATTGCTTATATTTTTCTCTTTTTTGAAAGATAAAAGAAGAATTTAGAAGAAAAAAACAAATATTTAGCAGACTATGATTATATTTAAATCAACCTGTTAATTTAACTGGTAAGCATTTTTCATTTTAAATATTAGAGAACACTGATTCATATCTCTGGTGTTACAATTGTTAAATGTATTAACCTTTATCTAAGGGTGATAAAACTCACTATTGTCAAGAGAGAAAGAGTTTATATTTTTTAAATATTTTCCTTATTAAGGATTGTGAATTTTTAATAATGCACTTCCAAATAGAAGTTCTTTCTCAGTGTATGATGGTTAGAGAAAATGTTATTTAAGAATAAACATGTGAGTGATAAGACATATAGTTACTATTTCTGACTTGTAAATCACTGTCACTTAAATAAAGTTAGTTGTAGAAAATTTAAGGCCCTGGCCAGTTGGCTCAGTGGTAGAGTGTGGACCCAGTGTGTGGAAGTCCCAGTTTGATTCCACACTGTACTGTCACACTGTAAAGTGCAGAGAAAGCACCACTGAAACCATTTGTTTCTTCCCTTTTCCCTTAACTCCACTGCTCTAGGAAGAGATCAGATGGCAATCAAGAGAGATCATTTTGTATTGATGACTCCATAAAATGGAGAACATTGAAAATGGCACAGTCTTCTGTTAATTACAGTTTCTTTTCTAAGCACTACATTCTATTGATTAATTTTAAGATCAGGGACGTTTTAAAATTGTGTGTGTGTGTGTGTGTGTGTGTGTGTGTGTGTGTGTGTCATTTTCTCCTTGTAGATACATGGAGATTTTCAAGATTGGTGTAAGAAAAATAGCATTTAGAATAGTTTGGTGTCAGACATCTTTAAATGTGAACTCTAGCTCCACACACATACATTATCTCCTGTAAGCTTTTTAGCTGTCCTGAAGTTATTTTAATTTTAAAATAAGAGCAATACCACCTAACTATCAGGATTGTTTTGAGATTAATGATAATGAACATAAATTATATCATAAAATATTTGACACACATTAACAATTAAGCATCAGTGTTCCTTTCCCCTAACAATGTCTCAAGTGGAGTCATTCTTAGTAAATGTTTCATTATCTGAACTGAAAATGCAATAAATAGAACAGAAACTCAGTCAATTTAATGATACCAAACTTCAAAATAAAACTTTATGGGAATTTATTCACTCATTTAATAAATTAACCTGTTTAGTGCCTATGTCCTGTAGATAACTGCAGGACACCGCACAGCTTACCAAGAGAAATCCAAAAAAACCCTTAGAATCAAGACTCATTTGACAACAGGGAATCATGAAAACATTCAGAGCAAAAAAAGACATGCTGAAAATATTCTTTAAGAAGTTTAACCTCTTGGCCATGTACTGGATGGTCTGGAGAATAGAGAACCTCAAGGTGCTGAGGACTATTAGAATGCCATTGTAATAGTTTAGGGAAGTGAGGTAGGGAGGTTTGGAACCTGATTGTTAAATGTGGGGCATCCTTTCCAGGAATTATGGTCTCCTTTGATAAAAGTGGAAGAGAATATTATAGGTACCTGATGATAACAGCCCACATATCCTTGTGAGGAGGGGTGGGGCTTGGTTTTATGGAATTGACTGTCAAGCGGAAGCCAGCTCTCAGATGAGGTGAGTATTAAAAGGCTGCACAAAAGTTAGTCAGTAGTTTGGAAGTGATAAGAACATGGAGGAAGCTGGAAAGAGAGGGTAACAAGTCAATTATGGCTGAGTTTTGAGAGTTTGGTAGAGTGGTTCATACAGCACAAGTTGGAGAACATGAATTTATAAGGAATGTGTCAATATCATTTATCATTTTATCTAGCTACTCTCCATGGTTCAGAATAAAAAAGCAAAGAGTCTTTGTCTAGAATATGGTTGACAAGATGAACCTTGTAGAAGAACGAAGGAGAGATTTTAAGGCCTTGGTAAAAACAATGTTGAGGTCTAGGCTGGGGAGCAAGGCAGAGATGCCAGAAGAGGGCTAATGGCTTGATTGAGAGAAGTAGTCAAGAGCTTTCAGTGCATATAAAATCAAGTTCTTTAATTAGGAGAGAAGGTGAGATAGGCAGGCAGAGGTGGATTAAGGTTGGTTGAGGCCCCGGGAGTAGAAGAAAATATTGAGCCCCTTACATTAGAAAAAAGTGAAAAGTTGGGGTTTTGCGGGGCTCTTCAAAAGTCAGAGCCCAGGGTAAATGCCCGGTGTGCCCACTCTTAAGTTAGCGTCTGTAGGCAGGTATGGTTGTAATTGTTTTAAAAGATACTAAAATCAGAGGTGTCTTAGTGTAAATGGGTAGTTAAGATAGAATAAAATTAATTGGCATTACAGAGATCGTGTGACTATCAGGTGAATTTGTTAGAAGTATCATAGGTCCTGGTAGACTGTTTAAGAATAAAGGTAAGGAAAACAGTGAAAAAGAAGAAAATGAATCAGGTGCTGGAGTCAGTAGGAAAGTCAGCAGGATATTCTAGAGATTGGAAGGTGCTACTGAAGAATGAAGAAGCACAGTATAAGTGAGAAAAAAAATTATTTTAAATTTGTTTTATTTAGAAATCAAATTTAATGGGGTGGCACTGATCAATAATGGTACATATGTTTCTTAAAAAGATTTTAAGAGACCGCTGTTAAGCCATGATTAAAAAATGGCTCTGTGAATTAAAGAGGTTAAAGGCTCAGCTCCTCACTCTAGGAACTGAAGTAATGGGAGGATCTTCTCTGAAGAGACTAGCAAGAGTACTTAGGTTAGTTGTTTTTTTTCTTTTCTTTTTTTAAAATAAATTTTTATTAATGTTAATGGGGTGACATTAACAAATCAGGGTACATATATTCAAAGAAAACATGTCTAAGTTATCATGTCATTCAATTATGTTGCATACCCATCACCCAAAGTCAGATTGTCCTCCGTCACCTTCTATCTAGTTTTCTTTGTGTCCCTCCCCCTCCCCCTGACTCTCTCCCTCCTGCCCTCCCGCGTCCTCCCTCCCCCCACCCCTGATAACCACCACACTCTTGTCCATGTCTCTTAGTCTCGTTTTTATTTTCCACCAATGTATGGAATCATGTAGTTCTTGTTTTTTTCTGATTTACTTATTTCACTCCATATAATGTTATCAAGATCCCACCATTTTGTTGTAAATGATCCGAAGTCATCGTTTCTTATGGCCTAGTAGTATTCCATAGTGTATATGTGCCACATTTTCTTTATCTAGTCTTCTATTGAATAGGTTAGTTGTTAAAAGTAGAAAAAACAAGCTATTGGAAGACATAGGCCATAACCAATGTGTTCAGATATAGCCCGAGTTCCAAAAGGCTCAAGGTGGAAGGGGCTAATGGCAGTATAAAAAGAAGGGAGAGCATACTTGCTGGTCTCTTATTTTTCTTCTAGGCTTTTACTTATGTCATCATGGTTAAGAATTATTTATTTAAAAAACAGTAATTGTGGTTTTATTTCTTATACAAGACTGTAAAAAGCTATAGATTTTCCTCCTTCCACACTTGTCATTCTTACTGTTTATTTGTGTCTGCAGATTATGCATAGTTGTCCTGTGCACAAAGATGCTGTGAGTATAATAGACTATTGACTTGGTCATAAATTTGAGTCAAGCTGAAATAATAATAAGCAATATTGATATTTGCTCAGAATTCAAATAAATGTGTAATCACAGTGCTCACTAGGTTAAAAGAATGTTTTGCTCCTGCTTTTGGGGAATCTGCCTAATGTGTCTGACATTTGAAATTGGAATAACAAGAGAGCTTAGCAATAATATCCAAAAATAAATTATTGAATTTTATCTATTTTTTAAATATCATCATTGCTTTATAATAAATCATTTAGCATTGTAGCATCTTTAGCAAAGATGCCCTCCTTTTGCTTTTGCAATTTTTATTACTTTTTTACTTTGTCTTTGTTTTTTCATGTTTTATTGGGGAAAGAGGTATAAAAATATTAGAAATATTTAATTCTAAAGGTGACCTAACAGATAGAATTAAATACTGCAAATTGGAGACCGTGTTGAATGTCTCCTTTATGAGCACATAATGAAATGAATGCCTACTGTATTAGAAACTGGCTATGACTCAGCTGTTGCCAGGGCTCTGCTTCAAAGGGCAGGCTGGAAAATGTTTCAGAAAGGATGTTATGATCCTTATGTCGACTCAGAGAGAAGAGTACACTGCAGGGTGAAGATTCAAGGACATTGTTTCTCCCATCTCATCTTCCCCACAAAATATTAGAGAATAAGGAAGAAATAAAAGTCCCTGTTTTATGTTTCCCAGGCACCAGATAGCATAAAAATTCAAGAGTGATACCAATGAACTTTAGCCAATAAAACAAACTGACAAAATTAAATGACTGATAGAAATAAGCATCGTTGCTTCAAAGATTTATTGATGACATAGGGTGAACTTTTTCTTTAAATTAGGAGCTACCTTGATGTGTCACTATTGCCTTATTATCTGTTGATTCAATAAATATTTGCCAAGTTCCTGTAATCCAGCAGGCACTGTTCTAAGCACTGGGGATTCAGCAGTGAGGAAGACATTCTTGCACTCATATAGCATTCACTCTCTGGTGGGGACTCAAGACAGCAAACAAGAAAACACTTACATGAATAAAGAACAATTTCAAACACCAGGTGTTCAAGGCATCCCCTCTTTGGCCTGTTTACTCACAGGTGGACAAATACCCTTGTGCTTGCTTACATCTGTATAGATTCTGGACAAATATCCACTACACCACTGGAAAATAGCCTGATATACTTTAATATAGTATATAGAGAATACACAACTGAGTGTATATGTGTGCATGCAACTCATACAAACTTTCTTTTTCTCTCTTTCTCTCCCTCTTTCTTTGCCTCCCTTCTCTTTCATTTAATGACTCTTCACCCCTACATTTCTTTTAGCATGGTTAATGGATCATTCATTTCCCAGGAAACATTTTATTTGGCACAGTATTGGTAGGAAACAGTTTCCACACATATGCTAAAGTGGTTCAGTTGTTTAATTGGACAACTCCCTATTTCTCTCTTCTTCTGGTTTCTTGAGACCACCATTCTCACTTCTGCTTTTATGAATTTGACTACCTCCGACACCTCATATAAATGGAATAATATAGTGAGTTATTTGTCTTTTTGTGACTGGATTATTTCAGTATAATATCCTCAAGTTTCATCCATGTTATAGCAATATCAGAATTTCTCCTCTTTTAAAGGCTTAATAATATTCTAATATATATACTACACACATACACATATATACACACACATATGTACAACGTGGGGGAAAAAGTAGTTGTACAGTTCTGAGTATACACAACAGTTATTCTTGTCTTATCAGTTATTATATATTTTTTATATTAACAACTGTAAACTTATTTGGCCCCACAATATGTGTGTGTGTTTATGTGTGTGTGTGTGCGCATATATATTTTTCTTTTGCATTTTTAATTGAATTTATTGGGGTGACACTGGTTAACATAATTATAGAGGTTTCAAAGGCCTAATTCTGCAACACATCTCTGTATACTGTATTGTGTGTTCATTGCCTCCCATCAAGTCTTTGTCCATCATCATTTAGCTTCCTAAACCCTCCTCCATCTCCCCCAGGCCCCCTCCCTCAGCCATCATCACACTGTTTACTGTGTCTGTGAGTTTTTCTTTTTCTTTTTTGTCCTTTTGTGCTCAAAGCAGCCCCCTTACCCAACTCTATCCCCCCAACCATTGTTAGACTGCTGTCTATGAGAATGGTTCTATTTTGTATGTTAGTTCATTTTGTTCGTTAGATTCCACATATGAGTGAGATCATATGGTACTTGACTTTCTTTAACTTGGTTATTTAACTTACCATAATACTCCCCATGTCCATCCTTGTCGCAAAAGGTAAGATTTCTTTACCTTTTGGTAAGGTCACATAGTATTCCATTGTGTAAATATACCATAACATTTTTATTCACTCTTCTACTGATGGGCACGTGGCCTGCTTCCAAAACTTGGGCATTGTAAATAATGCTACAATGAAAATAGGGTTGCATATATTCTTTCAAATTAATTTTTTGGGTTTCTTTGGATAAATTCCCAGAAGTGAAATCACTGGGTCATATATCACTGGGTCATAAAGCAGTTCCATTTTTCATGTTTTGATGTAACTCCATACTGCTTTCCATAGTGGCTGTACCAATCTGCATTCCCACCAACAATGTACAAGAGTTCACTTTTCTCTACCCCTTTGCCAACACTTTTTGTTGATTTATTGAGGATAGCCATTCTGACTGGTGTGAGGTCATATCTCATTGTGATTTAATTTACATTTCTCTAATGATTAACAACATTGATCATCTTTTCAAATATCTAATGGCCATCTGTATGTCCTCTTGGAGAAGTTTTCATTCTGGTCCTTTGCCCATTTTTTAATTGGATTGTTTGTTTTTTCATGTTGAGTATTATAAATTCTTTATAAATTTTGGATATTAATCTCTTATCAGATGTAATGGTGAATATGTTCTCTCATTCAGTGTGTTTTTCTTGCATTTTGTTGATGGTTTCTTTTGCTGTGCAAAAACTTTGTAGTTTGATATAGTCATATTAATTTTTTCTTTTGTTTTCTTTGCCCAAAGAGATATTTCAAACAAAATATTGTTATGAGAAATGTCTGTGATTTAACTACCTGTTTTCTTCTAGAACTTCTATGGTTTTGACTCTAGTATTTGAGTCTAATATTTAAGTCTTTAATCCATTTTGAATTTATTCTTGTGTGTGATGTAAGGAAGTGGTCTAGTTTTATTTAGTTTTTTGCATGTATTTGTCCAATTTTTCTAGCATTATTTATTGAATAGACAATATTTACCCCATTGTCTGTTCTTGCCTCTTAAATTGGCCATATAGGTGTGGGTGTATTTCTGGGCTTTCTAATTTGTTTTGTTGATCTATGCCTATTTTTATACCAGTACCATGATGTTTTAATTACCATGGCCTTGTAATATAATTTGACATCAAGTAGCATGGTTCTTTTAACTTTGTTCTTCTTTCTCAAGATTGCTGTGGCTATCAGTGGCTCAATAAAATATTTTGGAGTGTTTGTTCTAGTTCTGTGAAATATGTCATTGGTATCTTATAGAAATTGGGTTGAATCTATAGATTGTGTTGGGTAATATAGACATTTTAATGATGTTAATTCTTACTATCCATGAACACAGTATACACTTCCACTTATTAGTATCTTCTCCAATTTTTTTCTTTAGTGTCATAAGTTTCTGAGTACAAATATATTACAATCTTGGTTAAATTTGTTCTTAGGTATATTATTTTTTCTGAAGCAAATGTGAATGGAATTGTTTTCTTAGTTTTTTTTGATATTTTATTATTGATGTGTAAAAATGCAACTGATTTCTATATATTTATTTTTTATCCTGCTACTTTTCTGAGTTATAGTAGGGTTTTTGTTTGTTTGTTTGTTTTTGTTTTTTGTGGAGTCTTTAAGGTTCTTTATATACAGTATCAGGTCATACGCAAATAATAACAGTTTTACCTATTCCTTTCCAATTTTGATGCTATTTATTTCTTCTTCTATCTGATTGCTGTGGCTAAGATTTCCAGTGCTATGTTGAATAAGAGTGGTGATAGTGTACATTCTTGAGTTGTTCCTGATCTTAAGGGGAACAATTTTAGTTTTTGCTCACTGAGTATGATGTTGCCTGTGTTTTTGTCATACATGGTCTTTATTATACTCAGTAATATTTCTGCTATTCCCACTTTGCTGAGTATTTCTTTAACATAAATGAATTCTGGATTTTATGAAATGCTTTTTAAAATCTATTTATATAATCATGTCATTTTTTTTTACCTTTCATTTTGTTTATATGATATATCACATTTATTGATTTGCAAATGTTATACCAACCTTGAAAGAATAAATCTACATGGTCATAATGTATGGCCTTTTTAATGTATTGCTGGATCTGTTTTGCTAATATTTTGTTGAGGATTTTAGAATCTTTGTTCATCAGGGATATTGGTCTATAATTTTCTTTCTTTGCAGTGGTTTTATATGGGTTTGTAATAAAGATAATACTTGCCTCATAAAATGAGTTTGAGAGCCTTCTCTCCTATTGAGTTTATTGGAATAGCTTGAGAAGGATAGGTGTTAATTCTTCTTTCAATGTTTGGTAAATTTACCTGTGAAACCATCTTATCCAGAATTTTCGTTTGTTGTGAGTTTGTTTGGTTGTTTTACTGCTTCAGTTCCACTAGTTTTAATTTGTCTATTCAGATTCTCTGATTCTTTCTGATTCAGTTTTTGAAGATTTCATGTTCCTAGAAATTTATCCATTTTATCCAGATTGTCCAATGTGTTGGCATATATTATTTGATCATAATATTGTCTTACATACTTTTATAACTTTGGTGTCAGTTGTGATCTCTTTTATCTCTGGTTTTATTTATTTGGGTCTTCTCTTTTTCTTTGTGAGTTTGGTTAAAGGTTTGTCAATTTTGTTTACCTCTTAAAAGAACCAGCTCTTTGTTTTATTGATCTTTTGTATTGTGTTTTTAGACTCTACAGGCAGTCCCTAGGTTACTAACAAGATTGATTCTGCAGGTTTGTTCTTAAGGTAAATTTATATGTAGTTGAAACAGGTACATTTGCCTATTTAAGGCAACTTAGATATGTGTCTTAACATAATATTATTCTTACCTTTCTTTGTATATAAATACTTAAACATTTCAAACTGACAGAACCTATCTATCTTTGTACCTTGTGAACTACCTATATTTCATTTATTTCTGTTCTGATCTTATTATTCCATTCCTTCTACTTAATTTGGGCTTTGTTTGTTTGTTGTTTTCAAGTCTCTTTAAGTGTAAAGTTAGATTATTTGAAACTTTTATTGTTCCTTGACATACGCCTGTAATGCTATGAATTTCCTTCTTTGAATTGCTTCTATTATGTTCCATTAATTTTGGGTTGTTGTGGACACCTTTTCATTTTCTCAGGTATATGTTGATTTCTTTATTTTTGTTTTATTTTATTTTTTTAGGTGAAAGGAGGGAAGATAGTGAAGAAGGTTCTTGCATGTGCCCTGACAGGGAGTAAGCAACCCCTATGGGGCTGATGCTCCAGTAGTGAGCTATTTTTAGTGCCTGAGGGTGATGTGCTTCAGTGGAGTTATCCTCAGCAGCCTGGGCCATACTCGAACCAATCAAGCCACTGGCTGCAGGAGGGGAAAAGGATGAGAAGGGGGAGAGGGAGAAGCTGATGGTCACTTCTCCCATGTGCCCTGACTGGGAATCAAACATGGAACATCCATATACCCAGCTGACACTCTATCCACTGAGCTACTGGCCAAGGCCTTGATTTTTTTTCTTGATCTCATTGTTAAGCCATTTATTGTTTTGTAACATGTTATTTAGCCTCCATGTCTTTATGTGCTTTTTCATTTGTTTCTTGTGATTGATTCCCAGCTTCATACCATTATGATCAGAGAAGATGCTTGATATAATTTCAATCTTCTTAAAATTATTGAGACTTGTTTTGTGTTCTAACATGTGGTATATCTTACAAGATGTTTCACGTGCACTTGAAAAAAATGTAAATTAAGCTGCTTTGGGGTGAAATATTCTGATGATATCAATTAAATCCAGCTGATCTAATGTATCATTTAAGGCCAATGTTTCCTTGTTAACTTTCTGTTTGTAAGATCTATTCATTGATGTCAATGGGGTGTAAAATCTCTTACGATATCTGTATTGCTGTCGATCTCCTTTTATGTCCATCAAATTTTGCTTCACTTATTTAGCTACTCTTACATTAGGTGCAAAAATGTTTACAAGAGTTATATCTTCCTGTTGAATTATTCCCTTTATCAGTATGTAATGTCTTTCTTCATCTTTTACCATAGCCTTTGTTTTAAAGTCTATTTTTTCAGATATTAGTATTGTTACCCCAGCTTTTTTCTTTTTCATTTATATTTGCATGAAATATCTTTTTCCATCCTTTTATTGTTAGACTGTGTGACTCTTTCATTCTGAGGTCTCTTGTAGACAGCATATTTATTTATGGGTCATGTTTTCTTATCCTTCCAGCTAACTTATGTATTTTATTGGGAATGTTAAAATGATTTACATTTAAAGAGATTATTAAAAGGTATGTGTTTATTGCTACTTTATTTTTTATTTTATTTTATTTTTTAAGAAACATGCTTATATCATTTCTTTTTTGTTTTTTTGTTTTTTTTTTAATATTTTTTATTTTTTCATTTTAGAGAGGAGAGAGAGAGACAGAGACAGACAGACAGAAAGGAGGAGCAGGAAGCATCAACTCCCATATGTGCCTTGACCAGGCAAGCCCAGGGTTTTGAACCGGCGACCTCAGTGTTTCCAGGTTGACACTCTATCCACTGCGCCACCACAGGTCAGGCGCTACTTTATTTTTTAAACTACTTTCCTCTTTTCTATTCTTCTCTTCTTCTTAAAGCAAGTTTTTTTAACATTTCTTGTAATACTGGTTTGTTGGTAATGAATTCCTTTACCTTTTTTTCTTTCTTTTTTTTTGGTGTGGGAAGTTTTTTATTTCTTCTTTAAATTTAAATGATAGCCTTGCTGGGTAAAGTAATCTTTGTTGTAGAATCTTGCTTTTCATTATCTTCAATAGTTCATGCCAAATCTCTTCTGGCCTGAAGTGTTTCTGTTGAGAAATCAGCTGAAAGTCTTATGAAATGTTCCTTCTAGGTGACTGCTTTACTCATGCTGATTTTGAGATTCTCTCTTTGTCTTTAACCTTTGCCTGAAGTGGAATTGCTGGGTCATATTCTGTGTGATATGAATAGGAATTCCCATTCATATTCAAATGAGAAATTCTATTTTTCATTTGAGGAACTTCTATACTGTTCTTTATAGCAGATATGTGGACAAGTCCTGCCGGGGGTGAGGACAATGGAGACACAAAGACCTGACTCCAGGGACTGGGTTCAGTGACACAGATCCACTTTATTTAGGAAGTAAACTAGCTTATATATATGGGTTCAGCCAATAGGGTGTTACAGCATATCCTTCATAGCCAATGGCTGAAAAGAACAGGGAGCTGCGTGGTTAGCACTAAGTCACTTCCTAATAGCAGGCGAGCTCCCTTCCTGGGTATGCACAGGAGGGTTCTGGGAGTTGGAGTATTCTCACAGCATTGCACCAGCCACAGCTGCTAGGAATACACTCTGTGCTCCACTCACATTTCCCCCTTCTCTTTTAATTAAGGCCAATTAAACTTGATGAATGACAGCTTGCTGTTGTAGCTTCTGAATGCTACGCATTATGCAATGGAATCCTGGTAGAACTAAAACAACTATAATACCTATTATACTATATGCTAATAGATTAGCTGGATTAAACAATGAGGCCAGCTTTTATAATATTTGGCTAGTTAGGAAATAGAATGGAGGTCTTAAACAGGGTATTCCTCCTAGGGGTTGGGATGTCGTTTCCCTCCCATTGTGGTACAGAGATGTTCTAGGTGCCATTAAACACAGTTCCATTTTGATTGCAAAAAATTGACGTAGGAAAAAAAAATGAATGTAGGTCCATGCACGTCCCCTTCCCACAAAGGTTCCAGCATCCAATCATGGAATGGATGGCTTGCCATGGGCTGCATACTGCATATGGTTGCAAGGCACATTACACAAATTACAACAATATGACAAATACAATTTCAAGAATTACAAAGGTACATTTCACCAGTCTCTGAGCACTGTGCCAAAAGCACAAAATGTCCTCAGCCTTCTTTCTAGCCATGGGAAAAGCTTCCCAGGGCAGGGGAGTGCTTCCAGCAAAGCCACCCCACACCCATCAGGGTATTTCACGTTGTCCAAAATCTGTAAGTCCATCCAACAAAGGAGCCAGTGCTCACTTGGGTTGTAGTCCAGGAAATAAGTCCATGCACATGAGGCCTCAGCCACCTCCTTCATCCCTGCCATCCTGGCAGGTCTTACACTGTCCCAAAGAGGAGCACATGGCAATGGCAGTCAGCATTTCCATCTCTGTTCTGGAGAGCATGATGGCATTCACTCCTATGTCCCAAAATGTCAGCAAAACCACCAGCGGCTTAGCGGGCACTCCCTGATATTCCAGCAGCCACTTGGCAATGCAAGCCTGGCTTTCATTCATCCTCCTGCCGCAGCTGCCACCATTTACCTTCTGGAGTCCGCAGATCGCAACTCCGGCCCAATTCTCCTCATCCTCCAAAAGATGAACTGAAAACACCAGCTCGCATTGTTGGTCTCAAGCCCCGGGCTGCCGCCGCCTGCATCTGGGAGTCAGCAGTTACTATAGCACACATAAACAAGAACAGAGCACCAGGGCTTGGGGGCCCATCAGGGGCAATTCTCTGGGCCTGTCCAACCAAAGCCTCCACATCCCCCCAGGTGATGGGGCATACACACTGGCCATGAGGTTTTCTTCTAGAGCACTGAGGACCTCCTCCCCTCAGGCATAGTCTATCTGGAGAAGGCCAGGACTTTGGCTTTGGAAGGTGAAGACTGAACCACTTAGTGGGTGCCCAAGAAACCCTGTCAAGAAAGTTGAGGGGTTCCTGAGATCCAAATCAGCTGTAAAACACAAGCATAACCTCTCCCTTGTGTTAGAAGAGGGTGCGATCTTGTGCCATAGCTGGGTCCTTCCAGCGTCATTTCAGAGAGAGGGGTGAGGGGGAGAGAGAGTGAGAGATACAGAAAAATAGACAAGATGGAAAGAAAAAAGACACATGAGGGCATATAGGCTGGCTCATGGGTCTGCAGCAGGAACACGTGTTGGAATTAAAGCTGAGGTAGAAAATGGTGTCTGAGAGGCTGAGGTGGGCATTGAGCCCCAGTAGGGAATGTGGAAGTAGTGACTTCTGCTTTTTCCGGCAGCAGAGCTGATGGTGCAGTTAGCAATTCGGTTGGTTTTGTTTCTGAGCGCTCAGCTGTGATTTTGTCAAAGTCGGAGGCTGACTACTTTCCTCCTCGGTGGAGGGGGGCAAATAGGAAGGTAGGGGCTCCTCAGAGAGAGGGGCATCCTGCAATATCTTTGGCACTGGCAGAAGGTCCACATCAGGAGCACTGGTCAGGCAGGAATGTATCATTAGCAGGGCAGGAATGAGGCTGATAGGGAAGGTTTGTCCCCCATGTACTTCAACCGAACGGACGCTCTGGAAAGCTTGGGCCCAAGTATCGGGGTCCCAAAGAGGTGCATTTCGGAGCCAAGGATTGAAACCAAAGAGGATCTCCCAGTAAGAACAAAGATCCTTTTCACTAACTTTAACTCACGTACTCTGCAATAGGGCGTGCAGAGCTCAAGCCTACAGGGCCCAAGAATGGGAAAGAAGGTTTCCCATTGCAGAGGGTCACTTACCCGTCCCTGGAAGCCAGTTAGTTCCCTGCCCCATGTTGGGCGCTAGTTGTGGACAAGTCCTGCCGGGGCTGAGGATGACAGAGATGCAAAGACCTGACTTTGGGGACCAGGTTCAGTGACGCAGATCCACTTTATTCAGGAAGTAAACTAGCTTATATATGATACATAGGTTCAGCCAATAGGGTGTTACAGTGTATCCTTCACAGCCAATGGCTGAAAAGATTGGGGAGCTACGTGGTTAATGCTAAGTCACTTCCTAATAGCAGGTGAGCTCCCTTCCTGGGTATGCCCAGGAAGGTCCTGGGAGCTGGAGTATTCTCACAGCATTGCATCAGCCACAGCTGCTAGGAATGCGCTCTGCATTCCACCCACACAGATACACAATTTTACATTCTCATCAGCAGCGTACATGGTCCATTTATTTCCTAGAGCTAATGCATTTCTTCTTTTATATTTTTTTATTCTTTGTAATAGAGACAGAGAGAGGGACAGATAGGGACAGACAAGAAGGAAAGAGATGAGAAATATCAATTCTTCATTGAAACTCCTTAGTCTCCTTAGTTGTTCATTGATTGCTCTATAATATGTGCCTTGATTGGGGACTACAGCAGAGTGAGTGACCCCTTGCTCAAGCCAGCAACCTTGGGGTCAAGCCAGCGACCATGGGGTCATGTTTATGATCCCATGCTCAATCCAGCGACCACCATACTCTAGCTGGTGAGCTCTCAATCAAGCTGGTTACCTCGGGGTTTTGAACATGGGTCCTCCACATCCCAGTCCAACACTCTATCAACTGTGCCACTGCCTGGCCAGACAAGCTAATGCATTTCTTAAGATCTTTGACTTGTGCCCCATGACTAGGCACACACATATGACCATTTCCAGGCTAACCTCCAAGCTTGCCTTGCCACTGCCTCCAGAACATTGGAGTGTACCTTGCTATATACCACCAGCATGGCTGCCATTAGAGCATGCTCTTGGAGGAAAAGAAAAATGTGTTTTAATAATATCTAATAGGTCCATTTGTATTTGAGTTATGCTTTTTCTGGACAGGAAAGAGCTTTCTCATTTGCAGGTCATTATAGTTACAGAAATGTCAGCTCAGGCAAAGAGAGAAACTATTGATTGTGTATTCTGTCCCAGAGAGTTGGCACAGGAATCACATTTTCTGTGCCTAATATTGTAATCTTATGAATTGCCATCTGATGTGCTCAGATGAGTCACCCTCAACTTTGCCATAATCAGACAAATGACTAACAAACTGAAACAAAGGCTTGCATCATTATAATAAAATTTTTACAATTTGGGGTGTATAAGATTTTATTAGTTTTGTCCTGTAACTAGAGTTACATTATATGACCTGTTGATCTAGAGATACATGTCCCAAAAGGATATATCTAGATTTCTTCCATCTACTAGTCTTATTGTCTTAATTCTACCTTTTGTGGCTTAGAGATGAATACCTACTTGTCATAAGCAATTATGACAAGTCTTCCATAGTCTTTACTCCTTGATGTAAATACAAGTGTGTTATACTACATGACAAAAGAGAATTAAGGTTACAGATGAAATTAACTGTGCCAATCATCTGCTCTCAAAATAAGAAAATTATCCTGGATTGTCAGAATGATTCCAATGTAATCATATGAACTCTTATAATTGAAAGAGGAAGACAGAGGAATTGGTCAGAGAAATGTAAAGATGTAAAAAATAGGTAAGAGATATTTGAATCATGAGAGGGGTTTGACCCACTGTGGCTGTCTTTGCAGATGGAGAAAGCAGGTTACTAGCCATGGACTGCACTCTGCTTAGGGAAGCCAGGAATGGCTTTCTACTGACACCCAACATGGATATTTAGCCTTCATCTTACCTCAGAAAGGAAATGAATTTTACCAACAACTTGAATGAGAAAGGAAACAGATTCTCCCCACATGACCTTCAAGATAGAAATATAGTCCTGCAGACACCTTGATTTTAGCCTGTTGAGGGCCATCCAGAACTTGTGACTTACAGAACTGTAAGATAATAATATGGTGTTGTTTAAAGAGGACAAAATTGTGGTAATTAAAATAACAGCAATGAAAACCTAATACACTACTTTCTACTGCTTTTTTAGGAGTTAAATAAGGCAATGTTAACTAAACTCAGAGTTTGGTCCTTAGTAAGTGCTCAACCATTTCTATTATCATTGCTGACATAACACAACATAGTCCAATGCACTCTAGAGAAACCATGCCCAGAGCAAAGTAGTCATGATCATTGTCTATACCCTGTACCCTGCCTTGTGGGTAAAGTTCTGGTATCACTTTAATGGTATGTTCATGGGCAACTGGACTGCAGCTTGAAGAGACCATCAGAGCCACTGACAGATCTGGAAATGATGCTCCATCTTGAATGGTAGGAGGAAGTTTAAATACACAGCTTAAAATTGAGGACATAGGGCTGTGCAAGAGAAATACTCTTTGAGCAGAAGAAATAAACATTTGTTGATGTAGAAATGAAGTATATTCTTTTCCTGTACAAACTTTTTTAGCAGAATTAAAATTCTGAAAACTTGACATTTTATATTTTCTAATAATTTTTCCTTTCTCTCCAGTTTTATTAGATATAGTTGACATATAATATTGTGTAAGTACAACATGTAAAACATAATGATTTGATACATGTATATATTGTGAAATGATCACCACAATAAGTTAGTTAAATTCATCACCTCATATAATTTCAAAGACTTTTTCTTGTGATGAGAATCCTTAAGATCTACTCCCATAGCAACTTTCAAATATACAATAGAGTGTCATTAGCTATATTCACCATGCTGTACATTATATTCCCCAGAACTTAATTATCTTATAAATGAAAGTTTTTATTTTTAACCACCTTCACCCATTATTCCTATCCTGCATCCTTTGCCTCTGGCAGCCATTAGTCTGTTTACTGTGTCTATAAGTTTAGTTTTTTTAATTGCACATATGAGATATAGTATTTATCTGTATCTGACTTAGCATAACACTGTCAGGTGCAGCCATGTTGTCAAAAATTGAAGGATTAGAGAGGGAAGAAAGATGGCGATGCAGTAGGCAGATGTTCCAACTGCCACCTCCCAAGACCAAATTGAATTACAACTTAATTTAAGAACAATCATCTTAAAAAACCAACTTTGGACTAAACTAAGAGGAATCTGTAACCAAGGATCACCGAAGAAGCCACATGAGACTGGTAGGAAGGGTGGAGACACTGAAACAGTTGCCCCACTTCCAAAAGTGAGCGGTAGCCTGGAGGGACTCTCACAGTGGGGTGAGTTGCCCTGAGAGATGTGGGTCCTCACAACATACCCGGAACCCCAGCCTAGAGCCCCAGAGCCTAAAGAGGCACCCAGACAGCATTTAGCTGTAAAAAGAGCCAGGTTTCTATCCGTGAGAAAGAGACACACCTCTTGGACACAGATTCCATTTTAAAGGGCCCGCACAGAAAACCTCATTCACAGCCACTTACCCAAGGATTTGGCAGGGGAGAGATGGGAGGACTGGAGTTGCAGGAGGAAAATGTAAAGTTGGAGGCACAGGGAGAGACACTGTGGGGACAGCCACTAGATTCCCTGTGCTGAATCATTCTCCAGTACTACCATCACCATTTTTCTTGGGTGAAGCATTGCTTTTGTGCAGTATAACCCTGGGGAAAAGCAGCTGCTCTGCCCTTGGGAGTCTCTCCTACCCTAGGGATGGAGATGGGTAGTTCTTAGAGCACAGGAAGCAGGAGGCATTTCAGTGATTTAGTTTTCTCATGTTCAGACCAGAGCTTTGCCCTACACTCTCCTGAGTCTATAGGACTGGTCCTTCCACCTCACAAAAGACTCAGCTGAAACTGACCAGAGAGAGGGAAGACCACACCTCTGGGTCTCAAAGGCCACAACCACCGGACTCCTGGGTCCACATACTACTTAGGTCTGTGAAAAAAAGTCTGGACAGACTGATACCTGGGGCAAGGGGCAAAGCCACACTCACCACCCTTCCCAATTGCTGAATTGCCACAGGCTGTAGACTCCAGCAGAGGTTTTATAGCACTGAGCCTAATAATCAGCCAGCAGACAGGCTGCAGGAGGCAAAACTCAGGGAATCTGGCTATTTGAGTGGACTTTCCCAGAGTAGGTAAAAAACAGCTTAGGTATGCAGCTGGTATTTCAATATATACCGGGGACCAGCAAAGGAAGCCAAAAAATCTGAATTGCTTATAGCTCCAAGAAGGTTGCCATGGGCAGTGTCTCCCACCAGGCTGTGCTGGGTTGTTTCTTGGAAGGCCCAGGGCTGGCACATCCACTGGCCAGCTGCAAAAAGCATTGGCTCAGGACCTAACAACCCTTGCTAGAGTGGTGTATAAAGGAAAAGCTCCTCACAAGTTCCACTCTCTGTGATCATCACCGGCACAATGGCTCATGTGCGTTGGATAGGATGGAGTTTCATAGTCATCCAGCCTGGGCCCTGGATATTCTGACCAGGTAGGCTAGATTTCACGGGAGGAAGAGAGAAAGGCTTGTTAGCATGGACATTTAAAGTGTGGGTCCCTGTTAGTCTATTGTTGGATCTGGTTGAGGGGATTAGCCACCTTCAGGATGGGCACAGTCAATCCCAGGAGAGGACTCTCTCAGTCTTCCTCACTGGTATAGGGGTCTCAACAGATGAAAGAACTTCTGCAGAGAGGACTGTCAGCCACATGTGATCTGCACCTACTGCTCACCTTGTCAGGGAAAAATAAAATTAGAGTTTCCAGTAGTGGATGAGGAATCAAGCTCCAGAGTAGGGGCCAAATTCCCTGTACTGAACTCCTGACCAAGAGACTCCTGAAGTAGGGGTTCCCACAAACATTGTATTCATAATCTGAGCTTCCCTAACCAACCAAGCAAGTGTGCAACATGGAGAGGGGTTGGTTGCATGAGGCCAATCTGAGCATACATTACAGTCTTACTACAGAAGACTTTCTGGGAAGATCAGGTAGTGGTAATAGGAGAAGCAGCTGAAAAGTGAAGACAAATATTACAGAACTTGGAGATTTTAAAGAGCTGTTGTTATTTTTGAGTAAGAGGAAGCTGATCCTTATACAAAGGTTGGGCCCTCTCACAGTACCCAGACACAAAAAACTCAGACACAAATATCAGAAAGTTCAGTAGCTGAAGACTGGTAACCCAAAGCAGGTTGCAAACAACAGCTAAAGCCAACCCAAGAAAAACCAGAGACAAGACTACCAGAAGTGGGTGGCAGATAGCACCAACCCTAAACTCAACTACCTATACAAGAAGCACACCCAAAGGTAGAGCCTAACAGGCACCAGAGGTTGTGGAGAATAAATATATTCAACAAGACAGACATTGCACAGTTTGTAATACACGTAATCAAGGTTGACCCTTACAACCAGCCAGCCTGAAGGGATAAATGTACCGACGAAAAGACCAACTGCATCTAATACTCACATACAAAAGGAGAAAAAAATTGTGCCCTCAAAAACATTTCTAGAACAAGAAAAACAAGTGGCCTATAAGACAGTACCATCGAGCATATCTTCTTCATAAAGACCACACCATAATTGCAGGCAGTATTACCTAATACAATAACAAAATGGGCAGACAGAAAAATGTGACCCAAAAGAATCAACATGAGAAATCTACAGAAAAAGAACTGAATGAGATGGAAGCAACTAAAATACCAGATGCAGAGTTGAAAACAATGATTTTTAGGATGCTCAAGGATCTTAGAGCTACAATGGATGGACATAATGAGCCCCTAAATAAAGAGATAACAAGCATCAAAAAGGACATTGAAATCTTAAAAAAAAGAACCAGTCAGAAATGACAAATACAATATCAGAAATGAAGACTTCACTAGAAGGAATTAATAGTAGGCCGGATGAAGCAGAGGACTGAATCAGCAATTTAGAGGAGAAGATAAATGAAAGCACAGAAGCAGAGCAGCAAAAAGAAAGGAACTCAAAGAGATACTCTAAGAGAGCTCTGTGACAACATGAAGAGAAACAACATCAGCATCATAGAGGTTCCTGAAAGAGAAGAGAGCAAACAAGAAATATAGAACATGTTTGAAGAAATCACAGCTGAAAATTTTCATAAGTTGATGAAGGAAAAGGTCACACAAGTTCAAGAAGCACAGAGAGTTTCATTCAAGAGGAACTCAAAAAGGCTTACAGCAAGACACATCATAACTAAAGTTTCAAAGATAAGAGACAAAGAAAGAATACTAAAAGCTGCAAGAGAAAAGTAGTTAATTACCTACAGAAGAGCTCCCATAGGATGATATTTGAATTCTCAACAGAAACACTTGAAACCAGAAGGGTTTGGCAAGAAATATTCAATGTCATGAAAAGCAAGAATGTACAACCAGGACTTTGTTATCCAGCAAGGCTATCATTTAAAATTGAAGGAGAAATAAAAAGCTTTCCAGACCAAAAAAAAAAACCCTCAAGGAATTCATTAAAACCAAACCAGTACTGAAAGAAATGTTAAGGGGCCTGCTGTAAAAACAGCAAACAAACAAACTAAAAAAGCAATAAAATGAGGATCATAGATTTAAAGAATAAAATGGCAATGGCAATAAACAACTACATATCAATAATAAACTTAAATGTAAATAAATTAATGCTCCAATCAAAAGACATAGGGTACTTGCATGAATAAAAAAACAGGACCCATACATATGCTGTCTACAAAAACCCACCTCAAAACAAGAGATACATAGACTAAAAGTGAAGGGATGGAAAAAAGTATTTCATGCAAATGGAAATGAAACAAAAAAGCTGAGGTAACAATACTTATATCTAACAAAATAGAGCTTAAAACAAAAGCTATAGTAAGGGGTATAAAAGGTCACTACATAATGATAAAGGAAGCAATCCAACAAGAGAATATAACCATTGTAAATATCTATGTGACTAATATAGGAGCACCTAAATATATAAAGCAGATTTTGATGGACATAAAGGGTGAGATCAACAGCAATATGAAATAGTAGGGAATTTTAATACTCCACTAACATCAATGGATAGATCTTCCAGACAAAAAAGTAGCAAAGAAATAGTGGCCTTAAATGACACACTAGATGAACTGGATTTAATAGAACCTTTCACCCCAAAGCAACAGAATATATATTCTTTTCCAGTGCTCATGGTACATTCTCTAGGATAGAACACGTTAGGACACAAAACAAATCTCAATAAATTTAAGAAAATTGAAATAATATCAAGCAAACATCTTCTCTAATCACAATGGTATGAAACTAGAAATCAACCACAATAGAAAAACTGAAAAACATTCAAACACTTGGAGGCCAAATAGCATGTTATTAAATAACAAATGGGTTAACAATGAGATCAAAGAAGATAAAAAATTTCTTTGAAACAAGTGAAAATGAACATGCAACAACTCAAAATTTATGGAACACAGCAAAAGCATTCTTTTTTTTTTTTTTTTAAATAATTATTTTTTATTTATTCATTTTAGAGGAGAGAGAGAGAGATAGAGAGAGAGAGAGAGAGAGAGAGAGAGAGAAGTGGGGGAGGAGCAGGAAGCTTCAACTCCCATATGTGCCTTGACCGGGCAAGCCCAGGGTTTTGAACCGGAGACCTCAGCATTCCAGGTCAATGCTTTATCCACTGCGCCACCACAGGTCTGGCCAACAAAAGCATTCTTGAGAGGAATGTTCATAGCATTACAGGCATACCCGAAGAAGGAAGAAAAAGCTTGAATAAACAACTTAACCCTGTATCTAAAAGAACTATAAAAGAACTACAAATAAAGCTCAGGGGAAATAGAAAGAAGGAAATAATAAAGACCAAAGGGGAAATAAATGACATAGAGGCTAAAAAAACAATACAGAAGATCAGTGAAACCAAGAGCTGATTTTTTGAAAAGGTAAGCAACATTGCTGAACCTTTAACCAGACTCATCAAGAAAAAAGAGAGAGAATTCAAATAAATAAAATTAGAAATGAAAGTGGAGAAGGAGCAACTGACACCACAGAAATACAAAGGATTGTAAGAAAATACTATGAAGATCAATATGCCAAAAAATTGGACAGCCTAGTCAAAATGTATAAATTCCTAGAAACATATAATCTTTCAAAACTCAATCTGGAAGAATCAGAAAGCCTTATCAGATCAATTATGACAAATGAAATTGAAACAGTTATCATAAAACTCCCAGCAAACAAAATCCTAGACCAAATGGCTTCAGAGGTAAATTTTACCAGATATTCAAAGAACTAACACTTATCCTTCTCAAGCTATGTCAAAAGATTCAAGAGGAGGGAAGACTTCCTAGCTCCTTTTATGAGGCCAGCATAATCCTCACTTCAAAACCAGTTAAAGAAACTACAAAGAAAGAAAACTATAGGCTAATATCCCTGATGAACTTAGATGCTAGAATTCTCAACAAAATATTAGCAAATCTGATTCAGCAATACATGAAAAAAATTATACATTATGATCAAGTGGGATTTTTACTTGGGAGGCAAGGCTGGTACAATATTTGCAGATCAATGTGATTCACACATAAACAAAATCACATGGTAAAGGATTAAAAGAACATGATAATATCAATAGATGCAGGAAAAGCATTTGATAAAATCTAGCACCCCTTTAAGATCTAAACTCTTAGCAAAGTGGGAGGGAATACAGAGAACATACCTCAACATGATCAAGTCCATATATGACAAACCCACAGCCAACATCATACTCAATGGGCAAAAATTAAAAGTAATCCCCTTATGATTAGGAACAAGATAGGGGTGGCCCCTTTCACCACTCTTATTCAACATAGTTCTGGAAGTCCTAGCCACAGCAATCAGACAAGAGAAGAAATAAAAGACATCAAATTGAAAAAGAAGAGGTAAAATTATCGTTATTTGCTGATGTCATAATGCTGTACATGGAAAACCCTACACTCTCAGTCAAAAAACTACTAGACCTAATAAATACATTCAGCAATGTGGCAGGGTATAAAATTAATATTCAGAAATTACTAGCATTTTTATACACCAATAGTAAACTATCTGAAAGAGAAATTAAAGAAACAATCCCCTTTATTATTGCAACAACAACAAAAAAAGAAAGTCCCTAGAATTAAGTTTTACCAAGGAGGTAAAGGACTTGTACTTGAAAAAATATAAAACATTTATAAAATAAATCAAAGAAGATACAAACAAGTGGAAGCATATACCATGTTCATGGATAGGAAGAATAAACATCATTAAAATGTCTATATTATTCAAAGCAATCTATAATTAAATGCAGTTTCTATTAAAATACCAATGGCAAACTTCAAAGATATAGAACAAATATTCCAAAAATTTATATGGAACCAAAAAGGAACACGAATAGCTTCAGCAATCTTGAAAATGAAGAATAAAGTGGGAGGTATCGCACTTACTGATATCAAGTTATACTACAAGGCCATTATACTGAACACAACTTGGTATTGGCATAAGAACAGGCACACAGATCAATAGAACAGAACAGAGAACCCAGAAATAAACCAACACCTTTATGGTCAATTGATCTTTGACAAAGGATGTAAGAGCATACAATGGAGTAATGACAGTCTCTTCAATAAATGGGGTTGGGAAAATTGGACAGGTACATGCAAAAAAATGAAATGAGACCACCAACTTAGACCAGTCACAAAAAAATATACTCAAAATGGATAAAAGACTTAATTGTAAGTCCTGAAACCATAAACATCTTGGAAGAATACTTTGGTGGTAAACTCTCCAATATCTCTTATAGCAATATTTTTGCTGATTTATCTCCATGGGCAAGTGAAATAAAATACAGGGTGAACAAATGGGACTATATCAAACTAAAGAGCACAGCAAAAGACACCATGAACAAAATAAAATAATAAAAAAAAACCCACACAATGGGAGAACATGTTCATCAATACGTCTGATAAGAGGGTAATAACCAAATTTATAAAAAACTTTTATAACTTAACACCAGCAAGGTAAGCAATCTAATTTAAAAATGGCAAAAGAACTGAATATACACTTTTCCAAAGAGGACATACAAATGGCCAATAGGTATATAGAAAAGTTTTCAATAGTTCTAATCACCAGAGAAATGCAAATTAAAACCACAATGAAAAACCAACTCACACTTGTCAGAATGGTGTTCGTTAACAACAAAAAAACATACAATAAGTGCTGGCGAGGGTGTGGAGAAAAAGAAACCCTTCTGCACTGCTGGTTGGAATGCAGACTTATGCAGCCACTGTGGAGAACTGTATGGTTTTTCTCAAAAAAATCAAAATAGAACTGCCTTTTGACTCAAGTATCCCACTTAGGACTATATACTAAGAATACCAAATCACTGATTCAAAAGAAGATATGTACCCCCATGTTTATTGCAGCATTGTTTACAATAGCCAAGATCTGGAAACAACCCAAGTGTCCATCAGTGGATGAGTGGATTAAAAAGCAGTGGCATATATATATAAATACATAATGAAATACTACATGGCTGTGAAAAAGAAGGAAATCTTACCTTTTGTGACAACATGGATAGACCTGGATATTATTATGCTAAGTAAAATAAGCCAGGTAGAGAAGAAAAAATATCATATGATCTCACATATATGTGGAATCTAATGAACAAAGTGAACTGAGGAATGAAATAGAGGCAGAGACATGGTCACAGAGACCAGAGGGAGGGCAGTCAGAGAGAAAAGGGATGTTGGGATGGAATCAGAAAAGGTCAAGTGTTTAGTGAAACTATATATACATAACACAGAGATATAGATAATAGGACAGAAAATCCTAGAGCAGGGGTCCCAAACTTTTTACATAGGGGGTCAGTTCACTGTCCCTCAGATCGTTGGAGGGTAGGACTATAAAAAAAAAACTATAAACAAACCCCTATGCACACTGCGCATATCTTATTTTAAAATAAAAAAACAAAACGGGGACAAATACAATATTTAAAATAAAGAACAAGTAAATTTAAATCAACAAACTGACCAGTATTTCAATGGGAACTATGCTCCTCTCACTGACCACCAATGAAAGAGGTGCTCCTTCCAGAAGTGTGATGGGGGCCAGATAAATTGCCTCAAGGGGCCACATGTGGCCCATGGGCCGTAGTTTGGGGACCCCTTTCCTAGAAGGATGGGGGGAGGGGAGTAAAGGTGGTATAAAAAGGGACACTGGTGTGGGTGTGAGGGAGTTATACTCAGTGGGACATTTGAATCCATATAAACACAGTAAATTAAATATTAAAGTGACATCAGAGAAATTACAGCCTGAGGGATACTCCCAATCTTCCCCCTTGAAATTTCAACAAATTCAACAACTAAACATAGAGAAAGAAAAGCTTATGAGCACCGGAAATCTACACACAACAAACAAAAGTATGATTGTATGAAAACGTGGTTGAATATATAAGATATAGGATGGGGCATTTTGCTTTCTTCACTGATCTGAGGTAAGGGCACTTTTGTTTATAGCTGGGTGAAGAGGAGAAACTGAGCTAGTGGGGAAGGAGCTGAGTTAGGGTAGGCACCAAAACAAAAGATAGTACACACCAGCTCTGCCTGAGATCGTGGATACTGGGCATGCACAGGAGTGGTGTGATCTACCTAAAATGATCAGCAAAGGGTGCCTGTGTGGGCCAGTGCCAGTATCTTTGTGCATTCCCAGTTCTGCAGTCACCAGTGCTGCACTAGCAACTCCACCTAGCATCACCAGCATGGGAAGCGAGTGGACACAGCACACATGCGGGCCGGAGTGCTTAGCCCGAGATTATCAATGCTAGGTACCTGCATGAGCACCAGTACCTTTGGGCATTTCCAGCTCCACAATCTCCAGCACCATTAGCAGGCACGGGCCAAGATCCTTGGCCTGAGACTGCCCTCACTGGGTGCCTGTATGGCAGATGCAACCACATGTGTGCATTGCTGGAGTCGTGGGAGCTGGTCACACATGTAGCCTGTCATGGGCTACCAAGCAGCACATGCGGGAAAAGCTCATGGATATTAAAATCGTGGCATGCTGAGGCATGCTAGGTATGCCCCCCTGCCTCATTGAATTTTGCCTGTGTGTAACAGAAAGGTACTTGGTCCTTGGTCTGTGCCCTGCCCTGCCTGTTCTTTCTGGCAGCTCCCGTTGCCACTGCCTTCCCCAGAACTGTGCTTTGAGCGGTGCTGAAAGAGGGACCTGACTGTGCATAGATTCCCTTGCTGCAAGGACAGTAGCTGAGGTGGACTCCACAGCTAAGTCTCCAGGCTGCTGGCTCCAGTGGGAGAGACATGTGTAGAGGCACCTAGGAAATGGAGACTGCTATTACTAGAACCATATAATTGCAAAGTCTTAACAAGCCCTGACTGCCAATGGGACTGAGGCCCAGCCTATGTCATTGCCATAGCAACACACCAACAGACCTCTGCCCAAGAGCCCCACAGAAGCAAAACTCATAGTATATTTCCACCTGACAAAAAAGGGAAGAATCAACCTGTCAAACCAGAAAAAAAATACATTTTTAAATGCTTTTTGTCATTTTTACTTCTTTTTCTTTTTTCTCTTTTATTATTTTCATTTTGAACTACATTATTAATAGTTGTTTCACTTTTCATTACTGTTTTTTGTGAAGGTTTAATTTCAGAAATCTTTACTTCTGTTTTTTTTTCTGTTTCCTTTTTATTTCTCTTTGTTTCATATTTTGGTTTATGTCCTTTTCTTTTTTATTCTCCTTTCTTGTTTCTTCTCCTTTATCTTTTTCTTCTTCTATCTTTTTCTTTCATCTGAACATCATTTATCATCAAATTATTATATTTTAGACTCATATTTTTCTTTTTGGCATTTTGCTTGCTTTTTACTTCATTTTTTTCTCTTGTCATCTCTCCTCAGTTCCTGTTCCTTGTTCTCTGTGGTTTTTGTTCCATGTATAGTTATAAAATTTTTATTTTTTTCAACTTTTATATTATTTTCTTAATTATCTCTTATTAGTGTTATTAACAATACCATTCTCAAATGCCACTAAATAAAAAGAAATCAAATATCATGGATAAAAAAGACAAAGATGTAGCTCAAATAGATGATAAAAAAATCTCTAGAAAAAAATTTTAAGTATATGGAAAACTTAGAGTTAAATTACATGGAATTCAAAATTTAAGTCCTAAAAATACTCAGTGAAACACAAGAAAGCTCTAAAAGGCAATTTAGTGAGCTCATAAAAAAAACAATTTAATGAACAAAAAGAATATATTATCAAAAAATTCTATAAAAAGGAACCAAACAGAGTTGAAAAACTCAATACATGAACTGAAAAATGAGGTGACAAACTTAGCAAATAGAACAGGTCAGGTAGAAGAGAGAATTAGTGACATAGAAGACAGGCAACCAGACATACTACAGAGAGTAGAGGAGAGAGACTCATGAACTTAAAAAAATGAGAAGGCCCTACAAGAATTGTCTGACTTCATCAAAAAGAACAATATAAGAATATTGGGTATATCAGAAAAAGAAGAGAGAGAAAAAAAATGGAGAACATATTCAAACAACTATTTGATGACAATGTCCCAAGCCTGTGAAAAGAATTAGGGTCTTGAATCCAAAAAGCAAACAGAACACCGAGTTACCTTAATCCAAACAGACCTACTCCAAGGCACATCATACTGAAATTATCACAAATCAATGACAAATAAAATTCTTAAGGCAGCCCAGGAAAAGAAGACTACAACATTAAAAGGAAGGCCCATTATGTTATCATCAGATTTCTCGCAGAAACTCTGCAAGCCAAAAGAGAGTGGACCCCAATATTTAAAGTACTGAAAGAGAGGAACTTTCAGCCAAGAACACTATAACCATCAAAGTTCTCCTTCAAATATGAAGGGGAAATAAAAACATCCACAGATATAGAGAAGATGAGGAAATTTATCACCAGAGATCCCTTACTTCAGGAAATAGTAAAGAAGGTGATCCAACCAGATACAAAGAACAAAACAAAACAAAATTACAAGAAAAAGCTTCAAAAAGGTCACAATAAAAAACAAGAATAATCTGTGACAACAAAAACAAAAAAGGGGAGAAAACAGATATTAGCAGTAAAAAGGGAGGATGGAGTGCAGAAGCACTCATGAAAAAATGGGCTACAATGAATATGATATATATTCTTTTAATTACCTAATGGTAACCACTCCTGAAAATACTACTACTGAAACTCATGTCTTAGAAAAAAGAAACAAGAAAGAAGTATGGAATACAATCGAACAAAAACAAATGACAGAAAAACAAAAACAAAAAAAGAACCAACCAAGAAACAAATCTATCAGAAAGCATTATATAAAATGGCAATAGGAAACCCACAAGTGTCAATAATTACATTAAATGTATATGGATTGAATTCCCCAATAAAAAGACAAAGAACAGCAGAGTGAATCAAAAAAGAAATTCCAACTGTATGCTGCCTTTAGAAAACATATCTAAGGTACAAGGATAAAAACAGACTCAAAGTGAAAGGCTAAAAAGTGATTCTTTGAACAAATGATATTTTTAAAAAAGCAGGTGTAGGCATACTCATATCTAACAATGCTGACTACAAGACAACAAAGATAATCAGAGACAAAGATGGTCATTTCATAATGATAAAGGGGACATTGAATCAAGAAGACATAATACTTTTTAATATATATGCACTAAACCAAGAATCACCAAAGTATATAAGACAACTACTAATGGATCTAAAAATAAAAACCAACAAAAATACAATCATACTTGGAGACCTCAATACACCACTGATGGCTCTAGATTGTTCACTTAAACAGAAAGTTAATAAAAAAAATCATTGACCTTAAATGAAACACTAGAATAATTGGATATAATAAATATCTACAGGACATTTCATCCCAAAATATGAGTATACATTTTTCTTCAGTGTACCTGTACATTCTCAAGAACTGACCATATGTTAGGACACAACATTAATATCAACAAATTCAGAAAGACTGAAATTATACCAAGCATATTCTCTGACCATAAAGCTTTGAAACTAGAATTCAACTGCAAAAAAGAAGTAAACAAACCCACAAAAAATATAAAAATTAAACAACATATTTCTAAAAAAATGACTGGGTCAAAGAATAAATAAAAGCAGATATCAAAAGATTTATACAGACAAACGAAAATGACATATCAGAATCTCTGGGATGCAGCAAAAGCAGTAATAAAAGGGAAGTTCATATCACTACAGGCTTATATCTACAAACAAGAAAGAACCCAAATAAACAACTTAACATCACATTTTAAGGAACTAGAAAAAGAAGAACAAAGGCAACTCAAAACCAGCAGAAGAAAGAAAATAATAAAAATCAGAGTGGAAATACATGAAATAGAGAACATAAAAACAATAGAAAGAATCAACAAAACAAGGAGCTGTTTCTTTGAAAAGATCAACAAAATTGATAAACCTTTGGCAAGATTCACTAAAGAGAAATGAGAAAGGCCTCATATAAACAAATCCAAAATGAAAGAGAAGAAATTACCAAGATATCATAGATATACAAAGAATTATTGTAGAATACTATAAAAAACTATATGCCACCAAATTTAACAATTTAGAAGAAATGGATAAATTCCTAAAACAATATAATCTTTTTAGATTATATCATGAAGAAGTAGAAAGCCTAAACAAACCCATAATCAGGGAGGAAATAAAAACATCTATCTAAAACCTCCCAAAAAATAGAAGTCCAGGGTCAGATGGCTATACTAGTGATTCTGTCAAATATTCAAAGAAAATTTGGTTTCTATACTTCTCAAAGTCTTCTAAAAAGTTGAAGAAAAAGCAATACTTCCAAACACATTTTATGAGGCCAACTTAATCTGCATACCAAAAACCTGGGAAGGACAACACACAAAAAAGAAAACTATAGACCAATATCTCCAATGAATACAGATGCTAAAATCCTAAACAAAATACTAGCAAATCAAATACAACAACACATTAAAAAAATAATTCACGGCCCTGGCCGGTTGGCTCAGCGGTAGAGCGTCGGCCTGGCGTGCGGGGGACCCGGGTTCGATTCCCGGCCAGGGCACATAGGAGAAGCGCCCATTTGCTTCTCCACCCCCCCTCCTTCCTCTCTGTCTCTCTCTTCCCCTCCCGCAGCCGAGGCTCCATTGGAGCAAAGATGGCCCGGGCGCTGGGCATGGATCTTTGGCCTCTGCCGCAGGCGCTAGAGTGGCTCTGGTTGCGGCAGAGCGACGCCCCGGAGGGGCAGAGCATCACCTCCTGGTGGGCAGAGCGTCGCCCTTGGTGGGTGTGCCGGGTGGATCCCGGTCGGGCGCATGCGGGAGTCTGTCTGACTGTCTCTCCCCGTTTCCAGCTTCAGAAAAATACAAAAAAAAAAAATTCACCATGATTAAGTGAGATTCAAGCCAGATTCACAAGGATGGTTCAACATAAGTAAAACAATTAACGTTATACACACCATATCAACAAAAGAAAAAACAAAAACCATATGATCCTATCAATAGATGCAGAAAAGGCATTTGATAAAATACAACATTATTTTATGTTTAGAACACTCAATAAAATGGGTATAGAAGGAAAAATCTCAACATAATAAAGGCCATTTATTGTCATCAGCTAACATCATATTAAATAGCAAAAAACTGAAAACTTTTTCTCTAAAATCAGAAACAACACAAGACTGCCAACTCTCTCTACTCTTATTCAACGTAGTGCTGGAAGTTCTAGTCAGAGCAATCAGACAAGAGAAAGAAATAAAAAGCACTCATATTGGGAAAGAAGAAGTAAAGGTTTCATTTCCTGTATGTAGAAAACCCCAAAGACTTCACAGGAAGACTATTAGAAACAATAAACCAATACAGTATGGTCATAGGGCACAAAATTAACATACAGAAATCTATTGCTTTTTTATATGCCAACAATAAAACTTCAGAAAATGAACTATAAAAAATCCCTTTTACAGTTGCAACAACAAAAAATATCTAGGGATAAACATAAAAAATGTAAAGAACCTATTCAATAAAAACTACAAAGCATTGTTAAAGGAAATTGAAAAAGGCACAATAAAATGGAAAAATATTACTTGTTCTTAGATAGGAAGAATAAATATAGTTAAAATGAGCATGCTACCAAAAGCAATATACAAATATAATACAACTCCAAACAAAATTCTAATGTTATTTTTTAAAGAAATGGAACAAAAAAATCATCAGGTTTATATGGAATCATAAAAAAATCCAAATTGCCAAAGTAATCCTAAGGAAAAAATGAAGCCGGGGGCATTACAATGACTGAATTTAAATTATACTACAGAGCCATGCTAATCAAAACATCATGATGTTGGAAGAACAGAATAGAGAGCCCAGAAATAAAACCACATATATATGGTCAAATCATCTTTGATAAATGAGCCAAAAACACACAGTGGAGAAAAGAAAGTCTCTTCAATAAATGGTGCTGGGAAAACTGGAAAGCCACTTGCAAAAGAATAAAACTTGACTACAGTTTGTCTCCTTGTACAGAAATTAATTCAAAATAGATCAAAGACCTAAATATAAAATCTGAAACAATAAAATAAATAGAAGAACACATAGATATTAAACTCATGGACCTTTACTATAGAGAACATTTTATGAATTTGACTTTAACATCAAGGAAAATAAAGGCAAAGATAAATGAATAAGACTACATCAGACTAAGAAGTTTTGCACAGCAAAAGAAACTGACAACAAAACAGACAGCCAACTAAATGGGAGATGATATTTTCAAACAACAACTCAGATAAGGACTTAATATCCAAAATATACAAAGAACTCACAAAACTCAACAACAAACAAGTAAACAATCCAATAAAAAATGGGAAGAGGACATGAACAGACACTTCTCCCAAGAAGAAATACAAGTGGCCAATAGATATATGAAAAAATGCTCACCTTCATTAGCTATTAGAAAAATGCAAATGAAACTTCAGTGAGATACCACCTCACACCTTTTAGATTAGCTATTATCAACAAAACAGGTAATAACAAGTGTTGGAGAGGCTGTGGAGAAAAAGGAACCCTCATTCACTGTTGGTGGAAATGTAAAGTAGTACAACCATTGTGGAAGAAAGTATAGTGGTTCCTCAAAAAATTAAGAATAGACCTACCATATGACCCAGCAATCCCAGTATATGCCCCCAAAACTCAAAATCTTGGTACGTAAAGTCACATGCAACCCCATGTTCATTGCAGCAGTGTTCACGGGTGCCAAGACATGGAAACAACCAAAAAGCCCTTCAATAGAGGATTGGATAAAAAAGATGTGGTATGTATATACTATGGAATACTACTCAGCCATAAATAATGATGACATAGAATCATTTATGACAACGTGGATGGACCTTGATAATGTATAATGAGTGAATTAAGTAAATCAGAAAAAACTAAAAACTGTATGATTCCATACATAGGTGGGACACAAAATTGAGACTCATAGTTATAGATCAGAGTGCAGTGGTTACCAGAGGGAGGGGAAGGGAGGAGAGGGAGGGGGTGATGGGAGGGAGGGGCATAAAGAAAACCAAATAAAAGGTTACAAAGGACAATTTGATGTTGGGTGATGGGTATGCAACATAATCGAATGTCAAAATAATCTGGAGATATTTTCTCTAAATCTGTGTACTCTAGTTGACCAATGTCACCCTGTTAAAATTGTCTAAATAAAAGTATAAAAATTTTTTTAATATCAAGTTAAAAGAATGGATAAAGTTATATCAAATATTAGCCAAAAGAAAGCTAATAATGTCAGAGAAAAGTGACTTTATGACAAAAAGTATTACTAGAGATAAAAATGATGGAAGGCTTAATTCACCAATAATAACCTTTTTATCTGTAAATATTTAATTGCATCTTCAAAATATATGAGTAATTGACATACCTTACCTGCAATACCTTGGAAGATTTAACATATATGTCAATAACTGATGTATTAAAAGTACAAACTAGTTCATAGACATAGATTTGAATACAATGATTTTATGACTTTTGTAGAGAACATTGTGTCTATCAATTTGATGATACATTGTCTTCAAACACATATAGAATATTTCCAAAAACTTATAATGTAATTTCAACATAAAATAGATCTCACTGAATTTCAAAGAATTAGTAAAAGAAAAGAAAACAAAATATGCATTTAAGAATTTAAAAACATATTTTAAAATAAGGCATGGGTCCAAGAAGAAAATATGTTGGAAATTAGAAAACATTTAGAATTCAATGTTTAAAAAAATACTACATCTAAAAACTTTTCAGATGCAGCTAAAATAATACTAGAGAAAAATCTATAACCTTAAATGTTTATATTAGGAAAAAGGAATTAAAAATTAAAGGGCAAAATATCCAACACAAGAAATTATAAAAATAACAATAATTAAACACAAAGAAAGTAAAGTTTAGAATATAATAAAAATTATTAATGAAAAAAATTAAAAATAAATGTTGAATAATTTAAATGTAAATATTATATAAAGGATCAACAATTCAAAGTTGATTCTTTGAATAAATTAAATAAAATAACAATCTCAGAGATTGAGTTTGAAAAAAAAATTGAAGGATTGTCTGTTTAATGGATGAAAAATATTGTATTTTGATCTGTGCGTGTGTGTGTGCGTGTGTGTGCATGTGTGTGCATGTATGTGTATATATATATATTATATAATCTTTTTTTTTTTTTTTTTGTATTTTTCTGAAGCTGGAAACGGGGAGAGACAGTCAGACAGACTCCCGCATGCGCCCGACTGGGATCCACCTGGCATGCCCACCAGGGGGCGACACTCTGCCCACCAGAAGGCGATGCTCTGCCCCTCCGGGGCGGTCGCTCTGTTGCGACAAGAGTCACTCCAGACTCCAGCGCCTGGGGCAGAGGCCAAGGAGCCATCCCCAGCACCCGGGCCATCTTTGCTCCAATGGAGCCTTGGCTGTGGGAGGGGAAGAGAGAGACAGAGAGGAAGGAGAGGGGAAGAGGTGGAGAAGCAGATGGGCGCTTCTCCTGTGTGCCCTGGCCGGGAATTGAACCCGGGACTCCTGCACGCCAGGCCGACGCTCTACCACTGAGCCAATCGGCCAGGGCCTATATAACCTTTTTATCCATTCATTCACCAATGTACACTTAGGTTGTTTCTATGTCTTGACTATTGTAAATAATAATGCAATGAACATGGGATGCATATATCCTTTTAAAAATATTTTTCAAAAATTTATTTTTTATTTATTGATTTTAATGAGAGAGGAAGGAAGAGAAAGAGAGACAGGAACATCGAGTTGTTCGTGTATGTGCTCTGATCAGGGATTGAACCAGCAACCTCTGAACTTCAGAGGATGCTCTAACCAACCGAACTAACTGGCCAGGAGTGCACATATCTTTTTAAGATCATAATTTCATTTTCTTTATTTTTTTATTATTATTTTTTTTACAGAGACAGAGAGAGAGTCAGAGAGAGGGATAGATAGGAACAGACAGACAGGAACGGAGAGAGATGAGAAGCATCAATCATCAGTTTTTCGTGGCGCATTACGACACCTTAGTTGTTCGTTGATTGCTTTCTCATATGTGCCTTGACCGTGGGCCTTCAGCAGACTGAATAACCCCTTGCTCGAGCTAGTGACCTTGGGTCCAAGCTGGAGAGCTTTTTTTTTTTTTTTTTTTTTTTTTTTTGCTCAAGCTGGTGGCCTCTGGGTCTCGAACCTGGGTCCTCCGCATCCCAGTTTAACGCTCTATCCACTGCGGCACTGCCGGTCAGGCAGATTTCATTTTCTTAAAACAGATAACCAGAGTAGCATTGCTGGAAAATTTAGCTCTGTTTTTATTTTTTTTTAGGAGCCTCCTCCATACTGCTTTCCATAGTGGCTGTGCTAATTTACATTCTCATCAACTGTGCACAAGAGTTCTCTCCTCCATGTCTTTGCCAGCTTTTGTTATCTTTTATCTTTTTGATAGTCATTCTAACAGTATGAGATT